>NC_136068.1:877654694-880054694 GCF_964261635.1 Lissotriton helveticus
AGGTGACCGCAATCCGGCTTACTGGGGTCTCCCCATAAGGCCCTTGCCTGCCATTGCACATTTAACATACCACTTTGACCTACTCATATGCCCCCTCTATTTGTGTTTGACTTCACTATGTAGGTATATGCCCCTTGACATTTGTGGGGCTATACTGCCCAGGTCACTTTGTCCCTGTTTTTTTTTTCCCCCACGACCACGCACCTGTCTCATTTGCTACATCTCTTTCCTGGCAACGAGTAGTTCTACGGCAGATGCCAGAACTACAACTCCCACCGCCACACCACTTCTGTTCACGGTGCATCCAGGTCCGCCGCATTGCCTCACTCAGATGCCAACGAGCCTCTATATTTAAAGCCGTTTGATCCACTTCACCCTGCCCCACGACATGCGCTATGAGGCTATGGACCCCACTACTTGTGGTAACCACCACCACCTTAGCTTCCACTGTCCTTTTGCTCATTAGCATTTGCTGTTCCAGAGATAAACTCTTGTCCTCTCCTCCAGAGTGTTTGGTGCCCTTTTAATTGTCCCTCATGCAGCGTGCTCCTCCGACCCACAGCTTCCCGGCACCTGCCTCAGATTGCATTTTTCTTTTTCTTTTTCCTTGGTTACTATTCTATACGCCAGTAGGAACCTCGAGGCCAGCTCTAACCCCCAGCGCATTACGCCTTCAACATGGGGCTGTATCCACGCTTGCACCCCCACAGGTTCACCAACACACCGGACACCTGTTTTCCAGTCTCCTCACGCCTGTTCCTCTGGCTCCTCCAGTGCCAGCAGCAGGCTTGGCTTCCCACTCTACAGCGCACTGTGCCTCCCTCATGTGGCTGTATTTCCTCTGACCTGATCACCTCCCCATGCCTGATACCCCAGCTCTTCCAGCCGCCGGTAGCAGGTTTGGCGTCTCATCCCACAGCACATTTCGCCCTCCTAATGCAGTTGTAATTCTGCTGGCACTCCCAAAGGGATATCAGCACTTAACACGGGTTCTTCTAATCACCTCATGCCCGTTACTTTGGCATTTCCAACCAACAGCAGAAGGTTGGTTTCCCTCCTTCAGTACCACCGAGATACACTGCTGTTACATCTTTGCTGGGTCCCTTGCCCTGTACATCTGCCTTTGCTCTTACTGTTGTTGACATGGGAGGTGTTTTAGCCTCACAGAAAGGAAACCCTCATTCCCCAAACGTAGGAACTGGAAAAAATGTAGCCATGAATATTTTGAGCTGGCCTTGAAGCTCGAGCCCCCCCCCCTGTTAAGTGACACCCTTAGCGAGGCTTGGAGAGTATATGAAGAATGGATACTAGATAAAGTGGCACCATGGATGAATAAAGCCCCTGTAAGGCACACCAAAACTGCCCCATGGTTTAACAAGGAGTTAATGGCAGCCAAATCGGCCTGCAAAAACCTGGAACGTAACTGGCGTAAAGATTATGGCTTAAACCATAAGCGGCAATATAAGGACAGTTTGAGGAATGATCACAAACTGATAAGGCTAGCGAAAAGAGAATTCCTTAAGGAGAGAATTGAGTCAGCTGAGAATTCCTCCAATGAATTATTCGCTATATATAAGGAGCTTACGGTCCCCACCAGGATAGTGGCACAAGACACCTTTTCCGAAGAGGTCTTTGAGTCTATTGCGGACCACTTCTTGAAGAAGGTGGAGAAGATATATGCTTCCTTCCCGGCTGGGGCGGGTAAGGACGCATTTGACCCTGAGGGCTGCACAAGGCATACAGAGGACAAATATTTGAACTGCTTCGAAGTCCCTCCTAGACGGGAAATGCTGAGAATTGCGAGCAGCATTTAATCAGGATCCCCTATCGATGCTGCCCCGCCCAAGAGTTTTAGGAACCAGTTGGAAGTCCTGATTAACCATATAGGTCATATGGCCTTTCTCTCCTTTCAGGAAAGCCATGTGCCTGATGACTGGAAAAGGGCCCAGGTTATACCTTTAAAAAAGAAAGCAAACCTTAATATATCTCAATTAGAGAATCTCCGACCCATCTCGCTCCTTCCATTTTGCATGAAGGTAGTGGAAAAAATAGCCAATATCCAGCTCATGAAGTTTGTGGAAGAAGGCCATCTTCTCCATCCGTCCCAATCTGGCTTTAGGGCCAGTCACTCGACAGAAACCGCCCTCCTCTTTTCTACGGAGATTCTCCGGCAAAAAGTAGATGAGGGACAGACAGCAGCTTTGGTATTATTAGACCTGAGTGCGGCTTTTGATACCGTTTTGCACACCACGCTGTTGAATCGCCTCACTGTTATTGTTAATGTTATTGTTATTTATTTATTTGTTTGATTAATTAAAATCTTACAAAACGGATAAAACTTATAAAAAACTAAAATGCTGATGCATTGCATATATTCAAATACTTCTCATAAAACAATAAAAGGTACTCTGACACTTAAAGGTATTCCATTAATCATCTTGACAGTAGTTACACACTATTCAAACTCAAGCGTCCAACTTTTTCTTGGCCAATATAAGACATTTCACAAATGCTGAATTAATTTCTCAGTCTTCTGGATCTAAGCTTGCCATAAGGGCCTGCCTACAAGTTCTAATACCACGTTCATTAAATAGTTTCTTAAGTACAGCTTTTCTTTCAACTTCCAGGTTCGGGCAAAGGCACATTAGGTGTATGATGTTTTCTTGACCAGATTTACAAAGCGTGCACGGCCCGAATTCTTCAGTTCTTCTCCATGGGGCCAAATGACATGAGCCTGGAAAGATACCAAACCTAGCATTCATAAAAATGTGTTTATTTTTTTTAGACCATGATGTTTCCAAATAGGTTTGGATCTTCTTTTTCTTAAAACCATTTACTATTGGCCACGCATGGTGTCTTTTGATGAAATTATCTTTGTCCTTTATCAAGGAAAGATAGTCAGTGATTTTGTTTACTGTCTTCTTGAAACTCTCCTGGTTGACCGTGCTGTTCCAAATAGGAGCTAAACCATAGTCCTTAATTGCTGATTTTAAATAGGCGGCAATAGTTAGGGAACGGTTGTTGCTTACTTCTTGCCAGAGAAGACGGGACATTTCGTTGTCATAATCATTTTTTATTCTATTCCACACTTTCATTATATTTCCTTTTCTTGCACAAGATTGGTCGTTCAGACCAAATTCCAACCTTACTTGGGATTGTGAGGCATTCTTAGGGAGTGAAAATATATGACGATAGGTTTTTGCTACCGAGGTGTTTATAATCTCTGCATCACTTCCGTTGAGCACCTCACTCCCATATGTTAGAGAAGGCAATAGTTTAGCTGTTATTGATTTTAATAAAGAGCGGTAAGACAAGTCTCCAATGGATTTCTGGATAGATCTAAATGCGGTGGTAATGGAATTCGCTTTCCTTGTAATTTCACTTTTGTGATGTACGAACTTGCCATTATCACTGTAAGTTACTCCCAAGTACTTGTAATCATTTACTTGTTCCATTTTTTTACCTTCCAAAAACCAAGTATGCTCATACTTTAATCGAACATTTTTGGTGATTACCATCATTTTAGTCTTTGCATCATTTGTGTGCATACCGTTTTTCTTGGAGTATTTAGATATGCCATCGATCAGTCGTTGCATCCCCACCTTTGTATAGCTCATTAGAATAACATTGTCCGCATATAGCAGGTTTGAAATAGGAGTTTGAGCCAACCTTGGTGGGTGGGCATTGATATCATTTAGGTCAGAAGTGAGATCGGATAAAAATAAGTTAAAAAGTAGGGGATCTAACACACAGCCCTGTTTAAGCCCATTCGATGTTGGAATAGTTTTAGTTACCGTTGAGCCAATGCCCATCCTTACTCTCACCCAAGTATCAGAATGCAAGAGTTTAATCATTTTTAAAAGCTTGACTGGAATTCCTTGTTTTGCAAGCTTGGCCCAAAGAAGTTCGCGATCAACACAGTCGAAAGCAGATTTAAAATCTACAAAACACAAATATAAAGGTAGTTTTGCAATTATTGCCTTTTCGATTAATATTGCTAAAATTAAGAGATTTGTTGTTGTACCAAGGCCTTTAACAAAGCCTGTTTGGTTTGGGGGTATTACCTGCACTTCCTTTGCCCACTCAGTTAAGTTCATTAAAAGAATACTGGCAAACAACTTTGCATCTGAGTCCTGTAAGGTAATTAGACAGTAATTTTCTGGCTGTTGCCAGTTGCCTTTTGTTAAATACTGGGATTATAAGCGAACCTTTCCACGAGTTTGGTATTTCCCCTCTCTCTACCAAATCATTGATAATAGCTGTAAGATGATCTGACCAGAAGTCGGACGATTCTTTAAATAAAGCAAAGGGAATGCCATTCGGCCCAGGGGCGCCATCTTTTTGCTTTTTTATCAATCTTGCCACTTGGCTGGTAGTTATAGTCACATCTGTCTCTCCTTCGTTGCAAGTCTTTGTTACAGAACATTAAGTTGTATCAGAGACCGTTTGTTTGGATTGAGATGAGTTTGTAGAAATATTACCCATTTTTCTTCGGATAAACTTGATCCAATTCCTAGATTCTTTGGTCTAGATAAGCCATTAATAAGTCTCCAGAACTCCCTTGAATTTGCCATCGAGCTTGCATGGAATATTTTTGTCCATAGGTCCTGTCTTGCTTTGTTCTTTTCATTCCATATTACTTTCCTTAATTTACAATTGATATTCGACAATGAGGCTCCTATATCTTTGTTAAACGGAGACCTCTTTAGGAGTCTTCTCAGTCTGTTTTGTTGACTTCTAAGTTTCCTTATAGCATATGGTAGAAAGATAATATTTACTGCACCTTCCCCTTTTTTGCAATATGAACTTTTCCTTTCATGAGCGGTTATGGATGGTATATTATCAGTGACTACTTTGTGTGGAAAGGTTTCCCATCGTTCAATGGGATTTAAACTTTTTTGACCATAGCTTCTCTCACCAGCTTTTTTGCCCTTGCCGTGATTTCATCCTTGTCTTCGGGTTTCCATATTAGTTTCATATAATTTACAGTACAGATTTCTCCAGGTATTGTCTGGAAAGGTTTAGATTTTGGACATGATATATTGATATCGATCATTTGCTGGCTGTGGTCACTTTCCATCACCTTGTTCAAGGAGTAGGATATCACCTTATGGAATGTAGATAAAGACGTCAAGGTGTAATCAATTCGTGAAGAACAATGTTTTTAATGAAATGAGCAGGCTGGTGGAGAATCAGTAGGAAATCTGCCGTTCAATATTCTTAGACCTACCGCTTCCATATCCGTCACAAGCTTTACCCCGATTTAATTAGATCGACTAATGTAATTAGGATCCGTTATTAGGTCAGGAATTGCCCATTGTTGATTTTGAGATTGCACAAATTCACTCCGTGCTAAGGGCATTAACAAATTGCCATTAAAATCCCCTGTACCAATATAGTCGGCTAGAGGCTCATCCAATATTTGCTCCAGTAATAGACTATTTAAGGCACTGATCAACGTATTCTTTAAAGACCTGTTTGGAGGTAAATGTACATTTACTAGAGTCAAAACTTTATACGGAATATTTATCCAAGGTTTATATTGGATTTTTAATGCCAGAAGGTTAGGATTGTTCGTGTGAATTAGCTCATGTTTCGCATTAAGGTCATTTGATACGAATATTGCTAAACCTCCACAGGGCCGGCCAAATTTCTGATGTTTTACAGCTGGTTCAAAGTAACCCGTATGATGTTTTAACATAAAGAGGTCTATTGCCCATGTTTCCTGAAATAATATTATGTGGGTTTCCATTGGAAAACTTTGGAGTTTAGCTTCCTTCAACTGACCAGAAATACCATTAATATTCCATGAACATAACTTCAATTTAGACACTACCCCGTAATTTTCTTATGATTGTATTTGCGGTAAATTTTGTCAGTGATCCTTGAAACCATGAGAAATGCCTTAATCCAGGAGTCATTTACTTCGTTTCTGTCTGCTTTCTCCGTTGGAATTGAACATGATTCGACTTCAGGGTTTATACGGAAAACACCCCTTTAGATTCAACAGACTGAGATTTTTTTGAATTACTTTCCGTATGTAAAAGGGGTGTTGGGTAAACCTTTGGTACGACTTGACTTATTATTATGCCCCAATCACGGAAACAACCACACTCCTTCATTATCGAGTCTGCTATTGGGGCTATGGGTACTGTTATCAGAGTTAGTAGTAATGGACCTTCAGAATTTTGTTGAAAGCCTACTCTTTTGATATCTTCTGTTGATATGTTACTTAAACTAGGTAAGTTTTTCATAGGCCGGAGGATATTTCCTCGATGTAGAATATCATGGGGACATCTGGATTCATATACTGGTTTGAGGGTTATTTGTGTGGTCCTTTTTTTTATTTGTAGTTGTTACCCCAGTATTTTCCCTCGTTCTGCTGTTTTCCATGCAGGTGATCTGCCTTCTCTTCCCTCTTTTTACAATAACTAAGTTTTCTTGTAATTTATTATGATTCAGATCATTCAGCGTTTCATCTTGTTTGCTGCGGTTTATCATTAGACCTTTATTTCCCGTTTCATTATCTACTAGCAAAACATCACGTTTTTTACAGGTTCTTAATAGATTAGATGGGTTGGTTTCTTTGCATTCGATCTGAATTTGGACAAGTTGACTCGTGTGTCTATGCACGTCATTCTCCTTGGACACTAAGGTTCCTAAGACTCTTGTGGGATTGACCCTATTATCTTTACTCATACTCTGGGTTTGATCATGATCAATTCCGTAAAGAGTACAATCATTTATTATGCATTCATTTGAATTAATTTTATTTATTGTTGTTTGATCCTCCTGTAGTGGTTTAGGTTTACCCTCATATACTCTGGAGAGTAGATCAGAGGTTGCGATTGCACTAGTTGTTTTATCTTCATACAGTCTTTGTTTTAACCTAGGAGCAAACGGTTTAGCGAAAATGTCATAATATGCGATCGCTTCAGCTGTGTTCCTTGAGCTGTTAGCACGTGTCGTCCTAGGATCTCCTCTATTTGAAGTTAATTGATCGACCTTTTTGTGGTTAATAGTCATTTTGTTCTCTTTTACGTTAGTGGTTGTTACTTTAGTTTCTTGCGTCCTAAATTCTCCTCCATTTGCTGGTATTTTCTGTTCGTTTTTTTTTTATTGGAATAGTTGGGGTCTGCTAATTGAGGGATCAGGAGCTCTAGTTCTTCCTTTGTTGGTTTCGGCTATATCTATTTCAATAGAAAGCCTATTTTCCTTGTTTATCCTATTTCTTGCTTTCCTTAATTTCTTTTTTTGTCTTTTAGTTAGACCAAAGGCCGCTATAGCCTCTTCTCCGGTATTTTGGACACTCAACGAGACTCTGGGGCTGTTGTTTTACCTAGTTTATAATGAGTCATCTATTGATTTCGCTTGGTTATTCAAATTAGACTTATCATTATTTTTAATGAACAGATCGATCGGTTGCTCCTGTTTATTTTCCGGTATTGAATTTTTCCTAGGTTGGCTTCCCAACCCCTTCCTATCTTCTACAATCTGTTTGTAAATAACATGTTTGACATCCTCCAGTATTGTGCTTACTATGTCTGGAATTCATTCTAATTTCGTTATTATTGGAGTACATGTGCATTCAATGCAGGTTGGAGCTTTTTTTTCTTGAACTTTTATTGTTAAGTTGTTTAGGTCAGCTAATTTATTCTCAATTCCTGCAACTGCATTTGCCATAAGACCTAGAATATCAATTTGAATGTCCATTATTTGTGACTGAGAGGCTAGAGCTTCCAGAGTTAGTACAGAGGTTTGATAGTGAATGTCCCAAATTGATCCAGCATCCATGTTTCCTAATTGTTTTGGATTTGATTCAAAATTGACCTCCTTATTATTTAAAGAACTGTTGTTAGCAAGCTCCTTCATTACAATATCGGGAAAGCCTTTGTATATAATTGGTGATGCATTCTTTGGAGATACTCCACTACGTTGACAAGGAGTGTTTGCTTTTGTAAGTAATGATCCATCTAATAAATTTGAATGATTTTTATTTGCGGGTCCGTTTGCCAATGCTAATACCATACCAGTTGCAGATGATTGTTGTTGCATACTTCCAATTTCGTTGATAGAACACTCTGGGCTCTGTAAGTGACCATTAATTAACAGCTCTAACGATTCCTGTGGATCATATTTTTGCATTGACAACCCGTTGTTTACTACTGAAGAGTGGTTTTTAAGTACATGAAAGAATTTTGCTCCTATTAAAGCATTCTTAATAACTGGTTTAGGTGCCAATGATAAATCGAAGGGGGTAAGAAGTATGTTATGATTTACAGTTGTATTGGCTTATGGTAGTATCGGAACTGATTCATGACCAGCTCCCTGTATAACGTTAGATTGATTGGGGGGCTCTAAGGATTCCACTGTTTCCCCTGGGCAGTTTTTTTGATTTTTGCACAAATGGATTCCATAGTAGATGGTCATTCCCTAGGCCTATATGAGGGTCTATTCCCTCTGGATTGACTTGCCGCTTAGCGGGGGAATTAATTCCAACTTGGTCAATTGAGTCCCGGATCACATTCCTTGCTGTTGTTCCATTTATAGGTTTAAGTGGCGACTGTAAGTTTTTAAGATCTTGCTCAGGTTGCATAGGCATAGGCATAGTCATAAGTGCAGTTATTGGATCATTTATGAATTCGAATTTCTGAGGGATTTTAGTCGATTTTTTGAACATCCTAGCAGTAGGAGAGATTAATGACTGAGTGGCCCCCTTTGTTTGCGCTTTTACACAGGCCTTTTTTTGTAGATTGGATGCTTGATTTTTTCGGGTTCGTGCTCGTTTCTTAGGGGAGCCCAATGATCTTTCCTTGCCAGATCGCATTATCTAGCCGCAGTTATCTTGCCTTGTTTTGTTAGAATTAGTTAGGAGTTGCAGATAAGAGTCGCTTGCTAGTGGTTTGCACACTCCTATATTAGAAGTAAGTTTGAGATGGAACAGACCGAAGGCTGTTGAGACAGTTGAGACAGCTACCAAATACAGTACTGGCTAAAAGAGCCTGGGGGGCGGGATTATTGATTAAAAACTTAACCCCTGCTCACCCCCACATCTGCAAGCCACTTCAAAATAAACTGTGTAGTTGGTTTAGTTTGATCAAAAACGCAGGCTAAATAAAAGTTGGTGAGAGCAGCCAACCTAAACTTCTTCAGTTTGCACAATTCCCTGAGCCACTTCCGCTCCTTTGGCCGGGTCGAGTCTTTACCTCAATAGTTTGGCTTCTGCTTATTCTCTTGCCATATTTTCAATGAAACGCAGGGCAATCACAGGACCCTCTTTCCTCTTTCCTCTTTCCCCTTTCCACTCAGGGCAAGGGGCAATAGCCAGGTGACAGTGACGGTGAAAAGATGCTAGGATGTGAAGTTCGAGAGACCAGGTTAAAGCCCCCACTAACCTTGTCTCCGCCACGACCACGGCGTCACTCCGCCACTCGGTCTGCCTCGGTCTGCCTCGGGATCAGTCAACTCCCAAGGCGCACACTACGCCTTGCCACCTGGGCGATTCAGTAGCAATTCCACCAGGAACCGCACACCGACCCCCGTCTGGAGCCGGGTCTGGAGGGGCAGTTGGTAGCAGCAGAGTCGACTTTCAACTTCAATGACCCGGCAGTAATGGCAGGAACAGGGGGGAGCGGTAGATGTTAGGTGATCAGCATTCGCCTCTCTTCTCTCCTCTCTCCTTCTCAGCCGCCGCTCCTGTATTTTCAGTTGCGGTTGCGGTCGCGGTAAGGCGGTAGAGCAAAAAATCAATGGAACCGCTGTAGCCGCCTGCCGCCTGCCTGCCGCTTGCCTTGGACCGCTGCCTCAAACCGCGACACCACAGGATACAAAGGGCAAATGGTGGAGAGGATCAACGGAGCTGCTCCTTGCTCGCACAGCTCAACTCAACTGGCCACCGGCAACAGCTAGCAGCAAAACACGGACTGGACTAGCCAAGGATGCTGAACTGTGCTCTCTGGCCTCACTGAAATCGGAGTGGTGGGACTGGCTCATAAGTGGCTATGTTCATTTTTAGTGGATAGAAGTTTCCAAGTGCACTGCCCCCTGTTCAAATCCACACCTCGGTGGCTAAGGCAAGGGTTTCCACAAGGCTCGAGTCTGAGCCCTACGTTATTCAATCTTTACATGGAGCCCCTTGCACGGATTGTGGAATCATACGGGGTGGATATTGTCTCATACGCCAATGATACACAATTGGTGATTACCTTATCCCAAAGCCAGGCTGATGCGACAGCCAATTTCTCCACCTGTCTTACGGCTTTAGCTAGTTGGATGAATAATAATCGCCTTCCCCTTAATGGGAATAAAACCGAGTTAATGGTGATCGGGAGGGCACCTTCTATCTGGTCATCGATTTGGTGGCCTTCTGAGCTTGGGCCTACACCGACCCCCTCAACGCTGGTGAAGAACTTAGGAGTCCTCTTGGACACTAGTCTTTCTTTTGGACAGCACATCAGTAGGCTGTCAGGCAAATGCTATGGCGTCCTGAAAACCATACGCAAAGTTCTAGATCTTCTTCCCATCAAAACAAGGAAAACGTTGATACATGCCCTAGTCACTCCCCACCTGGACTATGGGAATTCCTTGCTCATTGGTCTGAACACGAAAGGGATACAACAACTCCAATGTGTCCAAAATGCGACGGCTCGTCTTGTCCTGAACCTGTCTAGAAGGACATCAGGGAAGCGAGCCTTGGCGACTCTTCACTGGCTCCCCATACGGGAACGCATTTTGTTCAAAACGATGTGCATTACCCACCGCATTGCACAAGGAAAAGGCCCTATCTATCTCCAAAAGCTGTTGACCATTCACTGCCCTAAACGCAATTTGAGATCGCTGGGAAGCATGCAGTTCCAGGTCCCCCACATCCACAAAGCGCGAATGGGAGGTCGCTCTTTTAGAAACCTAGCCTGTAAACGATGGAATGAACTCCCCATTGAACTCCGAATGGAGCCGTCGGAAGCAAGGTTCCGCCTTAAACTCAAAACGCACCTCTTTCCGAAGGATAAACCTCTGGAGCGGTGTTTTCCAACCTCCATATGCTGCCGATCTGCTGAAGTCCTACCCTGCTGGTGGACTGCATCCATAGCGCGGGGACACACTGATATAGTGTAACCAGGCGCTCTACAAATGATTTTGTTATTATTATTATTATTATTGGTACGCTGCGAGCTGCAGGACCACTCCATTGATCCCCCGGGGCGGAAAAGCGGCGGACTGTCTTTCCGTCCGCTGCGGACCCCCCAGCGATGCTAATATGGTGGGGGTCATTCTGGTTAGGATGGCGGGCAGATTGCCCCCGCCAGGCCGGCGGTGGCTACCGCCAGTCTGGCGGGGGCAATCAGCCCGCCATCCTAATGGGCCCCTAGGTCTCTCCCGTGAGGAGGCACCCCTATGATGAAGCCTTACACCTATGGTGTGTGAAGGGAACCGTCCTTAGAAGGGAATCCCCTTTTGCACGTAAGAGTCAGCCCTTGGCTGACCCCCCCCCCCATCATCATGGACCCGGGCCTTTTTTGCGATATGGTGTTGATGTCAGTCAAGAGATTTACCAGACTGAATTTGCGTAAGAATAGATTCTCAGGACAGGAAGTGACACATTTAATTTCCCAAAAACATGTTTAGCTTGTTTGGTGCTCTCTGGTTTATACTGTGGTGTAATAGTATAGGCAGAAGAATTGTGAGCTTATCTGGCCTGTTGGTGTCAATAGAAGTCAAGTTGGTCACCATTTTAGGGCCATATATAATGAAGTATTCATATTTGGATTGAGTGCTTAAAACTGTAGTGCCGGTTTACATTGTTATAAAGTGCTGAGAAAGAAAGCATTTAGTGTTTCAACACAAAATATCAAAACTACCCAGACCACCATACCACCCATACAGTTGCTGCTGAGGTACATCATTGAATAGAGAGCAAGGTATTCTGTAATCTGGAGTTTAGGAGGGTGGTAGATTATATGCAAATAGACAATGCAAGATGACAATAGAGAGAATACTTTCAGAACTTAAAAGATAGTGAAGGAGATGGAGGGAGTGTAATTTAGTTGAGAGCTCTTCTTCAGCCATATTGCTTCTTCTGTATACACACATCAACACACTGATGTTGGCACTGTTCATAGCTGCTCCTTACTGCTGCTGCACTTTGCCAGTAGCTATAGCTCATGTGTAGGCTCACACACAGATCGTAGCACCGAGAAGCTGCCAGGTGCTATTGCTGTTAATACCAACCACCCGGCAGTTTCTGCATTATCTCCATCAGCCCAACACCCCTGCAACACGTGTTCCTTTATGTAAATAAATGTGAGTGGAGATAATACAAGAGGTTGCTGGGATCTTGAATACTAAATAAGCAGAATTGCCCTCTGACTTGCTCTTTCATCATGTAGTGTACTAAGTAGCCCCATACACCTTCTTGCAGCAGCTGCATTGTAGAAGGTGAACCAGCTGTCTAAAGCACCTCATTGCCCTGCATCAACTATCACATGTATACTGGTGACACCTAATTGTACCTGAAAATGTCTCCTCCTGCTGATATCAGGTCACTCAAACAACTCTTCAGAAAACCCAAAACCGGCTGACCTTCAACCATCTCAAGCTAAACTACCTCAAAACGAAATTCCTCCGAATGTCCCCACCCAAGCAATCTCCCATTATTGAAGAAGCTACAAAATTACTAACAGCTCTCAGCTGCGTACAACACATAGATTCCTCAAGATCACAATGAATAATACTAGATAAGAACTTGAACATTCAGGATCACATCAGGTCAGTCACTAAAGGAACTAATTTCCAAATGGGCATTTGAAAAGAAAAACCTTCCTACCCTTGATGACTTCAAGTCAGCTGTTCATTTCTAGGCTGGATTATAGTAGTGCAATACTTTGTAGTCTAACTAGCTTCAAGTTGGCTTCACTAAGCGCTTCTCTTACCTCAGTTGCAAGGCTCATCACAGGATCCAAAAGAAACAACCACTTCTCTCTGGATTTGAAAACCCTAAACTGGCTTCCATATGAGGCCAGGACTCAAAAGAAAATTGCCTGCATGACTCACAAAGGCCTACACTTCAATACCCCTCTGTACCTCGTGAAAAAACGTGAACTATTAGGTGGTTGCAGATCCTCCACGAGCTGCAACACCTTATTGCTGGAACCTCAACATTTCAGAGAAAGAAAACATATCAGCATGCTTTTTCAGGAAATGCTCGAAGAATGTAAAACTCCCTGCCTCCTGAAACCAGACTGAATCCCTCAACAGCATCTTTCAAAAAAGAAGTGGAAGTAGTACTGAGGATTATTTTCTAAACTAGAAAGTCAACAACTCCACCCTTAGGCACATGTTATGATGCTTCCTCTTTACACATTCTTTACCTCCTATCTACAACCTTGTATACTGACGTGTCGGCCTGGCTCTTTGTGGGTCTTTCTCCCCCAGCTTGGCGTTGCACCATCCTGTATCATTGGTGAAAATTTGCTTGTATTCCCCAACCAGATGTGTTTTAACTCCTATCTATGCTCATGTATATAAACGTATTGGCTTTGCTATGTATCGGCCCTCCTTCACCAGCTCGGAGCTGTGACTGCCTTTATCTCTCTCAATTATGTTGTTGTTTTCCTTACTTACTTTCCTCTCATTTGTTCCTGATTATTTGTAAAGCACTCTGATACCCACGTGGGTCATGTTCATGCTACATAAAACTCTATAAATAAATAAAATACCTTAGACCCATGTCATGATGGATTTTTAGTACATTTGTGTCTAGATGCTCCATTTCAACTTCCTGAGTACAATATTCTTCCAAAGATCACTGTGATTTAGTTTTCATAGATGAAAAATATTCTTTGAAAAACATAACTGCCAATTTAAAGGTATGCAAATAATCAAACATTGTATATGAAATGTTTACGAACTTTGGATTGCACCACCATGAGAAGGGGGTGGATGCATGACTGTATACCCATGGTGGTGCAAATGCTTCAGCAAAGTTTTGCACAAAAATATGGCGTTGGAAGCTTTTATGCAGGTATCATTTCAGGGGAGTCATGGGGAGGACATCAAGGGAGAAGGGGATAAAAGGTTAGCATTCAGATGCAGAGCCCAGATCTTCCAGAACCCTAGGTCCTCAGAGCAATGGCCCAGGTGAGAGGGAAGGCGGCAAGATCCATAGAGCCTCAAAGAAATGTCCAAGATAGGTGGTCATTTTTGGGGCTCAGTTTGCTTACAAATAGGCAGAGACAACTTCCTTAGCGAAATATCCTCCTAGGTAAGGAGGCAAGGATTGTCAAACTTTTTTAGTAAACAGGGCCATCACTACCATTAATACAGCAAATGCAGTGGGGCTGGAGCTCAGTAGTCCGAAGGGCCGCTGAACCTCAAATATATCTGTCTTCCTACGAGAAGAGTAATCACGCTAATTTCTCTTGCTAATGTTAGGGCCCAGGCACCTGTGCTACATTGCGCTGCTTCAGTGTTTCAGACCTTGAAACAATGGGCCAAGGAACATGGGGAGGAGAGGGCTCCTTCCTGTTTAAAAAAAAATTACGAAGGCACAAAGAGATAGTGGAGACAGCCTGTCTCTGGGCTGTAAGTATGATCTGAGCAGTAGTAGGTGCAGTGGCAGGGCCAGGGGAGTTAGGGGGCTAACACACATGAATTAGTGCTGTTACAAAAGGGGAAATGGGAAACCGTGTTTTTATTGCTCGCATTACGCTTGATACACCTTTGCTGGCTAGTGGGGCAGATGTGGGGGTACATTCTTCTTTTCTCAGAGAGACAGATGCGGGGAAGATGTGGGGAAGATGTGAAAAGAGCCACTGGTTCGCAGGACGGCCCAATCATTTCTGCAGTATATGTAGTTGCAGGGTGGTTCAGAAGAGTGAGGTGTTCACTGCACCCCAGTTATGGGTCTTAACACAACTAGTAAAATAATAAACACATAGATAATAAAAATAATAAACATTAAAATCGGATAAAAAGAATCTAAGCACAACAAATAAATGAGAAGCATAAATTGCACTTCAAATACAAAGATTTTAAAGCATGAAAGCATAAACATGAAATGAAAATATGCATACATGATAAACATCAACTGATGGGAAATCGTTTCCATTGTGATATCAGCTAATAATGTTTCGTCGGAAGATGGTGCAAACTTTATTTTAACGTGAGAAAATATGCTTTTGATAGATTGAATCAATTGAACGACAGTGCCTTCATTTCTGTATCGAAAATTTAAGATGCAAACCTTGTGTTTGTTATTTGTTTGTGGATGAGATGGAAAAATAGTTCTTTTAAACTGTACTCTTAATTAATTGCTTTTTTCTCTACATTTTACCCACCTTAACATTTAAATTCAAAAGGCGAAAGGACACCCCACGAGATACATTTCAACATAATGATTCATTCACTCCCTTATAAACGGACCCATTTCAAAGATCGTGGCTACAACAGATATTTTATACCAGATGCAGAATACAAAGGTCCACTTCCCTTTCAGATGAGATCTTGTTTTCTGCAAGATGTGAGCTTCTTTTTAAGTACAGATAAGGCTTAGTAAATAAAAGCTACCGTACTGTTCCGGGCTTTGAACAAGAATGCTGCTTGACCTGAGTGCCAGTAAAAAAGCCGGAATTGCAAAATGTGAGCCTCTGTAGCCAATTGATCTTGCAGTGGATTATAGTGCAGTTTTGAGCAAAAATAAAACGGTTTGGTAGATTTGTCCTTTACATATACTACCGTAACTTGCTTGCAGGGTGGACCAATTATTTTACCAGCTGGATACTTTTAAAAGTGGCAGCTCTTTTGCCAAGAATTGGTAGCACAGAATGGTAAATAACATATATATAAAAATATAAATATATACATATATATATATATAAATATATATATATATATATATATATATATATATTCACTGAAAAAACATAGGTTATAGACCATATATAGTTAGGAATTAGCATTTACAAAACCTTGAAAATTCACTGAAAAAACCATAGGTTATAGACCATATATAGTTAGGAATTAGCATTTAAAAAACATTATTTTACTCACACAAAACCATTGAAATTCCATATATAGTTAGTTGCACTAACTATATATCGCGCACCCGCAATCCACTGCTGATGATGTCACATATTACATCATTCATGACATGGTCAGTGACATCACTGATGACATCACTGATGACATCATCCAGTGACTGTGTGTTTCTGTAAAGTTTAAATATGTTTTACATATTGAAGAATGAGTAGATGTAGAAGTGTCTGGATGAAGGATTTAGTAGGTGCGTGACTGACTGTATGAGTGAGTGATTAAATGTGTCTCACTGAGTGCATGGGTTAGTGACTAAACTGTCTTAATTTGTGCATCATTATGTCTGTTGTTCTGTAAACTGCTGCATGTGTTGATCAGTAGCTATATGAGTAACTATATGGGTTATTGATTGATTGCTCAAGTATTTGTATGGGAGACTGAGTGTGTGTGTGGCTGGCTGGGAGGTGTGTGACTCTGTGCAGATCAATGTGTACTACTATCAATGATTGTATAAGAGAGTAAGTATGTGTTAGTATATGGTTGAAAACGTAAGGTGCTCTATGTTTAACTGTATAAACTAGAAAATGGAAGTGTGATTGATTCTTTACAGGACTGACTAGGTGTGTGAGTAACTCCATGGATGAGTGGCAGAGTGTGAGTGTCTGTATAGGTGTATGAGTGCATATGATAGTGTTGTAAAGATGAGTGATTGTATGTATGAATGATTGTATGGGTGAATGAGTGAATGTGTGTGTAGACGTACGAATCAGTGAGTGCGTATGTAGTAACTAGTATTGGTGTGTCAATGGTTTCAAAAATTATACTCTGTATTTAACACTGGGTGAAACAGAGGTTATATTAAAATGTGAGGAGATGCATTGTATTGTCACATGAATGATATCATCAGTGATGTGGTCATTGATGTCAAATGAGATGTCATCAGTGATGTCATCAGTGATGTCATTTGAGATGTCATCAGTGATGTCATCAGTGATGTCACTGACCATGTCATGAATGATGTAATATGTGACATCATCAGCAGTGGATTGCGGGTGCGCGATATATAGTTAGTGCAACTAACTATATATGGAATTTCAATGGTTTTGTGTGAGTAAAATAAGGTTTTTTAAATGCTAATTCCTAACTATATATGGTCTATAACCTATGGTTTTTTCAGTGAATTTTCAAGTTTTGTAAATGCTAATTCCTAACTATATATGGTCTATAACCTATGTTTTTTTCAGTGAATTTCAATGGTTTTTTAATAGCAAATATCATAAGCTGTCGAATGTCAAGTACGTGGTAATTGAAAACATTTTCGTGTTTATGCACACTGATCTGCTTTGAATGGTGCCCCCCCCCTCATTTCTATTAGGAGTACTCTCTCTTTGCACATAGTGAAGGGTACTTAACGCAGGCCTTTGCCCCCGTTGTAATACGTCGTGCCTGCTTCTCTCTCCATTTGATTAATTGTTATCCAAGTATTTACTGTTGTAGAATTGGTTCTCTTTGGTTCATTCTCTATTTACAAACAAACACAGAGTCACAATACTCTGTTTAGTCTTTGCAGATAACGAAAAATCGTGTAAAAAAAAAAAGAAAAGGAATCGAGCAAAATCAGTAGGCCACTAATGGGATCTCTTTTTGACCTCGCTAAAATAGAAACATTAGGAACAACCCCTCATGACAAATACAAAACTAGTGAAATGAACTGAACTCCACACAATGATGGCTGCAAAACAGCTCGGCTCCGCCACCCACCCCGCCCAAAATAACGATAAAGAGCGGCTGCCATGATTGGTTGCGAAATGGCCACGACGGAGCTACGAAATGGTGCTGCTCTCATGCTAACCCCAGCTTCAGTCTAAAACATCCAGAAACACTGTAGACTACCAATTCGATCAGTTCCGGTAGCGCCCCAATGTAACCCGGTAGAGAAGAACTAGCCCTCCCCTCTTTGACTAATGGTTCTTGTTGCCTGTCCCTTCTGTTGTCATTTAACAGAACTATTTAGCCTGCTGAAAGGGGTTGTGTTCCGACCGCTGGTTGGTGGAGACATTTTGACTATATTCTGGACCTGCGTTGTCGCGTAATGCGTCATATGACGCGCCGCGTTAGCGCATCCGGAAGTCATCCGGGGCGCGACGCGCAGCGCGTAACGTAAGCATAACAGGTCATGTGACTTGTTAATAAAACTTTTCATTGGTTCATTTTACTTTTCTTATTCTAATGATGAAAGGCTTGGTCATATGACCTAAAAATTACGCTTTTTATTACTTCCGAACATTATTTTTTCTTAAATATATGTTATAATGTTCCAGGCTAATGTACTTTCCCGGAAAATTTACAACTGTCCTGCAAGTAAAATATATTCTTTTTTCGAGAAAAAGAGCGTTTCTTCGTCCCATGACGGAGCCGTTGAGCAAAAGAGGGTCGACCTGCTGTCTTAGTCGCCGATACGCCTGAATATGAGATTCTTATCGATCACTTTATGTTGCAGGAGTAGAAAACACAACAGCCCTTGACCATTTATCTTTACTGCGTTCCTTCGTATTATACCTTTTACCCTTCATGTCATTGGTCTGCTTTATTTCACTTGCCTTTTAATGATTCTAAAACAGTGACTATTATTAAAAACGTTACCAATGTATATACTACTACCATGTTTTCTTTTAAAAACCTTTATTGTGAAAATTTCATTATACAAATACGGGCCTATAATCACGTGGGCCGGCCACGGAGCAAACTGTAATCGTATATGATGAGTAGACATTTACACTGTAGAGGAACGTACGGGCGGGCCATTAGGTTGCAAGAACTAAGGTGTCTAACAGTTACGGAATCGGTGGACGTACATTTTATAATTAAAATACGACAGGGCCAGTTACAATAAAATTATCTAGATATACATTTGCGGGCAAGTACCATGGGTGACGTTAATTCGAACTTTCAATAGTACAGTAATCAATAACACATCAGAACTTAATATCAATAGGGATGTCGAAATATTCAATCAATTCTCGTCCCCGCCCGCCATGTGCTTCAAAACTGCATACGTATCTCGTGATTTCAAGGTTCTGCAACCAGTACACAACAAGGAGTTACGAGTCCCATTTATTCCGGCGCCATTTTGGGCGAGGACGGGCAGGTCCAGGATATAGTCAAAATGTCTCTACCAACCATCGACTATGATGATGTTCATATGCTGTATTTATTAGAGTAACACTCATCTGTCCACATGAAATTAATTTGCCACAATCTGAACATGTCATTTTAATCTTTCCAAAGGTCTTCTAAATATTTGGGACCGTTTCCCTTGCCTCTGATGCTGTCAGTGCCACTTCTTTGATGAATGTACTAGCAGGTCAGGTGTTCTCCTCCAAATCTCTCTTTTATGCAGCACTATAATTAATTGGTGCCACCTCTCCATATGACGATGCATGGTATAGTTACCATAACTATATTTTTTTTCGGTTCCTCTGGAGAGTTCATCGTGGCAGATGAAGCCTGTAACGTACCGGGCATTTACCTTTTTTTGCATGTACAGGAAAGGAAAAAAAAATCGAGCGTCCGAGTTCTAAGGTGTCCCAGGGCCATTTTAGTGGACCAGGCCCAAATCCAAAGAACAGGCCGCCATTTTGAGAGTCCTGTTGCAGCCGCCTGTCGCTGTAGCATCAAGAGCAGCCGAAACTCAGCTGAATGGCAACTGAAACAGTAAAGGGGCGCCCCACTACAGCAGATGAGCCTCCACCTAGGAAGGCCCTTTCACGCCGCCTCCCCCCCCCCCCCCTTCGGGCACCCCACGCCGTTATTCAGAGCAGTATTGTAGGATGGCCACACCAGTGCGGCAACTTGCTAGACATCACCTCGGTGGTAACCGAATCTCAGCGCCTTGTGGTGTCTCCTCTTCAGAAAATATTCTTGCGCTACCTTTCCCCATTCACACATCGGTCCGCTACTGACGCCATCTCACAGGCTAATGAGCGCCCCACGCCGAGTTTCAGCATTGTAGGATGACCACACCAGTACAGCAACTTGCTAGACATCCCCTCGGTGCCATCCGGATCTCGGCGCCCCACTGCACATGAAGTGCCTCTCAACTAGGAAACCACCACGGTGACATCCGGATCTTGGCGCCTTGTGCTGGTTCCGGCCTATTCACACATCGGTCCGCTACTGACGCCATCTCACAGGCTAATGGGGCGCCCCACGCCGAGTTTCAGCATTGTAGGATGACCACACCAGTGCTGCAACTTGCTAGACATCACCTCGGTGCCATCCGGATCTTAGCATCTCAGCGCCTTGTGGTGTCTTCTAGTCAGAAAATATTGTTACGCTGCCTACATCGGTCCGCTACTGACACCATCTCACAGGCCAACAGGGCGCCCCACGCTGACTTTTACCATTGTAGGATGGCCACACCAGTACCACAACTTGCAAGACACCACCTCGGTGCCATCCGAATCTTGGCATCTCAGCGCCTTGTGGTGTCTTCTATTCAGAAAATATTGTTGCGCTGCCTTTGGCCCCATTCGCACATCGGTCCGCTACTGACGCCATCTCACAGGCCAACGGGGCGCCCCACGCCGACTTTCAACATTGTAGGATGGCCACACCAGTGCTGCAACTTACTAGACACCACCTCGGTGCCATCCGGATCTTGGCGCGTTGTGCTGCCTTCGGCCTATTCGCACATCGGTCCGCTACTGACGCAAACTCACAGGCCAACGGGGCGCCCCACGCCGACTTTCAGCATTGTAGGATGGCCACACCAGTGCTGCAACTTGCTAGACATCACCTCGGTGCCATCCGGATCTTGGCATCTCAGCGCCTTGTGGTGTCAGTCAGAAAATATTGTTGCGCTGCCTTTGGCCCCATTCGCACATCGGTCCGCTACTGACGCCATCTCACAGGCTAATGGGGCGCCCCACGCCGAGTTTCAGCATTGTAGGATGACCACACCAGTACAGCAACTTGCTAGACATCACCTCGGTGCCATCCGGATCTTGGCCTCTCAACGCCTAGTGGTATCTTCCATACACAAAATATTGTTGCGCTGCCTTTGGCCCCATTCGCACATCGGTCCGCAACTGACACCATCTCACAGGCCAACAGGGCGCCCCACGCCGACTTTTACCATTGTAGGATAGCCACACCAGTACAGCAACTTGCTAGACATCACCTCGTTGCCATCCGGATCTTGGCATCTCAGCGCCTTGTGGTGTCAGTCAGAAACTATTGTTGCGCTGCCTTTGGCCCCATTCGCACATCGGTCCGCTACTGACGCCATCTCACAGGCCAACGGGGTGCCCCACGCCGACTTTCAACATTGTAGGATGGCCACACCATTACAGCAACTTGCTAGACACCACCTCGGTGCCATCCGGATCTTGGCATCTCAGCGCCTTGTGGTGTCTTCTATTCCGAAAAGAATGTTGCGCTGCCTTTGGCCCCATTCGCACATCGGTCCGCTACTGACGCCATCTCACAGGCCAACGGGGCGCCCCACGCCGACTTTTACCATTGTATGATTGCCACACCAGTGCGGCAACTTACTAGACACCACCTCGGTGCCATCCGGATCTTGGCATCTCAGCGCCTTGTGGTGTCTTCTATTCAGGAAATATTGTTGCGCTGCCTTCGGCCTATTCGCACATCGGTCCGCTACTGACACCATCTCACAGGCCAACAGGGTGCCCCACGCCGACTTTCAACATTGTAGGATGGCCACACCAGTGCGGCAACTTACTAGACACCACCTCGGTGCCATCCGGATCTTGGCGCGTTGTGCTGCCTTCGGCCTATTCGCACATCGGTCCGCTACTGATGCAAACTCACAGGCCAACGGGGCGCCCCACGCCGACTTTCAGCATTGTAAGATGGCCACACCAGTGCTGCAACTTGCTAGACATCACCTCGGTGCCATCCGGATCTTGGCGCGTTGTGCTGCCTTCGGCCTATTCGCACATCGGTCCGCTACTGACGCAAACTCACAGGCCAACGGGGCGCCCCACGCCGACTTTCAGCATTGTAAGATGGCCACACCAGTGCTGCAACTTGCTGGACACCACCTCGGTGCCATCCGGATCTTGGCGCGTTGTGTTGCCTTCGGCCTATTCGCACATCGGTCCGCTACTGACGCCGCCTCACGTGCCAACGTATTTTCTCCGCATTTTATACCCTATGCCGCATAACAGGTCATGTGACTTGTTTATAAAACTTTTCATTGGTTCATTTTACTTTTGGTTTCCTAATAATGGAAGGCTTGATCATATGACCTAAAAACAACACTTTTCATTGGATGAAAACTTTTTTTTTTCCCAAACGATGAAAGCCCCACCTTGTTTCTGGATGTTTCAGACTGAAGCTGGCGTCAGCATGAGAGCACCACCATCTCGTAGCTCCGTCGTGGTCATTCCGCGAGCAATCATGGCAGCCACTCCCCACCAGAAGCCTACAGGAGTCGGGGGCCCCCAAAACTTTTGATGAATCCTCAAGGCGGAGGGGACGCTTTCGAGAATGGGGTCCAAGACCTAGCAGACTAGCGTCCGATTTCCAAGGTGTCCCAGGGCCATTTCAGTGGACCAGGCCCAAAAAGGAAACAGCCTGCCGCCATTTTGAGAGTCCTGTGACAGCCGCCGTCCACAAACGCCAAAGTTATTAGACATAGAATTTTCAAAATCCCATAGAGAAAAAATCCTAACTATATATACCTACTGGCGACCGCCAGTAGGTAATATATATATACAGACACACACACACACACGCACACATATATAATGTTAAAATTGGCACAAGCATATACACGTGATCAAGGCTGCTGGGCAGCCACAATGTATAATGCAATAATGTAATAAATGGATTCTTGTAACAATAACTGGATTCCTCGTACTTGGTCCTGACAGCGTGTCAACTGGTGAACTTTGTACAGGACTCGTACAGCCGGTGTGCTCAGCCGGTATGCACGCCACTTTCTTGGGGTTCTCTCAATTCGTTAAGGAACACTTGTGGGGGATATATATATATATATATATATATATATATATATATATATATATATATATATATATATATATTTATATATATATATATATATATATATATATATATATATATATATATATATATATATATATATATATATATATATATATATATATATATATATATATATATATATATATATATATATATATATATATGTATATCCAACTCCAACGTTTGGCGCGAAGCATAAGTGGCCGCTTGCAGCGGCGGGCCAGGACGGGAGCGCCACTCCCTACGAATTCACAGCACACGTTCTCCAGTCTCACAAGAACGACGTCCAGGCCAGCTTAGTTTTCAAAAAACCGGTGTTTATTCACAGCCCACTCAACGTTTCGGGAACCACTTCCCTTGCTCACGAGTGATCGTGTCTGTTTACACCCAGTGTTTTATGGTTTGACATGTGATCAGAAACAAAATAAACATAATCAACAGACTCCCATTTCATTCGTTCTCTGGAGCTGCGAAGACAGACTTCTATACACAGTCAGTAGAACGGGGCACACTTTTCGAAATTCTCATTTAAATAAATGAAATAAGTTTATGCGTCCTTCAATTGTGATAATAAAATAATTTACATAATTAAATACTTGCATTGGCGGTGTGTTTTGGCCATACTCATAATGCTCAGGTTTAAACGCTGTTTGGCCTCTGTTTCACCTCAACTGGTGATATGGTAGTATTTCATATCCTCACGTGAAATCATTATGTGTGAAAGATTTAAAACCAGGGGGTACAGCAAAAAGTGCATTAGTGAAGCGGTGCGCAAGGCAATGGAGAAAAACATGAATCCTGCTACCACAGAAGTAAGTAACACAAAGGAGGAGGGGGTTAGGTTTATTACAGATTATAATCCCCAAGCCAAACAGGTCAGAGGAGCTATTAACAAATACTGGAGTGCCCTCATGACAGATAAGGATATTAAAGCAGGCATCCAAGAGCATGCGCAGATAACATACAGGAGACCGGCATCTCTGAAAGACAGAATCTGCCAAACACTAGTAACACACAAGAAACGGAACGAGAATCCAGTCCAAGGATTTTTCGTATGTGGGCGGTGCAAGGCATGTAAATTCAGCCACAGTGTCAAAGAAATTAAACTGTCCAATGATTGTGAACCATACAGAATCACTCGTGAGCAAGGGAAGTGGTTCCCGAAACATTGAGTGGGCTGTGAAGAAACACCGGTTTTTTGAAAACTAAGCTGGCCTGGACGTCGTTCTTGTGAGACTGGAGAACGTGTGCTGTGAATATATATGTATATATATATATATATATATATATATCCCCCACAAGTGTTTCTTATCGAATATATATATGTATATATATTTATGCAGAAGATTTCTGTTCTCTCCTCGAAGGCAAACCAGAAACAACGAACCTCCAAACAGCATAGAATGTAAGCAGAGAGATTTATTATCCCTTTTTCCTTAAGCTCAGCATGACGCGTTTCGGGTAGCTAGTACCCTTGATCACATATATATATATCCCAACGTAAAGTTGATCCCTCGATGGAAGAAGCCACAAGATCGGCAAAATTGCATCCATTTCATTCAGGGAGTAGTTGCAGCAGGAGATGCAGAGGAAACAGTCATCGTCTTTTCCATGGCCAAACCGGTTTCGGGAATCCTTTCCCTTTCTCAATGGCATCTGCATACAGTGAAGGTTCGTCATGCATTCAAATTCAAAGAGCCTGCCCCAGTGGGCGTGTCCGCAAAACGCGGCATTCTGGATCTTGTGGTGCATGGGCCAAAGTAATCTCAAGTGAGTTTATCAGTGTAGCAGTAAATTAAAACAAAATGATTAAACCCCTGTGGGCTGATGCGCTGTTATGCTGGGTGTCCTGTTGTCTTTATTCAACTGCTCCTGCACACCGGTCTCCCGTGTAAGGATAGCACCATAGGGCGCCATCACGGGTCCGCACTGAAGTGACAGGCTTTCTTTCCGCGGCTGGGCTCGTGCCGCAAACAATCCCAACGTAAAGTTGAGCCCTCGATGGAAGAAGCCACAAGATCGGCAAAATTGCATCCATTTCATTCAGGGAGCCATTGCAGCAGGAGACGCAGAGGAAACAGTCATCGTCTTTTCCATGGCCAAACCGGTTTCGGGAATCCTTTCCCTTTCTCAATGGCATCTGCATACAGCAGGTTTATCAGTGTAGCAGTAAATTAAAATAAAAATTATTCAACCCCTGTGGGCTGATGGGCTGTTATGCTGGCTGTATATATGGGTATTATACTGGTGACCTTTGTACAGGACTCGTATAGCCGGTGTGCGCAGGCGGTATGCACGCCACTTTCCTGGGGTTCTTCAGTTCGATAAGGAACACTTGTGGGATATATATAAATATATATTTATAATATGCACGCCACTTTCCTGGGGTTCTTCAGTTCGATAAGGAACACTTGTGGGATATATATAAATAAATATATATATATATATATATATATATATATATATATATATATCCCCTCTATATGCTCTCTTGATGGAACCAAAGGAAACAAGCATTGAAAATGCAATAGGTCTCGCCCTCGTTTAAGTTAAAGCAATTCTGTTTGTAATTAGGTGGCTTTTTATCTTTGCTTTTATTAGTGTTTTTCAAACTTTCATGTACATAACATGCATATGTTTGCATATTACCTACTGGCGGTCGCCAGTAGGTAGTTATAGTTAGGACCTATTTTCCATAGGAATTCCGCAACATTCTATTTGGAATAACTTTGGCGCCGGTTGACGAATCTTCGCGAAATTTTCAAAACTGATGGGGCCGTAGAAAGTTAGATTAGTGCTACAGAAAGAAACATTAGGGCACATTTTGAGTGACTTCTCAAATCCTCTTCTATTTCATTACAAAAAAATCTGACATACAGACTGAAATATGTACGTTCAATACCAGGAGCAGACTTCCCTGGTGAGCCGTAGCTTTACTACAGTGATCTAATGAGCAACTAGAGTGTAAGACACTGAAAGTGTTTCCTACTGAGGAGACTGTAGTAAATGAGGATATTAGGAAACTTCATAAAAAAAGTCTCCCAAGATTGCTGCCAGAGAGAAAAGAGCCCAAATGTAGCACAAATATCACCCAGATGTAGCCCAAGTATAGCCCAATGACAGAATGTCCCAGAGTGTTCCAATGAACAACTAGAGCGCTAATAGTCCTACTTCTGACAGAAGTATGGAACACCTGAAGCAATCTTGATTGCAATAAAGTGGTAACACTTAAAACATTTAATTTGCAAAGGAACAAAATGAAGGGCTTCATTTTGCCATAGAAATTATGATTAGTGCTGCAGAAAGAAAAATTAGGGCACATTTTGACTTCTCAAATCCTCTTCTATTTCATTAAGAAATTCTAACATGCAGACTTAAACATGCACTTTGAATACCAGCAGCAGACTTCCTTGGTGAACTGTAGCATTACTTAAGTGATCAAATGAGCAACTAGAGTGCTAACATTAAGAATGTATGGCAAATGTGTGACACATCTGAATGCCCTCTTGATGGAACCAAAGTAAACAAGCATTGAAAATGCAATAGTTATCGCCCTCGTTTAAGTTAAAGCAATTCTGTTTGGAATTAGGTGGCTTTTTAGCTTTGCTTTTATTAGTGTTTTTCAAATTTTCGTGTACATAACATGCATATGGATGCATATTACCTACTGGCGGTCACCAGTAGGTAGTTATAATTAGGACCTATTTTCTATAGGAAATCTGCAACATTCTATTTGGATTAACTTTGGCGCCGGTTGACAAATCTTCGTGACATTTTCAAAACTGGTGGGGCGCTCCGGTCTGCTACCATCCTGAAAGTCTTGGGGTGATTCGTGAAGCGGAGGCTGAGAAAAAAGGGGGTCCCAAAACATGTTTTTCCCATGCAATTTTCCATAGGTATCGTTCATCGTGGCTACAGCCCGAACGGCTGAACGGAATGACACCAAATTTGGCAAAGTGGTGGTCCTTGGTTCAGACTCGTGCCTTTTGCTTATATGGTGTAAATCTGTTCAGTAGTTCCTGAGAAAATTACAATTAAAAGTACATATATCTATGGCCATGGTGGATCCACCAATCTTGCGGGGATTATAAGATCACCGTCCCAATCACGCGCTGAATGCTGATTGGCTGTCAAGTGGTTGTCAACATTCCTAACCAGGAAGTGTTGGCAGCAATTTTGTGCCTCGGTGGAAGCGAGGATCTAGAAAATAGTGGGGCAAGTGTTCAAAACGTATAAAGGGGCATGTAAGAAATATTTTGATAATCTAGGCCTGCTTAGGGGGTCCCACAAGGACCCCCAGGCCCCCAAAAAACAGAGAAATGTGCGTTGGGTGCATGGATCAGCCATAATAAAAATAAAAACAAAAACGAAGCGGGGGATCCTGTGCTTGTTTAAAAATTAGCTACCTGGGAGGGCCAAATCCCGGGGTCTAAAATATTACATTTGATGGGGGTCCAGAGGGGCCCTGCAGCCCAGGTACTGATTTTCCTCGGTGCTGCAAAATAAATGGGTGAGGGAGCTCAAAGGTCCGCCTAAGCCCCGGGGATTACCACCCTCTGGGGTTTTTTATATTTTAGGAGGGGGGGCCGCGTGGTCTCCATTCTGGAGCAGTCGAAAGCCTTGGGGAACCCCACCTCCCAGGAGCAGCTCCTGCTGTGTCTCGTGGTGCCTACCCCTGGGACACTGCTGTTTGCTATGGCAGGGCGGGAGTCGAGGTTCCCGCTGTGTCATAGCAAACTTGAGGGCATATTAACAAGTGCCATTTTGCCGTAATTTTAAAAAAAAGCCAAAAATGCGGTGAAAATAATATCGCCCTTTTTACTAGGTGACGCTAAGATGCATTAATGCATGTTAGCAGCCGGTTTGCTAGGGGCTCGCCTCGACTCTCCAATGAGTTGTAATGTAGGTGTTCTCAGTGGCAAGGTAGGTGTTTCTATGACATGTAAAAAAGAAGAGGAAGGTATGACAACAGCGTTGTATTTGCAAGGCGCCCCTGGATTTGCGCTTCGATAGCAAAACTCTCACTAATTGCGGTTTATGTCGGATTCTAACATCTGTTCTGAAGTAGACTTAAGCATGTGTAATATGCGAGGTGGGTTGATATGTTAAGTCCACAGTCTTATATTAAAAAGCTTTTCACTTGCGAACATGAATTATTGCTGTATTTCTCGCGATATTGTGGGCATATTTAAAAGGATAGCGTTAAAATTATTGTCACTTTAGCGTTAGGAAAGTGCTGTTAAAGTGGCCATAATGGGCTTAATAATATGCTTTTGAGAATTCGTGGGAATTCCAATAGAAGCCCAGATTTACAGCAGAACATGTTAACACTGTCCTTGTAAATATGCCCATTACAGACTCGTAATTTTACCGTAAAAAAAATATAACCTACTATTAATTTTTATTCTTCCTCGGGATCCCATCCCATGGGATACAACGTTGGGGACTGTGGGTGAAGGCCTAATGTCCTTGGGTCTCAGTCAGCACATGTTAATATACAGCACCCCTTGGGGAAAAGCATTTTAAAAGAGAGAGTAGGTTTTCGTGTTTTCTCTTTCTAAATGCAAACCAAGGGGCATATTATCAAGGAATGGTGTTAAAATTATCACCACTTTAGCGGCAGAAAACTGCCGCTAAAGCGTCGATAATGGGCTTGATAATATGCCATTGAGAATTCCATTAGATGTCCATGTACGGGTGTTAACATGGGCTTCTATTGGAATTCTCTACGGCATATTATCAAGCCCATTATCGCTGCTTTAGGGGCGATAATTTTAACGCCGTTCCTTGATAATATACCCCCAAGTTTGCTATGACAGGGCGAGAACCTCGGCTCTCACACTTGCATAGCAAACAGCAATGTTGAAAAAATCTTCTGATAAGATAACAAAGCATTTTGAAGTCCATAATCACTGATTTCGTTTCCTTGTGTTAAAGAGGCCATAATTTTAACGCCGTCCTTGTAAATATGCCCCTAAGTTTTGTAATGTCGACAATACCGTCTCCCATTTACATAGGCACGAAGTATTTAGTGAAGTGCATTGTGAATGGTGAAACAACACTGTATAATTGTGATCGATAAAGAATTCAAAGAGGTGTGTACTTCTTTTGCTCGTAATGTACATAGGGACAGATTTACAAGTCCCTTGCACCACTATTGCATCACTTTTAACATGGAAAAAATGACGCAAAAGTGGCGCAAGGGGCTTGTAAATCTGCTACACAGTGTTCTGTCTTAGTTTGCTTTCCTCTCTGTCATGTAGAGGTTCCCGGGTAACTATAACAGTTTCTGTACAGCCAGTACCTTTCAACCCTACCCCCAAACTGCTTACTCCCTGTTACCATAGTAACAGTTCATGGAACACTTAAGTAAGCACACAGGTTACAAGTTCACCACACAATGTTGCTAATCCAAACAGTTACTGTGCGGGAGTTTTTAAAATTTTCCATAGGAACCGTTAATCACAGCTAAAGACTCTGGTAAAGAGCTGGTAACGAGTTAGCCTCAGTATTATACTTCTAGTTATAAACATCAATTCTAATTTAATTGTTAAATCTTCTCTAAGCATATGATTATCACACTAAGTAATAGTGAAATGTTGTCAGAAAAAGAAGACGCTTTTAAAAAATTATCTTTTATTAAAACAACAATAAATAACTAGAAACATAACTTTAAGATAACAATATAATAAATAACTAGAAACGTAACTTTAACATAACAATATAATAAACAAAATGTGAGATGGACTCCAATGGAAGGAGGTAGGTAACCTGCAAAACAAAAATGAAAATAAGAGTTTAAAATTAGATCGATGTGACTGAATGAGGTCAAAGATCACAAATTAAGGTAACACTTGGCAATATTTGGTTATTTGCACGTCTGCAGTGTGCCTGATACATCCCACCCCTCTTGTAGGCCAGCATTGAAAAGGTGTCTGTAGGGAAGTGCCTACTGCGTCAGATTTACGGTATGGACCAACAAGTCTATAAAATGATTCAGAGATGAGACAGAATTAGGTGAGAGATCACGTCATTATCGTTTTATCCTTTATTTCCAACACATTTAATTGGAGGCATTGTGTATCTAGGCCGCTCTGCTTTCCTTGTGTAAACACTGTGGAGAACAGAGTTCACAACTTGAAGTCTGCTTTGTTTCTACACTGCAGACTGTATTAAATTTAGCCTTGATGTACTTATCTGCAGAGTGGACAGCAGCGTCCATAACTTTAAAAGAGAAAGATAAACAATATGAGGGAGAGAGAGAGAGAGAGAGATAAAACGACATTGAAAGTGTGAGAGAGAGAAAGTACTTGATGGAGGAGGAGAGGTAGTGTTAATACTGGAGAAAATCTTCGTAGATCACCTTTTTGCCTCCGTTGTGTGTCCAAGTAAGTCCCGGATCATAGTTCACCCTCAAGTTTAGTGAACTGAAAGATAGTATAGAGTTAGTAATAGCTGAGTAAATACAACTGCACAAGTATATTTCTGCTTTATGCCTTTGGACACTCAAGGATACTGTATTACATCATCTTCCACTGCAAGGAGGTGGCTGTGCACTCTTTTTCTCCCAGAGAACTATACCCCATGCACTCCCACTGCATAGTGGTGAGTTCTCATCACTGCGTACCCAGACTGTTGCATCCCATTGACTCCCAGAGTTCGGAGGTGAGTGCCTTTTCTTGCTTACTCAGACTGTTCCAACCTATCCATTCTTATCGCCCGGAGGTAATTGTACATTCCTACGAAGTCAAGCTGCTGCACACTATCCACTCTCTCCGCCCACAGTTGACTTCTCGTTGCTTCGGAAACAAGCTTCTTTGCTCACCTTGTTCCATTGGCGTGATTCAAAGAGAGTGCACCACGTGTCAAAGCAGCCTTCTCAGGCGTTGTTACGATGGCCATGCATCATCGCAGAATCCTCAAACGTTGAGCTTTGGAGGTGTTGGGGAGACGCCAATTTGTGAAACACATCCTGTTAGATAAAAAGGAAGATACCATTGTGCGTCATTTCTTTATCAAAGGAGAGAGGAAGTGAGAGAGTGACTGAAAAGAATATTCACGGCTCACCTTTCTGTCACCGGTTTGTCTTCCACCACGTGCCGGGACATTGTGCACCCTAAAGCTCTATATCTAAAAGATAGTAAAAGAAAGATGTTATCATTGGTAATTGTCACTATCTTAATGCGGAGTAGAATAACATCGCCCTTTGACACACCTTCCTTTCCGCTTTAAAAATACAATTATTTGTACAGTTCCAACTTGATTTATGAACAATTAGTAGAGTAGTAATGTTTTCCATCCGGTTGTGAAAGCAAGTGGTGCGCAGTGATACACGTGGTTTCAATCATCACGAGCGACGGACATTTGACCGACTATAAAAACTTTCCTGCTATTGGAAAAAAATACAAATGCAATAAGATACAGTATATAGGACTGCATGCGCCTAAATCGCTGCGTCACCTTTTTATATCCAATCTGCTGTACCCCATCTACTTCCTCCACTGAGCACCCAGGCCTCATTGCTCACCTTTTCACGGACAGGGTACGTTCTACATCATGCAGTCCCGCTCTGCCACCAAGAAGTCTCATATTTGGTGCTGAGTCTTGATATCGCTATGGCAAAGGACATACTGGTGAACCCATCTTCATCGCAGGTTCCTCACCCGCTCAGTCCTTGCGGTACCACTAACTCAGTGACCAAAGAGGCCACGCACATGGTAGTGGGCCCCCTTGTTTGGTAGTTCAGGCCTACATGAGGAGTCCGAACTACTAGGACGGGTTATCACAGCGCTTGCGATGGTAGCAACTATAAAATGGTGTAGACCACGCGCGCCCCGTCTTTTTTATGGGTAGGGTAATGTGTGTAGACGCATGTGCTGGATGGATGTGGTGTGGGTGTATACCAGCCATGACGGAGTGTGTGTGTTGCATTCTGACAACTAGACCTGGAAGTAAGAAATCACTACAATGGAAATCTGGGCCATGTAGAGTTGTTGTGTTTTCCTGGAAGAGCATGCGGAGTGGGCTGGACTGATGTATGCCAGTGCTGCGTGAGGCTGTGAACGATGACTCCGGAGCTATGGGCGTGGTTCCGTCGTGAGCTATATGAGAAATCAACTGATTCAGGTGTCTGTGTTGTAGTGCTGCTGTCACCCGGGTCTTACACGCAAATCTGTCATTATGTCGGTAAAGTCACACAACATGGCCAACATGGAAGTTATGGGGTATCACTGACCTTATATTCATCCATGGTTGCACACATAAAAGATGATGGACATGACACATTTCTGCGAATATGAAGGTTTGTTGTACATTCAGTGAAGTGTTGTAGCTGTAGTAATACAGGGCTGTGAAAGCTTTAGGTTGCAGTTTTTGGCACATGAAGGGCAGTTAATATTTATACGTGTGTGGTCATTCAAGTATACTGTCGAACTTGGCGCGTCCACATCCTGTTATTGTAGAGAAATTACATAATTTATGCGAGCCTGAAAATGTACTGTAAATACGGTGCTCATGTAAATTGCTGATATAGTTTTGGGTCAACTTCGCGCTATATAAATATGCTAAATAAAAAAACAACAAATAGCACACACTTATAAATTGACTATACACTTTCTTTGCAGTATTGTAATGATCCACTTTGTACGTTCGTATTTGCAGAATGAGCGAGAGAAAATTATATAATTGAAGTTTTTGTTACTGGCAGTGGTAAGATGGTTGCATACGCTGTTTACAGCACAATATAATGTGGTAGGGCTCAGGAGCAGCATTTTACCAACATAATAAGTACACAGACACAGATAGATAGTGGAAGTGTTTACGGGCACGCGTGCTCGACTCCATTTTATTACGTTGCTGTTGGTAACAAGTACAATAGTTATCATGATATCATACACAGATATTCAATGGTTTATGACTTCTGCTGTAAAAAGGTAGGAGCACAATATGTGAAATCATACACAGAAGATTCTATTGTAAAGAGTTCATGAGTTGTAGTGCACTAAGGTAGGGTCGGTTTGTGTGGACTTGCACAATTACAAGGAGAAAGTCAGTCTAATGGTATTACAAAAAAAATCAAATGCTCAAAAGGAGCTGCTCACCAGGTGTAAAAAGCTTGCCCAATACCTGGCATAAGTCTCCATCAACCCACCCATTTGGCGGAGCTTCGTCATTTGGAAGACTGTGAGAGAAGGGTCAAATGTAGCCAAATGTTGCTCCGAGGCTAACATTGATACATACCTGACCTCATACTCTCAATGATCTCAGCCACAGTAGTTATTCAAGATATGAGACAGCTGATGAAGTGCAGTGCAAGTGATAAATGGGTGCAAGTTAAAAATGACTACAAGGACAAAAAATAAGTTTATTGGGTATTTTCCAAATGCCATAAAATAAAATAGATCACCTGATAGTATGGAACAAATTTACTATCTCCTGGCGAATAGTGAGGTTGACATGTTTCAGCCGTGTTGCCAACTAGCCCGGCTTTCTTCAGGACCTAGTAGATGTTGAATGCTACTGCAGGAAAGACAATCAGTGAAATGTGTTGCACATGTAAATTAACACGTAAAAGAATTAATAGATCAGTGGTTTATTACCACCCTACCAGACATGAATCCCATGTGTGTGTAGGTAAGAGTTAGTTCTTCATTCCCAGCTTTCTGTGGGAGTAAGGAGTGGGACCTCCCACACTGCTTGCAGATCGCAAGGGGGTACCGACGGACAGAGCGGGGCCTCAACCACCAAGCAGTTGCCGGGTGAGGTGGGGCTTACTCCCACAGAAAGCTGGGAATGAAGAAATAACTCTTACCTACACACACATGGGATTCATGTCTGGTAGGGTGGTAATAAACCACTGATCTATTAATTCTTTTATGTGTTAATTTACATCTGCAACACATTTCACTGATTGTTTTGAAGAATGTTTTTTTGTCGCATCCTTTAACAAAATTGTCTCTGCCTAATATAAATCAAGGCTACTTTAATGCTGTCCGTAGTGTAGATGCAAAGCTGAATTCAAGTTGTGAACCCTGCTGTCCGCAGTGTAGATCGAAGGCAGTAGTCGATACAGACATAAGTCTGCGATGCTGTGGCTCTGAGTTCGCAACTGGCCTTTATCGAGGAGGCACCTGACTTCATCAGCGATGTCATTTGAGATGTCATCAGTGATGTCACTGACCATGTCATAAATGATGTAATATGTGACATCATCAGCAGTGGATTGCGAGCCCGCGAGTTATAGTGAGTACAACTAACTATAACGGAGGAATTTCAATGGTTTTGTATGAGTGAAATGTCCAGCTAACTATAACTCCCCGGAACCAATGGTTTTTTCAGTGAATTTCTAAGGTTTTTTTAATGATAATTCCTAACTATAACCTGCCTGAAACCTACGGTTTTTTAATACATTTCTAAGGTTTTTTAAATGATAATTCCTAACTATAACCTGCTTGAAACCTATGTTTTTTTCTGTGAATTTCAAAGGTTTTTTAAATGCTAATTCCTAATTATAATGTTCATTAAGTATATCTGTTTTTTTCTATATTTTTTAATTATCATTCCGTTCTCAACATTGTAAAAATTGCAAATATTACCATACTTCAATTTATTCCTACCTCCAAGAAAATCGCCTCAAACCAGAACCACAAATAACATTAATGATATGCAAACTAGGCGTTCCCTTTTTAAAAACAAAAAAATACCACTTCCCCATATTTTCAACAACAAGCCAAATCTGCAATGCTACCTAAAAAACAGGCAATAGTTTCACTTACCACTAACAAATTAATATCAACATTTAACTAGTGTAAGGATGTGGACTATGTACTGCGTGAATTACATCTAACTCACATCCATATATAAAGATAAATATGTAATAGAGGTACTAATTATGCACTTCCAACAGCCAACAAAATCACAACACCTAGCAACACCACCACTTCAACCACCCCTCATGACCCCTCCCCCTCTACTACCTCAGACGCAGCACAAAACAGGACAACTAATCTTCCAAAAGTAAATAGCCTATCAACAGCACACTAGCTCAATGTTCAGAGATGTGGCAAACAACTATGTATAAGGGAAGGAGTTTGCATATCAACAATAATGTACACAATGCTAACACTACCGATGATATGCAATGCACAACTCACTATACAAACCAAAAATGTTTCCGTGTGTAGATATACCATTGATACGTGTAGTGTACTGCACAGTGGACGCAACCATATTATCTCAGACTCTGGGTAATATCTCGGTCATGTAGCTGTGCTATCTCCCCCATTCAAGCAGATCTAAAGTGGGCTGATCCAACGTACGCAACGTCAGTGTAAGAGTATAAATAATTAGCCTACGCCTTGGGCGTGGTTCACTTATGCAAAGAGAAAAGACCCTGCCAGAGCAAAGGTCCTCACCCTGCCACGTGGCTGCCGCCATGACCAAGTACCTCCTCGACACAGGCTGATTGTAAACTCAGCACCACAGCACTGCAGACTTATGTCTGTATCAACTACTGTCCTCCATCTATACTGCAGAAAGCAGGGTTCACAACTTGAATTCAGCTTTGGATCTACACTATGCACAGCATTGAAGTTACCCTTCATTTATGTAAGGCAGAGACAATTTTCTTAAAGTTTGAACAGTAGGAAATTCAGCCTTCATTTATTTAATGTAGAGACAATTCTACTATATGTCTTCAGATTTTGTTCACATAAGTGACAAAAAGCATTTGTCTATGTCTGTCTCAACAACTGACTTCAATTTACACTGCGTACAACAGGGTTCACAACTTGAATTCAGCTTTCCATCTACACTACGGACAGCATTCAAGTTAGCCTTGATTTATGTAAGGCAGAGACAATTTTGTTAATGGATACCACAAAAAACATTCCTCAATGTCTGTACAAAGTACTGCCATCAAATGTACACTGCGTTCAACAGAGTTCACTACTTGATACCAGAAGCGCAGAAGCACTACAAACAACATTTAATTCAGTCTCGGTTTATTTAAGGCAGAGACAATTGTACTGTGTCCTCAGATTCTGTTAACTGTGATAAAATAGCATTCATCGATGTTTGTGTCGACTACTGCCTTCAATCTACACTGTGTACAACAGGGTTCACAACTTGAATTCAGCTTTCCATCTACACTACGGACAGCATTCAAGTTATCCTTGATTTATATAAGGCAAAGACTATTTTGTTAAAGGATGCCACAAAAAAACATTCCTCAATGACTGTACTGAGTTTTGTTTTCAAATGTACTCTGTGATCAAAAGAGTTTACCACTTGATACCACTGGCGCATAAGCACTACTGACAACATAAAATTCAGTCTCGATTTATTTAGGCAGAAAAATAGTACTGTGTCGGCACATTTTGTTAAAGAATGTGACAAAAAAAGCATTCCTCGATGTCTGTGTCAACTACAGCCTTCGATGTAGTCTGCGGACTTGAAGTCACCTTTGCATGTATACTACGGACAGTAAGGAATCCCTCCTTGATTAATTTAATGCAGCGAAAATTCTACTGTATGTGTTCAGATTATTTCATATAGAATGAAGATTGTACATGACGCATTCCAGTAGACAAGAGACATTATACCACTGCGACCCCTCCGAACAATGAATCATCACAGGGTATGCACACGTTGAGTTCTTTCAGTATCACTAACTCACTGCACCACAAGTCATTTTCTCATAGCCTTATTAAGCAGAATTCACTAGGCAAAAAACATTGCTCCCACTGCATCCCTTTGCATTACGCTTTATTGCAGGGTACGTACAAGCTCAGCGCCACAGATACTACTACATCAGTGCACCATAAATCATCGGAAAGAAGAGTGAACTGTTTTATGTCAGCAATGAGGCACACTATCACTTTTAAGTGGAATTCATGCAGAATCCAATCAACAAAAGACATTACTCCAATTACTGTGCCCCTCTCCCCACCCCCAGACCAAGCATCATTGCAGAATATGTACACGCTAAGCACCAAAGGTACTAGCAACTTTGTGCACCAAAAATTATTATCACATGGCATTACTAAGGCAGCATTCACAACACAAAAAACATTTCTATCAGTATGGCCTGCCCGGACCACGTATCATCGCAGGCTCCACAGAACCTTCTTGTTTTAGACACCACTAACTTAGTGCAACCCAAACTTAGTATAACCCCTATCAAACCCTACACAATATCCCTTTATTATGCTTCCTTGTAAAACTTATTTTATATCACTTATAGATTTAGTTGAATAATAAAATTTACGCTGTATATATGTTCTTTCTTCTACTTAAATCATGATTGCAGATGATGCAGTCCACCCTAAGATATACACTGAGGACAATATAGTTTATAATTACAATTCAGCTTTGTATCTACACTACAAACAGTAGAGAAGTTAGCCTTGATTTATTTAAGGCACACACAAAAAATACTCCTGTGGCACTGCTCGTATGCACAATCACCTTTAATCCCTACATTATGTGAACTATGTTTACAAAGAAAGTACAACACAGCGCCAAAATGTGACTCCACCAACGGTAATACCAAGTACCTCTGGGTTATCACCTTTAACATCGCAACCAGACATACATCCTCATTCTGAGAAAGTTAGAATGCACTGCATGAAGAGGAATTGTTTAATTTGTTATGGGGAGCAATCAGTACACCTAGTTTGCACTACAATTCAATAGTCAAACCACATTTTTACCAGTGCGGTCTGACTGGACCATGCATCATTGCAGGCTCCACACAAACAACCCCTACCTCAGTGCACCACAACTCATGAACTCTTTACAATAGAATGTTCTGTGTATTATTTCACATACAATGCTCCTACCTTTGTTCAGCAGAAGTCATAAACCGTTTATGAATAAATATCTGTATATGATATCATGATTACTATTCTACTTGTTACTAACAACAACGTAATATTATGGAGTCGAGCACACGTGTCCGTACCCACTTCAACTATCTATCTGTGTCTGTGTATTCATTGTGTTTGTAAAATGCAGCTCCTCCATCCTACCCCATTATTTTGTGCTATAACTAGCGTATGCAACCATCTTACCGGTGAGAGTAAGTTTTTGTTTTTTTTAAGCATATTTATATAGCGGAAAATAAACCCGAAACTATATCAGCAATTTAAATGAGCACCGTATTTACAATACATTTTCAGGCACGCGTACATTACCTCATTACTCTACAATAACAGGATGTGGATGCAACTCCGAGCCTCGAACACTGATTTCCAGCACCAAGTTCTATAGTGTACCTAAATAACCACACACGTATATTTATTAGCTGCCCTTCATGTGCCAAAAACTGCAACTTAAACCTTTCACAGCCCTGTATTACTAGAGCTACAACTCTCCACTGATTGTACAACAAACATTCATAAATGCATCATGTCCACCATCTTTTATGTGTGCAACTATGAACGAATATAGAGTCGGTAATACCCCGTACCTTCCATGTTGGCCAAGTTGTGCAACGTTACAGATATAATGACACATTTGCGTTTAAGACCGGGGTGACATCAGCCTACAAAACGGACACCTGAATCACTTGATTTCTCATATAGCTCACAACGGGACCACGCCCATAGCTCCGGAATCATGGTTTAGAGCCTCGCGCAGCACTGGCATACGTAAGGCCAGCCCACTCCACTTACGCTACCAGGAAAAACCAAGAACTAAACATGGCCATTCCGCACCGCAACCCTCGCTGTATTGACGCCCACCAGCCATCGAGCTATAAGGATTCTCCTCATAGAAGTAGCTGGCACGTGAACCCACCGCGATCTGTCCAACCAATGCTGATACCACGGCTGCGCACATGAATTTTTCTAATCCTGAAGCGAAGCCGGTACAGTGGCTCTATCAACTCTATAGGCTTTATTAACTTCATCAGTATATGTCCATTGCGGAAGAACTGCCATCAACCTTATGGATGCCATTACCACTCTCACAAGGCATTGTGTAAAATATCAGGCAATTATTTATCTAGTCCAGATGATGATCCTTGTATGTTAAGAGATAGGGATCGATTGTTTAGCAATTTGTATGACATATATGGTCACTGTTTCGGCTAGCTTGCTTGACTCTATGATTTTTTCAAGCCACCAATACTCTTCTGTTGCCTGAAACCCTTCGTGTTGCATTTGTATTGTTTTGCTTTCTCCTACATTGGGTGCAGGATTGCGTCCCCCCCCGCTTTTTTTACATCATGTTGTGTTGTTCCTCATGTAAACTATTACTGACCAATTGAATATTAAAAATTCTCTGTCTGGGTGGGCACTGAATATCTATAGTACCTATCAAGGTCTATTTGTTATTGTCTGCTTTGTACTCCCTATCTAAGGACCAGTGTTCTTCCAAAAAAATATGACATTAGTATTAGGCATCAGACACATTATGCACAAAACCATCACTGTAAGCATTAGGGGAAAAGCATTATCAGCCTATATCAAATTATGCATGTATAAATGCATTTCTCTTAACATTAGCAGTGCACCTTATGTAAATACACCCGGGTGCAAATGCACCATCACTGCGCATCACCCTTAGACTGCAAAAGTACTTCTAACCCTAGAAGTGGCAGTAACCAGTCACGTTGGTGCCCCCTCCAGGACTCTGAGATCAAAAGTGCCCCAAAACGTTGCAGCGGCCCACTTCTGCAGCACCACTGGGTCCATAAACAAGCACTGGCACTACTGTGCCTCTTGAGCCCCCACTGTGACTCTAAAAGCGGAATAGTCAATGTTGTGGCTGCCAGCTTCCTTGCTGCAGCTGTAAAGTAAAGAAAAGAACAACAAGTAATAGAACTCTCGGTCTCGGTGGGTCTGAGCCCTTTCTTGTGCCTTGAATTTTCCCCAATCACAATAGACTCCTCTGAGCAGGCTCTTCAACCCCCCCAACACGGTAACTTACCACGCACTGAGATTTCCCTGGGGAGACGAGGCTGCTAGCGGTGTGAGGCTCCTCTGGTTCTCTCTCCACCCCCAGTATTGCTCTTCTCTGTTGCGGCAGCCTGCAGGGCTCTTCTGGCTTCACCTGGGCCGCAAGCATGGAAACACCCATGCGGGGTGGGCTCCCGCCGGACCCAGGCTCTCCTTGCCGGCCAGCTCAGCAACACAGGACAGCAGTTCCTGGGAACAGTCAAATCCAGCAGTGTGGCAATCCTCCTAGCACAGCAGTCTCCACTCCAACAAAAGTCTCTTCCTGGTCCTGTAGAAGGCAAGGGGGGGCAAAGCTGGGCACAGGGGCCAGCACGCAGGGAGGGGTGTTAGTTGGGGGGTGGAGCCAGCATCGTACAGGGCAGGCAAAGACTTATTCAGGGATAGGGAATTTCTCCTCCCACTACTCCAATTGCAGATCTCCTATTCAGCCTGACGCTGACTCACCCTGCCCTCCCTGGAGCCACCCAAACCTCACCAGCCCCGGTCACTTCTAGAACAAGACATGAAGGAAGGCACACAGCACACAGAGATGCCAACTTCTAAAAGTTGCAATAATCAGCGCACACGATTGCACAGCATTTATTATTTCCATTCCACACATACCAAACATGATATACTTATTGTGTTCCATTTAGGAGTTATCCTAATGTTATCCTATGGAGGGCAGAGAACACATGCACTTTGCACTGCTAACCAATGCTAAAAGTGCCCAGAGTCCTAAAACCACCACACCATGTTAGAAGAAAAAAAGCTAGGAGGACGGCAAAACGTTTAGGGATGACTCTGCAAAAAGGGGCAAGTCCAACAATTTTTATTCTGTGTTGTGTTAATTATTGATATTACTTAATGTGGGTTGTTTGCTGACTGGGGTGTAAACTCTGGTCATACAACAACCACAATCCTTGTCAGGGTAAGGCTCAAACAAACAGAAAATTCATCTGTGCTCACCCCCTTGGTAGCTTGCCACAGAGCAGTCAGGATTAACTTTAAATCCTGGTTGCAGAGCACTGCGTGGATTCAGGTTGAAGATGTGCTGCACAGCGGAGGCGATGCATTGATCCTGGGATGCGGCGAGATTGCTCTGTGGTATCCTGTTGTGTTGTCGTTGAGGATCCCATTGACAGGGCTTGCAATGTGAAATCCGGTGTTTAAGAGGTGGTGCCCAGCTGGTGATGCATCATTTCTGAGGATCCGCAAGACTGCAATGAGTCTGGCATCATCTCCAAGGCACTCGTCAATGACTTGATCGAGAACCTGGCCTGTAGATGTTCCCCTCCGCCAGGGCGATGCTTTGGGTCCAAGAAGCTGTGGTGGGCGATGCGGGTCTTTGCAACAGACCAATCCACTCAGCAGTGGCAATGAGTCGGCTGTGCTCAGGGCTGCAGCACTCAGCCAAGGTGATGTGCCGGTTCTGCTTGGAAATGCACCACTCAGCAGAGAAGATGAATCAGTTTCGCTGGTAAGCACCTTAGGTCCACTTTTAAGAGTTCAGGACTAGGATGGAACCACTTGGAAGGGCACACTCACAGATGGCGTAGTCCAGGTGCAGGTGCATAATTGTTTGAAGCCTGCTATGGCCCGAGGCTTCAGATCAGAAGGCAATCCTACTAGCCCTTGGAATCACTCTGGGCTCTGGATTCAAGTGATGTAGGTCCAGTCCTTCTTACCCAGGAAAGAGAGCAGCAGGCAACCGTCAGCACAGCAAAGCAGGATTACAGCAGAGTGCAGTCCAGTAGAGTGGCAGTCCTTCAGCAGCCAGCACAGCAGTCCTTTTTCATGGCAGAGTATCCACAGGTCCTTTAGTATACTGAGGTGGTGGTATCTGAGGTACTTTGGAGCTGTCCCTTTGACATGGGGAGAAGCTTCTAGAGGCGTGCTTCTGATTAGCAAAGATACCCTGTCTTTCCTGCCCTGGCTCCAGACCAACTGCAGGGGGGTATGCACCTTTTTGTGTGGAGACATGATACAGCCTATACAGGTGTAAGTGAGGCTGGGTCCAGGCCCACTCAGAAACACCGAAGCTCCAACTGAATGTGGCTGTCTAGGAGGAATACACTAAGCACCACTGTCAACTACACCCAGTCATAGGGCCAGAGACAGGCTGCAGGCACCACATATATGAGGCAAGAAAATGGCAACTTTATAAACATGTTTGCAACAAACAAGTGAATCCAAAGGTATATAAGGGAAGATGAGTACAAGTTTTGCAAAGATCCAGTTGGCCCCTTACCATTGGATATCACAAAACATAACACATAGAAATATGATTAAATCTATGTCAAAAATCTCAATGGATCCAACTGTAGCATATAACATGAAGTGGGGAGCAACATCAAAAAGGAAAGAAGTTCAAGGTTTAGACACTTTGTTGTGACTGTAGAAATAATAAGTAAATGATGTCACACATCCTCTAAAGTACCAATGGTCACATCATTTATCAATTTAGGTAGTCATGGTAATTTCTAAACGTGGTATTTTCAGAATTGTAATTTAAAATTTGGCTTCAACATGTTAGGATTTTCAAATTAGGATTGCAGAGATATCAAACTTGAGGCAGTTATGTCTTCCCATTTGGAAATACACTTAAAAATGTAATAAGGTAACCCTAGTGTTATCCTATGGGAGATATACGCCTTGCAGTAGTAAAAAGCACAATTAAGAATTTCTCACTACCAGGACATGTAAAACCTAAAAATACATATCCTGCTTTTTACATACATTGGACTCTATCCATTGGTTGGTCCAGGGCCTTCCCTAGGGAAGACTTATATGTGTATGCATAAAAAAGGAAGGTTTGAGCTTGGCAAAAGGTTAATTGTGCCAGGTCAAATGGCAGGTTAAACTGCACACTCAGGCTCTGCAATTGCAGGCCCGAGACATATTTGAAAGACTACTGAAGTGGGTGGCACAATCAGTGCTGCAGGACCACTAATAGCATTTGATTTACAGGCCCTGGGCACATGCAGTACACTTTACTAGGGACTGATACGTACATTAAATGCACTTAGCTTTGCGGTGTTTATTGGAATGGATGTTTTATTGTTCAATGCAATAAAAACTTTGATTACAGCCGTCTTCAGCCAGGCTTGCTTGAATCCAGTGGCAAAGTGAGCAAGGGACTCACGTCTGAGCATACCCTGCCAACTTATGGCAAACAAAGCGGTACAAAAGGGGGTGGTGATGGACAGAGCATCTGAACAAATCAAACACTCACACCCAGGCAACAGATCTGGGTTTAATCTAAGCATAGGCGGATTTTGCGGATTGGCAATCCGCGAACTTGCGTATTTACGGATTCGCAATCCGCAAAATCCGCGAACTCCCGCGAATTTGCGGATTTTTATTTATTTTTTTGTTCGCAAGGGTTTCTCCCAGTTCGCGAGGTTTGTGTACCAGTTCGCAATTGCGAACTTCTTTGTCGGCTCGCAACGGCCGCGATTATGTTGTTTCTACGTCTGGTTCTTGTTTGCGTGACGTAATTCCGTTTCCGGGCGCTATGTGTAATCTCGCAAAGTGTGCGGCTTGCTAGTACAATTTTGCGTGTGATCGCGAGCAAAATCTCGCGCGAACTTACCCACGCGGTCGTGAAAGGGCGCGGCCATCTTGTTTCTCATTCATTGCTATGGTTCTGGGCATGCTTTCTGTATCCTCTCTGAATCTCTGCCATCCTTTGCTTGTTTGAAGTTATTTTTAATCTATTTTACTTATTGTCTATCCCTCTATTTTTCTAGCTCTATATTTTTGTGTTTTCTGCTTATTTTTGTTAATTTTAAACTACTTTTTTAAACTCTTTTCTTTTCTTCTTCCCTATTCTATTTCTTCTTTATTATTTAGCTTCCTTTCTGCCCAGACCATGGTAAAGGGAGCCGGGAAGCATCCTGAGAAGGGGAAGGGTCCCGCACCCCGTGCCCGGCGCCCGTGCGGGCGTTTGAGGGGGGAGAATGTCGCGCCCCAGGAGATCTTCAGCGTGGAGGAGGTGGCCGCACTAGTTTTTTATGTTCAGCGCGGCCTCCCCAGGACCATCATGGCAGGCGGCAAGATCGCTAGCGGCTACGGATCCGGGAGCGCCGGAAGCGGTGGGAGAAGGTGTGCCGGGCCATGTACCAACAATCTCGGGTCCGGCGCACCTACAACCAAGTCACCCACCGTTGGACGGATATCCTGGACCGGGAATGCGATTTGCTGGACCTGCTCGGCCTTGAGATCCCCGGGCTTGGTGAGTAGTAGTAGCTATTTCTTTACTACTCTGTTTTCTCCTGCTCTGTGTGTTATTATCTTGCAAATTCTTGTTTTTTACCAAGAGCAATAATGCTGCTGATTACATTGTAGGTAAATTATATTTCAAAATCTTCTGTGCATTTCAGGTGCACTGCTCTCCTTCTCAGTAGCGCTGCTACTATGCTTATTTGTTTTCGATTTTGTGTTCATTTCATTGGCCTGTGAAATTATGCATGAGTGTAGTTTAAAGAACTGTGTTATGCTAGACGCTAAGGTTCAGAGATTTAATTACCGGCGCATCCCTACAAAGTAACAGGGATGCGCCAGTAATTGTGCGCCATGCCACCACCACCCATGGTGCGCCGTATTTACAATGCGGCGCACTATGTGCCCAAAACGTCACCGAAGCGTTACGCTTCTGTGCCGTAAACGCGGCGCATTGCTGGAGTTGCGTTGCAACGATGGTGCAGCTCCAGCAATGCTCTGGGGTGCTCTATGCCCAATGCTGCGTCAAGCCGTACGTCTGCTTCAAGCAGGCGCAGGGTTTGAGTCACGCATCATTGTCCTCAAAGTGACCGATTAAAATCTTGTAGATGTCCCTCAGTCACTTTTAGGATGCGTTCCTGCGCAGGAACGCCCTCCCTTGCGCCGGAACGCCCCCCTGATGGCGCAGGGCTTTACAACGTGATGCATCTCCCATATGCGTCACGTTGTTATTATACGCCACACCATGGTGCCTCTTTTGTTCTGCCGCTGCGTCGCAAAAGTCACGCAACAATGGAGCAAAAGAGCGGCAAGGGGCTTCTAAATCAGCCCCTACAGACTCAAGTCCAGTCCTTCCTTTGTACACATGGGGATAAGAAGAAATAGTGGTGGTGGATTGATAGTTTGAGTATTTTAATGACTGGTTAATGTAGTAGGAAACTTTTTAGTGTTGTCGCTGATCTGCAATCACGATGGACTTTGTCTGTCACTTTGCGTGCTGCGGACTGCTGCCTGTCAGTCCTAGGCGAACCTTTTTAGTAGTTTGTTTAGTGAGTTACATAAGAACTTTCCAAGTCGACGGTCCGCAAATCAAGCAATACTAATAACGTAGTAGACCACATGAGATCGGTCAATATATCCCGTTCAATAGTTGTCTATTTGCTATTTCGCCAAAATATTTTGTTATTGTTCTTTTGAAATGTTTGATTTGGTTGACAACAATCATCCATGTTTCCGGGTCTTTCTTTCTTTCATGTTGTACATCAGCTCCCCCCAGGGGCAAGAGGACAGAGGAGGAGGTGGTTGTTGCTGCTGTAGAAGGCGAGGATCGGCCAGGCGAGGGCTCCTTTGCTGGCCCCAGTAAGTTTTCATTTTAATATAGAGTACCTATTTTTCCTAGCGTTCCTCATTCGATTTTTTCTAAATCGTCTTTGATCTTCTTGTAGACTGTATCTAAATTCTTATCCTGCCTCGACTATGACTCCCTGTAGTATTACTAGATTATTCTTATTAGTCTGTCTATGTAGCTAACTAAGATTGCACATTTGGCAATTCCATTGGACTCCCATTCTAGTCAGCAATAGCTCTATGCACTGAGCCTTCCCTGGAAAAAGGGACATTTTTACTTTAGATTAGACAGTCACAAATTATTACATTGTTTTCTGTTTTTTTTCACATTTCTTTATTCCTAGACCAAATATTATATAGTAGTGAGTGGTGTATTCTAACATTCTTAAATGTACTTTGTAGGTGGAACATCTGGTGGCGGGGCCAGCGCGGAGGTGGTGGTGTTGGATGAGGAGAACACTTCTGGGGAGGAGGCGGTGCAAGTGCCGGACGACACTAATGTGCCTGTGAGGGTTCACACGGTGGTGGCGGGCTGAGGTAAGCTATATATTCATTACTTATTGAGATTGAAGACTGCAGAGTGTGCTTTCTGCAGGGGTGTATTATAAATCAACCAGGTAGTAGCCTCCTCTAAATGTACTTCGACTTAGCTGTGAAGTTTTTGGCGAGAAGAATCCCAATCAGATCTGAGATGAACTTGATGGATGGGATGAACGAAAAGCGAAAGAAGGGTGTAAGTAAGTGTGGAAGGACAAGAAATTTAATGATGACTGGCAAAGAAGAATTATATGTGTTTGCTTGGTCCCCGAGGTGGCTGGGAAGGAAAGAATATGGTATGGTGCATGGCTGGGTGAATGATGAAGCAAGGATGGGTGGAAGGAGAACAGCCTGTGTGGGTGAAACAGAAACTGTATGTGTGCATATACTTTGAATGGATGGATGCCTGGATCATGGTACTATCTGACTCTTAGATAGCATATGTGTATCTAGAGAGAGTAGACGGTCACTGGATGAACTAAATGTTACTTTGAAGAGCATGTAACACCACACCCGCACGTCCGTTCCAGTGTAGGAAAGGCAAGGAAAAGAAGTTGTAATTTTGTCCAAATACTACCATGAATAGTAGCAGTAGTTTGTATTGCAACTGCAAGCACAGCATATATCCGGTTATTACGGTGGACACTCCCTACCTCTCTTAATAAGTTTAGTTTAGTAGTAGTACGTCATTCGTGTGTGGGCGTATCACTGTTCACTCAATAAAAAGCAAAGCACCTAAAGTCATCCCATATGTAATCAAATACATCCCATGTGAAGTGATAGATAATCAGATTATTTAGCTTCTTCATTTTCCTTTTCTAGTACTCATTTGCACTGTAGGGTGAAAGTTAAATTAATTAAGCAGTAGCCCTTTTAACCGAGTATTCTCAGTGCCACCCGTAATAGAAAAGTAAGAGCTTCACCACCTGCATGTACTGGACCGGTACAGTAACGCAAGTCTGTCTCACTCATCATGGTGTGTGTCTGTTTTTCTCGGGTGCAAGTTCACTGCGCTGGCATTATGCCGGCTTGCAGAAGATAACGTACCAATTTTCCTAAACAAGAGAGAAGAAGAAGAATAAGACTGGTGTACTGTCATAGTCGACTGTAATGGAAGTCCATAGTGCTCGTAGAATTTGTTCCTTAAACTCCCACTAATGTTAGAGCAAGGATGAAGAAGTGGGAGGTTAGATAGATACTGGCCTCAATAGTTATGTACTGTGCTTTCAAGTTGCTAGTTGTACTGTGACACAACTTTCTGCTCAATCATTTTGTGTTAATCTTAAGGAGCATTGGTTACAGACTATGTATTTCTTTCTTCATATAGTTGCTCCTTCCAAATCAAAAAAAACATCAAGGAAGGAGCAGGCTTGAATGTTTTTTTTTGTTTTTGTACCGCTTTGTTCGCCATAAGTTGGCAGGGTATGCTCAGACGTGAGTCTCTTGCTCAAGACGGCTGTAATGCCAGAAACCGGTCCTAGGAAGCTTGTTTCCGGTCCAGGGAAGGCATGGCTTGGCAGTTCGGGCTTGACTGTTCCCATGAGGCACAGGGTCAGACTGATTTGCATATGGCCATGTCTGAACTGGGGTGGCAGAGTGGGCTAAAGAACGGTGATGGTTTAAACCCAGATCTGTTTACTGGGTGTGTGTGTCTGATTGGTTCAGATGCTCCGTCCATCACCACCCCCTTTTGTACCGCTTTGTTCGCCATAAGTTGGCAGGGGATGCTCAGACGTGAGTCCCTTGCTCACTTGGCCACTGGATTCAATCAAGCCTGGCTGAAGACGGCTGTAATGCCAGAAACCTGTCCTAGGAAGCTTGTTTCCGGTCCAGGGAAGGCATGGCTTGGCAGTTCGGGCTGGACTGTTCCCATGAGGCACAGGGTCAGACTGATTTGCATATGGCCATGTCTGAACTGGGGTGGCAGAGTGGGCTAAAGAACTTTGATGGATTAAACCCAGATCTGTTGACTGGGTGTGAGTGTTTGGTTGGTTCAGATACTCCGTCCATCACCACCCCCCCTTTTGTACTCATTTTTAGAAATGTCTGGGATTTCCCCTGTGTTCCAATTGGTCCATTATTGCAGACATCACTTACTGAAGCTCCACTATCAACATATCCCTAGTGTTTATAGCCTGGATCCGTTCTAAAGCCCATGAATCCACACATATGTCTGACACTCCCAACCCCAGTAGACCATGGAGAACACCAGCAGCAGCTTGCACAGGTAAGAGCGGTGAGGGGTGGGGCCAGGTGCAGTGGGGTAGGTGGAAGTCGACAGATGACGTGATAAGTATTTTTAAATAAATAAAACCACTTACTTTGCGCTTGCTGCATATTCCTGCTCCGCCAAGGCTCCTCAGGGTCTAAGATGACAAAGGTCTAGTGTCATTTTCTTGGTGAGGGTACTCGAGGCAGCCCTTTAAAATGTAAGTGGTTCAGAGAACAGCCCTGTCCCTTCGACCCTGGAAGTATAGCCCATCCTGTCAACACCTAGTCCCCCTGTTTGTCTCACTTTCTGGTAGAAATGTAAAAATGCCAACTAACAATTAGTTACATTCAGGTGACCCAGGACACAGACTGCAGGCACCAAATGGTTAGGAAAAAAAGCAACATTTCTAAAAGAGGCATTTTTAGAATAGTGGCTAAAAATCCAGCTTTATCATTAAAGTGGATTTTAAACTATACTTCGTTTGAGGCCAAATATGACATTTCTACCTCTTCTCAATCAAATGTTATCACTTATTAAATATAACAGGGTAACATAATGCTATCCTATGGGGTGGTAGGCCTTGCAGTTGTAAAAAACGAATTTGGGAGTTTTTCCCAACCAGAACACAACTTTAAATTTCCTGTCCAAATTTCTAAATACACTGCATCCTACCCAATGGGATGTTTTTGGTCTACCATAGGAATGAAATATATGTATTAAAAAAGAGGTGTAGTTTGAATTGACAGTTAAGAACTGCGCACAAATTGCAATGGCAGACCTGAGACAAGATAAGTGCAGGCCCACGAGTATCATTTAATTTACAGGCCCTGAGTGCATATAGTACCACTTCACTAGGGACTTGCAAGCAAATTTAATATGACAATTGGCTTTATGCCAATTTGACCATATTTAAAAAAGTGAGCACAATTACTTAAACACTTTTTTGCAGTGGTGATGTGCACAGGGTCCTTATGTCAACACACACAAAATTTAGAAAACAGGAGTGGTGAAGGAAAACAGTTTGAGCGTGACCATTTGGACAAGGTCGTCTAACAGTTTTTGGTCCTTAGCTTCCTCTCCTTAATTCTCATTTCTGTCATCCATCATCTCAAGGTGAGGCATTCTTATCATCTGTGTATCCAGGGCAAATGCTTGCATTTATTTGATATTCAATGTTCTGTAGTTATAACTAATGCAGATCCCTTTCTCGGAACCTAGTCCTAGCGGACTTTCCAGTACAGAGCTGGATGTCATTTCCAGACAACATCCTCCTTCCTTTTTTAATGCAACAATTAATTTGATTTATAATTACCATACAGGATGTCCATTTTATTAGCAGAAGAATCCACATTAGCTTTGGGAAAGGGATGCAGTCTATATATTTTCGCAACAGTCTTTGCCTTTCCTTTCTGAGTGGGGCTGTTGGAAAATCATTTGACATTACTCTTGGCAAAAAGCATAGTACAGCCAATCTGCTCCTGCAACATGCATACGTTTTCAAAAAGGGTGATACATATCATAACTAGCAAAACTTGGTTTTCAGCTGTAACACTCCTCATTAAAAGTGCCTTCTTTAGTTTGAGCTACATGTCACATTGAACATCAGGGTCCCATTTATGTATAGAGCACACTCTCCCTCTTTGCACCCAGCACACCTTAAAAATGGTCTGCCGGGTGCAAACAGGGAGAAAATTCCAGCTGCGGTCGGCAGTAGGAGTTCCTGCAGGACGGTGACATGGGTAGGGGGAGGGGCAGGGTGGGGGTAGTAATGTATGGATTACGGAGTTTAACAGGTAAGTAAACATATAAATGAATAAAACAAATTTTGTTGCGTGCACTGCATCACCAAATGCGATGGAGTGCGAGCAACGAAATTAGCGGCTGGCAAATTCTCTCATTTGTGTGGAGCAATGCCCCCACGCAAATGAGGGAATACCCTCTTGAGAAATCCCGGGCACTGAATCTGCGCCAGCACTTTCAGTATTTTAGAAGGGGCCACACAAGCATCTGCGGCCCCTTCTGTAATCCCAAAGTGCCCTAGGGGCGCGCAAAGCGGGAACAAACACCCGTTTGCACTTTGTGTAATGTGGCTTCTGAACTTAACACCAAAAGCAAGGCAATAAAGAGATACAATCATTAACATTACCGAGAAAGTGGAAGGCTTGACCAAAACAGACTGACCTTTGTCTCGCAATTTGTATGTGTTAATTAGTGTTTTCTTTGGGTTTGTTTGTTTTTTGTTTTTGTGCACATCGCAGTTGATATTCTTATTACATATAATTTGGAGAAGTAGCAGGGTATAAATCTTTAGAATTTTTTCTCCTGTCGTGGCTTTCAAAAAGTTACATTTTTTTAGATAAACTTCCAGTTCATTAGAAGGTACAGGTATTCGAAGTACACCTAGCAGAAAAAGTAACAGCTAAGCCATTTAACTCACAAACGTGATATGACAGGTCTTATTTGAGGGTTTTTTGGAGAAAGAATGTAAGTTTACTATAATGTATATTTCACTGAATCACTTTAATACAAAAAAAGAGAGAAATTAAATTGATGTCAACGATTTAGTGGGTCAGACTATTGACCTAATTCATGGAGGAGGAATAATGATGTTTTGCTTTAAAAATACTGGATAAGATTCATATAGAACTGTTGGCATGTGTATTTTTATATTGCGGTTGGAAGATAGGCCCCTGTACAGCAACATCCATGTAGGTCTATATACATTTTGTGAATTTTGAAGTACACAATTGAGGGTTCTGTAAGAAGTGAGACATTTTTTAGAACATCTGTGATTCTGCCTCCAATTACGTATGGTAATTAGTAATTTTTCCAAGATTTCAACTGTTTACAGAAGCCGAAATCTCGCGTGAAAGTAAAAAATGTATAATTCCAATAGGGCTGGCAAGTGCCATGTCCCAGGCCCATCAGAATAAAGAGTGCACTTGCGTTAATTCATGAGCTGCAGACAGGCTAGGGGAGACACATGGATCTGTAGTGACTGCTCTCGATTTTGAGCATTGCTGTCTGCAGCTCATGAATTATTTCTGAGAGTTTCAGAGATAATGCATTGTCAAATGGCAAACTTTTTTAAAAAAGTATCTAGTACCATAAAATATAGGCTTCCCCTTGGTCAGCTGGACCACGGCCAACTCTACCTGAGACTGTCAACACGATTCCAAAGGGAAAGGGATCCCAAGGAACCCTGATCTTACCCATTCTTTTTCTTATGGGATGGCACAAGCACACCTGATTTTATGAGTTGCATAAACGTGTCCGATGCATAAAAGCGGTTGTGTACAGTACAAAACGCCACTTTATGAGTTAAACCCCTATCATTATCATGCATGCATAATTTTCATATTTTTTGGGGGATGTTCCGCAAAATTCCCCTAGAATTTACCGAAATTACAAGTAATTTTACAAAATGTATTTTAATCACCACACAAGGATTCATTTCATGCTAAAACTAGCACAATATTTGGTGTGACATAACACACGCAAGTGGTCATTTTGTCAGTGTGTCCCACGTCTCTCCAGCATGCTCCAGTCAACCTTTTCCAACCCAACCTACTTCGATATGAGCCCCTTTTCCCGTCATCTGCCATATTTTTTCTTTGATTTTCCTTTATTTCTCTTTCGATCTTCTTTCTCTGCCTCAGTGGGTTTATTTTTCATTCTTTTTCTTTTGTTGTTGTTGTTGTTGCCATCCGACAATTCCATTCATTTGCGACGTGTTAAACCCCTCATCAGTTTTGAAGAGGAGAAGGTGAGGACACACATATTCTATTGCATCACCAACCCTTCCTCAAGCAGGCTGCAGGCCAAGGAAAAGCTACACACTTTGCTGGGGACAAGTGGCGCTCATTGTACTCTGCTCCACTGACATTATCTGGACCTATCAGTAGGCCATATACTCAGAAGACCCCATTATTGACCACAAGAGGGAGATGCTCAACCTATCTTTCTAACTAATCAAATATTTTTTCAGTCATAATATTGTGAGTCATAGTTAGGAATTATCCTTAGAAATTCATTGAAAAAAACATAGGTTTCAGGGGTGTTATAGTTAGCTGGACATTTCACTCATACAAAACCATTGAAATTCCTCCATTATAGTTAGTTGTACTAACTGTAACTCTCGCGCCCGCAATCCACTGGTGATGATGTCACATATTACATCATTCATGACATGGTCAGTGACATCACTGATGACATCACTGATGACATCTCAAATGACATCACTGATGTCATTTGAGATCAGTTTTTTCAGTGAATTTCAAAGGTTTAAAAAAAAAAAAATTATAATTGTATTTATCGGCTTAAGAAAACAAGGTTACAAAGAAGGTGGCAAAGACTTCGGCACATTCAAAGGAAGAATAATGTTATACATAGTGACACATGCATGATACTGGTAACATTCTTGTCCTCTCATGTCCAGCACACATATTAGTTCCCCCATATATTGATTCTTCACGCAGAGGGCGACTTTCGCATTATCTGCATCTACCCTTGCCACTCTGATATGAACTTCCCACCCACCAGGACAATGGTGCAAATTCCGTTGTAAACAAAAACGAGATGTCCCAGTCGGTGTCAAGACTCGCTTTCGTCTCTATCCTATCAGTGTCATTCCATTCCGGGTATTACTGTGTTTCTGTCCCATCAGGATGTATGCATTCCTGTGTCTTATCCGCCTCCAAGTCAATGCTCATGTCATCCACGGCTCCGTCATCCGGCACCTGTCTCCTTTCCAGATACAGCGCCCAGTAGTTCTTTGGTCTATTATGAGGCAGTAATAATTCACTGAACAGACCCGTTTGCGTGCAGCAGTATAGCATATCACTAGACCATCTCGTTAGCGTCGGAACTGGACCTCTCATCCATGTGTTTGCTACGCAGCGCTTGGCCACAAGAAAAGCAATATCTACAAGACGCCGCAACTCGGGCGCAACGTTCTTTGAATATCCCAGTAACGCAAGTAGTGGTGATGGGAATAATGATAAGTCAGTGACCCTGTTCACTTCGGTGTATACATTGTGCCAAAACTCAGCAAACTTCGGGCAGAGCCAGGCAAGGTGTAAGAAATCTGCAGAGTGCGCTTTGCATCTTTCGCAGTTTGGGGCATCTCACCATCCGTAGCGGAACAAACGTTCAGGAGTGTAGTACACCCTGTTTAGCAATTTAAAATGCAGTAAGCGATGTCTGCCGTTAAGGGAAACCCTCCTTATATTAGCACAGCAGTAATGCCACTTGTCCTCAGGAAGTTCCATCTCTAGATCCGCCTGCCATGACAATCTCGGTTTAGCGTAGTGCGTGTTTTATTCAGTCAATGTGTCATGATAGAGTTGCGATATCAGACGGGACGGGGATTTAGCCATGACTATATAGTCGTACGTTACTATCACCGGAGGTTCTTCCATATCTTCCTCAAGTAAGTATCTGAGTGCAAGTTGCACCCTGTGAAACTGGAACCGGGCCAGTAAATGAACATTGGGGTTATCCCTGGCACCAACTTCTTCCCACGTGCGGACTTTCCCATCAAGGAATAGATCTCCCATAGTGGCTATGTTTAGTTTTGCGAGTGTTAACAGAACTTCTTTATCTATACACGGTCCCAGGCATGAGCACCATTCTAGTTTAGCTTCCGAGGCATACAGCAGTGAACAAGCCTGAGCATCCATCAGATGATGCCAGGCATGTGTAACCACGTTAAGCGAGTCCAGTAAGCCTGTTCATCTATCTCGGGGTCGAGCCATGAGTGCCGATAACGGAGTCGGATCTGCCACTATACCCTCTATGAGTATGTGGGGAGCATTAGCTGGGCCATGCATCCAGCCATAAGCATGGGCGCCCTGTGCCGCTCGATAATACAATTCGAAGTCCGGGGCCTGTAAGCCACCGTCCTCATATGGGCGTATAAGAATATCCCATGCCACTCTGGGTTGCTTGCCGGCCCAAACCAGCCTCAACAACAGAGTGTGTAATTGTTTAAAAGATTTATTGGATAGCACCATTGAGATATTGCTAAAAAGAAACAGAAAACGGGGGAGCACGATCATCTTCAGTAATGATATGCGGCCCATTAATGAAAGAGGAAGGGCTAACCACTTATCTATATCGTCTTCTACTTTGGAGACGGCTGTACCATAATTTTCTCTTAGAACTACCTCCGCGTCCGTGTGAAGTCGAACAACCAGGTATCTGACCGAGTCTGTGGTTCATTGTATAGGATAATCCGATTCTACTCTCTTTGTAGCAGGGGTTAGTGGAAACATCACTGTTTTGTTCCAGTTCATGTGTATCCCAGATAGTGATCCAAACAAGACCACTTCCCTCAACACTCTCAAGAGATTTGCCTCCGGGTCTCACACGTAGAGCAGGGTGTTGTCTGCGTACGTGGACACAATTAGGTTGTAGCCAGGAAAACGAATACCGCGATGCCCATGATATTCTCGCAAAGCGCAGTCAAGGGGTTCCTCAATCAGGGCATATAGAAGAGGTGATAGAGGGCATCCCAGTCTTGTGCCGTGTCCTACATCGAATGGTTCCTTCGTAAATTAACCTATACGTACACGTGCTGCCGAGGATGTATATGGTGTGTTAATCAGTTGTATAAAAAGTTCCCCCACTCCCATGCATTGTAACACCGCTCTGAGAAATGGCCACTCAACAGAATCAATTGCCTTCTCCATATCTAAGAAGACTGCAACAGCTTGCACTACCTTCCGTCTGTGCTGGAATGCTGCGAACCTTGTGCGCAAATTGTATGTCAACGTACGCTGCGAACCTTGTGCGCAAATTGTATGTCAACGTACGGCTAGGGACGAATCCCGCCTGTTCTGGGGCCACAAGGGTCGTCATCAGGGGGCTAATACGGTTGGCAATGATTTTTGAAAAGATCTTCGCATCAACATTGATGAGAGATAGTGGGCGGTAGGAGGCACAATCCTCCGGGGGCTTACCAGGCTTAAGGAGTGCTATGATGACAGCTTCCTGCATGGTCGGGGGCATCTGCCCATCCTCCACAATTTGCTCGACCAGCCGCAATAGTTTAGGAATCAGTAGATCAGAAAACATCTTATAAAAGGAGTCTGGAAAGCCATCACTACCCGGAGCACTACCTGCCCTCATGGACGACAACGCCCAGACTACCTCTTCCCTTTCGAACGGATGCACCAGAAACTGACTGTGAGTGTCAGTGAGCCAGGGTAATTGTATGTGCGGTAGGTAGTCCATGATACGTCCCTCAGATATCGGCCCCACAGTGTAGCATAATACTCACGAAAAAGTGCCGCTACCTGGGTATCATTAAGTTCCTCTCCTGTGATCGGTGAGGTAATAGTGGGCATCAGTGCATTTTGCCTACGTTGTTTAGCCATCTTTGCCAAGACCGTTCCCGGTCGTTCGCTTTTGCCATATGACCTGGCTATGGCGTATTTCCCAAGATGGTTCACCTCAGCGTCTGCCTCCTCATCGTACTCTCAAAGCGTTTGTGCTAGCTCTTGTGTCAGGTCAGTGGTGGGATCCCGTAGACGACGCATTTCTATGTCACACAGTCTTTTCTCTACAAGAGATAGGCGGTCACGGATGGATTTCAGGACACCAGCATGTTTAGAGATGATGATACCACGCATGTATGCCTTAAAGGTCTCCCACACCGTGAGGAATGAGTCGACCGTGCCCTTGTTTCTGCCAAAGAAGTCGTCAATGGCAATAGACAACTCATCACGAAAAGCGTCATCCAGCAACGCATATGGGGGCAATCGCCATGAGAAGGGAGGGGGACGACGCGCCGGGGCCTGAAGGGTAATTAGCACCGGGGAGTGGTCCGAGTAAGTACGCGGAAGCGTCGCACACGTTTGTTCTCTGGAAAGGAGATGTGCAGAGAGGAGCCATTAATCAATGCGAGTGTGAATGTCATATTGTGATGAGTAGTGTGTGTATCACCCTTGCAATGGGTGTTTCATCCTCCAAACATCCTGGAGTGCCAGTCGGGTCATTTCTGCGTCAAGGACACGAGCTGACGCCGATGGGCGTCTGTTAGGTCCGTCCGAACGATCCATTTGCGGGTGACACGTCAAATTTAGGTCTCCACCCCACAGGACCTGTACCTCCCCCAAATCTCTGATTTTATTTGCAAGAGTCACATAAAATGAGGGGCAGTCAAAAGTAGGTCCATATGTGTTGATCACGTAAAATGCCATTCCTTTACCCAAACACTTTGTGATCACATAGCGTCCTTCAGGGTCTGCGTCTATCGTTTGGAGCGTCAGAGGGGACCTAGGATTCAACCAAGTCAGCAACCCCCTAGCGCTGGAGGTGAAGCCAGCAGCATGTATGCGGCCGCGCAACCCTCTGTAATGTAGTGTCGAACTGTCCGATCTGAAATGTGTCTCCTGCAATAATGCAACGTCTATCCCGTGTCTTGTTAGGCATTGTAGGACCTTCCGGATCTTCCGGTGATCATTAAGACCTATATCATTCCAGGTTAGCAATTTAAGAGTGTCGTTGTCCTGATGTTGGTGTGCCGTGTCAGGTAATAGGGAACATGGTGGGGGCGCATTGTCACCTATCGAGGGCTGGGCCATAGTGTGGAGCTGCGTGTGTGCGTATCGTCATGCGTATTCCTGTCAGTATGCATGCAGTGAATACCTCTGTCAATGCCTCTGTCAAAAACAGACCCTGTACTTTCTTGCTCAACAAATATGCTGTAAATCATTTGAACAATCAACAACCAGCAAAAGACCTGCAATTTCACCCTTCACCCCACCCACGCATGCCCAACCCCAACATGGCCGCGCCCCCAGTCCCCGCCGCTCCCGTCCCTCCCCCCGTGAATTAATCCGCACATTCTCCCCTCTCCCCCAACCCTCTACTCCCATCTCAAACCCAAAAATCAAATACAAATACTCTGAACAAAACAAGAAAGGAATAAGCCTTCAGCAAGGAAGGCAGGCAGGGGAAGTGGTACACACTCAGGGGCGTAGGTAGCCTGCTCTCAAGAATACTGCAATTACAGACTATGTAGAAGATCCATAAATTCTGCCCCGTCCCGCCCTCCCGCCCAGACTATAACAATATTAGGTGACAGTATTAGTCCCCCATAATGTCCAGAACATGTCTAACGGTTACTATGGGCTCCATACATTCACATTGATTGTCTCATCTGAAAGATCAGCCCATTATACTGTATATGTTTTGTAAATCTAAACTAGACATGCAGGTGAGACATCAAGCATCAGTTACTCACTTCAAAAATGCGATGAGGAACCACCATACCCCCCAGTGTTCTCATAACTCACTGTTACCCTGCGTCGCTTCTGCAACCCGCAAGTAGGGATCAGTACATCCCATGTAATGTCCCGCTGCAAAGAGGCAACCTCATAAGTCATATGTATAACTCCACAAAGTGCCGAAACTGCAGCCGCTCCGCATAAGCCACAGCTGGCCGCACTGTCAATCTCAGTCGTCCATGGGCCCACCCGAGGCCTCCTCCAGCAATTCGTCATCCGCCGGGTGTTGCCGTTCTTTCCGCCAGTCTTTCATAGCCTTCTGGAGAGCTCTCGGATCCGTGAAAATGGTGGATCTTCCCTGTCTGTTGATCCTTAATTTAGCTGGATAAAGCATTGCGTAATCGACCCCAAGCTCTTTCAATTGACGCTTCATTGGGACAAATTGGCGACGCGCCTCCTGTACCCTAGCCATGAAATCCGCAAACAGGGAGATCGTGCTTCCCTCGTATTGCAGAGGTTGTTTCTCTCTGGCAAGTTTCAGTGCAACATCCCGATCCCTATAATTCAAAAGTTTTGCCACAATAGGGCGGAGAGGGGCCCCCGGTTTAGGCCTCGGTCCTAGTGTACGGTGAGCTCTCTCCACCACAAACATCCCGGAGAAAGCAGTGTCACCCAGCAATTTGTTTAGAAGCATCTCCACAAAGAGCTCCATGTTGCCGGTTGGAGTACTCTCTGGCAGGCCAGTGATACGGATGTTGCATCTTCGTGACCTCGCCTCCAAATCCTCGGCCTTGTACTGGAGGATTTGGATCACTTTACCGAGCTGTTTATGTTCAGTGTCTAGGGTGGTCTGTGCCTCCTCCACCTCCCCAATGCGCCGCTCCGACATATCCAGGCGCTCTGCATGATTGTCGAGCCGCTCTGCCATGCGGTCCATGCGGTACGTTAGGGCGTCCATCTAAGTTCCCAGAGACGCAATGCCGCCTTGTAAATTCTTTTCCATGGCAAGCAAGCTATGCCGTAGATCTGTCTCGGGATTGTCACCACCCGTCGATTTTTCCTGTCCGGCGTCGTCTTCATGAGTTGGGGCATCAGTGTTTTTGGGCTTTTTGCTGGATTCAAAAGACAACTTGGGTTGCGTTCTGTCCGGATGTCCCATGGCAACCCCCTCAAGCGCGCCAACTGCTGCGGTCGTAATCTACCTGGATTAGTTCAAAGTTACTTTGCCCCATCGTAGTTCCCGTGGGAGGTATTTTCTGATCAGTCTTAGAGTATCAGGGTCCATTGCATGGCCTTCAATGGCACTCCAGGCGATGTGCCTGTCCACCCCTAGGCACCGATCTGCTCGTGAAGCGGGTCCTCGGCAGCACCCTTTATGTCCAGCACATGCAGGCTATAGGACAAGTACCGTCAGCATTTCCCAAGAAAAATGTCAATGTGGCACTTAGGAACCTCGTGTGAATGGTCCCGGCTCACCTCAGGGGCGCACGATCCGCTCCTCAAAATGGCGCCGTGAAGAGAGTGCCAGCATGAACCAGTTTGCAGTGTCGCTATGTACAAGCAGTACACACACAGCAGCACTTCTGTACCTGTACATGTGCCAGAGTGGGGGAGGTAGATCCAGGGATTCAGGCCCAGAGCGATCTCTTTGTGTACTTCAGCCAGTCCCCTCAGGTCTTTGCATGGCACTGTGGTAGGGTAGGAAGCCTCAACACGCAGGGACCTCACACTTATTGCTCCTATTATGGGGCGTAGCCCCAGTCCCTCTGCATGAAAGCCCACGATGGGCCACAGCAACGGGCACAACTGCAGCAATTGCTGGATTTCAGCGTGAGGTGAGGCCTAGCTTCTCCGGCGGAGCCAGGCACTCGAGTGATCACGCTACAGCTCAGGGAGGCCCAGGGGCTGGGCGCCGCATTCCCCCACTCACCACACAGTGCTGGGCGTAGAATTTGTCCTCGCGCAGCCGACCGCAGCTTGGCAGGAGGTCCGAGTCCCACAGCCTATATCACCCCGCCAGCAGGACCTCCGGATCAGGCAGGCTGCTCTCACAGTTCTTCGTCGGGCCGCAGCTCAACTCGAGACTCCGCTCGCCGCCATGCTCCAGTAGCGAGGTTTCTACAGATCGGAGCAGGTCAAGACTTGGCTGTCTCGTGCACCGCACTACGGGGGTCTGCTGGGGAGCCTAATTTCTTTTGTAGGGCACTGTCACAAGCGGATAATTGAACGGATTATGTCTGGGACGGAGGAGCGAGCGGATTAGGCGGCCATCTCCGACGCCGGCTAGCTCCGCCCCAAAAGATTTTTTAAATGACAATTCCTAATTATAATGTTCACCACGTCCCCATATTTTCAACAAGAAGCCAAATCTGCAATGCTACCTAAAAAAACAGGAAATAGTTCCACTTACCAATAACAAATTAATATCAACATTTAACTAGTGTAAGGACGTTGACTATGTACTGCGTGAATTACATCCAACTCACACCCATATTTAAAGAGGAATATGTGATAGAAGTACTAATCATGCACCTCAGACACCCAACAAAATCACAATACCCAGCGCCACCACCAGAGGCAGCGCAGAACAGGACAACGGACCTTCCCAAAATAATATGATAATAATAATAATAATAAAAACATTTGTAAAGTGCCTGGTTCCACTAGAGAAACAGTGCGTCCCCGCGCTGTGAGTGCAGTCCACAAGGACTCCTGAACACAGACCCACAGAGAGGGAAGGGAACAGGAAAGACAAGGACCCCTCAATTCCAGTCTTTAGGGAACAAGTGGGTCTTAAGTTTGCGCCAGAACAGCGTTTCCGAAGATTCCATCCGAAGTTCAATGGGGCGTTCGTTCCATTGTTTGCTGGCTAAATTCCTAAAAGAATGACCTCCCATCCGCGCTTTACGGATACAAGGGGGCCAAAAATTGCATGCTACCCATAGATCTCAAAAGGCATTTGGGATGGTATATAGTCAGCATCTTTTGGAGGTAGACCGGGCCTTTGCCCTGTGCAATACGATGGGTCATGCACATGGCTTTAAACCGAATACGTTCCTGAATGGGGAGCCAGTGCAAGGTCTGTAAAGCACGTTTCCCAAACGACTTCCTAGGCAGGTTCAAGAAGACAAGCTTGGCAGCCGCATTTTCGACACATTGGAGTTGGTTCAGGCCTTTTTCACTTAGGCCACATAGCAGAGAGTTCCCATAGTCAAGATGAGAAGTGGCCATGGCATGCACCAATGTTTTCCTCGCTGTGATTGGTAGTAGGTCTAGGATTTTACCTAGAACCTTTAGTATGCCATAGCATTTACCCGCCCCATTTTCAATATGTTGAGAATATGAGAGATTATTGTCCAAGAGAACCCCCAAGTTCTTCACCGTATCAGAAGAAATAGGTGTAGGACCCAGGTCAGAGGGCCACCAGGCCGGCGTCCAGATCGAAGGAGAAGAACCAATCACTAAAAGTTCTGTTTTATTCCAGTTGAGGCGAAGGCATTTGGTCTTCATCCAGCTGGCGAGTGCCAAAAGACAAGCGGAGAAATTATCTGCAGTCTCCACTGGTTTATGAGATAGGATGACCACCAGTTGGGTGTCATCGGCATATGACACGATATCCACCCCATAGGATTCCACCATCCTAGCAATGTGTTCCATATACAGATTAAACAACATTGGGCTCAGTATAGAGCCCTGAGGAACCCCTTGTCTAAGAGAACGAGGTGTGGATTTAAAAGGGGGGCAGTGTACTTGAAATTTCCTGTCTGCCAGAAAAGAGTCCATCCATTCGTAGGCTGACCCAGCTACCCCAACCTCGCTCAGGCGGGCAAGGAGCTTAGAGTGCGACACGGTGTCAAAAGCCGCACTCAAGTCCAACAGTACCAGGGTGGCTGTCTGTCCCTCATCCACTTTCTGACTGAGCAATTCTGTGGAAAAAAGAAGGGCAGTTTCCGTAGAATGTTTCGCCCTAAAACCAGATTGGGAGAAATGTAGAAGGTGAGTATCCTCCACAAATTGTACCAGCTGGTTGTTGACCAATTTCTCCATCACTTCGGCACAAAACGGCAGGTGGGAGATAGGGCGGAGATTATCCAGCTGAGATATACGCTGGTTAGCTTTCTTTTTGATAGGAATCACCTGGGCTAATTTCCATTCCTCTGGCACATGACTTTCTTGAAAAGATAGGGTAGCCAAATTACCTATGTGGTTACTCAGGCGGTACATATGACTCCTGAGAATCTTAGGAGGGGCAACATCCATAGGGAATCCTGATTGGATACCCGTAATTAATTTTATCAATTCCTCCCTCGGAGGAACCTTGAACTTAGTGAGACATATATTCTTAGAGAGCCTCTGAAGTATCCGGGACAGGAATGTCATCGACCGGACTCTTCTGAAAAGACATATAAATCTTCTCCACTTTGTTCACGAAGTGGTCAGCAATGGATTCACATATCTCGGTGGAAAAGAGGTCTTTGGTCACTGTCCTCGCGAGGGACATTAACTCCTTATAAATCACGAAAAGCTCTTTGGAGGAATTTTCGGATGATTCAATCCTCTCTTTAATAAATTTCCTTTTTGCCTTCTTAATCAGACTATGGTACTCCCTTAAGCCGTTCCTGTATAACTCTTTACGGGCAGTATCATAGTCTTTGCGCCAAAAGCGTTCCAGACCTTTACATTTAGCTTTAGCTGCATGCAGTTCCTCATCTTACCATGGGGCTGACCTAGTCCCTCATACTGGGGCCTTTTGGGTCCATGGGGCCACCTTATCTAATGCCTTAGACACCCATTCCTCATACTCCTTCCGTGCTTCCTTAAGAGTCTCACTAAGTGGAGGGGTTTCCTGATTTAATGCACGTTAAAATGCCTCATGACTGAATTTTTTCCAATTCCTGCGCTTTAGTAAAATCAGTTTCTTAGATGTTTCGCCCTCTGGGTGTGCCTGTTACTAAGAACGATATAAGGTAATGATCTGACCACGGAATCCTGAAGGGAGGGAGCACCTTAATATCTTCCCAATTAGAAAAAATGGGATCGAGGAGATGTCCCGCTTGATGCGTAGGCATCCCACCAGAGAGTCTAAACGTCAGGGACTTCAGAGAGGCAATTACTTATTGTGCCTCTATACAGTTTCCATCCTCAAGCAAAATGTAGGTTCAAATCACCCAATATGAGGAATTTACTATAACGTAAGGCCGGTTGAGTCACCGTTTCCAGTAGGCTCTCAACATATTGTGTGGTTCCCCCTGGGGGGCGATATCCAAGATAGGCCATAATCGTACACTCAGGGGACACTTTGATAGAGAACAGTCCTGCTTCATTGTTGCCAATTTTCGCTGGCTCAAGGGAGCAAATCAACTCAATTTTATGCACCATAGCAATGCCATCCCCTCTTTGTACCCCCCTGTCGATTCTTTACAGACCGTAAGCTGATGGTAGGTCCTCCAAAATCTCCGGAGCTGAAGCCTCGTCCAGCCAGGTCTCCGTTAAAAACAGCAGATCCGGCTGATAGTCAATTAGAACATCCTGGATGTCCAGACTATGTTTTTTAAATGAGCGGCAGTTCACCAAAAACATGGCGAGTTGATCGACCATCCTCGCGTTCTCCAAGGCAATTTCCAGGTTAAAATGGCATACCCTGCACCCTTGGAGCATAATTTCAGGCCGCATACTTTGTTTAAAGGCGGCATTCGGGGAAGGGCGAAGAAGTATAAGTTGGTCGCGCGAATATCGCGAACCTTTTACTAAGAATAGGAGCAGGGGTTCTGGCCCCTGGCCGTGTCCAGTCACGGACAGGCGCGGACGGGCGCGGACGGGCGCAGACGGGCTTGCCGTGTGCCCGCCTTCGGCGCGGCCACGGTGCGCCCGCTGCACACCTGCTGTCCTGTCCTCATTATGTAGGGGTAGGCCAGGAACAAATAGAGCGCTAACCCAAGCGCTGAGGAGGCAGGGAGTTGTGGGTTCCACACCCTCCGTGAAAACGCCCACAATGGACGCGGCGGACCGGGGCGGGACAAGGAAACAGGTAAGAAATCACGAATCAGTAAACAAACAAGTAAACAGTAGTCTACAATTTAAAAAATGACAGGGGATTTTAAAAGCAATGCAGATTAAAAAGTATATTCAGCAGGATACGGGCCAGAGTAGCGCCGTGTGTCTCCCCCTTCTCACCCCAGCACTGTGACTGTCCTAGATGTTTTAAATGGATGCGTCTGTCTCTACCATCGACATACTAGCATCCACGGTACAGCCACCGTCACACCCTCCCTAAATAGAAAAAGGCCAGGAACAACTAGAGCGCTAACCCGAGCGCTGAGGAGGCAGGAAGTGGTGGGTTCCTCACCCTCCGCACAAATGCCCACAATGGACGCTGCGGACCGGGGCGGGACAAGGAAACAGGTAAGAAATCACGAATCAGTAAACAAACAAGCAAACAGTAGTCTACAATTTTAAAAATGACAGGAGATTTTAAAAGCACGGCAGATTAAAAAATATATCCAGCAGGGTACGGGACAGAGTAGCGCCGTGTGTCTCCCCCTTCTCACCCCAGCACTGTGACTGTCCCAAATGTTTTAAATGGATGTGTCTGTCTCTACCACCGACAGACTAGCATCCCATCAAAAGCACACCAGCTCAATGTTCAGAGATTTGGCAACCAACTATGTATAAGGGAAGGAACTCGCACATCAACAATAATGTACACAATGCTCACACTACCAGTGATATGCTATACACAAAACGCTACACAAAACAAAAACTTTTCCGTGTGTAGATATACTACTGATACATGTAGTGTACTGCAAAGTGGACGCAACCATATTATCTCAGACACTGGGGAATATTTCGGTCATGTAGCTGTGTTGTCTCCCCCCCCCCATTGAAGCAGAAGTGGAGTAGGCTGGTCCGACGTACGCAACTGCAGCGTAAGACTATAAATAATTAGCCTACGCCTTGGGCATGGTTCACTTCTGCAAAGACAAAAGACTCCGCCACAGCGAAGGTCTGCAACCTGCCACATGGCTGCCGCCATGACCACGTGCCTCATTGATACAGGCCCATTGCGAACTCAGTGCCACAGCACCGCAGACTTATGTCTATATCGACTACTGCCTTCGATCTATACTGCCGACAGCAGGGTTCACAACTTGAATTCAGCTTTCCATCTACACAAGGTACAAAAGGGGGTGGTGATGGACGGAGCATCTGAACCAATCAAACACTCACACCCAGTCAACAGATCTAGGTTTAATCCATCACCATTCTTTAGCCCACTCTGCCACCCCAGTTCAGACAAGGCCATATGCAAATCAGTCTGACACTGTGCCTCATGGGAACAGTCCAGCCCGAACTGCCCCCTTTAGTCCCACTGGAATTATGTAAGGCAGAGACAATTTTGTTAAAGTATGCCACAAAAAACATTCCTCAATAGCTATACTGAACTACTGCCTTCAAATGTACACTGTGATCAACAGAACTTACCACTTGATACCAGTGGCACATCAGCACTACAGACAACATTGAATTCAATCTTGATTTTTTTAAGGCAGAGACAATTGTACTGTGTCCTCAGATTTTGTTAAAGTATGTGACAAAGAAAGCATTCCTCGATGTCTGTGTCAACTACTGCCTTCGATCTACACTGCAGACAGCAGGGTTCACAACTTGAATTCAGCTTTGCATCTATACTATGGACAGTAGGAAATGCATTGATTTATTTAAGGCAGAGACAATTGTACTGTATGCATTTTATTTTGTTAAAATAAGTGACAATATCATTTGTTGATATCTGTGCTGACTACTGCTTTCCATCTACAGTGCGGACAGCAGGGTTCACAACTTGAATTCAGCTTTGCATGTACACTACGGACAGTAGGGAATTCAACCTTGATGTATTTAATGCAGAGAGGATTGTACTGTGTGTGTTCTGATTTTGTTAAAATAGGTGACAAAAATCATTTGCCGATATCTCAGCTGACTACTGCCTTCGATCTACAGTGGGGACAGCAGGGTTCACAACTTCCATTTAGCTTTGAATCTATACTATAGCCGTATTGACTCAGATGTCTTATTTAAAGAAACACATATCATAGTTTTTGGAGATCTACTGCAACTTAGTCCTGTAGAAGGATAAATAGTATTTATAAGAACACTTGATTTTATTAACATTGTTGCTTCAGGTGCCACTAACTCTGTGTACCACTTATCATTGCTGGTTGCACACACGCTAAATTACCAATACTGTGCAGCTCTACTCAACGCCACATGTCGGTGGGCTCTTGCTAACCGCTGCCTCCTGCCTACACTGCGGTCATCAGAGCTCACAATAAAATAGACTATTGATTCATTATCTGCAGTGTACAAAACCAAACTAAGTATAACACCTATCGAACCGATACAATATCCCTTTAGTATGCTTCCTTCTAAAACTTTTTTTATATCAGTTATAGATTTAGTTGAATAATAAAATTCACGCTGCAAATGCAAAAGCACACTTAATGGCAATCTACACTGCAGACAGCACAGGTCCCAATTTGAACCTCACTTTTTCTTCATTGGAAACCTGAATTTCTTTTTTGGAGACAAAAACAGCTACACTACTGGAAGAATCAACTGATTCTGATAATTTTGTTGCTGAAAAATTGATAACCATCGATGGTACTTTCCCCCCCCCTCAAAGTACATGCAGTCCAGTATGCAACAGTCAATGCTTTGAGTGCAGTCCGTTCAGACTACGCATCATCGCAGGGTGAGCTCACGCTAAACACCAGAGGTACCACTAACTCAGTACACCAAAAATAATTGCCACAAGGCTTTATTAAGGCAAAACTCAGTAGTCAAAAAACATTACCCCCTGTGCGGCCTGCCCGGACCATGCATCATCACAGGTTATGTACACGCTCAGTCCCAAAGGTACTACTGACTCAGTGCACCATAATTCATCGCCACATGACATTCAAGCAGAATTCAACTGACTCTTCATTCATTATTTATACAGTGCAGTACCAAACAAAGTATAACATCCCTCAAACCTACACAATATCCCTTTAGTAGCCGCCCTTCAAAAACTTCTTTTATATCAGTCCTAGGTTTAGTTGAAAAACAAAATTCACGCTACAAGTGCAAAGACACACTCAATGGTAGTCCACACTGCGGACACCACAGGTTACAACTTGAACTATAATGTCCCTGAAACATACATATTTCGACAATGTATTCCATACATGTTTCATCTTTTATTTCAATCGTGATTACAAATGATGCAGTCCAGTAGGCAACACACTGAGCACCATACGTACCACTAACTCAGTGCATCATAAATAATCGCCACGTGGCCTTATTAAGACAAAATTCAGTAGCCAAAAGACATTCTTACCAGTGCGGTCTGCCTGAACCACGCATCATAGCAGGTTCCACACAAACCGACCCTCCCTCAATGCACCGCAACTCATGAACCCTTTATGATAGAATCTTCTGTGTATTATTTCACATATATTGCTCCTACCTTTGTACAGCAGAAGTCATAAACCATTTATTATTGAATATCTGTGTATGATATCATGATTACTATTCTACTTGTTACCACCAGCAACGTAATAAAATGGAGTCGAGCACACGTGCCCGTACCCACTTCAACTATCTATCTGTGTCTGTGTATTTATTATGTTTGTAAAATGCTGCTCCTGCGCCCTACCACATTATATTGTACTGTAAACAGTGTATGCAACCTTCTTACCTCTGCCAGTAACAAAATCTTTAATTATACTACTTTCTCTCACTTATTCTACAAATACAAAAGTACAAACTGGATCAATACAATACTGCAAGGAAAGTGTATAGTAAATGTATAAGTGTGTGCTATTTCTCGTTTTTTTAGCATATTTATATAGCACGAAGTCGACCCAAAACTATATCAGCAATTTACATGAGCACTGTATTTACAGTATATTTTCAGGCACGCGTAGATTACGTATTTTCTCTACAATAACAGGATGTGGACATGCCTCAAACACTGATTTCCAGCACCAGGTTTGACAATGTACCTGAATGATCACATACGTATATATATTAGCTGACCTTCATGTGCCAAAAACTACATCCTAAAGCTTTCCAAAAGGCCAGCAAAGTTACTGTTTGGATTAGCAACATTGTGTGGTGAACTTGTGACCTGTGTGCTCACCTAAGTGTTCCATGAACTGTTACTATGGTAATAAGCAGTAAGCAGTTTGGGGGTAGAGTTGAAAGGTACTGGCTGTACAGAAACCGTTATATTTACCCAGGACCCTTAACATGACAGGGGAAAGCAAACTAAGACGACAGAACACTGTGGAGCAGATTTACAAGCCCCTTGGGCCACTTTCGCGTCACTTTTCCCATGTTAAAAGTGATGCTATAGCGGCGCAAGGGACTTGTAAATCTGCCCCTATGTACATTACAAGCAAAAGAAGTACACAACTCTTTGAATTAACCTCAAGACAGGGCTGGAGGAATAGCCACTGACGTTACAAAACTTCATATACAATTTACCTACTCTATACTCAAGAATGAGCAATTCTTTATCGATGACAATTAGACACTGTTGCTTCACGATTTACAGTGTGCACTTCACTAAATACTTTGTGCCTATTTAAATGGGAGGGGGGACTGTCAACATTACAAAACTTAGGGGTATATTTACAAGGACGGTGTTAAAATTATCGCTGCTTTAACAGCAGCAAACTACAACTAACACGGCAAAAATGGACTTCAAAATCCTTTGTTGTCTTACCGGAAGATTTTTTCAACACTGCTGTTTCCTATGACAGGGTGAGAGCCTGGGCTCACGTCCTGCCAAAGCAAACTTGGTTTGCATTTTGAAAGAAAAAACACGAAAACCTACTCTCTCTTTATGGGGGTCTCCCCCATGTTATATTGTCATAGGAACACCTACCTTGCCACTGGGAACGCCTACATTGCAACTCATTGGAGATACAAGGCGAGACGTTAGCGAACCGACTGCTAACATGCGTTAATGCATCTTAGCGTCGCCTAGTAAATAGGGCAATATCATTTTCACCGCATTTTTGGCTTTTTTAAAACAATTGCGCCGAAATGGCACTTGTTTAATATGCCCTCAAGTTTGCCATGACACAGTGGGAACCTAGACTTCAGCCCTGCCATAGCAAAAAGCAGTGTCCCGCGGGTAGACACCCTGAGACACAGCAGGAGCTGCTCCTGGGGGGGGGTGTTCCCCAAGGCTTTCGACTGCTCCAGAATGGAGACCACGCGGCCCCCCTCCTAAGATATAAAAAGCCCTGGAGAGTGGTAATCCCTGAGGCTTAGATGGACCTTTGAGCTCCCTCACCCATTTATTTTGTAGCACTGAGGATCCCCGTGCTACAGGGCCCCTTGGAACCCCCATCAAATGTAATATTTTAGACCTCGAGATTTGTCCTTTCCAGGTAGCTAATTTTTAAACATGCACAGGAGCCCGCGCTTCATTGTTTTTTTTATGGTGTATTCATGCACCCAGGGCACATTTCTCAGTTTTTTTAACGAAAAAAAAAATTTAGGGCCCTATGTGTCCTTGTGGGACCCCCTAAACAGGTCTAGAGAGTCAAAATATTTCTTACCGTCCCCCCTTATACGTTTTGAACATTTGTTCCACTAATTTCTAGATCCTCGCTTCTACCAAAGCACAAAATGGCTGCCAACACTTCCCGGTTTCGAATGTTGACAACCACTTGACAGCCAATTATCATCCAGCGGGTGATCGGGACGGTGCGTTCATAGTGCGCGCAAGATGCGCAGATCCACGAGGCCATAGATATATATGTACACTTAATTGTAATTTTTTCAGGAACTACGGAACGGATTTACACCATATAAGCAAAAGGCATGAGTCTGAACCAAGGACTACCACTTTGCCAAATTTGGTGTAATTCCGTTCAGCTGTAGCAGCGATGAACGGTTCCTATGGAAAATTGCATTGGGGAATACATGTTTTGGGACCCCCCTTTTTTCTCCACCCCGCTTCAAATGCAATATTTTAGACCCCAGAATTTCTTCTTCCCATGTAGCTAATTTTTAAACAAGCACAGGAGCCCGCGCTTCATTATTTATTTATTTTTACGGCAGATCCATGCATGCACCCAGCGCACATTTCTCTGTTTTTTCAACAACAAAAAAAATCTTTTTTAAGACCCCAAAACCAGGTCTAGAGGGTCAAAATATTTCTTACCTGCCCCCTTTATACGTTTTGAACACTTGTTCCACTAATTTCTAGATCCTCGCTTCTACCGAGGCACAAAATGGCTGCAACACTTGAACCAAGGACTGCAACATTGCCAAATTTGGTGTAATTCCGCTCAGCCGTTCGGGCTGTAGCCACGATGAATGGTACCTAAGGAAAATTGCATGGGGAAAACACGTTTTGGGACCCACCTTTTTTCTCAGCCCCCAATTCATGAATCACGCGAAGACTTTCTGGATAGGAGCGGACCAGATCGGCCCACCAGTTTTGAAAATTTGGCAAGGATTCGTAAACCTGCGCCAAAGTTATTCCAAATAGAATGTTGCGGATTTCCTATGGAAAATAGGTCCTAACTATAGCTACCTACTGGCGACCGCCAGTAGGTAATATATATATATATATATATATATATATATATATATATATATATATATATATATATATATAAAAATATATAACTGTACCCAAAGGACAAGGGATACGGACTACATTACCCACAACCCATTAGCGTTATGCTCATTTGAGTACGCCCATCTGGGGGCAGTAAATTGATTAACTATTAATTGTGGGTGTATGCTTAGAACGCTTCACAGGTTGAACCTCTGAAGACGAGCAACACGGCTCAGAAACGCGTCAGGCTTTCATCCAGGACAGGGGAGCTGCAGTTGTTGGCACGCATGGAGGTCCTTTACCCGCTGTTATCGAGGCAGCCGTTCGTTTGCAATCCTGCCTATTGGGCAATTGGGAGCATTAATGTATATATATATAACATTCCAAACAGTCCGGAGCGGCCACCATCTTGTGTCTCGGTAGGATCGAGACACAAGAGGTGGCAAAAACAAAAGGGGAAATGACCAAAAGGGGGCAGGGTAAACCCCCCCTGACCGCCTAGGTTTGATGTGGGGGCCATAAAAGGGCCCCGCGGGTGCAGATGAGGTGAGGCCTGTTCAGGGTTGCAGATGAGGTGAGGCTTGTCCACGGGTGCAGAGGAGATAAGGCCTGTGTTCAAGAGTGTAGTGGGAGAGAGGCCTGTCCAGGGGTGCAAAGGAGGTGAAGCCTGTGTCTAAGAGTGCAGTGGGGGAGAGGCTTCATGAAGTCCAGTCCACTACCCTCTTAGACACAGGCCTCAACACCTCTGCTCCCCAGGACAGGCCTGACCTCATCTGCACTCCTGGTCAGGTCTCACCTCATCTGCATCCTGTTACCATCTATTATACCCAATAGATTGAGGCCTGTCCAGGGGGCACGGAGGAGGTGAGGCTTGTCTAGGGGTCAGAGGAGGTGAGTCCTGTCCACAGCACTCTTGGACACAGGACTTACCTCCTCTGCACCCCTGCACAATCTGCTTACTAATCTGAGGAAACACAGGTGACATGATTGTGAAATGTGCTAATATATTTTTTTAATCATGCAGATACTATCTAATCCTTGTCAATAATGTAAAACCAATTCCTGTGCCCGAAATCTTTTTTTAAATAACATTTACAAAACAGAGCACAGGTCATATGTATAATCATTTCATTACACTACTGAAACCTCACCCATTTACAAAATACAATTCCTTTATGCACCAACATTTCTTTACCAAGCATTATCAACAATGTATTAGTCTCTATTATATTCTCTTCCTGACTTACTCTATTTTTCCACCTGTCCCCTTCTAACACCCTCTCTCTGACTTATTCCTTTTTACATCCTGACTCTGTGTTACACTCTCTTACACTCTCTCTTTGACTTAATTTCTTTTACACCCTGTCTCTAATTTATTCCCTCTCTCTCTTTTTTACAGCAATTTGTAAGTCATACTCTCTCTTACATCCTCTTCCTGATTTACTCCGTCTTACAACCTTTCTCTTTGTAACATGCTCTCCCTGCCTTACTCCCTATTACACCTTTTGTCTGTTTTACACCCTCCCTCCCTCTTTCTGACTTTTCTATTCTCTTCCTCTCTTCCTGTTACACCCTCTGTCTGACTTACTCTTTGTTACATCCTCTCTCTGATTTACTTACACTTACATCCTCTCTCAAACTTACTCTCTCTCTCTCCCTTTTACAGCCTCTGTCTGTTTTAGTCTCTTTTACATCCTCTCCCCTTCTAACACCCTCTCTCTGTCTTACATCCTCTTACACCCTCTGTCTGTCTTCCACCCTGTTACACCCTTTTTCTGACTTACTCCCTTTCTCCCTTTCGCTGACTTACTCCCTCTCCCTATTACATCCTTTCTCTGTCTTACACCATATTATACATTCTCTCTGTCTTACTCCTTCTCTATGTTTTACTCCCTGTTTCTTTGTCTGACTCTCTCTGTCTCTTTGTGTTACTCCCTCTAGTTCTTTTTCTCTGTCTTACTCCTAGTTACATAGTTGCTGTGGTATAAACTTAGATATCTTGTAAACTAGTGTTTATATCGTTTGCTTATTGTCATTGCTTTGTTGTTTGGTAATAGTGGGGTATAATGTGTTATTTTTTTCTTTACCACAGATTGAAATCAAGATTTCAATAGTAAGGAAATATGCCCTCAAGGCAGAGGAGAAGGAAAGATGCCAAGCGGAAAAAAACAAAAAAAGCAACGGAATTAAAGCACCCCCCTACAACAAATACTTCAAAAAACACAAAAAAAGCTCCTGGTAAGACAACTAAGTCTTTTTTTCGGAACATATGTAGATCCCAAAAAAATGTTAATGGAAATGTGAATATACAGAAGGAGAGAGCAAATTTGAAAAGGAAGGAGAGGCCCCCCAAAAATGTTAATACTGGAGCAGGAGAGAACAGTATGTATAGGAATAGAAGGCAAAACCAATTTAGGGACATTCGTAGATGAATGTTTTGCAATAGGGTAGTTTTAAATTTGTTAAAAAATATTAAGAAAGGTAAACAGAGAGCTGCTTTTTACAAGAAAAAGAAAAATGTAGAGAAGATTGTTGATCAGGCTTTTGAAGTTAAGAAAAAAGTATTTATTTTAGTAATCAATAGAATTAGGACACTTAACAAGGCAATTGATGTTTTCAAATCAAACAGTAGATGCAAAAGAATAATTAATCGGACTCATTTTTGTGAAGTTTTTTCTGGAGAATGGATGCATAGTTCAAGTTGTGAGCCATTTTTTAATGAGGAGAGTTACTTCCAGGAGACTGTTTTGGTGCATGCAGTTGACACCAGTGGTCGAGCATATGAGGTGAAAGACGGTTTTCCGATTGAAAAAGAGAAACTTGTGTCTAGAGATGCAGAGGAGGTGTTAGCTGATGAAGTTTTAGGGAGACGTACTAAGGGTCCTGTGTACACTTGGAAGTGTAGTAGTATTTGTAGTGTGCGACAGGATTCAATCGATTTGCTTCGTAATTTCTTACGGACATATAGTAAGAAAAGTCTAAAACAGAAAATGAAGATGTTGCAAGACTTAGATCCTTGCAGAGTGAGAGAAAACACAGGTTTGCATGGGCATTCACTGGCTTGTCTTTCTAGAAAAGTATGTCAGAGTGTTTTTCATCATTTTAGGATGTTAGCAGTGCATCATACTAAAATGAGGAAATTAGTGAGAATGTTGTATTATGCAAAAAGTCCAGCACTTAAGCTTAAACAGTTAAACAGTGCTCTTTTGCATGGAACTGAATTAGATGTGAAGAAATTGAGTTAAGTTACTTTGGTGAACAAGAGGACAGTGTAGAAATTGACACATTAATAGAAGGTAATGTGGAAGACAATGTACAGATTTCAAGTACAGAAAAGTTTGACCAGGAAATTTCCAAGTTTAAGGTGAAATCAAGTGAAAGGCCAAATTTTAGTTGTGTGTGTTGTTGACGAACTCATTATAAGCATCAGACTAGATTAGTTGATTTATATGTAAAAAGCGAAAAGGTAAATAATAATGAGTGGAAGGATTTTGCCACTTATTTGTTGGTAGAAAATTGTTTTGATTTGGGTTCCGATCAACATATTTGTAAATATTGTTATAATAAATTAAATGAAAACAGAATGCCTGCTAGAGCTGTTCATAATAATCTGGAGTTGGTAGACATTCCTTCTGAATTGATGGATTTAATACCTATGAGTCTATTCTGATTCAATGAGTGCATCCTTTTCAGGCTATTGTTCGCATGGAGCCTAAGATAGGGGAATTGCCTCCTTCAGATTTACAGAGAGGATTAAAGGGAAGAGTTGTTTATTTGCCTCTAGATTTCAAGAAAAATATTGATACAACTGGTGTAGAAAAAGTTGAAGAGGAACCTCTGGTTATTCTAGTTAATGGGGTTCCGACAAAGAGTAAGAAAATCTGGCAAGATTTAGTGGATGTTAGGAAAGTCAAAAAGGCAATGTTGTATTTGGTCAAAAACAATGAGTACTACAAACATGTATGTGTTGGAGCAGAGGAAACAGTTGCAGAAGAAGACAGTGATTGTTCAGCCGGCCAAATTAAAAAAGTTGATGTGTCTAGAAGAGAAGAAATATATGAACATTATACTGGTCATCCTTTGCATTCCAAAGAAGTAATGGGGAATGCAATTGACTTGTTTCAAATGAAAGCAGCAAAAGGAAGTCCCATTAGTGTATGGGAAGAAAGTTTGGAAGCTCGTTGTTTTCCAGTTATTTCCAACAGGTCAAGGTGGACGATATGACGATCGACCACTTCAAATTCCTGCATCTGAATACCGGACTTTAAGATTATATGCTGAAGATACAAGGTTTCGTCAATGCATTCCGTATTTGTTTCATCTACTGTATGAAAGTGACTTGTCTTGGCTTTCTTATGCAGTGAACCATATACTGAAAAGTGGACCACATCTGCAAAATGTTTCGGCGAGGGACTTTATGGAGAAAGTCAATCTGCAAGACAGTATTTTGGAATCTCAGCTAATCAATCTCATGGCATGTCAGCGTGGTACAAACGAGTATTGGTTCCGTCGTCATGGGGAATTGAAATGTATGCTAAGAAACTTAGGAACTCCTACATGGTTCCTCACTCTTAGCTGTGCTGAGTATGCATGGGACGACTTACTTCAATTTCTACAGGAGGCAAATGCAAACATACAAAATATAGAATTCAAAACACCTGGCGAACTGTGTTCTTTGTATCCAGTGAATGTATGCAGATATTTCAATCATAGATTTGAAGCTATGGTGTCTTTTATTACCAACAAAAAAATCCTCCCCTTGGAGAGGTTTTGGATTTCTTTTAGAGAAAGGAGTATCAAGCGAGAGGTGCTCCTCACATACATATGTTGTTATGGATTAAAGATGCACCCAAATTTGAAACAGATTCGGATGACACAGTGATGAGCTTCATTGAAGAGTATTCAACATGTGCTGTTCCGAAAACTACCGAAGAAAACAGTTTAAGGCAACAAATTTTACGCTTTCAATCCCATCGTTGTGGAAAGTACTGTCGTCGAAAATTCAGAAACAAGGACAAGTTCTACACAAAATGTTGTTTCGGGTTTCCACGACCAGTGATTTCTAAAGGAAGAGTAAATAATTTGATGTCTTCTCTGCGACATACTGTGACGAGGAAATCACCAAACAATACATACAATTTAAAAAGAAACGAAGAGTCCAAGTACATCAACGACTAAAACCCAGTGATTTTGTCCATGTGGAATGCTAACATGGATATTCAGTTCATTGCTGACAACTCTATTGCTGTGGATCGATATGTGACGTCTTACATCACAAAAAAAGAAAAGACAGAACTGAAGGAAATGTGGGAGGACATTTCACATGAAAAGAGTATATGTAAAAAATTATACAGTTTCAGTTTGAAGATGTTGTCGCATCGAGAAATTGGAGCATATGAATGTTCTGATCGGTTATCATCAGCAAGTCTCTATGCCAAATCTCGAACAATCATTTGGGTGAGTCTAGGTCTTGCTGCAACACGAAACCGAGTTTTTAAATCTGTACAAGAAATTGAGTATTTGGCGGAGAAAGAACCAGACAGTACAGATATTTTGAAGACAAACATGTTGGATACATACTATCCAAATAGAAGTAGTCATCTTGAGAACAGTTGTTTGTATGAAGTTCTGCAAAACTATAGTTATAAGAGGAACATCACAGAAGATATCAATAATGGAATATATGCTGTCATTGGGTTTGAAGGATGTCTAGTGAAGCAGAGAAAAGGCCATTTGATTAATCATCGAAAATTGAGTTGCGAAACTCCAGACAAAAGGGAATTTTACTATTTAGCTCTTTTGCAACTCTTTAAGCCATGGCGTACAGAAGAGGAACTACTTGGAGATTTTCTCTGTTACGAAGATTCTTTTAATGCAACCAAGGATACCATAGAATGTCCTATTTTCCCAAATTATCTGCAAATGTTGAACGAAGAAATAGAGCAAGAAGCCACAATTGCTGCAGAGATTGCTAGAGACAGTTCTCAAGACAGTCAGAGTTCTGCTTCATTGAGTCAGGATCCACTAGGAGGACCAATTATCCAAAATGAAGCTGCCACTGCCATGGATGAAGTGGAAAGAGCTATGGAACAAGCTCAAGAGGATGTAGTTAACTTAGAAGATTTGGTGAAACAACTAAACGTTGAGCAGAAACAGATATATGACGAAGTCACAGAACAGGTTGAACATGGATTCAGTCATGAGAAAAAAGAGTGCTCATGTACATCATTTAAGCCTGTCCGACTGTACGTGAGTGGAAAAGCGGGTACTGGAAAAAGTTTTCTGATTAAAGCAATTGCTACTTATCTGCAGAAAAGGACTGAATCACCGCTGTCTTGTGTCGTGGAGTGGTGTGGCTCACTGGTTAGAGGCGGCAGACCCGTAAGCAGAGGACGGCCCGGGACCAGGGTTCGATACCCGACGCGGCAGGGTCGTGGACCAGGGTCAGCGGGCTCGATAATTCTCGCCTCGGTGCCTACTCCAGTCAGGGACCACACTCGGCAACTCTGGGCATTAGCTTGCCTCATCTTCACAACGGCCCCCCAGACCGCCGGGGATGCTTGGTCGCACCTTAGAGACACCCATTAGGGACCATCTCTCAGGGTGAGCCAGGACGGGTTCCCCAGCGGTCGAAGCGCGGAGATACTCCTCCGGGAGTTGATTCTAGCGCTATATAAACCCACAATTAATTAATTAATTAATTAATTAATTAATTAATTAATTAATTAATTAATTTGTTACCGCTCCAACTGGGCTGGCAGCACATAACATTAATTACTTTACATCGTTTACTGATGCTACCAGTTGAGCATGATAATAAATTGCAATACCATAAGCTATCTGGAGATGCGTGTTCTGAAGTTTCCAGAGTCCTGAAGAAAATGAAACTTCTTATCATTGATTAAGTAAGCATGGTCTCAAATCTAGTGCTTGCTTTTGTGCATTTGAGAATGCAAGAAATCCTTAGAACAGAGTATGATGTGTTATTTGGAGGGAAACACATTATTGTTTTTGGATAGCTACTGCAGTTGCCTCAGTGAAAGGACAACCAGTGTTCAAAATGCTCACGCATGAAGATACCAGGAAGTGCCTAGGAAGCATTGGAAACGTTAATATATGGTTAAATTTCAAATATGCAGAACTACTTCAAAATATGCGACAGTCAAAGGATGAAGATTATAAAAATATTCTACAAGATGTAAGAATTGGAAAAGTAAGTGAGCATGGGAAAGAAGCATTACATGCACAATTAATTTCAAATTTGTATCCAAATGAAAACATTCTTCCAGAGAATAATTTTAAGAAAATTACTGAGAACAAATCTGGGATATGTTTGATGCCAACTCTGCAAGAATGTTCCATCTTCAACAACAAAATGTTAAAGTTAGAAAATGAAGAGATTGTGAAACTGGAAGCTATAGATAAAATAGAGCATATGGGAGCAACAATTATTTTGTCAGAAAATTTGAAATCAAAATTGGATTCATTAGAGAAGAGTATATCTAAAACTGCTGGTTTTGAAAAGACTGAATGTGTGTTTAAATTGTCGTATCATTTTGAGAAGGAATTTAAATGTTGATAGAGGTCTGGTAAATGGATCAATGGGTCATGTTGTTGAATTTCTGAATTACAGAAATAGAGATGGAATTGAATTTTTAAAAAATTACATTTGATGGCATTGAGGAAGTACAACAAATCAGTCGTTGTTCTGCTAGATTTTTGCTTGTAAAAGACTTATATGTTCGCCGAAAACAGTTTCCTGTTTGATTGGCATATGCAGTGACAATTCATAAATCTCAAGGTTTAAGTGTAGATAGTGCTTTGGTGAACATTGGAAGTTCTGTGTTTAAAGAGGGTATGGCATATGTGGCATTATCACGAGTCAGAACTTTATCAGGATTGTACTTGGTTGAGTGTGATGAGACAAAGATTTGTGCAGATCTAGATTGTGTTAAAGAATACAATAGGTTAAGAAGAGAGTATGCTCCACATTTGCCTCAATATCCTCTCATTGAAAAACGTGTGGTAGGCCGAAAAAGAAGAAATGAGAATAATTGCAGTGAGGTAGTAGCAAAAAGACAAAAAGTAGATGAAACTGTAATTGTAAGCAGAAAGAAAAAGGATTCTGTTGAAGATGTTGTGGGATTTCAGTCTGAAAACAGTTCTGGTGTCAACTGCTATGCTAATGTAGTGGTTAATGTTGTTTTTTTTCTTCAAAATTTACAAGAACAGATTGTTGAAAATCGGGATCAAACATTCTGCTGTTTATTGAATTCTGTGTTTGAGAAATGTAGCAGTGATAGAGCAAAAATAGAAAGTGTTTCAGAAATTCGAAATCTTTTAGACATATGTTATGGTCAAAATCAATTTTCACAGAATATTCAGCAGGATTGTCAGGAAAGTTTAATGTATATGTTTGGTGTATTGGAAGATGAAGGTGTAGATGTAGAAAATCTTTTTGGCCTTTCTTATCAATGGCAGCATGACTGTGACAATTGTAGTTTTTCAAGTAGTACTAGAATAGACACTGAAAGATTTATATATTTGACTTTACCAGACTGCAAATCAGTGTATTTTAATAATTTAGTTAAAGCAGCTGATCACAATATGGTGTGTACCCAATGTAAGTGTGCAATGCTGTCCACATTAGTTATACAAATTTATGGTCAGTATGTCATTTTAATGTTCCAATGATGTAGACCTGATGGAACTAAATTGACAACTTCTATTAAAAATTTCTCAGTTATCAATTTCAGGAAGAACCTTTGCAACTGTAGCTATTATTTATCATGACGGTCCTTAGACAACATCAGGGCATTACACATGCTATTTAAAATTAAGCATGGGCGGATTTTGCGGATCCACGATTCACGAATTTGCGTATTCACAGATCGTGGATCCGCAAAATCCGCGTATTTGCGGATTTTCGTAATTGCGGATTTGGGGCGGGGCTTCCATGCGAGTGCACATGCCTCTTGTGTGTATAAAAGGTCAGATACCGATCAGAGACAGCTGCCCAGCCTTGACAACGCTCACGATTGTTTTCGGGGCCGCTAAATGAGTCACTGAATTTAAGCTTCAACTAGGGCTCATGCTTACATGATATCTGTAAGTGCTTCCGGTTGAGGTTTAATTTTGTGCCAGCCCAGGACCATCGTGCCAGAATGAACCCTGCCCTTCATATTTATTCAAGAAGACGCCACCGTTTTGGGAAGAGGGCACAGCTGCCTGGCCTGTAAACTATTTTACGATGGCGCCGGCAAGCTGCCAGCGCCATCGTAAAATAGTTGCTACATTAGCTTCAACAGGAAGCGCGAATAGATAAAATAAAGCAGATGCACGAGCGCCTGCTTGATTTTATCTATTAGTGCTTCCTGTTGAAGCTAATTTAGTAACTATTTTACGATGGCGCCGGCAAGCTGCCAGCGCCATCGTAAAATACTTACAACAACAGGCCAGCAAGGCTTGAACTTTTGACCTAGGAATCCGCCGCTCGCGGATTGCGAATTTTCGGTAAATTCGCGAGAGTTCGCAGATCGCGAATTTACCGAAAATCCGCAAAATCCGCGAGCGGAGCGGATTTAGCGCTCATATTTATTTAAAATGTCAAAAAGGGTGGAATCTGTGTAATGATACTCATTTGACTTTCAAACAACGTTTGCCTTTTGACTTAAAAAATTCATACCTAGTGTTTTTAGAACCAAAATTTAAGTAAAGGTAATTGGCCTATGAAGACGGGAGCAGTTAATAAAAGTTAGTTTGCTGTTTAAAATTATATTGTGAGTAAAAGTATGAATATTTAAACATTGTGAAAATGTTGTATGAGCTTTTCTTTCAGAATGTCGGGAAAACGGTAATTTCAGAGTTTGTTTTGAGTAATTTGAAAACATACTGATACATCTGACACTATTTGGCCTTAAGGAAAAGTGAAGGAATGAGCAAAGAGTCATGACTGAACACAAGGAGGAAATGAAAGCATTGAAAAATATTTTAGATGTTCTTGGAGCTTTTCCTATAGAAAGTTGATGCAATGGAAGTTTTTAGAGAACAGCAGAGTATTTTCCAATGAAAAGGATCTTCATGATATTCTTTTTGGCTTAAAAGAAAAGTAAGTGAATCAAAGATTCGTGTACATATGTGATTTTTAAGTTTATATGTTTCTTTTTAAACACTATCTTTTAGATTGTGGTTTTTTTTCCCGCTGTCATATGAGGAGTAGTTTGAACTCACTATTTTTAGTGAAATTCAATATATTCTGAGAACAGCAAAAATAAACTATCTAACATGTTGTACAAGTTATTCTATAGTTTGTATTGTGTAATTTAAATTGTATTCCCATTGTCTCACACTCATTTTCTTTTTTCCACCCTCTTTCAGCTCTTTACTCACTCACATTGCCTTTCTCTCACTCTGTTTCACCCCGTTCCTTTACTTCACTTCTTTCACAACCCCTCATTCCCATTTCCACTGTCTGCATCCCCTCTCTCCCTTGCACCACTTTTCAGCTTTCAGTCTCTCTGCTTTACTTCCCTTTTCCGTCTTTTCCTCCTTTGCTCTTTTAGTAATTCCTCTTTACTCACTCACCTCTTTTATTGCAGTCTGTCACTATAACTCACCCACTCTCCCTCACTTATCTTTCTTTGCCCCTTTCTTTTGTCCTCTTCTCTCTGCTTTTCGTTCACTACCTCTATGTCCTCAGTCCCTCACTCTCCTTGTGTTATGCTCACTTTTACTTATCTACCTTCTATCATTTCTCTTACAACAACTTCACTGCTCCTCTCTCATCGTTCTTCATCCCATTTCTTTTACTCTAGTTCCATTACTACCCCTCATTTCCTATATTTCAGTGTCCTTCTCTTTACTTTCATCACCGAATCACATTCTCTCTGTTCCACTGCTTTAGTCCTCTTCCCCTCTCTTTCCTTCCTTTGCTCCCTTATTCATTTTCCTTTGATGTCATTTGAGATGTCATCAGTGATGTCATCAGTGATGTAATTTGAGATGTCATGAGTGATGTCATCAGTGATGTCACTAACCATGTCATGAATGATGTAATATGTTACATCATCAGCAGTGCATTGCGGGCGCACGAGTTATAGTGAGTCCAATTAACTATAACGTGGGAATTTCAATGGTTTTATGTCAGTAAAATTTTCAGCTAACTATAACTGGTGTTATGGTTTTTTCAGTGAATCTAATAGGTTTTTTAAATGCTAATTCCTAACTATAAATGGTGTGAAACCTATGGTTTTTTCAGTGAATATATATATATATATATATATATATATATATATATATATATATATATATATATATATATATATATATATATATATATATGAATGTTTGGGCCTCACAAATGTTTTATTTTTACATGTGGAATGGTAGTCTTAGAGTCTATATTGTTTTGCTTATAACTTTGGCGTCGATTGAAGAATCTTCATGACATTTTCAAAACAAATTCTTTTTTCATATCAGCTTCTATATTGAAAGTTTGGGGGTGATTCGTCAAGGGGGGCTGAGAAAAAAGGGGGTCCCTAAATGTGTTTTCTCCATGTTAATTTTTATAGGAAACTTTAGACAAGGCTACAGGTTGAACGGGTGAACGGAATTACCCCAAATTTGGCAGGGAGAAGGGTCTTCGTCTAGAAAGCACACTTTTGTTTACTTGGTGTAAATTCGTTCAGTAGTTTTGGAGAAATACCAACATTTACAGATATCAATATTTGGAATTCTGCCATCTGATTGGCTGAGGCGTTACGAGTACGAGCTTGCTGCCTATTGGCTGCGAGCGGTGCAAGCGGTTGCAACTAGGAAGTGTTGGCTACCATTTTGTGATTCCGTTGAAGCGAGTAAGGGGGAAAAAGAGCAAAAAGAGGAGGAAAGAGGAGGGTAGGAGTGCTGTGAGCTCTGTAGGGTGGTTAGGGTGTTCTATAGAGGGAGTGTGAAGCGAAGTATTTACCCTTACCGGTGTGAAAGTGGTGTTTTGCCCAGAGTGAAACGTTGGTGAGGTGAGGTGCCAGTAAACTCGGGGATGAAAGCGTGCGCCTAAACCGTGAGCTGAGTGCTGTAAACTGATGTGCTGTGGGCATTGTAGCATACTGGCCGAAGCGAAATATTTACCCTTACTGGTGTGAAAGTGCTGCTTTGCCTAGAGTGACATGCTGCTCAGGTGAGATAAAGGTAAACTCGGGGATGATACCATGCGCCTAAACTGTGAGCTGAGTGCTGTAAACTGATGTGCTCTGGGCGCTGTAGCATACTGGCCACTGTAGCATTGCTGTGCGGGTGGTGTTAGTATGCGTTTAGACTACAGCGGGAGTGGAAAGCAATCTACTTACTGCTACCACTCTCAAGACTCGGGGATGAAACTGTGAGTCTAAGTCGTGAGCTGATTGCTGTAAAGTGATGTGCTGTGGGCGCTGTAGGATACTGGCCGCAGTACCAAACCTGTGTAAGTAGTGCTGGGATGCGTTTATACTATACCGAGAGTGGGAAGCCAAACTAATCAACCCTACCGTTCTGAAGACTCGAATGCAGTGTTTTAGCAAGCAGGAATAAAGAAATAATCGTGAAGAATATAATGCAGAATGTTGCAATGCCACAGAAGACAAATGGTGAAATCAGGTGTGTGTAAAAAAGTGGTTGTATGTAATAAAGCAATGGAGTTTGAAAGTTATATAAAAAGTGTATTTATTTAAGTGCCAGCTGAGGCAAACTCTAAGCTGTTCTGCTGGATTCAAACGTAAGCTCCTGTATCAGTGAATTCCACATTACATATTACAGTTCATGTGACATCAACAATACCTATTAGAGTTGAATGACTCTAAATTCTGTAAGGAAAATAAACGTAGGATACGATTACTACATGTACCCTTTAAGAAAACAAAGACAAAAAAGGATTTTGCAAAATTTAATCATCACCCTTATGAGGTACCCTGGTACTGCTTTTTTGTAACACAAAACTATCAACAGTAGAACAGTCAGGAATCTGTTGTACAGTAGATTCAATATGGTGCGTGTCAGAATTGGTAATAGTTCTACCCACATTGGAACTTTGAGGAGGCATACAAATATTGCCCTTCTGAGAAGCACATTCGGTACCCTTCTGGTCAAACCATACATTATTGTCTTCAGCTCTTTAAAAAAAAATGATTGTGCAAAGAGCTAAGGCATCGAAAGGAGGCAAACTCCAACAGCTTCTGCTGTATTCAAACCAAAGCTCCTACATCACTGAATTCCACATTACATGTTACAGTACGATGTGACATGAACAATAGCTATTAGACATGAATGACTACATTTTATAATGACAATAAAGGTAGGATACGATTACCACACTGTGCCAACCAGTTCCTAAACGATGTTGTGTTTTTTATCTTGATCGCCAGCTTGTGAGCACAGGCTGAGGAAGAGTACATTTGTGTGAAAGGGCTTTGTGGATAACAGGCAGGCAGAGAGTATGCACAAAGAATAGACATGGTTTCAAAATGGATGTCGGTTTTAGGCTAATTTAGCAAGTAAATAGTTTATTTGCATAGGCCATACTGCACCGATACCTGGTTAGAGTGGAGACGTAAGGGGAAATAATGAAAACAGAGTTCAAATGCGTGAGCATGCTTAAAAAGTTAATATATGAAAATAATTCAATTTAAGTGTATTAAAAAAATGTAAAGGAAAAAGTCAAAAAAGTTGGAAAAAATCAATCCAAGATTAACGTGAATTTCTTACAAGTCTTGGAGATTGCAGTTCGGAACTTCTTCAGCGGCTTGAGATGCATAATGTTTCAAGTGGTCACTGTTGCCATCATGTGAGAAAGGCAATCCAATTCATATCCTCAATGGGACAGTAATGTTCCTCGAATGTTGGAGCGGCAATTTGAATTGGCAGTCAACCTGCAATGTTGTCAAAGGTCACACGTTGCAGGAGATCTTTCGCAGCTGCGCAGCAATCCCATTCCGCCAAAATACCTTTTTGCGTTGCATCAGCCATTGCTCCTCTGCCTGAACAATCAAGTTCATGGTTTTCAAGATAATCCATTATCTGCTGGATATCAGGAGCAATTGTTGGGATGTTGGCAAGGCATAGATCCATTCGCCAGTCGAATGGGCAAGTTTTGCAATAAAAAGATGGTTGTACGCAGATTGCATATGTGTAAATAAATGTCATGTTGTAGCTGGCTCCAATAATACAGGCAGGCAGCCAAAAAGTTGTTCCATTTTTTGACAGTATTGATGTTGCTTCGCATAAAGGCGTATTCTGTCGGACATGCTTGTTAGCACAGGGAGCACAGCCATTTTTTACAAGCAAAAATAGTAGTGGGATGGCCGCAAAGAGAGTGAGAATTATGGGCACTGCTCTTGTTATTCCATAGATGATTAAATAAATGAAGTGTGATATTATACCAAAAACAGTTTAAAAGAGTGTGAGAAGGCCGGAGGAGACCGTGTTAAAAAAGTGTGCCAGACCTTGAGTGTGAGATGTGTTGAAAATTGTGTAACAATTCACAAAATGAGATGGGAGGTTTGTATTTAAAAGGGACTGTGTTTTACTTGACGTTCGTGTTATCTGCAGTCATTCAATTTCTTTTGCAGAAGTGAGGGACACTTCTGCACTGAGCAAAAGCTGTTTCACTTTGGTTAGTTTAATGACATCTGTTTTTAAAATTGGTTTTGCAGGTCAAGTTGAAGTTTGGGAGTTGTTTTGTGTGGGTTGGAATAGACATTGCCTCAGTTTGAAACAATAAGGACAGACGGTATGCCAACTCATATTCCATAGGAGTGCATGTTATTGAGAAGCAGATAAGTGCTATTAGAAAGCTGGGTGAATGTTGGGCTGATTGTGGGAGTTGGTGTGGTTTTAAGAAAGCACACAAGATTGGGGACTGTCAGCTTAGAAGCGTTGTGCAGTTGGACATTCTTGGATAGTAATGAATGAGTGCCATTGTGGTCACACTTTTCACCTGTGAGAAAAAGTTCTGTATCCTCTTTAAGACAGCGATATGTAAATGGGAGAAACCACTGCTCGTGAATAAACGCGCTACCTTTTATAATCACATGCAACATGACAAATAACATGTACACCTAGCAGATCCAACAACACTCCGTACTGTGGGAACCGTTGTGTGGAAAAGTAAATTTTGCCATGTTGTATGTGCCTACGTGTTCCCCATCTTATGCTATATGTGCATGATTAATATGCATATGTATTCCCTTATGATCGATTAAAGACGCAATTATAGTTGTGTCCAACTTTAGTATGCCAGTTTCCAGCTTATCGTGAATACAACGAATATTAGGCCTATGTAAAGCTATGTTGCCACGTTTCACAGTGTGCACGTTAATTCATTGAATTATCCCTGTTTCTAGGCCTCAAAAGGGCCCGGACTCAGATTCAGCTCCTGTCTCCTGAACCCTCTCCGAGGAGCGATACAGCCCCCACCTGTATCCCTGACCCTTCACTTACTTCCTGCCTCGCAGTGCCCGGCTCGGCCTGGCTCTGCCTGCCAGTCTGCCAAGAGTATGTTATGATTCTAGTTATCAGTCCAGCCCTCCTTCTCTGCATTCCTAAGCTACTGAATCGCATCAATAGTTTCCGTCATGGTCTAGCCTTTATGTCTCCATGTAAGAGAAATACTGTATTAATATTCATAGAATATTCCTCACACACGCACTATATGTAGAATTATGTATGCACCAGTCTTAATGTCTGTTAGCCTTTGCCCTGATAACTTTTAGTTTCTATCAACATGTTCTCTAAACACTAGATACTAGATAGGCTTTAGGTACATGTCGCCCTGACACTCCAGACTTTTCGTCTCCTCTTCTAGCGCAGAAGTCATAGCCCCCAGTTCTTCCTAGTAACACGTCATTGCCAGTTTGCGCGCACCACTAGGTTAAAGGTCCCAGCTCCTTAGGTAGCCCCCTCCATGTTTCCGCCCCATTTATGACCTATTCTGTTACGTTTACATCACATGTCTATGTACACGCCTCTTGTTACACCTACTTACTGCCTTATCTTTCGCGACTGCTACGAACTCCGCCCACTGCTACGCCTACTGTATTAACTGTAATGCTATTGTTTAACTATAAATATTGTGCACTGTTATTAAAAGTTGCCACTCTTGCCCAGATCCTGCCCCCCGGCAGCTGCCATCCCATTCCCATGCAGGCTGTCCTGTTGCTGTCCTTTATGCTTAATTAAAGCCTGTCAACTCTAGCTACCTCGTATCTCGACTCTTATTTATTGAGCTATCTATTTGTATGAGTATCCTGAAAAATAGTACCGGTAATTAATTATTTATTTACCACATAATGGCGCCCGAATAGGGACTTGCCCTTTCCCCACGCGCCGGAGAAGCCACGCAAGCCCCCTGATCCTCTGCAGTCGTGACGGAACCATCCTGCGCAGTGGCAGATATTTCTGCTTCAAGTATCCCTCAGGCCCACGGAGGAGACGGAGGTTGCGGTCCAGCATCCAGACGAGGCGGTGGAGGAACGCGGCGAGTCCCGACCAGAGCCCAAGCCGAGAGTTCAAGGTCCGAGGTATCCAGAGGCCCACCTGTAACTGAAGTCCGAAGTTCGTCCGTCCGTCGTCGTAGCAGTCCAGTCCAGTCCGAGGCCTTCCGTTCTTGCTGCCCGGTGAGTACCGTTGCTGGGGTAGTATCTAGACAGGGTCAAGTAATTTGTCTCTGGTCCGTGGGTTTGGGTACACAGATCCAACACGAAGTGTCCACCTAGGTGGATGCGGGTCCTGACGTGTCTCTTTATGAGACCGGTAAGTTTCGTACTGTTTTAGCAGTGCATCTAGTCTGTTCTAGTAAGTTCTGTTCTCGAGAAATCCATGTGTTCTGTTTTCAGTATTTCAGGTAGTATTCTGTCCGAATTGTTATTTTGAAATGTTGTTCCATGTGTTTTCAATGTCGTGGTATGAATGATTTGTTTTTAATTATTGTGTTTATTGTGTATTGTATTGTTTCTAGACTCCAGTCTAGTCATGCCTCTGTTCTCTAAGTTACGTCAGTTAAAAACTAGAAAAGGTCTGCTCGAGGAAGCAGTTCCTGTCCCGCCTAGGGACAGTCCAGGTCATTTTATGTATCATAAACATGGCATAAATGCCATATTATATCTAGATTTATGGGCCGAGTATACTAAAGATCTAGAAGAGAAATATAGATGGCCTGTATCAGGCACATGGGATGCCGAGTGCATCATGCGAGTAGAAGAAGCATTATGGAAAAAGAAAGCCAGACAGTCACAGAAAGATGCCATCGAGTTATGGCGCAAAGAATCTCATAAAAGAACAGAGAAAGAAATCAGAAAGTCAGAATTAAGTAGAGAATCCTCTGAAAGAGCCCAAGAAAGGGAATTAATAGAAATAGGTGAACGAGTTAAAGCCGAACAGTCAGACAGACAGAGAAATGCCCTCATTAAGGGTATGTATCCTCTTCTTGCCGAGGGCTTGCCAAAAGCAACCCCGGAAGCACCATGTAATTTTCCGCTGCCATTAGTCCCGATTAAGCTACGTCACAAACCAACCGCAGCTGATATTTTTCTCTCGTCCTATTTGGACGACACAGTCCCAGAATATGCAAATCCTGTTCCGCCAGCTCCTGTAAATAATGTAGTTCCTGTTCTTCCAGCCACCGGGGCACCTGTTACAGCACCTGTTACGGTACCCCCGGTCCAGCCCATAATACAAGTTCCCGCTACATCGGTCACTCTGCCAGCACGAAGAATATCAGTCGACGATTCCAGTTTAGGGGCCGCGGGAGGAGGTCCTCCTGGTACCCCGCCGCCACACAAACGTGTAACGTTAGTCGAGTTACATGAACGTGCGTTACAGCGTACGCCCAAATATCAGTCTGTTGCAGATATCAGGCGAGCTCTCACCGAATGCCGTTATGATCCAGTCCCAGGCGATGATAATATGGTTATATATTCATTGCGTGTAAGACGGGTGACCGAGTATTTGGACACCCTACCGAATATGAAAGAAGATATAGACAGAATGTATCGTTTCATCCGTACTGGAGATGATCCAGAAAGTATTGGCGAAATCATGTCTCTAAGGAAAGCTGAGACCCAGCTCATGCTATTAAAATTTCTAATTAATTGTTTAGTAAGGGAACAAGATTGTCCGACTAAAGATCCGACCGAAATGAAAGTCCTGACAAGGTGGAGTGATAATATAGCCGAGGGTAGACACAAGACCCTCAGTAGTATAGAGAGTATGTACAAGAAAATTCGTAAGGAAATAATAAGGTTACACGAGAAACGCAAAACAGCACAAGTAAGCGAGAAGGAAAACGACTCTTCTACTGAAGAGGTAGACGACGAGAATCCTTCCAGAATAGCGTATGTAGGTAGAACTAGACTTTCCGACCGACATTCACGTCTAGACTGCAAGAAAACTGTTCCTCCTCCCGCACCAGAACAAGGTTCTCTGGAGCAGGTATTTCAAACTACCGATCACATTCTGAAATCACGAATCGGTTATAGTGAATTAAGTACCATGCATGAACAAGAACTAGCCAGATCAGCAGTCCGATGGATTACTGATTCTACCACTTTTCCAGACGAAATAGTGGCACAAATGTTTCTGAAATTGCCCCCAGCCGAGCAGCGACTGGTGGGTATGTATATGATCCAGCACCTCATTACACTGTATGAGGGTCAGCATTCTGATCCAGGTCCGTTACATGATGTTCTGAACGAGTTACTCCAGTATAGATGGAAAGGTCTAGGTACCGATTTAATTAGTGTCATTCTAGAACAGCGCCACAAGTATAGAACGTTTCTGAACCCGCATTTTGTTCACGTCTCACCCCCGGAAAGTAAACCGTTTTACATAGATAGACAGCATCCGTTACGAGAAGTACACCCAGTTAGGACACCAGATGGTGAAATGCAACGAGTATTTGTTTACACCCCGATTACGAAGATGGGACTCTTAGAGATGAAAAAGTTAATTCCCTGTCACGACAAAGATCCAGCAGGGTTCCACCGTGAATTAAAAGACATGCTCCGTATGGGAGAATACACGTATCCAGATATAATTAAAATGTTAAAAGTCCTGTTGCCTGCGGGCATATATGAAAAACTCAAAGAAAAAGAATGGGAGGTGGGAGAGAAAAAGATAGATTGGGCAGTTCTAGAAGCTGAAGATAAGATACGAGTACCAGGTACCGGTCTAGGAGAGAAATGTAAAGAATTACCAGAGTTATTGATTCAGGTTTTGCCTAGGTTATTAGCCACGAAAAAGGAAGACTGGGATGCAATCTCAGCATGCAAACAGAAACAGGATGAAGACACTAGTGATTTTTATTCTAGATTTGAGAAATGCTTTATCATCAACAGTGGTTTGAAGACAGGTAGCGAGTCATACCCTCATCTTTTTGTTACTAAACTAGTCGAGAATTCAAGTCCACAAGCTAAAAATCGAGTTTTGAAAGTCGAAAGAACCTGGCAAGCTAATACTCCGTCCCAAATGCTTCAGATGCTCCAGTATCACCAGAATAGAATCAGGGAAGAGCAAGAACACGAAAGGAGACGTATGAAAGACACGAAAATGAAAGTACTAGTTGCACAATCTGTTCCACAAGACAGTCAGAAGAGGGGTCCGAATCAAGCCAGTCATCCTGCAGCTCCCGTTAAAGGGACATGCAATTATTGTAAACAGCCAGGTCATTTTATAAACGAGTGTGCAGTTCTGAAACACAACATAGCCACTGGTAAAACTAAAGAAAGACCACGTCCGCCTAGACAAGAGCAAGTTTCACAGACTTCTCAGTCACCACAGAATGCACAACAGACAGTTCCAGCACCGCAGCCTATGGCTGCAACACAGCATGTTACACAGCAAATGTACCAGTATGCCCAGTCAGAGTATCCAGATTATCAACCGTATTCATGAAACAGCCTAGAGAGGGAGGTAGGCTTGCCTCTCATCGAGATACCTGTAGATCAAGAGGGTCCCTATGTACACAGTCAAGTATTAGGGAAAGACAGAAAGTTTCTGATTGATACAGGGGCAAGTAGGACTACTATCAGTCATGACGAGGTTCCAGGGGCTCCGCTCTCAGGCACTAGAAATGTTTCCCTTGGATTTTCAGGAAAGCCTATTGTAAACGAGATATCAAAGCCAGTTACTCTAGAAGTTGGTCCATTGTCCCGAACCACTGATTTATTACTTACGAAATCATGTCCAGAAAATTTGTTAGGCATTAAGACATTAAAAGAATTAGGTGCAGTTATTTGCTGCTCCCCAGAAGGAATACGTTTGTTTTTACGGGACTTTAAAGGCCACTATGTATTACGAGATTTTGATCCAAGATTGTCCAATGTACCGCAGCACTTATGGGCGCAAGGTCCAACTGCTGTAGGTTTTATGCAAATCACACCCCATCGTGTGACTCTCAAGCAAGGTATAGTCTTGCCACGAATCAGACAGTACAGATTGCCACCTGAGGCTGTAGCAGCCTTATCCAAAATTATTGACGAGCTCATTGCTCAAGGAGTGGTTGTAGAAACTGACTCCAATGTATGTAATTCTCCTATCATTCCAGTCATGAAACGTACTGATTCAAATGCACCGCCAGTATATCGATTAGTGATTGACCTTCGAGAACTTAATAAATGTATCATACCCCAGTATCCAGTAGTCCCAGATATTTCATCCCTATTGACAGCCATTGATTCTGAAGCCACATTTTTCACTGTCATAGACCTCAAAAATGCATTTTTCAGTGTCCCCATTCATCCAGACAGCCAGTACCTTTTCGGTTTTTGTTTAAATGGAAGGAGCTATAAATTCACACGAGCTCCTCAAGGTTTCACAGAAAGTCCTGGTATTTACAGTCAAGCGCTTAAAAGACAACTAGACAATATTCACATGCCAACAGACACTGCCCTGCTCCAGTATGTCGATGATCTACTGATCACAGCCCGTTCTGAACGTGCTTGCGAGCGAGCATCACTTACAGTTCTGTATTTCCTAGCCGAGATGGGGCACAAGGTGTCCCCTTCGAAGCTTCAATTCTGTGTCCAGCAAGTGATCTACTTAGGCCACTTACTGTCCAAGTGGGGTAGGCAGTTGACACCAGACCGTATCCAGTTAATAGCGAGTCTTCCACAGCCCAAGACACAGAAGGAGGTACGTGCTTTTATCGGCCTCACTTCCTATTGCAGACAATGGATTCCTCAGTATGCATTTCTGGCAAAGCCACTGATACAGTTAACGACACAGGAGGCAGCCGTATCGACTGCTCTCCCTTGGACATCTGAGCATACACTTAGTTTTAATGAATTAAAGAAAGCCTTATGCCAAGCACCTGTTCTAGCTACACCGAACTACAGTAAGCCTTTTACACTTTTTGTCACAGAACGTGATGGTACTGCATTATCTGTTCTCACACAAGATCAAGCAGGACAATACAAGCCTTGTGCTTATTTTTCGAGCACATTAGATCCTGTAGCCCGGGCTCTGCCTGCGTGCCTCAAGTCAGTTGCAGCCACAGCTCTAGCTATCAGACAAAGTGATTCCATAGTATTAGGACACTCCCTGACAGTACAAGTTCCACACTCCGTGGAAGTTCTTTTAAACCGAACACAGACTCAGCACTTGACCATTGCACGTTTAACAGGTTATGAACTGACCCTGTTCCAGCCACACATAGAAATCAGACGCTGCAACGTTTTAAATCCTGCTACACTGTTACCGTCAGTTACTTCAAATCCTGCCACACATGACTGTGTGGAAGTTGTTAACACTATGACAAAACCAAGACAAGACCTGACAGACATTGCATTACCTGATCCCGACCTGACACTTTATGTGGATGGTTCATGTATGAGAACCAGTACAGGAGAACTAGTAGCCGCGTATGCAGTGACTACTGACACTGAAGTTATTGAAACTCACCGTATTGACACCCTGTCTGCTCAAGCAGCAGAGCTAGTTGCTCTGACCCAAGCCTGCATACGTGCCAAGAACCTGAAAGTAAACATATATACAGATTCACGTTACGCATTCGGAGTTGTACACGACTTCGGAGTGCTCTGGCAGGAGAGAGGTTTCATGACTTCTCATGGAACCAAGATTCAGCATGGTCTCCTCATTCAAGCTCTGTTAGATGCAATACATTTACCGACAGCTATCGCTATCATGAAGTGCAAAGCACATACGAAAGTCACTGATATTATTTCCCAAGGTAATGATCTAGCAGACCGAACAGCCAAGCTTACAGCTCAGACACCAGACATTCCAGTTAACAAGACACAGACATCCACTCCAGAACAGACTACTTGTATGACAGTTAAGGACCCTACACAAGATGTCATAGACATACAGTTACATGCTACTCCTGACGAAATCAAGAAATGGTCCGAACAAGGAGGGGTCCAGACAGATCAGGGATGGTTGACGAAGGGAAAAGCCACATGGTTTCTTCCCGACTCTATGGTTCAAGTCATTATCAATACCGCACATAGTCCAGCACATTTAGGAGAAAAAGCTATGTTAGACAGTATCCAGAACCTTTGGTTTAACAAGCATTTACGAGCTGCCGCCAAGCAGAAAGTCCGTACCTGTATGATATGTTGCCAGTTCAATCCAGGTAAAAGTGTCCCGGTGGAACAAGGTGGATTCCAACCTCCTGACCACCCTTTTGAAGTCCTCCAGATGGATTATATTCAGATGGAGCGATGTCGAGGTTTCAAGTATGTCCTTGTAGTTGTATGCGCTTTGTCCAGGTGGACAGAGGCATATCCAGTTCCAGATTACACAGCCGCGACCACTGCCAAGCAGTTGGTTCGTGAATTTTTCCCTCGTTATGGACTCCCTAGGGTCGTGTATTCAGACAACGGCCAGCCATTCTCATCTGAGCTCATGAAGCATGTTTCCCTCTTGTTAGGGTACCAGTGGAAGTTCCATTGTGTACGCCATCCTGAAGCAGCCGGTCTCGTAGAGAGACATAATCAAACCCTGAAAATCCGTATTGCTAAGACATGTAAAGAGAAAGGTGTAGACTGGCTAGTTGCCCTGCCAGTTGCTCTATTCTTCATGCGCATGGTCGCACATTCTAGATCAGGTCTGTCCCCTTATGAGGTCGTATTCGGCCGCCCCCCGAACATGTGGGGTACACCTAGACCCCGCAGTATTACAGATGTTTTAAGTAATATGCTGACAGATTACCTAGCTTCCTTGATGTCTGCCCTACACTCTTGTCGTTGACAGGTTGCCGCTGCATTTCCAGACAATACTGAAGTGAAACCGCATGAGGTCATCCCCGGGGATCTCGTTTTGGTCCGGAATTTTGATCGTTCAAGTCCGCTGGAGCCCCGCTGGAAGCAACCTCAACTAGTCCTTTTGACCACCCGTACGGCCGTGAAGTTGGAAGGCCGCAAGGGTTGGGTCCACCTGTCTCATGTCAAGAAATTCCATGGACTCCGTAACAAAACTTTTGCCAAGAACATTTCAAAGGATTGTTCCATTTCGAAAGACTGCCCTATTCTCAAGGACTGTCCCGCTACTGACTTTGAAATCAAGCCCTCCCTGTTAGAGACAACTCCGCAGCAGGAGTATAAGTTGAAGCTCCGGTCTAGTAAAATAAGTCAGCCAGTTTAATTGTCTAAGTCCCCCTCGGGTGAAACGGTTAGACAGGTATCTGACATGTATGAGATAGACCCCCATAGTGAGAGAGTTAGTCAAAACTCTATCCGATGTATCGTTTTTCTAAGTTTTCTATTGTTTCTAAGTTTGATGGTTACCTGCACAAGTTATGCATTACATTTATGTTACCAATTTCTCATGTAAATAAGTTTGCTAATGCTACAGTAGAGCACACGTTTAGTGATCTGCCTCCTCACGAGTTATCCTATCGTCTTGCTATGAGAAATAACACATTCATCAGAATGTTACACTATTCACACCAGACCAGCAATGCCACTAATTGTTGGGTGTGTGGTCGACTTCCCCCTTTCCAGACACCGAAGGGAGTTCTGCCACTCTTTCCTTATCCGTTTTCACATAATGGTTCGTGTGGAGCATGGTCCATGTTAACGTCATCTTCAAATGATATGTCCTTTCTGAATAGAACATGTTTTCCAGACAAGCAAGGTCTTCCCCACAGAACAGGGTTAGATCTAGAAAATGAAGTTTATGATTTAGGTAATTATTCTTCGAATTTTATGGTATTGAATGTTCAGTCTGATACTACTCCAGACTTACCTACCATTTCAGTACTACCAGTCAAAGGCGAATTATGTGTCCGAAATAATGGTTCCGCACATGTAGGACATAGTGATTGTATTACTACTGTCGAGTATAGTGACAGTGGGAAATCTATTTTCAAAGCTTCAGTCATTCTTATTTTGTTTGTGGTCAGACCGCATATGTTCGTCTGCCCCTCGATTGGGATGGAACATGTTACATTGCCTTCCTACTGCCACCAGTTTTTCTAGCCCCATCTGATTATCATAGAAACACACATCTAGTACACATTAGACATAGAAGGGAGATTGAGTCCCCAATTGTCGATCAAACTGAAACTGCTCTAGAACAATATACAGATTTCAATAAAGGTTTTTTCTTCTTTATAGGACCTATCCAGAATAGTAAGTTAATCCGTAGGTTAACCAGAACCCTTGAAGCAGTAGTGAATGAGACTACTTCTGCTCTAGGTAACTTAACTGAAGAGCAATCAGCTATGAGATTTGTCGTGCTCCAAAATCGTCTCGTTCTTGACGTTATACTGGCCGATAGAGGAGGAGCATGTAGAGTCATCGGATCTAGTTGCTGCATTTTCATTCCTAATAACGCGCCGTCTGTTTATTCAGCTATAACCAGACTTCATAAAATTGCCCATCAGTTACACCAGAATCCAGGCACCTGGACATGGTCCGGTTGGCTCTGGAGTATCATATCTGCCTGGGGATGGAAAGTATTGTCATTTCTAGGTATTGCAGTAGCGATCATATTCAGTTGCTGCCTCTGTATACAATGTGGCCCTGCGATTTGCGGCATTTGTGCTACCTCTTGTATTCCTAGTCCTAAGTCCCGTTCCAAGACAATTCGAGACGAGCAAATGATGCTATATGAAATGATAGATGGTATCATGAATATAGATGTTTCCTGATGGAAACATAGGGCACAAGGAGGGAATGTGGAAAAGTAAATTTTGCCATGTTGTATGTGCCTACGTGTTCCCCATCTTATACTATATGTGCATGATTAATATGCATATGTATTCCCTTATGATCGATTAAAGACGCAATTATAGTTGTGTCCAACTTTAGTATGCCAGTTTCCAGCTTATCGTGAATACAACGAATATTAGGCCTATGTAAAGCTATGTTGCCACGTTTCACAGTGTGCACGTTAATTCATTGAATTATCCCCGTTTCTAGGCCTCAAAAGGGCCCGGACTCAGATTCAGCTCCTGTCTCCTGAACCCTCTCCGAGGAGCGATACAGCCCCCACCTGTATCCCTGACCCTTCACTTACTTCCTGCCTCGCAGTGCCCGGCTCGGCCTGGCTCTGCCTGCCAGTCTGCCAAGAGTATGTTATGATTCTAGTTATCAGTCCAGCCCTCCTTCTCTGCATTCCTAAGCTACTGAATCGCATCAATAGTTTCCGTCATGGTCTAGCCTTTATGTCTCCATGTAAGAGAAATACTGTATTAATATTCATAGAATATTCCTCACACGCGCACTATATGTAGAATTATGTATGCACCAGTCTTAATGTCTGTTAGCCTTTGCCCTGATAACTTTTAGTTTCTATCAACATGTTCTCTAAACACTAGATACTAGATAGGCTTTAGGTACATGTCGCCCTGACACTCCAGACTTTTCGTCTCCTCTTCTAGCGCAGAAGTCATAGCCCCCAGTTCTTCCTAGTAACACGTCATTGCCAGTTTGCGCGCACCACTAGGTTAAAGGTCCCAGCTCCTTAGGTAGCCCCCTCCATGTTTCCGCCCCATTTATGACCTATTCTATTACGTTTACATCACATGTCTATGTACACGCCTCTTGTTACACCTACTTACTGCCTTATCTTTCGCGACTGCTACGAACTCCGCCCACTGCTACGCCTACTGTATTAACTGTAATGCTATTGTTTAACTATAAATATTGTGCACATTTATTAAAAGTTGCCACTCTTGCCCAGATCCTGCCCCCCGGCAGCTGCCATCCCATTCCCATGCAGGCTGTCCTGTTGCTGTCCTTTATGCTTAATTAAAGCCTGTCAACTCTAGCTACCTCGTATCTTGACTCTTATTTATTGAGCTATCTATTTGTATGAGTATCCTGAAAAATAGTACCGGTAATTAATTATTTATTTACCACAGTTGCTAGCCTTATATACAAACCAAACATGGCATGGCACCTCTGCCACACAATGCAGAATGTGGGGAGAGATGGTAGCAAAGCATGTGCAGAGGTGGCAAGTGATTCTCGATTATAAAGGTATACAATGCAAAGTGTTGATGGGATGTGCAGGACAGACGTGAGTATGCAGAACACAGACATGTACATCTGAACATACACTTATGGTCTATTGAGTGAAGTAGACAGTGGACATATTGCGGGAAACCTATTGTGGGTAGCTGTGCGCCTTATAAGTGTAAATAAATAAAATAAAATAAACAACCATGATAGTAAAGTCAGTATGGAAGATTACGAAGAGATAGCGTGTACGTACCTCCTCCCACCCAAATCTTTAGCGTAGTAGGCTGGCTCGGCGTACGCAAGGCTAGTGTAGGGGTATGAATAAAGGCACATTTCTGTGGGTGTGGTTTTGCTCAGAATTGGGGAACGTGTCTGCCAGGTCTGCGCAGCTTACACCGCCATGAGTTCGACCCTGTGAGAGAAGGTGGCTGTGTGAATGATACTCTCAGACTGCTGGTATCCAGAATCCATCATGGCCGATGCGACGCACATATGCCCCACAGTTCACCTTTCGCTACTGCAGTATGTGAAAGAGGGCCCACCACAGTCCGGCGGAAGCTCCTGGGCCGAGGTCTGCGAGGTTGGAAAGTTCCTGAGATCAATGCTGGCTACTGCGACACAGGCACACAGCGCCCAGCCTGAGGCCCAGCACTGTGGAGTGCTCTGTATACTACTAACACAGTAGTCCAACTGGTACCAACAGTGGAATGGTGTCTTGATCGCATAATGGACGATGTTAGATCTGCATCTGAGAGTGGAGATGAAGGTACTCCCTTCGACCAGGTGCAACCATCTCTAGGTCCCAACAGTGGAACGGTGTCATAATCCCACAATGGAAGATGTCCCATATTACGTGTTGCTTGGTTTTCATGGAACTCCCTCCGTTGAGGTGCATCACACTCTGTGCTTCCATAGTTAACTGCTGCACATGATTATTGGGATTGGCTGACGGCAGTCGCTGGACTACACCGCGGTACAGCAGGTCCGAACAGTGAAACAGGGTCTTGATTCTATGATCGAGGATGTCAGAAGTTAAAGTCTGTGATAATTTCTGTGTACCCCCTCTGACCAGGTGCAACCAACTGTAGGTCCCGACAGTGGAACAGTGTCTTGATCCCACAATGGATGATGTTAGAACTGCATCTGAGAGTGGAGATGAAGGTATTCCCTTCGACCAGGTGCAACCTGCTCTAGGTCCCAACAGTGGAACGATGTCTTGATCCCACAATGGAAGATGTCTGATATTACTTGTTGCTTGGTTTTCATAGAACTCCCTCCGTTGAGGTGAATGCAACTCTGTGCTTGCGTAGCTAACTGTTGCACATGATTATTGTGCTTGGTTGACGCCAGTCAGTGGAGTACACCGTGGTACAGCAGGTCTGAACAGTGAAAAGGGGTCATGATTCTATGATTGAGGATGTCAGAAGTTCAAGTCTGTGATTATTATTGTGCACCTCCTCCGATCTGGTGCAACCAACTCCATGCTTTCGAATTCAACGGTACGTGGCTGTAAAGCGTTAATGAGTAGTGCCTCTGGCCTAAACTGCGGTCAGCAGGGCTCACAATTTAGATTGAGTGATGATTGTTTAATTACATGATCCAATAGTAATGTAACTTTGAAATATAAACAATATCCATTTAGTATACTAGCTTGAAGAATTTTTTTTAGATAACTTATAGGTTTACTATAATGACCAAATTCATCTTGAAAGTCCAAAGGAACACTGACTAGTCTACACTGTGGACAGCAGAAATCGCTATTCGAATTGTTTTGATTTATTTATTGCAGAGCTTTCTGTAATTTATGTTGTTGTATTTTGTGAAGAGGAAGTGAGAAAAAGTATTCATGGTTGTCTGTGTGAGTACTGCCTTCAATTAACACTGCAGACAGCAGTGATCGCAATTCAGATCAAGTCGCTATTGTAGATGACGCAGTCCTGTAGGCAAAGACATTGCTCCAGTGCGCTCTGTCTGCACCATGCATACGTATCATTTCAGGTTCCGCACATGCTTTTTGTTGCTTTGCTTCTGACAAACTGGGGACCTCAAGTTTACGTTACGTAGCTGTGGGCCCTTGCTGACTGCTCTCTCTGTCCAACACTGCAGACAGTAGTGTTCACAATTTATATCGAGTGGTGATTGATTAATTACAGAATCCAGTAGTCAAGTAACTACAACGTCTAGTGAAATATACACATTATCCTTTTAGTATGCATACTTGAGGACATTTTTTTAGATGACTTATAGGTTTAGTACAATGACCAAATGTATCTTGCAAGTGCAGAGGAACACTGAATAGTCTACACTGTGGACAGCAGAAATCGGAATTCGAATTGTTTTGATTTATTTATTGCTAGTTTTCTGTAATTTATGTTGTTGCATTTTGTGAAGAGGAAGTGAGAAAAAGTATTCATGGATGCCTGTGTGGGTACTGCCTTCAATTTACACTGCAGACAGCAGTGTTCACAAATCAGATTGAGTCAGTATTGTAGATGAGGTAGTCCTGTAGGAAAAGATATTGCTGCTGTGCACTCTGTCTGCACCACGCAAAAGCATCATCGCAGGCTCCGCACACACTTTTTGTTGCTTCTCGTATGACAAACTGTAGCTCAAGTCCACCTTACATAGCAGTGGGCCCCTTGATGACTGTTCTCTCTGGCCTACACTACAGACAGCAGGGCCTCATTTATGAAAGCCTTGCGCCATCGATGCGCCACTTTTTCCCATGTTAAAATCGACGCATCGATGGCGCAAGGCCTTCATAAATAAGGCCCAGCAGTGTTCACAATTCAGATCGAGTTGCTATTGTAGATGACGCAGTCCTGCAGGAAAAGACATTGCTCCAGTGCACTCTGTCCACACCACGCATAAGCATCATTGCAGGCTCCGCTCACGCTTTTTTTTCTTCGTTTATGACAAACTGGGTAGCTCAAATCAATGGCACGTGGCTGTGGGCCCTTGCTGAATGGTCTCTGGCCTTCACTGCAGACAGCAGCGTTCACATTTGAGTTTGTATTGGTATTGTAGATGACGCAGTCCTGTAGGAAAAGACATTGCTGCAGTACGCTCTGTCTGTACCACTCATACGAATGCATCATGGCTGGGTCCACACATGCTTTTTTGTTACTTCGCCTTTTGCAAACTGTGGAGCTCAAGGCAATGCCACGTGGCTGTGGGCCTTTGCTGACCGCTCTGTCTGGCTTACACTGCAGACAGCAGTGTTCCCAATTCAGATCGAGTCACTATTGCAGATGATGCAGTGTTGATGGCAACAGATATTGCTCCTAGTACTGCCCGCCCGCAGCACGCATCATCGCTGGCTGTGCACTTGCTGAATGCTTTTGATGTGGCTATGTGAGTGCACTAGAACTGATGGAGCGTTTATGATATAATCTTTTTGTGTATTATTTCAGATCTATTGATTATGTCTCAGTATACCACAAGTGTGGTTCTTTTACGATATAATTTTTTCTGTATTATTTCACATCTACCGTCCTTACCTCACTGCAGCAAAAAATATTGATTCTTTTAATATTGAATCTCTGTGTGTGATCCAATGATTACTGTTGTAGTTGATGCTAGCAGCAACCATTCCCTCAGGGCTGCTTTAAACTCACCTCACACGAATCCAGCACAGACGTCACTGGATATGTGACGCTGGCAATATAAAGGAGTCGAGCGCACGTGCCCGTACCCACTTCCACTATCTATCTGTGTCCGTGTGTTCATTTTCTATGCATGATACTGCCTCTGGGCCGTACTACATTTCATTGTTCTGTGGACAGTGTATGCAACCATGCTACCTCTGGTAGTGGAGAAAACTTTGGTTATGTAACTTTTAGGTGTATGGCTATCACAGGTGGAAGGATACTTTACAAAGTACGAATATTGATGATGATGATGGTTGCATGTAGTGAAAGATATGTGTACATTGCAAAAAGTTTAGAAAAAAGCTCTCTAAGCAGAAGAGGTGTGTCTCATCAACTGCAGTACAGAGATTGACTAAAATGGGTGGCTTTTTCCAACTGTTACAATGGGAAATGTTATGAACTAATGAATTGGGGTTTTTTATGGTCACATGGCAATCGCGCACCCAGCGCACAAGGAGACCGCACCCAACATGATTTTGAGAAAATATATTTACTATAATATAAGTTTATTACATTTAGAAATATATAAATGTTTACAATATTTTTCATTATCGCTTGCTTTCATATACACTTTAAAGTTATTTAGATATAGTTTTGAGACAAAAAAAATGAGGGAATGGCGTATGCAGCGCAACAACGTACGCCTATGATGTAACACAGTGCGTGGCAGCGTGCACTCGTCGCATACGCAACACGCAGCGGGCGTGACCCCATACATATAGGACGTAACACTCGACTTGGTAGTGCGTATCCATCGCATACCAAATTAGCAGCTGGCGCGACCTCGTATGTATATGTTGCTAAGCGGAAAGCGGTGCCACAAACCCATCAGATACGAAATGCTCATCATTTAAATGTGGTGGATAGGATTCGCGTGCTGATCGAGCTTGGTAGATTACCGGTACTGGATTGTAGTTTTCTAAAAAATAAAAAATGATATACTTATTTTTGGGGGAAGATATAAAACATTACATACTTTTTAAAGTTGAAAAAGAGTAATAGAGTTGCAAAATATTAAAAATATCTAGAAAAAATATAGGTTTTATAAATATTAAAATATGAAATAAACATTTAAAAAATCTTTGAAATTCACTGAAAAAACCATAGGTTTTATAGACATTATAGTTAGGAATTAGCGATTAAAAAACTTTAGAAATTCACTGAAAAAACCATAGGTTTCAGGGACGTTATAGTTAGTTGGACATTTGACTCATATAAAACCAGAGAAATTCACCAGTTACAGTTAGTTGAGCTAACTGTAACTCGCGCTCCGCAATGCACTGCTGATGACGTCACATATTACATCACTCATGACATGGTCAGTGACATCACTGATGACATCACTGATGATATCTCAAATGTCATCACTGATGACATCGTCCACGTGATAATGTGATGCACATATTGATGCTCTAATATAAACTTTGAAACACCCACTCTAAAATACAGACTACTATTTTTGAAACCATACGCACAACAATGCCAGATACTACATACCACTGACTATTTCCTAGGTCTATACAAACATTCAGTGACTTATACATACAGTTACTCATCAATACAGAACTATAATATGAACTGATACACCCATACATACAGCCACACTCTACCACTTATCTATAGGGTTACTCACACACCAAGTCAGTCTTGCAAAGAATGAATTACATACTCATTTACTCATATATGCAGTTATACACACCAACGGAGTTATTTATACACACACCACATCACTTATTTATGCAGATACTAACACATACTTACTGCCTTAACCAATCAGCTTTTTTATTTATGGTCACTTTGCACTTTATTCTTGCCTTGCATTAAGTTGTATACTATGATTATCATTCTTGTTCAAAATGCATTGTAATAACAAATCATATATGTGTTTTGATTCTATGCTTTTTCCAAACTTCATATAATTTATATTATGTCTCCTAATAATGTGATGTAATTTTTGAAATGCTGTCAAACTGTGGCATCATACCAAGGTATCAATCAATCAATCAATAATATCATTTGTAAGGCGCACTACTCACCCGTGAGGGTCTCAAGGCGCTGGGGTGTGGAATGCTGCTACTGCTTGAAAAGCCAGGTCTTGAGGAGTTTTCTGAAGGTAAGCAGGTCTTGGGTCTGCCGTAGGTGGATGGGGAGGGTGTTCCATGTCTTGGCGGCGAGGTGGTAGAACGATATGCCGCCGGAGGTCGCTCTTTGGAAATGGAGGACTGTGGCAAGGGCGAGGTCGGCGGACCAGAGCTGGCGGGTGGGGGTGTAGAAGCTGAGTTGTCTGTTGAGGTACGTTGGTCCGGTGTTGTGGCTGTGGTAGGAATGTTGAGGATCAGGCATGCAGAGGAGTTCTGAATGCGTTGGAGCCGTATCAGGAGTTTGGCCGAGGCTCCTGCATAGAGGGTGTTTCCGTAGTGCAGCCTGCTGATGATGAGGGCCTGGGTGACCGTTCTTCTGGTTTCAGTGGGGATCCACTTGTAGCTCCTTGGAGCATGCAGAGGGTGTTGAAGCAGGAGGAGGAGACGGCATTGACCTATTTAGTCATGGAGAGGGTAGAGTCAAGGATGATCCCTAGGTTTCGTGCGTGGTCCATTCAGCGACGGCCTCCGATCCTTCATGAAGGTTGGTTTTGGCGGTGTGGGGGACCTTCGTGAGGGAGAGGATCAGCTGGGTGTCATCGGCGTAGGAGATGATGTTGAGGTTGTGGCGATGGGCGACGTGGGCGAGCGGTGCCATGTAGATGTTAAACAGAGTTGGGCTGAGGGGTGAGCCCTGGGGTACGCCGCAGATGATCTGGTGGCTTCGGAGAGGGAGGGGGTAAGGCGGATGCTCTGTAATCTGCCGGAGAGGAAGGAGGTGGTACAGTGCAGGGCCTTCTCTTGGACCCCAGCGTTGTGGAGGCGTGTTCGTAGTGTGTGGTGGCAGACCGTGTCAAAGGCGGCTGACAGGTCCAGGAGGATGAGGGTCTCTGTTTCTCTGTTGTCCAGCAGGGACTTGATGTCATCGGTGGTGGTGATGAGGGCAGTCTTGGTGCTGTGGTTGATGCGGGACTCAGGCTGGGAAGGATCCAGGATGCTGTTCTCCTCGAGGTAGCTGGTCAGTTGTTCGTTGACGGTCTTCTAGATGACCTGTGCTGGGATTGGGAGCAGGGAGATGGGCCGGATGTTCTTGAGGTCGTTGGGGTCTGCCTTGGGGTTATTGAGTAAGGCGTCAATCTCGGCGTGCTTCCAGCTCTCCGGGGAGGTTGCTGTCTCGAAGGAGGTGTTAATGACTTTTGGGAGATGGTGTGCGATGGATGTGCTGGCTTTGTTGAAGATGTTGTGTGGGCATGGGTCTGACGGAGATCCGGAGTGGATGGTGTTCATGATCTTGATGGTGTCGTCATCGTTGATTTTGGTCCAGCAGAGCAGGCGGTTGGTGCGGATGGTGGTCGGGGGGCGGAGGTCTCAGTGGTTGTCGGGGCAGTCGTGGTGTTGAAGCTGTTGTGGATGTCTGCGATCTTGCAGTGGAAGAAGGTGGCCAGAAAGTCGCACAGGTCTTGCGAGGGTGGGACGTTGTCGGTATTGGAGCTGGGGTTGGAGAGTTCCTTCACGATTTTGAAGAGCTCTTTGCTGTTGTGCGCATTGTTGTCTAGGTGTTTTTTCAAGGAGGCCCTTTTGGTGGATCTGATGAGGTGATGGTGTCTGCGGGTGGCATTCTTGTGGACTGCATGGCTGTATGGTGTTCATTCATGGAGCCAGATCTTCTCCAGCAGATTTGCTTGGAGGCGCAGAGGTCTTCAGTGAACCAGCTAGCTTTCTTGTTGGTGTGACTGTTGGAGGGTTTCTTGATCAGGGTGAGGGTGTTGGCATAGTCGTTGATCCACTGTCTGAGGTTGCGGGCGGCGGTGTCGGGGTCGGTGGGGTCGGAGGGTGGGCATTTGGCAGAGAGGCATCTGTTGGGTGCAGTCGTGCGTGGTGGGTTTCTTGAAGGTGAAGTGGATGCAGCGATGGTCGGTCCAGTGGAGTTCTGTGGTGTGGTTGAAGAAGAAGTGGGGCTTGCAGAGAAGATGGGGTCAAGCGTGTGACCGGCGGAGTGGGTGGGTGTTGTGATGAGTTGTCTGAGTCCGAGGTTGGCTAGGTTGTCGGTCAGGGTGGTGGGGTTGGTGTCGTTGTTGTTCTCGAGTTGGAAGCCTAGGTCCCCAAGGAGGATGTAGTCCATGTCGTCGGACGATGGCGATTCCTCCTCTTGCTCCGTTGGTGCGGTCCCTGCGGGTGATCTTGTAGCCTTCTGGGACAGCTATGGTTATGTTGGGTGCCGGAGCGGGGTTCAGCCAGGTCTCCGTCTGGAAGGCGACGTCTCGGGAGGTGAGTATAGTAGGTCTGAGAGTTCAACGGCGTGTTTGCAGGCGGAGCGGGTGTTGAGAAGGATGCATCTGAGGAGATTGGGTTCTTTCCTGGTCGGCATCATGGAGGGGCGGATGCTTGTGAAGCTGCAACTCTGGCAGGTGAATGGTCTGTGGGTGAGCTTCGGGGCGGCCAGGAAGCAGGTGTGTGATTGTCTGGTGTTGAGTGCATGGAGGGTTCTGACATCGTAGCGGTGTCAGGTGTTGTGGCGTTCGCAGTGTCCAGGGGTCCTGGCGCTGGTTGCCATCCAAGCGTGGACGGGCGCAGACGGGCTTGCCTTAGGCGTGCACAGCCGCTGCGTGACCGCCACGCAGCCTCTTTATGAGGGTATGTGGGAGGGAGGAGCAGCTGGGAGACGGGAGCGGGGTGGTGAACGGGATTGCAGGGGTGTGGGGTCACTGGGACTCATCAGCAAGAAAAACGGGTGGGGTCCGCGGGAGAACTGGGCACAGGAAGGAAAAATAAGTTTAGGCAAGAAAACAAGTACAGGCACAGAGGAATAAAAACAAGTCTGGGCAAGAAAGCAAGTACAGGCACAGGGGAACAAAAACAAGTCTGGCCAAGAAAGCAAGTTATGCACAGGGGAAAAAACCAAGTCTGGGCAAGAAAGCAAGTTAGACACAGGGGAAAAATACAAGCTTAGGCAAAAACAATGCAGGCAGAGCCGTGCAGCAGTGTGCGGAGCAACCTGCCTGCAAGCAGGTTCAGAGGTCGCGCCTTTCACCGCTGCACGGCCTCCATATGAGGGGATGTGGGAGGGAGGAGCTGCTTGGAGGCGGGAGCAGGTGGCGAATGGGATTGCAGGGGGCGGGGCGCAGGGACGCAGTGGTGGGAAAAACGGGCGGGCGCCGCGGGGGTTCTGACCACAGGAAGGAAAAACAAGTTTAGGCAAGATAACAAGTACACGCACAGAGGAATAAAAACAAACCTGGGCAAGAAAGCAAGTACAGGCACAGGGGAATAAAAACAAGCCTGGGCAAGAAAGCAAGTTAGGCACAGGGGAAAAAAACAAGTCTGGGCAAGAAGCAAGTACAGGCACAGGGGAATAAAAACAAGCCTGGGCAAGAAAGCAAGTACAGGCACAGGGGAATAAAAACAAGCCTGGGCAAGAAAGCAAGTTAGGCACCGGGGGAAAAAAACCAAGTCTGGGCAAGAAAGCCAGTACAGGCACAGGGAAAAAACAAGTCTGGGCAAGAAAGCAATTTAGACACAGGGAAAAAATACAAGATTAGGCACTAACAATGCAGGCACAGAGGAATAAAAACAAACCTGGGCAAGAAAGCAAGTACAGGCACAGGGGAATAAAAACAAGCCTGGGCAAGAAAGCAAGTTAGGCACAGGGGAAAAAAACAAGTCTGGGCAAGAAGCAAGTACAGGCACAGGGGAATAAAAACAAGCCTGGGCAAGAAAGCAAGTTAGGCACCGGGGGAAAAAAACCAAGTCTGGGCAAGAAAGCAAGTACAGGCACAGGGAAAAAACAAGTCTGGGCAAGAAAGCAATTTAGGCACAGGGAAAAAATACAAGATTAGGCACTAACAATGCAGGCAGAGCCGTGCAGCAGCATGGGGAGCGACCTGCCTGCGAGCAGGGTCAGAAGTCACTCACCAATCCAATTCAATCCAATTTAATCGAATCCAATTGACAGGTATAGTCTGTCAATTGCCATCCTTTCACTTTGATCATGTGTTGACTATTTAAAAAGGTGTTTGATTTTTAGCGCAGAAGTGAACAAGGCCAGGCTCGGCTGAAATGCGTAATGGTGGACATGTTGCACAAATAAACTCATTTTGCAAAAAATACCAGAGTCTGTGCCCATCCTTGATGAATCAGAGTGGGCTGTTAGGAATACAAATATATTCGTGAAAACCAAAGGCCCCCTGAGTTCTAAGTCACAAGATTTCTAGGACAGGGAAAACAACAATGCGAGAAGGTATATTTCCTAGGCAATTTTATAATTAGTAATAACAGTACTACATGAAGGGCTCAACAAAAATAAAAAATAAAAAAACAGACAATATTTAAAAGAAATTCAACATATTTTATTGAATGTTATATGTCAGTTTTAAATTATTGAAGAAGTATGACAAAACAGATCAGATCTACTTATTTTGAACAATACACAAAATCCATGTGAAGATAAATTTGAGTTAAAAGTGCACAATACAGTAGTAATTATCGACACGCGTTTCGGCGTAACATACGCCTTCTTCATGGAAATTACCACACTTAAAACAGGAAAATAAAGCAAGGCATGGATGGCTCTGCTATATTGCTTGACAGGATCTAAATCTTAATACTTGAAAGACTATTGGTATGTTGTCTTCAAATAACTTGATAGATTAAAAACGGGAGGTCATAAATGTGAATCAAATAATTTCTTCAAAAGTGATTAAGAATGGGCTTCACGGAGCTGTATTAAAAATCAAATGGCTTGGATGCAACATTAAAAAACCTGGAGTCCAGTTGATGGTCAAAATTTAGTCAAAAACCGAAGCAAGGGCTGAATCAAACAAGGCATAGACCCAGTATTATTGCTTTAAATGGCTTGGGTATAACGTCCATGGAGCCTAGGATCGGGTTGATAGTCTTAGGTGATCAGAGTCACGATAAAGGACTAAAATAAGTGAGGCAGAGGTCCAGGATTGTTGCTGTTTTTCTGATATTTAGTCTGGCACAGCTCCGATCAGTAAACCTCCGGCATCTGTCGTCACGGAAGGAAATAGGCGGTCGCCAGTAGGACCAAGTTTCCATAGGAAAAGTGTTTATTGTTTTCCCAATAACTTTGGCGCCGTTTGACGAAGCTTCGCAAAATGTTCAAAACTAGTGGGGCGCTCTGGTCAGCTCCTGCCTTGAAAGATTCGGGTGATTCATCAAGCGGGGGCCGAGAAAAAAGTGAGGCCCCAAAATATGTTTTCCCCATGTTATTTTCCATAGGAAACTTTAGACAAAGTTACAGCCCGAACTGCTGAACGTAATTACACCAAATTTAGCAAAAAGGTATCCCTTGGTTCAGAAAAAGTCCTTTTTGTTAAATGGTGTAAACCTGTTCAGCCGTTCCTGAGAAATTAAAAAAAGAAAAAGTTTTGATATATAGGGCAGCGGTGGGTGCGCAAACCTTCCCGAATACGCGCTTCACTGTGATTGGCTGCCAACACTCCAAAACCAGGAAGAGTTGGCAGCCATCATGTGACTCGGTAGAACTGAGTCACAAGAAAACAGTGAAACACAGTAAAAAAACAAGAAAAGGGGGCAGGGTAGAAACATCCTGACCCCCTAGGTCTTCTCAAGGGGTCCCACAAAGACCCCCGGGGCCAATCAGCCGAATTCAGGCTGGGGTTGCGAATCTGGAAAATAAAAAAAGCGAAGCGCGGGCTACCATGCTTCGTTATTGTAAAGCCCCCGGGTAGGCCAGGTCCCGGGGGCATTCCCAAATTATATAGCTTAGGCCTGCTGTTTCAGTTTTCACTAAGAACAATAAACTGTGCTTATTCGAATAAAATACATTCTTTATTCTTTCACTAATTTCCGTTCTCCAAAGAATAACTGGTGGTATGCAAAAACAATTACATTAAATATTTGTTTATTACCATTCAACAGATGCCAAAGACCTCCGGCTTTTCTAATAAAATCGCGTTCTCATACATTTCTAGAACATATCAGACTGACATTGCTTTCTTACACCACATCCACTGATAGATTTTGCCCCAGAACAAAAGTTAAAAGTAAACTCGATGGAGTTCCAGAAAAGTCTTGTAATATTTGTGGAGGCAGCAAAGTTTCAATGTTTGAATTTGTGTGGCCGTGTAGCACGGGCAAGAATATAAGGGCGCCTGGGAGGGAAGATGGGTGATCCAAGCAATGCTTTCCTGCACATAAATCCCCGGCACTTAAGCGAGTTGCTGTGCACATAATTTATACTTGATGAAATTCAAGAATCGCGGCACAACCCCTGTTGTTACTTCCTTGGCGTCTGACGACATGTGCCAGAGGTTCGGTGTAATTGGGTCTGTGTGTGTGGAGGCTTTCCAAGCACATATTAACAGTGGTGCTGTTTGTGTGTCAAGAGCAGTGTCCTGAGGTGCACTTGTCAAACTTCACATGGGTTTCAGAAACTCTCAGCCCAGAGCAAAGGTCTCCGGACGCGATGTGATAAATAGAATCATTCTGAGAGTTTAAATTAAATATGCCAAGTGCGCGTGCATGTGTGTTTCCATGGATATTTTGGTGGTCCATAACTTCCATTGCTAAAACATCCGCCTTGACAGACCAACAGACACAAACACCATACACACATACACATGGCATGTCCACACACATCATGTCCACATGCGCTATGTTCACACGCACACACACCTGAAACAAACATACCATATACAAACACAAACCCCACACATACTATGCTCACACACTGCAAGTACACACTCGCTATGTTCACAGCACACACACATATTATATGCAAACACAACCCAACAGATACATACTATGCACAAACGCAAACACACAATGCACACACACATATCCCATATACACACACCATGCACAGACCACACACACCATGCACACACACACCACACACACCTACCATGTGCACACACACACACACACACCCCACATCATGCACGCACACTGTGTATTCTGTCTATGTAATGGTCGAATTAAGTGGGTCAAGTTAAGTGTATCCAGTTGTAAATGCTGAAATCCGCAAAGCATTTGAAAAATCTGCCATTTCAGATCTGACCAAGAAAAGGCAGTGTGAGGTTTGGCAAAAGTGCCCCAGGTTATCTTTTAGACAGATACAGCTGCCCCAGTCTCACCAATGAGAAGTATAAAAGCCCTTACCTGCGAAGTACACGCCCTGAGGCTGCTCCTTGGCGCAGTACACCTCGCCCCTCCAGTCGTTTTCCAGGGCGCTTTTCTGGACACCTTCCCCATGTGACCTGCAGCAGCTGTAGTAGCCGTTCCCAAATTGGCAACCATAGCCGAGGGAGGGCACGCTGGCCCCGGTGGAGCCATACTTTCCACAGTCCGAGCGAGCAGCAGCGGACGATCTCTCCGGTCCTGAGAAGGCGAAGCAAGATGTTGCTAGGCAGCGGTGGGCCCGAAGACATTAGGGAAGGCAAGGAAGCCCAGGGCCTGGCCGCTGGAAGAGGTGCACTCCGCTTGAAGCCCTCCACATCCCTCTCATGAGCCTGCACACGGCACTCTCCTCCACCCCCGGCCAGGCATGTCAGAGTCAAGCATTCCCCCAAGCAGGGTAGGTCATCCTGGTGCGGTTATAAAAACTAACCTCCAGCCAGAGGGAGGGAGAGGGAAGTGGGTGGAATGTGTGTGCAGCGTGCCAAGTGCAAGGCCATTGGCCATCTGAGACTACGTGGTCCTGGAGCGCTCTGAACTTCTCTGCTCTCAGCACCCTTCACAAGGTGATCTTGCGCCCAATCCCCTGTGCACAGGCCTTTCTGCAAGAGGAGTCTTTTCCCAAATGACTATTCAAGAATGACGCCTCCAGCGCTCTGCCCCCTCGCCCATCACCACCACCCACCACAACAAGAAGGGCACTTGCCTCCAGCACAAGAACTACCCACATCCCCTTCCACAAGGAGTGATTCAGTCCAATCCTGCCCCCATCCCTCCTGCCCCCTTACTGTCCCCCAGAAGGAGGAGTGCCCCTGACCACTGACCCTCAGCAAGGAGGAGGGCTTGTGCACCCACACCCTCCGCAAGATGGGCTATCGCGCAACATCCCCATCTAGCCAGGCCTCTCCGCAAGGAGTCTGCCCAGACTACCCATCATAAACAGACCCATGTCCCCTGCACCCCAGCACCAATCGAAAAAGCAGCTCCTACCCACAAACTTTTGCATCTAAGGCATGATCTCCTTCAAGCACGGGTTGTGCATGCACTGGGTTATACATTTCTGACAGTCTCATAGAATGAGTCAGGGGAGACAAGGAGACAAGAGGCAGATGTTCTCAAAGCCCAGACTGTGCCAAATTTCCTCTCATAGGGCATGTGTGAAGAAGCGCTGAGATTGATTTTAAAGGCAACCCCCACCCACCCTTACTTATTGCCGTGTTTATACAGCGTTTCCAGCGGTGTGAGCTGTGATGCCATCAGTGATGTCATTTGAGATGTCATCAGTGATGTCACTGACCATGTCATGAATGATGTAATATGTGATGTCATCAGCAGTGCATTTCGGGGGCGCGAGCTATAGTTAGCTGAACTAACTATAACGGGGGAATTTCTATGGTTTTGTCCTAGTGAAATGTCCAACTAACTATAACGTCCCTGAAACCTATGGTCTTTTTATTGAAAAAAAAATGTATATATATATATATTCACTGAAAAAACCATAGGTTATAGACCATATATAGTTAGGAATTAGCATTTAAAAAACCTTATTTTACTCACACAAAACCATTGAAATTCCATATATAGTTAGTTGCACTAACTATATATCGCGCACCCGCAATCCACTGCTGATCATGTCACATATTACATCATTCATGACATGGTCAGTGACATCACTGATGACATCACTGATGACATCTCAAATGACATCACTGATGAGATCACTGATGACGTCATCCAGTGACTGTATAATTCTGTAAAGTTAAAATATGTCTTACATATTGAAGAATGAATGGATGTATAAGTGTCTTGATGAAGGATTTAGTAGGGGCATGGCTGACTGTATGAGTGACTGATTAAATGTGTCTCACTGAGTGCATGGGTTAGTGACTAAACTGTCTTAATTTGTGCATCATTATGTCTGTTGTTCTGTAAACTGCTGCATGTGTTGATCATTAGCTATATGATTAACTGTATGGGTTATTGATTGGTTGCCCAAGCATTTGTATGGGAGACTGAGTGTGTGTGTGGGTGGCTGGGAGGTGTATGACTCTCTGCATAGATGTGTGAGCAGTTGATTGACTGGATGTATGGGTTCAAAAGTGCATGTGGAAACAGCTGTATGGGCGGTTGACTGTGTGCATGAGTGTATTGGTGAGTGAATGGATATCTCAGTGCTACATGTCAAAGTAAGTACATATGTAAAACACAGTACATGTGAGAGTTACCATATATAAATAACTGTGCATAAGAGCCAGTGAATGTGTGAGTGGCTGTATGGATCATTGTGAACTTGTATCCAGGATTGTATAAGTGAGTAAATATGTTTTAGTATATGTTTGAATAAGTAAGGTGTGTATAACTGTATAGTTGAGGAAATGGAGGTGTGATTGATTCTTTGCATGACTGACTAAGTGTCTGAGTAACTCCATGGATGAGTGACAGTCTATGAGTGTCTGTTTACACTGAGTGTATCTAAGGTTATATTAGAGTCTGAAGAGGTTTATCGTATTATCACATGAATGATGTCATCAGTGATGTGATCAGTAATGTCAAATGAGATGTCATCAGTGATGTCATCAGTGATGTCATTTGAGATGTCATCAGTGATGTCATCAGTGATGTCATTTGAGATGTCATCAGTGATGTCATCAGTGATGTCATTTGAGATGTCATCAGTGATGTCATCAGTGATGTCACTGACCATGTCATGAATGATATAATATGTGACATGATCAGCAGTGGATTGCGGGTGCGCGATATATAGTTAGTGCAACTAACTATATATGGAATTTCAATGGTTTTGTGTGAGTAAAATAAGGTTTTTTAAATGCTAATTCCTAACTATATATGGTCTATAACCTATGGTTTTTTCAGTGAATTTTCAAGGTTTTGTAAATGCTAATTCCTAACTATATATGGTCTATAACCTATGGTTTTTTCAGTGAATTTTCAAGGTTTTGTAAATGCTAATTCCTAACTATATATGGTCCATAACCTATGGTTTTTTCTGTGAATTTCATTGGTTTTTTAACAGCTAATATCTGTAGCTGTGAATATGTATTCTTCTTTAAATCCAAAAATATATTTTATATGTTTATGAATAATTTTTTTTTTAAATATTTTTTTTTCTTCGTTCCCGCTTCGCAAATCGGGAAGCTTCCCGTTAGCTGACCTTGATGCCGCGAAATAGACCGCGAGCCGGTAAACGTTTCTTTACCGCAAGTGCCGCTTTACAAAACAACATCGTGACGCCTCCCGTCCGCATGACGTTTCACGTTGTCGCGTGATACGTCATATGACGTACTACGTTAGCGAACTGGTACGCGAAGCGAGTCGCAAAGCGCAGGTTTCTGGAAGCAAACCGGGAGGCCCTGCAAAGCGCTTAACGTAAACACAGCAAGTCATGTGACTTGGTAATAACACTTTTCATTGGTTCATTTCACTTTTGGTTTCCTAATGATGTAAGACTAGGTCATATAATCTAAAATGAACACTTTTGATTGGTTGAGAACTCTTGTTTTTCCCAAATGATGAAAATCCCTCCTTCTTTCCTCACTCTGACTTTCATCATTGTGAGAGAAAGACCCTTTGTGATCACTGAGCAATGGCTTCTTTAGTAGCTTCAGCTGGTGCTTCCCCACCACCTCCACCACATCCAAGGAAGAGTGGACCACCTGCTCAAGTTATAATTCAACAAGAAGAAGAAGAAGAGGAACAGGAGGACGAGCACGAAGAGAGGCAGTTTTTGCCTGAGCAGCCCAGGACGTCTCACCGGAAAGAAAACTTCATTTGGCAATTTTTTTAAATTCCCAAAGGTCAGAAAAAAGTAAATGCAAGATACGTAACTTGCCTTATATGTCAAGATAGACTGTCCAGAGGGACCGACAAAAAATACAGTTTCGGAAACTACACAATGCATCGCCATATGACTAGGTGGCATCCTAACAACTACAGTGCTGCACAGTTTCGGAACGACCTAGATAATCTCCCTATTATGGCCAGAAGATCTGTTGTACCGGAAGTAACGGGACCAGAGGGCAGGGAGATGGTGCCAAATATACAAATGAGATTTGGTGATGTAAAACACATCTGCGTATTTTGCGATGGATTCATTTCCTACGGAGAAAAAAGCATCACTCTGATCAACAGAGCTATTGACTATCATATGCAAGTTTGTACGAAACGCCCAAAATAATAAATACTTCTTTTTTTGTTTTGTTGCTCCTGTTGAGCCCTTTACAATGAATCGTTTTCATTGCCCCCTCCAAGAAAAACCCAAAAAAATATAAAACTGTTCCGAAAAATTCAAAAACAGTAAAAAAATGTTCAGAAAAATAAAAAAAAAAGTTCTTTTCAGAACTACCTCCCCGTTATTAAAAAATTGGTACAATATTTGGAACTGTGCCAACCTCTATTTCTCTTAGTTCGCTTCCCAGTTCGCTCGCCGGTACGCGAACCGGAAGCGAACCAAAAACAGTAAGTATAAGGGAAGGAAACAGACACTTATGTTAAAAGAAAGACAGCTATAGGGGAGTAAACTAGAGATACTATTACCCGTAATCCACTGCTGATGATGTCACATATTACATCATTCATGACATGCTCAGTGACATCATCAGCAGAGGATTGCGGGTTTTTTGGCAACATGCCTTATCCACGGTTTAATAACGCTGCCTTTTGCTTTATATAAGTTTTCAAATTGTATGAAATATATACCAATAGGTCATTATGAACCTTTAGGTAGTGCTTTTCTTCATGAGGTCTGGTCGCTTCCATACACATACAGATGTTTCAAAGATGATCAAGAAGTTTATCTGAATGGAGAGGAATGCACTGAGACGCCAGATCATTCACTAATGTGTAGGCACATACAGTTACACGGTTCATGCAACAAACACCGACCAAATATGGCTTGCGTGTTGCAAGGCACGCCAGTTCCTGCTATCATCCCCACGTTCAAGTTGTTGGAAAATGGTAGTTATTTGATGCTCAATAATGAAGATTGTTCTGAGTTAATTAAAAGTATTCCTTTTATCGTAACAGTAAGTGAACGGGTTATTTGCTGCAGAAATGTTCTATTTCCTCCCACACATGAACATAGGGAGTTTTCAATCTGGCCACAAATACCAACCTTGGGACACGTTTCAACGGCATGGCAAGAATAAGAGCTCTTTTGTCTCAGAGAGAGGTGGCCTTGAGTTCGGCCCGTGAAACTTTCGTACTTCACATAGCGAACACCCGTACAGAGGTGCACACCCTTTTCAATTAAGATTTGCCTTTCAATTTCAGCAACATGTTTCCGACTATCTTTAACGCATCCTCCACAAAGTCCCTGGCGCACTTTTTTAAAGTTGTTACCAGTGGTCTCGTGACTTCATTTGAGAAAATCTTTGGAGTCATCCCTGCTTCCTTTCATTCCATTTTCTCCACTCTGGTTCGTGGATTGGCATTTTTACTTGCATTACCAGCGGACGCTCTTGTGCTTTTTTACATTTTTAAATATGGATGTCCCTCCTATGCAACCTCCCACCCTGCAGCTGCTGACACTGTTCCGCAATCGCATGCTAGAATATTATGGCACAATGCCGTTGGCGATATTAAGCACGGCATATGGATTATCTTTTCGATTCTCCTACTTCACCTGTGTCCAGCCTGTATTTCACTGCCTGACCTGTGATTTCGATTGGGCCATTGATTTGTGTCTCTGCGGACCGGTTTCTCCTGACGTCGACTTTAATCAGCTGATGACTCCTATCATTACTCACGAGTTGGTTTGTCCTGGCGAAAGGATTATGGCTGTGGCATTGATGCATGGACTACTTGGTCCCTGGAATTTACTGGCGGCAGCACAGTCTTTCTTGGAACAGAGCTTTCTTGAAAACCCACCGAGCTGTCCTCTGATGGTGATAGAGGATCCGGTGCTGGGAGAGCACGTATGTTCTTTTCCGCTTTTAAATTGGATGGCTGAACTGTTTTCGGATGAAGACGGTGACTTCCTATTGGAGGCTGTTGCAGCTTATTTTGCATACACAGTTATGTCATAGACCTTTTTCATGTTTGATATGCTGAGTACTAGCATTTCATTGACAATTCATTGACTTATTTGTCAAGTTTTTATTATTTACCTTGCCTATTGGCTTAAGACTCGATAAAGTACTTGGCTGTTTTATTTTTCTTTAGCATTAAATTTTCCTAGTTTTTAATGCTTTACCTTGCGGACCGTCCACATATAAACTTGCAATCTGCTCTCATGAGATGGCACTTCTATTATCTTATTCAGTTCGTTTCCGGATCATGGGGAGGTGTCATCTAGGTCCTGGATATCTTTACACCGTGTTAAGTTAGCATGGGCTCATTACCGGTTTAAACGCCATTTTTCCTTTTTTGCAACTTCTGCACAAGACACTTAGTTGTTGCTTTAGCTTTCCACCTAGTAGTTCATCGTGGTTTACATGAGAATAATATGTTATTGGTCTACTATCTGCTTTACTTGTTAAACTATATCTGTACAGCGAGTGCTAAAGTTTCAAGAACAACACGATACAGAATTGTTATGAGGTCTGATCTCCACGACTTCATACTCATAACATAAGTGCAACTTCTGCCAATTCTGGGCATGAGGCGGGTTTTATATTGCTTTGCCGAACACACATACACAACAGTTGATGCGGTTCACATGAAGAGAGAGCTGGTGTATGCTGTTGTGATTCCTTCAAATCTAAGACACTAAAGTATGGGCACGCCCTAAACCAACACAAAGAGACCTTCTTAGCAAATAATATAATATGTGTATTAGGGAGGGTGAGATATAAGCAGCCGCAGGCCGTGGAGGGAGTTACGATGGGGCAGGGAGGCGGGGAGGGGGAGAAGCAGGGTGGAGCCCTCTCTACCTTGCCCCTCCCCCTCCCCGCCTCCCTGCCCCACCGTAACTCCCTCCACGGCCCGCGGCTGCTTATAAGTGTTGCTAACTCTTATTCATTTACAGCATGTTAACATACTGTCACCATTCGCTTTTTATGTACTAGTAACTATGCTGGTAATTTTGCTACTGATAATATGTGTACTTGTATTCTCCACCCTGCTTCTCCCCCTCCCCGCCTCCCTGCCTCACCGTAACTCCCTCCACGGCCCGCGGCTGCTTATAAGTGTTGCTAACTCTTATTCATTTACAGCATGTTAACATACTATCACCATTCACTTTTTATGTACTAGTAACTATGCTGGTAATTTTGCTACTGATAATATGTGTACTTTTATTATCTAAGGTACTACGCCTGAGAAGACGGCATTAGTAAATAAACATTTCAAATACACATCTGTTCTTCTTAACTCCATGTTCTGGTTTCTAAGAAATCTATAACGACCGACTGTTCATGAGTTCCACGTATCCTGAGGTACTATAAGTTCATATTCTGGATTGTCTAAACATTGAGAGTTTGTTATATCCAATGTGACACTGTACCTAGCTTGCTAAGGAGTTTTTGATTACTAACGTGAGTTTTGGGACACCCTAATTCGCCGAGGTTCCAATCCTCTGTCCACAGTTCTGTGTGAGAACAGAAACCCTGCGACAGGGGCACCCCCGACCCTTGCTGGAGCTTCATCACACTTGCGATACAACTCCAGCAATGCGCCACCTTTACGGCACAGATACATCACGCATCTGTGCTGTTTTTGCCCCATGATGCGCCGCATTGTAAATGCAGCACACCATAGGTGACGGAACAGCGGCACAGAATGACTAACACATCCCTGGTGATGCGCCAGTCATCATAAATGTATCCCTATGCTTCTTATCTTGTTAGAGATGAACCGCCATATGTATCATCAAAGTTTTTTGCATTTCCTAAATAGCGAACTTTAAGGAATAAACAGCGATTCTTTACCATTCCTAGTTTGCGATGAGCTATTTGCTAATTAGCCGAATGTAGCCCAATGAAGCCCAATGTAGCCCAATGTAGCCCAAAGATGGCCGCCAGACACACAAAAAAACAAATGTAGCCCAAATATCAGCCAGATGTAGCCCAACTATAGCCCAGTGACAGAATGACCAATCAGCTTCGCAAACCTCCGTTACGCGAAGCGGAGCGCTGTTACAGATATATATCTTTTTTTGAACGTTAATTTCTCAAAATCCACTGGAGCACATATATTGAGACCTAGCAAAGGCACATCGGGCTACCAGTCCCTAATATTTTGCGAAGTTTCGTGCAAATCCATTCAGCCGTTCGATTATTATTATTATTAATTTTTTTTTGCCCCGCGGGGCCCTTTTAAAACCTCCACATCAAACCTAGGGGGTCAGCGAGGATCTACTATGCCCCCTTATAGTTATTTCCCCCTTTGTTTTGACCTACTCTTGTCTCTCGATCCTACCGAGAGACAAGATGGCGGCCGCTACGGACTGTTTGGAATGTTGACAGACGCCGGAGAACCAATCAGCTTCGCTTCACAAAGCTCCGTTGCGCGAAAAGTCCGCGTCCTGGGCCGCTGCCCAGTCCGCTGTTACAGATATATATCTTTTTTTAAACGTTAATTTCTCAAAATCCACTGGAGCACATATATTGAGACCTACAAAAGGCACATCGGGCTACCAGTCCCTACAATTTTGCCAAGTTTCGTGCAAATCCATTCAGCCGTTCGGGCTAAAAGTGAGGCCAACCGCCCTATGGAAATTAACATGGGAAAAATGCGTTTTGGGACCCCCCTTTTTTCTCGGCCCCCCCTTGACGAACCCCCCCAAAATTTTCGGGGGCTGCTCAGAAACACAATGTGCCATTTTCCTGAAAATTTCAGCCAATTCCGTCCACAAACGCTAAAGTTATTAGACATAGAATTTTCAAAAATCCCATAGAGAAAAAATCCTAACTATATATACCTACTGGCGACCGCCAGTAGGTAATATATATATATTCAAACCAAGTGCCCCGGATCTGTAGGAACGCCACTCCACGATGTTAGGTACAACCTTTTATTTGCAGAAACACAGTGGTAGCCCCTTCATTTAACTTTCCCAACGCGTTTCGTTGCTTGCTGCAACTTCTTCATGGGGAGATGGAGATTTAAAAACCGGAAATAGTGCATCCCACTGCTTTTAGAGTCAATTGTTCCCAAGATGCCTTCGTTTTTCTCACTGAATACTGGGTATTGAAGTTCATGATTTAATTTTCTTTTTAGTGGGATCCGATTTTGTAGTCTTTAGTTTTCCGTTTTTCCTTTCAAAATGTATTTATTGTGCAAGCCCTCCAGTGGGCTGTGAGGCCACTCGTGTGTTTAATTTATGCAAACATCGCGCCAGCAAGATGTTTTCAGTAACGACCTCGCAGACCTGCTTCCCTTTCCAGGCGGTGCATTCCTTTGCGGCTCGGAGCCTGCCGCATATCTATTCAAACCAAGTGCCCCGGATCTGTAGGAACGCCACTCTACGATGTTAGGTACATCCTTTTATTTGCAGAAACACAGTTGTAGCCCCTTCATTTAACTTTCCCAACGCGTTTCGTTGCTTGCTGCAACTTCTTCATGGGGAGATGGAGATTTAAAAACCGGAAATAGTGCATCCCACTGCTTTTAGAGTCATTTGTTCCCAAGATGCCTTCGTTTTTCTCACTGAATACTGGGTATTGAAGTTCATGATTTAATTTTCTTTTTAGTGGGATCTGATTTTGTAGTCTTTAGTTTTCCGTTTTTCCTTTCAAAATGTATTTATTGTGCAAGCCCTCCAGTGGGCTATGAGGCCACTCGTGTGTTTAATTTATGCAAACATCGCGCCAGCAAGATGTTTTCAGTAACGACCTCGCTGACCTGCTTCCCTTTCCAGGCGGTGCAATCCTTTGCGGCTCGGAGCCTGCCGCATATCTATTCAAACCAAGTGCCCCGGATCTGTAGGAACGCCACTCCACGATGTTAGGTACAACCTTTTATTTGCAGAAACACAGTTGTAGCCCCTTCATTTAACTTTCCCAACGCGTTTCGTTGCTTGCTGCAACTTCTTCATGGGGAGATGGAGATTTAAAAAACGGAAATAGTGCATCCCACTGCTTTTAGAGTCAATTGTTCCCAAGATGCCTTCGTTTTTCTCACTGAATACTGGTTATTGAAGTTCATGATTTAATTTTCTTTTTAGTGGGATCCGATTTTGTAGTCTTTAGTTTTCCGTTTTTCCTTTCAAAATGTATTTATTGTGCATACCCAGTATTCAGTGAGAAAAAGGAAGGCATCTTGGGAACAATTGACTCTAAAAGCAGTGGGATGCACTGAAGAAGTTGCAGCAAGCAACGAAACGCGTTGGGAAAGTTAAATGAAGGGGCTACAACTGTGTTTCTGCAAATAAAAGGTTGTACCTAACATCGTGGAGTGGCGTTCCTACAGATCCGGGGCACTTGGTTTGAATAGATATGCGGCAGGCTACGAGACGCAAAGGAATGCACCGCCTGGAAAAAGGTAGTTCGGACTGGACTGTTCCCATGAGGCACAGGGTCAGAGCTGATTTGCATATAGCCAGTGTCTAACCTAGGGTGGTGTGGAGTGCAAAAAAACGATGGATTTAGGCCCAGATCCTTGTACTGGGGTGAATGTATGACATTGTTCTACATTCTGTCCATCAACTGTGTTTTTTGCAATTTTCACCCCGAGTGGGCTGGGTATGCTCAGACGTGAGTCCCAGGCTCTCCACACCACTGGAGTCAAGCTATCCAGGCTGATGAAGGCTGATAGCCAGAAACTGGTCCTTGGATGCTTGATTTCGGTCTGGGAAAGACATGGCTTGGTAGTTCGGACTGGACTGTTCCCATGAGGCACAGGATCAGAGCTGATTTACATATAGCCAGTGTCTAACCCAGGGTGGTGGGGAGTGCAAAAAACGATGGATTTAGGCCCAGATCCTTGTACTGAGATGAATGTATGACATTGTTCTACATTCTGTCCATCAACTGTGTTTTTTGCAATTTTCACCCCGGGTGGGCTTGGTATGCTCAGACGTGAGTCCCAGGCTCTTCACACCACTGGAGTCAAGCTATCCAGGCTGATGAAGGCTGATAGCCAAAAACTGGTCCTTGGATGCTTGATTTCGGTCTGGGAAAGACATGGCTTGGTAGTTCGGACTGGACTGTTCCCATGAGGCACAGGGTCAGAGCTGATTTGCATATAGCCAGTGTCTAACCCAGGGTGGTGTGGAGTGCAAAAAAACGATGGATTTAGGCCCAGATCCTTGTACTGGGGTGAATGTATGACATTGTTCTACATTCTGTCCAAAAACTGTGTTTTTTGCAATTTTCACCCCGAGTGGGCTGGGTATGCTCAGACGTGAGTCCCAGGCTCTCCACACCACTGGAGTCAAGCTATCCAGGCTGATGAAGGCTGATAGCCAGAAACTGGTCCTTGGATGCTTGATTTCGGTCTGGGAAAGACATGGCTTGGTAGTTCGGACTGGACTGTTCCCATGAGGCACAGGGTCAGAGCTGATTTGCATATAGCCAGTGTCTAACCCAGGGTGGTGTGGAGTGCAAAAAAACAATGGATTTAGGCCCAGATCCTTGTACTGGGGTGAATGTATGACATTGTTCTACATTCTGTCCATCAACTGTGTTTTTTGCAATTTTCACCTCGAGTGGGCTGGGTATGCTCAGACGTGAGTCCCAGGCTCTCCACACCACTGGAGTCAAGCTATCCAGGCTGATGAAGGCTGATAGCCAGAAACTGGTCCTTGGATGCTTGATTTCGGTCTGGGAAAGACATGGCTTGGTAGTTCGGACTGGACTGTTCCCATGAGGCACAGGGTCAGAGCTGATTTACATATAGCCAGTGTCTAACCCAGGGTGGTGGGGAGTGCAAAAAACGATGGATTTAGGCCCAGATCCTTGTACTGGGATGAATGTATGACATTGTTCTACATTCTGTCCATCAACTGTGTTTTTTGCAATTTTCACCCCGGGTGGGCTTGGTATGCTCAGACGTGAGTCCCAGGCTCTCCACACCACTGGAGTCAAGCTATCCAGGCTGATGAAGGCTGATAGCCAGAAACTGGTCCTTGGATGCTTGATTTCGGTCTGGGAAAGACATGGCTTGGTAGTTCGGACTGGACTGTTCCCATGAGGCACAGGGTCAGAGCTGATTTGCATATAGCCAGTGTCTAACCCAGGGTGGTGTGGAGTGCAAAAAAACGATGGATTTAGGCCCAGATCCTTGTACTGGGGTGAATGTATGACATTGTTCTACATTCTGTCCAAAAACTGTGTTTTTTGCAATTTTCACCCCGAGTGGGCTGGGTATGCTCAGACGTGAGTCCCAGGCTCTCCACACCACTTGAGTCAAGCTATCCAGGCTGATGAAGGCTGATAGCCAGAAACTGGTCCTTGGATGCTTGATTTCGGTCTGGGAAAGACATGGCTTGGTAGTTCGGACTGGACTGTTCCCATGAGGCACAGGGTCAGAGCTGATTTGCATATAGCCAGTGTCTAACCCAGGGTGGTGTGGAGTGCAAAAAAACAATGGATTTAGGCCCAGATCCTTGTACTGGGGTGAATGTATGACATTGTTCTACATTCTGTCCATCAACTGTGTTTTTTGCAATTTTCACCTCGAGTGGGCTGGGTATGCTCAGACGTGAGTCCCAGGCTCTCCACACCACTGGAGTCAAGCTATCCAGGCTGATGAAGGCTGATAGCCAGAAACTGGTCCTTGGATGCTTGATTTCGGTCTGGGAAAGACATGGCTTGGTAGTTCGGACTGGACTGTTCCCATGAGGCACAGGGTCAGAGCTGATTTACATATAGCCAGTGTCTAACCCAGGGTGGTGGGGAGTGCAAAAAACGATGGATTTAGGCCCAGATCCTTGTACTGGGATGAATGTATGACATTGTTCTACATTCTGTCCATCAACTGTGTTTTTTGCAATTTTCACCCCGGGTGGGCTTGGTATGCTCAGACGTGAGTCCCAGGCTCTCCACACCACTGGAGTCAAGCTATCCAGGCTGATGAAGGCTGATAGCCAGAAACTGGTCCTTGGATGCTTGATTTCGGTCTGGGAAAGACATGGCTTGGTAGTTCGGACTGGACTGTTCCCATGAGGCACAGGGTCAGAGCTGATTTGCATATAGCCAGTGTCTAACCCAGGGTGGTGTGGAGTGCAAAAAAACGATGGATTTAGGCCCAGATCCTTGTACTGGGGTGAATGTATGACATTGTTCTACATTCTGTCCAAAAACTGTGTTTTTTGCAATTTTCACCCCGAGTGGGCTGGGTATGCTCAGACGTGAGTCCCAGGCTCTCCACACCACTTGAGTCAAGCTATCCAGGCTGATGAAGGCTGATAGCCAGAAACTGGTCCTTGGATGCTTGATTTCGGTCTGGGAAAGACATGGCTTGGTAGTTCGGACTGGACTGTTCCCATGAGGAACAGGGTCAAAGCTGATTTGCATATAGCCAGTGTCTAACCCAGGGTGGTGTGGAGTGCAAAAAAACAATGGATTTAGGCCCAGATCCTTGTACTGGGGTGAATGTATGACATTGTTCTACATTCTGTCCATCAACTGTGTTTTTTGCAATTTTCACCCCGAGTGGGCTGGGTATGCTCAGACGTGATTCCCAGGCTCTCCACACCACTGGAGTCAAGCTATCCAGGTTGATGAAGGCTGATAGCCAGAAACTGGTCCTTGGATGCTTGATTTCGGTCTGGGAAAGACATGGCTTGGTAGTTCGGACTGGACTGTTCCCATGAGGCACAGGGTCAGAGCTGATTTGCATATAGCCAGTGTCTAACCCAGGGTGGTGTGGAGTGCAAAAAAACGATGGATTTAGGCCCAGATCCTTGTATTGGGGTGAATGTATGACATTGTTCTACATTCTGTCCATCAACTGTGTTTTTTGCAATTTTCACCCCGAGTGGGCTGGGTATGCTCAGACGTGAGTCCCAGGCTCTCCACACCACTGGAGTCAAGCTATCCAGGCTGATGAAGGCTGATAGCCAGAAATTTATCCTTGGATGCTTGATTTCGGTCTGGGAAAGACATGGCTTGGTAGTTCGGACTGGACTGTTCCCATGAGGCACAGGGTCAGAGCTGATTTGCATATAGCCAGTGTCAAACCCAGGGTGGTGTGGAGTGCAAAAAAACGATGGATTTAGGCCCAGATCCTTGTACTGGGGTGAATGTATGACATTGTTCTACATTCTGTCCATCAACTGTGTTTTTTGCAATTTTCACCCCGAGTGGGCTGGGTATGCTCAGACGTGAGTCCCAGGCTCTCCACACCACTGGAGTCAAGCTATCCAGGCTGATGAAGGCTGATAGCCAGAAACTGGTCCTTGGATGCTTGATTTCGGTCTGGGAAAGACATGGCTTGGTAGTTCGGACTGGACTGTTCCCATGAGGCACAGGGTCAGAGCTGATTTACATATAGCCAGTGTCTAACCCAGGGTGGTGGGGAGTGCAAAAAACGATGGATTTAGGCCCAGATCCTTGTACTGGGATGAATGTATGACATTGTTCTACATTCTGTCCATCAACTGTGTTTTTTGCAATTTTCACCCCGGGTGGGCTTGGTATGCTCAGACGTGAGTCCCAGGCTCTCCACACCACTGGAGTCAAGCTATCCAGGCTGATGAAGGCTGATAGCCAGAAACTGGTCCTTGGATGCTTGATTTCGGTCTGGGAAAGACATGGCTTGGTAGTTCGGACTGGACTGTTCCCATGAGGCACAGGGTCAGAGCTGATTTGCATATAGCCAGTGTCTAACCCAGGGTGGTGTGGAGTGCAAAAAAACGATGGATTTAGGCCCAGATCCTTGTACTGGGGTGAATGTATGACATTGTTCTACATTCTGTCCAAAAACTGTGTTTTTTGCAATTTTCACCCCGAGTGGGCTGGGTATGCTCAGATGTGAGTCCCAGGCTCTCCACACCACTGGAGTCAAGCTATCCAGGCTGATGAAGGCTGATAGCCAGAAACTGGTCCTTGGATGTTTGATTTCGGTCTGGGAAAGACATGGCTTGGTAGTTCGGACTGGACTGTTCCCATGAGGCACAGGGTCAGAGCTGATTTGCATATAGCCAGTGTCTAACCCAGGGTGGTGTGGAGTGCAAAAAAACAATGGATTTAGGCCCAGATCCTTGTACTGGGGTGAATGTATGACATTGTTCTACATTCTGTCCATCAACTGTGTTTTTTGCAATTTTCACCCCGAGTGGGCTGGGTATGCTCAGACATGAGTCCCAGGCTCTCCACACCACTGGAGTCAAGCTATCCAGGTTGATGAAGGCTGATAGCCAGAAACTGGTCCTTGGATGCTTGATTTCGGTCTGGGAAAGACATGGCTTGGTAGTTCGGACTGGACTGTTCCCATGAGGCACAGGGTCAGAGCTGATTTGCATATAGCCAGTGTCTAACCCAGGGTGGTGTGGAGTGCAAAAAAACGATGGATTTAGGCCCAGATCCTTGTACTGGGGTGAATGTATGACATTGTTCTACATTCTGTCCATCAACTGTGTTTTTTGCAATTTTCACCCCGAGTGGGCTGGGTATGCTCAGACGTGAGTCCCAGGCTCTCCACACCACTGGAGTCAAGCTATCCAGGCTGATGAAGGCTGATAGCCAGAAACTGGTCCTTGGATGCTTGATTTCGGTCTGGGAAAGACATGGCTTGGTAGTTCGGACTGGACTGTTCCCATGAGGCACAGGGTCAGAGCTGATTTGCATATAGCCAGTGTCTAACCCAGGGTGGTGTGGAGTGCAAAAAAATGATGGATTTAGGCCCAGATCCTTGTACTGGGGTGAATGTATGACATTGTTCTACATTCTGTCCATCAACTGTGTTTTTTGCAATTTTCACCCCGAGTGGGCTGGGTATGCTCAGACGTGAGTCCCAGGCTCTCCACACCACTGGAGTCAAGCTATCCAGGTTGATGAAGGCTGATAGCCCGAAACTGGTCCTTGGATGCTTGATTTCGGTCTGGGAAAGACATGGCTTAGTAGTTCGGACTGGACTGTTCCCATGAGGCACAGAGTCAGAGCTGATTTGCATATAGCCAGTGTCTAACCCAGGGTGGTGTGGAGTGCAAAAAACGATGGATTTAGGCCCAGATCCTTGTACTGGGGTGAATGTATGACATTGTTCTACATTCTGTCCATCAACTGTGTTTTTTGCAATTTTCACCCCAAGTGGGCTGGGTATGCTCAGACGTGAGTCCCAGGCTCTCCACACCACTGGAGTCAAGCTATCCAGGCTGATGAAGGCTGATAGCCAGAAACTGGTCCATGGATGCTTGATTTCGGTCTGGGAAAGACATGGCTTGGTAGTTCGGACTGGACTGTTCCCATGAGGCACAGGGTCAGAGCTGATTTGCATATAGCCAGTGTCTAACCCAGGGTGGTGTGGAGTGTAAAAAAACGATGGATTTAGGCCCAGATCCTTGTACTGGGGTGAATGTATGACATTGTTCTACATTCTGTCCATCAACTGTGTTTTTGGCAATTTTCACCCCGAGTGGGCTGGGTATGCTCAGACTTGAGTCCCAGGCTCTCCACACCACTGGAGTCAAGCTATCCAGGCTGATGAAGGCTGATAGCCAGAAACTGGTCCTTGGATGCTTGATTTCGGTCTGGGAAAGACATGGCTTGGTAGTTCGGACTGGACTGTTCCCATGAGGCACAGGGTCAGAGCTGATTTGCATATAACCAGTGTCTAACCCAGGGTGGTGTGGAGTGCAAAAAAACGATGGATTTAGGCCCAGATCCTTGTACTGCGGTGAATGTATGACATTGTTCTACATTCTGTCCATCAACTGTGTTTTTTGCAAATTTCACCCCGAGTGGGCTGGGTATGCTCAGACTTGAGTCCCAGGCTCTCCACACCACTTGAGTCAAGCTATCCAGGCTGATGAAGGCTGATAGCCAGAAACTGGTCCTTGGATGCTTGATTTCGGTCTGGGAAAGACATGGCTTGGTAGTTCGGACTGGACTGTTCCCATGAGGCACAGGGTCTGAGCTGATTTGCATATAGCCAGTGTCTAACCCAGGGTGGTGTGGAGTGCAAAAAAACGATGGATTTAGGCCCAGATCCTTGTACTGGGGTGAATGTATGACATTGTTCTACATTCTGTCCATCAACTGTGTTTTTTGCAATTTTCACCCCGAGTAGGCTGGGTATGCTCAGACGTGAGTCCCAGGCTCTCCACACCACTGGAGTTAAGCTATCCAGGCTGATGAAGGCTGATAGCCAGAAACTGGTCCTTGGATGCTTGATTTCGGTCTGGGAAAGACATGGCTTGGTAGTTCGGACTGGACTGTTCCCATGAGGCACAGGGTCAGAGCTGATTTGCATATAGCCAGTGTCTAACCCAGGGTGGTGTGGATTGCAAAAAAATGATGGATTTAGGCCCAGATCCTTGTACTGGGGTGAATGTATGACATTGTTCTACATTCTGTCCATCAACTGTGTTTTTGGCAATTTTCAGCCCGAGTGGGCTGGGTATGCTCAGACGTGAGTCCCAGGCTCTCCACACCACTGGAGTCAAGCTATCCAGGCTGATGAAGGCTGATAGCCAGAAACTGGTCCTTGGATGCTTGATTTCGGTCTGGGAAAGACATGGCTTGGTAGTTCGGACTGGACTGTTCCCATGAGGCACAGGGTCAGAGCTGATTTGCATATAACCAGTGTCTAACCCAGGGTGGTGTGGAGTGCAAAAAAACGATGGATTTAGGCCCAGATCCTTGTACTGCGGTGAATGTATGACATTGTTCTACATTCTGTCCATCAACTGTGTTTTTTGCAAATTTCACCCCGAGTGGGCTGGGTATGCTCAGACTTGAGTCCCAGGCTCTCCACACCACTGGAGTCAAGCTATCCAGGCTGATGAAGGCTGATAGCCAGAAACTGGTCCTTGGATGCTTGATTTCGGTCTGGGAAAGACATGGCTTGGTAGTTCGGACTGGACTGTTCCCATGAGGCACAGGGTCAGAGCTGATTTGCATATAGCCAGTGTCTAACCCAGGGTGGTGTGGAGTGCAAAAAAACGATGGATTTAGGCCCAGATCCTTGTACTGGGGTGAATGTATGACATTGTTCTACATTCTGTCCATCAACTGTGTTTTTTGCAATTTTCACCCCGAGTGGGCTGGGTATGCTCAGACGTGAGTCCCAGGCTCTCCACACCACTGGAGTCAAGCTATCCAGGCTGATGAAGGCTGATAGCCAGAAACTGGTCCTTGGATGCTTGATTTCGGTCTGGGAAAGACATGGCTTGGTAGTTCGGACTGGACTGTTCCCATGAGGCACAGGGTCAGAGCTGATTTGCATATAGCCAGTGTCTAACCCAGGGTGGTGTGGAGTGCAAAAAAAAGATGGATTTAGGCCCAGATCCTTGTACTGGGGTGAATGTATGACATTGTTCTACATTCTGTCCATCAACTGTGTTTTTTGCAATTTTCACCCAGAGTGGGCTGGGTATGCTCAGACGTGAGTCCCAGGCTCTCCACACCACTGGAGTCAAGCTATCCAGGCTGATGAAGGCTGATAGCCAGAAACTGGTCCTTGGATGCTTGATTTCGGTCTGGGAAAGACATGGCTTGGTAGTTCGGACTGGACTGTTCCCATGAGGCACAGGGTCAGAGCTGATATGCATATAGCCAGTGTCTAACCCAGGGTGGTGTGGAGTGCAAAAAAACGATGGATTTAGGCCCAGATCCTTGTACTGGGGTGAATGTATGACATTGTTCTACATTCTGTCCATCAACTGTGTTTTTTGCAATTTTCACCCCGAGTGGGCTGGGTATGCTCAGACGTGAGTCCCAGGCTCTCCACACCACTGGAGTCAAGCTATCCAGGCTGATGAAGGCTGATAGCCAGAAACTGGTCCTTGGATGCTTGATTTCGGTCTGGGAAAGACATGGCTTGGTAGTTCGGACTGGACTGTTCCCATGAGGCACAGGGTCAGAGCTGATTTGCATATAGCCAGTGTCTAACCGAGGGTGGTGTGGAGTGCAAAAAAACTATGGATTTAGGCCCAGATCCTTGTACTGGGGTGAATGTATGACATTGTTCTACATTCTGTCCATCAACTGTGTTTTTTGCAATTTTCACCCCGAGTGGGCTGGGTATGCTCAGACGTGAGCCCCAGGCTCTCCACACCACTGGAGTCAAGCTATCCAGGCTGATGAAGGCTGAAAGCCAGAAACTGGTCCTTAGATGCTTGATTTCGGTCTGGGAAAGACATGGCTTGGTAGTTCGGACTGGACTGTTCCCATGAGGCACAGGGTCAGAGCTGATTTGCATATAGCCAGTGTCTAACCCAGGGTGGTGTGGAGTGCAAAAAAACGATGGATTTAGGCCCAGATCCTTGTACTGGGGTGAATGTATGACATTGTTCTACATTCTGTCCTTCAACTGTGTTTTTTGCAATTTTCACCCAGAGTGGGCTGGGTATGCTCAGACGTGAGTCCCAGGCTCTCCACACCACTGGAGTCAAGCTATCCAGGCTGATGAAGGCTAATAGCCAGAAACTGGTCCTTGGATGCTTGATTTCGGTCTGGGAAAGACATGGCTTGGTAGTTTGGACTGGACTGTTCCCATGAGGCACAGGGTCAGAGCTGATTTGCATATAGCCAGTGTCTAACCCAGGGTGGTGTGGAGTGCAAAAAAACGATGGATTTAGGCCCAGATCCTTGTACTGGGGTGAATGTATGACATTGTTCTACATTCTGTCCATCAACTGTGTTTTTTGCAATTTTCACCCCGAGTGGGCTGGGTATGCTCAGACGTGAGTCCCAGGCTCTCCACACCACTGGAGTCAAGCTATCCAGGCTGATGAAGGCTGATAGCCAGAAACTGGTCCTTGGATGTTTGATTTCGGTCTGGGAAAGACATGGCTTGGTAGTTCGGACTGGACTGTTCCCATGAGGCACAGGGTCAGAGCTGATTTGCATATAGCCAGTGTCTAACCCAGGGTGGTGTGGAGTGCAAAAAAACGATGGATTTAGGCCCAGATCCTTGTACTGGGGTGAATATATGACATTGTTCTACATTCTGTCCATCAACTGTGTTTTTTGCAAATTTCACCCCGAGTGGGCTGGGTATGCTCAGACGTGAGTCCCAGGCTCTCCACACCACTGGAGTCAAGCTATCCAGGCTGATGAAGGCTGATAGCCAGAAACTGGTCCTTGGATGCTTGATTTCGGTCTGGGAAAGACATGGCTTGGTAGTTCGGACTGGACTGTTCCCATGAGGCACAGGGTCAGAGCTGATTTGCATATAGCCAGTGTCTAACCCAGGGTGGTGTGGAGTGCAAAAAAAAGATGGATTTAGGCCCAGATCCTTGTACTGGGGTGAATGTATGACATTGTTCTACATTCTGTCCATCAACTGTGTTTTTTGCAATTTTCACCCAGAGTGGGCTGGGTATGCTCAGACGTGAGTCCCAGGCTCTCCACACCACTGGAGTCAAGCTATCCAGGCTGATGAAGGCTGATAGCCAGAAACTGGTCCTTGGATGCTTGATTTCGGTCTGGGAAAGACATGGCTTGGTAGTTCGGACTGGACTGTTCCCATGAGGCACAGGGTCAGAGCTGATATGCATATAGCCAGTGTCTAACCCAGGGTGGTGTGGAGTGCAAAAAAACGATGGATTTAGGCCCAGATCCTTGTACTGGGGTGAATGTATGACATTGTTCTACATTCTGTCCATCAACTGTGTTTTTTGCAATTTTCACCCCGAGTGGGCTGGGTATGCTCAGACGTGAGTCCCAGGCTCTCCACACCACTGGAGTCAAGCTATCCAGGCTGATGAAGGCTGATAGCCAGAAACTGGTCCTTGGATGCTTGATTTCGGTCTGGGAAAGACATGGCTTGGTAGTTCGGACTGGACTGTTCCCATGAGGCACAGGGTCAGAGCTGATTTGCATATAGCCAGTGTCTAACCGAGGGTGGTGTGGAGTGCAAAAAAACTATGGATTTAGGCCCAGATCCTTGTACTGGGGTGAATGTATGACATTGTTCTACATTCTGTCCATCAACTGTGTTTTTTGCAATTTTCACCCCGAGTGGGCTGGGTATGCTCAGACGTGAGCCCCAGGCTCTCCACACCACTGGAGTCAAGCTATCCAGGCTGATGAAGGCTGAAAGCCAGAAACTGGTCCTTAGATGCTTGATTTCGGTCTGGGAAAGACATGGCTTGGTAGTTCGGACTGGACTGTTCCCATGAGGCACAGGGTCAGAGCTGATTTGCATATAGCCAGTGTCTAACCCAGGGTGGTGTGGAGTGCAAAAAAACGATGGATTTAGGCCCAGATCCTTGTACTGGGGTGAATGTATGACATTGTTCTACATTCTGTCCTTCAACTGTGTTTTTTGCAATTTTCACCCAGAGTGGGCTGGGTATGCTCAGACGTGAGTCCCAGGCTCTCCACACCACTGGAGTCAAGCTATCCAGGCTGATGAAGGCTAATAGCCAGAAACTGGTCCTTGGATGCTTGATTTCGGTCTGGGAAAGACATGGCTTGGTAGTTTGGACTGGACTGTTCCCATGAGGCACAGGGTCAGAGCTGATTTGCATATAGCCAGTGTCTAACCCAGGGTGGTGTGGAGTGCAAAAAAACGATGGATTTAGGCCCAGATCCTTGTACTGGGGTGAATGTATGACATTGTTCTACATTCTGTCCATCAACTGTGTTTTTTGCAATTTTCACCCCGAGTGGGCTGGGTATGCTCAGACGTGAGTCCCAGGCTCTCCACACCACTGGAGTCAAGCTATCCAGGCTGATGAAGGCTGATAGCCAGAAACTGGTCCTTGGATGTTTGATTTCGGTCTGGGAAAGACATGGCTTGGTAGTTCGGACTGGACTGTTCCCATGAGGCACAGGGTCAGAGCTGATTTGCATATAGCCAGTGTCTAACCCAGGGTGGTGTGGAGTGCAAAAAAACGATGGATTTAGGCCCAGATCCTTGTACTGGGGTGAATATATGACATTGTTCTACATTCTGTCCATCAACTGTGTTTTTTGCAAATTTCACCCCGAGTGGGCTGGGTATGCTCAGACGTGAGTCCCAGGCTCTCCACACCACTGGAGTCAAGCTATCCAGGCTGATGAAGGCTGATAGCCAGAAACTGGTCCTTGGATGCTTGATTTCGGTCTGGGAAAGACATGGCTTGGTAGTTCGGACTGGACTGTTCCCATGAGGCACAGGGTCAGAGCTGATTTGAATATAGCCAGTGTCTAACCCAGGGTGGTGTGGAGTGCAAAAAACGATGGATTTAGGCCCAGATCCTTGTACTGGGGTGAATGTATGACATTGTTCTACATTCTGTCCATCAACTGTGTTTTTTGCAATTTTCACCCCGAGTGGGCTGGGTATGCTCAGACGTGAGTCCCAGGCTCTCCACACCACTGGAGTCAAGCTATCCAGGCTGATGAAGGCTGATAGCCAGAAACTGGTCCTTGGATGTTTGATTTCGGTCTGGGAAAGACATGGCTTGGTAGTTCGGACTGGACTGTTCCCATGAGGCACAGGGTCAGAGCTGATTTGCATATAGCCAGTGTCTAACCCAGGGTGGTGTGGAGTGCAAAAAAACGATGGATTTAGGCCCAGATCCTTGTACTGGGGTGAATGTATGACATTGTTCTACATTCTGTCCATCAACTGTGTTTTTTGCAATTTTCACCCCGAGTCGGCTGGGTATGCTCAGACGTGAGTCCCAGGCTCTCCACACCACTGGAGTCAAGCTATCCAGGCTGATGAAGGCTGATAGCCAGAAACTGGTCCTTGGATGCTTGATTTCGGTCTGGGAAAGACATGGCTTGGTAGTTCGGACTGGACTGTTCCCATGAGGCACAGGGTCAGAGCTGATTTGCATATAGCCAGTGTCTAACCCAGGGTGGTGTGGAGTGCAAAAAAACGATGGATTTAGGCCCAGATCCTTGTACTGCGGTGAATGTATGACATTGTTCTACATTCTGTCCTTCAACTGTGTTTTTTGCAATTTTCACCCCGAGTGGGCTGGGTATGCTCAGACGTGAGTCCCAGGCTCTCCACACCACTGGAGTCAAGCTATCCAGGCTGATGAAGGCTAATAGCCAGAAACTGGTCCTTGGATGCTTGATTTCGGTCTGGGAAAGACATGGCTTGGTAGTTTGGACTGGACTGTTCCCATGAGGCACAGAGTCAGAGCTGATTTGCATATAGCCAGTGTCTAACCCAGGGTGGTGTGGAGTGCAAAAAACGATGGATTTAGGCCCAGATCCTTGTACTGGGGTGAATGTATGACATTGTTCTACATTCTGTCCATCAACTGTGTTTTTTGCAATTTTCACCCCAAGTGGGCTGGGTATGCTCAGACGTGAGTCCCAGGCTCTCCACACCACTGGAGTCAAGCTATCCAGGCTGATGAAGGCTGATAGCCAGAAACTGGTCCATGGATGCTTGATTTCGGTCTGGGAAAGACATGGCTTGGTAGTTCGGACTGGACTGTTCCCATGAGGCACAGGGTCAGAGCTGATTTGCATATAGCCAGTGTCTAACCCAGGGTGGTGTGGAGTGTAAAAAAACGATGGATTTAGGCCCAGATCCTTGTACTGGGGTGAATGTATGACATTGTTCTACATTCTGTCCATCAACTGTGTTTTTGGCAATTTTCACCCCGAGTGGGCTGGGTATGCTCAGACTTGAGTCCCAGGCTCTCCACACCACTGGAGTCAAGCTATCCAGGCTGATGAAGGCTGATAGCCAGAAACTGGTCCTTGGATGCTTGATTTCGGTCTGGGAAAGACATGGCTTGGTAGTTCGGACTGGACTGTTCCCATGAGGCACAGGGTCAGAGCTGATTTGCATATAACCAGTGTCTAACCCAGGGTGGTGTGGAGTGCAAAAAAACGATGGATTTAGGCCCAGATCCTTGTACTGCGGTGAATGTATGACATTGTTCTACATTCTGTCCATCAACTGTGTTTTTTGCAAATTTCACCCCGAGTGGGCTGGGTATGCTCAGACTTGAGTCCCAGGCTCTCCACACCACTTGAGTCAAGCTATCCAGGCTGATGAAGGCTGATAGCCAGAAACTGGTCCTTGGATGCTTGATTTCGGTCTGGGAAAGACATGGCTTGGTAGTTCGGACTGGACTGTTCCCATGAGGCACAGGGTCTGAGCTGATTTGCATATAGCCAGTGTCTAACCCAGGGTGGTGTGGAGTGCAAAAAAACGATGGATTTAGGCCCAGATCCTTGTACTGGGGTGAATGTATGACATTGTTCTACATTCTGTCCATCAACTGTGTTTTTTGCAATTTTCACCCCGAGTAGGCTGGGTATGCTCAGACGTGAGTCCCAGGCTCTCCACACCACTGGAGTTAAGCTATCCAGGCTGATGAAGGCTGATAGCCAGAAACTGGTCCTTGGATGCTTGATTTCAGTCTGGGAAAGACATGGCTTGGTAGTTCGGACTGGACTGTTCCCATGAGGCACAGGGTCAGAGCTGATTTGCATATAGCCAGTGTCTAACCCAGGGTGGTGTGGATTGCAAAAAAATGATGGATTTAGGCCCAGATCCTTGTACTGGGGTGAATGTATGACATTGTTCTACATTCTGTCCATCAACTGTGTTTTTGGCAATTTTCAGCCCGAGTGGGCTGGGTATGCTCAGACGTGAGTCCCAGGCTCTCCACACCACTGGAGTCAAGCTATCCAGGCTGATGAAGGCTGATAGCCAGAAACTGGTCCTTGGATGCTTGATTTCGGTCTGGGAAAGACATGGCTTGGTAGTTCGGACTGGACTGTTCCCATGAGGCACAGGGTCAGAGCTGATTTGCATATAACCAGTGTCTAACCCAGGGTGGTGTGGAGTGCAAAAAAACGATGGATTTAGGCCCAGATCCTTGTACTGCGGTGAATGTATGACATTGTTCTACATTCTGTCCATCAACTGTGTTTTTTGCAAATTTCACCCCGAGTGGGCTGGGTATGCTCAGACTTGAGTCCCAGGCTCTCCACACCACTGGAGTCAAGCTATCCAGGCTGATGAAGGCTGATAGCCAGAAACTGGTCCTTGGATGCTTGATTTCGGTCTGGGAAAGACATGGCTTGGTAGTTCGGACTGGACTGTTCCCATGAGGCACAGGGTCAGAGCTGATTTGCATATAGCCAGTGTCTAACCCAGGGTGGTGTGGAGTGCAAAAAAACGATGGATTTAGGCCCAGATCCTTGTACTGGGGTGAATGTATGACATTGTTCTACATTCTGTCCATCAACTGTGTTTTTTGCAATTTTCACCCCGAGTGGGCTGGGTATGCTCAGACGTGAGTCCCAGGCTCTCCACACCACTGGAGTCAAGCTATCCAGGCTGATGAAGGCTGATAGCCAGAAACTGGTCCTTGGATGCTTGATTTCGGTCTGGGAAAGACATGGCTTGGTAGTTCGGACTGGACTGTTCCCATGAGGCACAGGGTCAGAGCTGATTTGCATATAGCCAGTGTCTAACCCAGGGTGGTGTGGAGTGCAAAAAAAAGATGGATTTAGGCCCAGATCCTTGTACTGGGGTGAATGTATGACATTGTTCTACATTCTGTCCATCAACTGTGTTTTTTGCAATTTTCACCCAGAGTGGGCTGGGTATGCTCAGACGTGAGTCCCAGGCTCTCCACACCACTGGAGTCAAGCTATCCAGGCTGATGAAGGCTGATAGCCAGAAACTGGTCCTTGGATGCTTGATTTCGGTCTGGGAAAGACATGGCTTGGTAGTTCGGACTGGACTGTTCCCATGAGGCACAGGGTCAGAGCTGATATGCATATAGCCAGTGTCTAACCCAGGGTGGTGTGGAGTGCAAAAAAACGATGGATTTAGGCCCAGATCCTTGTACTGGGGTGAATGTATGACATTGTTCTACATTCTGTCCATCAACTGTGTTTTTTGCAATTTTCACCCCGAGTGGGCTGGGTATGCTCAGACGTGAGTCCCAGGCTCTCCACACCACTGGAGTCAAGCTATCCAGGCTGATGAAGGCTGATAGCCAGAAACTGGTCCTTGGATGCTTGATTTCGGTCTGGGAAAGACATGGCTTGGTAGTTCGGACTGGACTGTTCCCATGAGGCACAGGGTCAGAGCTGATTTGCATATAGCCAGTGTCTAACCGAGGGTGGTGTGGAGTGCAAAAAAACTATGGATTTAGGCCCAGATCCTTGTACTGGGGTGAATGTATGACATTGTTCTACATTCTGTCCATCAACTGTGTTTTTTGCAATTTTCACCCCGAGTGGGCTGGGTATGCTCAGACGTGAGCCCCAGGCTCTCCACACCACTGGAGTCAAGCTATCCAGGCTGATGAAGGCTGAAAGCCAGAAACTGGTCCTTAGATGCTTGATTTCGATCTGGGAAAGACATGGCTTGGTAGTTCGGACTGGACTGTTCCCATGAGGCACAGGGTCAGAGCTGATTTGCATATAGCCAGTGTCTAACCCAGGGTGGTGTGGAGTGCAAAAAAACGATGGATTTAGGCCCAGATCCTTGTACTGGGGTGAATGTATGACATTGTTCTACATTCTGTCCTTCAACTGTGTTTTTTGCAATTTTCACCCAGAGTGGGCTGGGTATGCTCAGACGTGAGTCCCAGGCTCTCCACACCACTGGAGTCAAGCTATCCAGGCTGATGAAGGCTAATAGCCAGAAACTGGTCCTTGGATGCTTGATTTCGGTCTGGGAAAGACATGGCTTGGTAGTTTGGACTGGACTGTTCCCATGAGGCACAGGGTCAGAGCTGATTTGCATATAGCCAGTGTCTAACCCAGGGTGGTGTGGAGTGCAAAAAAACGATGGATTTAGGCCCAGATCCTTGTACTGGGGTGAATGTATGACATTGTTCTACATTCTGTCCATCAACTGTGTTTTTTGCAATTTTCACCCCGAGTGGGCTGGGTATGCTCAGACGTGAGTCCCAGGCTCTCCACACCACTGGAGTCAAGCTATCCAGGCTGATGAAGGCTGATAGCCAGAAACTGGTCCTTGGATGTTTGATTTCGGTCTGGGAAAGACATGGCTTGGTAGTTCGGACTGGACTGTTCCCATGAGGCACAGGGTCAGAGCTGATTTGCATATAGCCAGTGTCTAACCCAGGGTGGTGTGGAGTGCAAAAAAACGATGGATTTAGGCCCAGATCCTTGTACTGGGATGAATATATGACATTGTTCTACATTCTGTCCATCAACTGTGTTTTTTGCAAATTTCACCCCGAGTGGGCTGGGTATGCTCAGACGTGAGTCCCAGGCTCTCCACACCACTGGAGTCAAGCTATCCAGGCTGATGAAGGCTGATAGCCAGAAACTGGTCCTTGGATGCTTGATTTCGGTCTGGGAAAGACATGGCTTGGTAGTTCGGACTGGACTGTTCCCATGAGGCACAGGGTCAGAGCTGATTTGAATATAGCCAGTGTCTAACCCAGGGTGGTGTGGAGTGCAAAAAACGATGGATTTAGGCCCAGATCCTTGTACTGGGGTGAATGTATGACATTGTTCTACATTCTGTCCATCAACTGTGTTTTTTGCAATTTTCACCCCGAGTGGGCTGGGTATGCTCAGACGTGAGTCCCAGGCTCTCCACACCACTGGAGTCAAGCTATCCAGGCTGATGAAGGCTGATAGCCAGAAACTGGTCCTTGGATGTTTGATTTCGGTCTGGGAAAGACATGGCTTGGTAGTTCGGACTGGACTGTTCCCATGAGGCACAGGGTCAGAGCTGATTTGCATATAGCCAGTGTCTAACCCAGGGTGGTGTGGAGTGCAAAAAAACGATGGATTTAGGCCCAGATCCTTGTACTGGGGTGAATGTATAACATTGTTCTACATTCTGTCCATCAACTGTGTTTTTTGCAATTTTCACCCCGAGTCGGCTGGGTATGCTCAGACGTGAGTCCCAGGCTCTCCACACCACTGGAGTCAAGCTATCCAGGCTGATGAAGGCTGATAGCCAGAAACTGGTCCTTGGATGCTTGATTTCGGTCTGGGAAAGACATGGCTTGGTAGTTCGGACTGGACTGTTCCCATGAGGCACAGGGTCAGAGCTGATTTGCATATAGCCAGTGTCTAACCCAGGGTGGTGTGGAGTGCAAAAAAACGATGGATTTAGGCCCAGATCCTTGTACTGCGGTGAATGTATGACATTGTTCTACATTCTGTCCTTCAACTGTGTTTTTTGCAATTTTCACCCCGAGTGGGCTGGGTATGCTCAGACGTGAGTCCCAGGCTCTCCACACCACTGGAGTCAAGCTATCCAGGCTGATGAAGGCTAATAGCCAGAAACTGGTCCTTGGATGCTTGATTTCGGTCTGGGAAAGACATGGCTTGGTAGTTTGGACTGGACTGTTCCCATGAGGCACAGGGTCAGAGCTGATTTGCATATAGCCAGTGTCTAACCTAGGGTGGTGTGGAGTGCAAAAAAACGATGGATTTAGGCACAGATCCTTGTACTGGGGTGAATGTATGACATTGTTCTACATTCTGTCCTTCAACTGTGTTTTTTGCAATTTTCACCCCGAGTGGGCTGGGTATGCTCAGACGTGAGTCCCAGGCTCTCCACACCACTGGAGTCAAGCTATCCAGGCTGATGAAGGCTAATAGCCAGAAACTGGTCCTTGGATGCTTGATTTCGGTCTGGGAAAGACATGGCTTGGTAGTTTGGACTGGACTGTTCCCATGAGGCACAGGGTCAGAGCTGATTTGCATATAGCCAGTGTCTAACCTAGGGTGGTGTGGAGTGCAAAAAAACGATGGATTTAGGCACAGATCCTTGTACTGGGGTGAATGTATGACATTGTTCTACATTCTGTCCATCAACTGTGTTTTTTGCAATTTTCACCCCGAGTGGGCTGGGTATGCTCAGACGTGAGTCCCAGGCTCTCCACAGCACTGGAGTCAAGCTATCCAGGCTGATGAAGGCTGATAGCCAGAAACTGGTCCTTGGATGTTTGATTTCGGTCTGGGAAAGACATGGCTTGGTAGTTCGGACTGGACTGTTCCCATGAGGCACAGGGTCAGAGCTGATTTGCATATAGCCAGTGTCTAACCCAGGGTGGTGTGGAGTGCAAAAAAACGATGGATTTAGGCCCAGATCCTTGTACTGGGGTGAATGTATGACATTGTTCTACATTCTGTCCATCAACTGTGTTTTTTGCAAATTTCACCCCGAGTGGGCTGGGTATGCTCAGACGTGAGTCCCAGGCTCTCCACACCACTGGAGTCAAGCTATCCAGGCTGATGAAGGCTGATAGCCAGAAACTGGTCCTTGGATGCTTGATTTCGGTCTGGGAAAGACATGGCTTGGTAGTTCGGACTGGACTGTTCCCATGAGGCACAGGGTCAGAGCTGATTTGAATATAGCCAGTGTCTAACCCAGGGTGGTGTGGAGTGCAAAAAACGATGGATTTAGGCCCAGATCCTTGTACTGGGGTGAATGTATGACATTGTTCTACATCCTGTCCATCAACTGTGTTTTTTGCAATTTTCACCCCGAGTGGGCTGGGTATGCTCAGACGTGAGTCCCAGGCTCTCCACACCACTGGAGTCAAGCTATCCAGGCTGATGAAGGCTGATAGCCAGAAACTGGTCCTTGGATGCTTGATTTTGGTCTGGGAAAGACATGGCTTGGTAGTTCGGACTGGACTGTTCCCATGAGGCACAGGGTCAGAGCTGATTTGCATATAGCCAGTGTCTAACCGAGGGTGGTGTGGAGTGCAAAAAAACTATGGATTTAGGCCCAGATCCTTGTGCTGGGGTGAATGTATGACATTGTTCTACATTCTGTCCATCAACTGTGTTTTTTGCAATTTTCACCCCGAGTGGGCTGGGTATGCTCAGACGTGAGTCCCAGGCTCTCCACACCACTGGAGTCAAGCTATCCAGGCTGATGAAGGCTGATAGCCAGAAACTGGTCCTTGGATGTTTGATTTCGGTCTGGGAAAGACATGGCTTGGTAGTTCGGACTGGACTGTTCCCATGAGGCACAGGGTCAGAGCTGATTTGCATATAGCCAGTGTCTAACCCCGGGTGGTGTGGAGTGCAAAAAAACGATGGATTTAGGCCCAGATCCTTGTACTGGGGTGAATGTATGACATTGTTCTACATTCTGTCCATCAACTGTGTTTTTTGCAAATTTCACCCCGAGTGGGCTGGGTATGCTCAGACGTGAGTCCCAGGCTCTCCACACCACTGGAGTCAAGCTATCCAGGCTGATGAAGGCTGATAGCCAGAAACTGGTCCTTGGATGCTTGATTTCGGTCTGGGAAAGACATGGCTTGGTAGTTCGGACTGGACTGTTCCCATGAGGCACAGGGTCAGAGCTGATTTGAATATATCCAGTGTCTAACCCAGGGTGGTGTGGAGTGCAAAAAACGATGGATTTAGGCCCAGATCCTTGTACTGGGGTGAATGTATGACATTGTTCTACATTCTGTCCATCAACTGTGTTTTTTGCAATTTTCACCCCGAGTGGGCTGGGTATGCTCAGACGTGAGTCCCAGGCTCTCCACACCACTGGAGTCAAGCTATCCAGGCTGATGAAGGCTGATAGCCAGAAACTGGTCCTTGGATGTTTGATTTCGGTCTGGGAAAGACATGGCTTGGTAGTTCGGACTGGACTGTTCACATGAGGCACAGGGTCAGAGCTGATTTGCATATAGCCAGTGTCTAACCCAGGGTGGTGTGGAGTGCAAAAAAACGATGGATTTAGGCCCAGATCCTTGTACTGGGGTGAATGTATGACATTGTTCTACATTCTGTCCATCAACTGTGTTTTTTGCAAATTTCACCCCGAGTGGGCTGGGTATGCTCAGACGTGAGTCCCAGGCTCTCCACACCACTGGAGTCAAGCTATCCAGGCTGATGAAGGCTGATAGCCAGAAACTGGTCCTTGGATGCTTGATTTCGGTCTGGGAAAGACATGGCTTGGTAGTTCGGACTGGACTGTTCCCATGAGGCACAGGGTCAGAGCTGATTTGCATATAGCCAGTGTCTAACCCAGGGTGTTGTGGAGTGCAAAAAACGATGGATTTAGGCCCAGATCCTTGTACTGGAGTGAATGTATGACATTGTTCTACATTCTGTCCATCAACTGTGTTTTTTGCAATTTTCACCCCGAGTGGGCTGGGTATGCTCAGACGTGAGTCCCAGGCTCTCCACACCACTGGAGTCAAGTTATCCAGGCTGATGAAGGCTGATAGCCAGAAACTGGTCCTTGGATGCTTGATTTCGGTCTGGGAAAGACATGGCTTGGTAGTTCGGACTGGACTGTTCCCATGAGGCACAGGGTCGGAGCTGATTTGCATATAGCCAGTGTCAAACCCAGGGTGGTGTGGAGTGCAAAAAAAACGATGGATTTAGGCCCAGATCCTTGTACTGGGGTGAATGTATGACATTGTTCTACATTCTGTCCATCAACTGTGTTTTTTGCAATTTTCACCCCGAGTGGGCTGGGTATGCTCAGACGTGAGTCCCAGGCTCTTCACACCACTGGAGTCAAGCTATCCAGGCTGATGAAGGCTGATAGCCAGAAACTGGTCCTTGGATGCTTGATTTCGGTCTGGGAAAGACATGGCTTGGTAGTTCGGACTGGACTGTTCCCATGAGGCACAGGGTCAGAGCTGATTTACATATAGCCAGTGTCTAACCCAGGGTGGTGGGGAGTGCAAAAAACGATGGATTTAGGCCCAGATCCTTGTACTGGGATGAATGTATGTTATTGTTCTACATTCTGTCCATCAACTGTGTTTTTTGCAATTTTCACCCCGGGTGGGCTTGGTATGCTCAGACGTGAGTCCCAGGCTCTCCACACCACTGGAGTCAAGCTATCCAGGCTGATGAAGGTTGAATGCCAGAAACTGGTCCTTGGATGCTTGATTTCGGTCTGGGAAAGACATGGCTTGGTAGTTCGGACTGGACTGTTCCCATGAGGCACAGGGTCAGAGCTGATTTGCATATAGCCAGTGTCTAACCCAGGGTGGTGTGGAGTGCAAAAAAACGATGGATTTAGGCCCAGATCCTTGTACTGGGGTGAATGTATGACATTGTTCTACATTCTGTCCAAAAACTGTGTTTTTTGCAATTTTCACCCCGAGTGGGCTGGGTATGCTCAGACGTGAGTCCCAGGCTCTCCACACCACTGGAGTCAAGCTATCCAGGCTGATGAAGGCTGATAGCCAGAAACTGGTCCTTGGATGTTTGATTTCGGTCTGGGAAAGACATGGCTTGGTAGTTCGGACTGGACTGTTCCCATGAGGCACAGGGTCAGAGCTGATTTGCATATAGCCAGTGTCTAACCCAGGGTGGTGTGGAGTGCAAAAAATACAATGGATTTAGGCCCAGATCCTTGTACTGGGGTGAATGTATGACATTGTTCTACATTCTGTCCATCAACTGTGTTTTTTGCAATTTTCCCCCCGAGTGGGCTGGGTATGCTCAGACGTGAGTCCCAGGCTCTCCACACCACTGGAGTCAAGCTATCCAGGTTGATGAAGGCTGATAGCCAGAAACTGGTCCTTGGATGCTTGATTTCGGTCTGGGAAAGACATGGCTTGGTAGTTCGGACTGGACTGTTCCCATGAGGCACAGGGTCAGAGCTGATTTGCATATAGACAGTGTCTAACCCAGGGTGGTGTGGAGTGCAAAAAAACGATGGATTTAGGCCCAGATCCTTGTACTGGGGTGAATGTATGACATTGTTCTACATTCTGTCCATCAACTGTGTTTTTTGCAATTTTCACCCCGAGTGGGCTGGGTATGCTCAGACGTGAGTCCCAGGCTCTCCACACCACTGGAGTCAAGCTATCCAGGCTGATGAAGGCTGATAGCCAGAAACTGGTCCTTGGATGCTTGATTTCGGTCTGGGAAAGACATGGCTTAGTAGTTCGGACTGGACTGTTCCCATGAGGCACAGGGTCAGAGCTGATTTGCATATAGCCAGTGTCTAACCCAGGGTGGTGTGGAGTGCAAAAAAACGATGGATTTAGGCCCAGATCCTTGTACTGGGGTGAATGTATGACATTGTTCTACATTCTGTCCATCAACTGTGTTTTTTGCAATTTTCACCCCGAGTGGGCTGGGTATGCTCAGACGTGAGTCCCAGGCTCTCCACACCACTGGAGTCAAGCTATCCAGGTTGATGAAGGCTGATAGCCAGAAACTGGTCCTTGGATGCTTGATTTCGGTCTGGGAAAGACATGGCTTGGTAGTTCGGACTGGACTGTTCCCATGAGGCACAGAGTCAGAGCTGATTTGCATATAGCCAGTGTCTAACCCAGGGTGGTGTGGAGTGCAAAAAAACGATGGATTTAGGCCCAGATCCTTGTACTGGGGTGAATGTATGACATTGTTCTACATTCTGTCCATCAACTGTGTTTTTTGCAATTTTCACCCCAAGTGGGCTGGGTATGCTCAGACGTGAGTCCCAGGCTCTCCACACCACTGGAGTCAAGCTATCCAGGCTGATGAAGGCTGATAGCCAGAAACTGGTCCTTGGATGCTTGATTTCGGTCTGGGAAAGACATGGCTTGGTAGTTTGGACTGGACTGTTCCCATGAGGCACAGGGTCAGAGCTGATTTGCATATAGCCAGTGTCTAACCCAGGGTGGTGTGGAGTGCAAAAAAACGATGGATTTAGGCCCAGATCCTTGTACTGGGGTGAATGTATGACATTGTTCTACATTCTGTCCATCAACTGTGTTTTTTGCAATTTTCACCCCGAGTGGGCTGGGTATGCTCAGACGTGAGTCCCAGGCTCTCCACACCACTGGAGTCAAGCTATCCAGGCTGATGAAGGCTGATAGCCAGAAACTGGTCCTTGGATGCTTGATTTCGGTCTGGGAAAGACATGGCTTAGTAGTTCGGACTGGACTGTTCCCATGAGGCACAGGGTCAGAGCTGATTTGCATATAGCCAGTGTCTAACCCAGGGTGGTGTGGAGTGCAAAAAAACGATGGATTTAGGCCCAGATCCTTGTACTGGGGTGAATGTATGACATTGTTCTACATTCTGTCCATCAACCGTGTTTTTTGCAATTTTCACCCCGAGTGGGCTGGGTATGCTCAGACGTCAGTCCCAGGCTCTCCACACCACTGGAGTCAAACTATCCAGGTTGATGAAGGCTGATAGCCAGAAACTGGTCCTTGGATGCTTGATTTCGGTCTGGGAAAGACATGGCTTGGTAGTTCGGACTGGACTGTTCCCATGAGGCACAGAGTCAGAGCTGATTTGCATATAGCCAGTGTCTAACCCAGGGTGGTGTGGAGTGCAAAAAAACGATGGATTTAGGCCCAGATCCTTGTACTGGGGTGAATGTATGACATTGTTCTACATTCTGTCCATCAACTGTGTTTTTTGCAATTTTCACCCCAAGTGGGCTGGGTATGCTCAGACGTGAGTCCCAGGCTCTCCACACCACTGGAGTCAAGCTATCCAGGCTGATGAAGGCTGATAGCCAGAAACTGGTCCTTGGATGCTTGATTTCGGTCTGGGAAAGACATGGCTTGGTAGTTTGGACTGGACTGTTCCCATGAGGCACAGGGTCAGAGCTGATTTGCATATAGCCAGTGTCTAACCCAGGGTGGTGTGGAGTGTAAAAAAACGATGGATTTAGGCCCAGATCCTTGTACTGGGGTGAAGGTATGACATTGTTCTACATTCTGTCCATCAACTGTGTTTTTGGAAATTTTCACCCCGAGTGGGCTGGGTATGCTCAGACATGAGTCCCAGGCTCTCCACACCACTGGAGTCAAGCTATCCAGGCTGATGAAGGCTGATAGCCAGAAACTGGTCCTTGGATGCTTGATTTCGGTGTGGGAAAGACATGGCTTGGTAGTTCGGACTGGACTGTGCCCATGAGGCACAGGGTCAGAGCTGATTTGCATATAGCCAGTGTCTAACCCAGGGTGGTGTGAATTGCAAAAAAATGATGGATTTAGGCCCAGATCCTTGTATTGGGGTGAATGTATGACATTGTTCTACATTCTGTCCATCAACTGTGTTTTTTGCAATTTTCACCCCGAGTGGGCTGGGTATGCTCAGACGTGAGTCCCAGGCTCTCCACACCACTGGAGTCAAGCTATCCAGGCTGATGAAGGCTGATAGCCAGAAATTTATCCTTGGATGCTTGATTTCGGTCTGGGAAAGACATGGCTTGGTAGTTCGGACTGGACTGTTCCCATGAGGCACAGGGTCAGAGCTGATTTGCATATAGCCAGTGTCAAACCCAGGGTGGTGTGGAGTGCAAAAAAACGATGGATTTAGGCCCAGATCCTTGTACTGGGGTGAATGTATGACATTGTTCTACATTCTGTCCATCAACTGTGTTTTTTGCAATTTTCACCCCGAGTGGGCTGGGTATGCTCAGACGTGAGTCCCAGGCTCTCCACACCACTGGAGTCAAGCTATCCAGGCTGATGAAGGCTGATAGCCAGAAACTGGTCCTTGGATGCTTGATTTCGGTCTGGGAAAGACATGGCTTGGTAGTTCGGACTGGACTGTTCCCATGAGGCACAGGGTCAGTGCTGATTTGCATATAGCCAGTGTCTAACCCAGGGTGGTGTGGAGTGCAAAAAAACAATGGATTTAGGCCCAGATCCTTGTACTGGGGTGAATGTATGACATTGTTCTACATTCTGTCCATCAACTGTGTTTTTTGCAATTTTCACCTCGAGTGGGCTGGGTATGCTCAGACGTGAGTCCCAGGCTCTCCACACCACTGGAGTCAAGCTATCCAGGCTGATGAAGGCTGATAGCCAGAAACTGGTCCTTGGATGCTTGATTTCGGTCTGGGAAAGACATGGCTTGGTAGTTCGGACTGGACTGTTCCCATGAGGCACAGGGTCAGAGCTGATTTACATATAGCCAGTGTCTAACACAGGGTGGTGGGGAGTGCAAAAAACGATGGATTTAGGCCCAGATCCTTGTACTGGGATGAATGTATGACATTGTTCTACATTCTGTCCATCAACTGTGTTTTTTGCAATTTTCACCCCGGGTGGGCTTGGTATGCTCAGACGTGAGTCCCAGGCTCTCCACACCACTGGAGTCAAGCTATCCAGGCTGATGAAGGCTGATAGCCAGAAACTGGTCCTTGGATGCTTGATTTCGGTCTGGGAAAGACATGGCTTGGTAGTTCGGACTGGACTGTTCCCATGAGGCACAGGGTCAGAGCTGATTTGCATATAGCCAGTGTCTAACCCAGGGTGGTGTGGAGTGCAAAAAAACGATGGATTTAGGCCCAGATCCTTGTACTGGGGTGAATGTATGACATTGTTCTACATTCTGTCCAAAAACTGTGTTTTTTGCAATTTTCACCCCGAGTGGGCTGGGTATGCTCAGACGTGAGTCCCAGGCTCTCCACACCACTGGAGTCAAGCTATCCAGGCTGATGAAGGCTGATAGCCAGAAACTGGTCCTTGGATGCTTGATTTCGGTCTGGGAAAGACATGGCTTGGTAGTTCGGACTGGACTGTTCCCATGAGGCACAGGGTCAGAGCTGATTTGCATATAGACAGTGTCTAACCCAGGGTGGTGTGGAGTGCAAAAAAACGATGGATTTAGGCCCAGATCCTTGTACTGGGGTGAATGTATGACATTGTTCTACATTCTGTCCATCAACTGTGTTTTTTGCAATTTTCACCCCGAGTGGGCTGGGTATGCTCAGACGTGAGTCCCAGGCTCTCCACACCACTGGAGTCAAGCTATCCAGGCTGATGAAGGCTGATAGCCAGAAACTGGTCCTTGGATGCTTGATTTCGGTCTGGGAAAGACATGGCTTAGTAGTTCGGACTGGACTGTTCCCATGAGGCACAGGGTCAGAGCTGATTTGCATATAGCCAGTGTCTAACCCAGGGTGGTGTGGAGTGCAAAAAAACGATGGATTTAGGCCCAGATCCTTGTACTGGGGTGAATGTATGACATTGTTCTACATTCTGTCCATCAACTGTGTTTTTTGCAATTTTCACCCCGAGTGGGCTGGGTATGCTCAGACGTGAGTCCCAGGCTCTCCACACCACTGGAGTCAAGCTATCCAGGTTGATGAAGGCTGATAGCCAGAAACTGGTCCTTGGATGCTTGATTTCGGTCTGGGAAAGACATGGCTTGGTAGTTCGGACTGGACTGTTCCCATGAGGCACAGAGTCAGAGCTGATTTGCATATAGCCAGTGTCTAACCCAGGGTGGTGTGGAGTGCAAAAAAACGATGGATTTAGGCCCAGATCCTTGTACTGGGGTGAATGTATGACATTGTTCTACATTCTGTCCATCAACTGTGTTTTTTGCAATTTTCACCCCAAGTGGGCTGGGTATGCTCAGACGTGAGTCCCAGGCTCTCCACACCACTGGAGTCAAGCTATCCAGGCTGATGAAGGCTGATAGCCAGAAACTGGTCCTTGGATGCTTGATTTCGGTCTGGGAAAGACATGGCTTGGTAGTTTGGACTGGACTGTTCCCATGAGGCACAGGGTCAGAGCTGATTTGCATATAGCCAGTGTCTAACCCAGGGTGGTGTGGAGTGCAAAAAAACGATGGATTTAGGCCCAGATCCTTGTACTGGGGTGAATGTATGACATTGTTCTACATTCTGTCCATCAACTGTGTTTTTTGCAATTTTCACCCCGAGTGGGCTGGGTATGCTCAGACGTGAGTCCCAGGCTCTCCACACCACTGGAGTCAAGCTATCCAGGCTGATGAAGGCTGATAGCCAGAAACTGGTCCTTGGATGCTTGATTTCGGTCTGGGAAAGACATGGCTTAGTAGTTCGGACTGGACTGTTCCCATGAGGCACAGGGTCAGAGCTGATTTGCATATAGCCAGTGTCTAACCCAGGGTGGTGTGGAGTGCAAAAAAACGATGGATTTAGGCCCAGATCCTTGTACTGGGGTGAATGTATGACATTGTTCTACATTCTGTCCATCAACTGTGTTTTTTGCAATTTTCACCCCGAGTGGGCTGGGTATGCTCAGACGTCAGTCCCAGGCTCTCCACACCACTGGAGTCAAGCTATCCAGGTTGATGAAGGCTGATAGCCAGAAACTGGTCCTTGGATGCTTGATTTCGGTCTGGGAAAGACATGGCTTGGTAGTTCGGACTGGACTGTTCCCATGAGGCACAGAGTCAGAGCTGATTTGCATATAGCCAGTGTCTAACCCAGGGTGGTGTGGAGTGCAAAAAAACGATGGATTTAGGCCCAGATCCTTGTACTGGGGTGAATGTATGACATTGTTCTACATTCTGTCCATCAACTGTGTTTTTTGCAATTTTCACCCCAAGTGGGCTGGGTATGCTCAGACGTGAGTCCCAGGCTCTCCACACCACTGGAGTCAAGCTATCCAGGCTGATGAAGGCTGATAGCCAGAAACTGGTCCTTGGATGCTTGATTTCGGTCTGGGAAAGACATGGCTTGGTAGTTTGGACTGGACTGTTCCCATGAGGCACAGGGTCAGAGCTGATTTGCATATAGCCAGTGTCTAACCCAGGGTGGTGTGGAGTGTAAAAAAACGATGGATTTAGGCCCAGATCCTTGTACTGGGGTGAAGGTATGACATTGTTCTACATTCTGTCCATCAACTGTGTTTTTGGAAATTTTCACCCCGAGTGGGCTGGGTATGCTCAGACATGAGTCCCAGGCTCTCCACACCACTGGAGTCAAGCTATCCAGGCTGATGAAGGCTGATAGCCAGAAACTGGTCCTTGGATGCTTGATTTCGGTGTGGGAAAGACATGGCTTGGTAGTTCGGACTGGACTGTGCCCATGAGGCACAGGGTCAGAGCTGATTTGCATATAGCCAGTGTCTAACCCAGGGTGGTGTGAATTGCAAAAAAATGATGGATTTAGGCCCAGATCCTTGTATTGGGGTGAATGTATGACATTGTTCTACATTCTGTCCATCAACTGTGTTTTTTGCAATTTTCACCCCGAGTGGGCTGGGTATGCTCAGACGTGAGTCCCAGGCTCTCCACACCACTGGAGTCAAGCTATCCAGGCTGATGAAGGCTGATAGCCAGAAATTTATCCTTGGATGCTTGATTTCGGTCTGGGAAAGACATGGCTTGGTAGTTCGGACTGGACTGTTCCCATGAGGCACAGGGTCAGAGCTGATTTGCATATAGCCAGTGTCAAACCCAGGGTGGTGTGGAGTGCAAAAAAACGATGGATTTAGGCCCAGATCCTTGTACTGGGGTGAATGTATGACATTGTTCTACATTCTGTCCATCAACTGTGTTTTTTGCAATTTTCACCCCGAGTGGGCTGGGTATGCTCAGACGTGAGTCCCAGGCTCTCCACACCACTGGAGTCAAGCTATCCAGGCTGATGAAGGCTGATAGCCAGAAACTGGTCCTTGGATGCTTGATTTCGGTCTGGGAAAGACATGGCTTGGTAGTTCGGACTGGACTGTTCCCATGAGGCACAGGGTCAGTGCTGATTTGCATATAGCCAGTGTCTAACCCAGGGTGGTGTGGAGTGCAAAAAAACAATGGATTTAGGCCCAGATCCTTGTACTGGGGTGAATGTATGACATTGTTCTACATTCTGTCCATCAACTGTGTTTTTTGCAATTTTCACCTCGAGTGGGCTGGGTATGCTCAGACGTGAGTCCCAGGCTCTCCACACCACTGGAGTCAAGCTATCCAGGCTGATGAAGGCTGATAGCCAGAAACTGGTCCTTGGATGCTTGATTTCGGTCTGGGAAAGACATGGCTTGGTAGTTCGGACTGGACTGTTCCCATGAGGCACAGGGTCAGAGCTGATTTACATATAGCCAGTGTCTAACACAGGGTGGTGGGGAGTGCAAAAAACGATGGATTTAGGCCCAGATCCTTGTACTGGGATGAATGTATGACATTGTTCTACATTCTGTCCATCAACTGTGTTTTTTGCAATTTTCACCCCGGGTGGGCTTGGTATGCTCAGACGTGAGTCCCAGGCTCTCCACACCACTGGAGTCAAGCTATCCAGGCTGATGAAGGCTGATAGCCAGAAACTGGTCCTTGGATGCTTGATTTCGGTCTGGGAAAGACATGGCTTGGTAGTTCGGACTGGACTGTTCCCATGAGGCACAGGGTCAGAGCTGATTTGCATATAGCCAGTGTCTAACCCAGGGTGGTGTGAAGTGCAAAAAAACGATGGATTTAGGCCCAGATCCTTGTACTGGGGTGAATGTATGACATTGTTCTACATTCTGTCCAAAAACTGTGTTTTTTGCAATTTTCACCCCGAGTGGGCTGGGTATGCTCAGACGTGAGTCCCAGGCTCTCCACACCACTGGAGTCAAGCTATCCAGGCTGATGAAGGCTGATAGCCAGAAACTGGTCCTTGGATGCTTGATTTCGGTCTGGGAAAGACATGGCTTGGTAGTTCGGACTGGACTGTTCCCATGAGGCACAGGGTCAGAGCTGATTTGCATATAGCCAGTGTCTAACCCAGGGTGGTGTGGAGTGCAAAAAAACGATGGATTTAGGCCCAGATCCTTGTATTGGGGTGAATGTATGACATTGTTCTACATTCTGTCCATCAACTGTGTTTTTTGCAATTTTCACCCCGAGTGGGCTGGGTATGCTCAGACGTGAGTCCCAGGCTCTCCACACCACTGGAGTCAAGCTATCCAGGCTGATGAAGGCTGATAGCCAGAAATTTATCCTTGGATGCTTGATTTCGGTCTGGGAAAGACATGGCTTGGTAGTTCGGATTGGACTGTTCCCATGAGGCACAGGGTCAGAGCTGATTTGCATATAGCCAGTGTCAAACCCAGGGTGGTGTGGAGTGCAAAAAAACGATGGATTTAGGCCCAGATCCTTGTACTGGGGTGAATGTATGACATTGTTCTACATTCTGTCCATCAACTGTGTTTTTTGCAATTTTCACCCCGAGTGGGCTGGGTATGCTCAGACGTGAGTCCCAGGCTCTCCACACCACTGGAGTCAAGCTATCCAGGCTGATGAAGGCTGATAGCCAGAAACTGGTCCTTGGATGCTTGATTTCGGTCTGGGAAAGACATGGCTTGGTAGTTCGGACTGGACTGTTCCCATGAGGCACAGGGTCAGAGCTGATTTGCATATAGCCAGTGTCTAACCCAGGGTGGTGTGGAGTGCAAAAAAACGATGGATTTAGGCCCAGATCCTTGTACTGGGGTGAATGTATGACATTGTTCTACATTCTGTCCAAAAACTGTGTTTTTTGCAATTTTCACCCCGAGTGGGCTGGGTATGCTCAGATGTGAGTCCCAGGCTCTCCACACCACTGGAGTCAAGCTATCCAGGCTGATGAAGGCTGATAGCCAGAAACTGGTCCTTGGATGTTTGATTTCGGTCTGGGAAAGACATGGCTTGGTAGTTCGGACTGGACTGTTCCCATGAGGCACAGGGTCAGAGCTGATTTGCATATAGCCAGTGTCTAACCCAGGGTGGTGTGGAGTGCAAAAAAACAATGGATTTAGGCCCAGATCCTTGTACTGGGGTGAATGTATGACATTGTTCTACATTCTGTCCATCAACTGTGTTTTTTGCAATTTTCACCCCGAGTGGGCTGGGTATGCTCAGACATGAGTCCCAGGCTCTCCACACCACTGGAGTCAAGCTATCCAGGTTGATGAAGGCTGATAGCCAGAAACTGGTCCTTGGATGCTTGATTTCGGTCTGGGAAAGACATGGCTTGGTAGTTCGGACTGGACTGTTCCCATGAGGCACAGGGTCAGAGCTGATTTGCATATAGCCAGTGTCTAACCCAGGGTGGTGTGGAGTGCAAAAAAACGATGGATTTAGGTCCAGATCCTTGTACTGGGGTGAATGTATGACATTGTTCTACATTCTGTCCATCAACTGTGTTTTTTGCAATTTTCACCCCGAGTGGGCTGGGTATGCTCAGACGTGAGTCCCAGGCTCTCCACACCACTGGAGTCAAGCTATCCAGGCTGATGAAGGCTGATAGCCAGAAACTGGTCCTTGGATGCTTGATTTCGGTCTGGGAAAGACATGGCTTGGTAGTTCGGACTGGACTGTTCCCATGAGGCACAGGGTCAGAGCTGATTTGCATATAGCCAGTGTCTAACCCAGGGTGGTGTGGAGTGCAAAAAAACGATGGATTTAGGCCCAGATCCTTGTACTGGGGTGAATATATGACATTGTTCTACATTCTGTCCATCAACTGTGTTTTTTGCAATTTTCACCCCGAGTGGGCTGGGTATGCTCAGACGTGAGTCCCAGGCTCTCCACACCACTGGAGTCAAGCTATCCAGGTTGATGAAGGCTGATAGCCCGAAACTGGTCCTTGGATGCTTGATTTCAGTCTGGGAAAGACATGGCTTGGTAGTTCGGACTGGACTGTTCCCATGAGGCACAGAGTCAGAGCTGATTTGCATATAGCCAGTGTCTAACCCAGGGTGGTGTGGAGTGCAAAAAACGATGGATTTAGGCCCAGATCCTTGTACTGGGGTGAATGTATGACATTGTTCTACATTCTGTCCATCAACTGTGTTTTTTGCAATTTTCACCCCAAGTGGGCTGGGTATGCTCAGACGTGAGTCCCAGGCTCTCCACACCACTGGAGTCAAGCTATCCAGGCTGATGAAGGCTGATAGCCAGAAACTGGTCCATGGATGCTTGATTTCGGTCTGGGAAAGACATGGCTTGGTAGTTCGGACTGGACTGTTCCCATGAGGCACAGGGTCAGAGCTGATTTGCATATAGCCAGTGTCTAACACAGGGTGGTGGGGAGTGCAAAAAACGATGGATTTAGGCCCAGATCCTTGTACTGGGATGAATGTATGACATTGTTCTACATTCTGTCCATCAACTGTGTTTTTTGCAATTTTCACCCCGGGTGGGCTTGGTATGCTCAGACGTGAGTCCCAGGCTCTCCACACCACTGGAGTCAAGCTATCCAGGCTGATGAAGGCTGATAGCCAGAAACTGGTCCTTGGATGCTTGATTTCGGTCTGGGAAAGACATGGCTTGGTAGTTCGGACTGGACTGTTCCCATGAGGCACAGGGTCAGAGCTGATTTGCATATAGCCAGTGTCTAACCCAGGGTGGTGTGGAGTGCAAAAAAACGATGGATTTAGGCCCAGATCCTTGTACTGGGGTGAATGTATGACATTGTTCTACATTCTGTCCAAAAACTGTGTTTTTTGCAATTTTCACCCCGAGTGGGCTGGGTATGCTCAGACGTGAGTCCCAGGCTCTCCACACCACTGGAGTCAAGCTATCCAGGCTGATGAAGGCTGATAGCCAGAAACTGGTCCTTGGATGCTTGATTTCGGTCTGGGAAAGACATGGCTTGGTAGTTCGGACTGGACTGTTCCCATGAGGCACAGGGTCAGAGCTGATTTGCATATAGACAGTGTCTAACCCAGGGTGGTGTGGAGTGCAAAAAAACGATGGATTTAGGCCCAGATCCTTGTACTGGGGTGAATGTATGACATTGTTCTACATTCTGTCCATCAACTGTGTTTTTTGCAATTTTCACCCCGAGTGGGCTGGGTATGCTCAGACGTGAGTCCCAGGCTCTCCACACCACTGGAGTCAAGCTATCCAGGCTGATGAAGGCTGATAGCCAGAAACTGGTCCTTTGATGCTTGATTTCGGTCTGGGAAAGACATGGCTTAGTAGTTCGGACTGGACTGTTCCCATGAGGCACAGGGTCAGAGCTGATTTGCATATAGCCAGTGTCTAACCCAGGGTGGTGTGGAGTGCAAAAAAACGATGGATTTAGGCCCAGATCCTTGTACTGGGGTGAATGTATGACATTGTTCTACATTCTGTCCATCAACTGTGTTTTTTGCAATTTTCACCCCGAGTGGGCTGGGTATGCTCAGACGTGAGTCCCAGGCTCTCCACACCACTGGAGTCAAGCTATCCAGGTTGATGAAGGCTGATAGCCAGAAACTGGTCCTTGGATGCTTGATTTCGGTCTGGGAAAGACATGGCTTGGTAGTTCGGACTGGACTGTTCCCATGAGGCACAGAGTCAGAGCTGATTTGCATATAGCCAGTGTCTAACCCAGGGTGGTGTGGAGTGCAAAAAAACGATGGATTTAGGCCCAGATCCTTGTACTGGGGTGAATGTATGACATTGTTCTACATTCTGTCCATCAACTGTGTTTTTTGCAATTTTCACCCCAAGTGGGCTGGGTATGCTCAGACGTGAGTCCCAGGCTCTCCACACCACTGGAGTCAAGCTATCCAGGCTGATGAAGGCTGATAGCCAGAAACTGGTCCTTGGATGCTTGATTTCGGTCTGGGAAAGACATGGCTTGGTAGTTTGGACTGGACTGTTCCCATGAGGCACAGGGTCAGAGCTGATTTGCATATAGCCAGTGTCTAACCCAGGGTGGTGTGGAGTGCAAAAAAACGATGGATTTAGGCCCAGATCCTTGTACTGGGGTGAATGTATGACATTGTTCTACATTCTGTCCATCAACTGTGTTTTTTGCAATTTTCACCCCGAGTGGGCTGGGTATGCTCAGACGTGAGTCCCAGGCTCTCCACACCACTGGAGTCAAGCTATCCAGGCTGATGAAGGCTGATAGCCAGAAACTGGTCCTTGGATGCTTGATTTCGGTCTGGGAAAGACATGGCTTAGTAGTTCGGACTGGACTGTTCCCATGAGGCACAGGGTCAGAGCTGATTTGCATATAGCCAGTGTCTAACCCAGGGTGGTGTGGAGTGCAAAAAAACGATGGATTTAGGCCCAGATCCTTGTACTGGGGTGAATGTATGACATTGTTCTACATTCTGTCCATCAACTGTGTTTTTTGCAATTTTCACCCCGAGTGGGCTGGGTATGCTCAGACGTCAGTCCCAGGCTCTCCACACCACTGGAGTCAAGCTATCCAGGTTGATGAAGGCTGATAGCCAGAAACTGGTCCTTGGATGCTTGATTTCGGTCTGGGAAAGACATGGCTTGGTAGTTCGGACTGGACTGTTCCCATGAGGCACAGAGTCAGAGCTGATTTGCATATAGCCAGTGTCTAACCCAGGGTGGTGTGGAGTGCAAAAAAACGATGGATTTAGGCCCAGATCCTTGTACTGGGGTGAATGTATGACATTGTTCTACATTCTGTCCATCAACTGTGTTTTTTGCAATTTTCACCCCAAGTGGGCTGGGTATGCTCAGACGTGAGTCCCAGGCTCTCCACACCACTGGAGTCAAGCTATCCAGGCTGATGAAGGCTGATAGCCAGAAACTGGTCCTTGGATGCTTGATTTCGGTCTGGGAAAGACATGGCTTGGTAGTTTGGACTGGACTGTTCCCATGAGGCACAGGGTCAGAGCTGATTTGCATATAGCCAGTGTCTAACCCAGGGTGGTGTGGAGTGTAAAAAAACGATGGATTTAGGCCCAGATCCTTGTACTGGGGTGAAGGTATGACATTGTTCTACATTCTGTCCATCAACTGTGTTTTTGGAAATTTTCACCCCGAGTGGGCTGGGTATGCTCAGACATGAGTCCCAGGCTCTCCACACCACTGGAGTCAAGCTATCCAGGCTGATGAAGGCTGATAGCCAGAAACTGGTCCTTGGATGCTTGATTTCGGTGTGGGAAAGACATGGCTTGGTAGTTCGGACTGGACTGTGCCCATGAGGCACAGGGTCAGAGCTGATTTGCATATAGCCAGTGTCTAACCCAGGGTGGTGTGAATTGCAAAAAAATGATGGATTTAGGCCCAGATCCTTGTATTGGGGTGAATGTATGACATTGTTCTACATTCTGTCCATCAACTGTGTTTTTTGCAATTTTCACCCCGAGTGGGCTGGGTATGCTCAGACGTGAGTCCCAGGCTCTCCACACCACTGGAGTCAAGCTATCCAGGCTGATGAAGGCTGATAGCCAGAAATTTATCCTTGGATGCTTGATTTCGGTCTGGGAAAGACATGGCTTGGTAGTTCGGACTGGACTGTTCCCATGAGGCACAGGGTCAGAGCTGATTTGCATATAGCCAGTGTCAAACCCAGGGTGGTGTGGAGTGCAAAAAAACGATGGATTTAGGCCCAGATCCTTGTACTGGGGTGAATGTATGACATTGTTCTACATTCTGTCCATCAACTGTGTTTTTTGCAATTTTCACCCCGAGTGGGCTGGGTATGCTCAGACGTGAGTCCCAGGCTCTCCACACCACTGGAGTCAAGCTATCCAGGCTGATGAAGGCTGATAGCCAGAAACTGGTCCTTGGATGCTTGATTTCGGTCTGGGAAAGACATGGCTTGGTAGTTCGGACTGGACTGTTCCCATGAGGCACAGGGTCAGTGCTGATTTGCATATAGCCAGTGTCTAACCCAGGGTGGTGTGGAGTGCAAAAAAACAATGGATTTAGGCCCAGATCCTTGTACTGGGGTGAATGTATGACATTGTTCTACATTCTGTCCATCAACTGTGTTTTTTGCAATTTTCACCTCGAGTGGGCTGGGTATGCTCAGACGTGAGTCCCAGGCTCTCCACACCACTGGAGTCAAGCTATCCAGGCTGATGAAGGCTGATAGCCAGAAACTGGTCCTTGGATGCTTGATTTCGGTCTGGGAAAGACATGGCTTGGTAGTTCGGACTGGACTGTTCCCATGAGGCACAGGGTCAGAGCTGATTTACATATAGCCAGTGTCTAACACAGGGTGGTGGGGAGTGCAAAAAACGATGGATTTAGGCCCAGATCCTTGTACTGGGATGAATGTATGACATTGTTCTACATTCTGTCCATCAACTGTGTTTTTTGCAATTTTCACCCCGGGTGGGCTTGGTATGCTCAGACGTGAGTCCCAGGCTCTCCACACCACTGGAGTCAAGCTATCCAGGCTGATGAAGGCTGATAGCCAGAAACTGGTCCTTGGATGCTTGATTTCGGTCTGGGAAAGACATGGCTTGGTAGTTCGGACTGGACTGTTCCCATGAGGCACAGGGTCAGAGCTGATTTGCATATAGCCAGTGTCTAACCCAGGGTGGTGTGAAGTGCAAAAAAACGATGGATTTAGGCCCAGATCCTTGTACTGGGGTGAATGTATGACATTGTTCTACATTCTGTCCAAAAACTGTGTTTTTTGCAATTTTCACCCCGAGTGGGCTGGGTATGCTCAGACGTGAGTCCCAGGCTCTCCACACCACTGGAGTCAAGCTATCCAGGCTGATGAAGGCTGATAGCCAGAAACTGGTCCTTGGATGCTTGATTTCGGTCTGGGAAAGACATGGCTTGGTAGTTCGGACTGGACTGTTCCCATGAGGCACAGGGTCAGAGCTGATTTGCATATAGCCAGTGTCTAACCCAGGGTGGTGTGGAGTGCAAAAAAACGATGGATTTAGGCCCAGATCCTTGTATTGGGGTGAATGTATGACATTGTTCTACATTCTGTCCATCAACTGTGTTTTTTGCAATTTTCACCCCGAGTGGGCTGGGTATGCTCAGACGTGAGTCCCAGGCTCTCCACACCACTGGAGTCAAGCTATCCAGGCTGATGAAGGCTGATAGCCAGAAATTTATCCTTGGATGCTTGATTTCGGTCTGGGAAAGACATGGCTTGGTAGTTCGGATTGGACTGTTCCCATGAGGCACAGGGTCAGAGCTGATTTGCATATAGCCAGTGTCAAACCCAGGGTGGTGTGGAGTGCAAAAAAACGATGGATTTAGGCCCAGATCCTTGTACTGGGGTGAATGTATGACATTGTTCTACATTCTGTCCATCAACTGTGTTTTTTGCAATTTTCACCCCGAGTGGGCTGGGTATGCTCAGACGTGAGTCCCAGGCTCTCCACACCACTGGAGTCAAGCTATCCAGGCTGATGAAGGCTGATAGCCAGAAACTGGTCCTTGGATGCTTGATTTCGGTCTGGGAAAGACATGGCTTGGTAGTTCGGACTGGACTGTTCCCATGAGGCACAGGGTCAGAGCTGATTTGCATATAGCCAGTGTCTAACCCAGGGTGGTGTGGAGTGCAAAAAAACGATGGATTTAGGCCCAGATCCTTGTACTGGGGTGAATGTATGACATTGTTCTACATTCTGTCCAAAAACTGTGTTTTTTGCAATTTTCACCCCGAGTGGGCTGGGTATGCTCAGATGTGAGTCCCAGGCTCTCCACACCACTGGAGTCAAGCTATCCAGGCTGATGAAGGCTGATAGCCAGAAACTGGTCCTTGGATGTTTGATTTCGGTCTGGGAAAGACATGGCTTGGTAGTTCGGACTGGACTGTTCCCATGAGGCACAGGGTCAGAGCTGATTTGCATATAGCCAGTGTCTAACCCAGGGTGGTGTGGAGTGCAAAAAAACAATGGATTTAGGCCCAGATCCTTGTACTGGGGTGAATGTATGACATTGTTCTACATTCTGTCCATCAACTGTGTTTTTTGCAATTTTCACCCCGAGTGGGCTGGGTATGCTCAGACATGAGTCCCAGGCTCTCCACACCACTGGAGTCAAGCTATCCAGGTTGATGAAGGCTGATAGCCAGAAACTGGTCCTTGGATGCTTGATTTCGGTCTGGGAAAGACATGGCTTGGTAGTTCGGACTGGACTGTTCCCATGAGGCACAGGGTCAGAGCTGATTTGCATATAGCCAGTGTCTAACCCAGGGTGGTGTGGAGTGCAAAAAAACGATGGATTTAGGTCCAGATCCTTGTACTGGGGTGAATGTATGACATTGTTCTACATTCTGTCCATCAACTGTGTTTTTTGCAATTTTCACCCCGAGTGGGCTGGGTATGCTCAGACGTGAGTCCCAGGCTCTCCACACCACTGGAGTCAAGCTATCCAGGCTGATGAAGGCTGATAGCCAGAAACTGGTCCTTGGATGCTTGATTTCGGTCTGGGAAAGACATGGCTTGGTAGTTCGGACTGGACTGTTCCCATGAGGCACAGGGTCAGAGCTGATTTGCATATAGCCAGTGTCTAACCCAGGGTGGTGTGGAGTGCAAAAAAACGATGGATTTAGGCCCAGATCCTTGCACTGGGGTGAATATATGACATTGTTCTACATTCTGTCCATCAACTGTGTTTTTTGCAATTTTCACCCCGAGTGGGCTGGGTATGCTCAGACGTGAGTCCCAGGCTCTCCACACCACTGGAGTCAAGCTATCCAGGTTGATGAAGGCTGATAGCCCGAAACTGGTCCTTGGATGCTTGATTTCAGTCTGGGAAAGACATGGCTTGGTAGTTCGGACTGGACTGTTCCCATGAGGCACAGAGTCAGAGCTGATTTGCATATAGCCAGTGTCTAACCCAGGGTGGTGTGGAGTGCAAAAAACGATGGATTTAGGCCCAGATCCTTGTACTGGGGTGAATGTATGACATTGTTCTACATTCTGTCCATCAACTGTGTTTTTTGCAATTTTCACCCCAAGTGGGCTGGGTATGCTCAGACGTGAGTCCCAGGCTCTCCACACCACTGGAGTCAAGCTATCCAGGCTGATGAAGGCTGATAGCCAGAAACTGGTCCATGGATGCTTGATTTCGGTCTGGGAAAGACATGGCTTGGTAGTTCGGACTGGACTGTTCCCATGAGGCACAGGGTCAGAGCTGATTTGCATATAGCCAGTGTCTAACCCAGGGTGGTGTGGAGTATAAAAAAACGATGGATTTAGGCCCAGATCCTTGTACTGGGGTGAATGTATGACATTGTTCTACATTCTGTCCATCAACTGTGTTTTTGGCAATTTTCACCCCGAGTGGGCTGGGTATGCTCAGACGTGAGTCCCAGGCTCTCCACACCACTGGAGTCAAGCTATCCAGGCTGATGAAGGCTGATAGCCAGAAACTGGTCCTTGAATGCTTGATTTCGGTGTGGGAAAGACATGGCTTGGTAGTTCGGACTGGACTGTGCCCATGAGGCACAGGGTCAGAACTGATTTGCATATAGCCAGTGTCTAACCCAGGGTGGTGTGGATTGCAAAAAAATGATGGATTTAGGCCCAGATCCTTGTACTGGGGTGAATGTATGACATTGTTCTACATTCTGTCCATCAACTGTGTTTTTGGCAATTTTCAGCCCGAGTGGGCTGGGTATGCTCAGACTTGAGTCCCAGGCTCTCCACACCACTGGAGTCAAGCTATCCAGGCTGATGAAGGCTGATAGCCAGAAACTGGTCCTTGGATGCTTGATTTCGGTCTGGGAAAGACATGGCTTGGTAGTTCGGACTGGACTGTTCCCATGAGGCACAGGGTCAGAGCTGATTTGCATATAACCAGTGTCTAACCCAGGGTGGTGTGGAGTGCAAAAAAACGATGGATTTAGGCCCAGATCCTTGTACTGCGGTGAATGTATGACATTGTTCTACATTCTGTCCATCAACTGTGTTTTTTGCAAATTTCACCCCGAGTGGGCTGGGTATGCTCAGACTTGAGTCCCAGGCTCTCCACACCACTGGAGTCAAGCTATCCAGGCTGATGAAGGCTGATAGCCAGAAACTGGTCCTTGGATGCTTGATTTCGGTGTGGGAAAGACATGGCTTGGTAGTTCGGACTGGACTGTGCCCATGAGGCACAGGGTCAGAGCTGATTTGCATATAGCCAGTGTCTAACCCAGGGTGGTGTGAATTGCAAACAAATGATGGATTTAGGCCCAGATCCTTGTATTGGGGTGAATGTATGACATTGTTCTACATTCTGTCCATCAACTGTGTTTTTTGCAATTTTCACCCCGAGTGGGCTGGGTATGCTCAGACGTGAGTCCCAGGCTCTCCACACCACTGGAGTCAAGCTATCCAGGCTGATGAAGGCTGATAGCCAGAAATTTATCCTTGGATGCTTGATTTCGGTCTGGGAAAGACATGGCTTGGTAGTTCGGACTGGACTGTTCCCATGAGGCACAGGGTCAGAGCTGATTTGCATATAGCCAGTGTCAAACCCAGGGTGGTGTGGAGTGCAAAAAAACGATGGATTTAGGCCCAGATCCTTGTACTGGGGTGAATGTATGACATTGTTCTACATTCTGTCCATCAACTGTGTTTTTTGCAATTTTCACCCCGAGTGGGCTGGGTATGCTCAGACGTGAGTCCCAGGCTCTCCACACCACTGGAGTCAAGCTATCCAGGCTGATGAAGGCTGATAGCCAGAAACTGGTCCTTGGATGCTTGATTTCGGTCTGGGAAAGACATGGCTTGGTAGTTCGGACTGGACTGTTCCCATGAGGCACAGGGTCAGTGCTGATTTGCATATAGCCAGTGTCTAACCCAGGGTGGTGTGGAGTGCAAAAAAACAATGGATTTAGGCCCAGATCCTTGTACTGGGGTGAATGTATGACATTGTTCTACATTCTGTCCATCAACTGTGTTTTTTGCAATTTTCACCTCGAGTGGGCTGGGTATGCTCAGACGTGAGTCCCAGGCTCTCCACACCACTGGAGTCAAGCTATCCAGGCTGATGAAGGCTGATAGCCAGAAACTGGTCCTTGGATGCTTGATTTCGGTCTGGGAAAGACATGGCTTGGTAGTTCGGACTGGACTGTTCCCATGAGGCACAGGGTCAGAGCTGATTTACATATAGCCAGTGTCTAACACAGGGTGGTGGGGAGTGCAAAAAACGATGGATTTAGGCCCAGATCCTTGTACTGGGATGAATGTATGACATTGTTCTACATTCTGTCCATCAACTGTGTTTTTTGCAATTTTCACCCCGGGTGGGCTTGGTATGCTCAGACGTGAGTCCCAGGCTCTCCACACCACTGGAGTCAAGCTATCCAGGCTGATGAAGGCTGATAGCCAGAAACTGGTCCTTGGATGCTTGATTTCGGTCTGGGAAAGACATGGCTTGGTAGTTCGGACTGGACTGTTCCCATGAGGCACAGGGTCAGAGCTGATTTGCATATAGCCAGTGTCTAACCCAGGGTGGTGTGAAGTGCAAAAAAACGATGGATTTAGGCCCAGATCCTTGTACTGGGGTGAATGTATGACATTGTTCTACATTCTGTCCAAAAACTGTGTTTTTTGCAATTTTCACCCCGAGTGGGCTGGGTATGCTCAGACGTGAGTCCCAGGCTCTCCACACCACTGGAGTCAAGCTATCCAGGCTGATGAAGGCTGATAGCCAGAAACTGGTCCTTGGATGCTTGATTTCGGTCTGGGAAAGACATGGCTTGGTAGTTCGGACTGGACTGTTCCCATGAGGCACAGGGTCAGAGCTGATTTGCATATAGCCAGTGTCTAACCCAGGGTGGTGTGGAGTGCAAAAAAACGATGGATTTAGGCCCAGATCCTTGTATTGGGGTGAATGTATGACATTGTTCTACATTCTGTCCATCAACTGTGTTTTTTGCAATTTTCACCCCGAGTGGGCTGGGTATGCTCAGACGTGAGTCCCAGGCTCTCCACACCACTGGAGTCAAGCTATCCAGGCTGATGAAGGCTGATAGCCAGAAATTTATCCTTGGATGCTTGATTTCGGTCTGGGAAAGACATGGCTTGGTAGTTCGGATTGGACTGTTCCCATGAGGCACAGGGTCAGAGCTGATTTGCATATAGCCAGTGTCAAACCCAGGGTGGTGTGGAGTGCAAAAAAACGATGGATTTAGGCCCAGATCCTTGTACTGGGGTGAATGTATGACATTGTTCTACATTCTGTCCATCAACTGTGTTTTTTGCAATTTTCACCCCGAGTGGGCTGGGTATGCTCAGACGTGAGTCCCAGGCTCTCCACACCACTGGAGTCAAGCTATCCAGGCTGATGAAGGCTGATAGCCAGAAACTGGTCCTTGGATGCTTGATTTCGGTCTGGGAAAGACATGGCTTGGTAGTTCGGACTGGACTGTTCCCATGAGGCACAGGGTCAGAGCTGATTTGCATATAGCCAGTGTCTAACCCAGGGTGGTGTGGAGTGCAAAAAAACGATGGATTTAGGCCCAGATCCTTGTACTGGGGTGAATGTATGACATTGTTCTACATTCTGTCCAAAAACTGTGTTTTTTGCAATTTTCACCCCGAGTGGGCTGGGTATGCTCAGATGTGAGTCCCAGGCTCTCCACACCACTGGAGTCAAGCTATCCAGGCTGATGAAGGCTGATAGCCAGAAACTGGTCCTTGGATGTTTGATTTCGGTCTGGGAAAGACATGGCTTGGTAGTTCGGACTGGACTGTTCCCATGAGGCACAGGGTCAGAGCTGATTTGCATATAGCCAGTGTCTAACCCAGGGTGGTGTGGAGTGCAAAAAAACAATGGATTTAGGCCCAGATCCTTGTACTGGGGTGAATGTATGACATTGTTCTACATTCTGTCCATCAACTGTGTTTTTTGCAATTTTCACCCCGAGTGGGCTGGGTATGCTCAGACATGAGTCCCAGGCTCTCCACACCACTGGAGTCAAGCTATCCAGGTTGATGAAGGCTGATAGCCAGAAACTGGTCCTTGGATGCTTGATTTCGGTCTGGGAAAGACATGGCTTGGTAGTTCGGACTGGACTGTTCCCATGAGGCACAGGGTCAGAGCTGATTTGCATATAGCCAGTGTCTAACCCAGGGTGGTGTGGAGTGCAAAAAAACGATGGATTTAGGTCCAGATCCTTGTACTGGGGTGAATGTATGACATTGTTCTACATTCTGTCCATCAACTGTGTTTTTTGCAATTTTCACCCCGAGTGGGCTGGGTATGCTCAGACGTGAGTCCCAGGCTCTCCACACCACTGGAGTCAAGCTATCCAGGCTGATGAAGGCTGATAGCCAGAAACTGGTCCTTGGATGCTTGATTTCGGTCTGGGAAAGACATGGCTTGGTAGTTCGGACTGGACTGTTCCCATGAGGCACAGGGTCAGAGCTGATTTGCATATAGCCAGTGTCTAACCCAGGGTGGTGTGGAGTGCAAAAAAACGATGGATTTAGGCCCAGATCCTTGTACTGGGGTGAATATATGACATTGTTCTACATTCTGTCCATCAACTGTGTTTTTTGCAATTTTCACCCCGAGTGGGCTGGGTATGCTCAGACGTGAGTCCCAGGCTCTCCACACCACTGGAGTCAAGCTATCCAGGTTGATGAAGGCTGATAGCCCGAAACTGGTCCTTGGATGCTTGATTTCAGTCTGGGAAAGACATGGCTTGGTAGTTCGGACTGGACTGTTCCCATGAGGCACAGAGTCAGAGCTGATTTGCATATAGCCAGTGTCTAACCCAGGGTGGTGTGGAGTGCAAAAAACGATGGATTTAGGCCCAGATCCTTGTACTGGGGTGAATGTATGACATTGTTCTACATTCTGTCCATCAACTGTGTTTTTTGCAATTTTCACCCCAAGTGGGCTGGGTATGCTCAGACGTGAGTCCCAGGCTCTCCACACCACTGGAGTCAAGCTATCCAGGCTGATGAAGGCTGATAGCCAGAAACTGGTCCATGGATGCTTGATTTCGGTCTGGGAAAGACATGGCTTGGTAGTTCGGACTGGACTGTTCCCATGAGGCACAGGGTCAGAGCTGATTTGCATATAGCCAGTGTCTAACCCAGGGTGGTGTGGAGTATAAAAAAACGATGGATTTAGGCCCAGATCCTTGTACTGGGGTGAATGTATGACATTGTTCTACATTCTGTCCATCAACTGTGTTTTTGGCAATTTTCACCCCGAGTGGGCTGGGTATGCTCAGACGTGAGTCCCAGGCTCTCCACACCACTGGAGTCAAGCTATCCAGGCTGATGAAGGCTGATAGCCAGAAACTGGTCCTTGAATGCTTGATTTCGGTGTGGGAAAGACATGGCTTGGTAGTTCGGACTGGACTGTGCCCATGAGGCACAGGGTCAGAACTGATTTGCATATAGCCAGTGTCTAACCCAGGGTGGTGTGGATTGCAAAAAAATGATGGATTTAGGCCCAGATCCTTGTACTGGGGTGAATGTATGACATTGTTCTACATTCTGTCCATCAACTGTGTTTTTGGCAATTTTCAGCCCGAGTGGGCTGGGTATGCTCAGACTTGAGTCCCAGGCTCTCCACACCACTGGAGTCAAGCTATCCAGGCTGATGAAGGCTGATAGCCAGAAACTGGTCCTTGGATGCTTGATTTCGGTCTGGGAAAGACATGGCTTGGTAGTTCGGACTGGACTGTTCCCATGAGGCACAGGGTCAGAGCTGATTTGCATATAACCAGTGTCTAACCCAGGGTGGTGTGGAGTGCAAAAAAACGATGGATTTAGGCCCAGATCCTTGTACTGCGGTGAATGTATGACATTGTTCTACATTCTGTCCATCAACTGTGTTTTTTGCAAATTTCACCCCGAGTGGGCTGGGTATGCTCAGACTTGAGTCCCAGGCTCTCCACACCACTGGAGTCAAGCTATCCAGGCTGATGAAGGCTGATAGCCAGAAACTGGTCCTTGGATGCTTGATTTCGGTCTGGGAAAGACATGGCTTGGTAGTTCGGACTGGACTGTTCCCATGAGGCACAGGGTCAGAGCTGATTTGCATATAGCCAGTGTCTAACCCAGGGTGGTGTGGAGTGCAAAAAAACGATGGATTTAGGCCCAGATCCTTGTACTGGGGTGAATGTATGACATTGTTCTACATTCTGTCCATCAACTGTGTTTTTTGCAATTTTCACCCCGAGTGGGCTGGGTATGCTCAGACGTGAGTCCCAGGCTCTCCACACCACTGGAGTCAAGCTATCCAGGCTGATGAAGGCTGATAGCCAGAAACTGGTCCTTGGATGCTTGATTTCGGTCTGGGAAAGACATGGCTTGGTAGTTCGGACTGGACTGTTCCCATGAGGCACAGGGTCAGAGCTGATTTGCATATAGCCAGTGTCTAACCCAGGGTGGTGTGGATTGCAAAAAAATGATGGATTTAGGCCCAGATCCTTGTACTGGGGTGAATGTATGACATTGTTCTACATTCTGTCCATCAACTGTGTTTTTGGCAATTTTCAGCCCGAGTGGGCTGGGTATGCTCAGACGTGAGTCCCAGGCTCTCCACACCACTGGAGTCAAGCTATCCAGGCTGATGAAGGCTGATAGCCAGAAACTGGTCCTTGGATGCTTGATTTCGGTCTGGGAAAGACATGGCTTGGTAGTTCGGACTGGACTGTTCCCATGAGGCACAGGGTCAGAGCTGATTTGCATATAACCAGTGTCTAACCCAGGGTGGTGTGGAGTGCAAAAAAACGATGGATTTAGGCCCAGATCCTTGTACTGCGGTGAATGTATGACATTGTTCTACATTCTGTCCATCAACTGTGTTTTTTGCAAATTTCACCCCGAGTGGGCTGGGTATGCTCAGACTTGAGTCCCAGGCTCTCCACACCACTGGAGTCAAGCTATCCAGGCTGATGAAGGCTGATAGCCAGAAACTGGTCCTTGGATGCTTGATTTTGGTCTGGGAAAGACATGGCTTGGTAGTTCGGACTGGACTGTTCCCATGAGGCACAGGGTCAGAGCTGATTTGCATATAGCCAGTGTCTAACCCAGGGTGGTGTGGAGTGCAAAAAAACGATGGATTTAGGCCCAGATCCTTGTACTGGGGTGAATGTATGACATTGTTCTACATTCTGTCCATCAACTGTGTTTTTTGCAATTTTCACCCCGAGTGGGCTGGGTATGCTCAGACGTGAGTCCCAGGCTCTCCACACCACTGGAGTCAAGCTATCCAGGCTGATGAAGGCTGAAAGCCAGAAACTGGTCCTTAGATGCTTGATTTCGGTCTGGGAAAGACATGGCTTGGTAGTTCGGACTGGACTGTTCCCATGAGGCACAGGGTCAGAGCTGATTTGCATATAGCCAGTGTCTAACCCAGGGTGGTGTGGAGTGCAAAAAAACGATGGATTTAGGCCCAGATCCTTGTACTGGGGTGAATGTATGACATTGTTCTACATTCTGTCCTTCAACTGTGTTTTTTGCAATTTTCACCCAGAGTGGGCTGGGTATGCTCAGACGTGAGTCCCAGGCTCTCCACACCACTGGAGTCAAGCTATCCAGGCTGATGAAGGCTAATAGCCAGAAACTGGTCCTTGGATGCTTGATTTCGGTCTGGGAAAGACATGGCTTGGTAGTTTGGACTGGACTGTTCCCATGAGGCACAGGGTCAGAGCTGATTTGCATATAGCCAGTGTCTAACCCAGGGTGGTGTGGAGTGCAAAAAAACGATGGATTTAGGCCCAGATCCTTGTACTGGGGTGAATGTATGACATTGTTCTACATTCTGTCCATCAACTGTGTTTTTAGCAATTTTCACCCCGAGTGGGCTGGGTATGCTCAGACGTGAGTCCCAGGCTCTCCACACCACTGGAGTCAAGCTATCCAGGCTGATGAAGGCTGATAGCCAGAAACTGGTCCTTGGATGTTTGATTTCGGTCTGGGAAAGACATGGCTTGGTAGTTCGGACTGGACTGTTCCCATGAGGCACAGGGTCAGAGCTGATTTGCATATAGCCAGTGTCTAACCCAGGGTGGTGTGGAGTGCAAAAAAACGATGGATTTAGGCCCAGATCCTTGTACTGGGGTGAATATATGACATTGTTCTACATTCTGTCCATCAACTGTGTTTTTTGCAAATTTCACCCCGAGTGGGCTGGGTATGCTCAGACGTGAGTCCCAGGCTCTCCACACCACTGGAGTCAAGCTATCCAGGCTGATGAAGGCTGATAGCCAGAAACTGGTCCGTGGATGCTTGATTTCGGTCTGGGAAAGACATGGCTTGGTAGTTCGGACTGGACTGTTCCCATGAGGCACAGGGTCAGAGCTGATTTGAATATAGCCAGTGTCTAACCCAGGGTGGTGTGGAGTGCAAAAAACGATGGATTTAGGCCCAGATCCTTGTACTGGGGTGAATGTATGACATTGTTCTACATTCTGTCCATCAACTGTGTTTTTTGCAATTTTCACCCCGAGTGGGCTGGGTATGCTCAGACGTGAGTCCCAGGCTCTCCACACCACTGGAGTCAAGCTATACAGGCTGATGAAGGCTGATAGCCAGAAACTGGTCCTTGGATGTTTGATTTCGGTCTGGGAAAGACATGGCTTGGTAGTTCGGACTGGACTGTTCCCATGAGGCACAGGGTCAGAGCTGATTTGCATATAGCCAGTGTCTAACCCAGGGTGGTGTGGAGTGCAAAAAAACGATGGATTTAGGCCCAGATCCTTGTACTGCGGTGAATGTATGACATTGTTCTACATTCTGTCCTTCAACTGTGTTTTTTGCAATTTTCACCCCGAGTGGGCTGGGTATGCTCAGACGTGAGTCCCAGGCTCTCCACACCACTGGAGTCAAGCTATCCAGGCTGATGAAGGCTAATAGCCAGAAACTGGTCCTTGGATGCTTGATTTCGGTCTGGGAAAGACATGGCTTGGTAGTTTGGACTGGACTGTTCCCATGAGGCACAGGGTCAGAGCTGATTTGCATATAGCCAGTGTCTAACCTAGGGTGGTGTGGAGTGCAAAAAAACGATGGATTTAGGCCCAGATCCTTGTACTGGGGTGAATGTATGACATTGTTCTACATTCTGTCCATCAACTGTGTTTTTTGCAATTTTCACCCCGAGTGGGCTGGGTATGCTCAGACGTGAGTCCCAGGCTCTCCACACCACTGGAGTCAAGCTATCCAGGCTGATGAAGGCTGATAGCCAGAAACTGGTCCTTGGATGTTTGATTTCGGTCTGGGAAAGACATGGCTTGGTAGTTCGGACTGGACTGTTCCCATGAGGCACAGGGTCAGAGCTGATTTGCATATAGCCAGTGTCTAACCCAGGGTGGTGTGGAGTGCAAAAAAACGATGGATTTAGGCCCAGATCCTTGTACTGGGGTGAATGTATGACATTGTTCTACATTCTGTCCATCAACTGTGTTTTTTGCAAATTTCACCCCGAGTGGGCTGGGTATGCTCAGACGTGAGTCCCAGGCTCTCCACACCACTGGAGTCAAGCTATCCAGGCTGATGAAGGCTGATAGCCAGAAACTGGTCCTTGGATGCTTGATTTCGGTCTGGGAAAGACATGGCTTGGTAGTTCGGACTGGACTGTTCCCATGAGGCACAGGGTCAGAGCTGATTTGAATATAGCCAGTGTCTAACCCAGGGTGGTGTGGAGTGCAAAAAACGATGGATTTAGGCCCAGATCCTTGTACTGGGGTGAATGTATGACATTGTTCTACATTCTGTCCATCAACTGTGTTTTTTGCAATTTTCACCCCGAGTGGGATGGGTATGCTCAGACGTGAGTCCCAGGCTCTCCACACCACTGGAGTCAAGCTATCCAGGCTGATGAAGGCTGATAGCCAGAAACTGGTCCTTGGATGTTTGATTTCGGTCTGGGAAAGACATGGCTTGGTAGTTCGGACTGGACTGTTCCCATGAGGCACAGGGTCAGAGCTGATTTGCATATAGCCAGTGTCTAACCCAGGGTGGTGTGGAGTGAAAAAAAACGATGGATTTAGGCCCAGATCCTTGTACTGGGGTGAATGTATGACATTGTTCTACATTCTGTCCATCAACTGTGTTTTTTGCAAATTTCACCCCGAGTGGGCTGGGTATGCTCAGACGTGAGTCCCAGGCTCTCCACACCACTGGAGTCAAGCTATCCAGGCTGATGAAGGCTGATAGCCAAAAACTGGTCCTTGGATGCTTGATTTCGGTCTGGGAAAGACATGGCTTGGTAGTTCGGACTGGACTGTTCCCATGAGGCACAGGGTCAGAGCTGATTTGAATATATCCAGTGTCTAACCCAGGGTGGTGTGGAGTGCAAAAAACGATGGATTTAGGCCCAGATCCTTGTAATGGGGTGAATGTATGACATTGTTCTACATTCTGTCCATCAACTGTGTTTTTTGCAATTTTCACCCCGAGTGGGCTGGGTATGCTCAGACGTGAGTCCCAGGCTCTCCACACCACTGGAGTCAAGCTATCCAGGCTGATGAAGGCTGATAGCCAGAAACTGGTCCTTGGATGTTTGATTTCGGTCTGGGAAAGACATGGCTTGGTAGTTCGGACTGGACTGTTCCCATGAGGCACAGGGTCAGAGCTGATTTGCATATAGCCAGTGTCTAACCCAGGGTGGTGTGGAGTGCAAAAAAACGATGGATTTAGGCCCAGATCCTTGTACTGGGGTGAATGTATGACATTGTTCTACATTCTGTCCATCAACTGTGTTTTTTGCAATTTTCACCCCGAGTGGGCTTGGTATGCTCAGACGTGAGTCCCAGGCTCTCCACACCACTGGAGTCAAGCTATCCAGGCTGATGAAGGTTGAATGCCAGAAACTGGTCCTTGGATGCTTGATTTCGGTCTGGGAAAGACATGGCTTGGTAGTTCGGACTGGACTGTTCCCATGAGGCACAGGGTCAGAGCTGATTTGCATATAGCCAGTGTCTAACCCAGGGTGGTGTGGAGTGCAAAAAAACGATGGATTTAGGCCCAGATCCTTGTACTGGGGTGAATGTATGACATTGTTCTACATTCTGTCCAAAAACTGTGTTTTTTGCAATTTTCACCCCGAGTGGGCTGGGTATGCTCAGACGTGAGTCCCAGGCTCTCCACACCACTGGAGTCAAGCTATCCAGGCTGATGAAGGCTGATAGCCAGAAACTGGTCCTTGGATGCTTGATTTCGGTCTGGGAAAGACATGGCTTAGTAGTTCGGACTGGACTGTTCCCATGAGGCACAGGGTCAGAGCTGATTTGCATATAGCCAGTGTCTAACCCAGGGTGGTGTGGAGTGCAAAAAAATGATGGATTTAGGCCCAGATCCTTGTACTGGGGTGAATGTATGACATTGTTCTACATTCTGTCCATCAACTGTGTTTTTTGCAATTTTCACCCCGAGTGGGCTGGGTATGCTCAGACGTGAGTCCCAGGCTCTCCACACCACTGGAGTCAAGCTATCCAGGTTGATGAAGGCTGATAGCCAGAAACTGGTCCTTGGATGCTTGATTTCGGTCTGGGAAAGACATGGCTTGGTAGTTCGGACTGGACTGTTCCCATGAGGCACAGAGTCAGAGCTGATTTGCATATAGCCAGTGTCTAACCCAGGGTGGTGTGGAGTGCAAAAAAACGATGGATTTAGGCCCAGATCCTTGTACTGGGGTGAATGTATGACATTGTTCTACATTCTGTCCATCAACTGTGTTTTTTGCAATTTTCACCCCAAGTGGGCTGGGTATGCTCAGACGTGAGTCCCAGGCTCTCCACACCACTGGAGTCAAGCTATCCAGGCTGATGAAGGCTGATAGCCAGAAACTGGTCCTTGGATGCTTGATTTCGGTCTGGGAAAGACATGGCTTGGTAGTTTGGACTGGACTGTTCCCATGAGGCACAGGGTCAGAGCTGATTTGCATATAGCCAGTGTCTAACCCAGGGTGGTGTGGAGTGTAAAAAAACGATGGATTTAGGCCCAGATCCTTGTACTGGGGTGAATGTATGACATTGTTCTACATTCTGTCCATCAACTGTGTTTTTGGAAATTTTCACCCCGAGTGGGCTGGGTATGCTCAGACATGAGTCCCAGGCTCTCCACACCACTGGAGTCAAGCTATCCAGGCTGATGAAGGCTGATAGCCAGAAACTGGTCCTTGGATGCTTGATTTCGGTGTGGGAAAGACATGGCTTGGTAGTTCGGACTGGACTGTTCCCATGAGGCACAGGGTCAGAGCTGATTTGCATATAGCCAGTGTCTAACCCAGGGTGGTGTGGAGTGCAAAAAAACGATGGATTTAGGCCCAGATCCTTGTACTGCGGTGAATGTATGACATTGTTCTACATTCTGTCCATCAACTGTGTTTTTTGCAAATTTCACCCCGAGTGGGCTGGGTATGCTCAGACTTGAGTCCCAGGCTCTCCACACCACTGGAGTCAAGCTATCCAGGCTGATGAAGGCTGATAGCCAGAAACTGGTCCTTGGATGCTTGATTTCGGTCTGGGAAAGACATGGCTTGGTAGTTCGGACTGGACTGTTCCCATGAGGCACAGGGTCAGAGCTGATTTGCATATAGCAAGTGTCTAACCCAGGGTGGTGTGGAGTGCAAAAAAACGATGGATTTAGGCCCAGATCCTTGTACTGGGGTGAATGTATGACATTGTTCTACATTCTGTCCATCAACTGTGTTTTTTGCAATTTTCACCCCGAGTGGGCTGGGTATGCTCAGACGTGAGTCCCAGGCTCTCCACACCACTGGAGTCAAGCTATCCAGGTTGATGAAGGCTGATAGCCAGAAACTGGTCCTTGGATGCTTGATTTCGGTCTGGGAAAGACATGGCTTGGTAGTTCGGACTGGACTGTTCCCATGAGGCACAGAGTCAGAGCTGATTTGCATATAGCCAGTGTCTAACCCAGGGTGGTGTGGAGTGCAAAAAAACGATGGATTTAGGCCCAGATCCTTGTACTGGGGTGAATGTATGACATTGTTCTACATTCTGTCCATCAACTGTGTTTTTTGCAATTTTCACCCCAAGTGGGCTGGGTATGCTCAGACGTGAGTCCCAGGCTCTCCACACCACTGGAGTCAAGCTATCCAGGCTGATGAAGGCTGATAGCCAGAAACTGGTCCTTGGATGCTTGATTTCGGTCTGGGAAAGACATGGCTTGGTAGTTTGGACTGGACTGTTCCCATGAGGCACAGGGTCAGAGCTGATTTGCATATAGCCAGTGTCTAACCCAGGGTGGTGTGGAGTGTAAAAAAACGATGGATTTAGGCCCAGATCCTTGTACTGGGGTGAATGTATGACATTGTTCTACATTCTGTCCATCAACTGTGTTTTTGGAAATTTTCACCCCGAGTGGGCTGGGTATGCTCAGACATGAGTCCCAGGCTCTCCACACCACTGGAGTCAAGCTATCCAGGCTGATGAAGGCTGATAGCCAGAAACTGGTCCTTGGATGCTTGATTTCGGTGTGGGAAAGACATGGCTTGGTAGTTCGGACTGGACTGTTCCCATGAGGCACAGGGTCAGAGCTGATTTGCATATAGCCAGTGTCTAACCCAGGGTGGTGTGGAGTGCAAAAAAACGATGGATTTAGGCCCAGATCCTTGTACTGCGGTGAATGTATGACATTGTTCTACATTCTGTCCATCAACTGTGTTTTTTGCAAATTTCACCCCGAGTGGGCTGGGTATGCTCAGACTTGAGTCCCAGGCTCTCCACACCACTGGAGTCAAGCTATCCAGGCTGATGAAGGCTGATAGCCAGAAACTGGTCCTTGGATGCTTGATTTCGGTCTGGGAAAGACATGGCTTGGTAGTTCGGACTGGACTGTTCCCATGAGGCACAGGGTCAGAGCTGATTTGCATATAGCAAGTGTCTAACCCAGGGTGGTGTGGAGTGCAAAAAAACGATGGATTTAGGCCCAGATCCTTGTACTGGGGTGAATGTATGACATTGTTCTACATTCTGTCCATCAACTGTGTTTTTTGCAATTTTCACCCCGAGTGGGCTGGGTATGCTCAGACGTGAGTCCCAGGCTCTCCACACCACTGGAGTCAAGCTATCCAGGCTGATGAAGGCTGATAGCTAGAAACTGGTCCTTGGATGCTTGATTTCGGTCTGGGAAAGACATGGCTTGGTAGTTCGGACTGGACTGTTCCCATGAGGCACAGGGTCAGAGCTGATTTGCATATAGCCAGTGTCTAACCCAGGGTGGTGTGGAGTGCAAAAAAACGATGGATTTAGGCCCAGATCCTTGTACTGGGGTGAATGTATGACATTGTTCTACATTCTGTCCATCAACTGTGTTTTTTGCAATTTTCACCCAGAGTGGGCTGGGTATGCTCAGACGTGAGTCCCAGGCTCTCCACACCACTGGAGTCAAGCTATCCAGGCTGATGAAGGCTGATAGCCAGAAACTGGTCCTTGGATGCTTGATTTCGGTCTGGGAAAGACATGGCTTGGTAGTTCGGACTGGACTGTTCCCATGAGGCACAGGGTCAGAGCTGATTTGCATATAGCCAGTGTCTAACCCAGGGTGGTGTGGAGTGCAAAAAAACGATGGATTTAGGCCCAGATCCTTGTACTGGGGTGAATGTATGACATTGTTCTACATTCTGTCCATCAACTGTGTTTTTTGCAATTTTCACCCCGAGTGGGCTGGGTATGCTCAGACGTGAGTCCCAGGCTCTCCACACCACTGGAGTCAAGCTATCCAGGCTGATGAAGGCTGATAGCCAGAAACTGGTCCTTGGATGCTTGATTTCGGTCTGGGAAAGACATGGCTTGGTAGTTCGGACTGGACTGTTCCCATGAGGCACAGGGTCAGAGCTGATTTGCATATAGCCAGTGTCTAACCGAGGGTGGTGTGGAGTGCAAAAAAACGATGGATTTAGGCCCAGATCCTTGTACTGGGGTGAATGTATGACATTGTTCTACATTCTGTCCATCAACTGTGTTTTTTGCAATTTTCACCCCGAGTGGGCTGGGTATGCTCAGACGTGAGCCCCAGGCTCTCCACACCATTGGAGTCAAGCTATCCAGGCTGATGAAGGCTGAAAGCCAGAAACTGGTCCTTGGATGCTTGATTTCGGTCTGGGAAAGACATGGCTTGGTAGTTCGGACTGGACTGTTCCCATGAGGCACAGGGTCAGAGCTGATTTGCATATAGCCAGTGTCTAACCCAGGGTGGTGTGGAGTGCAAAAAAACGATGGATTTAGGCCCAGATCCTTGTACTGGGGTGAATGTATGACATTGTTCTACATTCTGTCCTTCAACTGTGTTTTTTGCAATTTTCACCCCGAGTGGGCTGGGTATGCTCAGACGTGAGTCCCAGGCTCTCCACACCACTGGAGTCAAGCTATCCAGGCTGATGAAGGCTGATAGCCAGAAACTGGTCCTTGGATGCTTGATTTCGGTCTGGGAAAGACATGGCTTGGTAGCTCGGACTGGACTGTTCCCATGAGGCACAGGGTCAGAGCTGATTTGCATATAGCCAGTGTCTAACCCAGGGTGGTGTGGAGTGCAAAAAAACGATGGATTTAGGCCCAGATCCTTGTACTGGGGTGAATGTATGACATTGTTCTACATTCTGTCCATCAACTGTGTTTTTTGCAAATTTCACCCCGAGTGGGCTGGGTATGCTCAGACGTGAGTCCCAGGCTCTCCACACCACTGGAGTCAAGCTATCCAGGCTGATGAAGGCTGATAACCAGAAACTGGTCCTTGGATGCTTGATTTCGGTCTGGGAAAGACATGGCTTGGTAGTTCGGACTGGACTGTTCCCATGAGGCACAGGGTCAGAGCTGATTTGAATATAGCCAGTGTCTAACCCAGGGTGGTGTGGAGTGCAAAAAACGATGGATTTAGGCCCAGATCCTTGTACTGGGGTGAATGTATGACATTGTTCTACATTCTGTCCATCAACTGTGTTTTTTGCAATTTTCACCCCAAGTGGGCTGGGTATGCTCAGACGTGAGTCCCAGGCTCTCCACACCACTGGAGTCAAGCTATCCAGGCTGATGAAGGCTGATAGCCAGAAACTGGTCCTTGGATGTTTGATTTCGGTCTGGGAAAGACATGGCTTGGTAGTTCGGACTGGACTGTTCCCATGAGGCACAGGGTCAGAGCTGATTTGCATATAGCCAGTTTCTAACCCAGGGTGGTGTGGAGTGCAAAAAAACGATGGATTTAGGCCCAGATCCTTGTACTGGGGTGAATGTATGACATTGTTCTACATTCTGTCCATCAACTGTGTTTTTTGCAAATTTCACCCCGAGTGGGCTGGGTATGCTCAGACGTGAGTCCCAGGCTCTCCACACCACTGGAGTCAAGCTATCCAGGCTGATGAAGGCTGATAGCCAGAAACTGGTCCTTGGATGCTTGATTTCGGTCTGGGAAAGACATGGCTTGGTAGTTCGGACTGGACTGTTCCCATGAGGCACAGGGTCAGAGCTGATTTGCATATAGCCAGTGTCTAACCCAGGGTGGTGTGGAGTGCAAAAAACGATGGATTTAGGCCCAGATCCTTGTACTGGGGTGAATGTATGACATTGTTCTACATTCTGTCCATCAACTGTGTTTTTTGCAATTTTCACCCCGAGTGGGCTGGGTATGCTCAGACGTGAGTCCCAGGCTCTCCACACCACTGGAGTCAAGTTATCCAGGCTGATGAAGGCTGATAGCCAGAAACTGGTCCTTGGATGCTTGATTTCGGTCTGGGAAAGACATGGCTTGGTAGTTCGGACTGGACTGTTCCCATGAGGCACATGGTCAGAGCTGATTTGCATATAGCCAGTGTCTAACCCAGGGTGGTGTGGAGTGCAAAAAAACGATGGATTTAGGCCCAGATCCTTGTACTGGGGTGAATGTATGACATTGTTCTACATTCTGTCCATCAACTGTGTTTTTTTGCAATTTTCACCCCGAGTGGGCTGGGTATGCTCAGACGTGAGTCCCAGGCTCTGCACACCACTGGAGTCAAGCTATCCAGGCTGATGAAGGCTGATAGCCAGAAACTGGTCCTTGGATGCTTGATTTCGGTCTGGGAAAGACATGGCTTGGTAGTTCGAACTGGACTGTTCCCATGAGGCACAGGGTCAGAGCTGATTCGCATATAGCCAGTGTCTAACCCAGGGTGGTGTGGAGTGCAAAAAAACGATGGATTTAGGCCCAGATCCTTGTACTGGGGTGAATTATTATTATTAATGAGTTTTGTATCGCGTGTGGTTACCCTTGGGCATCCCAGCGCTCATCCAGAGGAAGGCACCATAGCTGGAACAGAGGCACTAGGCAGGGAACAAATGAGTCTTTAAAAGTTTACGAAATCGTAAGGTGCCCGTTTCAGAGCGCAAGTCCAGCGGAAGAGAGTTCCACAAAGTTGCCACGTTTATGGAGAATCTTCTACCGCCGGTTCTGGCCTTCCTTACTCTCGCAACTTGCAACAGATGTTGGTGATCTGAGCGAAGGGCACGAGGGGCCTTGTAGGCTTGAACCATACCCCGTAGGATAGGTGGCCCTTTCCCCTGCAGAATTTTGTGTCCCATACAAAGTGCTTTAAACTTAACCCTCTCTCTGATAGGGAGCCAGTGGAGCGCCTTCAGCGCGGGGCGAGCTGATTGCCGCCTGGGAAGGTCCGTCAAAAGCCTGGCAGCAGCATTTTGTACTTGCTGCAGTTTGTTTAAAATTGATTCAGGAGCCCCCAAAAACAGCGCGTTGCTGTAATCCAGCCGTGAGATGATGAGCCCCTGAATTAATAACCTTCTAGAGGCCATCGGGAGGAGGGGTAAGATCTTCCGGGCTGACCGGAGCAGGCCAAAGCACACGCCTGTGGTCTTCTTAGCGTGTGACTTAAAAGAGAGGTCCTGCTCCAGCCACACCCCCAGGCTCTTAATCTCCTGTTTAGGGGAGAGTGGCGCTCCCAGACAGCTAGGCCAGCTACTAGGGGACAGGAAGGGAGAAGAGTTCCCCAGCATCATCAGTTCCGTTTTTGAACCGTTAAGTTTGAGAGCTGAGTTGCACATCCAAGTAAAGATCTTAGCTAAACATGTGTGCAGCCGGTCTGATTGATTCGCCGACTGGGGAAGGCCTACCACTAACTGGGTATCATCAGCATAGCTGATAACCTTGATACCCAGTGGCAGCACCACACTCTCCAGTGGGGCCATATAAATGTTAAACAAAGTAGGGCTCAGTGATGAGCCCTGTGGCACACCACACTGGAGGGGGACCGATGTTGACTTCTCGTGGCCTTTCCAGACCTCAAACGTCCGGTCTTCCAAAAAGGACGCAAGCCATTTCAGGGCCATCCCAGAGACACCCACCCCCGACAGCCGTTGGAGTAACACCTGATGGTCTACGGTGTCAAATGCAGCACTGAGGTCCAGGAGGATCACTGCCACCGATCCCCCTGAATCCAAAATTCTCCTGGCATTCTCCACGACTGCCAGCAGGGCAGTGTCCGTCCCCTGGCCAGGGCGAAAACCCGTTTGGGAATCACCCAGCAGGGAGTTGGATTCCAAAAAACCCGATAGGCGTCTGTTCACAAGTTTCTCCGCCACCTTGCTGAGGCCGGGGAGCAGGGAAATAGGCCTAAAGTTGGCAAGGTCGGCGGGGTCCAGATTGGGCTTCTTCAAGAGAGCCTTCACTACCGCTCCCTTCCAACTGGGGGGCACCACACCTTGGGAGAGGGATAGATTTATAAGGTCCGTCACTGGGCCGCCGATGGTAGAGGCTACCTGCTTCAGATATTTCATCGGGACAGGGTCTCTCGGGGACCCACTCTTCATGGTCGCCAAAACCCCAAGAGCTTCCTCCAGAGTAATTGGACCAAAGGAGTCCAGCTCCGCTGACCGCACCCTGGGCTGGGACCCTGGGTTACCAACAAGGGGTGTCTCCTGAGCAGGCTGGGGTAGGGATGCCAAGATGTTTTCTATCTTGGTTTTGAAGAAGGAGGCCAGTTCCGTACATTTCTCACGCAGATTATCATAGATGACCGGAGGTTCAGGAGTTTTCAAGAGTTCTCTAATAACCTTGAAAGATTCTTTCGCGGAGTTGGAAGAGAGACCTATTCTCTCCTCGAAGAAATCAGATTTTGCTACTCGAATGGCGGATTTATAGGTACTAAGAGCCGCACGATATTCTCTCCGGCTCACTTCACCCCAGTCCTTCCTCCAGATCCGCTCCCGCCTCTTGCAGCCCTTCCTCAGTATTCTCAACTCTGGCGTGTACCAGGGGGCTGATCCCACTCTCCTACCCCTAGTAAGAAATCTTTTCTTGGGGAGGATGGCATCGAGCGAGTTGGTCAGCCAGGTGTTTAAATTCTCATCAGCTACTATCGGGTCCAGCCCAAAAGAGGCCGGGACACCTCCAAGTGTCCCGCCCAGGTATCCACTGGGAGCCTAGACCAGGCTCTTTCCACCGTATACACCCTAGGTATTGATAGCACTGGAACGTCGAACTGCCACCGGGCCGGGACCATGAAATGGTCTGTCCAGGGCAAGGCCAGCGCGGGGAGTACTTTAAGGTGGTCCGAGTTTGAGAATATAGGATCAAGCAGGTGTCCCTTCCCATGAGTTGCACCTGAGTTGACCAGATTAATCTCAAATGCTTTGAGGTCACACTGCAGGTCTACTCCCAGAGAGTTAGAGGGGTCATCGAAATGGATGTTAAGATCAACCAAAGCGACAAAGTTAGCCGTGGAAGTGGCAAGGAGCGCGACCGTTTCTAAAAAGGAATTGAGAAAATTACCCATTGTCCCAGGTGGGCGGTAGATAAGGAGGCCGGCCAGGGATGCAGTGGACGACAAGCGGAGAGAGAACTGACAGCTCTCGCAGTCGCTAATCCCTCCATCTCGGACCTTACAGATTAACGTATCCCTGTAAAGGATGGCAATTCCTCCTCCCCGCCCCACATGTCTGTCAAGATGAGATATAAGAAAACCTGGTGGGAGTGCTCTGACCATATCCGGGCCGGAGCAGGAAGAAATCCAGGTTTCAGTTAAAAACAATACGTCCAGCTTATGGTCAAGAATAAGAGAGTTAATTTCTATCGCATGACTGGGTAGGGACCGGCAGTTCAACAGGGCTATTGATAACAGAGAGTTATCTGAGGCCGTATTATGACCCAGATTACAAGCCCCGCAAGGCCGGAACGGTTGCCTCCCTCGTGAGCAAACCTACATGTGGTGGGTTTCGGAGACCGCCATGACATGAGCTCCTCCCTACATTCTGTCCATTAACTGTGTTTTTTGCAATTTTCACCCAGAGTGGGCAGGGTAAGCTCAGACGTGAGTCCCAGGCTCTCCACACCACTGGAGTCAAGCTATCCAGGCTGATGAAGGCTGATAGCCTGAAACTGGTACTTGGATGCTTGATTTCGGTCTGGGAAAGACATGGCTTGGTAGTTCGGACTGGACTGTTCCCATGAGGCACAGGGTCAGAGCTGATTTGCATATAGCCAGTGTCTAACCCAGGGTGGTGTGGAGTGCAAAAAAACGATGGATTTAGGCCCAGATCCTTGTACTGGGGTGAATGTATGACATTGTTCTACATTCTGTCCATCAACTGTGTTTTTTGCACTAAATATCTGGAGCAGTGCATTCCTTTAGGTTCTCATGCTTTCTGTTTGGTAGATGACAAACACTCATCTGCAGATCCCAGTCCAGGTCGGGTTTTGTATTTTGCAAAGGAGATGAGAGTGAGAAGTGAGGAGTGAGGAGCGAGGAACAAGGACGCCGAACCACTGCCTCCAGCTGTCGGCCTCACCCCCCAGCCCCAGGTGTCACGGACTTCATGGGCTTCAGTGGGAGCTCCCGTTTGCGGCCTGATGCCGATTTTCCTGATCCTGCATTCCAAGCCGCAAATCGCCTGCAAAGCATCCCTAATCACCTCTAATCGGACCGAGAGGGGGCAGAGCAGCGAGCAAGCATTGGTCAGCTCCCCTCGCAGTGTATCGAACAGCTGCCGTTCTGGAGGGACGCGGGGGCGTGCGGCAGAGTGGCAGAGAGGCTGAAAGGCACAGCCCTATAGCCCCACAGCAGCAAGGCAGAGCGGCAAAGAGCAGCAGAGGGAAAAGAGGTTCAACAGTACAACCCCAAGGCAGAAAAAGCAACTTTGAGCCGGCGATTATGATTAACCCAGGAGTTGGAGGTAGACTGGCTGCACTACCTGCGTGGGTCAGATAATTGAATCGTGCAGGACAGCTCATCCGGATTCAACAGATTTAGGGCACTAGATACACGCCGAGCTGAAGCCAGAGAGGAGGAGTGCTTTCTTTGACGAGATAATTCACAAAACAATATTGCATTAATAAATCGCCTGCAGGAGGGAACAAAAAAAAAAACAGCAGGGAAACAAAAAAACCAGCGAGACGTGCAAAAGCAAGCAGGCAAGCCGGTGAGGAAGAGAGTGAGTGTGAGAGTGAGAGAGGGAGTGTGGCCCCCTAGTGGTAGGCAGTGGAGTGAAGTGCCCAGGAGAGCCCAGCCCTCAATCTTCCAATCTCTCGACTCCTGCCAACCCCAGTCCTGCTGTACTCCATCAAGCTTTCAATCCCAAACATAGATCAACTGCAAAAAGTTTGATTAGTACACAGCCAACAGCTCATCTTTATCCCGGTCCCGTTGCAGGGAAGCATCTCAGAAGGAGGTCAGGGAGGACGAGAGGAGGAGAAAAAGGGGGAAAAGAAAATGCTACTCTACCCGACACAGGGGGAGGAAAAGGCGGGTTCCCCGGCGCCAATCAAAGAGCACAATACCAGCTCGGCCGGAGTGCCAGGAGAACTAGAAACCACAACAGGAACCACACCAGAGGGAGTGAACCAAGTAGGGTCAAGGTCAGAAAACAGAGTACTGCGGCCCAAAGTGAGTGCTGAAGCCACAGCTACAGTCACAGCCACAGCTACTGTCGCAGCAACAGCTACAGCAACAACGCCCACCACAGGAGCGGAAAGTAATAAGGCAGCAACAAGCAAAAAGGTCACAGAATTTGCCTCATGGGTTACCAAAAAAGGTGGCAAGATAGTCACTCCACCAGCACCCACCAGGCACCATTCATGTCCAAACAGCAGTAAACGGGCACTGATTACTGATTTTCTAAAAGCAGCCATCAAATCTACCGAGCAAAGCAGGAGCCGCGATAACAGTAATGACCCACCTATTTTCAACCTTCCCAAGGCCAGGAACACCAGCAAGAACATCACTGACCCCCTGAGGAGAGCCAATACAAATCCCTCTGACAAATGTAGCCCTGACAGGGGCTGGAAGGAAATGGACAAACAGCGGGGCATGTGTTCAAACCTTCAATTCACTACAAAGAAAGAAACCCCAGATTTACAGACATCAATAACCACTCATAAAAACCCATTTCATTATGACCAGCACAGTAACCTGCAAGTAGTCGAGGCTCGAGTATATGGTCACCCGTCCACCTTAAAAACACAATTACAGCAACAACAACAAATCATATTTGGAAATCTAGAGGCAATGAAAAACCAAAGGTGGTGATGGACGGAGCGTTGACAATACAAACACTCACCCCCAGTCAACTGATCTGGGTTTAATCCATCACCGTTCTTTAGCTCACTCCGCCACCCCAGTTCAGACATGGCAATATGCAAATCAGTCTGACCCTGTTCCTCATGGGAACAGTCCAGCTCGAACTGCCAAGCCATGTCTTCCCTGGACCGGAATCAAGCTTCCCAGGACCGGTTTCTGGCATTACAACCTTCTTCAGCCGGGCTTGCTTGACTCCAGTGGCAACGTTAGCAAGGGACTCACGTCTGAGCATACCCTGCCAACTTAGGGCGAACAAAGAAAAACCAAAGGTGGTGATGGATGGAGCGTTGACAATACAAACACTCACCCCCAGTCAACTGATCTGGGTATAATCCATCACCGTTCTTTAGCTCACTCCGTCACCCCAGTTCAGACATGGCAATATACAAATCAGTCTGACCCTCTGCCTCATGGGAACAGTCCAGCCCGAACTGCCAAGCCATGTCTTCCCTTGCCTGGAATCAAGCTTCCCAGGACCGGTTTCTGGCATTACAACCTTCTTCAGCCGGGCTTGCTTGACTCCAGTGGCAAAGTGAGCAAGGGACTCACGTCTGAGCATACCCTGCCAACTTAGGGCGAACAAAGAAAAACCAAAGGTGTTGATGGACGGAGCGTTGACAATACAAGCACTCACCCCCAGTCAACTGATCTGGGTTTAATCCATCACCGTTCTTTAGCTCACTACGCCACCCCAGTTCAGACATGGCAATATGCAAATCAGTCTGACACTGTGCCTCATGGGAACAGTCCAGCCCTAACTGCCAAGCCATGTCTTCCCTGGACCGGAATCAAGCTTCCCAGGACCGGTTTCTGGCATTACAGCCTTCTTCAGCCGGGCTTGCTTGACTCCAGTGACAAAGTGAGCAAGGGACTCACGTCTGAGCATACCCTGCCAACTTAGGGCGAACAAAGAAAAAACAAAGGTGGTGATGGACGGAGCGTTGACAATACAAACACTCACCCCCAGTCAACTGATCTGCGTTTAATCCATCACCGTTCTTTAGCTCACTCCGCCACCCCAGTTCAGGCATGGAAATATGCAAATCAGTCTGACCCTGTGCCTCATGGGAACAGTCCAGCCCGAACTGCCAAGCCATGTCTTCCCTGGACTGGAATCAAGCTTCCCAGGACCGGTTTCTGGCATTACAGCCTTCTTCAGCCGGACTTGCTTGACTCCAGTGGCAAAGTGAGCAAGGGACTCACGTCTGAGCATACCCTGCCAACTTAGGGCGAACAAAGAAAAAACAAAGGTGGTGATGGACGGAGCGTTGACAATACAAACACTCACCCCCAGTCAACTGATCTGGGTATAATCTAGAGGCAATCCCAACCACCCAGAAACTTACAAATACCGCAAATTCCTTTATAAATATAAACACGGAAGAGCTATCGGTATCCCAATCTCTTGATGACTCTGGTTCGACAAAAATAACTTTCGACAACTGCAACAAACAAGATAAATCCAGTCTCAGAATCACTTCACCGCAAAAGGAATATCAAACTGGGCAAAAAATCCAGAACCTCATCCAGTACGATGACAATTCAGTCACGTTCAACAACCTGGAAATGACTCCTTTGCTGTCACTGCCACAAAACAAGGTTCAACCCAGCAAGATCCTTGGCACTCCGGACCTCCTGACCTTCCATTCCCTGACAGGCTATTTTATGAAGAACAACGTGTCACTTCACCTTTAGAAGGATTACACAGGCACCCTCCACCATCAGTTTGGCGACACCTGCTAAACACCCTGCACACTATCGGCCAAGCGATGAACTACCACGCTAATAAGTTAGACACACAGGTAGATCTTCTAAACATTTTAGCAAACTACGTCCAGGGGGTCGAACAAAAGTTGCAAAACCTCAACAATTTGATCATGAGGGTGCAGCGAGATCGCGAAACAACATATCAACCATGCCATTGCCACTGCACCCAAATAATAGACCAAATGGCAACAGTTCCAACCCTAATGACGGATATACTGAGGGTTGTCAGCAGCGCTCCAACGCAGACTGCACCTTCTGCCAAGAAAGCAAAAGACCCATTGAGGGAAGATGTCCAGGAATGCCTCAGTACTCAGAGGGCCCATAACAATAGAGCAACAGAGTCTCTCACAGTACAAACTCAAGCAATTACAGATATATCTGAACAACTGAACGGACAGGGGCCCATGAGCACCCGAGCCATCTCACCCAAGGTTAACACCAATCAGTCGTCAGCAAATCAATCAAAAGCATTAACCTCATTATCCAAGCGGGAGAGAAAACGTCTGAGGAAGGCCAGAAACCGTAAACAACTCAGGCATTCAACAAAGGCAATTGGCACAACGACTGAGCTAGAAATGTCCCGAAAGTGAAGACATCACCTCTTCAATCTTAGGGGAGGCTGGAACTACTGAGGACCACTTCACTCCCTTGACAGAATTGTTTGCTGCTCGAAGCACTCAAAAATCGCACACAGTGGAAAAAACTCCACCTGCAAAGGTATATGGAATATTCAATCCGGCTGAGCGGAAGGGAAAACAACATCCTACAACTCAGACTACACAAACCAAGAAGCTCAAGCTAAGTTACAACACAAAAGAATCTACAATAAACAGCCTGAAGGAGGTCATCGGGCCAAAAACAGCAGAAAGTGAAGAGAGGCCAAAAACAGAAACAACAAATACTCCAGGACAGGGAGGTAGTGTATCGAACTCCATCATGAACAATGACAACTCATCACAAAATCGTATAAGTAATCACCAGATTTTGTTCCCATCTGACCCAGAGCAAATCACTGTTGATCTGCAATCCAATCAGAGCTTGGTTATCGAAAGAGGACCCATCCACTTCAATCGCGATCAGAAGTTGGATTTTATTCCCTATTACGTCTCAAGGGGACCTCATGACAACCTCAAGAGAAGCGCACTATTGAAAGTATTTAAAGTCTTTAAAGCCTTTCCATCTTTGTGTCATATTAACACCAGAAACATAGAAAGCATAGAGTTTAGACCAAACTTCAATCCAGTTGGTCAAGAGATCACCACAGTCACCTTCCTTGACAGCTCCATCATTGAGCAGATCTGGCATCAACAGGACTTACTCACCAAATGGGGCATTGAGGTAAAAAAGCCCGCTTTCAACTGCCATTTGATATTTATTTGATATTTATTAATTTATATAGCGCTGAATCACCCATGAGGATATCTCTGCACTGAGGACGTAGGAACATCAGAGCTAGCGGGAAATTATAAGAGGTGGGTCTTTAGCATTTTTCTAAATTGGGCCAGATTGAGTCCTGAGCGTAACTGAGAAGGCAAGCTATTCCAGAATAGGGGGGCAAGATAAGAGAATGCCTTGCCACCTCTACGTACCTTTTTGATTCTAGGAATGGTGAGCAAAAGCTCAGTGCTTGACCTGAGAGTTCGTGCAGGGGTATAGGAGGAGAGCTTATTGGTGAGATACACGGGCCCTTGCCATTAGGGGCTTTGTGAATTATAAAGCCTATTTTGAACTTTACCCTTTTCTTATGGGGAGCCAGTGGAGTTGATTGAGGAGGGGTCCAGAGGGTGTTCTAGATGGGGCATTGTTAGTGAGTCGGGCAGCAGTATTCTGCACCACCTGAAGTTTATTAATTGCGCTTTTGTTGGCTGAAAACAGCGGGGCATTGCAGTAGTCAAGCCTACTCAATATCAGGGCCTGCATGAGTGTTTTTTTTGTGGAGGAGGGTAAGAGGGGGAAAATCCTTCGCAGGAGACCTAGAATGTAGTAGCAGGAACCTGCAATAGTGTTGGCATGTGTGTTATGAGTGAGTCTATAATCAATCTTAACACCCAAGTTCTTAACCACTTCTTTAGGAGTAGGGGCGGTTCCAAACTCTTCCGGCCACCATGAAGGCGACCAGTGAGTGGTAGCTCCTCCAAACAACATGATTTCTGATTTGCCCCCATTAAGTTGTAAATAGTTGTTACGCATCCAGGCAGCGATAGATTTCAAGCCTTCAGAGAACAACAGATCAATATTGGGTGTGTTTTTATCAAATGTTAGAAGGAGCAGGGTGTCGCCAGCGTATGAAATTGGGGTGAATCTCAAGGATCTCATGAGTCTGGCCAGAGGGGTGACATATATGTTGAAGAGGGTCGGGCTTAGGCAGGATCCCTGTGGAACCCCCTTGCTCACTTTAGTAGAGGCTAAATGGTGACTGTTTGTGTTCTATCTGTTAGAAAGTTGGTGATCCACCTCAGTGCTTGCCCCTGAATACCCAAGTCTTGGAGTCTTTCCAGAAGGATGTGATGTGAGATGGTGTCAAATGCTGCTGACAGGTCAAGCAGCACTAAGAGTGCAGCTTGACCATTGTCAGCAGCCATACGTATGTTGTCAGTGACCTCAATAAGGGCGGATTTGGTGCTATGTTTTGCCCGAAATCCTGATTGGGAAACATCCAGAAGATGATGTGTTTCCAAATAATTTGACAGGTGTCTATTAATGTGTTTCTTGATGAGCTTAGACTGTAGGGGTATATGGGTCTATAATTACTGATTTCAGTAGTAGGGACCTTGGGGCCTTTGCGTATGGGTTTATTTTGTGCATCTTTCCAAGCCGAGGGGAGGCTACCCAAGCCCACTTCAACCACCCATCCAGACAGAGGGCTAGCTCAGAGGAGCCAAAGGTCCAGAACAGGACAGCCCAACGAAGGTAATAGCCCAAAGTCAAAGAAAAATCCTGATCACCTTTTCCCATCCATAAGCAGTTTGCCTTTAGGCACCAGGCAGATAAAGAGAGCCGGGAATAGCAACACTAGGGCATGGACACTATCTTACAAAGCCCCAATTTTGAACCAAGGTAGCAACATCTGTTCCTGAATGTGAACGGCCTAAATGCAAAACTGGAAGACCCTGATTTTATGGAGTTCATCAACCAATATGATCTTCTTCTCCTCCAAGAAACATGGCAGGCAAATTTTACACCTATAGTAGGTTTCAAAGAATATCTAAATCCGGCTAAGAGAGTCTCCAAATACGGAATTGCTTCGACAAACTTCCCATGGCATGTTGTCGCCAGGTTGATTCACCTGGATGTTATGCATTAAAATAGTTGCGTCGCCCTCTTATAGCTTGTTAATATTGAATGTTTATATCTATCCCGCATCCAAACTAAAGAGGTCTAGAGTGGAGAAATTACGTGCCGCATTAGCCACCCTCAAACTCGCTCACCCGCATTCCAACATCATACTGTCGGGAGACTTCAATATGAACCTACTTCATGGAGGGGAAAAAAGTAAAATTGGCGGCCCATATACCAGGAAACGACGAGATTTCCACGGTAAAAGATGTGCAGCTCTTTTGGAAGAACTCTTAATGCACATGCTGACCGCACGTAGTCTGATCAACCACCCTCCAGCCTGTACAAGGGTTACACAAAAAACAGGCTCAATCATTGACTACACTTTTATGGACTACGATATTTTACCATATATTTCGAATTTTCAAGTACAAGATAGAGCAGAAAGTGATCATTTACCACAAACCTTCAAACTACTCACAAATACACGTAAGAGTTCTGCGAGGGGTTTTGAGTATTCAGAAATGTTTTGGCGCATAACAAGTAGCGGTGGGATAGAAGAGGAAAGGTAATATTGGATGGTGCTTCTGGGTCAGAGGAAACCCAAAACCTCTGAAAAAGAGTGGGTAAGAGCCCTGCCTTTTAATTTCAATAAACAAAGTCCAGAGCACACAAGAAATCTTTTTGTGAGAGTAATCAAATTATTTCAATAAAGATAAGATCGCACACAAATAGTTCTTTCTATTGGTTTTTATAGGCGAAAATGGTCCTCCTATCAAAGGAGACCCAAGGAACAAGAAACCAGCCGACACGTGTTTCATCAAATCGGGTATTCACCCGTGACTCTTCAGGGCTGGGGGTGATACAAAAGGGAATAGTGCAGTAATGATGCAAAAAAAAATCACGTTCTTAAATGTTCGCATGGGTGGAAGGAAATGACACCTTGTGCTGGTGGAAACCATGGGGATTAGTGATAAAGGACATAATATGTGACTGCTAACCTAATAGACAAGATACAACCAAACTGTATGTGGATTAAAAATGAACAATGTTATCACAAACATGGCTGACAGGATTTAGAAATGATATACGGGAGCAATGTCAAAAGCAGATTAAAGCATAAAGAAGGCTAGAAAAGGAGGTGCGAATTGGGAGGGGCAGGGGAAGAAAGAAAACATAGAGTTATAAACATATGAAAATCTCCCAAAGAGCCTTGTTGTACCTCTGAAAGAAAAACAAAACAAGAGAATAACATGTTTAAAGGCAAGAATTGTGAGTGATGTGGGGTGAGTGATAACTTAATAAAAATGCACTTAAGAAAGGTATGTGTTGGAACAAATACACAAAGACCAATAACAAATAAGGTGATGTCTTTACAATCTCAATGTTTTAACCTAAAGCGCCTTACCTGGAAAAAGGAAACTATTGGCGATATAATGGGCGTATGTCCCACCCTCTTGGAGAGTATTGAAAATGAATCATCGTGCATAGAGGCATGGGAATCCTTTGTTCTCAAACTAGACAAAGAACCCCCAAGACAGGGCAAAGTGAGCAAAGTAGAAGGTTCTCCTGGGGCAGTATGGTTCACAAACAGCCTACGGAAACAAAAAAAACAATTGAATATATATCTAAGATGTCCAAGAACCTGCAGTCAAGAATCCCCCCAAGAGACCCTAAGCCTAATAGGAAAAAACAGAAAGGAATTCAAAATGAACATCAAGGTAGCCAAGCGAGATCATAGAGAACTCACATGGACGAAACTCCTCCATGCCAGCAAGAAAGGAGAGGCCAGACTCTTCTGGGGTATTGTCAAATGGCCAGAACCGACACTTCAACTCGGATATAATGGAGAACACTTGGCAAGCCCATATTGATCAAACACATAATGCAACCTCCACCCCAGTTCTAACAACTTATGGGAGGCAACTTGAGAATGGGGGACTCCAAGCAAGAATAGTTGCTGAATCACCTAAGCCACTCCCACAGAAATTTGCTAGCTTGTTCACGCAAGACCAGGTCTATAAGATCATAAAAAATCTAAGCCCAGAGGGAGCCCCGGGACCAAATGGTCTGCCAAACGTCCTATTTCGGCAGGACCCATCATTCTGGAGTGGTATTCTGACCCCGCTTTTTACACATGCTCTAGTAACTGGCTCAATCCCGGATTCATGGCGAGGAAGCATTATAAATCCTATATACAAACCAGGCCCTTACGCTGACCCCTCTAATTATAGAATGATTGCACTAATCGACGTTGAGGCCAAGATATATGCATCAAACTTGTTGCTAGATCTAGAGGATTGGGTGGATCGTACAAACTTGATGCCAAGCACGCAAACGGGATTTCGGGCATGAATGGGCACCCTCACAAACATCTCAGCGGTAACTCTTCTAGCCAATCAAACCTACGCAAAATCCTGCACCTTGTATGCATGCTTCATCGATCTCAAAGCAGCATTTGATAATGTTCCGAGGGCAAAATTATGGGCCAAAATGCAAAGTTGTGGGGTGCCCAGAAATCTACTGGAAGCCATAATCAACTTATACTCACACACGTGGGTACAAATAAAAATAGGCGACGGGCGCACTCTAACAAAAAAGATTTATACATCAAATGGACTAAAACAGGGGTGCTTTCTGGCTCCCTGCCTATTTAACATCTATACTGCTGACCTTGAGAAGTACCTCCAACTTACACAAACTGCCCCCCCAAAATTGGGCAGAACATCGATACCTAGTCTCCAATACGCGGATGACATAGTCCTCCTAGCCCAAACACCTATAGGCCTACAGTGATCGATATCTCAATTAGGTGCCTACATTACTTCTGCCCAACTTTCAATTAATCATCAAAAAACAAAGGTGCTATGCTTTTCAAAACCCCGTAAAAATAGGAAAAAAGGTAAATTTACCTGGAATTTAGATGCAAACCCAATATCCCAGGTGGATTCGTAGAAATACCTGGGGCTTGCTTATCAAAGGACCCCCATGTCACAGAAAACCAAGATGTGGGACTGAATCGTGGACAAGGTGAACGCACAAGCACCAGCGTATCGCCCGAAGACCGACATGCAAAACAGGTGGTATGATGTGAGCAGGAGGGTCAAGAAGCTCCTCCAGAAGGAACACACCTTGAGTCAGGTCACCGGCAGTGGCCCTACTGCCAAACCATTCTACTTCAGGTCCTGGGAGGAGAAGGTGCGGGACATCCTACCACCAGAGGGCATCCACGGCCTACCTGACATACCAGAGCCTGGTGAATACACAACCAATATGCCCAATATTGTGTCCCAATACACACACAGCACCGTTAATGGGACTTTGAAACCATGCACTGAGAGACATACCTGCCACCACAACCAATAACTCACAGTGAAGCTGACTGACAGGAAGGAATAGTGGGTATGCTTGCAAAGTGAGTGTCTACCAAAGCATGACGGTGTTGTTGTCACAGATACTGCACCCACTCACATTTGCACCATCAACACCTCTCTGAACAATGCTCACCTCACAGGGGCATGGAAATTGGCTGGCAAGTACTCTCGGACTGGGCCCTGTTGTGGGGAGCAAAAGGCTCTGCTGGGAATTGGCCACCACCAAACAACAGGACTGTCAGCCATCTTGCCACTGCTGCCACACCCCCTCACAGGGAAGCACAGTCAGAAGGAGGGAAGTGAGGGCATAATGGGAAGGGGGTGTAGCCCAGAGCATGCTGGGAGTTGCAATAACTCACAAACCTCAGCCACCTACTTGGCCCAGTAAGATCATACTGCACCATGTTCACCTCACAGGGGGTGGAAATGGGCTGGCAGGTACCCTGGGACTGGGCCCTGTTGTGGGGAGCAAAAGGCCCTGCTGGAAATTGGCCACCACCAAACACCAGGACTGCACTGTCAGCCATCTTGCCATTGCTGCCACACCCCCTCACAGGGAAGCACAGTCAGAAGGAGGGAAGTTAGTGCATGCTGGGAAGGGGGTGTAGCCCAGAGCATGCTGGAAGTTGCAGTCACTCACAGACCTCAGCCACCTACATGGCCCACCAAGATCACACTGCACCATGGTCACCTCACAGGGGGTGGAAATGGACTGGCAAGTACTCTGAGACTGGGCCCTGTTGTGGGGATCAAAAGGCCTTGCTGGGAATTGGCTACCACCAAACACCAGGACTGCACTGTCAGCCATCTTGTCAGCACAGGCGCACACCCTCACAGAAAGCAGAGTCAGAAGGAGGGAAGTGAGGGCATGTTGGGAAGGGGGTGTAGCTCAGAGCCTGCTGGGAGTTGCAGTCACTCACAAACCTCAGCCACCTACATGGCCCAGCAAGATCACACTGAACCATGCTCACCTCACAGGGAGTGGAAATGGACTGACAAGAAGTCTGAGACAGGGTCCTGTTGTAGGGAGCACAAGGCCCTGCTGGAAATTGGCTACCAACAAACAACAGAACTCCACAACAGAAATTCACTTTCTTCTAGGCTGACCACTAGCCTCTGGATACTTTTCCCCGCTGAGTAATAGCGGCGATATTCTTTTTGTTTATTTTAAATCCTCCCGCCCTACCCGCCCTGTTGACCCCACCCATTCTGGTCACGGGTCTATTTACTCTCCGCCTTACTCCGCCTGCCAAAACTCGAGCTGTCCTGTGGCAGAGGACGGGCTCGCTGGCGGCACGCGATAATTTTAAAATTTAATTGATTCACTCTCTTCTAGGCTGACCACTAGCCTCTGGATACTTTTCCCCGCTGAGTAATAGCGGCGATATTCTTTTTGTTTATTTTAAATCCTCCCGCCCTACCCGCCCTGTTGACCCCACCCATTTTGGTCACGGGTCTATTTACTCTCCGCCTTACTCCGCCTGCCAAAACTCGAGCTGTCCTGTGGCAGAGGACGGGCTCGCTGGCGGCACGCGATAATTTTAAAATTTAATTGATTCACTTTCTTCTAGGCTGACCACTAGCCTCTGGATACTTTTCCCCGCTGAGTAATAGCGGCGATATTCTTTTTGTTTATTTTAAATCCTCCCGCCCTACCCGCCCTGTTGACCCCGCCCATTCTGGTCACGGGTCTATCTATACGGTTCTAATGTGTCAGCGCAGCGGACGAGCGCAGCGGGCGCGACGGAGGCGCGCCGGAGTTGCGCCTGAGTTAAGCCCGTCTGCGCCCGTCCGCGGCCGGTCGGGGCTAGGGGCTTGTCACTCTGCTCCCCTTATTACTTATTCCCCGGCTAGTCTGAAACTCTTACAAGGTGAGTGGCCACTTCCATCTGTCATTAGTAGTAATATTTCAACCTTTGGTCTCACCCCTCCTACTCCGACGCTCTGCCCTTCCCTGCCCTCCCCCCCTCCTCTTTGTCTTTTATTTTGTTAAACACTAGGTCAGCGGTGAAACATCACCAGGACCTATTTATTTTGCTTGACACCCAGAAGCCAGATATATTGTGTTTAATGGAGACGTGGTTCGGTGACTCGTCACTCCCCGCTCTCTTAGCGGTTCTTCCCCATACTTATGTGGCTCTTCGAATAGATCGCCCTGCAGGGAAAAAAGGAGGCGGTGTGGCGTTTATCGCCAAAACCGAGTACAACTTCCAGTTACTTCCATCTGCCTTTATTGACTCCGTGGAGTATCTGGTAGCTCGCTCTGATACCTTCTCCCCTCCTTTGATTTGTCTACTTACCTATCGCCCCCCTCAGAATACCCCTCACTTCATTACAGCCTTCCAGGACCTAGTAGCCACGCTGACGGTTAATCATGCCTCCCTCCTTATATTGGGGGATTTTAACTACTGGCCTAATGGCCCGTCTGAATGTCAGGCTTCGAAACAATTCTCTGACCTGCTCCAGTCCCTGAACTTTATTTCCCGTGTTCAGGTTCCCACGCATATCGGTGGACACGTGCTTGACCAAGTTTGGTCTCTTAACTACTCTATCTCCTCTGTAGCAGTGTCTCCTTGTCCGTGGTCTGATCACGCCATAATTTGTTTTACCCTCCATCTTAGCATACCAGCCAGGATTCCGCGGGAAAAGAACTTCTGGGCCAGGAATTGGAACCGGGTCGATCTGACCTTGTTATCATCTTCCCTCCTAACCACTGCGCCTGACTTAGGCGGTTTATCTTCGTCAGCACAAGTCACTGGGATTGATACCTGGCTTATGGAAGGCTGCGATTCAGTGGCCCCCCTACACCGGATCTCAATTAAAAGACCTAAGGAGGCGAACAGATGGTTTGACAGTAACCTAAAAGATAAGAAATCGTCCCTTCGCCGCGCTGAAAGACTCTGGAGAAGGGTATACTGTCCTTACCTGAAAATTCGCTATTTAACACTTCGGCAGGACTATAAGAAAGCTATCGTAGAAACTAAAACCACCTACTTCTCATCAAAAATTTTAGCAGTTGAGAATCAACCACGAGAAATCTTCTCGATAGTTAAGGAGCTAGCCTTCTCTGATAGGAGTACATCTAAACCCCTCCCCACTCAAGCCCTCTGTGACTCATTAAATTCTTACTTTATAGATAAAGTTCTTAACATTAAAAATAACATTCCCCCTCCCTCCGCCTCTTATGTTGACCCCTGCCCACCAGCCCTGCCGCTTAGCCTAATATCAATTCCTCCTATCACGGAAACCGGGTTCCGGGAAATTTTACTAAAGGTTAAGTCAGGTTCACCTGCTGACACCTGCCCGGCTCGTATCCTGCAGCAAATTTTCTCGGTCTGCACACAGCCCCCGATCATCTTCCTAAATAGTTCCCTCTTACAGGGAATTGTGACTCCGGCCCTTAAAGTAGCTACCATTGTGCCCATCCTGAAAAAACCAGGGGCCGACTCAGCTATTTCTTCTAACTATCGGCCCATCTTGTTGCTGCCGTACTTGGCCAAGGTGCTTGAGCGGCATGTGGCCGCGGTGCTTAGCACCCATGTTGAGGCTACGGGAGGCTTGGCATCCTGCCAGGCTGGCTTCCGCCCCAGACACTCTACTGAGTCTGTGGTGGTGTCGGTCCTAAACACCCTCAGGGAGGGTCGGGACCAAAATAAACATCAAGCCCTGGTGCTCCTCGACCTTTCCGCCGCTTTCGATACGGTGGACCATTCCATCTTGCTTTCACGTATCGGAGCGGCGGGAATCGGGGGGTCAGCACTAGTGTGGCTCTCGTCCTTCCTGCGGGATCGCACTCAGGCGGTCCGGCTGGGAGAGTTCAAGGCAGACCCTTTGAAGGTCACTTGTGGTGTTCCCCAAGGTTCCTCTCTTTCTCCTTTATTGTTTAATCTTTATATCTATCCTCTTATTTTTGCACTTCAGCAGCTGGAGGTCGCTGTGTTTAATTATGCAGACGACCTCCAGCTGGTCTTTGACCTCTCTTCTTCCCCTCACGCTATCTCCAATTTTCAGTCTATTATGATTTTTATCAGGGACTGGATGAGCCACAATCATCTGAAGCTCAATCCGGATAAAACCGAGTTGGTGCTTACTGGTGGCTCCCCCAGTCCCTGGAACTCTGCATTTTGGCCCCTCACTCTTGGTTCCTCCCCCCTTCCCTCTTCTACGGTAAAAACATTGGGCATAAAAATTAACAACCAGCTCACTCTTCATTCACAGGTTGGTGCTGTTGTTTCTTCTTGTTTTCTTATGCTTAGAACTATTCGTACTGTTTCCCGTTTCTTTTCCCCTCTGGCACTTAAACTCATAATGTCTGCCTTGGTCATCTCCCGGCTAGACTATGCCAATGCCCTTTACAACGGCATTCTGGCATATAGCCTACGCAAACTCCAGCTTGTGCAGAACCAAGCAGCCCGGCTGGTTTATGGCCTTCCCCGGTTCCATCATTCTACACCTCTGTTGAAGGAACTGCACTGGTTGCCTGTCCGGCAACGTTCGCTTTTTAAGATGGGGTGCATGGTCTTTCAGGCACGACAGGGAACGGCCCCGGCCTTCATTTCCTCCCTTCTAACCAACTACGTTCCCGTCAGACAACTCCGTTCGTCTGATCGGTCCCTATTGCTAGTCCCTCGTTTCATCAGGAAAAAATGGGGAGGTTCCAACTTTTCCTTCCTAGCTCCGGTATTCTGGAACTCCCTGCCTGACCACCTTCGAGCTTTAAAACAATACCCCCTTTTTCGCAAGGGTCTGAAAACTTTTTTGTTTGCTCAGGCTTTTCCCCTCTAAATGGCCCAGTTCTGTTTTATTGTAAGCCGCCAAAGCGCCAAGAAACCGTAATGGTGTATGATGCGCTATATAAGCTTTTTAAATTCAAATTCAAATTCAATTCCACTGTCAGCCATCTTGTCATCACAGGCACACCCCCTCACAGGGAAGCTGAGTCTAATGTCAACAGGGATCACACCCCTGAGTCAGCCACCTGATGGCCCTTGAGTAACATTGATCATGTACATGGAAATCCATACATGAGCTGGGTATGTGCACACATCAACATGCTCATAGAAAGGCTTCATGTTGGCAGGACAATGCGCTACCACAACATCAACCTCTGTCTGTGACGAATGCATCCTGACGTCATGTTGCAAATGTCATGTATATGAAACCTTGTTACAAAGCTCAAGGAGGGGTGAATGGTCTACTCCTCCTGTGCAATCTGGTTCATAACTGATTGTGTTGTCTCAATTAAAAGCCATGCATATGTACACATGTGTAGTGCGTGACATCATGTTTTACTGCATCAGTGTACTGTAGCAGCAGCATCATTGACTCGCCTTTGTTGCAAATATGCTGTGCCGCCAGCTGGAGGTAACTTGGCTGGTTCCTCAGTAGTGCCCAGAGGAGAAAACTGAGAGTGTGTGTTTGTGCTCAAGTGCTGTGAGTCAAAAACACACAAAACCCTAAGGCAAATGAAAAATGTTTAACATTATGATGTATGAAGTTACAAACAAAGTTGTTGTGTCTGGATCCAGCTACTCATCCACCACACCATGGTTGGTCATTGTTGGTCAACATGTAGCAGCCCCATGTGATCCTAGACCTAATATCTCCTCTAGACACTACTGGGAAAGCAGCCAGTCTGCCTCCAGGCGGAGGCACATCAGATTTGCAGTAAAGGTGAACCAAAGTAAATGCAGCTACAGTACACCGAGGTGGCAATCCAAGTAGCACGGCCCCATTGCTTTATACATATGGGAGGGAATTTACTAAGGAATTAAATCATGTACATATCATGGATGCACAGGAAGAGTGATCCACTGCCCCCTCCTTCATTGTTAGTACTACCCATTGCAAGATTAATGTATCAGTACCGCTCCCCCTCCCTGTTGCAATATACATAGATCAACCCTTGATGTCTGTAGTAACAGAAATGACAATGTCTGTCTCTTCCAAACACAGGTGCCACTGGGGATTCAGCACCAAGTGCAGAAGAGTCCCTGGCCCAGACTGGAGGATGAGCTCTCTGGTGTTGACCTTACTCTGTCCTCTTCGGATGACGACAATCAACCTAGAATCCCCGGTGTGAGTTATCAGGCTGCCCCAGCATCAGAAACACCTGCTCCCCCTGCAGCCAGGTCCACTGACCTACCACCCCCGCCAACACGGACCGACCTAGGAGACCAAGTACAAGCAGCACAGGGGCCCCGGCCGCCCAGGATGCTACTAACAATGACTCCTATTGAAGTGAATCCAGTTACGAATTCACCTCACTCTTTATTTGGGGTATTTTACTATTATCACGTAACGCTGTGTCCTCACTTCATGAACAGATTATTAAACATCTTCCAATTATTATTTATGCCTTGATGAAGTCTCTGTTGGAGACGAAACACGTGTTGGCGATAAGTATGCTTGAAAAACCTGTTTTTTATGAACCTTGAATAAAGAAGAATAACAAAAATAACGCTATATGAAGAGGACCTTTTTCTTGACTCAACATTGGATTATTGTTTACCCTTATACTGTGTGAATGTTATGTTGTTCCATGGATTTTACTGGTGATAATTGTTAAATTTCTTATCTGTGTGATACGCACATGTAGGCTGAAAAAAGTTAAACACTTTTTGGTGTGCTGTAATTAGAACCTCACTTCTTAAGTGTTCCATCATGGTCTCGAGGTCCGGGAATGGTCTATGGACTGCTGGTGCCCTGCAGTACAGAGATTGGTAAAGTAACATTATACATTCCGCTACCCATGTAGTACTCATCTTGCAGAAAATCACAATATACATCATAGCAATTCAGAATTAACTAAGGTCTGTGCTTTCTTGTTATGGACACATATGTCACCTTCATGCCCATCATCTCACATATCATTGACACATGTGTGCGCTATGGCAAATCATTGAGCTGTGGCACTGTACCCATGGACTGCTGTCACATTACAAACACACAACACAGTGACAAGTGATGACAGATATTTCACAGAGCTCACAACTCCATGTCACGGAGATAGCCCTGGGCCCTGTATTGCCACATGTGCACTGGAATGCCATGTGGTATCATTGATATGCCACAAACAATAATGACTTCCCCAGTTAGTGGGCCCTGTGGTCCCTGCATGCAATACATGGATGCCCCTTACACACACAGCATGTAATAGCATGCACAAGGCACATGGTGGACCCTGTCTCACATTGGGTCCATGGAAACAAAAACATCAGAGACACAACATGTACACAGACTTTGTGGATATCTCATGAATGTAGCCATGGCTCTGTGCTGTGACTTACATGACATGCAACCCTCTACTCATGTTGTATGTGACTGGTCATACAGATCTGCAAACTGGTACTGTGTTCATGACTCATGCCCATAATCCAATACTTTTAAATTACATTAGTGAGGTGCACCTCACCAAAAGTAATCTGTCCCCATGAACTCATGCCCAGCCTGGTAGTGGGTTGACCTAAGTGCCATTAAAGGATAGACATTTTGCCCCACCCCATACACACACAGGTGATACAGCCTTACATGCCATGGGATGCATTGTGGGACATGTTGTGCTGTTGAAGGTGTGGTCATGGCACTTAAATCAGTGTTAAAACCGTCTGCAAGTCACACCAATGTGATCCGACACGGCTGACTTTTATGCAGACACGTCGTATATGCATGGACCGAGTTGTGCACACACCTTGTCCATTGACTGTACGATGCGTATGCATTACAGTCACCCGCATCGGATCACATTGATGCCAATTGGACATGCGTGCGCACAGCTCGGTTCATGCATGTTGGACGCGTATGCAATATGACCAGACGAGGGTGTGTCATAAGCAGATGCGTCGTACAGTTATGGACCGAGCTGTGCGCACGCGTAGCCCATAGATTCGTAACCAGACGGATGCGTATTTTTTAAAATGAACGCATCGGATAGTCATTGGCAATGGACTGTCATGGAAAAGGACGCGAATTCAAAAAACGCTAGAGTCTTGCACTGGAAATAAAGTTGGATGCGTACAACAATGTTGCAAACCTAGGGTGTCCTGAAGGTGAGTGTTTTGAATGATGCGGAAGACGTGTAGGAGTCTTTCATTTCCATGGATTGGACAGATTCACAGAATGCAACCGTGTCTGGCCTATCACTGAGCGGCAATGTCACAAAATATTCCTCTGCAGCACTGATTTAAGGCTGGCAGGCCCCCAAGGACCTCACTTACCTCCACTACATGCTAGAGGACTACTTTCCACAATCCACTGCTGCTGCTGTCTATGCTTCCTCTGGATCCTGCAATGGCACATACTTTGGAGCGGGGCCCAGCATTCACTGAGGAGGAGAACCAGGCCCTGCTGGATGGGGTCCTCCCAGAGTTCAACAAGCTGTATGGGACACCAGGGGAGCAGGTGAGTGTGCAGTCCATTGCCTATCATGTTATGCAAGTGGTATGACTAAAAGTAATGGAAGTGTGCACAGCAGTGTGAAACCATATGCACTGACTATTTTCAGCTACCTATTCATGTGGGTACATGTGTTGAACAGGTGTCCTGCTGCAGTAGTGGTAGTGCAGTGGTGCTGGCCTTACAATCCTAGCCAATGTTACCTTGTCAGACCTGCAGCAAAAATGCACATTTCTATGGGTGCACTACATGTGTACTTCTTTTGGCTTTGTGATGACTACATGTATGTTCAACTGTATGCAGCACAATTATGTGGCATGTGTGGTAATGTCCTCTTCACTTTGTCATCCTCACAGGTTGATGCCCGCCGGAAGCAGGACATCTGACTGACCATCGCCCGTGCAGTCAGATCAGTGGGGGTCTAAAAGCGCCAGATCCGCAACTGCCAGAAAAGGTGGCAGGACCTATGTGGCTGGACCCGGAGGATCGCAAGCTGAAGCTGTCGCCTCCTTGCCGTAGGGGCGGACACCGGACCCTGCCCCCCCACACGCTCCGGATTCTGCGGTGATCTTCCCGACCTTGATGGGCAACTGAAGGCCAGACAGCAGCAAGGAGGGGGTAAGTCCATGCCTGATCTGTGAACATGTCTGACATGCTATGTGCAGTGATGTGGCTTGGTCATACTCCCACATTACGTTGGTCTTGGAGTCCAGGACTCATGTCCCTCTATTGTGTAAGTCACACTCCTCACCTGACCCACAGTTGTGGCCCCTAAAGTCTGTGACTAATATCAACTTGGGCTCTGTGTCCCTTAAATGAGCTATGCTGATGGTCCTGCACAGCATATGTTACTTTGACTCTGATGTGTGCATTGTGGGTGGGTCTCCTCTTAGTACTATGCTTGGTCTCTGACATGTGTTCTGTGTGTGCCTTTCATATGTGTTCATATTGCAGGTCTGGGTCACAACATATGTGTGGGGTACTGAAAACATACCCATGCAGCAGCTGAGTCCATGTAGTGTCCTCAGGGCTATGTAGAGGAAGTATGTCACATTGGCTCAGACACCTGGCCACTGTCCATGCGAATACACTGTATTTGGTTTACCTGCTCTGTCATGCCCTCTCCAAGGCATAGTGAGTCTCTGTTCTCACACTCACGTGTTTTGACCCACTGGTTGTGCTTCCTGAAATGTGCCATCAGGTGTCTGACACAATGTCTTTGTAGTTTGGCTTCCTATTTTGTGACAACTGATGTGTTGAGGATTTTAGTGTGAGCAGGACATCTCAGTTGCGACAATGGGGATGATACTTTTGCAACATATAGGAGTGTGGTCAGATGAATGAGCACAATGCTGTATGCAAGAGTGACTTTCACCCAGCTGTATGTAATTGTCAGCAGACTGTGCGGTGCTCATGTTCAGGTAGTTGTGTTTGCAGTCACTCCTATGTCAGATTTAAGTGATGTAGGACCATCATAGTCCTAGAACAGTGTGTGGCAGGGGACAGACTGGTGCACTTGTCAGCTGAAGACTTTGGTATGGGCATGACCTAAGAATGTGATGCAGTGCAGACTGATGTTTTTGGGATGCATTGCCCCATGACATGTGACAGTGAAGACTGACTTGCCATGCATGTGTGTGCCAGGGCATTTGGCTTGATAGGAGGGATCCTACATTGGAGTCCGAGGCGCTCCATGCACCCAATTGTCTCATTTAGTATCAAGACGTTAGGACATCATTGTGTGTTGTGCTGCTGGGCATCACAAGATTGTGAAATGTGAGTCTGGGCATACATTCATCCAGACACCTGTACTGAGTGATTGGCATGCGATGTGATGTATGTTAATGGTGATGAACTTCTACATGGTCATTTCCATGTACAACAACTGTGTATGTGGTGCATGTGTGCACTTTGGGGTATTGTCAGCCAGCATGCAACAGACATATGGGTACCTCTCCAGGAGGGATATGGGTGCCATGGTTGATGTTCAGACTGGGTATTGACCTATGTACCCCTGTGTGTGCATTTTTTGGTCATGACAGCTAAGGATGCCAGTGCATGACCGGTATTGTTGGATATTGACAGTGGTGTGTGCAGTCAGTGCAGGAAACTAATGTGGTTCTTCTTTTCCTACTTATATGCAGATACATCCAAGGGCACAGGAGACAGCGCCACGGACCAGAATGAGCCACAGAGCCAGCCCAGGCCATCAACTGAGGAGTTGGAAGGACCCTGTGGCACAGAGGCTGAGGGGAGCCACACCGAGGAGTCCTCAGCACCTTCCACCTCAGTTGAGGACCACAGCAGCTCGGAGGATGACTCCCTTGTCGGGGCAGGTGTCAGCAGCCAGGAAACAACAGAGGGTGAGGCTGTCCCCGCCACCACCATCACGACCACCACCACGACCACCACCACCCTCCCCTCCCATCCCAGAGATCTGAGGCAGCTCCCGTGTTCGGGGATATGTCTCCTTCGTGCCAGGCACCGCACCCCCTGCCGCTGTGTCCCCTGCTGCCCTGAGTGTGGAGTCTGTGGACTTACTTACACAGATCCATCTAGGGCAGACATCAATGCTGAGTGTCCTCCATGCACACAACGGTCTGTTGACACAAGTGGTGTCGTTCATGGAGGACATCTCATCTGGCATGTCTGCCCTACAGAGGACCAATCAGTCCATGGCCTCCTCACTGACGGCCACAGTATCCCTCCTTCAGCAGTCCCTGACCCCTTCAGCCTCAGCCCAAACAACTCCTCCAAGCACTCTCCCTGTCCCCAGCACACACACACCTGCATGGTCACCCAAACACACAGACACAGACAGCACACATTCACCCACACATAACTCTAAACGTGCATGCAAGCAAAGTCAGGGGACTGATACCACACACACAGGGGATGGATCTCAGACACACACACACAGGGGGAAGGGGAAGTCCCTACAAACAGGGAAGAGTGACCCTCACACCCAGCCACCCTCCCCCAAGCGCAGGCAGACTGAGGCCCCCACCCTCAAGTCACCCCGTAGCCATAGCAAGACTCAACCCCCACCCCCCAGCTCCACTGCACAGTCTCCTTCCTCCATCCCCCAGGTCAGCACACCACAGGTTCCCCCGCCACACCCTGTCCCAGGTTCCCCCACCCACAGATACATCATCCCCAAAATGATCAGGCCCTCCCCCCCTGCCACTTGCTCTTCCACTGACACCACCACCAGTCTGTCTGTTGCTGCAATTACTGTGGGGAGCGTGTCACCCCCATCTGTTCTGCCAACCCCACCTGCACCCCTTTCCACTCCCATGGGGTTAGGCACTGCAGTGGAATCCATGCCCACCCAGTCTGACATGGGCACTGCAGTGGGGACCATGTCCACTATACCTGACCTGCCCACTGCAGTTAGTTGTTCCAGCACCCACCCCATCAGACTTTTACCCCACAGTTGTGACGGCACAACCCATGTCAGACCCCTCCACTGCAGTTGCCACTGACTCTCCTGCACCCAGCATCCCTTCCCAACCTCCTTATGAGCCCTGATCCTGTCCCGTGGTGCCTGGCCTGCCCAATGTATGCCCCTCAGAGTGGATGTCCCCTAAACCTTATCAGTATTGCGATTAGTGAATGCTTGTAACTCTATCTGATGGTGTTTACAACTACATTTCTTAGTTTGAATAGTCAGTCTACATGTCTTACAGTTCCCACATCTGTAATGCCCCCTTTGTGTGGGGAGGTTCCAAAGTGTTTTTATAGATGGTATTGCTGGTTTTTGCAGATAGGAGCGCACTACATGGTTTTTAACACTTTTCGCTCTCTTGAACGCATGCATCGGTGGGTTAGGTTGGGCAATATCATCAGAGATTATGGGCCACTTTTTGTTGATGATTTTCTTGATGGCATGACTTTGGGTATTGAATGTTGTCACGCATACCATTCTATCCAACACATGTTCACTCTTATCCTTAGTCATTAGTAGGGATTCAAGTGGGCTATACCAGGCACTCGTGGAGGCTCTTTTGACCAGACGCCATGGGTAACCTCTCTCCAATAGTCGTTGACTCAAAAAATCCACTTCTAACATGTAGTCACTTTCCCTCGAGCATACAGTGATGGCCGCATCAGTGAGTAGTGGTAAGATGGATTGGGGCTCCCCCTTGTGGGCTTTTTAGATTTTAATTTTGTATTAGGTGTAGTCCGTAAGCACACGCCAGTTCAGTTGTAGCTTACGCGGGTTCTTTTAGCTCTGTTCTTTCACCTAGATTTAAGCACCGCTCGAGTACTTAGCCGCATACAGCACCGAAGATCGGTGAGTTTTCTAATTGTTGCAAATCACCTGTAAAGGGCTGTCTATCCACCTTTTTTGGCAATAGATGATGCCTTTGTATTTTCTGTTTATTTATTTCACAGTTACGGTATATTCAACGCATCCCTAACACGATCTAGATCAGGTAATGAGACACTACGTGAAATTGTCTTTCAGATTAGTTTTATTGGTTTAGTTCGTTTAGTGACTCCTTCACTGTATGTCCTCCCCCACTATTTTTTCAGATAAATGGCATTGAAATTTGTCCAGCAGCTATATGGTAGACACGGATAAGACTAATTGTTGTGATTCATGCTTAGAAGGGACAACCTGCTTGTTCCGCATTTTTGAGTAAGTGACTCTTCAGACCTGTTCAGTAAATTAGAATTACATACCCAGGAGTGACTGTTGTGCTCTAAATACACCTTATATGTTTTCTTCAGGTGTTGCTGTCGCACTCTACACCCAGGAGCTACTTGGCCCTCTATGTTCATTGAGTCCTCATTGAAGAATTTTGATAAATACATAGGGACACTTTAGGTTATTTTGTAAAATAATGTAATGGTTCCACAGTACCGATTTTGTTCTTATACTTTCACACTAGGTGCCCGCCTCCCATCACTGTCCTGATGAAGACCCCTGTGTAAGGTGTTAACTGACCTACGTTGAAATTTTGGAGTCGAAACATTGACATTTCTTTTGCTTGATGCTAGCCCTTGAAACAATAGAGACTATATAGATTGTGTTTCACGAATGAGGTCTTGTCACGCCTGCCGACCCTTCCGGAAAACCGCAGACCGAGCAGATCACGCGAGACCAATCCAAGATGGTTGCGAGGTTCTGCGCATGCGCGAGGAGATCAGGCCGGATACTAAAGCATGATCTCTCTGCTGCTCTGACCTTCGCGCTCTAGTTTTCACGTCGCTCCATGCGGCGCGTCACTTCCGCCTCGCCCGCCTCACTCCTTGGTTCCTGAGGTTGCTTCTGGCCACTCGTTCCCGTACTTGTTCCTCGGAAGATTCTTTCTGACCTACGCTACATTAGTCATTCGGAGTTACAAACTATTGTGGCTGTTATCGCTTTAGCATTGGAATTACCGCTTAGCTGCATTCGCGGTTCCTTTCCGATTTTTTCCCATACTTTGTTTTGATATCCATTCTCTTACCCCGGTGCCGGCTGTCTCCTCTCGGGGTTCTGGAGTGGGCTCCCTCAGCTGCATATCTTGCGGATCCGCTTTCTGGCCGGAGTTTTGTTCCATCAGACAGCCGGCCTTGCGAGGTGCATGTTGTTGGTGTCCACTGTTGGATTCTGGGAGGTGTGGTCCGCCTGGAGGGATTCTCCTTTATTGTTTTGTTATTTGTCCCAGTCCCTATTTCTTGGAGTTTGCTTCATTTCATCGGATGTTGGCATTCGTCACAGTACTGGGAGAAGACAACCTAGTAACGCGCTTGTAGCGCACCTTTATTTATTTACATTATTCTTTCGCATGGGATGCTGATGTTTCACAGGCCAACTGTTATTGCTCTTCTACAGATACTATTGCTGTTATCTTAGTCAGCTCCATAAATCTACCACATTGTTTAGCCCATTGCTTATAGGGGTAAGACTATACAACACTACATAATATAGTATATTGAACTGTGGCACATTCCCTAGTTACAAACCTATATTCATGACAGGCATTCTGTGGTACCTAGTCACTGTGGACATTAAGGATGACAGAATTATTCCTAGTATCCCGGCAGTCTCCCGTTTCTTATCAGGTATCCAGTAAAGTATTACAGAATATTTTGAGTAATGTTTGATGCTTTTATATGTGCTAATTAACTGTTTCTTTACCCGCACCAGCTGCATCCGGAGAGAGAGCCATCCAAGAAGTCCAGTGTCTTTCCCCTTCTTACCTTGTTTTGTTCCCTCCTTTCCCTCCCGATCACCATTGCGTTCTAGTGTTTGATAGCCGCAATTGGTGTAGGGGGGGCGGGTTGGGCTAGACTTCGGTTCCTGGCACTCCTGCAGAAACTCCTTTGGCTCCTTACAGAGCGCGAAGCCTTAAATATTGTTATTCTGCCCGAGTGTCATGACCCAAGTTACTATGGAAGATCTGGCCAATATGTTGGGGAATCTCCAGCTAGAAACTCAGGCTCTTTCACATAGAGTAGATAACTTGCAGAGAGAGAGACAGATAGAGACTGAGGGAGGAGGAGCGGGATCTAGTTCTGCCCCTCAGGTCATTCATATTTCCACCCCTCAATCTGTTCCGTTAGCTCCACCGGAACGTTTTTTTGGCGACACGGCCAAGTTCGCTGCTTTCATTAGTCAGTGTCATTTGCATTTCACATGTAAGTCCAGTTGTTTTCCGACTGATCAGTCAAAGGTGGCTTTTGTTATTTCTTCTTTGGGAGGCTCGGCAACTAATTGGGCCATCCCTTTAATAGAGAGGAACGATCCTCCTTTGCAAGATTATTCCAACTTTAGAAACGAATTGAAGAAGCTTTTTGATAGGCACACCTTTACACATTCAGCGGACACCGAATTGTTGTCCTTAAAGCAAGAATCAAAGGAATTATCCGTTTATATCACCTCTTTCCAAAGACTAGTCGCTGAGGCCGACTGGCCGGCTGAAAAACGTAGCGCCCTATTCTATAGGGGGTTAAGGGAGGATCTTAAGGACGCCTTGTCTCAAGTAGTAGATCCGCCGGACAGTTGTCCTGATCTAATTGATTTAGTGGTCAAATTGGACCATAGAATACAGGAGAGGAGAAGGGAGAGAGGGCATTCCGACTCTAAGACATATGTCTATCAAAGGAAAACCGAGGTGGAAAAGACAGTGGATGAGGTGGAACCAATGCAGATAGGGTCTATTAAGGGACCTTTGAGTCAGGAAGAATGTCAACGTAGGAGGGACAACAAGCTCTGCCTTTATTGTGGCAAGTCCGGACATTTCCTGAGAAATTGCCCTGTTAAACCCACCCAGAGTAAGAAATCGGAAAACTAGAAAACCCGACACCTTCTGAGACTAGGGTTTCGGGTTAGTTCAGCTTTAATAGTCTCATCCCTTGACACACAATCTGATCTTCACAGCCATTTCTTTGTACCTGCTCGTTTGTATTGTTGTGAGGGACGTATGATTGAAGTTCTTACCATGTTGGATTCCGTGGCTACAGGGAATTTTATGGATACCGAGTGGGCTAGTCAACATTCTATAGGATCCACCCCCAAGGAGACATGGGAAAGGGTCACAACTATTGACGGCAGTATATTGAAATGGGGCCTCTTACCCATCAAACTGTGTCCCTGCAATTACTTTTGGAGCAGGGACATCAGGAACACTTGACCTTTGATTTAATTAAGTCCCGCAGTTCCCTGTGTTATTGGGCTTACCCTGGCTTCACTCCCATAATCCACAGGTAGATTGGGTTAAGACCACCTTAGAGTTTACATCAGATGCTTGTAAGGAACACATGAGAGGGTTACAGGTAGAGAAGACACTTGCCTCATCTAGTCTTTCAGGACTGCCTTTGGATTATTCAGACTTAAGTGTTATTTTTGATGAAGCACGAGCAACCAGCCTTCCGCCTCATCGGCTATATGATTGCCGCATAGACCTTCAAGCAGGGGCTAAGATACCCTGCAGTAGAGTGTATTCTCTCACTGAAAAAGAGAACTTGTATTTGCGAGAATACCTTGATAACATGATCGAGATGGGATTCATCCGACCTTCTCGCTCCCCTGCTTCTTCATCTCTCTTTTTCATACCAAAAAGGGAGGGTGGCTTGAGATGTTGTATTGATTATAGATCATTGAACAACATAACAATCAAAAACAGATATCCTCTTCCTTTGATTTCCTCCCTCCTTGACAGGATTAAGAACGCCACCATCTTCACTAAGCTTGATCTTAGAGGGGCATATCATCTCGTGAGAGTCAAGGAGGGGGATGAATGGAAGACGACCTTCTGTTCCAAGTTCGGACTCTATGAGTATCTTGTAATGCCCTTTGGGCTTTGCAATGCCCCTGCGGCTTTTCAATTCTTTATTAATGAAGTTTTAAGAGAGATGCTGGACGACTATCTTATTGCCTACATAGACGATTTGCTAATTTTCTCTTCATCTGTAGCAGAGCACAAGAGGCATGTTCGGAATGTACTAGAAAGACTAAGGGACAATCATCTGTACTGTAAGCTGGAAAAATGCATGTTTCATGTTTCTGAAGTTGCCTTTATGGGTTTTGTTGTGTCATCTAAGGGGTTACGCATGGACCCACAAAAGGTGGAGGCTATTCATCAATGGCCAACACCACGAACGGTGAAGGAGGTCCGAAGTCTTTTGGGCTTTGCTAATTTTTATCGTCGATTTATCGACGGTTTTTCTAAACTAGTGGTACCTATTACAGCTCTGTTGAAGAAAGGAGTCCGGTTCCAATGGTCCTCAGCTGCTGATATAGCATTCGCTACATTGAAGGCGGCCTTCACGCAAGACCCCATTTGCGTCATCCCAATCCTATGTATCCATATGTGGTGGAGGCAGACGCTTCAGAAGTGGATGTTGGAGGCATCCTTTCCCAAACTGACCCCGAAACAGGGATTTATCATCCTGTGGCCTTCTTATCAAGGAAACTGAACCCAGCTGAGGTGAACTACTGCACAGGAGACAAAGAGCTGTTGGCCATTAAAAAAGCTTTTGAAGAATGGGGGCAATATCTGTTAGGGACTAATCACACAGTGACTGTGTTAACCGACCACCGCAATCTGCAATTCCTGAAGTCTGCCAGAGCATTGTCCATGCGACAGCTACGGTGGACCCAATTTTTTAGCGAATACGATTTTGTGATCATATACCGAGCAGGAAGAAAGAATGGCAAGGCAGACGCCTTATCTCATTTGGGATACGATCCTGTTGAAGAATGTAGTACACCTCTACCGATTATAGCCCCCGATAGATTCATAGGGGGGGGTCTGTTCCGAGGAGGACTTTTTGGACAAAGTGAGAAAAGAACAAGAATCCAAAACCATGAAAGACATTACACATAAACAAGAGGTTGTCAAGGTGGGTGATTTCTACTATGTGGAGTGTGGGTTAGTTCTCCCTTCTGCTGAATTACAGAGTCAGGCTCTTCATTGGTGTCATTCCCATCCATTAGCAGGACATCCAGGTTACAAGAAGAACATAGAAACCCTGAAACAATATTTTTGGTGGCCGGGAATGGGCAGAGACACAAAGAGGTACATACAGACTTGTTCTATTTGTGCACAGAGTAAGGTTTCCCATCAGAACCCCATAGGATTGTTACTTCCATTACCGACACCCCCGAATCCTTGGCACACCCTCTCGTTAGACTTCATTGTGCAGTTGCCACTCACTGTCAAGGGTCACAATACGTTACTTGTTGTAGTGGATACATTTACCAAAATGGCTCACTTTATCCCCCTGAAGGGACTCCCGTCAGTACTGATCTAGGATAGGGGCACCCAATTCATCTCCCGATTTTGGCAGGGCCTGTGTGCACTTTTGTCGGTAGATGTCAGACTCTCTTCTAGCCACCATCCACAGACGGATGGCCAGACAGAGAGTTGATCAGTGTTTCGAGCAGTATATAAGATGCCAGGCCTTACATTCCTTGAAAGAGTGGGATGAGTTGGAATGGTTAGCAGAGATGGCATATAATAACAGTCACCATGCATCCACAGACTTTACACCCTTTTTCTGTACATATGGGTTTCACCCCCGCATTCTCCCTGGGGCATCCTCCTCATCTACGAATGTCCCCCTTTGTCACACACCCGCTGCTAGTGAATTGGTGCAGGAGATTCAGCGGAATCATACACTCACACAAGACAACTTAGAACTAGCCAAGAAGTGATACAAGAAGGGTGCAGACCTCCATAGGCGGCAGGAGTCTGAGTTTCAGGAAGGGGATGATGTGTGGTTATCATCCAAATACATCAATATGAAGGGGGCCTGTAAATTCAAACCTAGGTATATTGGCCCTTATAAGATATTGAAAGTCGTAAATCCTGTGGCCATGAAACTCGAGCTCCCAGAATCCATGAAGATACATCCCGTATTCCATGTATCGTTATTAAAGGCTGTAGAACCAGGAACTGTTTTGCCTACCTCACCTCCTCCCATAGAGATAGACGAGGAGTTGGAATGCGAAGTTGAGGCCATCATAGACTTAAGGAGAGTTAAGCGACGGTTACAGTATCTCATACACTGGAAGGGGTATGGGGTGGAGGAACGAACCTGGGAACCAGCTAGTCAGGTCCACGCCCCTAGGTTACTGAAGAACTTCTATAGGCAACATCCACTGAAGCCTAAACCTGTGGGGGATCCATAGGGGGATGTACTCTCACGCCTGCCGACCCTTCCATGAAACTGCAGACCGAGTAGACCACGCGAGACCAATCCAAGATGGTCGCGAGGTTCTGCGCATGCGCGAGGAGATCAGGCCGGATACTAAAGCATGATCTCCCCGCTGCTCTGAGCTTCGCGCTCTAGTTTTCACGTCGCTCCGTGCGGTGCGTCACTTCTGCCTCGCCCGCCTCACTCCTTGGTTCCTGAGGTTGCTTCTGGCCACTCGTTCCCGTACTTGTTCCTCAGAAGATTCTTTCTGACCTACGCTACATTAGTCATTCGGAGTTACAAACTATTGTGGCTGTTATCGCTTTATTGACCTCGATGTTAGAGGTTAATAGCATCGGAATTACCGTTTAGCTGCATTCGCGGTTCCTTTCCGATTTTTTCCCATATTTTGTTTTGATATCCATTCTCTTACCCCGGTGCCGGCTGTCTCCTCTCGGGGTTCTGGAGTGGTCTCCCTCGGCTGCATATCTTGCGGATCCGCTTTCTGGCCGGACTTTTGTTCCATCCGGTCTTGCGAGGTGCATGTTGTTGGTCTCCACTGTTGGATTCTGGGAGGTGTGGTCCGCCTGGAGGGATTCTCCTTTATTGTTTTGTTATTTGTCCCAGTCCCTATTTCTTGGAGTTTGCTTCATTTCATCGGATGTTGGCATTCGTCACAGTACTGGGAGAAGACAACCTGGTAACGCGCTTGTAGCGCTCCTTTATTTATTTACATTATTCTTTCGCATGTGATGCTGATGTTTCACAGGCCAATTGTTATTGCTCTTCTACAGATACTATTGCTGTTATCTTAGTCAGCTCCATAAATCTACCACATTGTTTAGCCCGTTGCTTATAGGGGTAAGACTATACAACACTACATAATATAGTATATTGAACTGTGGCACATTCCCTAGTTACAAACCTATATTCATGACAGGCATTCCGTGGTACCTAGTCACTGTGGACATTAAGGAGGACAGAATTATTCCTAGTATCCCGGCAATCTCCCATTTCTTATCAGGTATCCAGTAAAGTATTATAGAATATTTTGAGTAATGTTTGATGCTTTTATATGTGCTAATTAACTGTTCCTTTACCCGCACCAGCTGCATCCGGAGAGAGAGCCATCCAAGAAGTCCAGTGTCTTTCCCCTTCTTACCTTGTTTTGTTCCCTCCTTTCCCTCCCGATCACCATTGCGTTCTAGTGTTTGATAGCCGCAATTGGTGTAGGGGGGACGAGTTGGGCTAGACTTCCGTTCCTGGCACTCCTGCAGAAACTCCTTCGGCTCCTTACAGGTCTAGCTGCTTATAACGTGTATGAAAATACATGTACCATTAGCATGTTATTGAAAGGCCGACTTTGCTTGTGAATTGGTTTATGATCTCAGCCTTTTTTCCATGTTTTTCTCATGATCACAAATCCTCACTTCAATTCACCCACCCATACCCCTATTTCTCTGTCCTGCTGGGCACCTTTTGTACATATGATATTATCTTTTTCTATATGCAAAGTAATTTTGGTTCGGCAATGTGATTAAATAACAGTTGCTTCCGAAAAATCATTGTGGTAGAATATTCTTATGCTTACATGATTCTATTTTACAAAGTGTAGTCAGTCCTTAACCACTTGGATGCTAGGCATCTGGTACCGCTGCAATGTAATTTCCATTGAAATCAATGGAAACTCCATGACGAGTTACCCTTGTCATTAGCACTGAAGGGGTTAATTGCTGGGGCCACTATCTATTGTACTACTATTCACCCAGGTCCCAGTACCATTGGGTTTACCATTTTAATGTAAAACATATGGGTGGGGTGGCATCAGTGATAGGTAACATGCCCCTATGGGTGGAGTGGCATCAGTGATAGGCAACATAACACATATGGGTGGGGTGGCATCAGTGATAGGCAACCTAACACATATGGGTGGGGTGGCATCAGTGATAGGCAACATAACACATATGGGTGGGGTGGCATCAGTGATAGGCAAAATGCCCCTGTGGGTGGGGTGGCATCAGTGATAGGCAACATAACACATATGTGTTGGGTGGCATCAGTGATAGGTAACATGTCCAAATGGGTGGGGTGGCATCAGTGATAGGCAACATAACACATATGGGTGGGGCAGCATCAGTGATAGGCAACATAACACATATGGGCGGGGTGGCATCAGTGATAGGTAACATGCCCCTATGGGTGGGGTGGCATCAGTGATAAGCAACTTAACACAAATGGGTGGGGTGGCATCAGTGATAGGCAACATGACACATATGGGGGGGTGGCATCAGTGATAGGTAACATGACCCTATGGGTGGGGTGGCATCAGTGATGGGCAACATAACACATATGGGTGAGTCGGCATCAGTGATAGGTAACATGCCCCTATTGGTGGGGTGGCATCAGTGATAGGCCACATAATACATATGGGTAGGGTGGCAGTGGTGGTGGCCATGGGTTCCCTAAGGAGGCGTGGTAATGGTGGGCATGCTCTGGAACCCCTGGATTTGTTTGTGGGGTGGGTGTCGGACTTACCGTCTGCGCCGTCCACGTCTGTTCCTGATCCGGTCATATATATACAGGACTGGTATGACCTGCGCAATTGGATTCATGGTCCATCTCGATCAGTTCCTAGGTGCTCTGGTTCGAATCAGTGGAATGGGTTAATGGCGCGAATCGGAGTTTATGTGCAGCTCTTCTGAGTGCTGAGACGTCCTGTACATGGCGACTCGTCCGTAACATAGGAACTGCGCATCGTACTTGACCGGCCGGAAGTAGCTGTGTTTATGTTGCCGTACAGCGCGAATCGAGTGTTTCCGGGTCAGGCTCGGTGGGAGATTGATGATGGAGTCGGAGCATGCGGATAAGTCGTGATTTTGGCACTTGTCTGCATCTTACTTCCTCGCCCGGACGGTCTCGCTCCTGTTCCGGTTCGGCCGTAAGGTAAGGGCTACTGACATGTCTCGGAGGGCTGACCGACTGGAATCGGCCCCTAAGAAGAATTTCCAAGTGAAAGCAGTCAATGTTAGCCTATTGTAGGAAATTCAAGCTACTGGTAAGTATGGTTAGAATTACTTTTGAGGATCAGTACTGGGCTCAAAGATGCAGCACTGAGGCCTCTCCTGATAACAGGTGAGTAAATCGGAATTCGTAGTTCTGCTGATTTTATAAGAATATTTTAAAGTTCCAAAACTCCACACTTAGAAGAATTTCCAAGTAAAACCACTCAATGTTACCCTATGGAAAGAAATTCACTTCGCAGGTAAGTAGTGTTATCATTACTTTTTCTTACTCATGGTTGGATCCTGGATCCAGCACTGGTGCATCTCCTGTAAACAGTTGAAAGAATGTGTTTAAGTCATACAGGCGATTTTTAAGGAATATTTCATTTTTTGAAAATAGACACAGAACCTTTTCCGGTGAAAACCAAACAATGGATTCCTATGGAAGGAAATACAAGTTACTGGTAAATACGGTTAGAATTACTTTTCAGGGTCAGTGCTGGGCTAAAAGATGCAGCACTGGGTTCTCTCCTGATAACAAGTAAGTATATCGGAATTCGTTGTTCGGATGATTTTAGGTGAATATTTAGAAGTTTCAAAACTCCACACTTGGAAGAATTTCAAAGTGAAACCAGTCAATGTTAGCCTATGGAAGGAAATTCAAGTTACTAGTAAGTAGGGTTAGAATTACTTTTGAGGATCAGTACTGGGCTCAAAGATGCAGCACTGAGGTCTCTCCTCATAACGAGTAAATCGGAATTTGTAGTGCATCCAGTAAGCGCCACAGAGCTGCGTAGCAGAGAGATGTAAAAAGGGGCACGGCATGCATCACCTCTCTCCAACGCAGCGCAGTGGCGCTTCCTGGAAGCACCTGGTGGACTACTTGGCCCCCATGGTCCCTCAGGTTTGAAGTTTAATTTTTTCCCCAACTTAAAATGCACTACAGGGCGTGTTTGCACACATGACGTCAGGCCCCGTCCACTCCCTTCACCACTGTGTAAAAGCGCCCTGTCACTGTTCTAAGTTGAGAGATTAAGTCCCCTTCAATCCTAAGGATCCCTAGGGACAAACTAGCCCAACAGGTACCTCCAGTAAGCACCACAGAGCTGCTTTGCAGAGAGGTGTAAAAAGGGGCGTGGCCTCTAAACACCCGCCTGCAGCGCAGATCCCTGGCGCATACTGGAGATACCTGTTGGGCTATTTGGCCCTCCGGGACCCCTCAGTATTGAAAGAGAATTAATTCCCCAACTTAAAACTCACCACGGGGCGCGTTTGCACACTGATGAAGGAAGATGGCGTGGCCAAAGGTGACATGTCTGCAAACACGCCCTGTGGCACATTTTAAGTTAAAGAATTAATTCCTCCTCAATCCTGTGTGTCCCTGGGGGCCAACTAGCCCACCAGATACCTCCAGTATGCACCAGGGGGCTGCGTTGCAGAGAGGTGTTCAGAGGCCACGCCCCTTTTTACAACACACTGCAAAACAGCTCTGTGGCGCTTACTGAAGATACCTGGTGGACTAGTTGGCCCCTAGAGACCCTCAGGATTGACAAGGAATTAATTCCCCAACTTAAACCACGCCACAGGGTGTGTTTGCACACAGGTAAACTCAGGCCCCGTCCCCTACCTTCACCACTGTGCAAACGCGCGCAATGATGCATTTTAAGTTGGGGGATTAACTCCCCTTGAATCCTGAGGGTGCCTGGGGCACAACTAGCCCACCAGCTACCTCTAGTAAGTGCCACAGAGCTGTGTTGCAGAGAGGTGTAAAAGAGGCGTGGCCTCAGAACACCACTCTGCAACGCAGCACCTTGGCGCATACTGGACGTTCCTGGTGGGCTTGTTAGCCCCCAGGGACCCCAGTATTGAAGGGGAAATCATTTACCCTCTGCAAAAGCGCCAGGGGGCGCGTTTGCAAAGTGCTGCATGAAGGGGGCTTGGCCTCCTGTGCGATGCCGGGGTTTTTCTTCTTTTGTTTTTTTAAAGAAGGGTGGCTGTGTAGCCCCCCTTCTTTTTCTATTCTTTTAGCCCCATGGTCCCCATCCCCCGGGGCTCTGCCTCGTTTTTTTAAAATACATTTCTTGGGCGCGGCCCCCCTCCCTGCGTCCTTTAAAAAAAATATATATATATTATTTGGATAGGGGGACCGTGTGCCCCCCTCCCTGGCCACTTCTAGCCCCGGGGAGCCCATCCCCGGGGGCTGGTCCTCTTCATTGGGGACCGTGGGGGGTCCCTAATCCCCCCACAGTCCCTGCCGGCTCCCCGCATCCTGCAGGAGCTGGCATTGCTTTTCTACATGGGGAGCAGCTAACATGCTGCTCCCCATGTAGAAAAGCAATCATCTTTGGTTTTTGGAAGAAATAGCAGGTTTCCTGCTCTCTCTTCCAAAAACCAAAGCAGTTTGCTATGGTAGGGCCTTATCGGTACACCATACGTACGAGACCTCCTATTACCTGTCAACCTCGACTCTCTAATTGTGCTCCCTTACCCCCATAGGTTTCGTTCACCGGAGCACCCTAAATTCATTGATTGATCTGACACCTGCGACAAGGCGCTACGTCGCCCACAGCACTGTCCCAGGTAATGCGCCTCCCTACCGCTCTTTACACGCATCGGTCCTACCCACTAGTGCACCCATTCCAACCAGGACCTTTTCTTTTCCTAGATCCCCTTGAATCGTTCTCCAGTCAGCCCACCGTACCTCTCCTCTGCTTTTTCCTCCAGGTAATCATTTGGTTGTTTTCTTCTCTACCCACTTGCTCAGCCGTTACATACTCAGCACCACTTCCTCCGGGTTTGGCCACCTATCCCCCACCAGCGACGTAGTGCCTTATACAGGCCATTGTACCCCGTCGCTCGGTTCCACAATTTGGGGCAATTACCGCTTAATTTCTATCCTACCTACACTATGATCCCTACCGTGAACTTGCTGACACCTGCTGTTCAGTAGCTTGCGCTCCAGCCACCGACCTCCCCTCCCTTCTACTCAATACTCCATTGGTGGGGACTCTTGGGCTCAGACTCCCTGGCGCCAGTTCTTTCGTCGCCGGCATTGAGAAGTACCACCCCCTACACCCTCTTCCTTCACGCGTCCCAGCTGATGCTTACCTTCCTCCCTGCTACCTGTGTCTACCCCCTCGGCTCACCCTTCGAGCTCGTTACACAGCTCCCTTCTCACCTGCCCGTCACCCCTGGTCCGTGCACCTTCCAGCCCGGCTCCCCCTCCGGGTAACTCTTTCCCGTTTGTCCTTCTTTTTCTTTCCCTCCTTATCGCAACCCTCATTGTTCCCTTTTGCCCCACAGCATCGAAAATGAGACAACCCCATCCTGAAGATGGTCCCAATTGATCAGGGACCGAAACGTCGTCGACCCCACAGTGCCAATTGAGGCGCAATATCCAGTGTGGCTCTACTGAAATTGTGATTTGTGATTTGAAGTCACCTTAAATATGTCACACACTGAGCCACCCACTGTATAATATTTGCACTTTGCTCACATCGCGCCGCCCACGCTGTTTCACCCCTTCACTTGCGCCGCCAGCCATCACTTGTATATATTTGAGCACCAAGTATACTCTCGGTTGCCATTTAAAAACTTTTGAAAATTCATGCTGCTCTAAGTATTCTAACTTGTCCTTTTTCTCCCTGTCTTGAACCAAATATATAAGTAATTATTGCATACAAATCATTGGAATAATTGTCTCCTTATTTACTTGCTCATGTAATGCTTCTTGCATACCTTAACAATTGTCTTTTTAAGTTTTACCTGTTGGGATACTTTATTTGTATAAATTGATTCTACCGAGACACAAGATGGCTGCCAACACTTCCTGGTTTGGAGTGTTGACAGACAGTTGACGGCCAATTAGCATGCAGCTCGTGCTCGTAATGGCAGTCAACTGTCTGTCAACACTCAAAACCAAGAAGTGTTGGCAGCCATCTTGTTTGTCGCTAGAACCGAGTCACAAGAAAACAGTAAAACAAAGTTGAGAAAAAAGGAAAGGGGGCAAGTTAGAAACATCCTGACCCTCTAGGTTTGTTGAGGGGGTCGTACATGGATCTTTAGGCTCATTTTTTTTTTTAAATAAAAAATTACAGGGTACGCGTATGGTATTCGAACACAGTGGAAAAGGGAAAAAAACTGGAAGTCTGTTTTATTCATTAGGTCCCGGGGGGGGGCAAATTCCGGGGGCAATTTTTTTTCATAATGGGGGGCTTGTAAGGTGCCCCGAGCACTGGGGAACGGCACCCCTCGTTGGTTTTATTTTGAAGTATGAGGGGGTTTAGGGTCCTCCTCCCCTCAGTCTCGGGGACCGGCACCCCATTGGGGCTTTTTTTATAAATATTTTTTCTTTAAAAGTATGTTTTCAGCTCTCCCTCCCTCTCTCCCCGTACACGTTGCGGGGACCACCACCTTCCCGGGGCAGTAATATGTAAAATGACCATCCAGCCTGGGTTTTTTAATGTTGGGCCCCCTTACTGGAACCCTTGATGGCCCTGGGGACCACCATCTCCCAGGGCCGGCTCTTGCAGTGTCTCGGGGTGCCTACCCCCAGGACACTGATGTTTGCTATGGTAGGGCGGGAGCGTCGCGGCTCCCACTTTACCACAGCAAACCGCTTTCCTATTTGAAAAAGAGAGCAAGTTAATCTGCTCTCTCTTTCAAGTAAGAAAGCAGATTGTTTTTCATCAGAGAGAGCAGCATGTAAGCTGCTGTCTCTAATAAAGCAATGCGGGCTCTCGAAGGACGCGGGGAGCTGTCTGGGATCGTGGGGGCATTGGGGCTAAAAAAAAAGAGTTTTTTGAGAACTAACTTTACTGGTCAAAAAAAGAGCTGTATTTCTATGATAGTATGTATAACTTTCCTGGGTTTTTTTGTGCACCAGTTGTACTCTCTATGCATGCGCAGTCTCGTTTCCAAGCCCATGCTTCTTTCTTTTTCTTTAAGTTCGCCAAGCAAAGCTCTCCTCATTTTAGGTATTAAATTTGCCGCTTTCTTTTCCCGGGCCGTGTGTGTCATCCGCTGCTATACTTTTGTAATATATTAATAAACATATTGTATCTATATTTATTTGAAATGAAGTGTTGAGGCGCCAAACGTTGATTACATACTCCGTCCAATGCCATTTTAGTACTTTTCCTCTGTTATTTTTATTATATCTGTTACTTTCATTTTACCCTCAGCTTATCTTCTCTGTGATCGATGAGATTTCCTGCCACGGACACCACGGTGTTTGTCCTTGGCCTTTGATGTTATTAGATTTGGTCACACGTATACCTAAAAACTAATTTGAAGCACGTAAGCCACAGCCATTACAACGCATGTTCGTCAACACAAAGACATTATTATGATTATGTGTTTATCATGGGTGGTAAATGTTTACTAGTTTTAAAAGTATGCGTGGTAAAGGCATGTGTGGTAAAGCCATATGTGTGCTAATGGCTTTGTGGTGACGATCATGCGTGGTTATTACCGCGTTGTAATGGCTGTTTCCCCTAGGACACTGCCACAACCGGTTCTGGGCGTGGTGGACTCCAGGGCACAAGGCGGAGGGCACGCAGCCCCTCTCATACAATATAGAAATCTTTGTGGGGTGATTGTTTCCGTGGTTTGAGGGGCCATGTTGTAGTCTATCAAGAGAAAATATAACTCAATACTTTTCAATCCTACTCTTGAACATCTTACTATAGTACTTCAACATTATAAATATTATTTTTATTGTGGACCGTCACCCCCCCCACAAACAAAAAGAAGTATGTCGTTTTTTTTATTAACTTTTATTAAAACAATAACTGTAAACGAAACTCAATAATAACTATATTATAAACAACTAGAAAAATAACTTAAAAAAATAATATTATAAACAAATTGTGAAGTGGACTCCAAAAGGCGTACGATTGGTAATCTGCAAAACAAAAACAAAAATATAGTTTAGAATTTTTTAGATGTGAGTAAATGAGCTGAAGCATTACAAGTCAAGGTAACACTACGATTTTACGAGTGCAGTGTGCCTGGTACATTTCCTTTCTATTATAGTGCCGCGTTCAAGTGGTGTCTATATGGAAGTGCCTACTGCGTTACTGATACAAAAGTGGCACAACGGGATTGTAAATATGCCGACCTATTTCTAATGCATTGCAATGAAGAAATTGTAGGCCTCTGTGCTTCCCGTTGTATAAACTCTGCGGCCAGTGGAATTCACAACTTCTCTTTAGCAGTTCTTCTACAAGTCAAAGCAGGCAACAGTGCCTATAAGTTTAAAAGAGAAAGAGAAATGATGTCACAGAGAGTGAGAGAGAGAAAGAAAGAGAGAGAAAACAACATTAAAACTGTCTCGCAGAGTCTGGAGTTGAGATTTTTTCTTGAAAAGTCAGACGTAGATTTACAAGCTCCTTGTGTCATTTTTCCCCATGATAAAAGTGACACAAAAGTGGCATAATAAGCTTGTAGATCTGTTTGTCAGACTGTTGTAACCTATCTGTTGTCACTGTTCGGAGGTAATTATACGTTTCAACACAGTGAAGCTGTTGCACACGACCCACTCTCTCCTTTCACAAATAAAGGTAACACTACGGTTTTACGTGTGCAGTGTGCCTAGTACATTTCAGTTCTGTTATAGTGCCGCTTTCAAGTGGTGTGTATATGGAAGTGCCTACTGCGTTACTGACACAAAAGTGGCACAATGGGAATGTAAATATGCCGACTTTTTTCTAATGCATTGTAACAAAGGCATTGTATATGTAGGCCTCTGTGCTTACCCTTCTTTAAACACTGCGGCCAGTGAAATTCACAACTTGAATTCAACTGTTGTTCTACACGTCAAAGCAGACAGTAGTGTCTATAACTTTAAAAGAGAAAGAGAAATGATGTCACAGAGAGCGAGATAGAGAAAGAGAGAGAAAAGAACATTAAAAGTGTTTAGCAGAGTCTGGAGTTGAGATTTTTTCTTGAAAAGTGAGACGCAGATTTACCAGCTGCTTGCGCCACTTTTCCCATGTTAAAAGTGACAGAAAAGTGGCGCAATATAGCTTGTAGATCTGTTTCTCAGACTGTTGTAAGCTATGTTTTGTCACTGCTTGGAGGTAATTATACTTTTCTGCACAGTCAAGCTGCTGCACACTGCCCACTCTCTCCTTTCACAGATAATTTGTTGTTGTTTTGGAAACAAAATTCTTGTCACCTAGTGCCATTGGCATGATTGAAAGATGGTGCTCTATGTGTTGAAGAAGCCTTCACAGTAATCAAGAGAGTTCACTATTTCAACTCAGATAAGGTTGTATATAGCAGACTGGAGATAGTAGCGTCCAAAACTTTAACAAAGAAAGAGAAACGATGTGAGAGAGTAAGAAAGAGAAAAAGAAAAAAGGACATTAAAACGTGGGAGAGACACACACGACAGGGGAAGGGGTACCTGAAGCCAGAGGCACAACCGCAGTCAAAAATATCGGGGGGGGCTAGAATTTTTTTTTGGGGGGGGTGTTAAATTCAAGCAAAAAGAAGAATGGAGCTGCAGGGGCAGTAAGCGGGAGGATATCAAAGCCTCATTAACAAGCAAAATGTCTTCGGGTGCGACTGTGTGTGGGCCCAGGAAGCTATCTCATCCTAGCTGAAGCCCCGTTAGCCCTATGTGTGTTTTGCGCGCCTGCTGCATACTACAGATTCTCTCCTTTCACAGATAACTTGTCATTGTTTCAGAATCAAGCTTCTTTGCTCACCTTGTTCCATTGCCGTCGTCCTTGTTACATAATCCATCGTGAAGCTCCACATCTAAAAGGTATTAAAAGAAAGATGTTATGATTGGTAATTGTTGCTATATTAGTTTGGAGTTAGATAATATTGCAATTTTATAGACGTTCATTGTCACATTTCTACGAACTGTTTGTATTGTGAATATATTCCGGACATTTCAGCGATTATAAAAACATTACTGCTATTGGGAAAAAAAATTAAACATGTAAATTAATACATTATGTAGGAGTGTGTTTGTCTAAAATACTAAGTCGCATTTTTGTATGTAGTCAGTTACAACCCTTTGACTCCTTCCAATGCGTACTCAAGTCTCACTGCTCACCTTTTCGTGGAAAAGACACCTTCTTCATGATGTAGTCCCGATCTCCAACAAAGAAGTCTCATATATGGTGCCGAGTCTTGATATCTCTATGGCTAACGACATACTCGTGCTCCCATCATCATCATCATTGCAGCTTCGGGCATCACTAACTCAGTGACCAAAGAGGCCACGCATGTAGTAGTGGTCCCCTTGTTCGGTGCTTTGGGAACAACTCTAAAATGGCGTACAACACGTGCGCTCCGTCTCTTTTTATACATAGGGTCACGTGTGTAGTGACGGATACGCTGAATGGGTGTGGTGTGGGTGTATACCAGCCATGAGGGAGTGTGTGTGTCGATCTGACAACTAGACTTGCAACTAAGAAATCACTACAATGGAAATTTGGGCCTTGTACTGTTGTTGTGTCTTCCTGGTAGCGTAAGAGTGGCTTTCTTTTTTCTATGTGACGTTACGATACAGTCACCATGTATGTAGCCTATTTTGTGACACATTTTATTATATAATGCGCTTCAAAAACTGGTTGTGGTAGGGAGTTTTTAAATTAAACTGTGTACTCTATTTACGAGTTTGTTGAGTGTAAAAGTATTTTTTTCTATTTTCTATTCTATCATAATTGTGCTGACTTTTCTCCTTTAGCGTGCAGTACTATATTATTTTATAAAATGTATAACTGTTGAAATCATCTTTGAAAGTAGAATGGAAGCATGTAAGCTGCTCTCTGTGACGAAAAGCAATGCCGGCTCCCGCAGGAAGTGGGGAGCCGGCTGGGACCTTGGAGGCCTTGGGGCTCTTCCCACGGTCCGCAACGTTACATTTGAGTCCCGGGGAATGGGGTCCTCGGGGATTATAAAAAATTTGTGATAAAGGCTATTTTTGTATGGTAGTTTTATCGTACGCGTACCAAGTACATTTGGACGACGTTTGGTGCGAAGATTGGAAGTCGTCTCATAAGCGTACTGATGGAAGAAAAAGAAGAATATTTTTCAGATATTAATGAAGTGTATCTGTTTAGATGTTGGGTGGCTCTAAAAAGAGCCCTTGTGTTTATTGGAAGATGAAGTGTTTCTATGGTAACTGGCAGATTGTGGAATGGGGAAGGGTTGAAAGTTTTGTCAGTTGGAAAGGGTGCAAAAGTTCAAGCAACATAAAGGTGTGTTTTGTTTTGATTTAATGTGGGAATAAATGTGATTTTTTATTTATTCGTATATGTGTGTAGATTGAGTGTGTAGATTGACAGGAAAAGTTTGCTATAGGACTTCCTGTCCCCCTAGAACTGCTTAGGGGGGTTTTCAATGATCGCCAAGTTCAAAATCTTTGATGGCCTTTGTTGAGCCTTTGATGGCCCGGGGACCACCACTTCCCAGGGCCGGCTCCTGTAGTGTTACGGGGTGCCTATCCCTGGGACACTGTTGTTTGCTATGGTAGGGCGAGAGTTCTCTTTCAAGTAGGAAAGCAGATTGCTTTTCGTCTGAGAGAGCAGCATTTAAGCTGGTCTCTTTGACAAAAAGCAATGCCGGCTCCCGAAGGACACAGGAAGCAGGCTGGGACCGTGGGGGTTTTTGGGTTCACCCATGGTCCTCAACGTTATATTTGAGCCCCGGGGGATGGGGTCCCCAGGGATTGTAAAAAATTAGTTATAGATGCTACTTTTTTTTTTACGGTGTATTTAGTGTGCGCGTACTGTGCGAATTCTGAAAGTCGTTTCATAAGCGTACGTAAGGAAGAAAAAAACAATTCAAAATATATATTTTACAAATTTCTATCAAGTTTATGTGTTTATATGTTGGTTGCTTGTAATGAGACCTTTTCTCTTTATTGGTACTTATAAGTAAGTGCTTATGTATTGTCTAAATTTGTTGAGGAGCAGTGTTTTATACAGTGCTGAACTTTTGACCTCTGTTGACAGTTGACTTTTGCAAGATCTGTTGGGGGTAGGGTTGAAAGTTTTGTCAGTTGGAGAGGTTTGAAATGTTAAAGCAATAGAATGTGTGTTTCGTTTTGAATTAATGTGTGAAGGGTTTTAATTGGTTGTTTATATGTATGTATGTGTAAAATCAGAGCGAAAATGTTCCATTTTGTGGTTCTGCTGCAAACACTGAACTAGAGAGATTCTGTATACTATGTGAGTGGTATTCTTCTTAATCTACAAATCAATTTGAAAGGTGAGTTGATACGTTGTATGGGAATGTATGTGGTGCATTTTTGTACATGAAGGAATATACAGCCTCGCCCAGCCGATCTTTACTCCCGGTTCGAGGCGGCGGCGGGCGCCATCTTGGGTGTGGGCAGGGGCAGCGCTCTAGTCGCGCCGGCCTCCCGCCCTCCCAGACTATTTTAATCAGGGTGCTCTAGCTGCTCGCTGCCTGTTAGAGCTCTCCCTAGAGGGAGGACTAGGGCTGCGAGCTACCAGGTGATCAGCTTCGAATACCTGCGACAGTTTTATGAATTTTAGATCGTGTTTCTTTGCCTTGTGAATTTTTAAAAACTTTGGGGGCTTTTACCTTGAGAAGTTAAAGGGAATTGATTTTAGGCATACTGACACCTCTTAACACTCTACTTCCTTGATACAGCCTCGCCCAGCCGATCTTTACTCCCGGTTCGAGGCGGCGGTGGGCGCCATCTTGGGTGTGGGCAGGGGCAGCGCTCTAGTCGCGCCGGCCTCCCACCCTCCTCATCACCTATAAAATGTGCGTAGGGTTTAGACGGCGCAGCGGGCTGGCGCAGCGGGCGCGCCGGATGCGCGCCGAAGCCGCGCCTAAGCCAAGCCCGTCTGCGCCCGTCCGCGACCGGCCGGGACCAGGGGCCCAGACCCCTGCTTCGCGGGCATGCTGCAGGCAAACCTATACAAGTAAGAGGTTGAAATACTTATGTCCCGTTTTACCTACTCATTGTCATCACTTGATGGAGCCCTTGGACCTAGGTCCATGTCCTCATTGCTCATTTAGAGGAAGTTGCTTAGTGCCAGCTGTTCCTGACTCTGATTCGATTCTGGCTAAAGGGGGTCTCCTAAACTGCAGATCCATCAGCAAACACACTCTTCAGCTGTGGGATCTCTTATTGGATGAGGACATGCAGATACTGTTCCTAACTGAGACCTGGCTGGGAGAACACTCTGACCCGGATGTACTTGACACTATCCCACCTGGTTACACCCTCCATAGACTGGATAGGTCAATAGGAAGGGGAGGCGGGATTGCCATTATCGTCAAACACCCTTTCGAGTGTATTCTAAAGCCAGTAAAAATTGATGACTGCGAAGCAGGTGAATTTAGTATCAAACTGACACAACATGACACTATCTCTGGCATCCTAATCTATAGACTTCCTGGGTCCCTGGGCAACTTCCGTAGTAGCCTACTCGAAGGGTTTGCTCAGACCGCTATCAAACACAATAAGGTTCTGGTGCTGGGTGACATGAACCTACACCTAGAGGACCCCGTACAGAAGGAGGCAGAGGATGTTCGCCTTGTTTTACAAGAATTACAGCTAACCCTGCTAAGTGTAGCAGCGACACATCAGAGGGGTCACTGTTTAGACCCTATCTTTGCGAGCTGGGATAAGATAAAAGTACTTGCCCCTCGTCAGCTCCCTGGACTGACCACTTTCTGGTCCCTTTTCAATGTTTTTATCAGACCGCTAGGACTATGGACAATGGGAAAGGATATTTTATGAAACGCAAATGGAGACAATTCTCCAAAGAAAACTTTATAGGCGCCATCCAGAAAGCACAACCAATAAGTGCCCCAGATAGTGATCAGGCGAACAAGGAACTTAACCTACTTGTAACTGCCACTCTGGATGAGCTAGCCCCCATGTGTAAGGGTAAAGTCAGAGAAGGCAGACAACGCACTGCCCCATGGTTCACTACCGAACTCCAGCAAATTAAATCTAAATGCAAAAAGCTAGAAAGGAGCTGGAGAAGGAACCCGAGTGAGCAAGCAAAAAACAGCTATAGCTCAGCACACCGGAGCTATCAGTATGCGGTGCGTAGAGCAAAAGCCAAACATTTTCAGACTCGTATTGAGGATGCCGAGAGCTCCTCGCGAGAACTGTTTAAAATATATAAAGAAATATCTCTGGTCTCTAGCTCCAATACCCCCTCAAAGACCTCCAAGGAGGGATGCAATAAAGTCGCTGACTTTTTCTCTAGTAAAGTTAAAAAGATTTATGCTTCCTTTTCTCTATTACCAGATAAGGGTACAGATTTCAGAGCAGACAACTCATTGGCAGCCCCGGATTCCTCACTACTAATGTTCGAGGTTCCCGCAGCTGACAAGCTAATAAAGATCTGTCGAAGTGTGAAGTCCGGCTCCCCTAATGATCCGGCTCCGGCCTGGGTCATATCAGAGGGCTTGACAGCCTTGGAACCTCACATTAGACACGTCCTACATACCTCCTTTTCCACTCAACAAGTCCCTAGGGAGTGGAAGAAGGCCATAGTACTGCCAATAAGGAAAAAACCCAATGTCGGCTTGGAGTTACTAGAAAATCTTAGACCCATTTCCTTTTTGCCGTACGTGGCGAAGGTGGCCGAGAAGGTGGTTAACGCTCAGCTCACGGAGCACCTGGAAAAATGGAATTTACTCCATCCCTCTCAATCAGGATTTAGGGCGGGCTACTCTACGGAGACGGCCCTCCTAAGAGCCACTGAGACTTTAAGAGCGGGGGCAGATGCTGGTCATACAATGGCCCTGATCATGCTCGACCTAAGCGCGGCTTTTGACACCGTAGCGCACTCCATCCTGCTACGGTGTCTGAACGAAGCTGGGGTTGTTGGTCCTGCGCTGGGCTGGCTGCAATCATTCCTTATGGAGAGATGTTTCCAGGTACAACAGGGGACCTGCCGCTCAGTGGAGATGTCACTAGACCAGGGAGTGCCTCAGGGCTCAGCTCTGAGCCCCACTCTTTTTAACCTATACATGGCCTCTCTGGCGAAAGTTGTACACTCTTTTGGGGTGGAATTAGTGTCGTACGCTGACGACACTCAGCTGCTGATCTCCCTATCGCAGAGCACCTCCAACACCCCTAAAAATTTTAAATCCGGTATGCAGGCATTAGCAGAGTGGATGGATGCCCACTGCTTAAAACTCAATGGCGCTAAAACAGAGGTGCTGGTGGTAGGGGGAAAAAGCGAAAAATGGTCGGATGAGTGGTGGCCTTCATGTCTGGGCCCTACCCCCACACCATGTCAGGAGGCCAAGAATTTAGGAATTTGGATGAATCCCTCTCTCTCTTATGAAGGCCACATAAGGCGGCTCGTGGGCAAATGCTTTGGAGTTCTAAAGACCCTAAACAAAACCTTAGACCTCCTCCCTTTATCGGCCAGAAGGACACTAACGCAGGCACTGGTGACCTCCGGTTAGATTACGGCAACATTTTGTTCCTGGGGGCAACCGAGGGCAGCATAGGTCATCTACAAGTCATACAGAACTCCGCCGCCAGACTGGTGTTAAGAAGACCCAGGAGAGCCAGCTCGAAATTGGCGCTGGATGCGCTTCATTGGCTGCCTGTGAAGAAGCGTGTGCTATTTAAGTGCCTCCTCTTCTGCCACCATATTGTCTGGGACAAGTCACCGACATACCTGAAGGATCTAGTCAGCCGCTATGAACCTACTAGGACCCTCCGTTCAGAGGGTACTGGACTGTTGACAGTCCCCAGGATTAGGAAGGCTAGAATGGGTGGACGTTCCTTCGCGCTCCAAGCAGCTCAAAATTGGAACAAACTCCCTCCTGTGTTGAGGCTGGAGAGCAATGAATTGCGGTTTAGGGCTCTGCTCAAAACACATCTATATACTGCATAGAGTCTGGGTTTTCTATGCTGCTTCATTGGTAGCTTAGCGCGGGGACACGCCGTGATGGCGTTACTGAGCGCTCTATAAGCTCTTTATTATTATTATTATTATTATGGGGTATATTATCAAGACAGGCGATAAAATTATCGCCGCTTTATCGGAAGAAAACTGCCGATAAAGAGGCGATAATGAGCTTGATAATATGCTCTATGGAATTCCAATCAAAGGCCATGTTAGATGTGAAGGATATCTAGCATGGGCTTCAATTGGAATTCCATAGAGCATATTATCAAGCCCATTATCGCTGCTTTATCGGCAGCTTTGTGCCTATAAAGTGGCGATAATTTTATCGCCTGTCTTGATAATATGCCCTATATTTGTCCCTTGTTAAACGTTTTATAGTAGTAAATGTGTTTTGCTATAATACATGCTGTTATGTTTTTTTTTGTTTAATATCACATTGTGCTTCTGTGTACATTAAGGAATTATGGGCCATATTATCAAGAAAGCGCGATACATTATCGACGTTTTTATCGGCAGGAAACTGCCGCTAAAGCGGCGATAATGGGCTTGATAATATGCCCATGTGAATTCCCACAGAAGCCCAGGTTATGGTGTTAACCTGGGCTTCTATGGGAATTCATATTATCAAGCCCGTTATCACCGCTTTAGCGGCAGTTTCCTGCCGATAAAAGCGGCGATAATGTGTCACCCTTTCTTGATAATATGGCTCTATATTTGTCCCTTTATCCATAATTTCTATCCTCTCTTTTTATACTCCCCTCTCTCTCCTCTTACTCCCTTCTCTCTCTCGGTACTACTGTCTTTTTCTTATATTGTCCTCTGTGGTCATATTGCCCTTCTTTGTCTTTATATTTTCCTGTTTCTCCTCTTATTCCTCTGTCTCCTCATTTTCTTCCCGTTTTCTTCATATTTCATTTTTTTCTTGATACTCCCTGTTCTGTCCTCTTTCTCATTTCTCTCCCTCTGTATATAGTCTGGGTCGATTTACAAGCCCCTTGTGCTTCTTTGTTGTTTTATTGTGTGCGTTTTTGTGATGTAATAGTGGCAGAAATTATGTAGTAAATTGCATATGTATTTGGAAAATGAGTCAGTGTTGTTCCCTGAAATGTAGTAATTATATTCATGGAATATGTATAGTCACTTAAACGTTTTTCAGTAGTAAATGGTAAAATGCATGGTCTCATTTTTTTTGTATATTATCACACTGTACATGTGTGTACATTAAGGAATTATATTCACCCCTTTTTAAACGTTTTACAGTAGTAAATGTGTTTTGGTAAAATGCATGGTCTTATACTTTTTAGGGTAATATCACACTGTGTATCTGTGTACATTAAGGAATTATGGGGCATATTATCAAGGACCGGTGTTAAATTTATCGCTGTTTTATCGGCAGGAAACTGCCGATATAATGGCGATAATGGGCTTGATAATATGCCCTTGTTAATTCCCATAGAAGCCCATGTTCTGATGTTAACATGGGCTTCTATGTGAATTAACAAGGGCGTATTATCAAGCCCATTATTGCCGTTTTATCTGCAGTTTCCTGCCGATAAAACGGCGATAATTTTAACACCGGTCCTTGATAATATGCCCCTGCATTAGCCCCTTTTTGCATATTTTCTACACCTTCTTGTCATACTCCATCCTCTCTCGTCTTACTCTTTCCTCTCTCATTATCCTATCTTCTTTTTCTTATACTCTGTTCTCTTTTTATAGTTTTTTTTCATACTTGCTCCTCTTTTTGCATATTTGTCCTCCTCTTTATATTCTCTCTTGTCTTTATATTCACCACTGTTGTCATAGTTCTTACTGTCTTCTCTTAGTACTCCCTCTCTCCTTATATGGTCAGTCTTCGTTTATATTTGTCTTTTCTCCACATTTTCTGTCTCTGTGTCTTTTTACATTCCTTCCTCTTTCTTCATATATACTCTTCTGTTCTTGTATTCTCTGTTTCGTCTTATTGTCGCTGTTCTTTGCAGGTATTCCCTATTGTTTTCTCACACTTTTCTTTTTCTTCTAATACTCTTCTCTCTGTACTCACATTTCTCCTCTCTTTTCTTATACTTTGCACTCTCTACTAATATTGCTGTCTTTTCTTAGCGTCATATTCCTCTCCTCATTTCCCCCCTGTTCTTATACTCCCCCTTGTTTTCATATTCTCCTCTCTCTTCACTTACTTCTCCATGTCTCCTCATACTACTGAGTTTTTCTTATATTTCCTTTTGTCCTATACTCCTTCTCTTTGTGTTCATATTTTCCTCCTTTTCTTCATATTTCTTTTCTATTTTAATTTTCTGTCCTCTCTGTTTATACTTCTTAAATCTGTTCATATTGTTTCCTCTCTTCTCTTACTCCTCCTTGACTCCCTGCATACACTCTGCAGCAGTTTCCTCATATTCTCTGTCTTTTCATACTGACCTCTCTCTTTATATTTGTTTCTCTTGTCATACTTCTGCCTCTTTCGTCATACACTTTTCACTCTTCATAATCCTCCATCTGTTTATAGTCCTTCTTTTCTCCTCAGACTGTATCCTCTGTTCTTGTAACTCCTTTTTTCCTTAATCTCCACTTTTCCTCACTTTCCTCATCCTCTCTTCTGGTACTGTTCTCTCTGTCCTTATACACACTGTCCTATGCTAGTATTCCTTTTTTGTTCTTATAGTTCAGTGTCTTTTCACATATTCCTTCCTTTTTCTTTAGAGACTTTCTCTCTCTTCTTATAGTGCCCCCTCTGTCCTCGTACTCTCTTTTTTTCTTATACTTTCTTCTCTCCTCATATTTCCATCTCTCTCTTCATACTCTCCCTTACCTGTTGCAGGGTTTCTGTACTCACACAGAACTGTGCACAGAGGAGTGGAACCTCGGCAAATTAGGGTGTCCCAAAACTTACCTTAGCAACCAACTCACCCCTTACCGAGCTAGCTACAGTGTCTCATTGGACATATCAAACACCCAATGTTTAGACAAACCAGAACATGAACTTACAGTACCTCAGGGTACGTGGGACTCATGAACACTCTTTCGTTATATTATCATTACAAACCAGAACATGGAGTAAAGAAGACACATGTGCATTTGAAATGTTTATTTACTAATGCCGTCTTCTCAGGCGCAGTATCTTTGATAATACAAGTATACTTATTATCAGTAGCAAAATTATCAGCATAGTTACTAAGACATAAAAAGCGAATGGTGACAGCATGTTAACATGCTGTAATGAATAAGAGTTAACAACACTTATATCTCACCCTCCCTAACACATATATTATATTATTATCTAAGAAGGTCTCTTTGGGTTGTTTTAGGGCGGGCCCATACCTTAGTGTCCTAGCATGAAGGAATCACATCAGCATACACCAGCTCTCTCTGCATGTGCACCGCATCAAGTGTGTTAACAATTCTCGTGCAAAGCAATATCAATCCCGCCTCAAGCCCAAGTTGGCAAAGGCTGCACTTGTGTTATGACTATGAAGGCGTGGAGATCAGACCTCATAACAATTCCATATCGTGTTGCTCCTGAAACTTCAGCACTCTCCGTGCAGACATGTTTTATTAAACAAAGCAGATATCAGAGCAATAACATATTATTCTCACATTCACCACGGCAAACTACTAGGTTGAAAGCTAAGTCAACAAATGAGGGTCGTGTGCAGAAGTTGCAAGAAAGGAAAAATGGCGTTTAAATCTCAAACGTACCTATGCTAACTTAACACGATATAGGGATATATAGGAGTTATACAACACCCCCCCATGATCCGAGAACGGACTAAATAAGGTAACAGAAGTGCCATCACATGAGAGCAGAATCCATTTATAAACGAGCATGAATAAAGATTCAATAATAAAAACTAATGCTAAAAAATAGCCCACAAATATAATGTGGCTCAAGCCAATAGGCAAGCAAAAATAAAATGTCTTGACCAAAAGTCAATAAAATCAAAGAAATGCTATCAATCAGCATGCCAATTTGAGGCAGTGTCTATGATAAGACTGTATATGAAAAGTAAGCTGCAACAGCCTCCAGGAGGAAGTCACTGTCCTCATCCGAAAACAGTTCAGCCATCCAATTTAAAAGATGAAAGGAACATACGTGATCTTCCAGCACCGGATCCTCTATAACCATCAGAGGACAGCTCGGTGGGTTTTCAAGAAAACTTCGTTCCAAGAAACTTTGCGCTGCCGACAACACATCCCAGGGACCCATTAGTCCATGTGCCACCGCCAAGGCCATAATCCTTTCGTCAGAACAAACCAACTCGTGAGCAATGATAGGACTCATCAGTTGATCAAAATCGACGTCAGCAGATATTTGTCCGCAGAGACACAAATCAATGGCCCAAAGGAAATCACAGGTCAGGCAGCGAAATACAGGCTGGACACAGGTGAAATAGGAGAACCGAAAAGATAATCCAAAAGCCGTGCTTAGAGTCGCCAACGGCAGTGTGCCATAATAATCAAGCATGCGGTTGCGAAACCGCGTCAGTAGTAGCTGTGCGTGGACTTGCACAGGAAGGGCATCCATATTTAAAAAGGCAGAAAACCACCAATGCGCCAGCCGCTAAAGCAAGTAAAAACGGGAACCCTCCAAATAAGGATGAAAAAATAGAATGGAAGAAAGCAGGGATGACTCCAAAAATCTTCTCAAAGGAAGTCACGAGACCACCGCTAACAACTTTAAAAAAATGTGCTAGGCCCGTTGTGGAGGATGCGTTAAAGATAGAACGGACCATGGCTCCGAAATGCAAGGGCAAATCAGTGTTTAAAAGAGCCTGAACCTCCGTGCGGGTGTTAGCAATGTGAAGCACGAAAGTTTCACGGGCCGAGCTCAAGGCCACCTCTTTCTGGGACAATAGAGCTCTTATTCTAGCCATGCCGCTGAATTCTGCTCCCAAGGTCGGTATCTGTGGCCAAATGGAAGACTCCCTATGTTCACGTGTGGGAGGATAACGAACATTTCTGCAGCAAATAACTCGCTCACTAACTGTTACTATGAAAGCTATACCTTTAATTAAACCACAACAGTTTTCATTATTGAGCATTAAATAACTACCATTCTCTAACAATTTAAACGTGGGGATGATAGCAGGAACTGGCGTGCCCTGTAAAACGCAAGCCATATTCGGGCGGTCCTTGTTACATGAACCGTGTAATTGTATGTGTCTGCACATTAAAGAATGATCTGGAGTCTCAGTACACTCATCCCCTGTTAGATAAACCTCTTGGTCATCCTTGAAACATCTGTATGTGTATGGGAGTGACCAGACCTCATGAAGAAAACCGCTACCTAAGGGTTCAAAACGACCTATTGGCACATATTTCATACCATTTGAAAACTTATATAAAGCAAAAGGCAGTGTTATTAAACCGTGGATAAGCCACGTAGCAGCAGTGGATTCTGCCACAGAAAAAGGTAAAGATTCCAACCTTTCAATATGTAGCATAGAAAAGGAAGCATCACGCATTGAAAGCAAGCGTTGTTTGTCTGTCAAATTAAACGGTGCAAATAAAGAAGAAACGTTCATGTATCCCCAGGGAACTTTACCCATTTTTAGAGTCTGTAGTGTCCATGCAAACTGCATGATTGAACGTAATTGATTTTGACCATGGTATAATACAGACACTTCATCATGCACAATATCAACAACAGACGACACAATATTATCTAATGTGTAAATTCTAGAGGAAAGCACGTTAATGCTATTGTCAACCACTGCAAGCACTTTCTCAAGATTTGCCTGATCAATAGCCCTAAGGCGTGAAGCAGCCTCAATCTGTGAGAGTTTCCAAATTTCATTGTAAACACCATATAACCACCTTTTCGACCTGCTACTAGCTGGGCCCTTAATGAAATCATTCAAATCCACGTCTGCATTCAGTTTGGAAAGGTGATACTTAACCGCAGGTAAAGTTGAATGTTTCAGCCAAGCTTGACACAACTTGCCAACAGAGTAAGAGGTGACAGTATGACTCAAATCAAAACGGGGATCAGATCTAACAGTCTTAAAACCGTCAGTTATATTTAAAAATCTTTTTTGGCAAGAATCAGCACTACGGTGCCAAAGCAGCCAACCCTTGGGATTCATACTGGAAATATTAAAGGAGGAATTCAGAAGCAGAGCCTGTATTTCTCTAATGGACAATTTAGTAAAATTACTCCAATTCTCATATTCCTCCAACTCCGGGAAAGACGGGGTGTTCAACCTTTTAGATGTAGCCAATCCAAAGCATGTGGTCTGGGAAATGGTATCATTTAAAAACCACATATGATTTGGGATGAGACATGCACGGTGCAAAGCCACAGTGCCTTGTACCTGCCAGGCCCTTGAGCCCCAAACTGATTTAAGGTCTATGGTATCCTTCCATAACTCATACCCTCCAGTAACTAATTGATCCAGGAAGGCTTTTGAATATAACAATTTTGTATTTGTAAGTCGAACCTTGGACTGTGGCTGTTTGTGAAATTTAAAATAAAAGGACTCGGGATTGGACTGATTAAAGTCAGTGAAATAAGTATACTTTTTAAGAAACGTTTCTGAACTCCCTTGTGTTGGTGCTGGGCAATGTTCCCACTGAGTAAAATTAACCGCATCCCTTCGGGAAGATGTCTTGTGTAAGAAGTGATTGCCATAATGTTGGTAACAGAACAATTCACCATAATTAGCAGATTCTAAATATAAATCCTCAGCATCAAAAGCAGCATAATATTTCAAATCAGAAAACAAACTCTCCACAGCATTAACATCCCAATCATCAGAACGAATGTTTTGTTTCACCACATCCCCCATATTAACTCTCAGTACATTAGGGACATTAACGACTTCCGTTGGGCCATGAATCTGAAAACGAACTGCATCCCACGCGATTCCATCCAGAACAGGCCACGCTGTGATGTTAACCAAAGTCAAGTCTCTTTTTAATCTATGTGTAGAATGTGAAGAGGAAAGTGGGGCCAAAGTTCCATTTAAATGAGTAATGCAAGTTCTCTCCTCGACATAGTGTCCATTCATAATTCGGAAAAAATAAAACACAAAACCAATTGACATAAAAAGGTACAGTGAAAAAAGGACCAGCCAAATGTATATCCAAGGAGGTATCAAAAAATGTTTTTTAAACAGGCTAGCATATACTGCAATTTTAGAGGGTTTATTCGAGGCAAGGGAAGCAGAGTCAAATGAAAATCTGGATTCCGTGGCTAAACGAGCTCAGTCGGTAGAGCATGAGACACTGTAGCTAGCTCGGTAAGGGGTGAGTTGGTTGCTAAGGTAAGTTTTGGGACACCCTAATTTGCCGAGGTTCCACTCCTCTGTGCACAGTTCTGTGTGAGTACAGAAACCCTGCAACATTCACTTCACTCATTCAGACCTCTACTTGTGCGGCCAATCGTTTTATAAGCGGCCACCACAATCTTTGCTAACTGGCGGGGTTTGTCGGCATCGGGCAGAGCAGCCAAAGCATTCGACACCTGAAAGTTAACTGCATCTCCTTTAACATTGGAGAGAATGAGATCACTTACAATCTCAAAAGAACCACACAGGCGCATACCCAATTCAACCGCTGCCTCTGGACCGTGATCATTCTGAACACGTCGAACGATTTCAGGCAGGGCAGTCATAGACGGGGTGCCGAAGCACCTTGTATAAACTGCCGCAAATGTTTTTCCCCAGCTGTCACAGTCAGCAAGTTCAGGAGTAATATCCTTCGGGAGAGTAATCGTCAACATTCTATGTTTATCAGCAGGAGTGGAATTCGGAAAAACCGCTTCCAGTTGATCAAACTTCTCTGCTAGCCAGAATGGGAAGTCATCGTTGTCAACAGGACGCGCACCAAAAACCGAATTTACCATAACAGGATTGAGACGCATTCCGCCTCGTTCCATGGGAGCGGCCGCACCCCCCTGGGGACCACCAGGAAGATGTCGACCGATGTATTGCACCAAAGCACGAATCACGGAAATGGAAACTACATGCAGCCTGCGAATTTCTGCCAGGGTACAAGCCCCGTGATTCGGGTGCGGGGTAAAGCCACCCAGCGCAGGCCAATTAGTACCTGGAATTGAGAGTGGACCTAACCTCGCACGGGACAAAGAGTGGGGGAGGGCGCCATCAAACCAAACTCGATGCTGCCAATGATCAATAGGTATTTCCAATGCCCTGTATGGCGTATATTCAGCCGGGACATCCGAGGCGGTGTAGGAGTGGTACAAACCAGAATTAGCGTCCACAGCCGGAAACGTAACCCAAGAGTAAAACAACTCGTAAGGAAACGCCGGATCTGCACTTACCACGAAAATCACAGCCATCCCATCTACTGGGACTTGGTACGTCTGAAGATGGTTGCGCACCGCTACGCGACTATGCTGCGCAATAGCCACCGCTGCCGCCATTACAGAATTGGAAACAAGAAAACACAAAGAATACTTTGTAGCACAACTGGGTAGTAATTCAAAGAAACCGTTTGAGTAAGAATCAAGCTTGAATAAAGACCTATTTCAAAAAATAGGTAGGTTTCACCAACACCCCGTTTTCCGGAAACGGATGTGAAGGGGTTAAGGCATGAATGATAAACTACTCGAGTGTCATGATATAAGACCACCGAAACCGTTGGGCGCCATGTTGCAGGGTTTCTGTACTCACACAGAACTGTGCACAGAGGAGTGGAACCTCGGCAAATTAGGGTGTCCCAAAACTTACCTTAGCAACCAACTCACCCCTTACCGAGCTAGCTACAGTGTCTCATTGGACATATCAAACACCCAATGTTTAGACAAACCAGAACATGAACTTACAGTACCTCAGGGTACGTGGGACTCATGAACACTCTTTCGTTATATTATCATTACAAACCAGAACATGGAGTAAAGAAGACACATGTGCATTTGAAATGTTTATTTACTAATGCCGTCTTCTCAGGCGCAGTATCTTTGATAATACAAGTATACTTATTATCAGTAGCAAAATTATCAGCATAGTTACTAAGACATAAAAAGCGAATGGTGACAGCATGTTAACATGCTGTAATGAATAAGAGTTAACAACACTTATATCTCACCCTCCCTAACACATATATTATATTATTATCTAAGAAGGTCTCTTTGGGTTGTTTTAGGGCGGGCCCATACCTTAGTGTCCTAGCATGAAGGAATCACATCAGCATACACCAGCTCTCTCTGCATGTGCACCGCATCAAGTGTGTTAACAATTCTCGTGCAAAGCAATATCAATCCCGCCTCAAGCCCAAGTTGGCAAAGGCTGCACTTGTGTTATGACTATGAAGGCGTGGAGATCAGACCTCATAACAATTCCATATCGTGTTGCTCCTGAAACTTCAGCACTCTCCGTGCAGACATGTTTTATTAAACAAAGCAGATATCAGAGCAATAACATATTATTCTCACATTCACCACGGCAAACTACTAGGTTGAAAGCTAAGTCAACAAATGAGGGTCGTGTGCAGAAGTTGCAAGAAAGGAAAAATGGCGTTTAAATCTCAAACGTACCTATGCTAACTTAACACGATATAGGGATATATAGGAGTTATACAACATACCTATTCATACTTTCCAGTTTATTCATACTTCCTTTATCCCGTTATATTGCAGTGTCTGTTTATACTCCCCTTTTTTGTTATATTATACCTTGTTTCATACTCCTTCCTCTCTTGTTGTAAGTACTTTTATTTTCACAGTCCCACGTTTGTCCTCATAATCCTCCCTCTGTACTTATAAGTAATATTATAGAATATTTCATATATTGATTTTTGTAATGTTATATATATTTTTTATAATAGATTCTGTTTATCAATACTGAATAAAACTGTATCATGGCTACGAAATGTCAAAAGAGGAAACAACGAAAGAAAGATGTTTATTTGAAGAGAAGCCATCCACAAGATTTACATGAAGCACCATGTGTTAACAAAAAGAAAAAAGTCCTGGTAAGAGAAGGAACACTTTTCTGAGGAAAATATTAAAGACTAAGAGTAGTGTGCACAAAGTGAAAAATGGTATTAGTGTATCTGCAATGAAAAAGAAAAAGAAGAATAAAGAGAACAATCATGGAAAGTCAACTACAGAAAAAATAGTGTATAGAAAAAGGAGGAAAAACCAATTTATGGAAATTAGGAAAAAAATGATTTATAATAGAGTTGTGTTAAATTTAATTAAAGAAATTAAGGGATGTAAAAAAACAGCATTTTATAAGAAGAAGAAAGGTATAGAAAATGTAGTTGAGAAAGCTTTTGAATAGAAAACAAAATTGTTTATTTTAGTAATCAATAGAATTCGATCACTAGATAAGCCAATCCATTTAATGAAGGCCAAAAGTAAGTGGAGAAGAGTAATTAACAGAAGTAATTTTTGTGAGTTTTTTTGGGTGAATGGAAACATAGTTCAAGTTCTGAGCCTTTTTTAATGAAGAAAGTTATCTTCAGAGTAATGATTTGTTGCATGCAGTTGACACTAGTGGTCATGCTTATGAGGTTACAAATGGTTGTCCTATTGAGAAAGAGAAAATTGTTCCTAGAAATGCAAAAGAGGAGTTAGCTGATGAAGTTTTAGGGAGACGTCCTAAAGCTCCAGTGTACTCTTGGAATTGTAGTAGTATTTGTAGTGTACGTCAAGAATCTATTGATTTTGTACGTAATTTCTTACGTAACTATACTAAGAAAAGTGTTAAACAAAAGATTAAGATGTTGCAAGGACTAGACCCTTGCAGAGTGAGAGAAAATACTGGCTTGTGTTTCTAAAAAAGTATGTCAAAGTGTTTTTTACCATTTCAGGATATTAGCAGTACCTCATTCTGAAATGAGGAAATTAGTCAGAAGATTGTATTATGCAAAAAGTCCAGCTCTACTGTTAAAAAAGTTGAACAGTGCTCTTTTGCATGGATCTGTATCAAATGTAAAGAACGTTTGTGATGAAATTGAGGTTAGTTATTTTGGTCATGAGGAAGACAGTGCAGAAATTGAGATATTAATAGAAGGAAATATAGAAGAGAATGTACAACATTGTAGTACAGAAACCTTTGAGCAAGAAATTACAAATTTCAGGTGAAAGGCCAAATTATTGTTGTGTCTGTTGTCGACGCACTCATTATAAAAATCAGACCAGGACTGTTGATTTGTATTTAAAAAGTGAAAAGGAAAATAATAATGAGTGGAAGGATTTTGCAACTTATTTGTTGGTAAAGAATTGTTTTCATTTGGGTTCTGATCAGCGTATTTGTAAATATTGTTGTAACAAATTGGACGAGAACAAAATGCCTGCTACAGCTGTGCATAATAATCTTAAGTTGGTAAATATTCCTTCTGAACTGATGGATTTAAATACCTATGAGTCTATTCTTATTCAATGTGTGCATTCATTTCAGGCTATTGTTCGTATGGAGCCTAAGACAGGAAAATTGCCTCCTTCTGACTTACAGAGAGGATTAAAGGGAAGAGTTGTATATTTGCCTCTGAATTTATAGAAAAATATTGAAACAATTGGTGTAGAAAATGTAGAGGATGAACCTTTAGTTATTCTTGTTAATGGCGTTCCTACTAAGAAAATCTGGCAAGAATTAGTGGATGTTAGGAAAGTGAAAAAGGCAACGTTGTATCTGGTAAAAAATTATGAATATTACAGAAATGTGAATGTGAGAGAAGAAGAAATAACTGTAGAAGAAGATAGTGACTTGCCATCAGGACAAATTGAAAAAGTGGATATGTCCAGAACTGATTAAATCTACGAAAATTAGTGTTCATCCACTGCATTCTAAAGAAGTGATGGGAAATACTATAGAGTTATTCCAAATGAAAGAAGCAAAAGGAAGTCCCATTAGTGTATGGGAAAAAAACTTGAAAGCTCGTTGTTTCCCTCAGTTGTCTCCCACAGGAAAAGGAGGACAATATGAGGACCGACCTGTGCAGATTCCTGCATCTGAATACCGGACATCAAGATTGTATGCAGAAGATCCAAGATTTCAACAAGTATTCCGTATTTGTTTCATCTATTGTTTGAGAGTGATTTGTGTGGACTTTCTTATGCTGTAAACCATATATTGAAAACAGGTGTACATCTGAAAAATGTTTCGGCAAATGAATTCATGGCTAAAGTACTGCAGAAAGATAATGTTTTGGAATCTCAGCTGATTAATCTCATGGCATGTCAACGTGGTACTAATGAGTATTGGTACAGTCGTCATGGAGAACTGAAATGTATGCTAAGGAACTTAGGAACTCCTACATTGTTCCTTACTCTAATCTGTGCTGAATATGCTTGGGATGATTTACTTCATTATCTACGAGAGGCAAATCCAAATATACTAAATATTGAATACAAGACAACTGGAAAATTGTGCTCTTTGGATCCAGTTAATGTATGCAGGTATTTCAATCATAGATTTGAAGCTATGATGTCTTTTATCACCAATAAAAAAATCCTCCTCTTGGAGAGGTTCTGGACTTCTTTTGGAGAAAGGGGTATCAAGCAAGAGGTGCTCCTCACATACACATGCTAATATGGATCAAAGATGCTCCCAAATTTGGAACAGACTCAGATGATACTGTGTTGTGTTTTATTGAAGAATATGCTACATATACCCAAAGTACACAAGATAAGGACTTAAGACAACAAGTCTTACAATTCCAAAGCCATCGTTGTGGGAAATACTGTCGTCGAAAGTACAAATCTAAGGACAAATTCTACACCAAATAACGTTTTGGATTTCCACGTCCAGTAATATCGAAAGGAAGAGTGAACAGTTTTATGTCTTCTTTGCAACATACTATCACAAGAAAGTCTCCAAAAAATACCTACAACTGAAGAAGAAATGAAGAGTCAAAATGCATAAATGACTATAACCCAGTCATTTTGTCCATGTGGAATGCTAATATGGATATTCAATATGTTGCAGACAGTTCCATTGCTGTTGCTCGATATGTAACATCGTACATAACAAAATCAAAAAAGGCGGAATTGAAGGAAATGTGGGAAGAGATTTCCCACGACAAGAGTCTAAGTAAGAAATTATATACTTACAGTTTGAAGATGTTATCTCATCGAGAAATTGGAGCGTATGAATGCTCGGATCGCTTATCATCTGTAAGTCTATACTCCAAATCTAGAAGAATCATTTAGGTGAGTCTAGGTCTTGCTGCAATACGAAACCGAGTTCTTAAATCTGTACAAGAAAGTGATTATTTAGCTGAAAAAGAGCCAGAAAGTACAGATATTGTGAAAACAAATATGTTGAATACATATTATCCAAATAGAAGTCATCATCTTGAGAACATTTGTCTCAATGAAGTGCTGCAAAACTATATTTTTGAACGGAATATTACAGAAAACATCAATAATGGTATATATGCCGTGATCGGTTCTGAAGGATGTCTGGTGAAACAAAGAAAAGGACATTTGATAAATCACCATAAACTGAGTTGGGAAACACCTGACAAAAGGGAATTTTACCATTTAGCTCTTTTGCAACTTTTCAAGCCATGGTGTTCAGAATTGGAATTACTTTGAGATTTCGATAGCTATGAAGATTCCTTCAATGCAAATAAAGAAACTATAGAATGTCCTGTTTTTGCTAATTATGTGAAAATGTTGAATGACAAAATTGAGCAAGAAGCTAGAATTGCAGCTGAGATTGCTAGAGACAGTTCTCAAGAGAGTCAAACTTCTGCTCCGTTGAGTCAGGACCCACTAGGAGAACCAATTGTTCAAAATGAAGCAGCAACTGCTATGGAAGAGGTTGAAACAGCAATGTATCAAGCTCAAGAAAATTTAACAAACTTGGGAAACTTGGAAGAACAACTAAATCTTGAGCAGAAAGAAATATATGAGCAAGTGAGAGAACAGATTGACCATGGATTACTTCATGAGAAGAAAGAGTGCTCTTGCTCATCTTTTGAAGCTATCCGAATGTATGTGAGTGGACTAGCTGGAACAGGCAAAAGTTTTTTAATTAAAGTAATCACAACTTTTCTACAGAAAACAACTGAGTCGCATTTTTCTTGTATTGTCACTGCTCCAACTGGATTAGCAGCTCACAATATTAAAGGAATTACTTTACATCGTTTATTAATGCTACCAGTAGAGCATGAAAATAAATTAGAATACCACAAGCTATCTGGAGTAGCTTGTTGTGAAGTTTCAAGAGTCTTGAGGAAAATGAAACTTCTCATTATTGATGAGGTAAGCATGGTATCAAACTTAATGCTTGCTTTTGTGCATTTAAGAATGCAGCAAATTCTTAAAACAGAGTATGACGTATTATTTGGAGGATAACGTCATAGTTTTTGGAGCTCTTCTACAACTTACTCCTGTAAAAGGACAACCAGTGTTTAAAACAGTGTTTCATGAAGATACCAGAAAGTCTTTGGGGAGCATTGGCTATGTAAATATTTGGTCATATTTTGAGTATAAGGAACTTATTACAAAATTGCGACAGGCAAATGATGCTGATACTATTCTTCAAGATATAAGAATTGGAAAAATGACTGAACATGGCAAACAAGCTTTACAGAGACGATTATTTTCCAATTTGTTTCCAAATGAATATATTGTCCCATAGAAAATTTACATGACAATTGCAGAAAAAAAATCTGTAATCTGCTTAATACCAACACTACGTGAATGTTCTATATTCAATGAAGAAATGTTAAAGTTGTAAAATGAAGAAATTATAAAATTGGAAACTATTGATAAAATAGAACATGAAGGAATCACTATTATTTTGACTAAAAAGTTGAAGAGGAAATTGGATTCTTTAGAGAAATCAATAAGTAAAACTGCTGGTTTAGTAACAAATTTATATGCATGTTTAAACTGTAGGGTAATTTTACGACGTAATTTGAATATGGAAAAAGGTTTAGTAAATGGAGCAATGGGTACAATTGTTGATTTTGTTAATTATGTAAATAGAGATGGGATTAAATTTGTGAAAATCAAATTTGATGAAATTGCTGAAGTACAACAATTTAGTCGTTGTTCATCTCGGTTTTTGCTTGTAAAAGATTTGTATGTATGCAGAAAACAGTTTCCTATTTGTTTGGCATATGCGGTGACCATTCATAAATCTAAAGGTTTAAGTGTAGATGGTGCTTTAGTGGATATTGGAAGTACCGTGTTTAAAGAGGGTATGGCATATATTGCTTTGTCTCGAGTCAGACCTTTATCTGGATTGTACTTGATTGATTTTGATGAGACAAAGGTTAGTGCAGATGCAAATTCTGTGAAAGAGCATATTAGGTTAAGGAGAGAATATGCACCCAATTTAGGTCAATATCCAGTATTTGAAAAGCGTGTGGTAGGTAGAAAAAGAAGATTTGAGAATATCTGTAGTGAAACTGTGGAGAAAGAAAAAAACAAGATGAAGTTGCGCCTGCAAGCAAAAAGAAAAAAGGACAGTGTTGAAGAGAATGTTGGTTATCGGTAAGCATGGGCTGAAAATTCGTTCCGCTCGCGGAATTTGCGGATTTTCCGTGATTTCGCGATCTGCGAATCTCGCGAAATCGCTGTTAAATCCGCGAACAAGCGGGGACGACTTTTCAGCCAAGCACTTACAGGGTTACAGCAGCAGGTGCAAAAGTTGAAGCTAATTTTTTGTAACCTTTTACAAAAGGGTTACAAAGAAATTAACTTCAACTTGGGCACCTGCTGCTGTAATCCTGTAAGTGCTTCCTGGCGCCTCATTGCCTACTTGCAACTATTCTCTGACCCTGCTCTGTCCCTTGAATCAGGGTCAGAGAATAGTTACAAGTAGGCAATGAGGCGCCTGTCACGAAAATTAAACCTCAACAGTAAGCACTGCCAGATATAAAAACAAGCATTTGCAATGCAATAGGCCTCGCATTAGGAAAGTTTGAGCTATTTGTCTTGTAAATGACAATTGTTTTTATTTATGTGTTGGTTATGAAAATAGCTAAATTAATAGCTTTGTCATTTACAATGCCAATAGTTATAACTTTCGCGAATGTGACACCTATAGCGTTTGTAATGCAACATGTTTTGTATTTACGTGACTTAGCTGTATTGATATTACAAATTACAATGTCTTTTAATTTTTTTAAATAATCAATATTTAAATAAAAGTGATTTTAATTTATAATGGCAATAGCTTAAACTTTTGTAAATAACTTTTGTGAAGATTATGTTCAGTGTATTTTATTGTGACGAAAATCCAAGAACAGAAGTGAAATATTAACATCTTTTTGTGACATTTGTAATAAAGTTTGAAACATTGAGAGAACATATTTGAACCAGTTGTTGTTGAATGGTTGCGCAGATTGATACTGGGGTGGCGCTGAGTGGTGCTGTGGTGGTGCTGAGTGGAGCTGTGGTGTTGCTGAGTGGTGCTGTGGTGGTGCTGAGTGATACTGGGATGGTACTGAGTGATGCTGGGGTGCTGAGTGATAATGTGGTGGTGCTGAGTGATAATGTGGTGGTGCTGAGTGATGCTGGGGTAGCGCTGAGTGATGATGTGGTGATGCAGAGGGCAGAAAGGCACAAAAAGCAGTCTAACAAAGGGCAGACGGGCAGAAAAACAAGGGAAAAACCAGTCTAACAAAGGGCGGAAGGGCACAAAAAACCAGTCTAACAGAGGACAAAAGGGCAGAAAAACAAAGGAAAAACAAGTCTAACAGAGGGCAGAAGGGCACAAAAAACGAGTCTAATGGGGCAGAAAGGCACAAAAACGAGTCTAACAGAGGGCAGAAGGGCACAAAAACAAGTCTAACAGAGGGCGGAAGGGCAGAAAAGCAAGGGAAAAACGAGTCTAACAGAGGGCAGAAGGGCAGAAAAACAAGGGAAAAATGAGTCTAACAGAGGGCAGAAGGGCACAAAAAACAAGTCTAACAGGGGGCAGAATGAATCCCGCCCTGCGTGTTTGTCCACGAAGATGCCACCTTTTTGTGCAAGACCTCTACTCAACTGGAGTACTTTCTACTGTCTAATCAGTAAGTGCTCCCTCATTGGCTAAATGTATTGGGGCAGATTTACAATAACTGGCGCATCGCCAGGGATGCGCCAGATATTGTGCGCCGTATTTACAATGTGGCGCACCACGTGGCAAAAACGGCACAGATGCGTCACGCATGTGTGCCGTAAAAGCAGCGCATTGCTGGAGCTGCGTCGCGCTTGCGACGCAGCTCCAGCAATGCGCTGGGGTGCCCTATCTGAGCAGGGTTTTGACGCAGCATTGGCCGAAAAGTGACTGAGTGAAATCTTGTAGATTTTACTCAGCCACTTTTAGGAGGTGTTCCTGTGCAGGAACGCCCTCCCCTGCACCGGAACGCCTCCTGATGGCGCAGGGCTTTACAACGTGAAGCATCTCTCAGATGCGTCACGTTGTTAATACCAAGCACCATGGCGCATCTTTTGTGCTGCCACTGCGTCACAAAAGGTCTCGGTAGAGGTTGGCAGTGGTGAACCAGAGGGTGGCAGTGATGAACCAGAGGGTGACAGTGATGAACTAGAGGGTGGCAGGGGTGAACCAGAGGGTGACAGTGCTGAACCAGAGGGTGACAGTGCTGAACCAGAGGGTGGCAGGGGTGAACCAGAGGGTGGCAGTGATGAACCAGATGGTGGCAGGGGTGAACCAGAGGGTGGCATTGGTGAACCAGAGGTGGACATGGGTAAACCAGAGGGTGGCAGGGGTGAACCAGAGGGTGGCAGTGGTGAACCAGAGGGTGGGAGTGATGAACCAGAGGGTGGCAGTGGTGAACCAGAGGGTGGTGTGCCCATACACGACCGCATGGGTAACTTCGCCATGCAAGTGGCCCGCGAACATGCAAAAAGCCCCGCGAACACGCAAAAAGCCCAGCGAACACGCAAAAACCCTGTGAACACGCAAAAAAACATAAATCCGCAAATTCGCGGATTTTGCGGATTGCGAATTCGATCCGCGAATTCGCAAATTTCGCCCATACTTAGTTATCGGTTTGAAAATAGTTGTGGTGTCAACTGCTATGCTAATGTAGTTGTTAATGTTGTTTTTGTTCTTGAAAGTTTGCAACAGCAAATTGTTGAAAATTGGGACGAAAGATTCTGTTTATTGTTGTATTCTGTTTATGAGAAATGAGGTAGTGATGAAAGTAAAATACAAAGTGTTTCTGATATTCGAAATGTTTTGGACATATGTTCTGGTTCTGGTCAAGTTACGCAGAATATTCAGCAAGATTGACAGGAATTTTTCATGTTTATGCTTGGTGTTCTGGAAGATGAAGGTATAGGTATTGAAAACCTTTTTAACCTTTCTTATAAATGGCAACATGACTTTCAAAATAGTTTGTTTACATGTAGCACTAACATAGACACTGAAAGATTCATATATTTGACTTTACCTGACCAAGAATCAGTGTCTTTTAACAATCTAATTAGAGGAGCAAGTCAAAACATGGAGTGTAGCCAATGTAAATCAGAAATGTCATCAACATTATTTTTAAAAAGATATGGACAGTATGTAATTTTAATGCTGCAACGTTGTAGAGCTGATGGAAGAAAATTGGAAATTTGAATTAAAAATGTTGTAGCTGGTCAAGTTTCAGGAAGAACTTTTGTAGCTGTTGCAATTATTTTTCATGATGGACCTTCTACAACATCTGGAAATTACACTGTTTATTTAAAATGTCTGAAAGGTTCGATACATTGTAATGATAGTCAATTAATTTTTAAGCGACGTTTTCCTAAAGAGTTACCAAATTCTTACCTAATATGTTTAAAGCCAAAATTTTAAGATCAAATTTGGCCTTTCAGGATTACTGCTGTTAAGGTAGATTAGTCTGGTGTTGTAGAGTATTTTGTACGTGAGGGTGAGGAGCTTGAAGGTGATCCTCTTGTTGATATTGAGGCAGTGTAGGTGTATCAGGTGGTGGGTGATGTGGCTGCAGCAGGGGACATTGATGATCACTCAGGTGGAGGTCTTTTGGATTTGTTGTATTTATTGTAGGTGTTTGGCTGGAATTCCTGTGTAGAGTGTTTTGCCACAGTGTAGTCTGCTGCTGATGAGGGACTGTGTCACTGTTCTTCTTCTTTTGGTCAGGATCCACTTGTAAATGTTGCGGAGCATGTGGAGGGTGTTATAGCTGTACGAGGAGACGGTGTAGACTTGCTTACACATGGAGAGGGAGGAGTTGAGGATGAATCCTAGGTTGTGGACATGGTTGGTAGGTGTTGGTACTGTCCACCGTGTAGTCAGCTAGTAGGAGTTGTCTGAAGCTGAGGGGGTGGGTCTGAGGATGAGCACCTTCTTTTTGTGCGAGTTCATGTTTAGAGAGCTGCACTTTATGTAGTTGGTGACGTCCTTCATTGTGTCATGGAGGTTGCTTTTGGTGGTATGTGGCTTCTTGGTGAGGAAGAAGATGAGCTGGGTGTTGTTGGCGTAGGAGATGTTCTTGAGGTTGTGATGGTGGGCTACTTGTGTGAGGGTGGCCATGTAGATATTGAATAGCGTCGGGTTGAGGGATGAGCACTGGGGGACGAAGCAAATGATGTTGGTGGTTTTGGATCAGAAGGCTGGGAGGCAGATGCTCAGGATTACTATTGAACAATTTCCAAAGTAAGAATTTGATGCATACTATTTGGCCGTGCGGAAAAGTATGTGAAACCAATAACGAGTTTTTGTTGTATATTTTGTCAGCATATATTTGTAAGTAACATTATTTACAGTGTATGAAAATTAATCATAATGTTTTGTTATTTTATGATTGTTTGAGATGTGTCATATTTACTTGCTCTTAGAAAAAAACATTTAAGATATGTTTTATTTCTATTTTTTAGATTATTATTGAGAATGTTGAATGTTTTTTTTAACGATAATCTTATTGATTGTCTTTTTTTTGCCCGCTGTTATGTGATGAGTACTATTGAACTCACTGTTTCTAGTGAAATTCAATATATTCTGAGAACAGCAAAAAAAGGCAAATGTAATACTTTACAAATTATTTTGTGTTGTAAAAGATATATTGTAACTGTATTTTTTTGTGTCTTCCACAGATGGTAATTTTATAATATATCATTATTTTTATTATTTATTATGCTTAAGGTTAGTGCAAGTAACTGTTAAAAAATGGTCGATGGAAAGTGCTTCAACCGAGCGGAAGTAACAAAACATGGATGGAGAACATAAGTGTATAAAGATGTATCTTTTAAAGATATTTCAAAAAATGATATACTGAGTGTACCTGTCAGAACCCCTAATCAATCAGTGGATACAATAATGACTTATCTAAACCCTAGCTGGCGCAGGAGAGATGAAGAATCCGCAAGGAAACAGACTTGGAGTGCTTTAGTGCAACAGAGGAATTCTAAGATGGCTGCCTCGAGGAAAGATGCAGTGGCGGTCTAGTCATTTACCACACACCAGTGGGGAATCCTTGGTGAGGCGTGCACTCCCTAACGAGTGCGCACTTCACCTAAGACGTTCCCGAGTTCAGACCCGTTTTCAATTGCTCCATAGATATTCCTGAAGAGAAAGCACAAATATTTATGAGAGAGTTAAAGAAGGTTCCCGGTTAAACTTACCTTAGTTATCTTGCCCGCAACTAGAATTCAGCTTCCGAGTTGGAAGAAGCCCGAACATTGCACAGCGGTTGATTCTCCCGTCGCGGCTCCTTCCGGGCAGACGGACTCAGTCGTGTTCAGCACCTGAAGAGCAGAAAGAACAAGAAACCATACAAGAAAGCTAAGTGATACGTTATAGTTGACAAAAGTATATTCTTGGAAAATAATCGTATGACAAGTTACTGAGTGACTAAACTTACCTGACATTATAGACAATATTGAATGTACTCAGTCGATGTATTTTCTCTAACCTAAAACAAGAAATGATAACATTTGTGATAAGCAAGGTCGTAAGGGAAAAGAACACATTGAGTAAGGAATACCAGAAAGACTCTTCAAGAAGGAACATTAGTGAAAAACACAAGATATTCAAGGATTGACAGAATAGATAACAAGCAACTGCATAGAGAAAGGTTGGTCGACGAACACAGGCAATTAATAATATAAAAATTAGACAATAAACTGAGAGGCCTAGGTTAATGAATGTTGTGTAATTATAGGTTATTAGCAGTGAGAAAAATAAAGAACTGCAAGCTGCAAGGTTGCAGATAAACACTAGAGGAGAGGCTAGTTCGAAAGACCTAGGGGTAGGTAATTAGTAGCGTTAGACTAAGTTATACATAAGGAATAGAGATAGAGTAGGGTAGGGTATTAAATAATTGTTCTTTGTTAGTTTCCATTATGTATCCATGTGAACGGATTGTCTGTGAATAAAACAAGATAGCCAGAGAGAAAGTGCCCAGGAGGAAATGCAGAGGTCGCGAGCCAGTCTCTTCTTCTTTATTATTTTTTCCCATCCCCCTTTTCCCGTGTGCTTTTTTTAGAGATTAGATTTAAAAGTTTGGTCTCTGGAGGATCCTGGAGGGGGAGTTGGGAACTAGCGTCATCTGTTCCTGTGCAAGTATTCGGTAAGAGTTTCTGGGCTTACTGTTCCTGACAGTACCAGTGTTCTATACCTGTTGTTGTGAGTATTTTCGACTTATATAAGGAATTACTACTTTCTAATCATGTTAAAAGGTAAGTACTAGATAGGTCTTTAAGAGTTTATTTGTGTGAAAACACATGAAGTATTCAAAAAGTAGTGTGATAATGATATCTAAATATACACAGATACACAGTGTTATTCTGAACAATCAATAGTATCTCTTGCATTTTACTAAAACACATTTACTATTTTGGAATGGGTAAGGTGAATAGACATATTCCTCATGTTTTAGTACTGTATTTTACTATAACAGCCTGAGTCTTTTCCTATAGTCATAAAGAGTGACTGGTTTCAAAATTTGAGAAAACCTGAGAACAGGATATCCTTATAAGTAATTATATTTATATAACTTTGTAAACGAGTAAAACTCTATTAATGGAATGTTATTAGATAATGGTATTTATATAATAAGGAGCAACAACATAAAGGAAAAATTATGGAAAGAGAACAGCCTCATACTGAGGAGATTTTGGATATTACCTTGAGTGTAATTGAAGAACTAATCGTATCTGTTACAGGCAATGAGAGTGAAGAAGGGTAAATTAGTGCTGCAGACATGAGCTATGATTTCGAAGACGAAAGCTTTGATGCAGATTTTCTGGAAGCATTAAATTATGTTGACATTTTAGAACAAATTAATTTCCGAAACTGCTAACGAGGGAATTTATGTGTATGAAATACCTGATGAACTTGTTTTAGAAGGTCTGTTAAATTATGAGATGTTAGAAGAATACAGTTATTGTTTAAAAATAATAAAGGTTTGAGCACTATCTACTAATGATTTCATTGTACTAAAAGTGAAGCACTTATAGATTCATTTATACATTCTTTACATTTTTGTATTGATTTAAAATATGCAAAGTGGGTCTGAGGGTATGGATTGCTTAAAATCCCTATTGAGTATACATGCAGTCTTCTATGCACCTGCAAACTTGTGTTGTACACCTTCAATTCCCCAGTCTGTATCCTTAGACTTCCACCAAACACTCTGACACTGCTGTTTTACTATTGTAGTGAGCCAGTCAGCAGTATGTTCTTTTCCATTGTGCCGTGGTAAAACTGAAGCTGTAATAAATTTAGTGAGGTACTTTCTTTACAGAACAGTAATGACCCACTCACTATCTAGATACTCATGGATTAAAACAGGCCTTAGCCCATAACCCCTATAAACTGTGCATGCACTGTTCTATGCACCAGCACACTTATCTTTTATACCTTTAATTCCTCAATGTGTATCCTTACACTTCCAGCAAACACTATATTACTAGTTTTTCAGTATTGTAGTGAACCATATAATACTATGTGTTTATCAATACATTGTGTTAATAGTAAAGCTACTATGCATTCAGCCACACACTTGGCTTGCAGCATTGTAATAATTCAGTCAGTACCTAAGTACTCTTGGTGCAAAGTGGGCCTTAGGGCATGGACTGCTTGAATCTCCTATAGACTCTGCATGCACTGTTCTATGCACCTGCAAATGTACCTTTTATATGTTCGATTCTCCAGTCTTTATCCTTACACTTGCAAGAAACACTCTGTCATTCCTGTTACAGTTTTGTAGTGACTCATTAATCAGTGTGTCGTAATCCATTCACTACATTCAAACAGTAATCAGCAGATGTACAATAAGTGGTACATCCCCAGAGATATGCCAGTTGTTGTGCACTGTGACATCACCACCATGGATGCACTGTATTTACAATGTGGTGTATTATGGGGCAAAAACGGTACAGATATGTGATGTATTTGTGTTGTGAAGGTGGCACATTGCTTGACTTGCGTTGGAAACATAATGCAGCTCCAGCAATGCCCTTGGGGCCCTATACTTACAATGGCAACTGATAAAAGGTCGGAATGGTGGGGTTTAAAGTTCTCAAGAAAAGATATTCCTCAGTGCTCAACATTGATTTATTGTGCCATTTTTGGATCAAGATGTTATATTCAATGATACTTTCTTGATATTTTTTGTTTGTTGTGGGTTCATAGTGTCGATCATCAGTTAATTGTCTGAGAGCTTCTCCCACATATTGTTCCCTTGGCAACAAGACAATATTTCCGCCTTTGTCTGACGGTTTGTAGATGATATCTGGATCCTTTTGTAGCCCCTTTAGTGCTGTTTCTTGAGCGTTAGTCAAATTCCTCTTCCTTGTTCCTTGATTTCCTTTCTCACAGAATTGTATTAGGTCTTTAATTACTGCCTTAAGGTTTAAACTCACTGCATGGGGCCTCTTGGTCAATGCCCAAGTTTCTGGTTCTTTGAGTCATCGTGTCTTTGTCAGGATCTTTAGGTATTTCTTCTTCTTGTCTCAGTTCTTCTAATAATTCAAGGGTCGTCAAATCATCTAAGGACAATAGATCCATTTCTTTATTCTTTCCTCTCATTTGTCTTGTTTCTTTAATCGTTGGTTTCATTTTGAAATATTTGTGCAGTTTAAGTTTTCTTGTGAATTTAAAGAGGTCTATCCTGGTTTGTGTAAACTCTAAACCAGATTGTGGACAAAAGAATAGGCCTAATTTTAGTACGGACTCCTCCGCCTCTGTTAGTTGTTTAGAGCTTAAATTCACAATTGTGAGAGTATCCACCTCGTTCACCACCTTCCTCCCCTCTTGCTTCTGGTGACTCTTACTGGCACATTGCCTCTTCCCTTTCCTTTTCCAGCTGCCCCTTCTTGTTTGCTGGCGTCTTGTTCTGGGGGTTTGCTCTTTCCCCCCCTCAGCCATGACTGGCGAATTAGATCGAATTCCTCATAAAAAGGGGTCTTCTCTTGATTCCCAGTGGGGCCAGCAATATCTTCCCCAGAGAGTTCATTTTCGGTAATATCTAATTCTGAGTTTTCAATCCGTGTTGGTATTTGAGTTAGATTTTACTTTTTCTTTGACAGTTCCTTTCTGGGTCTATCAAACTTTTTTGCAAATGTTAATATCCGCCCCATAGAATAATCCCTCTCGTCACAATAGGCATTTCTTCTTTCTTTTGATGGATTTTCATCTCATATTTCTGCAATCTTTTTTCCTTTTCTCCCTCAATTCCTCCTGTTTGTTTTTGGCCGCATTGCCAGTGATCTCGGCCTGCAATACTTGTATTTCATCCAGAGCCCTTGCTCTATCGCTCCAGGCGAATTTACCAAGTATTTCTAGACTTCCTTTATAGTATAAGGCTGTGTGTTTAGTCCACTCTTCTAATATATGTAGATCATTTAAACAACAATAATGTCAATCTTTGGTTCTCGGGTGAGATTAGCTCAGTGGCAGTGAGCTATCTCGACCTGAGGATTGAAATTAAGGAAGATAAAATCACCACAGCCTTATACCGTAAACCGACTGCCGGAAATAGCACATTACATGCTACCAGCAGTCACCCAGTGAAATTAAAACAAAGTATCCCCTATGGGGAGTTTTTAGGTCTCAAACGAAACTGCTCCTGTGAATGTGATTTCACTGAAGCAGCCAAAGAAAGCCTGGAAAGATTCGCTGCCAGAGGTTACGACTTAAAACTTCTTAAAAACACCTTATAAAAGGTCAACAGAATACCAAGAAAACATCTGCTAGCGAACGAAAATAAAACAAACGTAAACGAAGGAAAGTTCCACCTAATAACTACCTATTCTGAAGACACCAATTTTATAAGGGCGACCTTGCGCAAGACCTGGCACATCTTAAAAACCGATGCAATCATCGGTATGGACATTCCACCAAAGCCATTAATATCTTTTAGGAAAGCCAGGTCAATTAGACATAAATTGGTTCATAGCCATCTAGACAATCCAGCTGTGAAATCCAATACCCTAGCCGAGATGAAAGGATTCTTCCCGTGCGGAAGATGTAAGGCCTGTGCATTTAGTAAGAGGGTGCTAGGCTTTGATGTCCCGGGATTGAAAGAACGAAAAACAAGAAATAAGTTCAGAACATGTCAAACAACACAAGTTGTTTATTGTTTAATCTGTCCCTGTAAATTAAAATACATAGGGAGCACAATACATTGTGTTAAAGTGAGGGGCCTGGAGCACATGCATGCAATTGTAAATAAGGATATGAGCTACCCAGTGGCAAGACACATTGCCATTAAACATCAGAGTAACCGAGATTTACTCCAATACTTCGGATTAGATCACGTACCACTGCATGCTAGAGGAGGGGACAGGGTACTGAAATTGTGAAGATTGGAATCTAGATTCATTATAGATTTACAAACCAAGAGCCCTAAAGATCTAAATAGTGGAGAGGAACAGGCAGTTCACTTAGGGTGCTAGGGTGAGCCATTCTTTTAAACATTCTAAATACATGTCCAAGAATATGAGACTTTATGAAATCCAGTAACAGGTGTGAATTGCCGATATATGGTGTATTTTGAGAGGTTAAGAGGCGGTTCCAGGTAGAGGAATCGCCACTTGCCAATCCACGGCTAGATCTTGAATAGTGGTGTGCATCAAAACTAATTCTTGGCATTATGCCGAATTCCGCGACAATATTACGTGAGTGTATATAATGTAAATACATTTTTGTATATAATGTTTATAGCGATGTATATATAATTTATATGTATATTGTATATAGTAGTTTTTGCACACTACAAGATAGCGCTCACCTAACAGTAATACCTCACTTTTGCATTTGTCACCTGTGGTTTTAAATAAATGGCGCCTCAGTTCACATATCGTGAACACGCTGAAGAAGGGAGAAACCCGAATTGCGTTTGTGAAACGTTGGAAATAAACTAAAATCTGGTAACAATTCCGCGAGTGCTGCTACTTCCTTCCCGGCTGGGAGAGAGTGTTTTGGAGCAGGATATATATATATATATATAGATATATATATATATATATATATATATATATATATATATATATATATATATATATATATCTATATATATATATATATATTCACTGAAAAAACCATAGGTTATAGACCATATATAGTTAGGAATTAGCATTTAAAAAACCTTATTTTACTCACACAAAACCATTGAAATTCCATATATAGTTAGTTGCACTAACTATATATCGCGCACCCGCAATCCACTGCTGGTGATGTCACATATTACATCATTCATGACATGGTCAGTGACATCACTGATGACATCACTGATGACATCTCAAATGACATCACTGATGACATCACTGATGACATCTCAAATGACATCACTGATGACATCATCCAGTGACTGTGTGTTTCTGTAAAGTTTAAATATGTTTGATATATTGAAGAATGAGTGGATGTATAAGTGTCTGGATGAAGGATTTAGTAGGTGCGTGACTGACTGTATGAGTGAGTGAATAAATGTGTCGTACTAAATGCATGGGTTAGTGACTAAACTGTCTGAATGTGTGCTTCAGTATGTCTGTTGTGATGTAAACTGCTGCATGTGTGGATCATTAGCTATACGAGAGGCTATATATGTTATTGATTGGTTGCCCAAGTATTTGTATGGGAGATTGGGTTTGTGTGGGGGTGGCTGGGAGGTGTGTGACTCTGTGCATAGATGTGTGAGCAGTTGATTCACTAGGTGTATGAGTTCAAGAGTGCATGTGGAAACAGCTACATGGGCGGTTGACTGTGTGCATGAGTGTATTGATGAGTGAATGGATATCTCAATGCTACATGTCATAGTAAGTACATATGTAAAACACAGTACATGTGAGAGTTGGCATATATAAATAACTGTGCATGAGAGCCACTGAATGTGTGAGTGGCTGTATGGATCATTGTGAACTTGTATCAGGGATTGTATAAGAGAGAAAATATGTGTTAGTATATGTTTGAATAAGTAAGGTGTGTATAACTGTATAGTTGAGGAAATGGAGGTGTGATTGATTCTTTGCATGACTGACTAGGTGTGTGAGTAACTCCATGGATGAGTGACAGTGTGTGAGTGTCTGTATACACTGAGTGCATCTAAGGTTATATTAGAGTCTGAAGAGGTTTATCGTATTAGCACAAGAATGATGTCAAATGAGATGTCTCAATTTGTCCGAAACGCCGCAAACAATAAATTCTTTTTTTTTGTTGCTCCTGTTGAGCCCTTTACAATGAATCGTTTTCGTTTCCCCCCCCCCAAAAAAAAACCCAAAAAAATATAAAACCGTTCGGAAAAATTCAAAAAAAGTAAAAAAATGTTCAGAAAAAAAATAAAAAAAATATAAAACAACAAAAACAATAAAAAAAAAAGTTCTTTTCAGAACTACCTCCCCGTTATTAAAAAATTGGTAGAATATTTGGAACTCTGCCAACCTCTATTTCTCTTAGTTCGCTTCCCAGTTCGCTCGCCGGTACGCGAACCGGGAGCGAACCCAAAATTTTTTTTTTTTTTAAAAAGAACAGTAAGTATAAGGGAAGGAAACAGACAGTTATGTTAAAAGAAAGACAGCTATAGGGGAGTAAACTAGAGATACTATTACCCGTAATCCACTGCTGATGATGTCACATATTACATCATTCATGACATGGTCAGTGACATCATCAGCAGAGGATTGCGGGTAACAGTATCCCTAGTTTACTCCCTTTAGCTGTCTTTCTTTTAACATAACTGTCTGTTTCCTTCCCTTATACTTACTGTTCTTTTTTTTAAAAAAAATTTAGATCAGTCAGAAACAGTGAAAGTAATAGAGACAGAGTGAGTGACCAAGAGTGAAGAAGTATGAGAAGAGAGGGACTAAAAAAAATAGTGAAGGAGTAGAGTAATTAAGTAATAGACAAAGGAATGAGGGAAGTAGCAAAGGCAGGAAAGTGATTCTTAAAGAAATAAAGCAGTGGAACTAATAGAAGTTAAATGTGATAGAAATATAACAAAAAGAGTACAAAACATTTACCTTATAATTGTCGTTAAGTTAGTCATTTGTTCTTTTTATACTAAAAAATCTGTGAAAGAGAGAACAAACATTTGAAAAATATTAAAACATGTTTTTAATAAATTAGAAAAAACAAGGGAAAAGATTGAAGGACAAATAGTTTTTCAAGAACTTTGACACTTACAGAAGCCTCTGCTTCTCCATGCCCCTACACAGTCCTAAAAATATACATTTTAAACTAATAGTATCTTGATGCAGATGAAGTGAGTCCTATCTTGCAACATTGTGCATCTTTTGCATGACTGCTGCATCGGTTTCATGTGGCATTGTTTTTTTACAGCATGACACATCTGCCTAGATTCATCATTTTATAATTTTGTCGCCTCATACCAAATCTTTTCAACCGCGACTGCGTCACAAAAGTGACGCACAGTGGCGCAAAAGAGGCATACACCCATCATAAATCTGTCCCTAACATGTTAAATAATTGATTCAGGATGACAATAAGGTGTGGCCTATCCAGAGGTTTGTTTAAGGTGAGGCCTACTCAGGGTTGCAGATCAAACTTACACTTATTGAAGAATACAGAGGAGATAATACATGTGAACGCCTACTAATGAAGTAAGTCATGTCCACTTCACTTTTGAACAAAGGCTAGACCTCTTCTGTGTCCGTGGACAGACCTAAACTTCATCTGCACAATGTCATTCGTAAACTTAGGAAACACAGGTGATGTAATTGAAAAATGTGGAGTTTATTTTCCTCATTTCACAATCACATCACCTGTGTTGCCTTTGCTTAGGTATCTCATAGTGCAGATGGAGTCTAGCATATCAAACAGTACACAGAAGTTGAGCAGTGTATACAACAATTTTCACACTTAGAAAACCTTCAGCTTCTGCATGCCCCTACACAGTGCTAATTATATACATTTCAAAGTGATGGTATCTTGCTGGAGATGAACTGAAACCTATCTTGCAACATGGTGCATGTTTTACACAAAAGTGACCCACAGCGGAGCAAATGAGGCGCACAGTCATCACAAATCTCAGCCTAACATTTTAAATCATTGTTTCAAGATGCCGATAAGGTGTAACCTATTCACAGATTTGTTTCAGGTAAGTCCTACTCAGAGTTGCAGATGAAATTTAGGTTTGTTGAAGAATACAGAGAAGAAAATACATGTGCAGGCCTACCAACCAAGTGTGTCATGTCGACTGCACTCTTGGACAAATGTTAGACCTCCTCTGTCTCCAGGAACAGGCCTAAACCTCATCTACACAATGTGATGTGTAATGTTAAGAAACACAGGTAATATAATTGAAAAACGTGCAATTTTTTTTCCTCATTCCACAATCATATCACCTGTGTTTCCTTTGCTTAGGTATCTCATTGTGGAAATGTAGCCTATCATATGAAAGACTACGTAGAATATGAGCACTGTATGCAACAACTTTGACACTTACAGAAGCCTCACCTTCTCCATGCCTCCTACACAGTTCTACATGTACATCATAAATGCAAACAGAACAGAATTAATTATACATGTTAAATGGTTTATTTTTGCTGTTCTCAGAATGTATCAAATTTCACTAAAAACAGTGACTTGAAGGTATTCATCATATAACAGCGGGGGAAAAAAAACACAATCAAAATGATTGTGTTAAAAAAACCCATACAACATAACAAATCAGAATTCAGAACTCCTTAAAGTTAACTTACTTTCCATGACGGCGAAGGATGTCCTATGAACAGCTTACACTCTGTTGTGCTGTTATTACTTTCAACCCGCCACTTTCTGAAAGAAAACCTCCATTGTTTTCAAAAACATGTTACATACAATAAATGACTTCTCGCTCTCTACCACACGTTTCCACAAGGCCAAATCGTGTCTGAGCCATTTATAACTCTTAGAATTCTTGTAAGCCAATCCCGTCATGTTGTATTTCCGCAACTTTCACAATTAAAATGTTGAAGATCATTTTCACAATCCTGGACTAGTAATATCTTCCCCTTCTTGCTCAATCATGTTCTACATTTCCTATGACACTGATACTGCTTACTATGAAGCAGACTTACACTACCTTTATGACTACTACAATTATTTAATTCTCTACATCACTTTTAATCACAAAGCAATGTAAAACAGTAGACAGCATTGCAGACTTACATTCCCTCTACTCCATGTTTTGATTGGCTGCTTCAATTAGCTTATAAAAAGAAACAGTTTTTCTGAACTCATTCAAAGTGCACGTATTTCTCCATGACGTCCAGTGTTATGGTAAGAAGTTATGTCTCTGTACTACACTTATCCTCAAGGCCAAATCGTGTAGGAGCCATTAGAACTTCTTGAAATTCCTCAGAGCACATCCCGAGATTCTTTCCCTAAAATTTTGGTTTTAAAAACACCAGGTAAGAGTTTTTAAGGTCATACTGCAATTTTTTTTTGAAAATTAAAACAGAATCATTGCAGAATGACCAGCCATTTCTAGACTTTAAATAAGCTGTGTAATGTCCTGATGTTATTGAAGGACCGTCATGATATATAATTGCTACAGTTACAAAAGTCCTTCCTGATATTGACAACTGTGAAGCCACAAAATTTTTAATTAAAGTTGTCAATTTTGTTCCATCAGGCCTACATCGTTGGAACATTAAAATGACATACTGGCCATATGTTCGTATAAATAATGTGGACATCATTTCAGATTTACATTGGCTACACTCCATGTTGTGATCAGCTCCTTTTACTAGCTTATTAAAAGAGACTGATTTACTGTCTGGCAAAGTTAAATATATAAATCTTTCTGAGTCTACACTAGTAGTACTTGATACCCTACAGTTCTCGCAGTCATGCTGCCATTGATAAGAAAGCCCAAACAGGTGATCTACATCTACACCTTCATCATGCAATACATCAAGCATATACATTAAAAACTCCTGACAATCTTGCTGACTATTTTGAGAGAATTGTGTTTGGCCTGAACATCTGTCTAACAGATTTCGAATTTCAGACACACTTTCTATGTTTGTTCTATCAGTGCTACATTTCTCTAACACAGAATTTAACAAACTGCAAAATCTTTGATCAGAATTGACCACAATCTCTTCTTTTACATTTTCTAGAGAAAACAAAACATTAACCACTACATTAGCATAGCAGTTGACACCAGAACTGTTTTCAAATTGAAAACCAACAACATCTTCAACAGAATCCTTTTTGTTTCTGCTTATAATTTCAGGTTCATCGACTTTTCGTCTTTTTGCTACAACCTCCCCAATATTGGTCACATTTCTTTGTTTCCGGCCTACCACACGTTTCTCAAACAAAGGATACTGAGGCAAATGTGGCGCATACTCTCTTCTTAACCTATTGTATTCCTTAACACAATCTAGATCCGCACAAATGTTTGTGACATCACACTCAATCAAGTACAATCCCGATAAAGTTCTAACTCGTGACAATGCCACATATGCCATACCCTCCTTGAACACAGAACTGCCAATATTCACCAATGCACTGTCTACACTTAAACCTTGCGATTTATGGATTGTCACCGCATATGCCAAGCAAACAGGAAACTGCTTACGACGAACATATAAGTCTTTTACAAGCAAAAATCTAGCAGAACAACGACCAATTAGCTGTACTTCCTCAATGCCATCAAATTTAATTTTTAAAAATTCAATTCCATCTCTATTTCTGTATTTCACAAAATCAACAACATTACCCATTGATCCATTTACCAGACCTCTTTCAACATGTAAATTCCTTCTTAAAATTATACGGCAGTTCAAGCACACATTCAGAGTCTTTTCAAAACCTGCAGTTTTAGATATACTCTTCTCTAATGAATCCAATTTTGTTTTCAGATTCTCAGACAAAATAATTGTTGATCCCATATGCTCTACTCTGTCAATAGCTTCCAGTTTCACAATCTCTTGCTTTTCTAAATGCAACGTTTTGTTGTTGAATTTGGCACATTCTGCAAGAGTTGGCATCAAAAATATTCCTGATTTCTTCTCAGTAATTTTCTGAAAAATATTCTCAGGCACAACATCTTGGTCTGGATATAAATTTGTCAGTAATCGTGCATGTAAAGCTTCTTTCCCATGCTCGGTCACTTTTCCAATTCTAACATCTTGTAGAATAGTCTTGTAAACTTCATCCTTCGCCTGACGCATATTTTCATGCAGTTCAGCATAATTGAAGTTTAACCATATATTGACGTTGCCAATGCTCCCTAGGAACTTCCTGGTATCTTCATGCGTGAGCATTTTGAACACAGGTTGCCCTTTCACTGGTGTCAGCTGCAGAAGATCTCCGAAAACAATGATGTGTTTGCCACCAAATAACACATCATACTCTGTTTTGAGAACTTCTTGCATTCTCAAATGCACAAAGGCAAGCATGACATTGGAAACCATGCTTACTTCGTCAATGATAAGAAGTTTCATTTTCCTCAAGACTCTTGAAACTTCAAAACAAGCATCTCCCGATAGCCTGTGATATTGTAATTTGTTGTCATGCTCCACTGGCAGCATCAGTAAACGATGTAAAGTAATCCCTTTAATGTTATGTGCTGCCAGTCCAGTTGGAGCGGTGACAACACAAGACAGCGATGACTCTGTCCTTTCCTGCAAATAACATGAAATTGCTTTAATAAGGAAACTTTTTCCAGTTCCCGCTTCTCCACTCACGTACAGTCGAACAGGCTTCAACGACGTACATGAGCACTCTTTCTTGTCATGACTTAATCCATGATCAATTTGCATGGTAACTTCGTCATATATTTTCCTCTGCTCAACGTTGAGTTGTCTTTCCAACTCTTCTAAGTTAACCGCATCCTCCTGAGCATGTGTCATTGCTCTTTCCACTTCATTCATAGCAGTGGCAGCTTCATTTTCGATAACAGGTCCTCCTAGTGGATCCTGACTCAATGAAGCAGAACTCTGACTGTCCTGAGAACTGTCTCTGGCAATCTCCGCTGCAATCGTTGCTTCCTGCTCAATTTCCACATTCAACATTTCTACATATTTGGGAAAAGCAGGACATTCTATGGTCTCCTTGGCAGCATTGAAAGAGTCTTCATAACAGAGGAAATCTCCAAGCAGTTCCTCTTCTGCACGCCAAGGCTTAAAAAGTTGCAAAAGTGCTAAATAGAAAAACTCCTTTTTTTCAGGAGATTCGCCACTCAATTTTCGATGGTTTATCAAGTGGCATTTTCTTTGCTTCACCAGACATCCCTCACTTCCTATTACAGCATACACTCCTTTCTCAGTATCTTCTTTGATGTTCCTCTTGAATATGTAATTTTGCAGAACCTCATACAGACAAACATTCTCGAGGTGACTGCTTCGATTTGGATAATATGTATCCAACATGTTGGTCTTCAAAATGTCGGTACTGTTTGGCTCCTTTTCCGCCAAATACTCAATTTCCCACACAGGTTTGAGAACTCGATTACGCGTTGCAGCAAGACCAAGACTCGCCCAAACGATACTCCTGGACTTGGCATAGAGACTTGCTGAAGACAACCGGTCAGAACATTCGTAAGCTCCGATTTCTCGATGCGACAACATCTTCAGACTGAAACTGTACAACTTCTTGCTGAGGCTCTTTTCATGGGAAATGTCCTCCCACATATCCTTCAATTCTGTCTTCTCTTTTTTGGTGATGTAAGATGTCATATACCGAGCCACAGCCATACAGTTATCAGCCACAAACTGTATATCCATGTTAGCATTCCACATGGACAAAATCACCGGGTTGTAGTCGTTGATGTACTTAGACTCTTCGTTCCTCTTCAAATTGTATGTGTTTTTAGGTGATTTCTTCATCACATTATGTCGCAGCGAAGACATCAAACTGTTCACTCTTCCTTTAGAAATCACCGGTCGTGGAAAGCCGAAACGACATTTGGTGTAGAACTTGTCTTTGTTTCGGAATTTACGACGACAGTACTTTCCACATCGATGGCTTTGGAAACGTAGAACTTTTTCTCTTAGGCTTTTTTTCTCCTTTGCGTTTGGAACAGCACACGTAGAATACTGTTCTATGAAACTCATCACTGAGTCTTCTGGATCCGTTCCAAATTTAGGTGCATCCTTGATCCACAGCAACATATGTATATGAGGAGCACCTCTTGCTTGGTACTCCTTTCTCCAGAAGAAATCCAACACCTCTCCAAGAGGTGGATTCTTCTTATTCATGATGAAAGACATCATACCTTCAAATCTATGATTGAAGTACCTACATACATTGACTGGATCCAAAGAGCACAGTTCTCCGGGTGTCTTGAATTCGATGTTTTCTACGTTAGCATTTGCCTCTCGTAGAAATTCAAGTAAGTCTTCCCAGCCATACTCAGCACAGCTCAGAGTGAGGAACCATGTGGGAGTTCCTAAGTTCCTCAGCATACATTTTAAATCACCATGACGACGGTACCAGTACTCATTAGTACCACGCTGACACGCCATGAGATTAATCAGGTGAGAATCCAAAATACTGTCTTGGACATTGACTTTATCCATGAAAGTCACTTGCCGAGATGTTTTGCATGTGTATACCACTTTTCAAGATGTGGTTCACTGCATATGACAGTCCAGACAGATCGCTTTCAAACAGGAGATGAAACAAATAAGGAATGCATTGTCGAAACCTAGCATCTCCTGCATACAATCGCAAAGTCCGGTATTCAGAAGCAGGAATTTGATGAGGTCGCTCATCATATCTTCCTCACTGACCTGTTGGAAAAAGCTGTGGGAAACACCGAGCTTCCAAACTTTCCTCCCAAACACTAATGGGACTCCCTTTGGCTTGTTTCATTTGAAACAACTCAATAGCATTCCCCATGACTTCCTTGGAATGCAAAGGATGAAACCTATAATGTTCATATATTTCTTCACTAGTACAGGGTTCTACTTTCTCAATTTGACCAGCACACAAATCGCTATCCTCTTCCTCACTTACTTCCTCTTCTGCAACATATACATTTTTATAGTATTTATTATTTTTTTTCAAATACAATGTTGCCCTTTTGACTTTCCTAACATCTACTAAATCTTGCCATATTTTCTTATTCTTTGTCGGAACCCCATTAACTAAGATAACCAGAGGTTCCTCTTCCACTTTTTCTACTCCAATTGTGTTAATGTTTTTCTTGAAATCTAGAGGCAAATAAACAACTCTTCCCTTTAATCCTCTCTGTAAATCTGATGGAGGCAATTTCCCTGTCTTTGGCTCCATTCTTACAATAGCCTGAAAGGGATGGATACTTTGAATCAAAATAGATTCATAAGTATTAAAATCCTTCAATTCAGAAGGAATCTCAACCAATTCCAGATTATTATGAACTGCTCTAGCAGGCATCTGGTTTTGATTTAATTTGTTACAACAATAAGTACACACACGTTGATCCAATCCCAAATCAAAACAATTTTCTACCATCAAGTATGTTGTAAAATCCTTCCATTCACTATTATTTTCCCTTTCACTTTTTGCATATAAATCCACTAACTTAGTCTGATTCTTATAATAAGTGCGTCGACAACACACACAAGTGAAATTTGGCCTCTCACTTGATTTCACCTCAAACGTCGCAATTTCCCTCTGGAAATTATCTGTACTGGAAACCTGTACACTATCTTCCACATTACTCTCTTCTTCTTGGTCAATTTCAACATTCTCCTCTTTACTTCCAAAGTAACAAAACTCAATTTCTTCACATATATTCTTCACATCTATTTCAGAACCATGCAAAAGAGCAGCGCATAATTGTTTAAGCATAATTGCTGGACTCTTAGCATAATACAACATTCTAACTAATTTCCTCACTTTATTATGATGCACTGCTAGCATCCTGAAATGATGAAAAACACTCTGGCATACTCTCCTGGAAAGACAAGCCAGTGAATGACCATGCAAACCTATCACTTCTCTCACTCTGCAAGGATCTAATTCTTGCAACAACTTCATTTTCTGCTTCAAACTTTTCTTATTAAATGACCGTATAAAATCACAAAGCAAATTGATGGAATCCTGTCGTACACTGCAAATACTACTACACTTCCAGGTGTACACAGGACCCTTAGGACGTCTCCCTAAAACCTCATTACCTAACACCTCTTCTATCTCTGTTGTCACAAGTTTTTCTTTTTCAACTGGACAACCATCTTTCACTTCATAAGCTCGACCACTGGTGTCAACTGCATGCACCAAATCATCATCCTGGAAATAACTCTCCTCATTAAAAAATGCCTCAGAGCTTGAACTATGCATCCATTCTCCAGAAAAAACTTCACAAAAATTGCTACGATTAACTATTCTCTTCCATCTACTATTTCTTTTGAAATCATAAATTGCCTTGTTTAGCTTCCTAATTCTATTGATTGTCAAAATAAATAACTTACGTTTAATTTCAAATGCCTGATCAATAACTTTCTCAACTATTTTTTTTCTCTTATAAAAAACCACTTTCTGTTGACCTTTCTTAATATTTTTTAACAAATTGCCAATTATCCTGTTGCGGAACATTCGTTTACGAATGTCCCTAAACTGTTGTTTCCTTCTACTTTCATGCATAGAGTTATCTCTTACTCTAGCAGTAACATTTTTCATTGGCCTTTCCTTTCCGTTTGAATTGCTTCTCCTTTTCTGGACTGAAACATTTTCTGTAGTAATATTTTTTTTACTACAGATATTTCTTATGAATGTTTTTATACTCTTACCCGGTGCTTTCTTGGTGACTTGACAAATCTTTTTGTTAGAGGACTGCTGCTTTTTTTCATTCACCTGCTGTCTTTGACGTTTTGCAGCCTTTCTCACTCTTTCTTTGGTTGGCATGCTGAAATCTTGAAATGATCTGCAGTTGAATCTGTGGTAAAATATAATAAAAAATGTTATTAACCACTATTACCCAACAGTAAATCAATAACAGTCATCAAAAACTTAACACACTACTTAACATTTTTACATAGAAGATTTTTTTGTGCATGGCAAATTTAGAATACAGAAATAGCAGAAAAGAAATGGAATTTATATTCATTTTACCTGTGCTGTTTTATATGTGAATCTGATCTAATGTTATGAGCATATTTTAATATTTTATTGAAGACACTACACATAACCTGTTTTTGAAGGTGTCTTTATTTTCAAATTAAACGGTTTACATTTTTACTTTTTATTTATTATACATTTATAAAATAAATGTTTATAGTTCCATAGGCTCAAGCACGTCAGCTTCCCATCCTATGTCATACAATTCTGACAAATCTGCATCCTCATCACGTTCTTCTTCATCCTCAGGATTTAAATCATCCAAAGGATCAACATCCACTGATGTTTCAATTACGAGTTCAATGATGAGGTCGAAATCAACTGATTGCTGATTGTCGCTCATGTTGATGTTGTCTTTATCTTTAAAGAAAGATAACAACAATGAGATGTTGCAGAGTAAGAGACAAATCTCAGAGATTATAATAGTAAAATTGTTTAACAAGAGTAACATTTTGCAGCTATTATTTAACCATGTCCAGCGATGCTGAGGAGGCAACCGCGGGCCGTGGAGGAAGTTACGGTGGGGCAGGGAGGCGGGAAGGGGGAGGGGCAGGGTGGAGGGACCTAAAACTGGCATATGGATAATTGCAGGTAAGTACAAAATTTAATTATTCAAACGAATTTCGTAGCGCGCACTGCATCGCAAAATGCGATGCTGTGCGCGCTACGAATTTCGTTTGAATAATTAAATTGTGTACTTACCTGCAATTATCCATATGCCAGTTTTTAGGTCCCTCCACCCTGCCCCTCCCCCTCCCCGCCTCCCTGCCCCACCGTAACTCCCTCCACGGCCCGCGGCTGTGAGGAGGTGAAGCCTATGTCCAATTTTTCAGTGAACAGGACTCATCTCTTCTTAACCTTGGATAAACCTCACCGACTCTGTGTCCCCTGCACATAATTAAATGTAAAGGGGCAGATTTATGTTAACTAGCACATCCTCAGGGATGCACCAGTTAACGTGCACCGCTGCTCTGCCACCCATGGTGTGCCGCATTTACAATCAGATAGGACAAAACTGCGTCAAAACCCTGCGCCTGCTTGAAGCAGGCATAGATCTTGACGCAGGTAGGCTGAAAGCTAAAGCAACAACTAAGTGTCGTGTGCAGAAGTTGCAAAAAAGGAAAAATGGCGTTTAAACCGGTAATGAGCCCATGCTAACTTAACACAGTGTAAAGATATCCAGGATCTACATCAGTTTGGGGTTCACGAACCTGGCAGGTACAAGGCACTGAGGCTTTGCACCGTGCATGTCTCATCCCAAATCATATGTTGTTTGTGAATGAAACAATTTCCCAGACCAAATGCTTTGGATTTGCTACTTCTAAAAAATTAAACACCCCTACTATCCCGGAGTTAGAGGAATATGATGGTTGGAGTCATTTTACTCGGTTGTCCATTAGTGATTTACAGGCCCTACTCCGTAATTCTTCCTTTATCATTTCCAGTATAAATCCAAAAGGTTGGCTGCTTTGGCAACGTGCCTTATCCACGGTTTAATAACGCTGCCTTTTGCTTTATATAAGTTTTCAAATTGTATGAAATATATACCAATAGGTCGTTATGAACCTTTAGGTAGTGGTTTTCTTCATGAGGTCTGGTCGCTTCCATACACATACAGATGTTTCAAAGATGATCAAGAAGTTTATCTGAATGGAGAGGAATGCACTGAGACGCCAGATCATTCACTAATGTGTAGGCACATACAGTTACACGGTTCATGCAACAAAGACCGACCAAATATGGCTTGCGTGTTGCAAGGCACGCCAGTTCCTGCTATCATCCCCACGTTCAAGTTGTTGGAAAATGGTAGTTATTTGATGCTCAATAATGAAGATTGTTCTGGGTTAATTAAAAGTATTCCTTTTATCGTAACAGTAAGTGAACGGGTTATTTGCTGCAGAAATGTTCTATTTCCTCCCACACATGAACATAGGGAGTTTTCAATCTGGCCACAAATACCAACCTTGGGAGCAGATTTCAACGGCATGGCAAGAATAAGGGCTCTTTTGTCTCAGAGAGAGGTGGCCTTGAGTTCGGCCCGTGAAACTTTCGTGCTTCACATAGCGAACACCCGTACAGAGGTGCAGACCCTTTTAAATACTGATTCGCCTTTGCATTTCAGCGAGATGGTTCGGACTATCTTTAACGCGTCCTCCACAAAGGGCCTGGCGCATTTTTTTAAAGTTGTTAGCAGTGGTCTCGTGACTTCATTTGAGAAAATCTTTGGAGTCATCCCTGCTTTCTTTCATTCTATTTTTTCCACTTTGTTTGGTGGATTCCCAGTTTTACTTGCATTAGCACCGGACGCTCTTGTGCTTTTTTACATTTTTAAATATGGATGTCCCTCCTGTGCAAGGTCCCGCCCTGCAGCTGCTAACGCTGTTCCGCAATCGCATGCTTGAATATTATGGCACAATGCCGTTGGCGATATTAAGCACGGCATATGGATTATCTTTTCGATTCTCCTACTTCACCTGTATCCAGCCTGTATTTCACTGCCTGACCTGTGATTTCGATTGGGCCATTGATTTGTGTCTCTGCGGACCGGTTTCTCCTGACGTCGACTTTAATCAGCTGATGAGTCCTATCATTACTCACGAGTTGGTTTATCCTGGCGAAAGGATTATGGCTGTGGCATTGATGCATGGACTAATTGGTCCCTGGAATTTACTGGCGGCAACACAGTCTTTCTTGGAACAGAGCTTTCTTGAAAACCCACCGAGCTGTCCTCTGATGGTGATAGAGGATCCGGTGCTGGGAGAGCACGTATGTTCTTTTCCGCTTTTAAATTGGATGGCTGAACTCTTTTTGGATGAAGACGGTAACTTCCTATTGGAGGCTGTTGCAGCTTATTTTGCATACACAAATATGTCATAGACCTTTTTCATGTTTGATATGCTGAGTACTAGCATTTCATTGACAATTCATTGACTTATTTGTCAAGTTTTTATTATTTAGCTTGCCTATTGGCTTAAGCCTCGATAAACTAGTTGACTGTTTTATTTTTTCTTAGCATTAAATTTTGCTAGTTTTTAATGTTTTACCTTGCGGACCGTGCACATATAAAGTTGCAATCTGCTCTCATGAGATGGCACTTCTATTACCTTATTTTGTTCGTTTACGGATCATGGAGGGGTGTCATGTAGATCCTGGATATCTTTACACCGTGTTAAGTTAGCATGGGCTCATTACCGGTTTAAACGCCATTTTTCCTTTTTTGCAACTTCTGCACACGACACTTAGTTGTTGCTTTAGCTTTCAACCTAGTAGTTCATCATGGTTTACATGAGAATAATATGTTATTGCTCTACTAGCTGCTTTGCTTGTTAAACTATATCTGTACAGCGAGTGCTGAAGTTTCAAGAACAACACGATACAGAATTGTTATGAGGTCTGATCTCCACGACTTCATAGTCATAACATAAGTGCAGCTTCTGCCAATTCTGGGCATGAGGCGGGTTTTATATTGCTTTGCCGAACACACACATACACAACACTTGATGCGGTTCACATGAAGAGAGAGCTGGTGTATGCTGATGTGATTCCTTCAAATCTAGGACACTAAAGTATAGGCACGCCCTAAACTAACCCAAAGAGACCTTCTTAGCAAATAATATAATATGTGTATTAGGGAGGGTGAGATATAAGTGTTGCTAACTCTTATTCATTTACAGCATGTTAACATACTGTCACCATTCGCTTTTTATGTACTAGTAACTATGCTGGTAATTTTGCTACTGATAATTGTGGTAGCGTTCTAGTGTTCCTGCACAGGAACAGGATGTGGGGAAACAGAAAGCGGAAGGCGGCCATATTGTGTGCTTGGCGCCGACCGTTGAGCAACAGCTTAGCCCCGGCGCTCCGGAATAAAGATAACTAAAAAGCATTTAAAGACGTACGTTCTCACATTATTACAATGGCGACGAAGATGTGTACTTGTATTATCTAAGATACTACGCCTGAGAAGACGGCATTAGTAAATAAACATTTCAAATACACATGTGTTCTTCTTAACTCCATGTTCTGGTTTGTAATGAATATATAACGACAGAGTGTTCATGAGTTCCACGTATCCTGAGGTACTGTAAGTTCATATTCAGGATTGTCTAAACATTGAGAGTTTGTTATATCCAATGTGACACTGTAGCTAGCTTGCTAAGGGGTTTTTGGGTACTAAGGTGAGTTTTGGGGCACCCTAATTCGCCGAGGTTCCAATCCTCTGTGCACAGTTCTGTGTGAGAACAGAAACCCTGCGACAGGGGCACCCCTGAGCCTTGCTGGAGCTTCATCACACTTGCGATACAACTCCAGCAATGCGCCACCTTTACGGCACAGATGCGTCACGCATCTATGCTGTTTTTGCCCCATGATGCGCCGCATAGTAAATACAGCACACCATGGGTGGCGGAACAGCGGCACAGGATGACTGCAGCCGCGGGCCGTGGAGGAAGTTACGGTGGGGCAGGGAGGCGGGAAGGGGGAGGGGCAGGGTGGAGGGACCTAAAAACTGGCATATGGATAATTGCAGGTAAGTACACAATTTAATTATTCAAACGAATTTCGTAGCGCGCACTGCATCGCAAAATACGATGCTGTGCGCGCTACGAATTTCGTTTGAATAATTAAATTGTGTACTTACCTGCAATTATCCATATGCCAGTTTTTAGGTTCCTCCACCCTGCCCCTCCCCCTCCCCGCCTCCCTGCCCCACCGTAACTCCCTCCACGGCCCGCGGCTGGATGACTGGCACATCCCTGATGATACGCCAGTCATCATAAATCTATCCCTAAGCTTCTTATCTTGTTAGAGATGAACCGCCATATGTATCATCAAAGTTTTTTACATTTCCTAAAAAGCGAACTTTAAGGAATAAATAGCGATTCTTTACCATTCCTAGTTTGCGATGAGCTATTTGCTAATTACAAATTACCCATTCATTTTCATGGAGCAGGAGGCCCATAGGAATGAACGTGCAATTTGCGATTAGCAATCAGCTCATCGCAAATTACGAATTTTTCCGAGGGTGCAGGGGTGTCTCAAGAACACCCTGCTGCACCCCTGAAAAAGAAATTTGGGGGCATATGGCGCACATAAATTTTGAAAACATTCCTTTACCTCAAAAACGATTTTCAACTCATAATTTGAAAACACTGCCCACGGGGAAATGACTTAAAATGTCCTCAAGACACATGAAAGTGTTTTTTTAAAGCCTTTGCAACTTTTTTGGGTCACTTTTAACATGGCTATGTAACTCAAACAGTCAAAATCTAAATTTACCATGCACAGGTGGGAGCATATTTACAAGGAATTTGCTCCACGGAGAAAGGTCTTTTAATTTAATATTGGAAAAATAACATCAGAGACACTGAAATGCCTTATAAAGAAGCATACACCATTATGTCCTTGTCATAAATTTTAAAAGCATTCATTTTCCCCAAAAACGATTTTCAAGTCATAATTTAAAAACACTCCACATGGGGAAATGACTTAAAATGTCCTTAAGACACATGAAAGCGTTTTTTGATTGCCTTTGCAGCATGTTTCGGTCACCTTTAACATGCCTATGTAACGCAAACATTCAAAATCTAAATTTGCCATGCACAGGTGGGAGCATATTTACAAGCAATTTGCTCCACAGGGAAACGTCTTATATTAAAATGTGAAAAATAACATCAGAGACACTCAATTGCCTTATAAAGAAGCATACACCATTATGTCCTTGTCATAAATATTAAAACCATTCCTTTTCCTCAAAAACGATTTACAAGTCATAATTTGAAAACACTCCACAGCTCCTATGCACATAAAAACCCTGTCAGTACTAATACTTCACATTTTCTCCAATTACAATTTCTCAAAGAAACAAAATCTATTTGTAAAACACTTGAGACAAAGCAACATTTGAAAAACACAACTTTCTTCATAATTTTCTCCTTAAAGCACACTATTTTCTATCTAAATTAAAGAAATCTTTTCTAACCTTAGCAAATACTTTGAGTTTCAAAACAGTCTCAGAAACACACCAATTTGTCTTCAGCAGAGCAAAAGGTATGCACTCCAGAGTCTGCAGCTATCAAAAGCACAGAAATGCTGTAATTCTTCACACATATCTCTCATGTCACCCAATCAAAACTCTTCCCTCACTTTTTTTCAAATCAAAACCCTTCCCCCCTCTGCCCTCTCTGCTTTTTTGCATAGCAACCACCTCTTGCAAGACCTCTGGTGTTTGCAAGTTCACACAACAATGTTGCAATTGAACTCTGAACTCTCAGTGCACCTGCATATCCAGTGCATTCTTCCATTTAATGATTTTTTCTTCGCCACTCAAAATACATCTTTCAACGAACTCATCCATGCACCCTAACTTTCTGTTTTCAGCAATCAAAATCCACCAATCACTGTTACTGCTTCATTAACACAGAAACTCCACAGTTTTTTTCATTTTAAACTCTTATTTTTTCAACTGCCATTTCATTGCCACACTTCATCTGACTGCAGGAGAACCTTCTCTCGCCATGTTTTCTGTCTGGATTGTTGGACATAGTTACATCTATTGGGCTCAGAGGTACGCTGAAAACAGGAATTTACCTAACCTCAATTTACAAGATGTGGAAATTAAGTGGTTTGGCCACAGAGGATTAAAATGTCACCAATTGATACCATTGGTGAAAACCTTTATGCATTTGCCAAAACCTGACCTGTTAATTGTGCACTGTGGAGGTAATGACTTGGGCACTTTGACTGGGGTAGGTCTGGAAATGCTTTTAAAGGACACCTTTGAGCAATTGATGCAACTTTTTCCTCAGACTGCCTTGGTATATTCAAATATATGCCAAAGACAGAAATGGAGGTGGTCGAACCAATTTTGTCCACAAATTGAGAAGTCGAGGAAGCATGTAAACAAATCTGTTTCAGCTTACATGAGAGACCATGGAATGGGCTCCTTGTACAACAATAACTTGCGTTACTACATGCAAGATATCTACAGAGGAGATGGAGTTCACTTCTCAGATGAGGGCAACAGAATCTTCATTCTGAATTTAAGACTGTGCATTGGTACCTACTTATAAGTACCTAAATGTACCATAAACCCAAAAGCTCTTCTCAGAGCTACCCTACATCTGATCACTCACAATTATTATTTTACTCTAACTTTTTTCACTAATTTTCAAGAAAGTACGCTCCCCAGAACGCTTCCCGGTTCGCGAACCGGGCGCTCCCCACGCAAAAGAACTAAAAAAACGATATTTTTTTTTTTTGCCGTGCGAGGCCCTTTTAAAGCCTCCACATCAAACCTAGGGGGTCAGGGAGGATCTACTATGCCCCCTTATGGTCATTTGCCCCTTCGCTTTGGCCTCCTCTTCTCTCTCGATCCTACCGAGAGACAAGATGGCGGCCGCTACGGACTGTTTGGAATGTTTACAGACGCCGAAGAACCAATCAGCTTCGCAAAGCTCCGTAACGCAAAAAGTACGCGAAGCGGAGCGCTGTTACAGATATATATCTTTTTTTTAACGTTAATTTCTCAAAATCCACTGGAGCACATATATTGAGACCTAGCAAAGGCACATCGGGCTACCAGTACCTACAATTTTCCCAAGTTTCGTGCAAATCCATTCAGCCGTTCGATTATTATTATTTATTTATTTGTTTGCCCCGCGGGGCCCTTTTAAAACCTCCACATCAAACCTAGGGGGTCAGGGAGGATCTACTATGCCCCCTTATGGTCATTTGCCCCTTCGCTTTGGCCTCCTCTTGTCTCTCGATCCTACCGAGAGACAAGATGGCGGCTGCTACGGACTGTTTAGAATGTTGACAGACGCCGGAGAACCAATCAGCTTCGCTTCACAAAGCTCCGTAACGCGAAAAGTACGCGAACTGGAGCGCTGCCCGGTCCGCTGTTACAGATATATATCTTTTTTTGAACGTTAATTTCTCAAAATCCACTGGAGCACATATATTGAGACCTACAAAAGGCACATCGGGCTACCAGTCCCTACAATTTTGCCAAGTTTCGTGCAAATCCATTCAGCCGTTCGGGCTAAAAGTGAGGCCAACCGCCCTATGGAAAACTCAATGTTAAAAACACGTTTTGGGACCCCCCTTTTTTCTCGGCTCACCCTTGACGAACCCCCCCCAAATTTTTTGGGGCTGCTCAGAAACAAAATGTTCCATTTTCCTGAAAATTTCAGCCAATTCCGTCCACAAACGCCCAAGTTATTAGACATAGAATTTTCAAAAATCCCATAGAGAAAAAATCCTAACTATATATACCTACTGGCGGTCGCCAGTAGGTATATATAGTTAGGATTTTTTCTCTATGGGTTTTTTGAAAATTCTATGTCTAATAACTTTGGCGTTTGTGGACGGAATTGGCTGAAATTTTCAGGAAAATGGCACATTTTGTTTCTGAGCAGCCCTTGAAAATTTGGGGGGAGTTCGTCCAGTGGGGGCCGAGAAAAAAGGGGGGTCCCAAAACGTGTTTTTAACATTGAGTTTTCCATAGGGCGGTTGGCCTCACTTTTAGCCCGAACGGCTGAATGGATTTGCACGAAACTTGGCAAAATTGTAGGGACTGGTAGCCCGATGTGCCTTTTGTAGGTCTCAATATATGTGCTCCAGTGGATTTTGAGAAATTAACGTTTAAAAAAAGATATATATCTGTAACAGCGGACCGGGCAGCGCTCTGGTTCGCGGACTTTTCGCGCAACGGAGCTTTGTGAAGCGAAGCTGATTGGTTCTCCGGCGTCTGTCAACATTCCAAACAGTCCGTAGCGGCCGCCATCTTGTCTCTCGGTAGGATCGAGAGACAAGAGGAGGCCAAAGCGAAGGGGCAAATGACCATAAGGGGGCATAGTACATTGTCGCTCACCCCCTAGGTTTCATGTGGAGGTTATAATAATAATCGAACAGCTGAATGGATTTGCACGAAACTTGGCAAAATTGTAGGGACTGGTAGCCCGATGTGCCTTTGCTAGATCTCAATATATGTGCTCCAGTGGATTTTGAGAAATTAACGTTCAAAAAAAGGTATATATCTGTAACAGCGCACCGCTTCGCGTACTTTTCGCGTTACGGAGCTTTGCGAAGCGAAGCTGATTGGCTCTCCGGTGTCTGTAAACATTCCAAACAGTCCGTAGCGGCCGCCATCTTGTCTCTCGGTAGGATCGAACAGCTGAATGGATTTGCACGAAACTTGGCAAAATTGTAGGGACTGGTAGCCCGATGTGCCTTTGCTAGGTCTCAATATATGTGCTTCAGTGCATTTTGAGAAATTAACGTTCAGAAACAAGATATATATCTGTAACAGCGCTCCGCTTCGCGGAGATAAAATTATCTCTGTATTACCTAGCTGTTGCTAACACCAGTTAGCGACGGCTAGTAGGAGATAGCGACCATCTTGGGCCCCACTTTGCATGTGAGTGATATTTATCACTAATGACATGCAAAGTGGGCATGCCAAGATGTTAGCGACTGGAAACAGTCGCTAACATCGCTATCTCCTATTATCAACTTTTGGAAATATTCGAGATAAGGGCGAATATCTCTAAAAGCTACCACCTGCCCTGAGCAGTTCTTAGCCATGTTATCCAATGGGAGGTGGATAACATGGCTAAGAGCATTAGCTCGGTAATGCATGAATATCGCTGAGTTTTCAGCGATATTAATGCATTGCGGTCGTTTTTTATCGTATTTCCGATAAACCTTGATAATAGCAAGGTTTATCTGCGATAATTTCTGACGGTAAAAAAATCGTTGCTAAGCATCGTTAGGGATAAATATCGCTTAACTTTGGTAATATGCCCCAACGTCTGTTAACGTTCGATTCGAAGGAAATCAGGAAGTGTTGAAAAACATTGTCTGCGCCATCTTGTCTTTTTTCAAATGCCACACTTTTGTCGTGCACGGCAGCCATTTTAGATGCCTTGACCAGACCCACTCTGTGCACGCTGTCGATCCTTAGCATGGCTCCCCACCCTCGCAAACATCTCCCCCAGGCAGTGGTCACCCCCGCTCTCTGTCTTATGCATGGGTAATAAACCTCCCCCATCTGCGCTGCTGTTCCCTGAGAATCACACCCTGTGCCCGCCCGACACCTCCCTTTCGCCCTATTCACTACCGCACCCTCTGACACTCCTTTTCCTCTGTGTCCGATTGTCCAGGCTGGTCCTAGGGTATCAGCTAGCCCTGCAGATGTAGTTTATGGCCACAGCTGTAAAGAATCACCCCTCTTCAAAGGAGTTATAGTAGATCAAGGCCCACACTCGATGAGATTCGTCACAGCAGAAGCGTTGCTATTATCTGAAAACCATCCTGTATTGTGATTGGGGAGGGGACCGAGCCTGAAGCGGAAGATTCCAGGGATGACTGTTTGTACATCAAAGTTTTTACAATTATGTGTCACATTAAAAATATATAGCACTCCGACAAAGTAGTAAGATTATAAAACTTTAATAATTTATAAATATATACAAGAAAACAAAAATAGTAATAACATATAAACATTTTTAGGGAAAAACAACGAAGTAGCGGTCGGCTGTGCGAATAGTCCCAACGCAGCACAACGTCCAGATTTCCGGCGTGGGGCGTCGCGGGGGGTGGGTCATCAGTAGCAAACTGTTGTGCGAATAGTTCCAAGGCAGCAGAACGCGTTGAAATCTAGATGACACGAAAGTGATGTCTAGTAAGTTGCCACCCAGCAAATAACGGCATGGGGCGTCGCGGGGGGTGGGTCATCAGTAGCAAACTGTTGCGCGAATAGTTCCAAGGCAGCAGAACGATGGCACCAAGGTGATGTCCAGTAACTTGCCGCACTGGTTTTGGTATCCTACAATGCTGCTCCGAATAACGGCGTGGAGCGCCCCGGGGGAGGCGGCGTGAACGGGCCTCTCCAGGTGGAGTGTCATCTGTTGTAGTGGGGCGCCCCTTTACCGTTTCAGTTGCCATTCCGTCCGTTTTTGGTCCACTGTGTCAAAAGCCGCAATTCAGCTGAGTTGCGCCCACTCTTGCGGTGCAGCGATAGGCGGCTGTCACAGGACTCTCAAAATGGCGGCAGGCTGTTTCCTTTTTGGGCCTGGTCCACTGAAATGGCCCTGGGACACCTTGGAAATCGGACGCTTGTCTGCTAGGTCTTGGACCTCATTCTCGAAAGCGTCCCCTCCGCCTTGAGAATTCATCAAAAGTTTTGGGGGCTCCGACTCCTGCAGGCTTCTGGTGGGGAGCGGCTGCCATGATTGCTCGCGGAATGACCACGACTGAGCTACGAGATGGTGGTGCTTTCATGCTGACGCCAGCTTCAGTCTGAAACATCCAGAAACAAGGTGGGGCTTTCATCGTTTGGGGAAAAAAAAAAGTTTTCATCCTATGAAAAGTGTTGTTTTTAGGTCACATGATCAAGCCTTCCATCATTAGGAAACCAAAAGTAAAATGAACCAATGAAAAGTTTTATAAACAAGTCACATGACCTGTTATGCGGCATAGGGTGTAAAATTAGGAGAAAATACGTTGGCACGTGAGGCGGCGTCAGTAGCGGACCGATGTGCGAATACAACGCGCCAAGATCCGGATGGCACCGAGGTGGTGTCCAGCAAGTTGCAGCACTGGTGTGGCCATCCTACAATGCTGAAAGTCGGCGTGGGGCGCCCCGTTGGCCTGTGAGTTTGCGTCAGTAGCGGACCGATGTGCGAATAGGCCGAAGGCAGCACAACGCGCCAAGATCCGGATGGCACCGAGGTGGTGTCTAGTAAGTTGCCGCACTGGTGTGGCCATCCTACAATGCTGAAAGTCGGCGTGGGGCGCCCCGTTGGCCTGTGAGTTTGCGTCAGTAGCGGACCGATGTGCGAATAGGTCGAAGGCAGCACAACGCGCCAAGATCCGGATGGCACCGAGGTGGTGTCTAGTAAGTTGTCGCACTTCTGTGGCCATCCTACAATGTTGAAAGTCGGCGTGGGGCGCCCCGTTGGCCTGTGAGATGGCGTCAGTAGCGGACCGATGTGCGAATGGGGCCAAAGGCAGCGCAACAATATTTTCTGATTTGAAGACACCACAAGGCGCTGAGATGCCAAGATCCGGATGGCACCGAGGTGGTGTCTAGCAAGTTGTGGCACTGGTGTGGCCATCGTACAATGGTAAAAGTCGGCGTGGGGCGCCCTGTTGGCCTGTGAGATGGTGTCAGTAGCGGACTGATGTGTGAATGGGGCCAAAGGCAGCGCAACAATATTTTCTACTATATTTTCGGAGTAGAAGACACCACAAGGCGCTGAGATGCCAAGATCCGGATGGCACCGAGGTGATGTGTAAGTTGCGGACGGATGTGCGAATGGGGCCAAAGGCAGCTCAACAATATTTTCTGAAGAGAATACACCACAAGGCGCTGAGATGCCAAGATCCGGATGGCACCGAGGTGATGTCTAAGTTGCGGACCGATGTGCGAATGGGGCCAAAGGTAGCGTAACAAGATTTTCTGTATGGAAGATACCACTAGGCGTTGAGATGCCAAGATTCGGATGGCACCGAGGTGATGTCTAGCAAGTTGTGCCACTGGTGTGGCCATCGTACAATGGTAAAAGTCGGCGTGGGGCGCCCTATTGGCCTGTGAGATGGTGTGAGTAGCGGACTGATGTGCGAATGGGGCCAAAGGCAGCGCAACAATATTTTCTGACTGACACCACAAGGCGCTGAGATGCCAAGATCCGGATGGCATCGAGGTGATGTCTAAGTTGCGGACTGATGTGCGAATGGGGCCAAAGGCAGCGTAACAATATTTTCTGTATGGAAGATACCACTAGGCGTTGAGATGCCAAGATTCGGATGGCACCGAGGTGATGTCTAGCAAGTTGGTGTGGTCATCCTACAATGCTGAAACTCGGCGTGGGTCACCCCATTAGCCTGTGAGATGGCGTCAGTAGCGGACCGATGTGCGAATAGGCCGAAGGCAGCACAACGCGCCAAGATCCGGATGTCACCGTGGTGGTTTCATAGTTGAGAGGCACTTCATCTGCAGTGGGGCGCCGAGATCCGGATGGCACCGAGGTGATGTCTAGCAAGTTGCTGTACTTGTGTGGTCATCCTACAATGCTGAAACTCGGCGTGGGTCGCCCCATTAGCCTGTGAGATAGCTGTTCTTTGGATTTGGGCCTGGTCCACTAAAATGGCCCTGGGACACCTAAGAACTCGAACGCTCGATTTTTTTTTCCTTTCCTGTACATGCAAAAAAAGGTAAATGCCCGGTATGTTACACGCTTCATCTGCCACGATGAACTCTCCAGAGGAACCGAAAAAATATATAGTTGTGGTAACTATACCATGCATCGTCATATGGAGAGGTGGCACCAATTAATTATAGTGCTGCATAAAAGAGAGATTTGGAGGAGAACCCCTGACCTGCTAGTACATTCATCAAAGAAGTGGCACTGAGAGCTTCAGAGGCAAGGGAAACGGTCCCAAATATTTAGAAGAACTTTGGAAAGATTAAAATGACATGTTTAGATTGTGGTAAATTAATTTCATGTGGGCAGATGAGTGTTACTCTAATAAATACAGCATATGAACATCATCATAGTCGATGGTTGGTAGAGACATTTTGACTATATCCTGGACCTGCCCGTCCTCGCCCAAAATGGCGCCGGAATAAATGGGACTCGTAACTCCTTGTTGTGTACTGGTTGCAGAACCTTGAAATCACGAGATACGTATGCAGTTTTGAAGCACATGGCGGGCGGGGACGAGAATTGATTGAATATTTCGACATCCCTATTGATATTAAGTTCTGATGTGTTATTGATTACTGTACTGTTGAAAATTCGAATTAACGTCACCCATGGTACTTGCCCGCAAATGTATATCTAGATAATTTTATTGTAACTGGCCCTGTCGTATTTTAATTATAAAATGTACGTCCACCGATTCCGTAACTGTTAGACACCTTAGTTTTTGCAACCTAATGGCCCGCCCGTTACGTTCCTCTACAGTGTAAATGTCTATTCATCATATAAGATTACAGTTTGCTCCGTGGCAGGCCCACGTGGTTATAGGCTCGTATTTGTATAATGAAATTTTCACAATAAAGGTTTTTAAAAGAAAACATGGTAGTAGTGTATACATTGGTAAAGTTTTTAATAATAGTCACTGTTTTAGAATCATTAAAAGGCAAGTGAAATAAAGCAGACCAATTACATGAAGGGTAAAAGGTATAATACGAAGGAACGCAGTAAAGATAAATGGTCAAGGGCTGTTGTGTTTTCTATTCCTGCAACATAAAGTGATCGATAAGAATCTCATATTCAGGCGTATCGGCGACTAAGACAGCAGGTCGACCCTCTTTTGCTCAACGGCTCCGTCATGGGACGAAGAAACGCTCTTTTTCTCGAAAAAAGAATATATTTTACTTGCAGGACAGTTGTAAAATTTCCGGGAAAGTACATTAGCCTGGAACATTATAACATATATTTAAGAGAAAATAATGTTCGGAAGTAATTAAAAGCGTAATTTTTAGGTGATATGACCAAGGCTTTCATCATTAGAATAAGAAAAGTAAAATGAACCAATGAAAAGTTTTATTAACAAGTCACATGACTTGTTATGCTTACGTTACGCGCTGCGCGCCCCGGATGACTTCCGGATGCGCTAACGCGGCGCGTCATATGACGCATTACGCGACAACGCAGGTCCAGAATATAGTCAAAATGTCTCCACCAACCAGCGGTCGAAACACAACCCCTTTCAGCAGGCTAAATAGTTCTGTTAAATGACAACAGAAAGGACAGGCAACAAGAACCATCAGTCAAAGAGGGGAGGGCTAGTTCTTCTCTACCGGGTTACATTGGGGCGCTACCGGAACTGATCGAATTGGTAGTCTACAGTGTTTCTGGATGTTTCAGACCGAAGCTGGGGTTAGCATGAGAGCAGCACCATTTCGTAGCTCCGTTGTGGCCATTCCGCAACCAATCATGGCAGCCGCTCTTTATCGTTATTTTGGGCGGGGTGGGTGGCGGAGCCGAGCTGTTTTGCAGCCATCATTGTGTGGAGTTCAGTTCATCTCACTAGTTTTGTATTTGTCATGAGGGGTTGTTCCTAATGTTTCTATTTTAGCGAGGTCAAAAAGAGATCCCATTAGTGGCCTACTGATTTTGCTCGATTCCTTTTCTTTTTTTTTACACGATTTTTCGTTATCTGCAAAGACTAAACAGAGTATTGCGACTCTGTGTTTGTTTGTAAATAGAGAATGAACCAAAGAGAACTAATTCTAAAACAGTAAATACTTGGATAACAATCAATCAAATGGAGAGAGAAGCAGGCACGACGGATTACAACGGGGGCAAAGGCCTGCGTTAACTACCTTTCACTATCTGCAAAGAGAGAGTACTCCTAATAGAAATGAGGGGGGGGGGGCACCATTCAAAGCAGATCAGTGTGCATAAACGCGAAAATGTTTTCACTTACCACGTACTTGACATTCGACAGCTTATGATATTTGCTATTAAAAAACCATTGAAATTCACTGAAAAAACCATAGGTTATAGACCATATATAGTTAGGAATTAGCATTTACAAAACCTTGAAAATTCACTGAAAAAACCATAGGTTATAGACCATATATAGTTAGGAATTAGCATTTAAAAAACCTTATTTTACTCACACAAAACCATTGAAATTCCATATATAGTTAGTTGCACTAACTATATATCGCGCACCCGCAATCCACTGCTGATCATGTCACATATTACATCATTCATGACATGGTCAGTGACATCACTGATGACATCTCAAATGACATCATTCTTGTGCTAATACGATAAACCTCTTCAGACTCTAATATAACCTTAGATACACTCAGTGTATACAGACACTCACACACTGCCACTCATCCATGGAGTTACTCACACACCCAGTCAGTCATGCAAAGAAACAATCTCACCTCCATTTCTTCAACTATACAGTTAAACACACCTTACTTATTGAAACATATACTAACACATATTTACTCTCTTATACAATCCCTGATACAAGTTCACAATGATCGATACAACCACTCACTCATTCAGTGGCTCTCATGCACAGTTATTTATATATGCCAACTCTCACATGTACTGTGTTTTACATATGTACTTACTATGACATGTAGCATTGAGATATCCATTCACTCATGCACACAGTCAACTGCCTATGTAGCTGTTTCCACATGCACTCTTGAACTCATACACCTAGTGAATAAACTGCTCACACATCTATGCATAGAGTCACACACCTTCCAGCCACCCCCACACAAACTCAATCTCCCATATAAATACTTGGGCAACCAATTAATAACACATATAGCCTCTCGTATAGCTAATGATCAACACATGCAGCAGTTTACAGAACAACAGACATAATGATGCACAAATTAAGACAGTTTAGTCACTAACCCATGCATTCAGTGAGACACATTTAATCACTCACTCATACAGTCAGTCACGCACCTACTAAATCCTTCATCCAGACACTTCTACATCCACTCATTCTTCAATATGTAAGACATATTTTAACTTTACAGAAACATACAGTCACTGGATGTTGTCATCAGTGATGTCATCAGTGATGTCATTTGAGATGTCATCAGTGATGTCATCAGTGATGTCACTGACCATGTCATGAATGATGTAATATGTGACATGATCAGCAGTGGATTGCGGGTGCGCGATATATAGTTAGTGCAACTAACTATATATGGAATTTCAATGGTTTTGTGTGAGTAAAATAAGGTTTTTTAAATGCTAATTCCTAACTATATATGGTCTATAACCTATGGTTTTTTCAGTGAATTTTCAAGGTTTTGTAAATGCTAATTCCTAACTATATATGGTCTATAACCTATGGTTTTTTCAGTGAATATATATATATATATATATATATATATATATGTATATATATTATTCAACAAACGCCGAAGCTTTTTAAGATGCACCCAACGGTGCTTCTGCCATTCGGCATCACGGTTCAGCCCGCCCCAGCCATCCAAGTTCGTTGTATTGCCTGTCGCATTTCTGTGGCCTACGTACCACTTCATCAGAGGCATTTCTCCTGTACGCATTGGAGCGCTCTTATTATACTGCATGCTGATTGGTTGAAAACATCCTCATGGATTCAACTACATATTTGATTTCTTCATACAGCATGCTGGGATGTGTAGTCACATCGAGCTTTCATTGAACACCTATAGTAGGTTCCAATGTGTACAGATTTCAGAGAGTCAGTTATTACCTACTGGTGGTCGCCAGTAGGTATATTTAGTTAGGATTTTTTCTCTATGGGATTTTTGAAAATTCTATGTCTAATAACTTTGGCGTTTGTGGACGGAATTGGCTGAAATTCTCAGGAAAATGGCACATTTTGTTTCTGAGCAGCCCCTGAAAATTGGGGGGGGGGTTCGTCCAGGGGGGGTCGAGAAAAAAGGGGGGTCCCAAAACGTGTTTTTAACATTGAGTTTTCCATAGGGCGGTTGGCCTCACTTTTAGCCCGAACGGCTGAATGGATTTGCACGAAACTTGGCAAAATTGTAGGGACTGGTAGCCCGATGTGCCTTTTGTAGGTCTCAATATATGTGCTCCAGTGGATTTTGAGAAATTAACGTTTAAAAAAAGATATATATCTGTAACAGCGGACCGGGCAGCGCTCCAGTTCGCGTACTTTTCGCGCAACGGAGCTTTGTGAAGCGAAGCTGATTGGTTCTCCGGCGTCTGTAAACATTCCAAACAGTCCGTAGCGGCCGCCATCTTGTCTCTCGGAAGGATCGAGAGACAAGAGGAGGCCAAAGCGAAGGGGCAAATGACCATAAGGGGGCATAGTAGATTGTCGCTGACCCCCTAGGTTTGATGTGGAGGTTTTAAAAGGGCCCCGCGGGGCAAAAAAAAAAAGAAAATAATAATAATCGAACGGCTGAATGGATTTGCACGAAACTTGGCAAAATTGTAGGGACTGGTAGCCCGATGTGCCTTTGCTAGGTCTCAATATATGTGCTCCAGTGGATTTTGAGAAATTAACGTTCAAAAAAAGATATATATCTGTAACAGCGCTCCGCTTCGCATACTTTTCGCGTTACGGAGGTTTGCGAAGCTGATTGGTTCTTCGGCGTCTGTAAACATTCCAAACAGTCCGTAGCGGCCGCCATCTTGTCTCTCGGTAGGATCGAGAGACAAGAGGAGGCCAAAGCGAAGGGGCAAATGACCATAAGGGGGCATAGTAGATCGTCCCTGACCCCCTAGGTTTGATGTGGAGACTTTAAAAGGGTCTCGCAGGGCAAAAAAAAAATATACCGTCTTTTTAGTTTTTTTGCGTGGAGTGCGCCCGGTTCGCGAACCGGGAAGCGTTCTGGGGAGCGTACTTTCTTGAAAATTAGTGAAAAAAGTTAGAGTAAAATAATAATTGTGAGTGATCAGATGTAGGGTAGCTCTGAGAAGAGCTTTTGGGTTTATGGTACATTTAGGTACTTATAAGTAGGTACCAATGCACAGTCTTAAATTCAGAGTGAAAATTCTGTTGCCCTCATCTGAGAAGTGAACTCCATCTCCTCTGTAGATATCTTGCATGTAGTAACGCAAGTTATTGTTGTACAGGGAGCCCATTCCATGGTCTCTCATGTAAGCTGAAACAGATTTGTTTACATGCTTCCTCGATTTCTCAATTTGTGGACAAAATTGGTTCGACCACCTCCATTTTTGTCTTTGGCATATATTTGAATATACCAAGGCAGTCGGAGGAAAAAGTGCCATCAATTGCTCAAAGGTGTCCTTTAAAAGCATTTCCAGACCTACCCCAGTCAAAGTGCCCAAATCATTACCTCCACAGTGCACAATTAACAGGTCAGGTTTTGGCAAATGCATAAAGGTTTTCACCAATGGTATCAATTGGTGACATTTTAATCCTCTGTGGCCAAACCACTTAATTTCCACATCTTGTAAATTGAGGTTAGGTAAATTCCTGTTTTCAGCGTACCTCTGAGCCCAATAGATGTAACTATGTCCAACAATCCAGACAGAAAACATGGCGAGAGAAGGTTCTCCTGCAGTCAGATGAAGTGTGGCAATGAAATGGCAGTTGAAAAAATGAGAGTGTAAAATGAAAAAAACTGAGGAGTTTCTGTGTTAATGAAGCAGTAAGAGTGATTGGTGGATTTTGATTGCTGAAAACAGAAAGTTAGGGTGCATGGATGAGTTCGTTGAAAGATGTATTTTGAGTGGCGAAGAAAAAATCATTAAATGAAAGATTGCACTGGATATGCAGGTGCACTGAGAGTTCAGAGTTCAATTGCAACATTGTTGGGTGAACTTGGAAACACCAGAGGTCTTGCAAGAGGTGGTTGCTATGCAGAAAAAGCAGAGAGGGGGCAGAGGGGGGAAGGGTTTTGCTTTGAAAAAAAGTGAGGGAAGAGTTTTGATTGGGTGACATGAGAGATATGTGTGAGGAATTACAGCATTTCTGTGCTTTTGATAGCTGCAGACTCTGGAGTGCATACCTTTTGCTCTGCTGAAGACAAATTGGTGTGTTTCTGAGACTGTTTTGAAACTCAAAGTATTTGCTAAGGTGAGAAAAGATTTCTTTAATTTAGATAGAAAATAGTGTGCTTTAAGGAGAAAATTATGAAGAAAGTTGTGTTTTTCAAATGTTGCTTTGTCTCAAGTGTTTTACAAATAGATTTTGTTTCTTTGAGAAATTGTAATTGGAGAAAATGTGAAGTATTAGTACTGACAGGGTTTTTATGTGCATAGGAGCTGTGGAGTGTTTTCAAATTATGACTTGTAAATCGTTTTTGAGAAAAAGCAATGGTTTTAATATTGATGAGAAGGACATAATGGTGTCTGCTTCTTTATAAGGTAATTGAGAGTCTCTGATGTTATTTTTCCCATTTCAATGTAAGAAGTTTGTCTGTGGAGCAAATTGCTTGTAAATATGCTCCCACCTGTGCATGGCAAATTTAGATTTTGAATGTTTGCGTTACATAGGCATGTTAAAGGTGACTGAAACATGCTGCAAAGGCAATCAAAAACGCTTTTATGTGTCTTAAGGACATTTTAAGTCATTTCCCCATGTGCAGTGTTTTCAAATTATGAGTTGAAAATCGTTTTTGAGGTAAAGGAATGTTTTCAAAATTTATGTGCGCCATATGCCCCCAAATTTCTTTTTCAGGGGTGCAGCAGGGTGTTCTTGAGACACTCCTGCACCCTCGGAAAAATTCGTAATTTGCGATGAGGTAATTGCTAATCGCAAATTGCACCTTCATTCCTATGGGCCTCCTGCTGCATGGAAATGAATGGGTAATTTGTAATTAGCAAATAGCTCATCGCAAATTAGGAATGGTAAAGAATCGCTATTTATTCCTTAAAGTTCGCTATTTAGGAAATGCAAAAAACTTTGATGATACATATGGCGGTTCATCTCTAACAAGATAAGAAGCATAGGGATAGATTTATGATGACTGGCGCATCACCAGGGATGTGTTAGTCATTCTGTGCCGCTGTTCCGTCACAGTGCTGCATTTACAATGCGGCGCATCATGGGGCAAAAACAGCACAGATGCGTGACGTATCTGTGCCGTAAAGGTGGCGCATTGCTGGAGTTGTATCGCAAGTGTGATGAAGCTCCAGCAAGGCTCAGGGGTGCCCCTGTCGCAGGGTTTCTGTTCTCACACAGAACTGTGGACAGAGGATTGGAACCTCGGCGAATTAGGGTGCCCCAAAACTCACCTTAGTAATCAAAATCCCTTAGCAAGCTAGGTACAGTGTCACATTGGATATAACAAACTCTCAATGTTTAGACAATCCAGAATATGAACTTATAGTACCTCAGGATACGTGGAACTCATGAACAGTCGGTCGTTATATATTTCTTAGAAACCAGAACATGGAGTTAAGAAGAACACATGTGTATTTGAAATGTTTATTTACTAATGCCGTCTTCTCAGGCGTAGTATCTTAGATAATACAAGTACACATATTATCAGTAGCAAAATTACCAGCATAGTTACTAGTACATAAAAAGCGAATGGTGACAGTATGTTAACATGCTGTAAATGAATAAGAGTTAGCAACACTTATAAGCAGCCGCGGGCCGTGGAGGGAGTTACGGTGGGGCAGGGAGGCGGGGAGGGGGAGGGGCAGGGTGGAGAGGGCTCCACCCTGCCCCTCCCCGCCTCCCTGCCCCACCGTAACTCCCTCCACGGCCCGCGGCTGCTTATATCTCACCCTCCCTAATACACATATTATATTATTTGCTAAGAAGGTCTCTTTGTGTTGGTTTAGGGCGTGCCGATACTTTAGTGTCTTAGATTTGAAGGAATCACATCAGCATACACCAGCTCTCTCTTCATGTGAACCGCATCAAGTGTTGTGTATGTGTGGTCGGCAAAGCAATATAAAACCCGCCTCATGCCCAGAATTGGCAGAAGCTGCACTTATGTTATGAGTATGAAGTCGTGGAGATCAGACCTCATAACAATTCTGTATCGTGTTGTTCTTGAAACTTCAGCACTCGCTGTACATATATAGTTTAACAAGTAAAGCAGATAGTAGAGCAATAACATATTATTCTCATGTAAATCACGATGAACTATTAGGTTGAAAGCTAAAGCAACAACTAAGTGTCATGTGCAGAAGTTGCAAAAAAAGAAAAATGGCGTTTAAACCGGTAATGAGTCCATGCTAACTTAACACGGTGTAAAGATATCCAGGATCTACATGACACCTCCCCATGATCCGGAAACGAACTGAATAAGATAATAGAAGTGCCATCTCATGAGAGCAGATTGCAACTTTATATGTGGACGGTCCGCAAGGTAAAACATTAAAAACTAGGAAAATTTAATGCTAAAGAAAAATAAAACAGCCAACTACTTTATCGAGGCTTAAGCCAATAGGCAAGCTAAATAATAAAAACTTGACAAATAAGTCAATGAATTGTCAATGAAATGCTAGTACTCAGCATATCAAACATGAAAAAGGTCTATGACATAACTGTATATGCAAAATAAGCTGCAACAGCCTCTAATAGGAAGTCACCGTCTTCATCCGAAAAGAGTTCAGCCATCCAATTTAAAAGCGGAAAAGAACATACGTGCTCTCCCAGCACCGGATCCTCTATCACCATCAGAGGACAGCTCGGTGGGTTTTCAAGAAAGCTCTGTTCCAAGAAAGACTGTGTTGCCGCCAGTAAATTCCAGGGACCAATTAGTCCATGGATCAATGCCACAGCCATAATCCTTTCGCCAGGACAAACCAACTCGTGAGTAATGATAGGACTCATCAGCTGATTAAAGTCGACGTCAGGAGAAACCGGTCCGCAGAGACACAAATCAATGGCCCAATCGAAATCACAGGTCAGGCAGTGAAATACAGGCTGGACACAGGTGAAGTAGGAGAATCGAAAAGATAATCCATATGCCGTGCTTAATATCGCCAACGGCATTGTGCCATAATATTCAAGCATGCGATTGCGGAACAGCGTCAGCAGCTGCAGGGCGGGAGCTTGCACAGGAGGGACATCCATATTTAAAAATGTAAAAAAGCACAAGAGCGTCCGCTGGTAATGCAAGTAAAAATGGGAATCCACCAAGCACAGTGGAAAAAATAGAATGAAAGAAAGCAGGGATGATTCCAAAGATTTTCTCAAATGAAGTCACGAGACCACTGGTAACAACTTTAAAAAAGTGCGTCAGGCCCTTTGTGGAGGACGCGTTAGAGATAGTCCGAACCATCTTGCTGAAATGGAAAGGCGAATCTGTATTTAAAAGGGTCTGCACCTCTGTACGGGTGTTCGCTATGTGAAGCACGAAAGTTTCACGGGCCGAAGTCAAGGCCACCTCTCTCTGAGACAAAAGAGCTCTTATTCTTGCCATGCCGTTGAAATGTGCTCCCAAGGTTGGTATTTGTGGCCAGATTGAAAACTCCCTATGTTCATGTGTGGGAGGAAATAAAAACATTTCTGCAGCAAATAACCCGTTCACTTACTTTTACGATAAAAGGAATACTTTTAATTAACCCTGAACAATCTTCATTATTGAGCATCAAATAACTACCATTTTCCAACAACTTGAACGTGGGGATGATAGCAGGAACTGGCGTGCCTTGCAACACGCAAGCCATATTTGGTCGGTGTTTGTTGCATGAACCGTGTAACTGTATGTGCCTACACATTAGTGAATGATCTGGCGTCTCAGTGCATTCCTCTCCATTCAGATAAACTTCTTGATCATCTTTGAAAATCTGTATGTGTATGGAAGCGACCAGACCTCATGAAGAAAACCACTACCTAAAGGTTAATAACGACCTATTTGTATATATTTCATACAATTTGAAAACTTATATAAAGCAAAAGGCAGCGTTATTAAACCGTGGATAAGGCACGTTGCCAAAGCAGTCAACCTTTTGGATTTATACTGGAAATGTTAAAGGAAGAATTACGGAGTAGGGCCTGTAAATCTTTAATGGACAACAAGTAAAATTACTCCAACCATCATATTCCTGTAACTCCGGGATAGTAGGGGTGTTTAATTTTTTAGAAGTAGCCAATCCAAAGCATTTGGTCTGGGAAATTGTTTCATTCACAAACAACATATGATTTGGGATGAGATATGCACGGTGCAAAGCCTCAGTGCCTTGTACCTGCCAGGTTCGTGAACCCCAAACTGATGTAGATCCTGGATATCTTTACTCTGTGTTAAGTTAGCATGGGCTCATTACTGGTTTAAACGCCATTTTTCCTTTTTTGCAACTTCTGCACACAACACTTAGTTGTTGCTTTAGCTTTCAGCCTACCTGCGTCAAGATCTATGCCTGCTTCAAGCAGGCGCAGGGTTTTGATGTAGCTTTGTCCTATCTGATTGTAAATGCGGCACACCGTGGGTGGCAGAGCAGCGGTGCACGTTAACTGGTGCATCCCTGGGGATGTGCTAGTTAATATAAATCTGCCCCTTTACATTTAATTATGTGCAGGGGACACAGAGTCGGTGAGGTTTATCCAAGGTTAAGAAGAGATGAGTCCTGTTCAGTGAAAAATTGGAGATAGGCTTCACCTCCTCTGCTCCTCAGCATCGTTGGACATGGTTAAATAATAGCTGCAAAATGTTACTCTTGTTAAACAATTTTACTATTATAATCTCTGAGATTTGTCTCTTACTGTGCAACATCTCATTGTTGTTATCTTTCTTTAAAGATAAAGACAACATCAACATGAGCGACAATCAGCAATCAGTTGATTTCGACCTCATCATTGAACTCGTAATTGAAACATCAGTGGATGTTGATCCCTTGGATGATTTCAATCCTGAGGATGAAGAAGAACGTGATGAGGATGCAGATTTGTCAGAATTGTATGACATAGGATGGGAAGCTGACTTGCTTGAGCCTATGGAACTATAAACATTTATTTTATACATTTATAATAAATAAAAAGTAAATATGTAAACCGTTTAATTTAAAAATAAAGACACCTTCAAAAACAGGTTATGTGTAGTGTCTTCAATAAAATATTAAAATATGGTCATAAAATTAGATCAGATTCATATATAAAACAGGACAGGTATAATGAATATAAATTCCATTTCTTTTCTGCTATTTCTGTATTCTAAATTTGCCATGTACAAAAAATTCTTCTATGTAAAAATGTTAAGTAGTGTGTTAAGTTTTTGATGACTGTTATTAATTTACTGTTGGGTAATAGTGGTTAATAACATTTTTTATTATATTTTACCACAGATTCAACTGCAGATTATTTCAAGATTTTAGGATGCCAAGCAAAGAAAGAGTGAGAAAGGCTGCAAAACGTCAAAGACAGCAGGTGAATGAAAAAAAGCAGCAGTCCTCTAACAAAAAGATTTGTCAAGTCACCAAGAAAGCACCGGGTAAGAGTACAAAAACATTCATAAGAAATATCTCTAGTAAAAAAAATATTACTACAGAAAATGTTTCAGTCCAGAAAAGGAGAAGCAATTCAAACGGTAAGGAAAGGCCAATGAGAAATGTTACTGCTAGAGTAAGAGATAACTCTATGCATGAAAGTAGAAGGAAACAACAGTTTAGGGACATTCGTAAACGAATGTTCCGCAACAGGATAATTGGCAATTTGTTAAAAAATATTAAGAAAGGTCAACAGAAAGTGGTTTTTTATAAGAGAAAAAAAATAGTTGAGAAAGTTATTGATCAGGCATTTGAAATTAAACGTAAGTTATTTATTTTGACAATCAATAGAATTAGGAAGCTAAACAAGGCAATTTATGATTTCAAAAGAAATAGTAGATGGAAGAGAATAGTTAATCGTAGTAATTTTTGTGAAGTTTTTTCTGGAGAATGGATGCATAGTTCAAGCTCTGAGGCATTTTTTAATGAGGAGAGTTATTTCCAGGATAATGATTTGGTGCATGCAGTTGACACCAGTGGTCGAGCTTATGAAATGAAAGATGGTTGTCCAGTTGAAAAAGAAAAACTTGTGACAACAGAGATAGAAGAGGTGTTAGGTAATGAGGTTTTAGGGAGACGTCCTAAGGGTCCTGTGTACACCTGGAAGTGTAGTAGTATTTGCAGTGTACGACAGGATTCCATCAATTTGCTTTGTGATTTTATACGGTCATTTAATAAGAAAAGTTTGAAGCAGAAAATGAAGTTGTTGCAAGAATTAGATCCTTGCAGAGTGAGAGAAGTGATAGGTTTGCATGGTCATTCACTGGCTTGTCTTTCCAGGAGAGTATGCCAGAGTGTTTTTCATCATTTCAGGATGCTAGCAGTGCATCATAATAAAGTGAGGAAATTAGTTAGAATGTTGTATTATGCTAAGAGTCCAGCAATTAGGCTTAAACAATTATGCGCTGCTCTTTTGCATGGTTCTGAAATAGATGTGAAGAATATATGTGAAGAAATTGAGTTTTGTTACTTTGGAAGTAAAGAGGAGAATGTTGAAATTGACCAAGAAGAAGAGAGTAATGTGGAAGATAGTGTACAGGTTTCCAGTACAGATAATTTCCAGAGGGAAATTGCGACGTTTGAGGTGAAATCAAGTGAGAGGCCAAATTTCACTTGTGTGTGTTGTCGACGCACTTATTATAAGAATCAGACTAAGTTAGTGGATTTATATGCAAAAAGTGAAAGGGAAAATAATAGTGAATGGAAGGATTTTACAACATACTTGATGGTAGAAAATTGTTTTGATTTGGGATTGGATCAACGTGTGTGTACTTATTGTTGTAACAAATTAAATCAAAACCAGATGCCTGCTAGAGCAGTTCATAATAATCTGCAATTGGTTGAGATTCCTTCTGAATTGAAGGATTTAAATACTTATGAATCTATTTTGATTCAAAGTATCCATCCCTTTCAGGCTATTGTAAGAATGGAGCCAAAGACAGGGAAATTGCCTCCATCAGATTTACAGAGAGGATTAAAGGGAAGAGTTGTTTATTTGCCTCTAGATTTGAAGAAAAACATAAACACAATTGGAGTAGAAAAAGTGGAAGAGGAACCTCTTGTTATCTTAGTTAATGGAGTTCCGACAAAGAATAAGAAAATATGGCAAGATTTAGTAGATGTTAGGAAAGTCAAAAGGGCAACATTGTATTTGAAAAAATATAATAAATACTATAAAAATGTATATGTTGCAGAAGAGGAAGTAAGTGAGGAAGAGGATAGCGATTTGTGTGCTGGTCAAATTGAGAAAGTAGAACCCTGTACTAGTGAAGAAATATATGAACATTATAGTGTTCATCCTTTGCATTCCAAGGAAGTCATGGGGAATGCTATTGAGTTGTTTCAAATGAAACAAGCGAAAGGGAGTCCCATTAGTGTTTGGGAGGAAAGTTTGGAAGCTCGGTGTTTCCCACAGCTTTTTCCAACAGGTCAGGGAGGAAGATATGATGAGCGACCTCATCAAATTCCTGCTTCTGAATACCGGACTTTGCGATTGTATGCAGGAGATCCTAGGTTTCGACAATGCATTCCTTATTTGTTTCATCTCCTGTTTGAAAGCGATCTGTCTGGACTGTCATATGCAGTGAACCACATCTTGAAAAGTGGTATACACATGCAAAACATCTCGGCAAGTGACTTTATGGATAAAGTCAATGTCCAAGACAGTATTTTGGATTCTCACCTGATTAATCTCATGGCGTGTCAGCGTGGTACTAATGAGTACTGGTACCGTCATCATGGTGATTTAAAATGTATGCTGAGGAACTTAGGAACTCCCACATGGTTCCTCACTTTGAGCTGTGCTGAGTATGGCTGGAAAGACTTACTTGAATTTCTACGAGAGGCAAATGCTAACGTAGAAAACATCGAATTCAAGACACCCGGAGAACTGTGCTCTTTGGATCCAGTCAATGTATGTAGGTACTTCAAACATAGATTCGAAGGTATGATGTCTTTCATCATGAATAAGAAGAATCCACCTCTTGGAGAGGTGTTGGATTTCTTCTGGAGGAAGGAGTACCAAACAAGAGGTGCTCCTCATATACATATGTTGCTGTGGATCAAGGATGCACCTAAATTTGGATCGGATGCAGAAGACTCAGTGATGAGTTTCATAGCACAGTATTCTACGTGTGCTGTTCCAAACGCAAAGGAGAAAAAAAGCCTAAGAGAAAAAGTTCTACGTTTCCAAAGCCATCGATGTGGAAAGTACTGTCGTCGTAAATTCCGGAACAAAGACAAGTTCTACACCAAATGTCGTTTCGGCTTTCCACGACCGGTGATTTCTAAAGGAAGAGTGAACAGTTTGATGTCTTCGCTGCGACATAATGTGATGAAGAAATCACCTAAAAACACATACAATTTGAAGAGGAACGAAGAGTCTAAGTACATCAACGACTACAACCCGGTGATTTTGTCCATGTGGAATGCTAACATGGATATACAGTTTGTGGCTGATAACTGTATGGCTGTGGCTCGGTATGTGACATCTTACATCACCAAAAAAGAGAAGACAGAATTGAAGGATATGTGGGAGGACATTTCCCATGAAAAGAGCCTCAGCAAGAAGTTGTACAGTTTCAGTCTGAAGATGTTGTCGCATCGAGAAATCGGAGCTTACGAATGTTCTGACCGGTTGTCTTCAGCAAGTCTCTATGCCAAGTCCAGGAGTATCGTTTGGGCGAGTGTTGGTCTTGCTGCAACGCGTAATCGAGTTCTGAAACCTGTGCGGGAAATTGAGTATTTGGCGGAAAAGGAGCCAAACAGTACCGACATTTTGAAGAGCAACATGTTGGATACATATTATCCAAATCGAAGCAGTCACCTCGAGAATGTTTGTCTGTATGAGGTTCTGCAAAATTACATATTCAAGAGGAACATCAAAGAAGATACTGAGAAAGGAGTGTATGCTGTAATAGGAAGTGAGGGATGTCTGGTCAAGCAAAGAAAATGCCACTTGATAAACCATCGAAAATTGAGTGGCGAATCTCCTGAAAAAAAGGAGTTTTTCTATTTAGCACTTTTGCAGCTTTTTAAGCCTTGGCGTGCAGAAGAGGAACTGCTTGGAGATTTCCTTTGTTACGAAGACTCATTCAATGCTGCCAAGGAGACCATAGAATGTCCTGCTTTTCCCAAATATGTAGAAATGTTGAATGTGGAAATTGAGCAGGAAGCAACGATTGCAGCCGAGATTGCCAGAGACAGTTCTCAGGACAGTCAGAGTTCTGCTTCATTGAGTCAGGATCCACTAGGAGGACCTCTTATCGAAAATGAAGCTGCCACTGCTATGAATGAAGTGGAAAGAGCAATGGCACATGCTCAGGAGGATGCGGTTAACTTAGAAGAGTTGGAAAGACAACTCAACGTTGAGCAGAGGAAAATATATGTCGAGATTACCATGCAAATTGATCATGGATTAAGTCATGACAAGAAAGAGTGCTCATGTACGTCGTTGAAGCCTGTCCGACTGTACGTGAGTGGAGAAGCAGGAACTGGAAAAAGTTTCCTTATTAAAGCAATTTCATGTTATTTGCAGGAAAGGACAGAGTCATCGCTGTCTTGTGTTGTCACCGCTCCAACTGGACTGGCAGCACATAACATTAAAGGGATTACTTTACATCGTTTACTGATGCTGCCAGTGGAGCATGACAACAAATTAGAATATCACAAGCTATCTGGAGATGCTTGTTTTGAAGTTTCAAGAGTCTTGAGGAAAATTAAACTTCTTATCATTGACGAAGTAAGCATGGTTTCCAATGTCATGCTTGCCTTTGTGCATTTGAGAATGCAAGAAGTTCTCAAAACAGAGTATGATGTGTTATTTGGTGGCAAACACATCATTGTTTTCGGAGATCTTCTGCAGCTGACACCAGTGAAAGGGCAACCTGTGTTCAAAATGCTCACGCATGAAGATACCAGGAAGTGCTTAGGGAGCATTGGCAACGTCAATATATGGTTAAACTTCAATTATGCTGAACTGCATGAAAATATGCGTCAGGCAAAAGATGAAGTTTACAAGACTATTCTACAAGATGTTAGAATTGGAAAAGTGACCGAGCATGGGAAAGAAGCTTTACATGCACGATTACTGACAAATTTATATCCAGACGAAGATGTTGTGCCTGAGAATATTTTTCAGAAAGTTACTGAGAAAAAATCTGGAATATGTTTGATGCCAACTCTTGCAGAATGTGCCAAATTCAACAACAAAATGTTGCATTTAGAAAAGCAAGAGATTGTGAAACTGGAAGCTATTGACAGAGTAGAGCATATGGGATCAACAATTATTTTGTCTGAGAATCTGAAAACAAAATTGGATTCATTAGAGAAGAGTATATCTAAAACTGCGGGTTTTGAAAAGACTCTGAATGTGTGCTTGAACTGCCGTATAATTTTAAGAAGGAATTTACATGTTGAAAGAGGTCTGGTAAATGGATCAATGGGTAATGTTGTTGATTTTGTGAAATACAGAAATAGAGATGGAATTGAATTTTTAAAAATTAAATTTGATGGCATTGAGGAAGTACAGCTAATTGCTCGTTGTTCTGCTAGATTTTTGCTTGTAAAAGACTTATATGTTCGTCGTAAGCAGTTTCCTGTTTGCTTGGCATATGCGGTGACAATCCATAAATCGCAAGGTTTAAGTGTAGACTGTGCATTGGTGAATATTGGCAGTTCTGTGCTCAAGGAGGGTATGGCATATGTGGCATTGTCACGAGTTAGAACTTTATCGGGATTGTACTTGATTGAGTGTGATGTCACAAACATTTGTGCAGATCTAGATTGTGTTAAGGAATACAATAGGTTAAGAAGAGAGTATGCGCCACATTTGCCTCAGTATCCTTTGTTTGAGAAACGTGTGGTAGGCCGGAAACGAAGAAATGTGACCAATACTGGGGAGCTTGTAGCAAAAAGACGAAAAGTTGATGAACCTGAAATTATAAGCAGAAACAAAAAGGATTCTGTTGAAGATGTTGTTGGTTTTCAATTTGAAAACAGTTCTGGTGTCAACTGCTATGCTAATGTAGTGGTTAATGTTTTGTTTTCTCTAGAAAATGTAAAAGAAGAGATTGTGGTCAATTCTGATCAAAGACTTTTGCAGTTTGTTAAATTCTGTGTTAGAGAAATGTAGCACTGATAGAACAAACATAGAAAGTGTGTCTGAAATTCGAAATCTGTTAGACAGATGTTCAGGCCAAACACAATTCTCTCAAAATAGTCAGCAAGATTGTCAGGAGTTTTTAATGTATATGCTTGATGTATTGCATGATGAAGGTGTAGATGTAGATCACCTGTTTGGGCTTTCTTATCAATGGCAGCATGACTGCGAGAACTGTAGGGTATCAAGTACTACTAGTGTAGACTCAGAAAGATTTATATATTTAACTTTGCCAGACAGTAAATCAGTCTCTTTTAATAAGCTAGTAAAAGCAGCTGATCACAACATGGAGTGTAGCCAATGTAAATCTGAAATGATGTCCACATTATTTATACGAACATATGGCCAGTATGTCATTTTAATGTTCCAACGATGTAGGCCTGATGGAACAAAATTGACAACTTTAATTAAAAATTTTGTGGCTTCACAGTTGTCAATATCAGGAAGGACTTTTGTAACTGTAGCAATTATATATCATGATGGTCCTTCAATAACATCAGGACATTATACAGCTTATTTAAAGTGTAGAAATGGCTGGTCATTCTGCAATGATTCTGTTTTAATTTTCAAAAAAAAATTGCCGTATGACCTTAAAAACTCTTACCTGGTGTTTTTAAAACCAAAATTTTAGGGAAAGAATCTCGGGATGTGCTCTGAGGAATTTCAAGAAGTTCTAATGGCTCCTACACGATTTGGCCTTGAGGATAAGTGTAGTATAGAGACATAACTTCTTACCATAACACTGGACGTCATGGAGAAATACGTGCACTTTGAATGAGTTCAGAAAAACTGTTTCTTTTTATAAGCTAATTGAAGCAGCCAATCAAAACATGGAGTAGAGGGAATGTAAGTCTGCAATGCTGTCTACTGTTTTACATTGCTTTGTGATTAAAAGTGATGTAGAGAATTAAATAATTGTACTAGTCATAAAGGTAGTGTAAGTCTGCTTCATAGTAAGCAGTATCAGTGTGATAGGAAATGTAGAACATGATTGAGCAAGAAGGGGAAGATATTACTAGTCCAGGATTGTGAAAATGATCTTCAACATTTTAATTGTGAAAGTTGCGGAAATACAACATGACGGGATTGGTTTAAAAGAATTCTAAGAGTTATAAATGGCTCAGACACGATTTGGCCTTGTGGAAACGTGTGGTAGAGAGCGAGAAGTCATTTATTGTATGTAACATGTTTTTGAAAACGATGGAGGTTTTCTTTCAGAAAGTGGCGGGTTGAAAGTAATAACAGCACAACAGAGTGTAAGCTGTTCATAGGACATCCTTGGCCGTCATGGAAAGTAAGTTAACTTTAAGGAGTTCTGAATTCTGATTTTTTATGTTGTATGGGTTTTTTAAACACAATCATTTTGATTGTGTTTTTTTTTCCCCGCTGTTATATGATGAATACCTTCAAGTCACTGTTTTAGTGAAATTTGATACATTCTGAGAACAGCAAAAATAAACCATTTAACATGTATAATTAATTCTGTTCTGTTTGCATTTATGATGTAAATGTAGAACTGTGTAGGAGGCATGGAGAAGGTGAGGCTTCTGTAAGTGTCAAAGTTGTTGCATACAGTGCTCATATTCTACGTAGTCTTTTATATTTCATTACTTTCACTGTTTCTGACTGATCTAAAAAAATTTTTTTAAAAAGAACAGTAAGTATAATGGAAGGAAACAGACAGTTATGTTAAAAGAAACACAGCTATAGGGAATAAACTAGGGATACTGTTACCCGCAATCCTCTGCTGATGATGTCATTGAGCATGTCATGAATGATGTAATATGTGACATCATCAGCAGTGGATTACGGGTAATAGTATCTCTAGTTTACTCCCCTATAGCTGTCTTTCTTTTAACATAACTGTCTGTTTCCTTCCCTTATACTTACTGTTCTTTTTTTTTTTTTTTAATTTTGGGTTCGCTTCCGGTTGGCGTACCGGGGAGCGAACTGGGAAGCGAACTAAGAGAAATAGAGGTTGGCACAGTTCCAAATATTGTACCAATTTTTTAATAACGGGGAGGTAGTTCTGAAAAGAACTTTTTTTTTTATTGTTTTTGTTGTTTTATATTTTTTTTATTATTTTTCTGAACATTTTTTTACTTTTTTTGAATTTTTCTGAACAGTTTTATATTTTTTTTGTTTTTTTTTTCGGAGGGGGCAACGAAAACGATTCATTGTAAAGGGCTCAACAGGAGCAACAAAACAAAAAAAAAGAATTTATTATTTGGGGCGTTTCGTACAAACTTGCATATGATAGTCAATAGCTCTGTTGATCAGAGTGATGCTTCTTTCTCCGTAGCAAATGAATCCACTGCAATGTACGCAGACTTGTTTTACTTCACGAAATCTTGTTTGTATATTTGGCACCATCTCCCTGCCCTCTGGTCCAGTTACTTCCGGTACAACAGATCTTCTGGCCATAATAGGGAGATTATCTAGGTCGTTACGAAACTGTGCAGCACTGTAGTTGTTAGGATGCCACCTAGTCATATGGCGATGCATTGTGTAGTTTCCGAAACTGTATTTTTTGTCGGTCCCTCTGGACAGTCTATCTTGACATATAAGGCAAGTTACGTATCTTGCATTTACTTTTTTCTGACCTTTGGGAATTTAAAAAAATTGCCAAATGAAGTTTTCTTTCCGGTGAGACGTCCTGGGCTCCTCAGGCAAAAAGTGCCTCTCTTCGTGCTCGTCGTCCTGTTCCTCTTCTTCCTCTTCTTGCTGAATTATAACTTCAGCAGGTGGTCCACTCTTCCTTGGATGTGGTGGAGGTGGTGGGGAAGCACCAGCTGAAGCTACTAAAGAAGCCATTGCTCACTGGTAACAAAGGGTCTTTCTCTCACAATGATGAAAGTCAGAGTGAGGAAAGAAGGAGGGATTTTTATCATTTGGGAAAAACAATAGTTCTCAACCAATGAAAAGTGTTCATTTTATATTATATGACCTAGTCTTACATCATTAGGAAACCAAAAGTGAAATGAACCAATGAAAAGTGTTATTACCAAGTCACATGACCTGCTGTGTTTACGTTACGCGCTTTGCAGGGCCTCCCGGTTTGCTTCCAGAAACCTGTGCTTTGCGACTCGGTAAGCGTACCAGTTCGCTAACGTAGCACGTCATATGACGTATCACGCGACAACGCGAAACGTCATGCGGATGGGAGGCGTGATGATGTTGTTTTCTAACGCGGCTGTTGCGGTAAAGAAATGTTTACCGGCTCGCGGTCTATTTCGCGGCATTAAGGTCAGCTAAAGGGAAGCTTCCCGATTCGCGAAGCGGGAACGAAGAAAAAAAAATATTTAAAAAAAAAGTTATTAATAAACATATAAAATATATGTTTGGATTTAAAGAAGAATACATTTTACAGCTACAGATATTAGCTGTTAAAAAACCAATGAAATTCACTGAAAAAACCATAGGTTATAGACCATATATAGTTAGGAATTAGCATTTACAAAACCTTGAAAATTCACTGAAAAAACCATAGGTTATAGACCATATATAGTTAGGAATTAGCATTTAGAAAACCTTATTTTACTCACACAAAACCATTGAAATTCCATATATAGTTAGTTGCACTAACTATATATCGCGCACCCGCAATCCACTGCTGATGATGTCACATATTACATCATTCATGACATGGTCAGTGACATCACTGATGACATCACTGATGACATCTCAAATGACATCACTGATGACATCACTGATGACATCTCAAATGACATCACTGATAACATCTCAAATGACATCACTGATGACATCTCAAATGACATCATTGATGACATCACTGATGACATCTCATTTGACATCAATGACCACATCACTAATGATATCATTCATGTGACAATACAATGCATCTCCTCACACTTTAATATAACCTCTGTTACACCCAGTGTTAAATACAGAGTATAATTTTTGAAACCATTGACACACCAATACTAGTTACTACATACGCACTCAGTGATTCCTATGTTTACACACACATTCACTCATTTACCCATACAATCACTCATCTTTACAACACTATCATATGCACTCATACACCTATACAGACTCTCACACTCTGTCACTCATCCATGGAGTTACTCACACACCTAGTCAGTCCTGTAAATAATCAATCACACTTCCATTTTCTAATCTATACAGTTAAACATAGAGCACCTTACATTTTGAAACATATACTAACACATACTTACTCTCTTATACAATCATTGATACAAGTACACATTGATCTGCACAGAGTCACACACCTCCCAGCCAGCCACACACACACTCAGTCTCCCATACAAATACTTGGGCAATCAATCAATAACCCATATAGTTACTCATATAGCTACTGACCAACACATGCAGCAGTTTACAGAACAACAGACATAATGATGCACAAATTAAGACAGTTTAGTCACTAACCCATGCACTCAGTGAGACACATTTAATCACTCACTCATACAGTCAGTCACTCACCTAATAAATCCTTCATCCAGACACTTCTACATCTACTCATTCTTCAATATGTAAAACATATTTAAACTTTTCAGAAACACACAGTCACTGGATGATGTCATCAGTGATGTCATTTGAGATATCATCAGTGATGTCATCAGTGATGTCACTGACCATGTCATGAATGATGTAATATGTGACATCATCAGCAGTGGATTGCGGGTGCGCGATATATAGTTAGTGCAACTAACTATATATGGAATTTCAATGGTTTTGTGTGAGTAAAATAAGGTTTTCTAAATGCTAATTCCTAACTATATATGGTCTATAACCTATGGTTTTTTCAGTGAATTTTCAAGGTTTTGTAAATGCTAATTCCTAACTATATATGGTCTATAACCTATGGTTTTTTCAGTGAATATATATATATATATATGTATTTTTCTTTTTATATATATATTAGGTTGTCATCATAGAAGTTCCATAATAGTCAATACATTTACATAAAAATGCAGTATTGATTCATCATCATAGACCAGAATTTGCATATTTATTTCTCCTATATAAAAAGAAACTAAATTCATCAGAGTATCAAAAATGTATCTGTATATTTTTATGTTGAAACTCCACCCCCTTAATTTTGTGACGGAAATTGCAAGCAGTTGCATCTGACTTGGGAGGGACTAGTAACAATGTCAGTTATTAGAGCTTTGCAATAGACTTGTTATACAGTTGCATCTGACTCGAAAGGGACATCTAGTAATGCTTTGAAAGGCTCAAGCCTTGTCTACGACTCAAGGCTGTTGTTTCTGATTCCAGAGAGACATCTACTAATTACCTGAATTACTAAAGGTATGCAAAAGGATGTACCTTTTGGCTTAGCTAAAGCTTATTATGTATTGTAGTCTATTGTTGGGTACACGGATGCAAATCACTAGAGGAGGATACTTGAAACACATTATACAGCCAGTAGAGTACTAGAGAAAAACTTTGCTTGTAGGGACTTAGGTGCAATGTACTGGTGTGCCTTACTGCAGAAGAGTTAAATTAAAGTTCGGATCATATCTCAGCCCGAGAATGTGACAGAAATATAAGTTTTTTTGTTTTTTTGTTGGGTCATATTTAAACTGCCATACCTTTTCCTGAAATAAAAACCTTTATAGTTCTGACTGGGAATTGAATTAATGTTGTGTAAAACTACATGAGTAATATTGTATCTACATTTGAACTTGCCATGACTAATTGGAGTGAAACTAACTACTTTCCAATTATATCTTTGAAGAGTAAAGCGTATTAAAGGAGCACATGTACAACTCAGGAGTGAATGACAGTGCCCACCATAAATACTACCCAGTAAACTCTGTGTAAAAAATTAAGTTATTATTTGGGGTATGTGACTATCCAACTCAAACAATATTCACAACTTGTCAGGGTGAACCTTCAAAGTCATTAAATTAACCTGTGATCATCCCACTGGTAGCAATGACGTGGAGCAGACAGTCAATGTGCAAAGTATTTATGCAGTAACAAAACAGTAATAAAGTCAAAACATCAAAGAATAAAAGTACCAACACATTTTTGAAAAATAGTGAATAAACATGACATCAAAATAATTCAAATGTAATTTAAATTTATAGGTAAAGATAGTGCCAAGAAGAACAATGCGCCAATGATAATCAATGATTGCAGTTGGCTTGGACTTACGCTTGACTTGAAACTTACAGTGATGAAACAAGGTGTGAATATATGAACCAAGTTCATCCTAGTCAAAAATTTTACCTTCTGTCTTAGGGCGCGATTTAAATGTTGGGGGAGAGAGAACTCCATCACAACAATGACAGAGTTTGTACTCAATTATGGTCTGTCCACCCGATATTGATTCAGGCCAACCACAGTTTAATAATGCTGGAGACTGCTGCGTCTCATCCATGGTCAAACTTCACTGACAGCCTAATGGTGTAAAGGCTGACAGAGATTTAGCTGTCTGTTGGCCCATCGATTTTAGATGAGCGAACATATACGCATTTTCAATGTCCATCACCACCAGGAAAAACTTGGCAGTAAGGAGTACTAAAAAGTGATAACCCCCCCCCCCCACCACCTCATCATTGGAGAAAAATCCCATGATGAGAGGAGCATTGCTTTTTTAAATTTTCAGTCTGAAAATCCTGATTGGGAATTATTTTCGAAAATAAAAAAAAATGTACTTTGAATTCTAATTCAGTCATGTTAAATAGAGCCATCCGGCTAGGTTACTATGCACTTTCATGAATAGCTGTCACATCGGCTCCTGTCAATGCTTGAAATGCCTGCTGGGCTGACGGACATTTCAAAACTTGGCAGTCGGCACCCCTGTCAGGGTGACAGAGTAATTGACTCCATTGCTGTGGTGGGAAAAATGTTGACTGCCCAAATATAAATCAGCCCCTCAGTCTTGCAAGTCCAAACCATCTCCAGGAGCATGCTTCCAGGGCCCCAAAGAGTTCAGGGGAGGCTCAGGCAGAGAGCAACAGCAGTAGCCACACAGGACGTCAGTAAACTGACCTTTGGAGTCAATGGTTTTATCCTGGGTACAATAGGGAGCAGGCCCAGTCCTTCAGGGCTCTTTGTGGGCCACAGACAGTAGACCCAGTTATCTTCTGATCTTCTGCTGTTCCAGAAAGTGTTCTGAGGTAGGTGCCTGGAGGTGCCACATTTATGCCTTACACTAGCTAGTGGGTGAGAGTGATCATGTGCAAGTCTTAACCAATGATTTAAACGTTCTTGGAGGCAAACCTACCCCTTTTTCAATAGTTCCTGTTTGTTTATGGAAAATTACCCCCAAATGCCATGTGTCAGTGCATTTCTAAGCAGGCAATAGTCTTGAGCCACACTAAATGTGTGCTCTCAGGGCTGGGTATGCGTGGGGTGAGACTGCTATGGTAATCCTAGTGTCCTACCTCATCTAAAACTAAAATGTGGTTTGAGACAAGCAAGTTCTCCTGCACCCGGACCTGCCTCGCACCAACACCAGCCAAGTCGAACTCCAGCAGCACCCACCTCAAGTGCATCCTGCTCAACACCCGCTCCGTCCACAGACACGCCATCGAACTCTGGAACCTCCTAGACGCCACAGCCCCTGACGTTGCCTTCCTCACTGAGACCTGGATGAACACCTCCTCAGCTCCTGACATCGCCATCGCTATCCCAGAGGGCTACAAGATCGTCCGGAGGGACCGAAACGCCAACCAGACGGGAGGAGGCATCGCCATCGTCCACAGGAGCACCATCCGCCTCACAACCAGCACCGACAACACCCTGACCAGCGCCGAACACCTGCATTTCCAGATCCACACCAACCCGAACACCACCCTCAGAGGCACCCTGATCTACCGACCCCCGGGACCACGCACGCAATTCAGCGAGGACATCGCCGACTTCGTCAGCCCGCACGCCCTCCCCTCCGCCGACTACATCCTCCTCGGGGACCTCAACTTCCACCTGGAGAACAACAACGACCGCAACACCAGCACCCTGCTCGACAACCTCGCCAACCTGGGACTCAAGCAACTGGTGTCCACCCCCACCCATCTCGCCGGACACACACTCGACGCAGTCTTCTCGTCCAGCACAGACATTGACTTCAGCCACGCCACTGAGCTTCAATGGACGGACCACAGCTGCGTCCACTTCACCTTCAAGAGAACGACGACTCACCACCACCAGCAACAGGCGGCCCGCAGAAGCTGGAACAAGATCACAGCACACCAGCTCGCCACCTCCCTGAGCCAGCACCCTCCTGCCAGCTCAGCGAACCCCAGCCAGGCCGCCGACAACCTCACGACGTGGATCAGCAACTGCGCGGACGAACTCGCCCCACTGAGGACCCCGCCTAGCAGACCCGGCAGCAAGAAGGCCCCATGGTTCACCAATGAACTCAAGAGCTCCAAGAAGAACTGCCGAGCTCTGGAGAAAGTCTGGAAAAGGGAACCGACACCGGACAACAGGACCTCCTTCAAAACTGCCACCCGGAAACACCACCAGCTGATCCGCGCCGCCAAGAAAACAGCATTCAAGGACCGGTTGGACAACAACGCACACAACTGCAAGGAACTCTTCAACATCGTGAAAGAGCTATCCAACCCCAGCGCAGGAAACAACGACATCACCCCATCGCAAGACCTCTGCAACTCCCTCGCGTCATACTTCCACAACAAGATCGCGGACATACACAACAGCTTCAACAACCAACCAACGCACACCAAGACCGATCAACCACCCCCCACCACCACCCTCCACGCCTGGACCCCGATCAGCACCGAAGACACCATCCGCACGATGAACTCTATCCACTCCGGTTCACCGACCGACCCCTGCCCTCACCACGTCTTCAACAAGGCCGACGCCGTCATCGCACCCCACCTGCGAGACATCATCAACACATCCTTCGACACCACCATCTTCCCGGAGAGCTGGAAACACGCCGAACTCAGCGCTCTACTCAAGAAACCAACAGCGGACCCCACCGACCTCAAGAATTACCGCCCCATCTCGCTCCTCCTGTTTCCAGCCAAAGTCATCGAGAAGACCGTCAACAAACAGATGGCCGCCTTCCTCGAGACGAACGGATCCCTCGACCCCTCACAGTCCGGCTTCCGAGCCAACCACAGCACCGAGACCGCCCTCATCGCCGCCACCGATGACATCCGAGCCCTGATGGACAATGGAGAAACAGCGGCCCTCATCCTCCTAGACCTCTCCGCGGCATTCGACACGGTCTGCCACCGCACCCTAGTACGGCGCCTCGGCAACAGCGGAATCCAGGACAAGGCGCTGGAATGGATCATCTCCTTCCTCGACGGCAGAACACAGAGAGTCCGCCTACCACCGTACAAGTCAGAGGCCTCCGACGTCATCTGCGGCGTCCCCCAAGGATCATCTCTGAGCCCCACCCTCTTCAACGTCTACATGAGTCCCCTCGCGGCCATCGTACGCAAACACAACCTCAGCATAATCTCCTACGCCGACGACACCCAGCTGATCCTCTCCCTGACCCACGACCCCGCCGCCGCCAGAGCCAACCTGCACGAAGGGATGAAAGAGGTAGCCGAGTGGATGAGGACCAGCCGCCTGAAGCTGAACTCGGACAAGACGGAGGTTCTCATCCTGGGCTCCTCACCCTCCGCCTGGGACGACTCCTGGTGGCCTCCCGCCCTGGGCACCGCACCCAAACCGACAGACCATGCACGAAACCTGGGCTTCATCCTGGACTCCTCCCTCTCCATGACCAGGCAAGTCAACGCCGTCTCCTCGTCGTGCTTCAACATCCTACGCATGCTACGGAAGATCTTCTGGTGGATCCCCACCGAGACCAGGAAGACCGTCACCCAGGCCCTCGTCACCAGCCGACTGGACTACGGCAACGCCCTCTACGCCGGTACCACCGCCAAGCTCCAGAAGAGACTCCAGCGGATCCAGAACGCCTCAGCCAGACTCATCCTCGACATCCCACGAACCAGCCACATCTCCGGACATCTGAGAGACCTTCACTGGCTCCCCGTCAACAAAAGAATCACCTTCCGCCTCCTCACCCACGCACACAAAGCCCTACACGACCAAGGCCCGAGCTACCTCAACAGCCGAGTCAACTTCTACGCTCCCAAACGCCACCTCCGATCAGCCAACCACGCCCTCGCCGCCGTCCCCCGCATCCGAAGAGCGACTACGGGAGGAAGGTCCTTCTCCTACCTGGCCGCCAAGACCTGGAACTCCCTCCCGACCGACCTGCGCCTGACCCAAGACCACCTCTCCTTCAGGAAGAAGCTGAAGACCTGGCTGTTCGAGCAGTAGCGGCACCCCCCCCCAGCGCCTTGAGACCCTACGGGTATGTAGCGCGCTCTATAAGTGCCACTGATTGATTGATTGATTGATTGATTGAACCCACAACAAACCCGGGGACAAACACCTGGCAGGACAAAAATAATAAACAGGGGATATACAAGTATTGTCTTGTAATCCTGTTTCCTGCCTTTCAAGTGTCCCTCAAGTGTTACATGTTGCTCAACAGACCTCTCAAGCAGGTTTTTACAGTGCCATGCTACAGAATGCCCGGAGCCCCCACCTCTAAATATTCTGAGGAGTTAAGATGAGTAATCTCTGCCCATTCAGCTCAGCCTGTTTGCTCCTGGGAGGCATTTCATGCCTATTCTAGGCTGACAACAAGGTGAGAGCTGGGAGGACTTTATACTAATTAGCCCTCTGGCAGCTGAGGCAAATAAAGGGTAACATTTCATAAAATTTCTAAAAATTATTTTTGCTTAATATTTATTAAAAATTTGACTTCACTATTGATTTGGGTATTAAAATTAGTTGTTTAATTTTCCAGCTGTTCCGTTTCTGAGTTATCAGCATTAGTATTTTAATCTATACACTGGTTTTCTACATAGCACTGCTTAACCTTCCACAGTGAAAATTGCATTCAATGTCTAGTCACTCTAGGGCCATAGTAATATTAATTTTCTACATATTACACGCTTAAATACCATGCACCCTACCTTGTGGATACCAAGTTCTACACAGGGGTGATATTAATATTTAAAACCAAGGTTTACTGTGGGGAAAAGTCTAATTTTGACTTGTTGCAGATGTGGTTTCAGTAGTCAGACTACACAAGGTGGGCCTGGATTCATGTTTGTCTTCCACTGTTGTGGATGGTACAATAGTTGCAGCAGCCCACAAATGGATTTTAACTTCTAGATCTAAGTGTACTTTCCACACCATAAATTATGGACTTATAGGCCAGTTAAATGTGCAAATTAGGAGTAAGCCCTCCACCATGTTTAAAGGAGAAGCTCATGCCCTTCACTACATGATAGCAGGGGTAAAGTGCACACAGTTCTAAAGTCAGCAAAGCAGATAGATCAAAACTCTAGGGAACATCACGCATGGTTGGCAGTGGGGAAAAAGGGATTCCACGAAAGAAACAAATGAGCCCCTATGTTTACTAGCCCAGCCTATTATGGGGGCTTTTCACACCTTATAGTATAGTTTTTGCTTCACAGAGGAAAAAACTCTAGCTACTCTGTCCATCCAATATTATGGACCCACACAGTTGTGCGAGAAAGTGTACAAGATGGCCTCACACACAACCATCCAGGTGTCAGGCTTCATCATCGCCATCCCACGTTCGCCCAAGAACCCTCTAATGGCAAACAAGCCCATATTAGTGCTGTTGTTCAAGCACTAGCCAGAAACTGAGGAGAAAAAAGAAAAGGGAAATGTGGTCCAATAAAAATCCCTACCGCCTACCGATACAATTTAAAACTTTTATTCCTTGGTGGAGGAGAGATGGTTAAAAAGCAGAAGGACAATAATAGCCCTGTTATGGTGCTAATTGTCCAATTATAAACAATGAGTTCTGTTTAATCAATCGGTCGACATGTTTCAGCCCCCAAATGGCCCCAATGGGGTTCCCGGGCTTTCATCCGGACCAAATTGAACCCTATATGTCCCTACAGTGCTTGCCTATTACATGTGTGATAATTGCATGCATACAATACCTGGTTGACCCTTGGTTCACTCCGGGTTCTTTTGTGCCACAAGGAAACTATCTAGAAGACATAAGGATGGATGGTTAAGTAGATACAATATATACATATACAACCAAACAACATCAAAATGGATAATGTCTTATGCAGAATAGCCAGAGTGTGTTTGTTTAAAAAAGATTCCGAGTGAACTGCTTGCATGCCAAAATACAGTCACCCATGTACGAGTATTGTGAGTAATACACACGTTCAAACATATCTGTGCTCATGCACACTAAATTTCTAAAACATACAATGTCTTTATTGTGCCTTAGTCAAACCCTGCAATTTGCACATCATTACAATTTTACTTTAGTGGCCTTTCACTCATCAAGGAAATAAATGTACAGACACCCACTCACACCAGGATCTTACTCTGTATAGCTAAATCATGTGCCTCATGTAGGAAAAAAGGGGAGCCAGCTCTTTTTAGGAAACAATTGCTTTAAACTTTCACTCCTTTACTGCTTTAACAATAATTATATTTGTGGGGGGCATGGCTTTGGCGCCGTACGAGATGGCCGCCTAAAACCACAGCTCCGTCGCATTGGGACATCCTCTCAAGCCGCGGACTGTTTTCCACGGACCTTCCTGCCCACGAATTGCCGCAACATGAATCGGAACAAGTGCGGCCCCCGGTGAGACCTTTCTGACGTTCAAGTGCAGCGCGCTTCATGAATTAATTTGACTTTTGCTGCCGCCTCACATATTTCATTGCGGCCGCTATTATGAAAATGAGCATTTAACGTCCGTGCTTCTCTCATGTGCGAACACTGCATTTTGAATGACTTTCGTCCATTTTCTGCCTCTCCACTTCAAGGAAATGTTCTTATATCTGTTACATTACTTACAACACCTGCTCCAGGACATTGGTCTATTGTCTCATGGAATTATGTATGCTTCTGCCTGACTATTATTATTCATACCTCTTCAGCTTGTCCGCCATTTTAGTCAGGACCTCCCTGATGTTTCTCCATATGGTGACAAATTTCCTATTTAAGCTGAAACTATTTTGACAAGACTTCCTTTTCTACTGCAGAGTGCTCACTTTTATTTATTTTTTGTGTGGAACTTTGTTTATATTAATTTTTTTCTGTGGCTTACCTCTCTCAGTTATATCACCTGCGTGTCTCTGGATGTTGCACTGATTGGTTCTTTCACAACACTGTTGTTGGCATTTTATCGAACCTTGTCATATTTTACTTCGCTTCCTACGCCCTGAGGGCTTAGGTCTATGGGCAAACTGCGCAATCCAAGGTTTGTTTTTCTTCCCTCCAAGCCTATCTCTTCAGTACAGTCTTCATTGTCCTCAACATCAAATCTTTCGCCTCCTACAGACCAAATGGTGGGTGTTGCCTCTAACTGCTCCTCTACGACACAATCCACCTCAAATAAAACATCTCCTCCTGCTACGTCTTCCAAACGTTTTAAACATGACCCTCCATCTCCTGATAAATCATCATCGCCTATATCTATGGAACTGATTTTAGAGGAGATTCGCGCTTTGCGCCCGTTCGTTGAATAAACAAATAGCAAGATGCAACTTCTTGAGGAGAAATGGTCTACTATTGACAATAGGGTGTCGTCTATGGAGCAACAAGTTGCAGAAATACAAGATAACTCGCGCCGCATCACTTCCTTGGAAAAGTCGATACTTGCTCTTCAACAACACACTGAGGACTTGGAAAATAGGAATAGGAGGAACAATCTACGTATTTACGGATTGCCGGAGTCTTTGGAAGGTGATAACCCTGTAGCATTCTTCACTTCCTTTATTCCAAAACTCCTAGACCTGCCAACAACGACCTCTCTTAGCATCCAGAGAGCCCATAGACTTGGTCCTCGATCATCTGGTTCCACTTCATCTAAACCACAAGGTATCATCATCCTTTTCTTGAAATTTACGGATCTTCTATCAGTTCTATTTGCAGCTCGGGCTAAACATCAAGTCTCCTGGTTGGTCCAAAGAGTATTTCTGTCTCAAAATGTATCCAATACCACCGCTGCTAGACGAAAGGAGTTTTTGAACCTTCGAGCACCTTTACGATCTTTGGGTGGTAGACTCGGTTTATTTCATCCCTGTGTCTTCAAAGTCACTTACCACAACCAAACGTGGACCTTTAAAGACCCAGCAGAACTCAAAAATTGTATTCACATTCAAACCACTAACACTATGGATACTTCTACTTCCGCAAATGGATGATTATTTAAAATTCTTATCTCCCACAGGATTTATACTGTTGCTTGTCCTGACTTAATTTAATGTTGTTTTGGTTCTTGTTACTTCTTGAATAGCCATGTTAATTTTTTCTTTGAGATTATACGATTTCGTGTCATTCAATATTGATAGTGTGATAATTCTGTTCTCTCCCTGTTGTTACGCAGACTGTTGTCCGGCTGTATGTGGCCTACTGTATTTCCTTTTTGTTATATAGTTCCTATATATTTTTCTTTTCCTTTATCTTTATAGATTCGTTGATGTGTTTCTTCCCAGCTCATATGGTCGCTTTTCTTTGTCCCTCGTCCTGACGCGGTTTGGACTTCTGTTGTTGGGTAGTTCATCTTGTTAAGTGTCACCACTCCCCCGTAGTCTTCTTTTATGTTCCCCTCAGGTATGTGCCTTTCAGTCGTCCTTTTTGGATATGCACTGTCTCTTCTTCTGCTTTCCTTCTTTCTTCCTTTCCCTATTTTCCTTCCTTGTCCTTCTTCTTTATTGATTATATCTATCCCTCTGCCAACTTTAGCTTTCTCTCATGGCTCTCTCAATGCAAACTACCCTTCTTTTGTCTTATTTCCTTTCCATGCCTCTTCTGATCCTCTCAACTCTCATTGCTTTTTTTCTGTCCTTATCTATTGGCAAATAATATCCCTCTCTGCTAGTGCACTTTTTGTTTCTATTAATTGTGTACTTTATATAAATTCAGAGTTGTCTCCTGGAATGTAAAAGGTTTTATCAATCCCATTAAACGGCAGAGAGTTCTTTCCCATTTAGCATCCTATAACTGATGTAGTCCTTTTACAAGAAACCCACCTTACTGATATTGAATCCCTTAAATTAAAAAGGAATTGGGTGGGTTCAGTCCTATTTTCCCCCTCTAAAAACAAAAAGAATGGAGTTGCCATTTAGTGTCATAAAAAGTTAAAATGCAAAGTTTTGTCACAAGACAATGACGACGATGGTAGATGGATACTAACTGAGTTGCTAATTAATTCTATTCCTCTAGCTGTTTTTAATATCTATGGTCCTACTCAGCCTGACTGTTCTTTCTGGCCTTTAATTACGAATAAGTGTACTCAGCATAAAGATGAATTATTTATTTTAGGTGGTGATTGTAACCAGATTGTGGATCCATTCCTTGACCATAAACCTTCAGTTCGCTTCATCCCTCATAAAACACATAGACAATTTCTTGACACTATTTTACAATCAGGTTTTACTGACTCTTGGATACTCTCTCATCCTGACACTTTGGATTATTCTTTTTTCTCGCCTCCTCACACATAATTCTCTCGACTGGGCTACATTTTTCTCTCTCAAACTCTATCTCAAAACTTACTGTCTTCTTCTATTGAACCATAGTTATTTCGGACCATGCTCCCATTGTAATAGATCTTGATTTACTTCTGCCGCGTCCCAAGCCATCTCGTTGGCGTTTTAATAGCACACTTCTTACTGATCCTAATTTCTCTTCATCATTCCGTTCCTTTACTAAGGACTTCTTTCTACTAAATTCTGATCCTAGTACTCCTCCTTATATCCTCTGGGACTCCTTTAAAGCCACTGCACGGGGGTTCACTATTGATTTTGTCTCTAGGAAAAATAAGCAATATCTTCACAAACGTAAATCCGCCCTAGCGCACATAAAATCTTTAGAACATACATTTTATACTTCTTTGGATAAACATATGTCACCAGATCTTTTACAAGCAAAATTAGAATTTAATAAATTTACTACTGATAATGCATCTTCCATTCTCCTTCGTAGTAATGCTTGTTATTATGGTGGTCATAATAAATCTGGGAAACTCTTAGCTAATTATCTTAACTCTCGTAAAGAGCGTACTCTTATAGAGTCTATTTACTCTCCTGATAATACTCTCTTACATAAAGATAAAGAAATACTTGACCAATTTCAACTATTTTATCAGCAGCTCTACACTCCCGAGTCTCCTCCTACTCCTTCTCTTATCCAGGAATACTTTGAGAAACTTTCAAAACCTTCCAATTCTCATCTCAATTTTCCAGACCTTGAACTTGATCTCTCACTACATGAGCTTTTCGTGGCTTTGTCATCTCTTACTAAAGGTAAAACACCTGGTCCTTATGGTTTTCCTGTTGAATTTTATTTACACTTCTCTGATCTTTTACTGCCCAAACTTTTAACGCTCTTTCAATCATTATACTCATCTGGTAAATCCGATAGTACTTTTCAAGATGCCACCATTTGTCTTATCCCGAAAGATGGTCGTGACCCCAAATTTTGTAAAAATTATCGTCCAATTTCCTTAGTTAATGTGGACTATAAATTGTTTGTTAAATTAATTATGTTACGCTTAGACCCCTTTATGCCACATCTTATTGGCAAGGAGCAATGTGGCTTTGTGAAAGGTAGATTTACCTTTGATCAATCTCGTCTTTTTCTTAAAGTTTTGAATAAAGCCCCCTCTCTTTCTATTCCATTGGCCGCTATCTCTGTCGACGCGGAAAAAGCTTTTGACAGGGTTGATTGGTCTTTTTTGTTTGCTTCATTACGTTGGCACGGCTTTGGTCCTAACTTCATTTCCCTTATATCTTTGTTATATTCTGCGCCTAAAGCTTCAGTGCTTGTAAATGGTCAATGCAATGCGACAGTTCCAGCGGCGACACCCTCTTCCTTCGGAGTTGCGATGGCAGGCACATAGACGGCGACACGCTCTGACCTAATTGTGAGATTCTTCTCCTGATGCGGTGCAGTGCCACAACCACAGCGGCGACACCCTCCTTCTTCGGAGTTGCGACGGCAGCAGCAGCGACGACGACACGCTTCCTCTTTGTTGCGGCACGCTTCTCTCCGATTCGGTGCAGTGCGACAGTTCCAGCGGTGACACCCTCTTTTCTCCTGAGTTGCGACGGCAGGCACAGCGACGGCAACACGCTTCTTCTCGTTGAGTCGCGCTTCCAGCTCCTTGCGACACGCAGTTCCTCAGAAGGCCCAAAACAGCAGCAGGCACTTCCAAAAGAACTCAGGGGAGCTGGGGGTGAAGTGTGTTGTCCCTGAGACTTCCCACAAGGAACCCCTTTTCCGATTCCATCAGGCTGCACTGCCACATTTATGAATTGAATCAAATGAATCAATATTTTATCTTCTTTTCTCTTGCTATTTCATCATTATTTAAACCGTTTTAATAATTTTACTCTCGTTGTGTAGTCGATTCATTTTACTCAATTTTTTAGTAGACGAAAATGTTTCACAAAAGATCAGGAGTCCAAAATGGGTTCCACATCCCATGATGTTTATTAAAACAGCCTAATGCATTTCGGAAAGTACATTTCCTTCTTCAGGGGAATCTACAAATATAAGAACGAATTTTAGCCGACGTGTTTTATTTATTTATTTATGCGATTTTATATAGCGCGAACTTTACCCGAAGGTGTCCGAGCGCTTTACATAAGGACCAGTTGAAAAACATAAGGACTTAGGATTACATACGTTACATAAAGGATACAAACAGAAAAAAAATGCAAATGTACAAGATGTAAAGTCACACAAGTAGATACAAATGGATATACTCTAAGAGTCACATAGGAATGGTAGATAGTACAAAGGTCTACTGCATATACTAGTGATTAGAGTTATCTCTATATACATAGGGAAGGGATATGACTGGATATACTCTAAGATTCACATAGGAATGGTAGATAGTACAAAGGTCTACTGCATATACTAGTGATTAGAGTTATCTCTATATACATAGGAAAGGGATACAAATGGATATACTCTAAGAGTGACATAGGAATGGTAGAGAGCACAACAGTCTACTGCATATACTAGTGATTAGAGTTATCTCTATATACATAGGGAAGGGATATGACTGGATATACTCTAAGAGTCACATAGGAATGGTAGAGAGCACAGCGGTCTACTGCATATACTAGTGATTAGAGTTATCTCTATATACATAGGGAAGGGATATGACTGGATATACTCTAAGAGTCACATAGGAATGGTAGATGGTACAAAGGTCTACTGCATATACTAGTGATTAGAGTTATCTCTATATACAGAAAAGCAGAGTTCCATAAGTGGGGTCGGAGGGGGGATGCAGTCACAGCACAAAGGGAGGGTGGGAGGGATGCAAGGGTATGGAGAAAAGGCAAAGCAGAAAAGGGAAGAAAAATTTGAGGATCATCAACGGGGAAAAGGGTTAAAGGACGAGGGAATGGATGGAGGGTCAGAGTCCATAGAAAAGTGTCCAAAATCAGCAGCAAACGGGCGGCCAGGACAAAACAAAAAGTAAAGAAGTCCAGGAGAGAAGGTGGTGGTGTGGTACGGCTGCCCGTCACCCACCAGCAGCATGTTTCCCAGGTGGGAGATGAGAAGAAAGACCACAGGCGCCATGGCATGGTGGGTTGTTGTCGTCGGGTGGGCACCTCACATGCAAATGTCAGGTAGATCGTGGTAGCAGTGTGACAACAGTGTGGTAGTCTCCTCGCTGACACCACGTTTGTCACGGATCTCGTGGCGCTCCTCGCCACTCTCGCCTCGCACATCTCGCTGGCTGGTTCCTCAACCGCCACCATTGTTGAGTCAGGCTGGCAGGTACAAAGCTGGGGCTTGTTGGGGCATGGTGTGATGCTGGGGTGCAGGCGAGGGGGAGAAGCAGAGCACTCCGCACAAGTCACCGCCAAGGATCCTTGAAGAGGGCTCACCCCCGCAGGCATGAGACACAGAGAGAGCTTGCGGCGTCGCTTACAGCTACTCCGCCGCGCCACCATATCGTGGCAACAGATGCAGCTTTTGTTATGGGAGAGGCAGTAAGCGCTGGGGCCAGATGGTCAAGTAGAGGCGCCGATCGGTAGTTGTGGGTCACACCCGGCCGCCATTTTAAGGTCAGGCAGGTGTGGGAAGGCAGATTGTGACGGGGCCGCCCCCGGTGTCTTGCCGCTACAGAGGCCCCCCCGAGATTATCCTCAACTAGAGGCAGCCACTGCGTCCCTTAAATTTCGCCCGTTAAGCGTACCTCCCACTGAGGGTTGAAGTCATCGGCGCTCTCGTCAGGGCTCCGGCCACCATTTTGCCCGCTGCCGTCCCCTCCTCGCATCTCCTCGCAGATCCAGCCGTTTCAGTGACACCAGGGGCGATCGGAGTAGCTCCGCTGGTGCCCCACACTTTCCGCTTCAGGTAGGGGGCATGAGCGTCGTTGAGGGCTTCATTCAGTCACCAGGAGCTGGGCCGGGGCAGCGCGTGGACTGGGAGCCGAGACGGTCCACGCGCTGATGGTAAGCCCCTCCCCTCCCAACAAAACTGTAAACTGTATTAAGCGCTTCATCACATTTAAAAACGAATACCATCAGTTTTACTACCAAAACCAGAATCACGAACCATTTAAACAATAATTAAACCCGTATTCAGAAACATTCACTCTTTGGTTTCATCATTAATATTCGGCACTTTGTAACCCAGTAATTCTACCCCACTTTGTGCTACACATTATTACACTTGTTATCCCTAACATGTACTGAATTTGCGCTTACCATGACTGGTAGATCCCCATATTATTTCAAATCAAACTTTCCTTCGTTCCTTCACAGCGTGTAAAAACGCTTCTGGTGCGAGTGAAATGTACTCACTGCAATAACCTGCTTCGCGCTTCGTCTTGCACGCTGTTGAAACTAAAAAGTCTAAGAAAAGATTAAACCAGGACGACAAGGTGTGCATCTCTTCTTGAACTCATTAGTACAATTTCCGTTTGTCTCACACTGAGATTGCACCCAAAATGACAATCGTGAACAGAAGAGGACATGAGAAATATGATTAAAGTAATATTATAAATGGCGACAAGCACGAGACCTGGGCTCTCCCCCATGTTGAAGTATTGGAAAGAGATAAGCACTTCGTTCAACAGAATATACCAGAACTCTCTTTTGGAAAACGGACATTTATTTAGATGATGATTTACAAATAGATTTACCCCAAAGGAAATGTAAGCAGATCAATGCGTGCACTTTATAAAGAAGAATGTGGAGGGATATTTACATGGTATTTTGGGAATTGTAGTATCACTGTGCGAAAGCGACTGATTAACTAGAATTTGCGTAGTCCTTTGTTAATGTTTATGCATAAGCTTTGAAGGCACACACATGTAATGAATTACCTCCCAACACTGAATAGGGGTGGGACCACTTCAAGAAAAGTTATTGCAGTGAGTACATTTCACTCGCACCAGAAGCGTTTTTACACGCTGTGAAGGAACGAAGGAACGTTTGATTTGAAATAATATGGGGACCCACCAGTCATGGTAAGCGCAAATGCAGTACATGTTAGGGATAAAGAGTGTAATGATGTGTAGCACACAGTGGGGTAGAATTACTGGGTTACAAAGTGCCGAATATTAATGATGAAACCAAAGAGTGAATGTTTCTGATTACGGGTTTAATTATTGTTTAAATGGTTTGTGATTCTGGTTTTGGTCGTAAAACTGATGGTATTCATTTTTAAATGTGATGAAGCGCTTAATACAGTTGAACACGTCGGCTAAAATTCATTCTTGTATTTGTAGATGCCCCTGAAGAAGGAAATGTACTTTCCGAAATGCATTGGGCTGTTTCAATAAACATCATGGGATGTGGAACCCACTTTGGACTCCTGAGCTTTTGTGAAACATTTTCGTCTACTAAAAAATTGAGTAAAATGAATTGACTGCACAACGAGAGTAAAATTATTAAAACGGTTTAAATAATGATGAAATAGCAAGAGAAAAGCAGATAAAATATTGATTCATTTGATTCAATTCATAAATGTGGCAGTGCAGCCTGATGGAATCGGAAAAGGGGTTCCTTGTGGAAGGTATTTTGACACAGCCATTGAGACGAAGCGCGAAGCAGGTTATTGAATGCTGTTGAAACTAAAAAGTCTAAGAAAAGATTAAACCAGGACGACAAGGTGTGCATCTATTCTTGAACTCATTAGTCCCTGAGACTTCAGCAGGAGGCAAGCTCTGTTCCGAACCCTTGGAGAGCCTTCACAAGTTGAAAGCAAAGTACACAAAGTTCCTTTCTCCTTCCTTTGGCAGTAAGGCAACCGCTTCAGGCCAATCCCCCAAGCAGCACTTCAGCTTGGGAATAGTCTCTCCTCAGTTTCTTCAGGTTCCTCTCCTCAGTAAAGGTTTCTTCTTGTTGTTCAGAGTGATCTAATTTCATTGGAGCAGGGTCCCAATATTTACACCCCAAAATCCTTTGTTCTCTGAGGGGAGAGGGGCCTGTGCCTAGTCTTAACCAGTTCCTGAGCACTTTGTTTTCCAGACCTCTCCTTTCCTTTCACGGTACAAGGCAGAAACATCAGACGCCCCACAGGAGGTGGATCCAGCATTGTGGAAGGCAAGTACAGTCTTGGAGCACTCTGTTGACAGTCTTTCTTCTCTTCTTTCAGTGTGCAGGGTAGAGACATCAGCTGCTCCCCATGGGGTGGAGCCAGCATTGTGGAAGGCAGACACAGCCCTATTCAGAGTTTAGGTGCACTCCTCCCTCCCATCAAGATGCAGATCTCTCTATTCACCACTGGGTGACTCAGCCTGGCTTCTGAAATTCCCCAGCCTTCTCACTCACAGAAACCAGACATAGGAATACACAACCTAGCAGAGGCAGTTTGAATGGTTAGACAAACATATACCTACTTTCTAAAAGTGGTATTTGTAAACACAGAATATTAAAATTCACTTTACTAAAAGATTTTTTTATTATTCTGAGTTCAGGCATACTAAACTCGAATTTCTACCATGTTCTCTGAGCCTGTTAGGATTATAAAATGTAACAATTCTAACAGCCCATTCTGGCCTATGGAGAACAGGTAGCCTTGCAATAGTGAAAAATGAAAATGGCTGTAATTCACTATTAGGACATGCCACACACACCAGTGCTTGTCCTACCTTATACTTACAATGCACCCTGCCCTTGGGCCTACCATACGGGTGACTGATATGAAGAAAAGGGAAGGTTTAGGGACTGGGAAGTGGGTGCACTTGCCCAGTCAGCATGACAGTACCAGACTGCACGCAGGCTCTGCAGGGGCAGACCTTAGACACATTTTACAAGGCTGCTTCTGTGGGTGGCACAACCAGTGCTGCAGGCCCACCAGCAGCATTTGGATTACACGCCCTGGCACACTCAGTGCACTACACTAGGGTCTGACAAGTAAACCAAATAGCCGAACATGGAACCACTGATTAATACATCAATTTACAATAGGGAGCACTTGCACTGTGGCACTGAATAGCAGTGGCACGTTGCCCAAAGCATCTAATACCTGCAACAAATACATGAGGCAACAGCAAAAATGGAAGGGAGACCCAAGCCAATGGTGACAGGTCTAACATATACTAATTTAGAGTGTTTATGCCACCACACTGACTGTAGTGAATGTATTTTCAGCTCTGCATGTTCTTTCTCTGACTGGGTGTGCTAGGTTCCATGCTACAGAGTCCAACATGAAGGTGCTATTCATCGCACCCAATAAATCTGACACTGTGAGTTTGCATTTATTGGCTGCAATAAAGATTTTGGAGAATTATTATTATTATTATTAAGCGTTCTTATATAGCGCTCGATTACCCGCAGGCATTTCGGCGCTTGCCTTGGGAACCCGTCCTGGCTTTTCCCTGTGAGATACCCGTACTGGGCATCCCCAAGGTGAAAGCCAGGCATCCCGCCGCAGGGGGTCGTAGTGGAGATTAAGCAAGCTAATGCCCAGAGCTGCAGAGTGTGAACCTGTGACTCGAGTAGGCACCGAAACGAGAATTATCGAGTCCGTGGATATTTGGGCTCAAGACCCTGCCGCGTCGGGAATTTAACCCTGGTCCCGGGTCTGACCTCTGCTTCAGGGTCTGCCTCCTCTAACCAGTGAGCCACACTTCTCCACAACACTTATAATAACATATGTTGATGTTTAAAACCAAAATCGTTGTGCTGCAGTAAATAATGTAATGTGTTCCCCAGTATGTAGGTTTGACCCATGGAAATATAATGAAGGGTGAAGAATTGATTTTTAATGAGTGCTGTGCATATCACTTAACTCAGATGTTGACCCCCTGGACAGGGATTTCTAGGGAGGCTGGTAAACTCCGACCAACTCGGAATCTGGCCCAGCGAATGTCGTCTACAGTGGGACATACCTTCCATGTCACGGTGTCCTGTGCTACGAAGCTCACAGCGCTGAAAAGCCTCTCAATTATCACTTTTGATTGCCTCGTCGCTAGACTTTTTAGTGATTAGCTCGCTGTTCTTTACTGCTTCGCACCTTCGCAGGGTCAGCGAGTTTGTTACAGACTGCAATATGAACCTTTGACTCTTCAAAACATTACCATAATGCTCGGGTGTTTAAAGGGCCTCCTACCATCTAGTAAGGTTCAAATCGCCGCCCCCTCGATTATAAAGCAGTACTCCTTCGATCTCTCTCGGTAGGATGCTGTGATTTGCACCTGTGACCTTCAGGAGGCACACAGATCTATGCACCATGGGGCACTAATCCGCTGAGCCTATGTCACCAGCTGATTCCAAACAGCTAATTAGCTGTGAAGTGATTATAAAAGCGCAATGTATTGTTCCTTGGAAGTGTTCATTCCCTTTTTGTTTGCTCTGATACATTTCGGGATGCGAGCTCTTTGGGCCAGACACAGCCCCACTTCCTACTCTTTCCCCCATCTGTGCTCAGACATGTTTCCCCAGTTGGAACTGAAAGCCTTCTCTGTTGATGCCGATGTATTTCCCTTTACCAAGTAGGTGTCTTGTTTACTTGTCAGAATGTAGCAGACTGTTTCCCTTCCCTTTAAGTAAAGCACTTTATTCATGATACAAAATAAAAAATCCCGCTTAAGAGAGACAGGATCAGTCTCTGGGTGCTGCATTTTCTGTTTCACCTTGGATGTGGGTGGCAGAGGCTGCTCTTGAACTTGCGCGAGTTTATTCTAATTTGCTGCTGGTTTTTGTTATGCTTTTATTTCTGATGCCATTAAAATAGTGGCTTTGCTCTGATTCATTGTCGGCCAAGGCAGTTACTATTTGGCAGAGTTGCCATGGAGCTAACATTCCTGTTTGTTTTCTGAGGAGAAATGGCTCTGCTTTCGGTATTCAGAATGAGCTTTTCTGTACCCTCATTTGCAATAAAAGGTTTTAGAAATGCAGGCGAACTAATGCTGTCCTTCTTTGTGTTATTATTGGTGACCATGGGGAGGGTTGTTCTGTTTCTTTGAACATTTACTGGGGAGCGCTATCAAGGAGGGATAAAGCAGAAAGGTTAAATTTACAATTTGATTCAAACAGTTTTGGAAGGTATTTTGTACATTAATTTGCCATTATTTATCATTTTAATGAAACCGAGACATGGCTTCAAAATCCACACGTATGCAATATGTAACGATAGTGTCTCTACGTGGATACGTTACGATATTAAAAAATAGTGGCCATATGTAGATGAATCAGAGAAATCAATGGCCGTCAATAGATGGAGCGAAATATTATTTTAATTGAGAGGCCTTTAAGCAAGATTGGCAGGTCAGCAAAGTGTATACCGGAGACTAGAATAAATACTAAAGAAGTTTTGGCACAGCCAGTAGGTATTGCCTTAGCAAACTTGTACGATATTTGTTTTTTTACATTTTCTTCAATGCAAATATAAGCCAGAAAAATAAAAAGAAGCAACATATAACATGCCACTGACTAAACGTGGCAATCGTGTGCTTGAAATAAAATATTCATATTAAAATAAACCTACCATGGCACATAGTTGTAATTGAACTGCGGTGCTTTCTAGCAAACCGGTGTATTTAGAGCAAGTTTAGAAACCTTTATTGTTTTAATAAATATCAAAATATCTTACCACCCAATGAAATTGTACTACTGGCTTTCATTTACCGTAACATAAAGACATGAAGGATGATTAAACGTATAAAAAGGGATGAACAGTCCCCTATTCTTCCGTTACAGATGACGCTCTCACCCTTTAAATCTGGCCTACCTTTTCCCCTTCTTCGTGTGCTTCGGCCCTCCCTTCCTCTTTGGGCTCCGGTGTCTCTTTTTCCCCTTTTGTGTGTAATTTTGGTGGTTAGTTGTGCGATTCAATGAGTAACGGTAACTCAGCAGATTGAACTAAAAAGTTGATATACACACACACGCTGTTGGTGAAAGTGAAAGTTTTACGTTCCAAACATAAGAGCTGTGAGTAATACACCATCTCAGACCAGAGCGTTTGAGAATGAAATGCGTTTGAAAAATACATAATGAATAGAGTTGCACCCCTGCTAGACAGGACGCCAGCGTTGTGCAGTAAAGGCCACCATAGACTGTGATGGCTCATACTCTGGTTGAAGTAGCTCTCACCGAAAAAATCAAAGCAGCCCCAATCCCTTTCTCTCTTCGCCCCATCAGTCTCTTCCGACCCACCCTGTTTCTTTCTCTCCTTCTTTCTCCCTCTCAGATAGCTTGTTCTCTCTGCCGCTCCCCCGCCCCCTTCTCTGTGTTGAAGGTCATGTGCCTGCTGCCACTGATCATAGGAGTTGGGGAAAGTGACTGAAGCACAATTAGCGCCACGGGCTTTCAAAAGCAGCTTCCAACAGCTCCAGGCCACCTGGAAAGTGCCCGATGGAATAACATTCCATTCCCGCCCTGCCCTGTGACATCGGAAAAGAGGATCTTATGAGGAGTTCAGCAGAAAGGGCTGGACTCTTTGGGGCAGATTTACGACTTACGAGCCCCTTTTGCGTCACTTTTCCCATGTTAAAAGTGACGGGGAAGTGGCGCAAGTTGCTTGTAAATCTACCCCTTGTGTTCGGCGTTCTTTAAGGCGGTCAGCAGCAGTGTAGAGTGGCACCCAGGCCTGGCCTTTTTTTATGGGAGGTGAGCCCAATGGAAGTGTGTACTCCCCCAGCTTAGTATTACAGGCGGTTCCGGGTAGGCAGGGACCAGGCGCTGGGGCTGTGAAGCCTTATGCATTTCACCACAGTCCGCCTTCTAAAGGGAACGTTTTACTTTCATGACATGCCTGCGCTGCATTACATAATCGCCAACTAGAGCGTTTGAGAATTGAATGTTTTTAAAAAATATACAATGAATTGAAGCAATTAGGTTCATTTATAACAGCTTACTACCTAGGTGGTGCTAAACTGCCAATTAATTAAAGGTGTTTCTCAGCCTGTTGCTACTTTTGGTGGAAGATGTGAGAATTAACCTTCCCTTTCTGGGGAATTACAGTTTTCTGATCTCTCTTCCGCTCCAGGCGTCTTATTCTTTCACCTCCTTTCCTTCCACCACCCTGCCTTCTCTCTCTCTCTCGCACGCGCTCTTTCACCCGGGCGCTGTCTGCTGAGACACCAGCAGAAGGAGTGCCCCGCGCGGTAGAAATGAAAGCGTTTACACAGGTTTTGAATTGTTTTGAATACGAGCCCTAATCCTCGCTGCGGTTCTTCCAGGACACCTCGCTCTTCGCTTTTAAAGCAGATGCACAGGTTTCTTCCCCTACAGATGCACATCAAAGTAGTGAAGATTAAGCGACAGTGAGCTCAAAGACGTGTAATCTTTCACAGTCCCTGAGAAGCAACTTCACACACTCACTCATCAAGCGGGGCAAAGTCACTCGGATCGCAGCTAATAAAGTCCCTCAAGAACCCCGACACACTATCAAGTTCAGTGTGAAGCTATATGCCACGTACTTCGGGCACAGTGGGCAACTGGCGAGAATAAACGTGGAAACAGTTCCCTCAACGCCGTTTAAGATGTGTAATCTCCATTCTGGCATTTTAGTGACTGCTGGGAAATGGAAGTTAACAAGATTCGGGGCTGGAAGGCTAGCGTTAAGCTCTGCCAGTCCTTGGAAGAATTTGCCATCTGGCTTTCACTTTGAAATGGAAGCTGCAGTCTACCTCTTCCAGCACGCGTAAGACTGGCATCTAATCACTCTTGGCTCAGCATATACTCCCCCAAAATATTTCACAATGCATTGCTTTGAGAATCTAGCACCTGCTAAACCTTTCTTGTTGTAGTGCGCTTTATAAATGTAGTTAGTAATAGTAATCAATAGTAATTTTAGTAGCAGTATTAATGTAACATGAAGGGATAATAGTTGTGAAAGCAGAAGTCACAAATATAAGACAGCTAAGTTCTAATATTTTTATTTATTTATTTGAGTTTTATAGAGCGCGAACCAGACCTGTGAAGGTATCAGATCACTCTACAGGATTGACAGCTAAGATACTTGAACTTATGAAGGTTGAATACAGTTGGGGTAAAACAGATAGGTGCAAAAGTAACAGGAAAGAGAACAATAGCAGAAAAAAATCATGGAAACAGTTGAGATAAGAGCATATAGCACCACTTTACAAATGAGGTAGTGTGAAGTCCAGGGAAGGATGCCCAGAAGAGCCTGGTGGGTACCATCCAGGTAGCCGTTGGTAAAGCTTAATAGCATGAGAAAACAGTCAATGAGGTGATTAATATGTGAGCATTAGGAGAAGAATTTGTATAAAACAAGGAAAAGAATAAGCAATAACACATTTTGGAAACATTTGGGATAAGAACAAATAGCACATTATACAAATTATACTAATGTAGCAATCTCAGTTCCAGGGAATGCTGCCCAGAGGTGCCGGGTGGGTATACTCCGGGAGACCGCGGGTAAGGTCATAATGGTAAGAGAAAACAAAGACATTGAGGTTATTGAATGCGAGCATTAGGAGAGGAATTTGCCCATTAGGAAAGTCTTGACCTCCTTTTTAAAGTGTGCCAAGGACGAAAGTCCTCTAATGGCGGGCGGGAGTGAGTTCCAAATTCTTGGGCGGCTCCAGAGAAGGCCCGATTGTACGTTTTTTTGTTCTGCAAGCATGCTGGTTGGAGCAACATGTCTCTGGCGGACCGTGAATTTCTAGCTCCTCTGGAAATCACGAGTTTTTGGGCGAGATATGCTGGGGAATTAGTGTGTAATGCAAGCCAGCTTAAGTTGGATTCTGGCCGCAAGAGGGAGCCAATTTAGAGCTTTGAGGTGGGGAGAGATGTGGTCCAATTTCTTTGAGCCTGTTAGTAGTCTCGCGGCTGCGTTAAGGCAGGCTTTCACTGGAGCCAGAGAGTTCTTAGGTAGACCTGCGAGGGTAGAGCAACCATATTCCAGTCTGGAGATGACTAGTGCCTGGGTTGCCATTTTTAAGTCGGGAGTGTCAAGGAAAGGTTTCAGGTGTCTTAGGTAGTTCAGGTGAAATCTGGCGGTTTTGGCCATCAAGTTGATATGGGAACGCATATACAGGTTGCAGTCAAGGGTTATTCCAAGGGATTTAGCAGAGCCCACAATGGTAAAAGGGCAGTTTAAGGCTGTTATTGCTGTGATCCATTCATGAATGTCTGGGTTGGTTTCAGGAGGGGAGATAAAAAAGAAATTCATTTTTTTTGCAATCAGTTTGAGCTGGTTAGAGGTGAGCCAGTGCACGGTCAGTTTGAAGGTCTCATTTAGGGAGCAGATGCCCTCAGGAGAAGAGATTTTAATGTAGATCTGTGTGTCGTCTGCATACATGTGGTTGGCGATGTTGGAGGTGAGTGTTACTTCTGTGAGCTGTTCAAGGTAAAGATTAAAGAGGGTAGGGGACAGGGTTGATCCTTGAGGGCCAATCGTGATCGGCGGGGGAGCGGATAGGTTACTGTTGATCAGTATTCTCTGTGAGCGATTCTGGAGGAAGGACCTGAACAACTCCAGGAATGTGCCATCTAGTCCCATCCTAAGTTTGAGGAGATCAAGGAGAGTTTCGTGGTTGACTGTATCGAAGGCTGAGGATAGGTCTAGGAGGATAGGAGACAGGTTTTGCCTTGGTCAAGGCCAATGAGATGTTCAATGAATGGGTAAAAAACTCTTTAAATGCCACACTTCCCATCAAGAAAACCATTCTAAAACGATCTAGGATCTCTGCTCCCTGGTACTCGGACGAGCTCCGGGAGAAAAAGTGTTATTGCAAAAGACTGGAAAGGAAATGGCGGCTGGGATATGCTGAGCCAGATACAACTATTTATAGAGAGGTTATCAGAGCCTATAAAAAAGACATAAGGACTGCTCAATCCTTACATTACACCTACAAAATCGCAGAGGCCGGCTCCAGCTCCAAGGAGATCTATCAAATTGTAAAAAGCCTCATTAACCTTCCAACACCGCCATTAATTGATCATAATCCTCTGCTCCGCTGTGAGGATCTGGCAGAATTCTTCTTCCATAAAATCGATATTATATACTCCTCTTTTCCAACTACAGATCAGATCAGTTCAAAGGAGCTACCTTTATGTCCTCCGCAAGAAGCTAAATCCAATTGTCCCTTTGTATTGGCGGAATTTCCCCTGCTGAATGCGGACCTACTTACCTCCCTTATGCGACAGGTGAATTCGGGCTCCCCCAGTGATCCTGCACCTCCCCATATCCTAGTCTCTGTCGCTCAGACCATTCTTCCTATCTTGTTAGAAGTACTTAACACCTCAATCTCTACAAGTATTGTCCCAGTGGCTTGGAAACGGGCCATGGTGCGGGCCCTTGTTAAAAAACCCAACCTGGACACTAAGAATCTCAACAACTTTCGTCCGATTTCCCTGCTTCCTTGGGCGGCCAAAATCCTTGAGAAGTACATAAATGGTCTACTAACAACTTTTCTTGAAAACAACCAGTTGCTCGACTCCTCACAGACAGGCTTCCGACCCAAGCATGGGACCGAGACCACATTGCTGGCGGTCACGGAAGAATCCAGGAAAATATTAGATCGGGGAGGATCGGTGGCAGTCATCCTCCTCGATCTGAGCGCTGCATTTGATACCGTTAATCACGGTATCCTTCTGCAGCGTCTCCTGGATACTGGAATATCTGGCCGAGCCCTGGAGTGGTTCAGCTCATATTTGAGCGACAGAGCCTTCCAGGTTTATGAGGGCAATGCCACTTCTACCAGCAAGCCTCTGGGTTGCGGAGTTCCGCAGGGATCTTCATTGAGCCCGACGTTATTCAACGTCTACATGAGACCGCTGGCTGAGATCGTCCGCCCGTATGGGATTAAGATCATTACCTAAGCAGACGATACTCAGCTGGTGGTCTCTTTGGCTCAAGAAGGGGGCTCCTTAGCAGGGGTGGATCTTGTAGGCTGTCTGGAGAGGGTCAAGAGCTGGATGACCAAGTCTTATCTCAAACTCAATGGAGACAAGACTGAGCTCATGTTACTGGGTCGGGTTGCACCAGCTTCCATCGATGCACTTTGGTCACCCTGTTTAGGCCCTGCTCCGGCACCCAAGGATACCATCAAGAGCCTTGGCATCTGGCTGGATAGGTCTTTGTCAATTCAATTCAATTCAAAAATCTTTATTCGATTGTAGATAATACAATCATAAAAGTACAATTCATAAGTACACATTAAAAAACATTCCAGACAATTAATTTCATGTGACATGTGAGAGACACAGTATACAGTACAAAGAAAAAGATCATACAGCGGGCACTATAGGTATGAGCAGTGTTTAGTTAAAAAACATAAATTACTGTGTTATTTAAAAGCACCTAAAACGTTTGCAGCATAATTATCCATCCATACTTTTCCTAAAACAGATGGCTTTTAAAAAAAAGTTACAGACAAATAAGGTACAATCATGTTTCAATAGTTGTAAGTAGTAAAGTGCAGGTTTGATTTGTACAAAATTCAGTTTTTTAAGGCACGGTATAAGGTATAGTTTCCGTGGAGTGGAATAATAAGGGCAGATAAAAAGAAAGTGGGCCAGATCTTGAGGAGACTTTCCGTCGCAGCCACAAGCTGGCAACACTTCACCCTGTTGTGCCCCACTTGGTACCGCCAGTAGGAGATGATATAAATCAAAACGGAACCTTATTAGTAAAAACTGTTCATATCTGGGCATAGGCCATGTCAAATAAGGTTCCATTTGTGGACAGGTTTTTAGTAGTAAGTGTTTCCTAACACTGTCCTTCTGTATCTCAACCTCTTCTCTGTCAGTACATCTTAACAAAAGTAAAGCATTTTTTACCGATGTAACATCAGATTTTTTAATCAAGTTGGGAGCATAAAACAAATCAGAACGGCCAATTGCCGTCAAACAATCCCTTATATACTTCACCCACGGGACTCTAAACCTCCCGTCTAACAATAAGGCTTCTTTCAGCAGGGCATGTGTGAGTGGAATGTCGGTATTAAGCCAACAATTCAGCCAACACAAAACCGGGCTTACTGCTATTCTATCACCTAAATAGGGGACCCCCAGCTCCTCATGTACAGAGTAGTTCCCAGTACTCCTTGGCAACCTCAGTATCTTTTTCAGGACGTTATTTTCTGTGACCATTAGGTCTTTTATCTTACGATAGCCCCAGAGCTCGCTTCCGTAGCAGGCAACAGCAACACTTTTAGCCTGGTACAGTTTGAGCAATGCGGCCGTAGGGCAATTACCGATTTTTTTTGCAAAGCCAAGTATGGCTGCATTTACCCGTAATATTTCGCCCTTCTTTTTAGACACTGCGGGGCCCCATGATAATTTATGATCTAAAAGGACCCCAAGGTATGAAAAGGAATTAGTTGAGGGGATTTTCTCCCCATTTATACTAAAGGAATCAGTTTTCCGGGTATCCTTTCCTGCTTTCATGATATAGGACTTGGAATTATTTATGCTTAGGCCACGTGACTCCATAAATTTAAAGAAGGAATTTAATAGCTTCTGAAGACCGATTGCTGTCCTAGATATAAGAACAGCATCGTCTGCATAAAGTAACACGGGCACCCCCTTGCGCTCAACAAAGGGGTAATCTGCTTCAGTGTTTAAAAGAAATTCCTCCAATTCGTTGATATATAGATTGAAGAGGAATGGGGCCAAAATGCATCCTTGACGAACTCCCCGGTTTATTCTGAATTCGTCCGTTACTTTAAGGTCTTGAGTGTAACGGACGTTAGCTCTAGTATCCGAATGCAGATCGGCTAGGAAGTTAACAAGATTCCTCTCCACACCCATTCTCAACAGGGTAGCCCATAATAAGCTCCTGTCCACACAATCGAAAGCGGAAGACAAGTCCATAAATGCCATGTAGACGGTTCCTTGTCTAGCCAGGGTATATTTGCTTAATATCAAATATAGGTTCAGGCACTGTGTAATGGTCGAATGGCCAGGTCTGAACCCGTATTGTATAGGTGATAGAATATTGTTATCTTTAGCCCATGTGGATAGCCTGTTGAGAATTACCCCCCCTACTACTTTAGCTATCGAGTTTATTAAAGAAATCGGCCTGTAACATAAGGGACTGCTGCGATCGCCCTTTTTAAAAACGGGGACTATAGTCGATAGACCCCACATATTTGGGCACCCCGCTATCACCGCTGCATTTATTACCGCCGTGAGAACAGGAGCCCAAAAGGGGGTACTGGACTTAAACAGGTCCGGTGGCAAACCATCCGGGCCTGGGGCCTTATTGCTAGTTAGACCCTGAATCCCCCTTGCAACCTCATTAACTGTAAAGCATAATGGGTTCACAGATGATATTAAAAACGCATTTTCTGCACAGTGCTCATTACTCTTAAAAATTGTACTAAAGTGGGTCACCCACTCCCCCTCTGAAATATTTGTACCAGGTACTGTGTCATTAGGGTTTTCAAACAAGGGTTTGTTAATGATTTGCCAAAACTTACTGCTGTTCCCCAGCACTGAGGAATCAAGGAGGGATTCTATGATATTGACCTTGATTTCCTTTTTTCTATCAACTAATGCCTTCCTATAGGTCAGGCGAAGACTTTTTATCAGGTCTGGGTCTCTGGGTTTAATTTTTAGAGCATTCTTCAGATCCCTACTTGCCTTTGAGCAATTGTGGTCAAACCATTTAGAATTTTTTCCCCTTTGCCCCTTTGTCGGAGCTGTTAGCAGAGAACCAATCTTTGAAATCAACCCCTCAAACCCATTCAAAATATTCATGGGGGAGGAGTCAAAAGATGAACATGCAGACAGCTCCTCCTCACATGCACTATTTATTTTGGAGTACAAAGTGTCTTGGTTTATCATTGTCCACTTAATGCGGCGTCTACCATTTATGCAACTCGACGTGCCTCGGTCAATGCGAGATATTCGTTTTGTGAGTAAAGACCCACCCAAACTAATAACTAGGGGATTATGATCACTGTAAACACTGAAGAGGATAGTAAATTGCGAGACCCAATGTACAAGTTCTGGAGATACTAATATATGGTCTATAAAGGATCCCTGGCCGTGTCCTTTAAAGGTTGGGGCGTCAAAAATTTTTGAGTCAGGGACCATAGACATAGCTACAGTTAAGTTATTAGCATTCACCAAATCATTTAAGTTCTTGCCTCCCCTAGTGTGAGAAAAGTGGAAGCCTTCAACACTGTTACATCCCAGGGAGCCCATTGGGGTAGAGCCTGGGTTACCACACGGGTGAACATTAAAATCGCCTACTATCATTATGTTCCGTGATACAGTGCATGCATTTTTACTCAATAACTCTGTTAGGGACACAATGTTACAAACTCCGTTACCACTATTAGCGTTATAAAAATTAACCAGGGTCAAAACATTCTTGCCATTTTTTATGTCAAGCATCTGGATATTCAAGTTATCATTTTGACAGATGCTTGTTTTACAAAGCAAGCCCAAGTTAATGAAGGTAGCCAAGCCACCCTTTGCTCTGCCCCTAGTTGAGGCAACCGCTGGAATGATAAAACTTAAGAACCCTTCAATGTGGACGTTTTTATCCTCCACCCAAGTCTCTTGAAGGCACACAACAGTAAATTTTTTGATAAATGATAACCAGGCTAGGTCACATATCTTGTCAGCCAAGCCAGCTATGTTCCACGAAATTAGGCTCACACAATCTTCAGATACTGGACATATAAAAGGTTCTCTGGTGATTGGAGCAGATATTGGAAAAAGTGACTCTATGTGTGTGAACCCAGAGTCCATAACACTTGTTACAACCGGTTCTGAGTGCACCCGGGTAGGATCAAAAACCCCGTACGAGGCAAGAGTATTGACAGTTTTAGCTGGAGAATCCAAAGGTAACAATGACATTCTGGGATGGTCGTCGTGGCATCCTATCATACATGCACCCTTAACATCACCACTTACAGAGGCACTACTTTCTGGCCTCATGACAGGTGAGAGCAGTAAAGAACCCTCATTATTCCCAGAAGACATTGTGGGTAATGCAACAGATAAACTGCAGTTCATATCGGCATATGTTACAGCGGTATGTGTACCAGTTTTAAAGCAACAAAAACCCTTCTCTTCATCTGACCTTGTAGTGTATGAAGCATTTTCACCCCCCACGCCCTCTACACACCTTAAACATCAGTCACATTCCTCCAGGCCACTGAAAGCCTCAAACCTGTTAAAAAGCTCTAAAGGAGTAAAGGGCATCAGATGTGACATATTGCCATTTGCTCCTATTTTGTGGTTTAATGGTATGGTATTCCACCCTTGCATTGCAGGTGTCGGAACTAGATGATGCATATATGCAGGATTCAGGGCAGACTCCATATTGAAAAACTGGGTGGTGGAGTAGGTATTATTAGTTGGGTGTTGTGGGGGAAATACTGTGGATCTGGGGTAAAAATATGTCAAGGGACGTGGCACGATGCAATTATTTTCATTGCCAAAGGGCCAATTCAGAATGTGTAATACTGCTTTTCTGTCCCTGAAATTTATAACCACAACGTCACCCCCTATATCCTTCGCTCTCCCCCCCAGCCAAGACAGGCGGCGGACATGAACTATTTCGCCATTTATCAAGTTGGGTTTGGGTCTGTACAGAGAGAGCCAGTGCGTTATCTTGTTTTTTAATTGGGAATATCCCTCTCTTTTTCCATTTGGCAGTTCAGGGACCCCGGTAAGTACAACCACATACGGTAGTGCTTCTGGTGGGAGTTCCATAGGCGGTGTCCTAGACTGACCCCCTCTCCCCCGTGTAATCTCGTTCCCATCGGGTCTAGGAAGTCTATCCGGGAGGATACTAGGTTCCCTTGTCAGGGTGTTAGCTGAAATAACAGCCTTACTATTTGATGTTGTAGTAGTTGGTCTACCCTGGGCTGCTATTGAATCTGTTGGCAGAGATTTATTAGGGATATTGCCATCAAGTTTTGACACGCCCGCATGCATACAATTAAGGGCAGCAGGGATTACTACTGCTGCCTGGCTATTACCAGTAGAGGATGTAGGGAGTGTAGAGGCCACAGCATTTTTTAAAAGGGAGTGCGTTGTTGTGATGACTTTTTGTTGTTGCACTTTTGAGGACCCTTGTGACCTGACAAAATTCCCTAGTGTAGTCAAATCCCCCTCTATTTTACCCAGCCTTAACTCCAACCCCTTAAATCTATCTGTCAGTGCAAGCATATAACTGCGTACAATCAGCTCAATGTTGTCCAAAAGGGACTTAGGAGAGGCAGATTGTGAGTCTTCATCCATTATAGTATGAATAATGACTGGCTCTATAGTTGGTAGGGATGACGATATTAGGGTAGTAGAGGCAGATGTTGTTACTTGTTTGGTAATTGGCTCTCCCAAAGACGTTATAACAGCGGTGTGCGCCTTTTTACCAAACTCAGTGTGATTCAATTTGGTCTTATTGGCAGGTGTTAATTTCCGTCTCCTTTTAGACGGTGGGGGCCCATGCATTTTGTCTGGCAGTGGCCTCAAGCTTTTGCCTCTTACAACCTTGCCAGGTCTGATTGTAGGTGAAATCAAAATCTTGGAAGTGCTATCAAGAACATTAGTCACAGTTGGTGAATCTTGGAGGGTTTGAGTGGGTGACACAGCTGGGGCTAAACATTCTTGAAGGAGCAGGGGTATACTGGCAGTTAACAATGTATTATCTGCTGATGTGGTAATCAGATCGTCATCCAAAATAACAGACATTATGGGTTCAGAGAGTGTTCTGTTTTTAATACGTTCTATTGATCGGCGGCGATCTGCCCTCCTCTCTGCTAACAGCAACTCATTGTTACCCTCGAGAGCTGGTTTACGAAAATAATCGTCCAGGGTTTGATTTAACATGCCCCCAGATTTATCTGCTCCCGCAATAACAGGGCTGGTAGCAGCTGCAGCCATCATGCAATAAAGAGTAGAGGTGGACAGGGAAGGAATAAGAGTTTTAACTTGCAGAAGTCTTTAACCAGGACCTCTGGCCCAGCCCGGCCTCCTCTGGCCGATGAGGGCCGTAGAGGGCCCGCTCTTTGCCCGGTCTTCGCGCGCGTCCCGCGTTCGCGTGGGTGAGCGAAAATAAGTAGGAGGAGGAGCGAGCGGGAAGAGGCAGCAGGTGTGCGCGCTGGTCCGGCGCAATTACCTGTGGGCCTCGCAGTCCCGCTCGCGCTGTAGGAGTCCTCTGGTCACACCGGATACCAAAACCAGGAATGGAGCACGCCGGCTCCCGCTGATGCCCACAGAAAGCAAGGCAATTGAGTCACAAGGATGATTTAATAGAGCACGCCGGCTCCCGCTAATGCCCACAATTATCAAAGCAAATAGGTTTCTTGAGTGAAGGGCACGTCCCGCTTTACAGCAACGACTTCGAGGTCTTTGTCATTTGACCATCAGGCAACTAGACTATCCGCCATCTGCTTTGGCATTCTCAGAGTCATCAGAAAGATCCTTCCTCTGCTCCCTCTTGAAGCAAAAAAGACTGTGATACAGGGCCTGATTCAATCTCGTCTGGATTTCGGGAATGCCCTGTATCTGGGAGCCCCTGATTTCACTCTGCGCAAGCTACAAACAATACAAAACTGTGTTGCCCGGACGCTTCTGCAAATCCCTCGTAGATCATCTGTGAAGTCTGGGTTAATAAGGCTACACTGGCTCCCCGTTAGGGAGAGAGTCAGTTTCAAATCCCTCTGTATTGCTCACCAGGCCTTCTGGTCTATGGGCCCAGCAATTAATCTATCCCTCATCACTCCCTACCACCCTGCTAGACAGTTGCGCTCAACCCTCGCCACTCGGGCTACAGTTCCCAAAATAAAGAGAACAAGAGCGGGAGGCCGCTCCTTCTCTTATAATGTGGCAAAGATGTGGAATGCTCTTCCCCAACATCTAAGGTCCAACCCCGATCTCACCTCATTCCGTAAGCAGCTGAAAACGCTCCTGTTTAATAAACAGTAGTCGGGTTGATATATCTTCTTAGTAACCACATTCTCAGCTGCAATCTCAGCGCTTGGACGCCTCAGGGCAGCTATGTGCGCTATACAAAACTCATTTTCATTTCATTTCATTTCATTGGAGGGTATCATCCACAATGTGGAGGAGGGTGGTTTCCATGCTGTGTCCAGGTCTGAACCCAGATTGGAAGTCATCCAGTAGGTGAAAGTTGGTGATGTGTTGGCTCAACTGCTGTTGCACACATTTCTCAAGAACGTTCGCTAGAAGTGGGATGTTAGATATAGTTGTCGAGAAGGCTGGATCTAGCGCAGGTGTTTTTAAGATGGGGACAACTTGGCCCGCTTTAAAGGAGTCAGGTATCGATCCCTGTAGGAGGGATGCATTGATTATAGCAGTCCAAGAGGGGATGATCACTTGAGAGACGGCAGTTAGGCAGTTGGAGAGGAGGGGATCATTGTAGTGATTGTTTGGTTTTAAGGAGGATAGGATTTTCGAGACAGGGGGTTCATCATAGATTTTGAAGTTGAACCAGTACACTAGGTTTTTGGTTAAAGTCTGGGAGGGAAGCAAGGCGAGAAGAGGTAGAGCCGGTGTAGTAGTTTGGGAGTGTGTTGCAGAGATGAGTTTGTTTCCTAAGGCCGTGATTTTGTCAATGAAGAAGGAAGAAAATTCCTCACATGAAATTGGTGATATAGGGGTTTCTTTGGATGTTTTAGCCAGCTTGTTAGATTGGTGTTTAACTAGCTTGCGACATCTGTTTTTGGCGTTCTCCAGTTCAGTTCTGAAGAATTCTCTTTTTGAGTTGCGGATTTTCCTATTGTAGGCGTTTCTGGACTGGCGGAGGTGTTTTAGATGGGCTGCTGAAGGGTGCTTTTTCCAATTACGTTCTGCCCGCCGGAGGGATCTCCTCTCATTGTTGAGGTATTCATTGAACCAGGGGTTTCTATCTTTGATTTGGGTTCTTTTTAGTTTTAGCGGGGCAAGGTAATTGAGAATGTTGGAAATAGTTGTAGAATAATGATCAGTGAGGTTGTTGACCGTAGAGATATGAGATGGAGGGGAGCTCAGTCTCACAGCGGGCAGCCAGTTTCCATTGATCAAGGTTCTTGGTGTCTCTAACCCAACATTTGGAAATCATGGGTTGTGGTGTCCAAGTTTTGTTGAAGCCAGGTAGAAGGAAGGTGATCCAGTCAAGAGTGGCACCTTTCGTGTGAGTTGGGAGTGAGCAGGCTTGGGTAAGGCTTGGTCGACCAATAAATCTCTGATGGCGGTGAACTGAGGGTCCTTGGGATCGTTCCAGTGCAAGTTGAAGTTGCCAAGGAAAATGACATTACAGTTGAGGGAGGTTTTATCTGTCATGATTTCCATGAGGAGGTCAGTGAAGGTGTCTTTCATGCCTGCGGGGGTGGTAAAAGATGTGCAATCTGCACAGTTGGGAGGAGTTGTTGCATATGGAAAGTGCAAGGTATTCGCAGGAGTCTGTAGGATCAGCTGAAAGTTCTGTAACAAGGAGGTTAGAGCGACAGATGCAGGCAATGCCTCCCTCTTTTTTTGGGGATTGCTGGTCCAGTCTTACGATGTTGTAATTGGGCGGTACAAGGAGGTCTAGTCAGGGTGAAGTAGACTAATTGAGCCAAGATTCGGTCAGGATTGCAAGGTCCGAGATTAGGCTGAGAATGAGCCCTGCGACATCAGAGGCATGCTTAACTGCAGAGCGGCAGTTGATTAGGAGGCCTGATAGAGGGGTGTCTGAGTGTGTGTCATGTGTATGGGCAGAGATAGGAACTAGCGCTAGGTTGCTCTGGATCAGTCCTCTGTCGCGGAGGGTGGTTGATCTGAATGGGTTGGTTGCAACCATGAGGATGGGGTGTTTGTCACTCAGATCTGAAGGGCATGGGTTTATCAATGCCGACTCATATCTTATGAGGAGGTCTGCAACTTCTTCCCCCGCGAGGCTTAGAGGGCTGGGCATAGCAGGGCCAGGTGTGTAGGAAATATGAAGTTCAGTTTCACTAATCACACTTTAATAGCTGCATATGATACAATAAAAACGATTTAGGGCAATTTACCAAAGATGCAGCTGATTTCTCTCCATTAGCCCGGGTGCAGTTTAGACTGACACAAACCAAGGCACACACCCTGTATGGTGCATGGGTGTGTGTATTCTGTCAACCATATGTTTTGTACAGGTATGGGATATTTCCAGAAAAAAATATGCATTAATACTTTTTCCATTTTGCATGTGTGCTGTACAGTGCAGCAGATATCAATGTTGGAAAACTCGTTGAGACTTACTTTTAAAGGTTGGTCCACTGTAATTCCTGCTGCAAGGTGATGTAATTGTTTGGCACAAATCTCTGCCTACAAATATTAATAGCTTGAAATTTGTGTCAAAACACATGGATGGATGCATGAGAATGCTTATGTACCCAATACATGAAAAGTAGTACATATAGGTACTTTGTGTTACTTTACCCAACTTTCCATTATAAATCATGATTTGTGTTGGAAAGTAAACCCTGGCTTGTGTTCTGAGGGTGGGTGTGGGTCCGAGTTTAATCTGCCACCATTTGGAGTCCCATGGTGAGGTGTTCCTATTGATGATAAGAACTTCTGTTGTTTTGAATTTTGAAACAGTTATCTTTCATCCAGTTTGCAACATAGTTCATGCAGGTGGTGAACTTGTTTCTTGTGTTGGTGATCGTGTTTGAAAAAGGAGATTATGAGTTCTGTGTCATCCACATAGGAGAGGAGTAGTTTGTAGTAGTTTAGTTTATTGTACAGTTAATAAAAACTCACAATTTGAAGTGTAAAAATATATAAAAGATAAGCATAGTTACATTTAAAATATAAAAGGAGCAGGTAGGCTCACATGTTAAGATAATTAGAGTCACAATTTGAATTTAGTGAAGACCATAAGGATTAGGGCGACAATGATCTTACAGATTTGGAAGACAGGTCTCTGGGGAGTTTAGGGCAGCTTTGGCTTGGCAAGTACTTCGGGTAAACCCTGTAGCTGTTTCGTTAGTCTGCTTGCCACTGTATCAAAAATGTTTGTTAATCTGCAGTTTAGCTGGATTTCTTCTGGGTTAAAGCATAGCATCACTGCCTGCCTGCAGGTTGTTATGCCCTTCTGGTTCCATAAGACCCGAAGTATGGAACGCCTTATGTCCGAGAGGTTTGTGCAGATACAGATGATGTGTATGAGGTCCTCTTTTCCAAATGAACAGAGTCGGCAACAATTTACTAACCTCTCCCTTTTCCAGGGTGCCAAGTGGGGTGTTATAGGTATGTTGCCGAGACGCATGTTAAGAAACTTGTTTTTTGTTTTCTGTGAGAGGCCTGTTGTTAGGTACTCTTGTGGTTTAAGAGCGTTATAGCTTGCCAGCACCACCCAACCGAGGGCTCTCTTAGCCAAGGTGTCTTTGTCCTCAGTGGTTGAAATCATCTTGGTGACTTTTGATACCACTTTTTTGAAGGTCCCGAGGTCAGTCGATGACTCCCAGAGGTTTGTTAATCCTAAAGTCTCCAGTGATTCCATGAAGTAATTCCTTGCAGTTGAATTTTCTCTAGTGGACAGTTCAGTCCAAAGTTGGGCGTTTAAAGAACCGTGGTCGGCGTCTCTGATTTTTTGCCAACTTTTTATGTATGCACCTCTTCTCTCGACCGTTTGCTTCTGTAGACCAAATTCGAGACGGATTTGAGCGGGCAATGAGTAGGCGGGTAGATGGAATATTGCCCTATATACTCGACTGATGGTGTTGTCTAGTGTTGTTGCGTCTTTACCTTGCATGGATTCACTGCCATAAGCGAGCATGGGCTGTAAGCACGCTCTGATCACCTGCAGGAGAGGACCCAATGACCGGTCTGGGAGGACTTTCAGCAATGGCTTTATAGACAGATGGAATGTTGTGCCCTTCCTACGGATGGCCTCCAGTTGGTATTTAAAAGAGCCACTGCTGTCTATTAGAACGCCTAGGTATTTGTAAGAGGCTACCTGGTCTAGCCTCTGTCCATCGAGAAACCATGCAAATTTCCGTTTTTTGTGGTAGTTGAATGTCATAACTTTTGTTTTGCTTAGGTTAATTGTTAATGAGTTGGTTGTGGAGAATGTGTTGGTGTTGTCCAGAAGATGGTGGAGGCCAATGGGAGACCGGCTGATGAGGACAAGGTCATCTGCATATAGGAGGTTTGAGAGTGTGATGTTGCCCAACCGCGGGGCGTGGGATTTGACTTTCTCAAGTTCGCCTGGGAGATCTGCGAGGAAGAGGTTGAACAGCATAGGTGCTAGGACGCAACCTTGTTTCAATCCTTTGCTGGTGCTGATTTGTCTTGAAAGGTGCGCACCGGATCCCAGTTTGATCCTGACCCAGGTGTTAGTGTGTAGCATTATCAGCTGCTGTAAGAGTGGGCCTGGAATTCCCCATCTATCCAGCTTCTGCCAGAGTTTTTGCCGGTCTACGTGGTCGAACGCGGCGCTGTAATCGATAAAGCACAGAAATTGTGAGGTCTTTGTGGCTTTTGCCGCGTCTTCCAAGAGAGTTAGCGCCATAATGTTTGTCGTAGTGCCCTGGCCGCTGCGGAAGCCGGTTTGGGTTGCTGGGATGATGTTCTTTGTGGTTGCCCAAGCTGTTAAGTCCTCCAGAATGAGGCCCGCGTAGTACTTTGCCTCGGTATCAATTAGAGCTATGAGGCGATAGCTACATGGGTTGTTCCTAGTACCCTTTTTGTAAATTGGACTTATTATAGAACCTCTCCAGGTTGGTGGGATTGTTGCTGACTTCCTTATTTCGTAAAAGACCGGTGCCAAGATGTTGCTCCTAAAGACAGTGTCTTGTTTGTATAATATTAGAGGGATCCCGTTAGGGCCGGGGGCTCCCTCAAGTTTACCTTTTGAGATTTGTGTTCTGATCCTGTCCACTGTTTCTAGGTGTGTGGTTTCCTCTTGGTTTACAGTTGGATCGAATCTTTTAGTTAATTCCTCATCCGAGGTTGGGTTGTAGAGTTGGGTTGGTTTCCTTGTGTGGAGCTGGATCTCTTCGTTGTTGAGTGCACTGGTCTTGTCTGAACATTGATTCGATCCGTTTGGCCAGTCGCCCTCTCTGGACTTGTGCGCATTTAGGTTGTCTGAGCTGAAGTGAGCTGATAGATAGTTGGCCTAGTCAGATTCTGATATGTTGAAGTTTATGCCTTCGTGTCCTGGGTTTTGGAGACTGTGGATTAGTTTCCGGAAACTGGAGCTGTTCTGTTTTGAATTATAAACAATTTTTATCCATAGATCTTTGTTTAGTTGCCTTTTCATTTCCCAGGTCTTCTTTTTTAGCTGTGCTTTTAAGTTGCGGAGCTCCTGTAGAAGGTCTTCATTGTTTGGGTTTTTGCGGAGCTGCTTGAGAGACTGGTTTATTTCACGTTTTATAACTTTTGTCTCTGATGTTGTTGCTTTTCCGTGTGTGAACCGTAATGTGTTTCCTTTTTGGGTTTTTTGTTCTGTGGCATGTTTTGCGCCGACTTCCGTTGCGAAATCTACCCAGGTGTCTAGTTGATTTGTGTTTGAACTGGATAGCTGGTGCATGATTGTTTTTGCGCTATTTGATAGTACCTCAGCCTCAGTAGTCTTGGACCTTATTCGTCTATAATTGGTGGTGTGCTCTGTGCCAATGTACCTTCTTTCCACTGCTTCGTTCTTACAGGACAGACCTAGTTTAACTTCTAGTGGCAGATGGTCACTTTGGGCACTGTCTCCTACCTTGAACAAACTAATTTTTTCAAACAATGGAAGAGTCGCAAGAATGTAGTCGAGATGTGAGGAGGCGCTTGAGGAGAAGTATGTTGGTACTGGTGGAATGTCCTCTGCAAATCGTCCGTTGAGTACTCTCAAGTTTAGCTGCTCGAGGTCTTTCAGTAACTGGATTGAGGTTTTTGTATTTTTGTTTAGAGATGGAATAAATTGGTTTGGGATTTCCCAGACGGTGTTCATTTCCTTTGTCATATCGTCGGTTGGTTTTTCTCCAAAGAGGTGGAGGTTGAAGTCTCCTGCCACGAGTATGTTCACCATGTCCCTTTCCTCCTTGAGTCTTGCCAGTTCTTTGGCGAGTTCCCTTGAACCCAATTGTCTGTGCTTCGGATGTATGTATGTGTTTATGATGTATAACTGTTGGGTAGCCTGTTTATTTACGGTTGTTATTGCTAATGCCTGTATTGCGTTCGGTAAAGTGATACTTGCTCTTAGATCTTCCATTGCTCCAATGGTTGATATTGAGGCGAAGGCCGCCAGGCCGCCTGAGCTGTGGCCATACAGGGAGCCTCTATTTGCCGGGTGGATTTGGGTTGTGTAGCCTTGTAGTGGCATATCGTTTGCTTCCCACGTTTCCTGGAGTAAAATCAGGTCAAATGTTTTTAAATAGTTCGATGTTTCGGGGTCCTCCAGTTTGTCTGTGAGACCGTTGATATTCCAGGTACATATTTTGATATTAAGGGGGAGAGCAGGGGTGGAGGTTGAGGCTGGTGCTCTTTGTCAGTTGGTATTGCCTACAGGTTTAGTGCGTGTTATTATTGTTCTGGGTGATACTGGTTAAATAGGTTGTTAGATTTTGCAGATGTGATGGATATTTGTCCGGTCCTGGAGAGTAGCTACATGCTCCTTTCAGTATTGATTTAGCTGTTTGAAAGCTTTCTTGTTTCCTTTCTTCAAGGAGCAAGGTGGGGTAGACTGGCCTTGTTCCTGCTTTTAGCTTTATTCCCCACTGGGAGAATCTCATTGATTCCTCCAAAATTGAGTTTGCTACATCGTTTGTTATCCATGTGGTCTTTGTTGTTTCATTGCCTTGTGGATATGGAGCTGGAAGAAATTCAATAGTAAGCAAGTCTGCTGTGTTAATGTTTTTTAATTTGTCGGTTGAGTTGATTAGCTTTAGGATGTTACCCCTGTTAAGGGTGTCCACTCTTCCTCTAGATTTAAATTCGGGAATGAAGAGGATAATGTCCGATTCTGTTTTCTCAGGGAACAGTGCTTGCTGTTGTGTATGTTGGTCGTTTTGGTTGGCCCCGTGTGGGGGTTGAATTTTAGTTGTTGTATCGCCGCAATTGGAACTCGCTCCGTGAGGTTGCTCCTTGGTCTGTACACTAACTGCTTTGATGGTGCTTAGTTTCAAGGGATTTCTCTTTGGTTCATAGGTATTAGCCTTGGTGTAGTGGCAGGTACATTTTTCCAGGAGGTCGATAGTTGTAACGTCTGTGTTGGCTATGGTGGGCTCCTCTAGGGCCTGCATTGCGGCTTCTGGTACCATCTGCGCTGTTGCTGCTTGGCGGTCGCCTTGACTTTTGTTTACCTGTTCAGGTGGGTTTCTAGGTGATGGGTTATTTGTTTGGCCGGGGTGCTTCGGCTCAATCTGGTTGCTGGTAATCTCGTGTGAGGGTAGCAGGGTTCCTGTAACTGCTGCGGTTAATATCTTTGCGTCTGGTGTGTTTTTGTGTGGAGAAAAAGAAGTTATGTCTTCCGTGAAGTGCTTGGAGACTCCTAGCAGCTCCTTGCCCCCCGGTGTGTTTGGTTGAAGATTCCCGTCCTCGCAGTCTGCTTCTGCTGGCTTTCTGTTCCTGCCCTTTCTTTTTTGTTTGCGACATGCACGCGCATTCGTTGGGCTTCCCAGCGGGACAAGCCTTTCCTTGATTAAGGTGTTCTGAGGAGACTCTTCTAGTGAGGTTTTAGGATTTGGTGGCTGGTGCCCCTGCATGATATCTTTTTGAGTGTCATTGCAGTTACCTAGTGGCCGTTTGTTGGGGGTTAGTCTGTCAGGCCCGGCCTCTGTTGTAGGGAGCTTTGTAATATTTGATTTTAAGTCCTCCAAGAGGTTGCCCAGCATCTTTGGTAGTGATGATAATTTGTCGATAATTGGTGAGCAGACGCAGTTTGTTCTTTCAATTTGAGTTAATTTAACTGACTCTTGTCCTCTTTTTATGAGGCCGTTGAGGTCTGCAAGTTTTCTGTCTATCTCCATAGTGGCCCCTGCTAACCTTTGCAGGACAGTCAACTGAAGATCTAGTTTGTCCGATTGGTACTGAAGTGCTGTTGATGACAGCTGAATTGTGTTGAGTAAGGTAGCCCAAAAGGTATTGATAGGATCCCCAATCCCCTCAGTGAGCTGATGGGAGCTCTCTTTGGTGATGCTATTTGTAGGTTGCTTGACGTTGTATGATGCCACTAGGTTGTTCCATTCTTGTGAAGCCAGGAAGGTCATATCCCTGTCTAAAGTGCTTGAGTCCCCCTGTGCCATGTTTGGAGAGGAGTTTACGGGGTTGTTTTTTATTTCCTGTGTGACATGAGCCTCGGTTTCACCGTGGACTTTTGATTCTGCATGTAAGAAGGCTTTGTGAGCATGAGGTAACACATTTTCGTGTTCCTTTTTGACCTCTACCTGCTGGCTGAATGAGGAGGGGTGTTTTGGAGATGAGTGGTCACTTATAATGTAGTTACTGTGGTGCCCCAGGAGCCCTTCCAGCTCTGGGGCGTGTTTACTCGGTGTACCCTTCTCGGGCAATGGGCCGGTTGTGTTTTTTTCCTGGTCGCCTCCCCCTGTTGGTGGGGTAGCTTGGTGGGGCCGCCTTCTGATGACGCTGGACTTCTGGCTTCTTGTGCTCGTTGTTCTCCAGCCCATGCTGTGCCTCTGGTGCTGTCCGAGTTCGCCATTGGAGTCGGTGACGTATGTATTTCTGCGACTGTGTAGTTTGGTATTTGTGGCAGCAAGCTGTTTGCGCCAGCAGGGTGCAATGGGGATTGTAGGCCTGTAATAGAATCATTTGATGAGTAGATGACATTTCCTGGGTTTTTTAAGAAAGTAAGTTTTATATAGAATTTCAGTTGATAGTTTTTCTTTGTTTTCACTGGCTGACCTACTAAGTTGATTAGTTCGTGGGTGTTTTTCCTTTTGTTGCCTTTACCTAGCTCAGGTGTTGGAGGTGAGCTGTGACCTATACCTATTTGCAGGCCTCCATTTAAGCAGATGTTGGACCCGTTAGGGTTGCTGTCCAGTAAGAGGGAATTGCTGCTCACTCCATAGCTGTTGGATGTTTGGTTATTTTTGTCTGGTGTCACTGACAACGTGGCTGTGTTATTTCTTTTCCATTTGATCGGTTGCCTTGTAAGGGGTCTTATTTCTCTTCCCAATCTCATGATGATAACACTAGGTTCCTATCAATGTCTCTCCCTATGTTTGGTGATCTTCTGTTTCCCTATCGCCAGCTAGAGCCGATTGCTAGTGGAAGTGGACGGGGCAGGGTGGAGGCTTTACTAGAGGGAGCAGTTGGGCGGGGCGGGGGTCCCCAAGCACGAGCTCCCAGGTACGCAGGGTACACAGGGTACACGGGACGCACAGTCGAGCAAGCGCCTGCTCAGTTCACTCCGCTTGATTTACCACCCACCCTCCTCAACTCGCCTTACCTCACCTGCACCTACTGTACTTCGGGGGTGGGTGGCGGTCGAGGACGAGGTCGCCTCTGGGCTGCTTCCTGCTCGCGGTGTGTTTGGAGTGTGGTCAGGGTGCTTCTCCAGCCTCACCAGTCACCAGTCTTGCCAGGCTCTTGCTGCGAGGTCTGCCACTTCTTTCCGCTAGCGAGTGAGCTTTGCCTGGCAAGTGGCGAGATGTGGCAAGATGTAGCAAGGGAACGCGGGGCAGAGCGGGCTGAGCAGGGCCGAGCTCCTCTGTTCAAGTCATGTGCCTGTGCCTGCGTATGCCCGCACTTGCTCCGCCATGTGACCCCTCTGCTGCTCGCTAGCTCCCCAGGCTCTGGGCTCCCGCTGGTCCCGCGGCTCCTGCCACCACTGGGGGGGTCTCGCCGTGGGTCCGGCCTGCTGCTGGTGCTGCTGGTGCCGCTGCCGGGATGCCCCCATGGCTCCTGCAGGGCTCCCGCCACTACCGGGCTGTTCCCGCGTTTGTTCCGCGTTCACCCGCCGCTGTGGAGATATCTTAGCGGCTGGGGTGGCAAGGGTGGCTGGGGCGGTTGCATGCTGTGCCGCTACTGGGGAGCCCTCGTGGCCGCAGTTGCTTCTGGTGGCCCTGTGCCCTGCGCCCACGCCACTCTCCACACTCTGAAGGAGTAGGGAACAGGGAACAGGCAAGGGACCGGCCAGAGACCGCTCGCTCCAAACCGCAGATGGAAGCCGGTCCAAGCCGCAGTTGGCTCAGCAGCCTCCCGGCGCGTCCTCACACTCGCGCCTCGCACAGCACTCCGCTCCGTGGCCTCCGTGGCCTGTGGCAAAACGTGGATTGGATTCCGAAAGGACTGAAGCTAAGAAGGGAAAAGCTGTCAGCAATTTTTCACATAGGAGAGGAGGTTGATGTTGTGTGAGTGTTCGTGAAAGCGTAAAAACGTTATCAGTTTGCAGTTCATTTGGGAAACGGTTGTGTCCAGATTACTCTTACAATAGCAGTTCTACACGATTTTATGCTTCTGTCCAAGAACGCTCTCAGTAGCAATGTAATTTGCGCTGGTTGCAGTATTTTGCAGGGGCATACAAGATGAACCAAATCTTCCTTTTTGTTGCCACAAAGCCGGCATTTTTGATTCTCCATATGCTTCAATTGCGGAGCGTCCGCAAGAGTAGGGAACTTTCAGAACTGTAATGCCATTAATTCTCTTTTTACATGAATAGAAAAAGTAGAGTCCAAACGGCGGCTTGTTTCAGTATTTTATAGCCATTGATCACTGTCCAAGAATGAGATATTTTTAACCAGTAACAAATGGAAATTTGTGGCTTTGTTTAGTACCACCTTGAATGTTGGGTTGGGCATATTTTAGGTCCAGAGATCAATAGTACAAGTAACCTTTAGGGCGTGTTCCAAGAATTTATAGGCTGGCAAATTTTTTTCCTGTTACAATTCCTGCCAAAGGGATTCGTTGAGACTATTTTCCTCTACATTTTGTTTTATCTGATACCACACATTTATGTATGTGTAGATTCTTCCCAATGTTTCATTCAATAGCCCAAACTCTAAGCACATTTGTGCTGGTGAGGCGGTCTTGGGGAGCTGTAGAACATGTTTATAAATACTTGTTATTAGCTTGTTTAGAGTTTCTGAATCCTTACCAAGCATAGCGGCACTGGTGTATGAAAGTGTAGGCAGTACTTTAGCAGAGATAGTCATTGGTAGTGGTCTTAACGAAGGTATCTCCAGTTTCTTGGCAAGTGTTTTAAGGGCAAATGTTAGGGCCCCCACTCGCTGCATCATATATTTTTTCTGGTGATGAAAGGATAGTTTATCATCTACTTAAAATCCCAAATACTTGTAGCATGATAAGTTGCCTTTTAGCCTGGTGTTATAATTAGAGGCTATTCAGTTTGTAATCAGCATTGATTTAGTTTTGGATAAATTGAGTTCCAATTTATTTGTAGACAGAAATTCAGAGAGTTTGTTTAATCGTTTTGTCAAGCCCACCTTGGTTAAGCTCAAAAGAACAATATTGTCTGCGTAGGCAAGATGCGACAATTGTAATTTGCCCAACTTCGGTGAATGTGAGTTAATTCCATCAGGCTTTTAGATAAGTCTGAGATGAATAAATTAAATAGGTGTGGGGCAAAAATGCACCCCTGGTTTAGACCCATGGTTGTTTACACCTTTCTGGTTTGTTGTGTGAGTAGATGACGTTAGACAGTAGGATCATGGATGTGCTGAAGATGGTGAGATTGAGAGATGATCCTTGGAAAAACTCCACAGATAAGTTTGCAGGTTTCTGAGAAGTGGGATACCAGGCTGACAGCTTGTATTCTGTCCATTAACAAGGAACACATCTAGAGGAGTGCAAAAACAGCAGTTGATGGACAGAATGCAGAACAATATCATACATTCACCCCAGTACAGAGATCTGGGCCTAAATCCATCGTTTTGTTTGCTCACCACACCACCCCAGTTCAGACATGGCTATATACAAATCAGCCTTGACCCTGTGCCTCATGGGAACAGTCCAGCCCGACCTGCCAAGCCATGTCTTCCCTGGACCGGAATCAAGCGTCCTAGGACCGGTTTCTGGCTATCAGCCGTCTTCAGCCAGGATAGCTTGACTCCAGTGGTGTACAGAGCACGGGACTCACGTCTGAGCATACCCGTCTCACTCGGGGTGACAAATGCAAAAACAACAGTTGATGGACAGAATGCAGAACAATGTCATAAATTCCCCCCAGTACAGAGATCTAGGCCAAAATCCATTGTTTTTTTGCTCACCACCCCAGTTCAGACATGGCTATATGCAAATCAGCCTTGACCCTGTGCCTCATGAGAACAGTCCAGCCCGAACTGCCAAGCCATGTCTTCCCTGGACCGGAATCAAGCATCCTAGGACCGGTTTCTGGCTATCAGCAGTCTTCAGCCAGGATAGCTTGACTCCAGTGGTGTGCAGAGCACGGGACTTACGTCTGAGCATACCCGTCCCACTCGGGGTGACAAATGCAAAAACAAAAGTTGATGGACAGAATGCAGAACAATGTCATACATTCACCTCAGTACAGAGATCTGGGCCTAAATCCATCGTTTTGTTGCTCACCACACCACCCCAGTTCAGACATGGCTACATGCAAATCAGCCTTGACCCTGTGCCTCATGGGAACAGTCCAGCCCGAACTGCCAAGCCATGTCTTCCCTGGACAGGAATCAAGCATCCTAGGACCGGTTTCTGGCTATCAGCCGTCTTCAGCCAGGATAGCTTAACTCCAGTGGTGTGGAGAGCACGGGACTCACGTCTGAGCATACCCGTCCCACTCGGGGTGACAAATGCAAAAACAACAGTTGATGGACAGAATGCAGAACAATGTCATACATTCACCCCAGTACAGAGATCTAGGCCTAAATCCATCGTTTGTTTGCTCACCACCCCACCCCAGTTCAGACATGGCTATATGCAAATCAGCCTTGACCCTGTGCCTCATGGGAACAGTCTAGCCCGAACTGCCAAGCCATGTCTTCCCTGGACCGGAATCAAGCATCCTAGGAACGGTTTCTGGCTATCAGCCGTCTTCAGCCAGAATAGCTTGACTCCAGTGGTGTGGAGAGCACGGGACTCACGTCTGAGCATACCTGTTCCACTCGGGGTGACAAATGCAAAAACAACAGTTGATGGACAGAATGCAGAACAATGTCATACATTCACCCCAGTACAGAGATCTGGGCCTAAATCCATCGTTTTGTTGCTCACCACACCACCCCAGTTCAGACATGGCTATATGCAAATCAGCCTTGACCCTGTGCCTCATGGGAACAGTCCAGCCCGAACTGCCAAGCCATGTCTTCCCTGGACAGGAATCAAGCATCCTAGGACCGGTTTCTGGCTATCAGCCGTCTTCAGCCAGGATAGCTTAACTCCAGTGGTGTGGAGAGCACCGGACTCACGTCTGAGCATACCCGTCCCACTCGGGGTGACAAATGCAAAAACAACACTTGATGGACAGAATGCAGAACAATGTCATACATTCACCCCAGTACAGAGATCTAGGCCTAAATCCATCGTTTGTTTGCTCACCACACCACCCCAGTTCAGACATGGCTATATGCAAATCAGCCTTGACCCTGTGCCTCATGGGAACAGTCCAGCCCGAACTGCCAAGCCATGGCTTCCCTGGACCGGAATCAAGCATTCTAGGACCAGTTTCTGGCTATCAGCCGTCTTCAGCCAGGATAGCTTGACTCCAGTAGTGTGCAGAACACGGGACTCACCTCTGAGCATACCCGTCCCACTTGGGGTGACAGATGCAAAAACAACAGTTGATGGACAGAATGCAGAACAATGTCATACGTGCACCCCAGTACAGAGATCTGGGCCTAAATCCATCGTTTTTTTGCTCACCACACCACGCCATATCTGAACTGGGGTGGCAGAGTGGGCTAAAGAATGGTGATGGATTAAACCCAGATCTGTTGACTGGGTGTGAGTGTTTGATTGGTTCAGATGCTCCATCCATTGCCACCCCCTTTTGTACCACTTTGTTCGCCATACGTTGGCAGGGTATGCTCAGAAGTGAGTCCCTTGCTCACTTTGCCGATGGATTCAAGCAAGCCGGGCTGAAAACAGCTGAAAGGCCTGAAACCGGTCCTCGGAAGCTTGTTTCCGGTCCAGGGAAGGCGTGGCTTGGAAGTTCGGGCTGGACTGTTCCCATGAGGCACAGGGTCAGACTGATTAGCATATGGCCATGTCTGAACTGGGGTGGCAGAGTGGGCTGAAGAACGGTGATGGATTAAACCCAGATCTGTTGACTGGGTGTGAGTGTTTGATTGGTTCAGATGCTCCATCCATTGCCAACCCCTTTTGTACCACTTTGTTGTTCGCCATAAGTTGGCAGGGTATGCTCAGACGTGAGTCCCTTGCTCACTTTGCCACTGGATTCAAGCAAGCCGGGCTGAAGACGGCTGAAATGCCAGCAACCGGTCCTCGGAAGCTTGTTTCCGGTCCAGGGAAGGCATGGCTTGGCAGTTCAGGCTGGACTGTTCCCATGAGGCACAGGGTCAGACTGATTTGCATATGGCCATGTCTGAACTGGGGTGGCAGAGTGGGCTAAAGAACGGTGATGGATTAAACCCAGATCTGTTGACTGGGTGTGAGTGTTTGATTGCTTCAGATGCTCCACCCATTGCCACCCCCTTTTGTACCACTTTGTTCACCATAAGTTGGCAGGGTATGCTCAGATGTGAGTCCCTTGCTCACTTTGCCACTGGATTCAAGCAAGCCGGGCTGAAGATGGCTGAAATGCCAGAAACCGGTCCTCGGAAGCTTGTTTCCGGTCCAGGGAAGGCATGGCTTGGCAGTTCGGGCTGGACTGTTCCCATGAGCCACAGGGTCAGACTGATTTGCATATGGCCATGTCTGAACTGGGGTGGCAGAGTGGGCTGAAGAACGGTGATGGATTAAACCCAGATCTGTTGACTGGGTGTGAGTGTTTGATTGTTTCAGATGCTCCATCCATTGCCAACCCCTTTTGTACCACTTTGTTCGCCATAAGTTGGCAGGGTATGCTCAGACGTGAGTCCCTTGCTCACTTTGCCACTGGATTCAAGCAAGCCGGGCTGAAGACGGCTGAAATGCCAGCAACCGGTCCTCGGAAGCTTGTTTCCGGTCCAGGGAAGGCGTGGCTTGGCAGTTCAGGCTGGACTGTTCCCATGAGGCACAGGGTCAGACTGATTTGCATATGGCCATGTCTGAACTGGGGTGGCAGAGTGGGCTAAAGAACGGTGATGGATTAAACCCAGATCTGTTGACTGGGTGTGAGTGTTTGATTGGTTCAGATGCTCCACCCATTGCCACCCCCTTTTGTACCACTCTGTTCGCCATAAGTTGGCAGGGTATGCTCAGATGTGAGTCCCTTGCTCACTTTGCCATTGGATTCAAGCAAGCCGGGCTGAAGATGGCTGAAATGCCAGAAACCGGTCCTCGGAAGCTTGTTTCCGGTCCAGGGAAGGCATGGCTTGGCAGTTCGGGCTGGACTGTTCCCATGAGCCACAGGGTCAGACTGATTTGCATATGGCCATGTCTGAACTGGGGTGGCAGAGTGGACTAAAGTACGGTGATGGATTAAACCCAGATCTGTTGACTGGGTGTGAGTGTTTGATTAGTTCAGATGCTCCATCCATTGCCACCCCCTTTTGTACCACATCTAGAGGAGGGCAGGTCCAAGGATGCCGATCTTGTATAGGTGTCTCATGAGGATGGGGTGTGAAATTGTGTTGAACATCTCTGCTAGTTCCATGAGGAAGAGGGAACAGTGTCTTCTCTGTCCAAGATCATACAGATGTTGTCCATTGCAATGATGAGTGCTGTTTTAGTAATGTGGTTGGGCTTGGATCCGGATTGCAAGCTGTCAAGGAGCTGATGGTTACTGAGTTGGCTGGAGATACATTGGTTGATTAACTTTTCTAAGACCCTGGCCGGATAGAGTAGCAGGGAGTTTGATCTATGTGATTGGACTAGATGGGTCCAATAATGATTTGGTGTGTAGGAAAGGGGACAGTGGCATATTTCTGGCTGTCCTGGAGGATTTCTGAGTGAATGAAGGGCTTTGATAATGTATTTCAGTGCTTTGCTGATCAATAGGAGTCTTTTGGTTAATGTGTGGTGGGGCAGGGGTCATTCTTCTAAGAGCTTCTCAGTGAATAGTCTTTATCATTGCAGATGTTTCTTCCATGGTGTTGATGGGCCATGAGGTTAGGATTCAATCCTCGTCCATGCTGGGAAGTTGAGATGCAAGTGTGATGGGATCCAGTTGTGAGTTAAAGTTGCTGTATACTGAAGTGATTTTATAACAGAAGAATAATGAGAGCTTGTGGCAGAGGACATGCAAGTGGGTGTTGTTGCTGTAGGTGGCTGGGGTATGGTGAAGTCTTTGATCATGATGATAATTTCCTTGCTGTTGTTAGAGCTGGCATCAATGCGGTCTGAAAGGGCTACAAACTGGATGTTCCAGGTTTGCTGGCAGTTGTGCCTTACAGCGGATCTGAAGGTGTCTTTGTCTGTGGTGTCCTGGCTTGTTCTCCATTTACACACCAACTTCTTGAAGTGGTGTTTTGTTGTCTTAAATTCCTCTGTTTAGCAGCTGTCTTGTAGTTGGATTCTTGGTGTTGGAATGCACTTGAGGAGAGCTAAGGTGGCGGTTTAGTTGGTTATCCTGCTTTTGGAGTTCTTGATGGCTTTCAGCAGGTTGTTGCTGGGCTCAGGCTGATATGTTGAGAGGGCAGAAGCTCAAACCACGTCTGTGATGTTTTTCAAGCTAGGGCAGGTGAGTCTGGAATCGTGCTGGAGCAAGACTGGGATTTTGAAACTGAGGAAGTCATGGTCTGTTTAGGTTATTGTTTTTGGCTTGTTGATTGTGATGATGGTAAGGGAGGTAAAAACCTGGTCCATTAGGTGTCCGGCAATATGTGTTGGTCCGCGAACATGCTGGGTGAGATGTAGATGTTGTAGATTTTCTGTAATGGCGTAGAGTACGGGTCGGTTTGGTCTTCCAAGTGAAAGTTAAGGTCTCTGAGGAGGACGAAGGAGGAGAATGACACACAATTTCTTTGCACACATTAGTTTTGCAAAATAGACCACAAATCTCATTCTCTGATAATTATTATACTAGCACACTTTCTGCAGTTGTTTATTTTTTTGTAGCTTGCGCAGCTCATTAACAGAGAATAGAGCACATCACAAATGAGCCTCTTCTCATGGGCAACAATAGCTTTAATATCCTCAGTATGAGCTTACTCATGCACAATACTCAAGGGGAATTATTCGACCCCACTCTTGTAGTACAAAGACTGTGTTTTCTATGAGGACGACTTTAATGGGTTGGGGCGAATTGATGTATGCAATGCACTCCTCAGGCTCTCTTCAGCAAGTCAAAATTATGCGGTACTACTCCTTGTAATGATCAACGGAGTGTCCCAAGAAGACACTTTGAGTATCAGCCTTGGTCACAGCTCCAAATGCTTGCAGGAGTGCACTGCCAACCAATCCTTTGACTTGTCCCTTTTCATCGAAAACCTGTGGCCTCATAGCATGCATGTGTGTGCCTCTTGAACCACATCTTCAGGATTCTAGTCTAGGCCACAGCATTCAGAATGTATGCCAGTGATGTATCTGTGCATCACAGATTGCAAGAGTGTGAGACAGTTCCATACACAACCACGAAGTTTGAACAAAAGGCACATATTTTAACCAATAAAATCTGGTTTATGTTTCATAAAATTATACATCTCATCAAAGTAGACTTTACATACTCCTAAGAATGACATGACGCTATGGGAAGAGCTGGTATTCTCGTTTGTCGCACACTGAGGTTTTGACCACAGTTTTGGCTACCATATGACCGCATTAAAGAGATATCCAACTTTGGGGACCATGCTAGGCCAGAGTGTGAAACCTGTTGAATAGTTTTGGTTTCCAGAGATAATTTATAGCCTGATAATAAAACTAAACATAAAGGTGGCACCTTTTACTGAAGGGAACACAATGGTTTATAAGCATAATGTCACAGCAGTAAGCAAAACCAAAATATATTGTTGGGGAGTTAGGAAAATTGACAAAGCACAGAGTAGACTGAGAAAACAGGATGTCCTTTATCAGAAAGATCCACATTAGATAATGTTTAAATGCTCAGATTAACAATTCTACAGTAATATTGACAGTGTTACGAAAGCCCTTCTGTAATACAGTGACATAATAGATTGTGTTTAACATGAGCTTTATTTTGCCTGCTACTTGTTTGCATGAATTGGTTTTATGTCTGATTGGACTGAATAACTGTTACTTGTTTGGAAGTTGTGAATCAGCTTTGAGAGAGTGAGTGATTCTTCTCTGATGACAGAAGCTGCAATCTGAGCTTCTTTTTCTTCCGGTCAGCCTAGTGCTGAATTCCCTGCAGACTTCACTTGCTTATTGTTCTTTTGGCCTAATGCTGAAGGGATTAAAAGTACACATGCTTTTCTATTTGAGATTGGTATACCAAACATGTCTTCTGCTTTCTCACACTTGGTTCTCTCTCGTAGTAGGAGAATGAGTGGAAAGAGATTTAGCTCTCAGAAGCTACTAGTAGATTTGAGATGCCCTCCATGCCAGCATAAAATACATTCTATCATAGTGCGTAGAGCTATTTTTGAAATATCCCCATGTGTTAATGAGGATTATGTTCTCTTTCCAAAGTAGTTTACCTTGAACTGGTATGTGTTTCTTACATTGAGATCAGGCCATTGGGCGGATGTTGGAAATGGTCCTCTTTTGCAATGCAGTTCCAAAGATTTTTGTCTTATTTTACTGAGCCCATTTTTATTAGGCACTGTACTCTGTGCACTTTGCTACTGCTAGCGAGTCAAAAAGTGCTTGTGCACTCCCTCTTAAACATGGTAGAATTGGCCCACACCAAATTAGCATGTCATTTACTTATAATTCACTAGCATATGGTACTACTTCATGTACCTAGAGCCTGTAAATAAATGCTGCACGTGGGCTGCAGAACTAACTGTGACACCAACTAAAGAAATACTGTACACATGTCTCTAGACCTGCCTTTGCAGTCTGTGTGCAGTTTTACATTGCTATTTTGGTCTGACAAAATAAACCTTTTGCTAGGCTAAACCTTCCTTTTAGTACATATCAGTCACCCCTAAAGTAAGCCCTTAAATGCCCTAGAACAGTGTTCATGGTATTTGAAACGTTGGACATGTGTATTTATTGTTTTACATGTCATAGCAGTGGAAAAACCAAAGGTCGTTTTTCCCAGTAGCAAGGCTGGTTCTCAATTAGGAAAACACTGGGTTACATTACAACAAATTATAATGCTTACTTTCAGTTTGGAAGTAAGTATGGGCGAAATTTGCGAATTTACGGTACGCATATTCGCGCGAAAGTGAATTTGCGGTCCGCAAAATCCGCGAATTTGCAGATTTTTTAATTTTGGCGTGTTCGCGGGGCGCTTTGCCTGTTCGTGGTTTTTTTTTCAGCACGGCGACCGCGAAGTTACCCATGCGGTCATACATGGGCGCGGCATCTTGTTTTCAGTGTTCACGTTGCGTATTTCCGTTTCCGGGCGCCAGTTGCATGCTCGCGTTGTGCATTTCCTACGTGCGGGCCACAATTGCGTGTTCGCGTCCATTTTTGCATGCTCGCGGGGGAAATATCGTGCAAACTTACCCACGCGGTCAGAATGGGCATGGCCATCTTGTTTTTCATTCATTGCTATGGTTCTGGGCATGCTTTTTCAATCCTCCCTTAATCTTTGCAATCCTTTGTTTCTTTGAACTTTTAAAAAAAATGTTTTACTCATTATCTATCTCTTTATTTTTCTACATCTATATTTTGTGTTTTTTTCTACTTTTGGTTACTTTAAAACTACTTTTTGAACTCTTTTCTTTCATTTACTTTTTCCCTATTCTTTCCTATTTTATTTTCCTTTCCTGTCCAGGACCATGGCAAAGGGAGCCGGGAAGAACCTAAAGGGGAAGGGCCCCGCACCCCGTACCCAGCTCCCTTGCGGGTGCTTAAGGGGGAAGCCAGTAACTGCCCAGGAGATCTTTAGCGCGGTGGAGGTGGCCGCACTGGTTTTCTTTGTCCAGCGCCACCTCCCCAAGACCGTCGCGGCAGGCGCAGGCCCGGTACCGGGTACGGGCTCCAAGAGCGTCGCCAGCTATGGGGCAAGGTGTGCAGGGCCATGTATTGGGAGTCTGGGGTCCGGCGCACCTACAACCAGGCGACGCACCGGTGGTCCGACATCGTGGACCAGGAACAAGACCTGCTTGACCTGCTTGGCATCGAGATCCCTGGGCTTGGTGAGTAGTAGTAGCTAGTATTTAATCACTACTTTGTTTTCTCCTGCTCTGTGTTATGATATTGCAATTTGTTTTTTCCGAAGAGCAAGAATGCTGCCGATTACATTGCAGGTAAATTATGTTTCAAAAGCTTCTGTGATTGCAGGTGCTCGCCTGCTCACTGGCGGTGCTACTATGCTTACTTGTTTTCAATTTTGTGCTCATTTGGCCTGGGTGATTCATTATGTATGAGTGTACTTTACAGAAGTACATAATGCTAGACACTATGCAAGTGCAAGTCAAGCACAGATGCATGGCTGACGTTTTACAAAATAAAATAAAAAGTTAGTTTTTCGGTGAGAAAAAGTAAGGTTTGTCCAGTTGAGAGTCGGACATTAAGAAGAATGATTGACATTTACTTTGAATGGATGGATGCCTGCCTGGATGGTATCTTCCTCATAGTTAGCATAGGTGTATGTAGACAGAGTAGACGATCACTGGATGAAGTGTTACTTTGAAGAGCATGTAACACCACACGTCCGTTCCAGAGTAGCAAAGCCGAGGAAAGTAGAAGTTGTAATTTTTCAGAATACTACCATGACTAGTAACAGTAGTTTCCAAGCAACGCATATATCCGGCGATTATGGTGACCACTTACTCACTACCTCTGTTAATAATTTGTTTACAACTCTGTCATTCATGTGTGGCCTATCGGCGTTCACTCAATCAAAAACAAACCACCTAAATGTCATCCCATATGTAAGCAAATATCCTGTGAAGGGATAGATGATAATATTATTTATCTTCTTCATTTTCCTTTTGTAGTAGTCAGGGGCTGGGCAGGGTGAAAGTTAAATTAATTAAGCAGTCGCCCTTGTAACAGAGTATGGCCAGTGCCACCCGTAATAGAAAAGTAAGAGCTTCACCACCTGCATGTACTGGACTGGTAACAGTAACGCATGTCTGTGTCATCATGGCTTGCGTCTGTTTTTTTCGGTGCATTTGACTGCGCTGGCATTATGCCGGCTTCCACAAGTTTACGTACCAATTTCGCTAAACAAGAGAGAAGAAGAAGACTGGTGTACTGTCTGAGTCTAATGTAGTGAGTCAATATAGTGCTAGTAGAATTCCTGAAACTCCCACTAATGTTAGAGCAGAGGGCGACGAAGTGGGAGGTTAGATAGATACGTGCCACAAATGTTATGTACTGTGCTTGCAAGTTGCTAGTGCTACTGTGACACAACTTTCTGCTGAATTATTTTGTGTTAATCTTGAAGAATATTGGTTACAGCATGTTTTTCTTTCTTTATTTAGATACTCCTTCCAAACTAACAAAGAAGGATTTGGCTAGACGGGCCCGGCAACGGAAGCGGGAGGCAATTGTCGCCGAATATCGGTGGCCGGTGGCCCAGGAGGAGGAGGAATCACAGTCGACATCGACAACAGCTGCATCCTCCTCCGCTGCCCCTGGGTCATACGGTCAACGCAATCCTCCAGTGGTATGGAGCTGCAGTCTGGCAGCCACCCGCCACCGCCGAGCAGCAATAACAACAGCTGCCCCCACAGTACCTGCAAGTGCAAGGGTCGTGTACACCGCTTGACCCTGAGAGTGTCCAACCTTGAGCAGGAGGTGGCGAGGCTGAAAGCCCTTCTCAAGGACCTCCAGAGAGAGCACCGTGATCACCTGGCCAAAGGACACCACCGGCGGAAGTAGAGAGACTGTCCCTTGCCACTTTTTTAAAGACTTTTGGGGGTGGGAATTGGGCGTTGGGGTTTTTGGACTGGGGACATTGATTTCTTGGACATTGGTTGGGGTTAGGGAGGGGCGTGGGTCGGGTCTTCTTGTGGGAAAGTTTATTTTTGTTAGGGTTCAAATAATTATTTATTTCAACTTAAACATAGCATCCGCTTTTTTTACTGTTTTGTGGGGGGAGGCAGGGGTGAGTTAACTGTACGTTTGTTTTCCTGAAACTTAACTTACTGGTTGATTCAAATTGTCTAATCGCCCAAATTTGTACAAAAGTGCCACTGACAGAGTTATTGAATTCAATTGTCCTACTACTTTACTAGTACTACCATCAGTCTCTCCTCTCCTCCTACTCTATTATTCTTCCTCCCCCAAAATGCTTATCTTACCTGTGATTCGTGTTTGAGAATAGGGCTAGGCACAGGGCTGGCTGCATGGCAAATGGCAATTAGGTTGGCTATGGAATCCTGGACGGATGAAATGTCATCGTTGTGGTGGTAGTAGTAGTGGTACACACTGGCAGTAGCAGCATATGGAAAAAAAGGAAATTAAACATTGAGTGGCCTGAGCGTAGCATTAGAACAGTACGATCGATAGTACAGTACACAAGAACAGTGCCATAAATTGTAGCCTAAGCAATGCTAAAGTATTCAAAATATAAGTACTAGTTGTGTGGAGTATGGCCACTACAAGAAATAGTACTGAAGGTGAAGGACACAGCAGCGTAAGCTTTCGATTCATCACGTGTAGGAGGAGGATGTTGTTGATGATCAATCCACTTGATGGCGCACATAAAATTCTGATTTGTTTTTCAAATATTCATGGCTGTGTGTCAAGCAGAATAAGAATAAGAATATATCCTCGGATTCCCTGTCCTTCACCAGCCTTGAAATTGATTTTTTTGCTGATTTGACCTTATCCTCCCCAGCAAGTGTGTGGAATTATTGTTGTCATTTAGTCACACCTCAATGAAAACCACACAGCGCGGGGGAAGAGGGTTAGGGTTTGAAAATTGGATGGGAATGGGGGGTTTTGGGAAAGTTTTGTGGAGAGAGGAAAAAAAACACAGCCAGAATGAACAAACAACAAATGAAGAAAAACAAATCTTTGGATATGAAGATATCAATCAATCTTTTAAGTGACATAAAGGAAGTGCACTACTGCATGCATGAAGTTGTTTGCTAAATGGATAGTTAGGGTACTGAAAAGTAGTACTTACTACAACTTACTAACTATGAAGAAACAATTTGACAGTACAGGGCTGCAGTAATCACGCAATTTCACTTGCCTATCTATTAAATTAGTTTTAAAAATAGCAAAGAAACTTATCAAATAGCTGGAGGGATGAATTTGAAGCAGAGAGCAAACAAACGCACAGAGTCACACTCATAGAAGTTCACAACAATAACATTATTTAAAAGATAAGGAGAAGTGAAGAGGATACTGTAACTGTATGTTGTAGTTGTCCTGTTCAATTTGGGAAGTTGCATGCATCCAGCCATTCCTCCTATTCGCGGTTCTCCTCCATTCCATCTGTCGCTCCGTCGATCAATCTTGGTGACCGGAGACACTGTCCACTGCCTGCCAGGTGGATGCGGAGATGCGGATCGCTAATGGTAAGCCAGAGTTAGTCGTTTTTTCCCATCGAACAGGGAAAAGCCCACCTGTAATTGTTGATGGAAAAACAGGAAGTGATATTAAAACACCACGGAGAAAAAATATAAGGTACGGTGTGAAGTGCAAAAATAACACTTTCAGTTTCAGAGGCGACAATATTACATACAAGCATAATTTCTAAAGAGCGTCAAGGATAGTAATTAACACACAGCAGGCCAGGGCCATGCAGACGGTCAAGGCAGGCACCACTGAGTGAAGCAACCTGATGTAGCATACCTCTTTGACACAGACAGACAAAGCATAATTGATTGCAGCAAGCCACATAGCCGCAATTTTACATGAACTGCTGTCTGGACTCTGGCATAACAACACTACACTGGCTCAACCATTCCATACCACGACTAGACAGACATGTAGTTCTGCTGTAGTTGTTAGTCGACTTCTTTACCTGTTTGCCACTCACTAAATGGCCATAGTTCTTCCGTAAACCGATGATGATGATACATCCATCCCAGTGAGTGACTGTAAAGAAAAAAGATATTATGTAACTTTGATCATCAAGACTCATCATCATCATATATATTGGCAAACTCAATGTTGTTCATGCAGCAATCACAGTCTACACACACAGTGAGTCCAAGAACATTTTGCATATTAAAAAATGCAGGGTAGTGGCCCCTGCAGTAGAAGTACAATTTGAATTAAACAAGGTAAAAACAGAGTAGACTTGAGGTACATTTAGTGTGTAAAAGATTAAATAATAACAGAAGACATATGATTAATTTCATGCACAACAAACAGCAATTGCTGTCATCAGAGCCAGACAGCCAGTGTTGTCCACTGCATGCCATCTCCTTATTCATTACCTGTTTCACTTTTTGTCCGCATCTTGTTCTTAAAGTGAAAGCCCACAGGGGGGCCACCTCTTGTGTCAATTTCAGAAGTAACTGTCAGCAATCAGCATATAGTTAGTAATTCCAGTCCCACTTTTTTTGTGGGGACTCGCCTACGAAGCGACAGTTTCTTGATTCTGCGTAATCCAGCCATCTGTCTTGGGGAAAATGGATAGGGGGAGTCTGGAGGAGGAGGATAGATGAGCATAACTGAGTTGTGAACTTGTGAACTTCAGAAATGCAGACAGCGGCACCTTCAAAAAGGAAATAAGACTAAGACAGTGCTGCTGATGGATTTGTTGTGATTAGAGTTTTGTTGTGCTAAAAGTTGCAAAGCAAAGAAAGACACACGGGAATAAAAGTGAATAAGGACGAAAAAAAAGGAAGTCAGTTTCAGGCCTAGGTGTCAGTGAAGTAGAGCTCGTCCTCAAACTCTGTGAATTGAGACGGGAGTAGATCAGCTAACAGAGAAGAACTTCCATCACCTAAGTCGGTGTCCTCTTCTTCCTGCGTGGATTCACGTATTTTATAATCTGGTGGTATGAAGTGCTGATTCATCTTGATCATTGTTAACCTTTCCACATTTTTGGGCGAGAGGCGGGTCCTATTTGAAGTTACAATGGCACCAGCAGCACTGAAAACACGTTCAGAAGACACGCTTGCGAGTAAGCAAGACAAATAATTTAGAGCCAGCTTAGTGATCAGTGGCCATTGACCACTTTTCCCATACCAATACAGCAATGGGTTGTGATCAATGAAGACCACTGTTGGGTCATCCAGATAGGCCTACACCATCCACTCAAGGTCATGCAGGGGTGCTCCACTTTGCGTACCATCTGTGGCCTTTGCATCAACACTGGAACGAGCAAACCCTTGATGAGTTATCCAATCCGCTTCCGACAATATTATGGCTGGGCCTGGTGCAGGGGAGGATGATAATACGGTTGCTGGTGTTGGTAAAGGCTCTGAGGGAAAGTGACTGCCTTTGGCCACAGAAGTGGTCCTTGACGCCGGATGGCCTGCTGATTCAGTAGTACTTGAGGTGGTTCCTTCAATTTCCTGCCGCTCTTTTTCGAACCGAGTGGCTGACAGAGCGAGCCAATGTTTGTACTTTGAAACATCTGCTTCAGTAAAAGGAATGCATGTATTGCTGGCCAGTGCCTTTTTGTACTGTGGATCCAGAATAGTGGCACAAATGTAATGTTGTTTTGTATGTATGTTTTTTAAGCCTTTCATTGTCAACTAGGCGGGTGAATAAGCTCTTGCTTGTCTTGCTTGCGTCTTGCTTGTCAGTATCGTCTTTGAACATTAAAGACACCACCTTCAGTTGGTGCTCGAGCATGCGCAACAATGAGATAGCTTTGCCCAAAGTACAGTCCTCCCTGCTGACTTCACGTGTGAAGACCTAAAAAAGACGAAGCATGTCTGTCAGGCTTTTAACTAGGTCCCATTCCTCCATATCTAGCCTCACGTCTTTCATAGAAGAACCCCGTGCAAAGACATACTCATTGATTACCAAGCACTGCTCAAACAGACGTTCAAGCATGTAGAAGGTTGAGTTCCAACGTGTTGCCACCTCCTGGATAAGTCCTCTGACTGGCACTCTACAGACACGTTGAATGTTCCTCATTTGCTTCCGGGCCTTAAAAGAATGGCTGTAATGTGTGCAGATTTTTTGTCAGGTGGTCTTTAACTTGCAGACTTTGTTTTCTTTTTTCAAGAAATCTTGAACAACAATGTTAATACTGTGCGCCAAGCAAGGCGCTCTGAAATAGCCACCATCATTCATGGCCCTCACTATATTACTGCCATTATCCATGGAAACATAACCAATCATTCTTGGATGCAGCCATTTAAAGACCTTACTGTTTAACTCCTCAAAAATGTTTACCACAGTATGAGATTTCTCCATGGCAAACATGGCTACTGTTGCATGTTTCCGACTAGCTTGAAAAATTGTGGCAATGTCAACACCTGCAGATATCTTGTCTCTAACCCCTGCAAAAGAGACCCAGTGTGCAGTGATGCACATGTAATCAAGGGCTTGGCAACTGGTCCACATGTCTGTTGTCAGGTGGATAGTGTGAGCAGCACTCTTCTGAAAAGCTGCCCCAATCAGCTCCAGCACATCTTGATGTAGTGCTGGAACCGCTTCTCTTGCAATATAGGACCGGCTAGGATACTTCCATTTAGGGCAGACTGTTGCCACAAATTCTAGAAAACCCACCCCTTCTACGAAAGAAAAAGGGAGAAGTTCCAGCGCTAACATTTTAGCCAGCATTGCATTATAAAGACGTGCCGTTGGGTGGCTGTGTTCAAATGGCGCCTCTGACCAAACATGCTTTTAATGGTGGTCTGGACGGTTTTCATACGTGATGATGATGATCCAGACTTCTTCAACCCAGTTAGGCTCATCGATACTGTTTTTCATTGGTGTCTCTACCAGACTCTTAGTGTGCCTCATAGATGTTGCTGGGGTAGAGGGTGTGGGCGCTACCACTGTAGTGCTGCTGCCAGGGGTACTGTGTGTACCAGAAAAAATGTCTGTCGCTTCTTCACCTCCCCCCTGCACGATCAGCCCCTCATCATCATCAGATGCAATTACAATGGATACATTTGGATTTGTTGTACTTTTGGCTTCCCGGATCTTATTTAGGTGCGCATCCCTCTGGATAGTGTGGTGTTTTTGGAGATGACCTCTCTGGCCTCCAGTACCATAGTTGGTACCAAGCTTACCCCGACTAACTACAGTTTCACAAATCGAACAAATAACTAGGTTTTCCGCCTTTTTGCTAATACTAAAGAAGTCCCAAACTGGGTAGTTGAGATTTCTGGTGGTGGTGGTTGAGGTGCTACTTTCAATGCCAGATAAATGGAGGATGGGCGTGGCCGAAATTGACTCTGTTGTGCGCTTACAGTTAAAGCACCACTACTTGAGGTAACGGAGGTCGAGCTGGATGGAGGTCCCTGCTGGCCCTTCTGAAGAGAAAATATGGCAGCTGTAGGTCGTGTTGGTGTAGTAGTTACCTGTGTTGGTGGTGGTACCAGTGCCACGTCGCCCACATCCCGCTCAGCAGCAATTTGGGATAGGGTAAAAATGTCTGTCTGCTGCATGCCCGCTGGGGCTGGAGGGACGACTGTGATGACTGGGTCGTCATCGTCAGACTGTTCATCAGCAGCAGAATACACCACTTCTACTTCTTGTTCGTCATCACCCATAAGTGAAAGCCTTGCGGGAACCTTCCTTTTAGCTACTTTTGTCGGCTCATGGCGTGCCTCCCTCTCAGACTGCATTGGTGGGTTCCAATCAAGATCTAGATCATCAGAAGGAAGGGGGCTTGAAGAAGAACTTGTACTAGCCCTCCTTGACCTTTTTCTTGCTGGGGATCTGGAAGACAATGGATCATCGGGAGGAGTGGCTTGCTCTGATGATACCTCCGCTTGAATCTCAATTTCCTGATGTTCCCCTACTTCTGGAGGAACAAGCATTGTGGCAGTTGTACCTCTCCATGCGTCTCTCCATGCGCCTCTACTTGCACCACTCCTTGCACCACTCCTTGCGCCACTCCTTGTTGCACCTGTGGTTGGCATTGTGGCTGTGGTTGAACACTCATCAGATGAGTTACACCCTGTGTTGATTGGATGCTACTTTGCGATGAGTCAACGCCAACATCACTGGTCGATGGTGAAAGAGCAATTAAAGAAGCTGCCTCTGCGGCATTCATGGCCTTTGGCCTAACTTGGCGTGGTGGCACTGAGACCAATGAAGCGGAGGTGTTGCTCCCCGCTTGGTCCCCGGCGGACACCGCTGCTGCAGGCGTAGTTTTTTTCCCCCAAAAAAAGTGTCTGTCGCCACACCAGTCTCCTTGGTAAGTGGTGCCACTTGCTTCTTCTGCTCTTTCTTACTGGCAGTGGCACTGGCAACTTTCTTGGTAGAGGAGCTATGGCCCCCTTTCTTTGGGCCCATCTTCTTCAGATGTCAGAACAGCAGGATGCTGTTGCACGAGTTGCAGAGTTGTCTATGGCCACCACACGTGACGTCACGTGACGTTGTGCACACACAGCAGCAGGACTTATTCCTGGCACTACAGCAAGTGATGATGATGAGGATGATTTTGTCAGTCTTTGTGCACCTAAAGCAAAGGAAGCCAGAGGAACATCAGTTAAATAAATGTTGCATATGTCATGCTTCAATTAATATTTGCAACTTTGCATTTCATATTATTAACAGAACACACCCAAAAATGGAAAGACCCAAAATAAAAATTGCAATTCTAATCCAAAATGGATGTTTGAATTAATAGAAGAGAGAGAGACCACACAGAGAGAGTTGTTTCATATACCACAGAGTACCCCTAGGCATAATGGATGAAAGCAAGGCAGACTGGTTGCAGGCCTATGGCACAAAGCACACTGCCTGTCTTCAAAATGGCCCCTAGACCCCCACCCACATGGCCGGGCCCTGGACCAGGACTCAAAATGGCCCCCACCCACATGGCCAGGCCCTGGACCAGGCCCCAACTACACCCAAAAAATCGAAATACACACAAAAATCACCCCAATCCAATGGCATTAATGCCTTAAATGATGTTTAAAATCAAGAGAACACACAGAAAGACTTGGCCCATGCACCACTGAGTACCCCTGGGCATAATGGATGAAATCAAGGCAGACTGGTTGTAGGCCTATGGCACAAAGCACACTGTCTGGCTTCAAAATGGCCCCTAGCCCACATGGCCAGACCCTGGACCAGGCCTCAAAAAATGGCCCCCACCAACATGGCCAGGCCCTGGACCAGGCCCCAACAACACCCAAAAAATTGAAATACACTCAAAAAATCACCCCAATCCAATGACATCCATGTCCTAAATAATGGTTAAAATAAAGAGAACACACATAAAGACTTGGCCCATGCACCACTGACTAACCCTGAGCATAATGGATGAAAGCAAGGCAGACTGGTTGCAGACCTATGGCACAAAGCACACTGCCTGGCTTCAAAATGGCCCCTAGACCCCCACCCACATGGCCAGGTCCTGGACCAGGCCTCAAAATGGCCCCCACCCACATGGCTAGGCCCTGGAACAGGCCCCAACAACACAACAAAATGAAAATACACACAAAAAATCACCCCAATCCAATGGCATCCATGCCCTAAATGATGTTTAAACTCAAGAGAACACACAAAAAGACTTGGCCCATGCACCACTGAGTACCCCTGGGCATAATGGATGAAAGCAAGAAAGCAAGACAGACTGATTGCAGGCCTAGGGCACAAAGCACACTGCCTGGCTTCAAATGGCCCCTGGACACCCACCCACATGGCCAGGCCCTGGACCAGGCCTCAAAATGCCCCCCACCCACATGGACAGGCCCTGGACCAGGCCCCAACAACACCCACAAAATCGAAATACACACAAAAATCACCCCAATCCAATGGCATCCATGCCCTAAATGATGTTTAAAATCAAGAGAACACACAGAAAGACTTGGGCCATGCACCACTGACTACCCCTGGGCATAATGGATGAAAGCAAGGTAGAGGGGTTGCAGGCCTATAGCACAAAGGACACTGCCTGGATTCAAAATGGCCCCTAGACCCCGACCCACATGGCCAGGCCCTGGACCAGGCCCTGAACCAGGCCCCAACAACACTCAACAAATCGAAATACACACAAACAATCACCCCAATCCAAAGGCATCCATGCCCTAAATGATGTTTAAACCCCACAGAAAGACATGGCCCATGCACCACTGACTACCCCTGGGCCTACTGGCTAGTGTGGCTTTAACACGCACCCCAAATTTACAAAAAACATCCACATAGATATAATAACAGTCGGCTATTTAATTCCATGCCATCCATGCCGTCAATGATATTTAAGTTCAACAAAACTCACAGAAACAGTTGTACCATGCACCCATGACTAACTCTGGGCCTACTAGATACTGTGGCTACCCACAAATTATTTTTATTATTTTTTAAAGAGTTGTGAAAAAGTTAATAAATTGTAGTTGCAGCAACTGCAATGCCCCAAACAACAACACTAACTTACTTGTAAAATCTGAACTCCAAAAGTGATCCAAACAAGAAGTCCTCAAAAAAATATCCAGCAGCAGCCACAAAGAGTAATCCTTCCTGCTCCAGATCCAAATGAAAAGTGACCATTACATGGACAAAGCACTGGGAGGAGCCTGCTGGTCATGAATATGATGTTGGACACTCTGGGGCACTTCTTTCCTCCCAAACCCCCAAAAATGCACTACTTGCACAAAAAAGTGCAGCCAAATGTCAATCTGAGGAGTCATTCTGATCCAAATCATCAATTTCAGAAGGTTTATGCTGCCAGCGATAGATTTCTTGTGCAGAATTGCAATTTAAGCTATTTCGGGAAAGCGAGAAGTTCAAATCTCTCGCCAGAAGTCAGCTGCGCTGCGCATCTACGTGTTCGCAATTGTTCACTCTCCACGATGCGTGATCGCGGGCTCTTATGACGTATTTGCGTTCTGAGCGTCTCGCAGTGCAAGATGGCGGGACGCAATGACGTACTCTCGGTCGAAAAGTCTCGCGCGATCACGCATTGACGTACTCGCGGTCGAAAAGTCTTGCTCAGCAAGATCGAAAATGGTGCAGCGCACGCAAACCGGGAGGAAAACAACTCGGCGAACTCAGAATCACGGTAAGTCAACATCGCATGCGCAAGATTGTATTTTTGAAGCGCGACCAAGCAAAAAAAATCCGCCAACTCGCGAATTGCGAATTCGCGCGATTCGCAAACTGGGAAATTGTCAAAAATTCACAAATTCCGCAAGCGTAACGGATTTTCAGCCCATACTTATTTGGAAGCAGCTAGAAATTTAATTCAAGGATTCAATTCAATAGTAATTTAAAATCCCACTCAATGGTAACATTGGATTTTATATTACTATTTTGAAAATGACACTTACTCTCCACGATGCGTGATAGCGAGCCCTTATGACGTATTCGCGTTCTGAGCGTCTCGCAGTGCAAGATGGGGGGACGCAATGACGTACTCGCGGTCGAAAAATCTCGCGTGATTACGCAATGACGTAGTCACGGTCGAAAAGTCTTGCGCGATCACGCAGCAAGATCGAAAATGGCGCAGCGCACGCAAACCGGGAGGAAAACAACTCGGCGAACTCAGAATCACGGTAAGTCAACATCGCACGAGCGAAATTGTAATTTTGAAGCGCGACCAAGCAAAAAAAATCCGCCAACTCACGAATTGCAAATTCTTTGACAATTTCGACTATTCGCAAACCATGAAATTGTCAAAAATTCGCAAATTCTGCAAGCGTAACGAATTTTCAGCCCATACTTATTTGGAAGTAGCTAGAAAATTAATTCAAGGATTCAATTCAATAGTAATTTAAAATCCCACTCAATGGTAAAATTGGATTTTATATTACTATTTTGAAAATGACACTTTTGGAAAGATGCCATTTTCCTGCCTAACCCTGGCATGCCTTTCTGTCAGTGTCACCTGACTATGAAAGCAGATATCATTTGTGGGGTGTTTATTGCTCCCAGACAGGGAACAAAAGGATTGGACGTGGAGAGGTGATTTTCATCCTTGAGCAGGATTGCTCGGGGGCCAAGCCCAACCCCTTTCTGGGCTTCGAAAGGTGCCTAACCTGTCCGTGGCAGATTTAGCTCTCACCTATGCCTGCTTCCCTTTGTCTTCCAAGTCAGCTTCACTCCAAATCCAGTGGAGGGGTAATCTACCCCAGAACTAGTTTTAAGCGACCATAAGCAAGGGTCTGTCCATTTCCATAGCCACAACCCTGGGTGGGCATAGGGAGCTCTGAACAGGGAAAGAAGGGTTCTGTCATCTTGGTTTTAGGGGAAGTGGGGTGTTATGGGATAGCTTACAATAAAAGACACATTAAGTGCTGTACAAGTAGAGAAGGTCACCCCTGGGAACTTTTACCTAAATGGTTAGGAAGTAGCCAGGAGTTTCCCCCACCCACATGTTAGCACTGGGCATAAACGTGGAAACCCCAGTACCCCCCTCAGAACACTCCTGGATCTGTGAAGAATTAGAAATATGAATTCCCTGCTGCCTGAAGAACGTGAAGGAAGACCGAACCGGCTTACCTTGAGTGCAGGATGCCAGAATTTACTCCCATGGTTAGCTGGCTGACCTCCTGTTTGAGCTGCAGGACACATTAAGGTTCCAGAGACCTTCACTGTAACTGACCAGCTGAACAGTTCCAACCGGTCCTTCCCTGCGTCCTGCTACTGGCCTCTGCTGAAGAGAAACTTGACCCCCAAGTGATGTCCCCAATGTCCAGGACCCTTGGCTGCTGTCAAAGTATAATCCTCCTAAAGTTTCCTGAAACCTGGAACTTAGAAACCTTTTGCTGACTTTTTACTCGGAGAACGGACAGGGAGTTGGGAAGAACTGGCCAAGCCAACCCGACAAGGTGCAATGTCACAGGGTCAAAGATTCATATTGTTCCTGCTACAGTCTTCTCTTCAGCAGCAAATCCAATCCAGCAGTAGTTTGCTGATAAGGTATCCAGCCTTGTGGAACCCCATTGTCTACAGCCTGCAGACTTGCCCCGTTGAAAGAATTTGGGCATCAAAAATGTGACTAAGTTTGAAGGCACAAACCTCCAATAGGCAAAGGTGAAAAAAGTGAGGGACCTTATCTCAGTGTGAAATTCATATATCTCCCACTTTGAGCTTTCCCGCCAAAAGTCAATGGCTTCATTGGTACCTCATCCAGTGGCCATCTGATGACATGGAGCCCACTACGGTAGTAGCCATGGCCCACTGCTGATTTTTTAATTCAATTCCAGAGACTAAAGATAAGACTAGCCCTTTTATTTGACGTGTCCTCCATCGTCATCAACCTTAAACCTTCCTTATGTTCCAATCAAGCACAGCCAGATTACAGTAGTTGGCGCTTAATGCTTTATGATGCTTAATGCGTTCTGGTGCTATTTTGAACTATAAAATTTAAAAATTCATGAATCCAAATCTACTGATTGGATTTTTGTCATTTTGGTGTTATAAATTAAAATATTCTATTTTCTTCTACATTGGGTTGGGATATGTTAGACGCAGGATTCCTGGTTGGCTGAGGTAGGTAACTTAGGCCAAATAGAGACCCATGATTCCACGTCAGGGAAAGGAAGGTCACCTTCTGAGATAGCCCCGCTCACCCCCTTGGTAGCTTGGCATGAGCAGCCAGGCTTATCTTCAAGGCAAATGTGTAAAGTATTTGCAACCACACTCACAGCAACCCAATGATGGCACCACAAGTAGACTCCACACGAGTTGTATAAAAACGAGTATACATTTTATATAAAAAGATATCTGACCACACAAAATAATCCAACATATGAATATGTGTACTATCTCTCCTGGCCGGTTGTTGGGCCAGCCAGCCCTTGTAAGTTCTGGTGGTATTAATGAGGACTTTTAAAAATTCTCTTGTAATCCTAATATCATGTTATACAGTTCGTAATACTAGAATCAGGCACTTTTGCAATGTAGAAATATTGTAAGGCGTAACGCAGCAATCAGGAACTTTGCAAGGTAAAAATAATGCAATGCGTAATATAACCACCAGGTAGTTCGTTATGCAGAAATAAGTCAATGTGTCATACATTAATCAGATAGTTCGTTATGCAGAAATTATGCCATGCGTCATACACTAATCAGGTAGTTCATTAAGCAGGAATAATGCAATGTGTAATACTCTAATCAGGTACTCCGTTATGTAGAAATGATGCAATGTGTACTACGACAGTCAGGTACTCCGTTATGCAGAAAGGGAATAATGCGTAATACACTCAGGCACCAATCACCGTGCCTTAGGCGGTCTCTCCGCCACTCCTTCTGACTTGCAGTCAGCCTCTCAACAGTTGCCCCCAACAGGGTACGGTGTAATCAAAAAGTGCAGCTCCGCACTCCGGCACCTATACTGCCACTCCCTTGGCAATACAGGCCACAATACGAGCCAAAGGAGGGGCTTGCGCTGCCGGAACGAGAGAGAGGCCGAGAGCATCTCCCTCCAAGCCCACACCCTGTCCCAGGAGTCAACACACATTACCTGGGGGACACAAACTCACTCTCCTCTCCTCATCCAGCAGCTGGGCCTCCAATGCAATCCTTGTGGATTTGAAACTGTGGGCTCGAACCAGCGGCTCAGCTCCTCCAGGGCTGCCGGTCCAGGCTGCTACGGTTACGAAGATCTCAGGCTGCCACAGGGCACACGCCCATAACGTCGCTGAGACTTCCTTGAGCTCCGGGTGCACGATCACCGGGGGCTCCACACAAAGGTCTCAGGCTGCACGAAGATCACGCACACAGCGTAGCTGAGACTCACTTAAACTCCGGGTGTACATTAACAAGGCAAATACTCACGAATGTCTCACAGTGCACCAAGCACAGGAAGACAGCATCAATGGGTAAGGTCTGGCAAGTGGGTGCACTTGTCAGAACAACATGGCAGTTTAACAAACTACACTCAGACCCTGCAATGGCAGATCTGTGTTCCCTTTTTAAGGCTAGTTCTGTGGGTGGCATAATTAGTGCTGCAGGCCCACTAGTAGCGTTTGCATTACCAGCCCTGGCACACAAAGTGCACTTTACTAGGGACTTTACTAGTAAGGCAAACATACCAATCATGGACAACCAATTACCATTACAATTCACACAGGGAGCACTTGCACTTTGACACTGTTCAGCAGTGGCAAAATGTCCAAAGCATCTAAGTTGGCAACAACATGTCAGAAAAAAGATCTAGGGGGAACGCAAAAAGTTTAGGGACTTTAGCCAAAATGGGCCAAGTCCAACACAGCCCCCTCCCAGCCAAAAGTCAGGGTAGACCAATCAACTACCTTGAAGGACCTTTCTGCTTAGGGTGATGGAACATGAATGCAGGCCCGCTACCACAGGGACACCCTACTGTTCTATGCCTTTCTGACCCCAGGGGATTCTCTTGATCACTACTCCCTAGGCCAACTATGCCACTCCATGGGTATTTTCAGACAGGTTGCTGGCCTTTGCCAACCCCCACCTAGAGTGGTAGCCCTGGAAGACCCATCAGTCAGGACACTGTTCCCAGCTATCCTCCAGGTTAGAAGTGAGTTTACCCTGATCACTCCTAGGGGACCCAGCCCTACCGGCTGGACATAGTCCCATGGGTTTTCTCAAGGGGGCACCTTCCTTCCTTAACATTCCATTTAGATTTCTGTGCCTGCTATTTAGGAATGGCACCCACAAATTTCAGGACTGGGGAGCTCTGGTGACAGATGCCCCACACCCTCCTTATGCCTGGTGTTCTTCTTTGCACAGCTGGCAAGTAGATGCTAGACCTCCCACCTGGTGCTCCTGTAAGGAACTCTCCAGTCTCTGTGGTAAGTGGTAAACCCCTGGAGATGCTTCCCACACTCCTTCCCTCTCTTTTGAGACAGGGCGCTAGCCCACATGCCCCCCTACTATTCTGGGACCTAACAGTTCTACTTCACCTCTCTTCCCTCTCTAGGGCCTTTTCAGGCCCTTGGATCCATGACCAGGGGTATGGCTCTTGTGCCAGCTCACGGGAATCAAAGAGCTTGAACCCTAACAAACTTTTTGTGATGTGGCAGGGAACTACGCTCCTTTGGATTACGACTGAAGATCGGTGCTTTTTTTAAAGGCACAGCACACTGGCCTCTATTTGCTTACCACAATGAGCTTTCCAGCTCACTCGCTACTGCTCGTGACTACTTAGATAGACTGTGATTTACGGATTCACATTGGAATTTCCATACACCTTTGAATCTTCGTACAAGATAAGACAAGGGTGTCTTCGCTGATCTTTCTGCATTTAGACATTACCTTAAACCTCAAGAAAGTCGTTTAACGACGAAACATGTGTTAGCTGTTTACTTGCTATACCTACGTGTCAACATTTTGAAAATTGATTCACCTATCATCAAGATTGTGCTACAGTGCTTGTTTCATCCATTGTTATTTTCTGGAATTAAATGTATTACTGACTGATTGTAGTCAGTTGGAATTTTTTGTTGTGCTGTGATCTGTTGTTCGAATTTCTACAGGTTGGCGCAATCATGGAAAACAATTATTGAGCCAAGGCTCCCTATGGGTTAGTTTGAGCAACCCCTTCCAATCATTTGCCATGCTCACCAACACCCAGTCATCCAGTGCACGCTTGTACTCATCCACACTTGGTACTCACTGTACACTGCCACCATTCAAACTGAACTCTGCCTTTTTACCCTTAATGTCCAGTTCCCTCATGCTTAACTCATGAGCTAAGAGAATCTTTTTCTCTTCCAGGGCGAGAGCGTTCCTGCTCTCCTCTGCTTGCTTTTCACTTTCATTGAGCAGCTTCATCTCCTCTGCTTGAGTTTTAAGGTTTAAAACCTCCAACTTGTGCTCTCTGACCCTTTGCTTTTCCTACAACTCCTCTGGTGAAAAACTCCTCCCAGAATGGCTACTACCAGCCCCTGAAGCTGGTCCCTCTACTGGCAATTCCTGTAGCTCAAATCCATTCCCTGGGTCATCCTCATCCACCTCAACATCACCCGCCTCCTGAGTCCCTTTGGCTTCACACCAGGCCCTCAAGGCCATTTGCAGCTTCTCCTTCTTGGCGCTATTTTTCATGGGATATCCCAAAACTTTGCAGAATTGCGCCAATTTTTCAACTTTGTAGGTAAGCAATGCCTGAATGTTGAACTCTAATTCTGCAGCCTCACTGGCTACTTGACTCCTCTGAGACATGATGTGTTTTTGGGTATCGCCCGAGACATGGCTCGGGTTTCGGGATAACTTCCCTCATCAGTAGAGAAATGGTTAGGGGTGGAGGAGAAGGCCGCCAAACAACCGTCAATGGCCTCGATGCCCGAACCGGCACGCAGGGGAAGGAAGGTCACCTTCTGAGATAGCCCCGCCACCCCCTTGGTAGCTTGGCATGAACAGCCAGGCTTATCTTTAAGGCAAATGTGTAAAGTATTTGCAACCATGCTCACAGCAACCCAATGATAACACCACACCACACAGAAGCTGCACCGATTGTGTCATGTCCCGCATACCTGTGGCCGTTGCCGGCATCCTTGCAGCCATCTCCCTCATACCTGATGCCATTTCTTTATTCTCATCGACCAGTGCATTGATGCCCTTCCCTATGTTTTCCATATGTGTATTCAGGTGCTTCATCTGGCGTTGCACAGACTGGATGGCCTTCCCCTGCATTCTTTGAATTTTCACCATGCTACCCTCCAGCCCACGGAAGACACTGGGACCCTCCACATGTTGTGCAGCACTGCTATCTCTGGCCCTGTGGCATCTGGTACCTGTACGGGCAACCTCTGCATTGGACTGCTGTGTGGCAGTGCTTCCTTCCCCAGCCAAGGTTTGGGCGTCATCCCCCTCCATTTCACCTGCTAAAGTTTCCATTTCAAGCAGTGAAGCAACTGCATGCCTCCTGCTCTTTTGAGGTGTAGGTGTTGTTTGTGGCAGTAACGCATTCAGTTCAGGTGAGGACAGTAGCTGAGGGGATCCTGAACGTTCTGGGGATGCCTGCAGATGTGGAGACATTTCAAGGTCTTGGCATGGTGGCAGTGGTGTCCTCTGTGACATTCTCTGCACTTGAGGCCTGCATCCTGGCTGTCATCCCTCTGTGGTGCAGTGCCTTCCTTCTCCCTGGTACACCTGCGAGATGTCTCGCCTGTGGACATAAAAGCGTACATTAGCTCTGTGCTCCTGCCTCACGGCTTCTACAATTAAATTATTTTCACTGAAACACTATACATATTGCCAGAGCCTCATTATGACTGATATGTTTTACTTAACTTGTTGATTGCTGTGCTGTATGACACGGTAGGTCTTTCAATTACTACAATAGCCACACAAGTTTTATAAAAATGAGTATAAATTGTATATAAATGATATACGATAAGACCACATGATATAAATCCAACATATGAATATGTGTACTATCTCTCCTGGCCAGTTGTTAGGCCAGCCAGCCCTTGTAAGTTCTGGCGGTATTAATGAGCACTAAACATTCTCCTGTAATCCGAATATCATGTTATGCAGTTCATAATACTAGAATCAGGCATGTTTGCAATGTAGAAATACTGTAAGGCATAACGCAGCAATCAGACACTCTGCAATGTAAAAAGAATGCAATGCTTAATACAACCCCCAGGTATGTCGTTATGCAGAAATAATGCAATGCTTAATACGCTAATAAGGTAGTTTGTTATGCAGATACAATGCAATGAGTCATACAACAATCAGGTAGTTCGTTATGCAGAAACTAGCAGCCCGTCCCGACGTTGTCCGGGAGCAATAAGGCTTCAGGGCCCCGGCCCGCCCCGACGTTGTCCGTGGGTCCCCCGGAGCCTTCCTCCATATATTGCAGTATAATACCTCTATGTTTACTTCGTACGCTTTTGTAGCAGCCCGTCCCGACGTTGTCCGGGAGCAATTAGGCTTCAGGGCCCCCGCCCGCCCCGACGTTGTCCGTGGGTCCCCCGGAGCCTTCCTCCATATATTGCAGTATTATACCTCTATGTTTACTTTGTACGCTTTTGTAACCTGCACACATAACTTTTTCCTCCTGTAATGCACCGTTTGGCTCACTTTTTTAATGCTCCGTTTGCTTCCTTTTGCTACCTGCACACGTCACTTTTTCCTCCTATACCTCTATGTTTACTTTCTACGCTTTTGTAACCTGCACACGTAACTTTTTCCTCCTGTAATGCACCATTTGGCTCACTTTTGTAATGCTCCGTTTGCTTCCTCTTGCTCACGATGTACGCTTTTGTAACCTGCACAAGTAACTTTTTCCTCCAGTAATGCACCGTTTGGCTCACTTTTGTAATGCTCCGTTTGCTTCCTCTTGCTCATGATTTTCATTTTTGCCTCATTTTTCCGCCGCTCACCGCTCCTAAATAAATAAATAAATAACCTACCTCATCCGCCGCTCACTGCTCCTCCCCGCCTGTCCGCTGCTCCTCACCGCCTGTCTGCCGCTCCTCACTGCTCCTCCCCGCGCCTTGTCCGCCGGTCCTCCTCGCGCTCCTGGACACCGCTCCTCCCCGCGCTCCTCACGTCAGGCATGCACGTCGCAGCCGGCGCTTCTTCCAAGGGACTACTTTTTTTTGTACATTTTTTAAATAACGTATATTTATTACGTTTATATAGCCTATGTCCATCTGCACACCCTGACGATTACAACGATGTATCGGGTGTGTGGATTGGCGCTGTGGTTCCCGAGTTTACCCGCCTCAAAGGTTCAAAGTTCTTCCTTTATAATAGTAGTATAGATAATGCCATGCATCATACACTACTCAGGTAGTTCGTTATGCAGGAATAATGCAATGCAAAAACTCAAATCAGGTACTCTGTTATGCAGAAATGATGCAATGTGTAATAAGACAGTCGGGTACTACCCGGGGGGTACCCTGGACCTACTACAGGGGTGTCTGATGTGCATAGAAAGGAAAGGGTAAGGTCTGGCAAATGGGATCACCTGTAAGAACAACATGGCACTTTAACAAACTGCGCGCAGGCCATGCAATGGCAGGTCTGTGTTCCCTTTTTAAGGCTACTTGTGTGGGTGGCACAATTAGTGCTGCAGGCCCACTAGTAGCATTTGCATTACCAGCCCTGGCACACATAGTGCACTTTACTCGGAACTTTACTAGTAAGGCAAATATACCAATCATGGCCAACCAATTACCATTACACTCTACACAGGGAGCACTTGCACTTTGACTCTGTTTAGCAGTGGCAAAGTGTCTAATGCATATAAGTTTCAACACCATGTCAGAAAAAAGGTCTAGTGGGTAAGCAAAAAGTTTAGGGACTTTAGCCAAAAAGGGCCTAGTCCTACGGGACTCTTTTTGTGTTGTGTTTTCATTTTATTACTGTTTTAGTACTGCATAAATACTTTAACAATTGCCTGTAATTTAAGCCTGACTGCTTTTGTTCCAAGTTACCAGAGAGTTAAGTACAAGTCATTTAGTGACTTTTGTGGTGTCCATGTCCCTCATAAACACAGGTTAGAGAATCAAAGTCCGAATGGGGCATAGTGTTATTAACATTTTCCATTTGGGTGGGATTGTTTGTTTGTAATTAAACCCAAAGATTATGTTTCTCATCTCACATTTTATTTCTTAAGTTGATAAGGGATTCAAGTGTTTTTGCTTTCTTTTATTGTTTGGCTTTCTTAATTAGCATTGTTTTCTGCTATCTGAGGCTTGAAACTGCCATATCAAAAGTGGGTCTGAGTATGATTATGCTTACTGCATTAGGCTTTCCTCAGGATCAGATAGACTAGATGTGTTTTTTTCTTTTTAGCATAAACAATGTGTCACCTCATCAAGTGTTAATAAGGCTACAGTTTTTTCACAGCTTAGGCCACTCAATGCAGGTATGCATATTTTAATCTTAAATTAGGGTCAAGAAATCTATTGTACACTTCTCTTTTTACCTCAGTTTAGGGAACCAGAAAATGCAGAAAGCGATATTGAAGGTAAAATTACCTATATCCATAGCAGAAGAAATATTTTTATATTTTTTAGAACATATTTTTAATTGGGAATATTTCTCACTGTGTACTAGTTTCATGGTAACAGGCTGTTGTCAAGCTTAAGGCACAGTGAAGGTATCTCGAATTTCCATGTCTATTTCCTGAGAAACAGATGACCTCTCTGTGTCATTGCTGCCAGTCTGCACTAAGGTATTATCTGTCTCCTTAAGAGGGTGCCCGTTAGAAGGAAAAAGCAGCAGCAAAGAGAGAAAAAATAATCCTTGGTGTATTGGGAATTCTTGGGCTGAGAAAAAGAGCATCCCAAGGTCCTCCAGAAGAAGAAATCCAAAAGGAATCCTACTTAAGAAAAATAACAAAATCGGGGACAAAAATGTATGTAAAGGGGCAAAAATCAGAACACAAAGTAGGAAAATGAATGTGTTGTGATTCAACCTTCTCCATACATATGGTCTAAGCAGCAAATGTACATTGAGGTGGTGAGATGCACACCTTATAATCCCATGTTTATCCAAGTTTCAACCAGTTCAGAACTTTACCTGCATGTGTGCTTGCCACGCTTTGCCTCAAGGTGCTTCAATGATGCCACCCACAAGGGGAACTAAATCAGATTCCACCACGCCGCACAGCCTCCTTACTGAATGAATCAAATGAATTAAATTCCATTAAATTTTGTCTTTTTAATCCATATTTTTTAACTTCAGTACTTTTCATCTGTCTTTTCCAGCTACTCATTCAATTCATTTTATTCTTGTCACTGATATATGAAGATGTCAGCACAAGCACAGGAGCAAGAATAATGGAACTGGTCCGAAAAAGACGACAATTTAATGGAATGTAATTCATTTGATTCATTCATTAAGGAGGCTGTGCGGCTTGGTGGAATCCGATGTGGTTCCACTCGAGCTAAGCAGAAAATGACATAACAGGAAAAAGGCTCAGACCATCTTGAATTGGGACTTCAGGAAACAAACACTGTAGAGATGACGATCTAGGAATGAGACAGATAAAAAGCTAATAACACCTACTCTTCCAGGAGAATCGGATTTCCAATGAAGGAAGAATGAAAAGGGGGGGCCCTCGGCCCCCCCCCACTGTCTCCTTTGATGCCATTCGGCGGTGGGGGCGTGCCCTGGGGGGTGCGGCCCACCGCCGATTGGCTGGCGGCCTCCTTGACCCGGATCCTGGGAAGTGGGTCCGGGTCAGGGGGGGCGGGCTAGAGGAGGGGCCACCTGGTCCCTCGGGAATAAAGAGATAGGGAGCGCCCAGGAGACCCCCTTGTCCCTGGACGCTCCCTCGCCGAAACGGTGTGCCCCGCGCTCGGGGCTTCTTTGTTTTAGTCATTTTGTCCGCTTTTCTTTTTCAGGTTCGTTTTTCGATTCCTTTGTGAGCGGCTGGAGAGCGTCGACGCAGCAAGCGGACCCCCGCGCTCGGGGCGTCTGGGTTTCGGTGATTTTGTCCGCTTTCTTTTTCAGGTTTAGAGGCGTTCTTTGGTTGAGCCCCTTCGTGGTCGGCTGGAGAGCGTCGATGCAGTGGGCGGAGGCCGCCGGCTGAGGAGGCCAGCTCGGGCATGGTTTTTTCGGAGCACCGCACCGCTTCGGGATCAGGACCGGCTGGAGAGCGGCGCCGCATCGGGGACAGGGAGAACAGGTCGGTGCTTCGGCGTGGAGGGGCCGGCAGGCGACGAGGTATTTGTTGGCGGGAACTGGGGGCGGCCCGATTGTGCACGGTGGGAAATGTGGAGGACCCTGATTGTCCGAGGCCGGATTTGCACTGGGGATCGTTTTTGATTATTTGTTGGCGGGACCTGGGGGCGGCCCGATTATGCACGGTGGGAAATGTGGATGACCCTGATTGTCCGGGGCCGGATTTGCACTTTGGGTCGTCTGTTAGGCAAGTGGGGCAGACTCGTCTGCAGTCAGGAATGACCATGCTGAGCTCAGGCGGGTGTCAGGAAGGAATGATTGGTACAAGCCTCAGTAATATTCTGTCGTTTCAGGTGCGGATTCGAAGTTGCAGAGTTGGGTTTAACAGGGGTCTCTGGGAACCAGGTGGACAGAATGTGGTCACTTTATGACGTAGCCGTGTGCCCAAGCGCATAAAGGCCCAGGCTTAATGATATGTTGTGCACAGCATCCTTTTGTATGGACCCGCACGGAACGTTGATAGGGTTGCATCACTGAAACAGGTGTTGTGTGGTACAATGTGCAACCCCTCTTCATCTTAGAAAATAGGTATATCACATATAATTAATTCCCTAGGTGCAATCTATAATTTCCGTGAGAATAAACATGTTATACATTTAAACCCTAGGGGAAATACAGAATATATTCTACTGGAGCATCTGCCTTAAGGGAAGAATCCACGTTCGCTGGCTAGGTTGGATCCAGTGCTATTGGTCCCAGACCCATGAGTTTACATTAGACACAAATATATTTCGCGCTCAATTTTAAACTTTACAGCTCAGCTTGAATGTGTACGAATGCGTGGGATCTGTGATACACACAAACATTACAACTTGGTTGTCTGTGATACCGAAGATGTTCTTGCTTACTTTATCAGTCACAGATCTTTTTTGAGAATGGCTCATGGAATTCAGATACCAACTGTAGACATCTGTATGTATTTAACAAGTCTCAGGCTATTACATTAGCAAAGGGTTTAATGTGTCCAATGCGCTTGCTGCAGAGGTCCACGCACAACCTTTGAGCACAAGCTTGAATTATGACTAACTGGGTCGAAGGGTGAATATGCCTGTTTTAGAACAATGTTTGTAATGAGAGGTCACAGGGTGTTATCTTAGCGAGATCGCGCAGTGAGGTAGTGAGTTCTTACAGCAGTCACGTGTACCCTGCAAGTCCCATGTGCATAGCCTGGTAAAATCGTCCAGTGGATTATGCGTTCACTGTAAACATCTACGTGTAACTTGTGAGACATGGGTTTAAAACGCAGAAGATTTTAACTCAAGGTAGAACATTGTCATTTTGGGTTGAAACACACACATGGACAAAGACACCTAAACGGTAAATGCTCTGTGCTCTGATCTACGTTTATTTATTGGTCTACTTGTAATACGACATGAAGTGTGTATTCTCGTAGAAATTGAAGGGTAGGTGGGGAAGATCCCTGAATAGGACGATGAAGGACCCAGATTTGCGTAGAGTATTGGAGTCTCCCAAATGGATCTCCGGTAGTGCCCGTCCCTGATACCGTCAATTCAACTAGGTACGGATGACACATATGACCCCCCCACCCCCTTTTGCCTTTTAGCATCATGACATCGCAGGAGCGACCCCTGGTTCGACACCCCCTTCCCCCCTCAGCAGGCTCCTGGTTGCTGTTAGTCACCCAGGGAGAATGAGTGGATAATACACAATGAAGGAAGCGATAGTATAAAAAACAGAGACCCTTTTGTTGTTTGCAGTTCATAAATCACAACCCTTCTAACATTGCACAGTGAGCTAGGAAGGCCGTGTGTCTCTTGCATCATGTACCCCGCAATATCTCACGCGGGCCCACTGGCGTTATGGGATTCTACTGCCACTGCAATTTTCGCATAGTACTTGATTGGCTACATTTGCCACATATTTCGACTTTTCCTGCATAATTTATAAGTTGTCCTTAGCTCGAGCTGAACAAGACTTACGAGAAACGCAGGTCCCTAGGAAGCAGAATACAATTTACACAAGCTAACAGTTCACCTGTCAAATGCATGTTGTGGGTTGGGGTGTTAAATTGATGCTTATAAGATAAGACCTCTTATCAAGGTGGTGTTAAGATGTGGACACCAACTACTAAGTAACACTCAGTCAAAAACCTGCTCAAAAATGAGGGTTTAGAAAATTGTGTGTGCTGCTTGCAAAATCAATAACAGGACACCCTTGCGTTAGTTACAGTGTTCCCATCAGGGTTCCAACCTGTACCGCCCTTCATCATTTGGGAAGGCCACCATAAGTACACAGGGAGACCCCATATACGATCAGGCATAGCATGGTGGAAACCAATGCCCAATGAAGTTTATGACAGGTCGGTGGCAGGAAGTAACCAGTAAGCAGTGCTAAATAATGAAAATAAGAATTTTTCAAAAAAGTGGTGATGTTAAAAAAGGGGTAGGAGAAGGAAAATAGATTTATTAGCAACCTTCAACTCCCACTCTCTAAAAACAGTGCAAAAAGGTAGTGTGAACAAATTACTACCTCGACAGTTTATAAAGTCACGGTCGACATGTTTCTGCAGCTTTTACCTGTGCCCCGGGGTCACTCGCTGCTTCTTCAGGACCTAACCTGCTACTGCTTAATTAGTGCTAAACAAGGAAACTTAAATAAAGTAAATTTCACCTTAGATTCTCCTCAGATTTTCCTGTTGGAGGAACCAGTGGATTTCGCAATACAGCACACACACATAGAAAAGAAGAAAGAGAGAACAAGCCTATTAGCAGAAAGCTCTCTAGGCGAGACTCAGATACCCAGCAAGGTCTCGCAATTAATGGTCTATAATCCATTACTTTCCACACCGTCAATCTTATAATGACTCTGGCTAATATAGCCATGACGGAGAATTTTTTTCAATTTGAAGACTCATTATATCTCCAAGTCAGTGGAACGAGCATGGGCAGCATTTTTGCGCCGTCGCTAGCAAATCTGTATGTGCATAACTTTGAAACAGAGCACATCTTCTCGGACAATAACCCTTTCACAGACCAGGTGCGTCTGTGGAAGCGGTATATTGATGATATTTTAGTGATCTGGAGAGGGAGTGAAGAAGAACTAACCAGGTTCCATGAGTGGTTGAATAAGAGAAATCGCTTTCTACGCTTCACAATGGAGCAGAGTAGAGTTCATCTAGCGTTTCTCGATTTACTGATTACACCCACGACTACAGGTTTGGCCTCAGAGCTGTATCGCAAACCGATGTCGCGTAATTCCTTGCTAGACTATAACAGCTGTCATCCTAAATCTCTTCGAGATAATTTACCTTACGGGCAATTTTTGCGCATACAGCGTAATTGCTCGCAGAAAGACCGGTTTGAACATCATGCCGATTGCCTTAAAGAAGATCTTGCACAAAAACATTATCCCAAAGGCCTGATTCGCAAATCAAAAAAGAGAGCCTCCAATAACAACCGTGAGGGGCTACTGGAGATATTGCCACCCAAACCCTTTCAAAATCGAATGACCTGTGTGAGCACCTTCACTCCGCAATCAAATGCCATACAGAAAATAATAAAGAAACGTTGGGGCATTCTGAACACTGGAGGTGACACTATTCCAGCCCCATTGTTTGCCTTTAAGAGAGGGCAGAGCTTAAAGGACAGATTGGTTCACACGCGTCCCAAAGGGGACATACCACGAGCATTAGGTACATTATGGGACATGCCTGCGGCCACTGGACACCATCCCTGTGGAAACTGCGCGGCCTGTCCGAACACAACGAAATCCCAAACTATTGATATAGGGACTGGAAGACCATGGGAACAGCGTAGGTTCACAAATTGTAATAGCTCCAATTTAGTATACCTCATTAGCTGCCCATGTAATAAGAGGTATGTGGGTATGACTACTCGCAAAATCAAGACACGCATCTGTGAGCACAAAAGCTCCATTCGGTGCTCAAGACAGGCGACCAGATTGACGAACCACTTTTTAACAGCCAAGCATATGTCGTCTGAGTTGCATTGGACTGTGATAGAGCAGCCCCTAATACCAGCCCATATCACTGACACTAAAAGTTTTTTATTCCAGCGTGAACAGCGATGGGTACATAAGTTGGGCACAGACAAGCGAGGATTGAATGAAGACATTCCTTGGATGTCACTTAAGAGCTAGAGGCATAAGATAATTAGTGCTTTTTCACCATTGAAAGATATGCCCGGAGAGAGGTATATCTATTACTTCCCGTGAGCATCGTTACCTGATGATCCGATGATGTGTGTGGTATGTAGGTTGACAGTGACAGAACATTTTCGATGTCTGGGTACATGGAATTTCAGGACTTTTGTTTTCTAGTACTATGATATAGCGCAGGAGTAGCGCGTCTATAATGGCCGCCTGAGGCGAGATCTGTCTATGTCTCACCCAGATGCGCCATTAGCGTAAATAAGATATGGTCATTGACCTTATTATTAAGACACAAGGGGCCTAGGTTTGGTGCCCGCCCCCCCCTCCTTGTCATGTAAGTTTTGCCGCCAGGCTGTTTCAAACGTTGTTTAAATTGAAAAATTCTGGGCAAAAAAAAGAAAAAATTTTTTAACAAAAAAAATTTTTTAACATAAGTACGAAGGCGCCACGATAATTAGCGCGCCAGCTCTGAGTGTGTATGTAAAAAATCTGAGGAGTCTGGGAGACCTCTTAGTCCCGATACCATAGATAATTGCACATAGAGTACACACGAAGGTCTCAAACTACAAAGCCCACATTTCCTCGCGTGACGCGTCCGCGTCACGCATTATGCTAGCCAATCAGTACACTCCTCTGGCATACCCGGAAGAGGACTGATTGACGCGAGCAGGAAGCACCGGGGCAGCGCGTCCGTGTTTCACGGTATGTGCCGGTACACCCTTAAGATCAATAGCCTATTAAAAGCAACACGTCGCCTACCGTCGGTACCTCCCACAGACAGCCCAGTTGGACGTCTGGAGTACCGACGGATAGGTTAGTCAACAGACGGAACAGGCGCCTCTGGAAGCCACGCTGTATCGAGTGGCCTGCCTTGACCTTTTAGTACTTCCTTCAATTAATTTTGGTTTTATATGTGTTTGTGATTCATACAGAGCGGGGCTCCGCAGTACCTGAGCTAATGCCGGGTGAGGTGGGGCAGCATTCTCCAAAACATGGGGTGAGTGTTTTTGTACCTAAGGGGCAATTTGGCTCTTTTGGGAATTGCTGTTATCTCAAAATAAGTGTGGAAAGTAATGGATTATAGACCATTAATTGCGAGACCTTGCTGGGTATCTGAGTCTCGCCTAGAGAGCTTTCTGCTAATAGGCTTGTTCTCTCTTTCTTCTTTTCTATGTGTGTGTGCTGTATTGCGAAATCCACTGGTTCCTCCAACAGGAAAATCTGAGGAGAATCTAAGGTGAAATTTACTTTATTTAAGTTTCCTTGTTTAGCACTAATTAAGCAGTAGCAGGTTAGGTCCTGAAGAAGCAGCGAGTGACCCCGGGGCACAGGTAAAAGCTGCAGAAACATGTCGACCGTGACTTTATAAACTGTCGAGGTAGTAATTTGTTCACACTACCTTTTTGCACTGTTTTTAGAGAGTGGGAGTTGAAGGTTGCTAATAAATCTATTTTCCTTCTCCTACCCCTTTTTTAACATCACCACTTTTTTGAAAAATTCTTATTTTCATTATTTAGCACTGCTTACTGGTTACTTCCTGCCACCGACCTGTCATAAACTTCATTGGGCATTGGTTTCCACCATGCTATGCCTGATCGTATATGGGGTCTCCCTGTGTACTTATGGTGGCCTTCCCAAATGATGAAGGGCGGTACAGGTTGGAACCCTGATGGGAACACTGTAACTAACGCAAGGGTGTCCTGTTATTGATTTTGCAAGCAGCACACACAATTTTCTAAACCCTCATTTTTGAGCAGGTTTTTGACTGAGTGTTACTTAGTAGTTGGTGTCTAGTACTTACGAGGGACGTAGCACTCTTGGTCATTAAACTTTCCCTCTGACCCTCCCTAGTGTAGTTCGGTGTTAAGATGTGAACATGGGACAGAGTAAAGAACTGGTTCTAACCCAAAAATGTGCCGCATTAGGCGGCATAATTTAGCAAACACTGCTACTTGTATTTAATCAGTCAATGCCGCATAATTTGAGTGGCCCTGGTCTTAAGTAACACACACTGTGCATAGGTCGACACACATAATCTAATGTTTCAATATATGAGGCGTACGTGTAATGTGACGTACTCTGCCACACGGCACTGTGTGCCTTTGTTTCGCATCCATGGTATTTACATCTAGGTGTGAGGCTCCCAGCCAAGATACTTTAGGGAAGGCACCACACAATGAGGACGGGTTGGATAGCAGGGTTATACGGTTGCTTCCTTAGTAGTAACGGCTGTATTGGGGGGCAAACTATACAAACGATGTTGGGTAGGCATCCCACCAAGGCCCCACAATTCTTTAGCGTTTTCAAAGGAATACACTATATTATAATGGAACAGGGCACGTATCAGAAGTTGAACACGCACATGCAAAAATATTTATCCAAGTCAGGGTTGCCGCTTATTTATCTTACGTGAGGAACAGCCATTGACTTAAGTCAAATTTTGACCCTCTGGAAGTACTATCATTGGGGTCTGCTGAGGGGATAGTTAGAATAATAGTTGAACGGTTCACGAATAGGGTATCCCCCCCCTTCTCTTGGGGTCCTCCTGGGGATTAATACACGTCTAAGGGTATGGCTTGGCAAGACCGAGAAAGCCAGTTTCCCAGGCACCACATTCCGTTGCAAGCCAAAGCAGCAAGTCACACTAGGGGCGTATTTCATTGTAAAGGTGATGTTCATTGTTCTAAGGGGGGGACATTGCACCAGTCCAGTTGACTATCCATTGATGACAGGTAAAGTCAACATTAGTAGTGAGCTATCGTATTGGTAGCGGTTTGGCGGGCTGCATTCGGGCTAAGGCTTGAGGGAATGCAGAGCAGCTTGTTTTACCAGTTTATAATCTCATGAATGAGTAAATGGAAAAGAACAGGTGTATAACCTATATTTGTATTAGTTCCGAAACACATCCCTTAATTACTTTCCGAGGCTAAAGGCCTGAAATTACAGCCAGTAAACTTATTGAACATACAAGTAAATTGGCACAATATATGTTGGGCCTATGATGAGATTAGAGGCGAATAATTACGGTGTGTAAACTTATATAGCACACAGTGACTTAGCACCATATACGTTGAGCTCTAGGGGTGTACCAAAGCTACATATTAATAATATGGTAGGGGTACCACGAATGGCATTGAGACAGGGCCTAGGGCCGGTAGAGAGACTACTTGGGGTCCTGAGAACTATACACACCCTGATGTCACACCTGAAAGGTGCCCAAGAGCCTAGTTGCGGCATCACATAGGTCCAGGGAGGCATGTGATCTTGTCCGGTTGGCTAGGGCGATATTTCCCAGAAGCCAAGGTAGGGAACGGAAAGGGTCCCTGGGCCAGCTTATGGCCTGGCGGAATTGGGGCTGTGCTAAATCTTTTAGCTAAAGACTGTGGTGCTGCATTGTTAAGCAGACTGTCTTGTTTTTACACATAGATCCTATGCATAAAGACGTGGGTAGGAAACCAGGATTAAGAGGCAATGTCCTCGCCTACGGCACAACTTTCTTGGGTAACAATGATGGTAAAAATAGGAAGCCAATGTTACAGCCTACCATGGTTAGGCCGGCGCTGATCCTATGCTTAACGACATAGATGCTACACTAGCAAAGAGATGAAAGGGAGGCTATGCTTAACATTTACTGTCGACGTGTTGATGGGTAGTAATATGGCACTAGGATTATCTGAAAGTTGGCAACTGATGGTACTGTAAGTCCAACGCGGGTACAGCAGGTATTGCCAGAAACACTAATGGTGTGTATCTATCTTTCCCATTTATGTATGACCGGGTCCATGGTGGATACCTGGAGTGCTCCACATCACAACTGCTGCAACAGGTGGACAGCCCAAGGGGGGCTTACGTCAGTCACGGCTGGGTCCATGGCGATATCTGAGGAGTGCTCCACACCGCAACATCAGCAGCGGGTGGACGTCAAAAAAGGAAGCATACGTCGAGAAAGGGGACGCCAAGTGCCCAAGTATTGCTGGCAGGTGTAAGTGCTACCCATTCCTTAAGGTGGAAGTGGGAATGGTCACCCAGGTTTGCTTGGTCTTTCCGGGTTCTTGCAGTTTTCTCAAACCTGTCACGCAGGGGAGGAACTCATCACCAGAAGGGGAGGAGCCACAATGTGCCGGCACAAGCAACATGCTGGACGCAGGACAGGGTAGAGTTGGTTTGAGGGTCTGGGCCCGGGTCAGTTCAGGAACTTCTTTCAGGGACCTTTTTTAGCTCAGCAGCCCGACCCCTGGCAGGTGTAAGTGCTACCCATTTCCCTATGGTGGAAGCGGGAATTCTCCCACAGGTTTTTCTTGGTCTCTTTTCCTGGTTATTGCGTTTTCCCAAACCTATGACGCAGGGGAGGAGCGCATCACCAGAAGGGGAGGAGCTACAACGAGCCAGCACAAACAACAGGCTGGACGCGGGACAGGGAAGATTTGGTTTGGGGGTCTGTGCCTCGGTCACTTCAGGAACTTCTTTCAGGGACACTTAGCGCAGCAGCCCGACCCCCCGTCAGTGGTGATACCTCACCTAGGGGGGAATGACTTGGCCAAACTTGGGACCCGAATACTCGGTGATGAGCTCATCTCCACTGCGGGTGGGTCGGAAAGGTGGGTTTTGCGTTTCAATAAATTTAGGGATTGCTTCCAAGGGCTGTTAGCGCGCTGGCACGTTCCCCCGTCAGTGGTGATACTTCACCTGGGGGGAGAATGATGTGGCTAAACTGGGAAGATGCATTCTGAGTGAGGGGGTTATCTCAACGTTAGGTTGGAGGGCCAGGGTCAGCCCGGGTTGCACGGTAGTATGGTCGCAACTCATACCTCTACTGTCAGTGGCGGGCGGGGGTTTCGGTCAGGGCGTTGAATCACTCGGTAAAGAGGATCAACACACAATTGGATAAGCTGTTTCGAGCCCCCCCCCCCAATATTGCAGACGATACCTCGTGGGCGTGTCGGGGGTGGACTGTATTACTTGGGTGATGGAGTGCACTGGAATGGAGCGGATACCGTCGTAACGTCTTGGGGTCTGACAATATCTGGGCCGGGTCGGAGGGATTGCCCAGACGGAGGGAGGGAAGGTCCTGGGGTCTGGTAATGTTAGGGCCGGGTTGGAAGGTTTCCCTAAAGTAAGAATTTTGCTAGGGTAGGTCTAGGCAGAGGGGGGCCAGATCGTCGGTTAACAATGCTGGCCTGTGGCGGTAAGGTCATTATCGGTGAGCACATATTTGAGGTCTGAGGGGGCGGGCATCATCCTATGGAGGTTCCCGCCCAGGGGGAGGGGCCTGCGGGCCACTCCCACAACTCCAGGGGCAAGGTAATAGATGCTGCAAAGCAAAGGAGCGCGGGTAGGAGTAGTTCACGCTTTCCTTAGGCTGGTAGCCACCCCGCGCGCGTGGACTCATGACGCCACCGGCGCAGAGTAAGGGCCCTCCTTTAGTGGGTAAATGGAGTTCAGGGCGTAGTCCGGGCAATTCCCGGGGTAACACTGCGCATGCGCACATCCAGAGGGGAGGCGCAGCTTGTAGGACCTGACACCGGTAGTGACCCTGCCATATGGCCAGAAATGTACAAAAATTCTAGATGAGGATGTTTAGTATAAGTTAGGAGAACAACATGTATTAGAGTTTTGTTAAAGTCAGGCTCTCAAACGTGTTGCTAAGGATTATGTACCTAAATGTCCTGCTGAATTTTTGTATAAACTGTTGATTATGCAATTAAAAACCTTTTTTAATTTCATACTTTAATAAATACGGCCGGGCGACTAGCGCCCGCCTTCCAAAAAGTAAAGACGTCTCGTGTCCACGTTCCTGGGTATTGGGTGCCGGATTGGGGGGGAGGCGGCAGCTAGTCGCTGACCATGTGAAAAGGGGGGGCCCTCGGCCCCCCCGCACGCATGGCGGCGCGGCGACCGTCGCCCCCACTGTCTCCTTTGATGCCATTCGGCGGTGGGGGCGTGCCCTGGGGGGTGCGGCCCACCGCCGATTGGCTGGCGGCCTCCTTGACCCGGATCCTGGGAAGTGGGTCCGGGTCAGGGGGGGCGGGCTAGAGGAGGGGCCACCTGGTCCCTCGGGAATAAAGAGATAGGGAGCGCCCAGGAGACCCCCTTGTCCCTGGACGCTCCCTCGCCGAAACGGTGTGCCCCGCGCTCGGGGCTTCTTTGTTTTCCCACCCACCATCCCTTGGAACAAAAAGTTTGGTAGCAGTTCTTATGTCTGGTCGAATGGTAAGTTCTGGATGTACGGTCCACGGGTCTCACAGGGTTAAAAGAGATGAACTGTTGGTGCATTTTGTTGATGCTTTTGTCTAGGAATTTTTTCCCCCTTTGTTTAGCAAGTCATGTGTGAAGTGAATTGTATTTAATGCTATGTGTCTTTAGGCCTTTTTTCCCTTTGTAGCTATACGTTGATACTGTTTGAAGTGGACTGTATTTAATGCTATGTGTCTTTAGGCCTTTTTTCCCTTTGTAGCTATACGTTGATACTGTTTGAAGTAAACTGTATTTAATGCTATGTGTCTCTAGGCCTTTTTTCCCTTTGTAGCTATACGTTGATACTGTTTTATTAGCCAGTGTAGCTGTCCTTTAGAATTTTTTCCCATAGGTCGTCGTATTTATTAGGTATGGGGCATGCGGTAAGGTCATTATCGGTGAGCACATATTTGAGGTCTGAGGGGGCGGGCATCATCCTATGGAGGTTCCCGCCCAGGGGGAGGGGCCTGCGGGCCACTCCCACAACTCCAGGGGCAAGGTAATAGATGCTGCAAAGCAAAGGAGCGCGGGTAGGAGTAGTTCACGCTTTCCTTAGGCTGGTAGCCACCCCGCGCGCGTGGACTCATGACGCCACCGGCGCAGAGTAAGGGCCCTCCTTTAGTGGGTAAATGGAGTTCAGGGCGTAGTCCGGGCAATTCCCGGGGTAACACTGCGCATGCGCACATCCAGAGGGGAGGCGCAGCTTGTAGGACCTGACACCGGTAGTGACCCTGCCATATGGCCAGAAATGTACAAAAATTCTAGATGAGGATGTTTAGTATAAGTTAGGAGAACAACATGTATTAGAGTTTTGTTAAAGTCAGGCTCTCAAACGTGTTGCTAAGGATTATGTACCTAAATGTCCTGCTGAATTTTTGTATAAACTGTTGATTATGCAATTAAAAACCTTTTTTAATTTCATACTTTAATAAATACGGCCGGGCGACTAGCGCCCGCCTTCCAAAAAGTAAAGACGTCTCGTGTCCACGTTCCTGAGTATTGGGTGCCGGATTGGGGGGGAGGCGGCAGCTAGTCGCTGACCATGCTGTTCCAAGAAATCGCCATAGAAGGAAGACGAACTCCGTATTTGACGTCCTTTATGCTTCTACGCCCTAAAAATCACCCAACACGACTCCATTGCATGCAAAACCAATTTTCGTGGTGGTGCTGGTGAAATGTAACTGTCAAATCAGAAAATTCCCTACTACATGTAAGAATTGAGGATGCCCTGCTTTCCTCTTGAAATGCATAGGTTCAACAGAACACCCCATTGTCTCTAGTGAGTATTAAAGACGCACTAACATCCTCTTGAAAAGTTCGAACCCAAGAGAACTTTCGATAATCTCCAGTGAGTCTTGCTCTGGGATGTAACATCTATCTCACTTGAAACTCGGAGCTGTTTGACAGCTTTAGACTGAAATAAGCCACTTCCTCCTCTCAGAGCATGGAGTACAGGACTACGGCTGAGTTTTTTCTTTAGTATTGATATGTGGTTAGTACGGTCTTTTTTATAACACAACAGCCCACTTTAAACCTACACCTATGGTTTTTCTCTTAAACATTCACACGGGGCTCTGCTATAAAAACAGTAGCAGGAGTTTCACTTTCTCAGCTAGTATGAGAGTTAGGCAGTTAAAGTCCTTCTAACATAGTAAGATTATGTTTTCAATACATGTGACCTGAGTGAATGTAAAACAATATTGCAATATTAATTACCTCAATGTAGAGCATTCTTTCAGCTGTATCCTTTACATATATACACACACTTATGAAAGCAATATGGAAATACTAGCATATACAATTCTTTTTAAACTTGTATTTATCTTTAAAATGCGTGTATAAAATAATCTAAAACTTAAATAATGCAAGACAAGCATGATAGTTAAATTGAACACAATTAATGCACATATTTAAATATTTCACTTCACCAGCCTACATACATGAAAATAAATGATTAACTTTTCAAACACTGAAAGGTGCTCTAAATACTCTCTATGCCATCTATTAATTGTGACATGTATTAGATAAATAAATAGCTCCCTGTATATAATTTACCAAAGTTCAGGTGCTGATTTGAGTACCTTTAATGTACATAATATATATTTTCTTGGTGCAGGATAAATAAGGCCCATATGTGATTTCTTACAACTGCTTTCCATGAAATATGACTTTTAACTAAACTGCAGAGAGTTAGCTGATTTACATCACTTAGACCTCCAAAAATCTTTTTTTTTTCAAATACTATTATATGTGTTCATGAAAAATAATTTCTTTAGACACTTCCCCTATTTATCTAACTAGGAAGCACGAAATCCTACTGTTTTCATAAATCTAATGATGGTTAGGTTAATCCAATTAAAATATTTTCTTAATGGAGCATTCAAAAAAGCATGTTGAAAAATAGTCAGTTTGCTCTGGCAGCCTCGGAACATAAGTGTATAGCATTAACAAGTCATGGCACTCTGACCTTTGTTCAACTTGCTAGGGCAGATCAATCATGGCAGCTTCTACACTGACATATTGGAATTGACCAACTCGGAGATACCACGCTTTGACGCTTTCTTTGAAGTAATTACTAATGGTCAATGAAACCAAAAAAACTAGAAAACAATCTCAGAAAAAAACGAAAAAAGTTCAATAGAAAAAGAACTGAAAGGAAAGAGAAAAAGTTATAATTAAACAGAGCACTCCCCCACAGTGCATCATTGTACTCATCTGAAAATAGCATTTGGCATCTTACAAGAAGTATCAAGCAAAAGCAATTACAATTACAGTTACTGTTAGACCTGTAGACCTTGGCATGGTTTCCTGTAGCTTTTTTCCTTCAGAACTCCTGGTTTTGCTGACTTCTTTATTGCTGGCGGTAGCTTTCTGCAAATTGTACCACAGCTGACCAGTGCAAAAGTGATGGTGCTCTTTCCCTAAAACGTGGTAACATTGGCTTATCCACAGTTGGCATACTTAATTTACTTATAAATCCCTAGTAAAGTATGCAACATGTCCAGTGCCTGTAAATTAAATGCCACTAGGGGGCCTGCAGCACTGATTGCGCCACCCACTTAAGTAGCTCTTTAAAAATGTCTCCAGCCTCCCATCGTAGAGCCAGTGTGCGTAGTTTTAAACTGCCATGCCGCCCTGGCAAGTTAAACCTCTAACCAGGCCTAAATGTTTTTTAATACATATAAGTAACCCTAGGGTAGCCCCTGGGCAGCCCAAGGACAGGGTGCAATGCATTTAAAAAGCTGGACATGCACTTAGTTTTACAACACCTGGTAGTGAAAAGCTTCTAAACTTGTGTTTCACTACTGCACTGACTAACTTTCCCGTAGGATAACATTGGGATTATCTCATTACATTCCATAAGTGTCATTTCCAAATGGGAAGATATGACTGATCAAGTTTGGTGTCTCTCCAATCCTATTTCAAAATCCTAACTTATGGTGAAGTCGGAATTTAAATGACAATTCTGAAAATGGCACTTTTAGAAAGTGGGCATTTTCTTGCTTCAGCCATTTGGTACCTGCAGCCTGCCACTGATCACATGACTGGATGTGAATCGTAGTTGCGCTTTGTGTATTCTACCTAGACAGCCACACACAATGGGATCTTAGTGGTGTCTTGATGGAGAAGCTGGGCACAGCCTCACTTATACTTGTATAGGCACATTCATTTATACTTGTATAGGCAGTGCCCTGTCCCCAACAAAGGGCTGCATAACCCCACTGTTGTGAGTCTGGAGGCAAGGCAGGAAGGGAGGACATCTGTGCACTTCAAAGGCATCTCTTTGAAGTCTCCCCCACTTCAGAGGTACTACTGAGTATAAGTACTGGACCTCAGACACCACCACTTCAGTACACTTCTGAACCTGTGGATACTTTGCCAGGAAGGACTGCTCTGCTGCTGAAAGGACTACTGCTCTACTGGACTGCGACCCCTGGACTTTGGCTTTGCTGTGCTGAATTGCTGCCTCCTACCCACTTACCAGGGTTAGAAGATCTAGATCTGCATCTTTTGAACACAGAACACACAGTAACTCAAAGGGAAGTTGGCTGGCAACCCGATCTGTAGCGCCAGGGACATAATAGGCTTCCAACAACATTGCAACTGCATCTAGACTCTGCCATCTGCGAGTCTATCCAGCCAAGTGGGCCCACCCTGTCCTGGATGCTTGGAAGTGGACCTAAGGTGCTTACCAGTGGAACCAATGCATCTCCTCTGCTGGACGACACATCCTGGAGCCAAACTGATGCATCTCCTTGGTTGAGCCGCTCATCCTCAAGCAAAACCAACACATCGCTACTGTTGCGTCGATTGGGCCCAGTGCAGAAGTTTCACATCAACCTTGCATCTGCGGAACCAATACATCGCCGAAGGCAAGGCGCATCTCTGACCCAGGTCCTCGCATCTCTTGTCAAGGGCAGCTTAATGGCGATGCCAACCTCAGCATTGCAGCCGCACAGCTCCTCGCTACTGATGCATTGCCTCAGCTGGCCACCACATTCTTAATGCTAAGACTGCATCGCAAGCCCCATCAATGGAATCCTTGACGATTATTCAACAGCACCTCATCTCATCTCGAAACCGATGCATTACTTTCACCTCAGAGCCACACAATGCTCTGTAACCAGGATTTAAGGAATTTTCTTCAGCAGACCTAACTTAGTCCCTGTAGCTGGCACGCACTACATCGTGGTCAGCCTGACCTTGTGACTTTATTCCTGTCCACCATGACCATATATCTCTTGCTGGTGCTTTGTGCTTTTTGGCATTATTTGACCTTAAGTTGAGAAATATTTCCAGTTTCGCGGATTGGATTTTTGTCATTTTGCTCTTGCTTTATTGACTAAAATCTACTTTATCTCTATAAACTAGAATGGGAACTTTTTGTGTGGTGTTTTTACTGTTTGAAGTGTTTCACAAATTGCCTTCAAGTTAAGCTTGACTCCTTTGTGCCAAAATACCAGAGGGTGAGCCCAGGTTAATTTGGGGCTTGCATGTGCCTTACCCCTGCAGTGGAGAAGTGTGGCTAAATGATTAGAGCGGCAGACCCTGATGCAGAGTTCTAGCCCGGGACCAGGGTTCAATTCCCCGCCTCGGCGGGTCTTGGGCTCAAAATTCCACGTACCTGATAATTCTCGCCTCTGTGCCTATTACAATCATGAGGTCCCACTCTGCAACTCTGGGCAATAGCTTGCTTAATCTCCACAACGGCCCCCACAATGCTAAGGATGCCTGGCCTCCACCTTGGGGGTGCCCAGGAGTCGACACCTCACAGGGAAAGCCAGGATGGGTTCCACAGCGGTATTCGTACAAGCGCCTTGAGACCCTTGCGGGTGAGTAGTGCGCTATATACAAGTATCAATTTACATTTACATTTACCCTGACTGATTGTGGTAGCTGCTTGACCAAGGCTCACACCCAGTCAACCAGTAACCTAATTTCTAACTTTGGGGATTAGCTGTGAGGAACAGACTTGTGTTTGTGCAGTGCCATACAGTAATTTGGTGAACACTACCATCCCACATCTAAGATCAATTTGAGTAATATCTCCCTGATTGGCCTTTTTGATTTTTCCAAATGTATTCTCTCTCTAATTGACTATGACCTATCCTGAAAAGATGGAATTTAATCTGGGCAACCTGGAGAGCTATACTGTGGCCAAGCTTAAGCAGTTTTGTCAGGAGAGGGTATTGCCCACCAAGAGCAGTACTAAATAAGGAGAAACCCAGAAAGCTTTAAGGGCATGGTCAGAGGCCCCTCAATTCCCAACCACAGCAGATGACCAATGAGATGAGGAGGGGTTAGAGCAGGAACCACAATAGGGTCTTGGCCTGCCACCTGTTAAGGAGGGGGTAACATCCTTCAAGGACTGGAGACCTCTTCACGTGCAGGGAGCAGTGCGTCATCCCGCAGCCTATTTCAGCAGAGATGGAGTATAAGCTGGAAATAGCTAAGATTATAATGGAAGAAAAGAAGCTGGCAATGGAGGCAGAGCAAAAGAAATTGACATTGGAAACAGAGGAAAATAAAATGGCTATGGGGGAGAGAATTTGCCTTGGAGTGTTTGGCTCATGAGAGAAGCCTAAGGAGCTCGACATCAAGGCCAGACAGGCAGAGTCCAGCAGTGATGGTGGCATCATTTCTCCAGTGCCCTCTGGAGACAAGAGGGTCCACATTCCCAACGGCCTAGTGCCTGAATTTGTTGTGGGAGATGATATTGATAAGTGATTTGATGCTTATGAGGTTATCCTGCAGATGCACAAAATCCCTGAGGAGAGTTAGGGGACTAGTGTTTGGAGGCATATCCCTGGTGAGGGGATGGACACCCTACTGGCCTTAGAGGAGAACAGAATGAGGTATTCCATATATATCATAAAATATGCTAAAGCATGGTAGATAGCGGAGCCTTCATAACAATGCACCTGATCCACAATAACCTCAAAAGTATATTTTTTCCCCTTTATAAATGGTTAAATGGGGTTTATGTGCACACTGATGAAACACCCGCCATCACAGTTATAGTTCTATACAGAACTTAACATGTACTAAATTGATACGCACAGGTGCACCATACATTGCAATTGTGAAGAGGCAATAAATTTATTCTAAAGGTACAAAAAGTGATGTCCAAAATTCTTGTTTGATTGATTCCTTTATTTTCCGATAGAAAGAAACGAACAGCCGACGCGTTTCGTCCCGGGTGGGACTTCCTCAGGGCTGTGTTTACATAAGAAAAAACATATAAACATACTATTAAAATCATGAACTATTGAGTAGCTCAGCCGAGCAGCAATAGTCACACACTTTAAAAAACATTAATACTAATGTTTAGAACAAACAATCTTAATATACATATTTGCTACATATTAAAAAGCCAAAACACATGGCTTTCCCCAAAGAAACTCAGGTGAAAGGAGGTACCTTATCAATTTTTGAATATACAAAATTTCATTTTTATCAAATATTTACAATAACCACAACAGGATCATGTATAAGGTTTTATATGGGAACTTATCCAAGAATGGGAGGGCCATAGGACTGAACACAAAGGCCTCATGAAAAAAGGATCGACATGAGAGATAGACATGGCAATTTCATGAATTAGTGGTACCAAAAGTGCAGATCTACCTACCAGGATAAAGATAGTAGCTTCACAGCGATGTAGACAGTCGTGTGACGACGGGAGGAGTGTGATAATCCCTGTTGCAGTACGCGTAAATTAAGATAATCTGATTGAAAAGCAAGCAAAAGAAGAAAGAAACTATGAGAAAGATATATAGAAAACATGAATTGAAACGAAGGAAAGGGGTCAGAGGGAATTATAGCAATTGGGATAATGGAACCCATTCTGTAATCCCAACAGACAAGGAAAAAGGTAAAAGTGGGGCGGAATGGAAAAACTCACATTATAGGAAATAACAATGATAGCAGTAATTCCTATTGATTCAGTCATATAGAGTCAGTGAGTTTCAAATTCAAAAAGGATGAAGAGTTGGACTTGACCGCTCACTATAAGGAAAACAGAAGAACAGGTGATAAATAAAAGAAAAAAATGTATTTGTAATAAACATAAGAGCTCCATATTCTAGAACAATTATTTATATTAAAGTGGTCGGTACGGTATCCTAATCCGGACATTGCTGACAATATGCTAATGCTCTCCTAGGCAGAGCAAGGATAAGTTAATACTGTAGGCACCATCCATATTTTAAAACGGTCACTGTTCTTAAAGTGGTCGGTGCGGTATCCTAATCTGTTCATCGCTGATAACATGCTAATGCTCTCCTTAGAGAGAGTGCTAGTAGGAAGCTTCGTCACTTCCCTATGGGGAAAATGAAAGCTTAAAGAAAGGATCCAAGTAAGAACAATGAGTGTGTGCCTCTTACCCTTACGATAGAGGTAACGGCAATACCTTAGTTCTGGACAGAGAAAGAGCTACACAAGGCGCACCATCCATAGGTTGTGCACCTTGTCCTACAGAGAAAAAGGATATGAAAAATAAATTCTATATATAAAAATATGGGTCATAAAAAACAAATAATTTTGATATATGACAAACATCAATTACCTGATCAAGTATGTGTCACGATCCCCTCCTTAAACCTCGGCCAACTCTAAAAGTAATAAAACATAGAGATGGTGACCCATTAACCTGTCTATTCGAAATCATTAGAATGTCATCCAAGTGTGCGTAATGTCCCAGGGCTTTAAAGAAAAAAGAGATAGAGTCCCTCACTCCTAAACAACAGCAAGAGGCGGCTGTGATTAAAATAACACAGCAAGAAAACATAACAGTCCAGATCACGTCATATCCCGATATTAAGCATTCCCAATTGCATGTGAATTACAATTTAAACCCTGGGCATGTAATCGAAGGAAGCTTAACAGAAATACTAAATTAAACTAAGAGACCAAATGAATCGCAAGCCCCCGTTAAGTACCATCAGGTGCTATACGGACTGAGGATGCGCTGTTATTGGGTTCAACAGGACAGAGATCGGACGTTGCCCAACTTTCCTCTCGCGATATGCAAAATAGTTATCCGTTTTTAATCATAATATTTTGTCGTACTTAACGGCGGCTTGCGATTCATTTGGTCTCTTAGTTTAATTTGGTCCTTGTTCAAGCATTCCACTAGGGGCTTTTTACTTTGCTCAGGCATAGCTTTGCTGGAAGACATACAGTTTTCTAAATGGTATTTCTGATCTGGACTGTTATGTTTTCTTCCTGTGTTATTTTAATCATAGCCGCCTCTTGCTGTTGTTTAGGAGTGAGGGACTCTATCTCTTTTTTCTTTAAAGCCTGGGACATTATGCACACTTGGATGACATTCTAATGATTTCGAGTGGACAGGTTAATGGGTCACCATCTCTATGTTTTATTACTTTTATAGTTGGCCGAGGTATAAGGAGGGGATCGTGACACATACTCAAACATCGAATTAGGACGTTATATTATTGATCAGGTAATTGATGTTTGTCATATATCAAAATTATTTGTTTATTATGACCCATATTTTTATATATAGAATTTATTTTTCATATCCTTTTTCTCTGTAGGACAAGGTGCACAACCTATGGATGTTGCGCTTTGTGTAGCTCTTTCTCTGTCCAGAACTAAGGTATTGCCGTTACCTCTATCGTAAGGGTAAGAGGCACACACTCATTGTTCTTACTTGGATCCTTTCTTTAAGCTTTCATTTTCCCCATAGGGAAGTGACGAAGCTTCCTACTAGCACTCTCGCTAAGGAGAGCATTAGCATGTTATCAGCGGTGATCAGATTAGGATACCGCACCGACCACTTTAAGCAGGGTCGGATTGGGATCACAATTTGGCCCGGGCACTGACGAAAAAAGTGGGCCGCGTTCAAGGGGCGTGGCATACATTTAAGGGGCGTGGCCTACAGTTACGGGGCATGGCCCACATTCAAGGGGCGTGCCCTTTCATGAAACACTATTTGGTTACTCTTTGAGGTCTAATTCGTAGAGAAATATGTAGTAAATTAAGCCTTTTAAAGCTTACAGAGCAAGTAACATTGGTAAAGACTAGGAGCACTGCAGGTCTGATAACTGAATACTTACATGCAGTCTTAACGCCTGCACAAGGTCGTTAGATACTCTTTCCCAACCAGCTAATCATCACATAAATCAGAAATCTAGTACAAAGTCAAGGAGAAAGGGTAAGACTGGAATCTCTGGGAACAGAACATGTAATAACAAAAGTAAGAATTCACAAATGAGGAAAAGGCAGTCTGGGGTGTAAAGAATGCTGAAAAAATGTATCTGTACAATCTAGTCATAAATTTATTTCACAGCCAGCAAGTGATGTCTATATACAAAAAACACAGTTTTATTCACATCTGTTGCTGCCTTCAAGTCTGGGCCATGAGGAGACTGAGGATTACTCAATTAACCATGAAAATGATATAAAATCTGCAAAAAGGAATTCTAACCTGAACATGCTAGAAAAGTTAATTCTTCTGCACAGAGAAAGAAGTGCCAAGTTTGCAAGTTTTGCTTAGGCCTCGAACAAGGGCTAGCATAGAATGAGGCTAAACAGCTCTCTTTTGAGAAATCACATTACATAAAGTCTTAGACATGTCCTGAAATCAACACACAAACATGTTGCCACATTCTGGCCTAGGACCTAAAATAGAGTGCAGTCAGACCTACACACTACAAACAAAAACGAACCAAAACTTACTAATTAATATGTTTCGCATATAGAGAAATATGCCCCTTTTCTGCATTTTGGATGAGGCCTTTAAAATAAAGTTACATTATTAACTGGCACACAAATGAATCAGTAAATTGTGCAAAGAAATGGTAACCAAAATGGTTCTTACCGGCTCCTTCTTGCTTCAGAGGAAGGGATCGTCTAGCAACACATTGCATTTCTGGGTGCTGGATGTGGCAAGTCAAGTAAACCTTTGAGGAAGACCTACTGAACTGAGTCTAGTGCAGTATTTTCTGGATTCGGTGGGATGACAATTGAGGCACACTCGATGTAGCTTTGAGTACTTAGCTACTAGCTTTACTCAGCCTACTTTGGTCAGCCCTGTGGAGAGTGGGATGCCAAGGGGATTAGATGGCCCCTCTTGAGTTAGAGCTTGGCAGTGTGGTGCATCTGGTTACAAGAGTAACAAATAGAAAAGGCAGGGTGAACACTCTGTAGTTCTGTATGGGAGTGTCAGGACTAGGGTGACCAACTGGCATGGGTGCAAATTCAGGATGGGGAGTGTAAAAATTCAGGACAAAGGGTTAAAATTCAGAACAAACCTTCTGGACAAAAGGTACGTGTTGTAATTAATCAGGAAGCATTTGTAGATATAAGTAGGTTTAATGTCCAGCACAGCATCAGCAAGTACACAGATCAAAATCCAAGGTACAACTGCTTCATTACACTTGGACCTTCTAGAATACAGGTGAGTTTGGAATCATAACATAAGATGCAGGGGAAACATCATTAGAACTTAGTGATGTCATACAAGCATAAATAAATTATTAATAAGAAAAGGAAAGACAGGATGTAACACATCTCCCTTTTTCATAATAAAGTTAAATTAAACATAGTCTTTATATTTCAAAGGTCTATTGGTAACTCGCACATCACGTTTGATTCTTGAGGCGATGTTGTCTTGATTACTCTGTTTTGAAATATCAGAATTTGGTAAATTCTTATTACAGACATCATGAGCAGTATGGTTACATTTTGCAATTCTTTTAGTGTTCCATAACTTACCATCCTGAGTAATAACAGAATTGGAGAACACTTTTTTAATTTGTATAGGTCTACCAAACTTGGAGGAACCTTTAGTCATTAAACCAGGTTTCTTAATTCGCACCCAATCACCTACAACAAAATCATGCATTTTGACATTCCATTTTTTGTTGTACCAACACATGGTCTTATTCTGTTTCTCTTCGACTCTCTTAGCTGTATCATGTACACACTCTTTAGTTGATAATTTGTCTTGACATTTATCCATAAGCCACCATGGACAAATTTTGGAGGCTGGTTCTCTACCTTTCAATAATTTGAAAGGACTAATACCAGTCGTGGAATGGGGTGTTATTCGATAAACCCATAACCTCTCTCTTAATTCACTCAACCATTCTCCACGTGTATTAATGACTTCAGCGACATAAGATTTCAACACCCTGTTGAACCTTTCTACTTGACCATTCTCATGTGGTTCATACAAAGATGTACATTTGTGCACAATACCATGTCCTTTCAGAAAGTTTTCCATTTCTAATGATTTTAACTGGACACCATTGTCCGTTACAAGAACAGAAGGGCAGCCTTCTCGAGCAAATATCTCTTTAAAAAATAAAATAACAGCATTAGTGGTGGCAGAGGGAACAAATTTTACCTCTGGCCATTTGGAATGAAAATCGATTAACACTAATGCAAAACGTGAATTCTCTGGTAAGTTCTTGAAAGGTCCCGCAATGTCGAAAGCTAATTTTTTCCAAGGTACCTCTGGCCATTTTGTTACTTTTAAAGGTGGAATATTAGTTCTAAGCATCTTTTCACTAGATATACATTCAGTACATTCCCTTACAGTTCTGTCAATAAACGCATCCATTCCTGGCCACCAAAAAAAAGTCCTTATCAATCTTTTCATGGACGATATACCTGGATGTGTCTTGTGAGCCAATTTGAGAATCATGTCATGTATACCTTGTGGTGGAACACATTTGCCAGCTTTAAACAAAAATTCATTCTCCATTTCTAACTCATCTGCAACTTTAGCAAAAGGCAATAGTTCCTCTCTAATCACATTTTTCTTAGGCCAACCTTCCATCACAAATTCTTTTAGAGTGCTCCACTTATCATCTTCATTAATGCACTTATTCCACATCTCTTCAGTAATTTCTTGAAACTGATCACCTAATATATCAGTGATAGATACAGAAAAGTCAAACTCTCTAATAACATCAACACCACTTTGTTTACATGGAAGTCGAGAAAGAAAATCCGCTGTGACATTTTTTTTTCCTGGGACATATTCTGTACTGAAATTATACTCTTGTAATTTGGATGACAATCTTGCAATTCTGGCAGTTGAATTCCATCCACCACCAGTAGAAAGTATATTTACTAACGGTTTATGATCCGTTCGCAGAATAAATCTACATCCCCATACATACAAACGGAAATGTTCCACAGCCCACACACATGCAAGAAGCTCTCTCTCGATTACTGCATACTTCCTTTCACAGTTATTTAGTGTGCGAGAAGCAAAGGCTACATTCCACTCCTCTTTTCCTTCTCTTTGTGACAGAACACCCCCTAAACCATATAGACTCGCATCCACAGTTATAATACACTCTTTTTTTATCCTGAAAGGTTTCAGTGTGGGGGCATTGACTATATCCCTTTTTATTGACTCAAAAGCTTCTTGTTGTTCCTTAGCCCAAATATATGTTACATTTTGCCTCAACAAACTTCGCAGTGGTTCCATTTTGGTAGCAAAGCCCTGCACAAATTTACTATAGTATTCGCACATTCCTGTGAATGACAATAATTGATCTCTATTGACAGGTGATGGCGCTTTGAGTATGGCATCAACATTATTTTTCTTGGGAATAATACCATCTCCAGATAAGGTATGTCCTAGATATTCAACTGAACGTTGGAACAGTTTACATTTGTGGGCTTTCAATGTAAGGCCATGATTTTCTAACCTTTTGCAAACTTCATAGAGATGTCCTATATGGTCATTTTCATTCTTTGAAAAAATCAGAATATCGTCCTGAAAGCATTTAACGTATTCATCTAAATCTCTGAAAATCATAAACATGACTCTTTGAAAAACTGACGCGGCTGAAGCCAACCCAAAAGGCATTCTAGTGTATTGATATAAACCCAGCGGTGTAATAAATGCTGTTAGTTTCTTGGATTCTTCTTTGAGTTCAATTTGGTGGTATGCTGAACGCAAATCTAACGTTGAGAATATTTTTGCACCTTCGAACATTGATACTACTTCGTTGATATTGGGTAAAGGGTGGCAGTCTATGACAATATTTGCATTTAGAGCTCTGAGGTCTACACACACTCTTAATTTTTGATCCGACTTGCGGACTAAAACTATGGGGGAAACCCACTCTGCTGATTCAATAGTTTCAATTATTCCTTCATCTGACAATTCTTTTAACATGTCTTTTAGTTCTTGTCTCACACTGATAGGTACACCCCTTAATTTTTGTTTTACTGGCATGGCATTTTCTTTTAAGACGATTTTGTGTGAGAAACTCTTTAATTTCCCCAATTTGTCACAAAAAACATTTTTAAAAGAGTTGACAAGTTTTTGTTTTTCACTATCAATGTTAAAGTTATCTTCCACTGTGGCTACTTCATTATAAAGTGTATCATCACATAACATAACTGGATTTTTAGCTCTTGGATTAAGTATAATACCTAACTTATATTGGTCACGCCAACCCAGTACATTGACACCTTTTTTTGCAATGTAAAGCTTTATGTCAGCAGATCTGTGTTTAAAATGTGTGGACACTTCAAAATAACCTTCAACTTCGATATGATGTCCTTCAAAACTAACAGCCATAATGTCTGGTTGTTCCAACTTACTAATATTAAGATGGTCACTTAACTTTTCATACAAATACTGTTCTGTCATAATAGTCCATGGTGAACCTGAATCTACCATTAAAGATAACTCAACTTGACATATAATGAAATCAGCACTAGGTGACTTTTTAATGTGCGCTGGAACTAAATCAATAATTGAGACAACAAAACCCTTGTCTATCATGTCTGTCACTTGTAATGAATCTTGTGAATTGCTATTGTGAGTAGTTTCATTACAAGTGAGAACAGAAACTGATCCTTTAGAGGATGTGGTGTTCCGTTTGATGTCTTTGCAGACATTAGTGAAATGTCCTATTCTACCACAATTTCTACATTCTCTATTGCGAGCAGGACATCCAGGGAATGAAGCTAAATGTGATTTATTTCCACATCTATAACACACAGATGTACTACCAAAGGTTCCCTGAAAATTTCTATTAAAACCTCCTCTGTAATTTTGTTGAAAATGTGAAGGTTGCGAACGTTGATAGGTTTGTTGCATATGATTATCGTTCCTGAGTTTAACATTGCATATTTCCTCTTCTATAGCTTTCTTATTAGCGTTATCTTTAATAACTTCCATCCATTTCTCAGATTGTTCTAAAGCTTTAGCTTCTGAAATGGCTTCAGTTAACGTGGGATTACCCAATACCCACAATCTTTCTTGTATTTTTTTGTTTTTAACATGCACTATGATTTGATCTCTGATCATTTCATCTGTTAACATCCCAAAATTACAATGTATAGATAGTGATCTTAATCCTGTAAGAAAATCATCAAAGTTTTCATTAGACTTTTGTTCTCTTGTATAAAATTTAAATCGATTAAGTGCAATGCTGGTGACTGGTTTAAATCTTTTCTCTATACGTAATAAGGCTTCGTTATATACATTTAGATTGTCACCACTACCATCGTTTTGTACTGTAACTTGAGGTAAAGACCTAAAAACCACCTGACCTTCTGAACCTAAACAGTGAAGAAATATACTTTTCTTTCTTTCTGCTCCCATGCGTTCCCCATCAATTGCCTTCATATAGTTAATAAATTCTTCTTTCCATCTTACCCATGGTATAGGAGGGTCACCTTTAGTTTGAAGGAATTTTGCTGGAGGGTCGAACTGCATAATAATTTTAGATTAATAAATATACATAAATACTGTATAAACAATTACTGTAGTGAATGTAGTTCAATTGGTTATTATCCAGCGAATTGAGTAATAGTATATAGCTGTAAAACGATAAATGAAAATATTTGTTCTTAGTTAGTTAAATTGTTAATGAGATAAAATTTTTGATCTTGCCGTGTAAATTTTTTTTGTCCGATTGAAATTAAGCTTCGTTGACAGAGCTCCGTGAACTCCGTGTAAAATTTGTTTCTGTTGTCCTGGCAACTTAAAATGGCCGCCGACGTAATGACGATGCACTACGTGATGATGCGCTGCGGTGAAGACGGCGAAAACAACTCGCGTATGAAGACGTGTGAGGTTACGTCTTGACAATAGGCGTGATGCTTGGCAACCACTGACAATGACGTAGTGTAACCTCTGCGACAGTCAGTTTCGACGCTCGAGATGACACGCGATATGGTAGCGGATGGCAGCGGATGCTTGAGCACAAATCAAATGATGCAGATGACGGTGACTGTTTCCAAATAGGTAAAAGGTACAAAATTAGGTAATTCAAAGTGGGAAAGTCACAGGAACATGGCGTTTGAAGGGGTAATAGTCTAAAACGGCAACATGTTGATTAAGGTGTTGTTTTTCTTTACGAAGTGAACCGAAGCATAGAAAATGAATAAAAAGGCGTAATTCAAAATAATCCACAGTCACAAGTAACGAACACAGCCGCAGGTGCTATCCAGACACATGTAATGAATTTAGAAATCAGAAAACTGCCGCTGGTGCAATCAGAGCACATATAGAAAAAATTTTTTTTTTTTTTTTTTTTTTTTTTTTTAAATTTTAAGACACTCCGTACCTGTGCTGGTGAGATGACAGGAGTGTAGGATGGTTTTTCCCTCGTCGCCAAAATATGTTGTAATTAATCAGGAAGCATTTGTAGATATAAGTAGGTTTAATGTCCAGCACAGCATCAGCAAGTACACAGATCAAAATCCAAGGTACAACTGCTTCATTACACTTGGACCTTCTAGAATACAGGTGAGTTTGGAATCATAACATAACATGCAGGGGAAACATCATTAGAACTTAGTGATGTCATACAAGCATAAATAAATTATTAATAAGAAAAGGAAAGACAGGATGTAACAGTACGTTTTACAGACCCATCAGAGGAGGTTGCGCATTATTATGTAAGTAAGTAAATAGACAACCATTTAAGCACTAGTCAAACTAAGTTTATATCAGGTTGAACCAATCGTGTACTTCACGGTTTTTCGGTATGCACGCAGCTTTGATCAACTGTGCAGGTCTTTTTGTGATATTTCATATGATAATAATCTATATATATGGTTACAGCACTGGGTTGTCCAGTCTGATATTTTGTTTACAATTCATGGTTCTGAGCAGGCATGTTTGGTGAGAGAAATGGTCGGGAAGATCTGCTTGGATAGTCATTGTGAGATGTAAAGTGGCAAACATAAGATGCCGCTAATCCAGATCCAAACATATTCAACCATTTGCAAACCTATCCATCATGTATTCTTCCATCCATCATTTCACTCATCCATCCCTCCATCCACCCTTTTACTCATCCACCCATTATCCACCCATTCATCCACTCTTCCACCCATTCACTCATCCATCCATTTACCCTTTCACCCATCCAGCAACCCTTTCACTTACTCATCCATCCACCCAGTCACTCACCCTTAGACACATTCACCCTTTCAGCCATCCATTCTCCCTTTCTCACTCCATCAACCCTTTCACTTAGCCATTCATCCTTCCTTCCATCCACCCAACTATCCATCTACTCATCCACTCATGCATCCATCCATTGACCCTATCACTCATCCATCCTTTCAATCATCCATCCATCCATCCTTTCACTCCTTCACTCATCTATCCAATCTTTTGCCCATGTACCCTCCCTTTCACTCACTCATCCATCCTTACGGCCACCCTTTCACACATCTGTTCATCCATTCACACTTTCACTTATCAATTAATCAATCCATCCATCATTTCACTCATCCATCCACCCATTCTCTCTCATCATCCATCCATTCACCCTTTCATTCATCCATTCACCCTTTCACTGATCCATCCAGCCATCCCTTCACTTACTCTCTCACCCACCTTTTCACAATAATTGTGAGCTGAGCCTTTGTAAGCAGCGTTGCAGACAGAAGAGACTCATCAGGAACTCACCCCTCGCTGTAGTTCCTAAAGCAAAGGGAGGCGTTCAAGATGCCCCTGCACATAGTCAATCTAAAACCTTGGAAGTCATGAGTCATGCATGATGCACAGTGTTAGGCCCTGAGGTGTCTGTGACATGGTGTTGTTTCCAGGGCTTTAAGTGGGATGACAAAACTGAGGGGTCTCTCCAAAGGGGGTGTTCAATGTAATTATGGGCGTAGCTTAAAACATCTAAGCTACAAATCTGTGCTTAGCATAGTGTGCCGCCCGACTGGTATTTTGCTGCTTCTGTCATTGCGTTCAGATATATAATACAGCAAGTAATGTTACACCTACAACAAGCCAGAACTATAGGTTTTGTCAATGGTTGTTAGTTGCATAAAATAGAAAAGCTGCAACCATGACTTCCTTGAAAGTAATATTGAAAATGCATCAGTTCTAAAATGACACCGAGAAAGAACTATAACCCTTTTTTTTAAAACTTCTTGCGGGGGGGGGGGGCCTAAGGTGAAGATTGTGCGCTTTCAAAACATCACCTGGCCCCCACAGCCAGACCCATTCTTCCTCGCCCACTGTGCCCTGAATGTGAGGGGCTGTGGGCGAGGTGTTAAGACTATCACTGTTTGCCAGGCGGCGTTGGCCCCAGGGGGGCCATGGTGAAAATGGCTCAAAAGGCCTGAGAAAGACCTGGCCCCCAGGGAGGCCGATTCTTGTAAACAATCACCCCCTCCCCAGCCACCCTCAGCGTGATTGCTTTGCAGGGCAGGGGGTGCAGTAGAGGACACAGCTGATAATCGCTGTATGGCCTGCACAGTGAAGCGCTTTCATTTCTGTCTCTGTCTCCGTGCTGTGGGCCGTTTTTTCTCTCCCATTTCCCAGTCGACAGAGAGCAGACAGCAGACAGCACTCTCTGTGGACTGGGAAAGGGGAGAAAAAAAGCAGCCCACAGAGGGCACTGAAACAGCGGCCCTTCGGCCGATTCCCGAATGCCCGCAGTGCCAATCCGCCCCTGACTTTAAGACAAGTGACCGTTTTAAAATATGGATGGTGCGTACAGTATTAACTTATCCTTGCTCTGCCTAGGAGAGCATTAGCATATTGTCAGCAATGTCCGGATTAGGATACCATACCGACCACTTTAATATAAATGATTGTTCTAGAATATGGAGCTCTTATGTTTATTGCAAATACATTTTTTTCTTTTTTTCATCACCTGTTCTTCATTTTTCCTTATAGAGAACGGTCAAGTCCAACTCTTCGTCCTTTTTGAATTTGAAACTCACTGACTCTATATGACTTAATCAATAGGAATTACTGCTATCATTGTTATTTCCTAAAATGTGAGTTTTTCCATTCCGCCCCACTTTTACCTTTTTCCTTTTCTGTTGGGATTACAGAATGGGTTCCATTATCCCAATTGCTATAATTCCCTCCACCCCCTTTTCTTCGTTTCAATTCATGTTTTCTATATATCTTTCTCATAGTTTCTTTCTTCTTTTGCTTGCTTTTCAATCAGATTACCTTAACTTACGCGTACTGCAACAGGGATTATCACACTCCTCCTGTCGTCACACGACTGTCTACATCGCTGTGAAGCTACTATCTTTATCCTGGTAGGTAGATCTGCACTTTTGGTACCATTAATTCATGCAATTGCCATGTCTATCTCTCATGTCCATCCTTTTTTAATGAGGCCTTTGTGTTCAGTCCTATGGCCCTCCCATTCTTGGATAAGTTCCCATATAAAACCTTATACATGATCCTGTTGTGGTTATTGTAAATATTTGATAAAATGAAATTTTGTATATTCAAAAATTGATAAGGTATCTCCTTTCACCTGAGTTTCTTTGGGGAAAGCCATGTGTTTTGGCTTTTTAATATGTAGCAATTATGTATATTAAGATTGTTTGTTCTAAACATTAGTAATAATGTTTTTTAAAGTTTGTGACTATTGCTGCTCGGCTGAGCTACTCAATAGTTCATGATTTTAATAGTATGTTTATATGTTTTTTCTTATGTAAACACAGCCCTGAGGAAGTCCCACCCGGGACGAAACGCGTCGGCTGTTCGTTTCTTTCTATTGGAAAATAAAGGAATCAATCAAACAAGAATTTTGGACATCACTTTTTGTACCTTTAGAATAAATCTATATCATAAAATATGGCCTGACCTCAGAAAAGTACAGCCTCAAGTTCAGGGATAGCCAAAATATGCTCCAGCAGTCCTGAGTGGATTTCGTTTGCAAGGCATTAGATGGTTGGGTAAAAGGCAGTGAGGTGAATGATTACAAAGGGCTGTATGATATGTTTGCAAGATAGCTCATGTTCAGCAGCCGGGGTCAGTAGTGGGAGTACCTGCCGGGCGGTGATGTGGGGAGGGGCATGGTGGGGGGTAGTAAACTATGGATTACGGAGGGATACAGGTAAGTAAACATATAAATAAATAAAACGAATTTCGTTGCATGCATTGCATCCCCAAATGCGATGCAGTGTGCACAACAAAATTTGTTTTATTTATTTATATGTTTACTTACCTGTAAACCTCCGTAATCTTTAGTTTACTACCACCCCACCCTGCCCCTCCCCACGTCACCGCCCAACAGGTACTCCCACTACCGACCACGGCTGATGTTTAGTAATAGTTTCCAGATCTTCAGCAGCACCTGATTAATAGTAAGCTCAATGACCCAGGGAGCTTGCTAAGGAGGCATTCCACTTGGCTCAGCACCAGGGTCCACAAGAAGGTATCTGCGGGATTACCACAAGGGTAGGCTAGGTCCCACCAGAAGAAATATGGGTAGATAAAAATTAACACAAAGAGTTCTCTCAAGGGCCCCAAACTAGTTCTTCAGGTCAGGGTTTCCATCCCCAACTGAAAAGATGAAGAGATGGTTCCCTGACAGTAAGTCTTCCGCAATGGCACCCTAAAGTGCTATGAGCGCCAACGGTAAGGGAACTTCAAAGGGGCTGCCAAGTGCCCCAAGCAGACACAGCCCTCCCCATCAGTGAGCAGTCATTTGGATTGGCTAGTGTAGCACATGGGAAGGAGATTGTCCCAGATAGTGTGTGGGACAGAGGAGAGGTTACCCTAGTGTCCCTGGATGATGGAGAGATGGTGCAGAGAACTTACATGCCTAGTAATAATAGGAAATACAGGCACTGGATCACCATCAATAGGCGAAGGGCGAAATCTCTGAGAATCAATGGATCCAGCATGGTAACTGTCAGATGTCATCTGTTGACCTCAGAGCAGGTAGTTCCCTAATGTATTCCAACAAGATGTTGCAGCTGACAACCGCGAGAGTCACTATCCAGTGGCTCTGGTTCCCTTTGGAAGGGTTGGAGGGTTTCAAGTTCTTTGAGAGTAGTGTGAGTCCATCCATGTCGGTGGAATTTCTTCTTGGAAATGGCCTGGATCATACTGCCTGGAAGGAGGTGGAGCTCAGGTTCCACTCGGAGATGCTAGGGCTGCCTGAGTGGGTGTGCCTGACCACACAGTCCATTGCAGCCAGAGAGGGTAGTCAGGACGACCTGAAGACTGGAAGAATGGCCCAGGTGCCTGCTGTGTGGAGGAAGGGCAAGAGGCGCAGAAACACTGCCCCTGCGACTGCCACAGTCCGGGACGATGCTCAGCCTGAAGGAGACATCCTAGAGGCTACAGGGAAGGATGCAGCCGATCTGTGGAAACTGCCTGAGCTTTCCAACTGGCAGCAGGAAGGGGGTACCACCAGGGAGGAGTTCTGCAAGGTGCAGAAGGAATGCCCAATTCTTGTGGGTCTTCGACAGCAGAATGAGACCCAGGCAGCTGGTGACGCCTGTGGTGCTCACCTCATTTACTCGGGAAATGGGCTCCTTTATAGTGAGCCTAGGGTTCCTGAGCCTGGTTTAACCTCTATGTTGGTGGTGCCCCAGTGTTGCAGGGCCTTCCTACTGGAGCTGGCTCATGATGTACCCTTGGCAGGTAATTTGGGGCAGAACTCGACCTTTGACAGGCTTGTTACCCACGTTTACTGATCTGAAATGGGGAAGGCCTCCGATGCGTTCTGCAGGCCTTGTCCCACCTGCCAGGCTAGTGTTAAATCAGGAGGGAAGTGCAAGGCTCCCCTGCAACCATTTCCTGTCACTGGCATGCCCTTTGAAAGAGTGGGCATTGACATGGTTGGGCTTCTGGACCCCAAGACAGCTAGGTGCACCAGGTTTGTCCTAGTCTTGGTGGACCATTCCACCCGGTACCCAGAGGCTATCCCTCCAAGGACTGTGACTGTATCCACGATGGCCAGAGCACTGATGGGGATCTTTACCCATGTGGACTTACCCAAGGATGTGATATTCGACTGTGATACAAACCTCCTGTCAGGATACATGAAGACTATGTGAAAGGAGTGTGAGTTAACCTACATGTAATCCACTCCTTACCATCCACAAGCCGATAGACTAGTTGAAAGATTCAACATTCTCCTGCCATGCCTTTTGTTTGCCTCCCGGGAGGTACTGCAGAAAGTGGGTGGCTTTAGCCTTTTGAATTTTGTTATGGGCACTCTGTGAGAGGACCTTTCAGTTTGGTGAAGGAGGTCTGGGAGCAAGCTCCCGGATAGGCCCCCCAGGATGTAGTCAGCTGTATGCTGGCACTCTGCAGCCATACAGCACACTTGTGGAAGATCGCACAGGAGAAGCTGAAAGCCAGCCAGGAGGCCATGAAACAGCATTATGACCAGAATGCCACTGGACAAGTTTGAGCCTGGTCGATAAGTGTGGGTGATGGCGCTCAGGGCCCTGCACAGGTTCTGTGTTGACTACTGTGGGCTTAATATTATCACCAAGACTGATGCACACCACATCCCTGAGCTGATGATCTCATTTATCAGCTAGGAGCTGCCAAGTTCCTCAGCATGTTTGGTTTAAAAACTGGGTACTGGCAGATTGCCTTGTCCCGTAGGGGTCAAAGAGAGGTCCGCCCTTTGGGTTGAAGAATGCCTATGCCACTTTCCAGAGGTTGGTCAACTAGGTCCTGGCTGGGTTGAAGAACTTCAGTGCCTCGAACCTAGATGACATTGCAATCTTCAGTTCTAGCTGGGAGGACCACCTGTGCCTCCTCAAGGAATTGCCTCAGACTCTGCAGAGGGCAGGCCTGACTATCAAGGCCAGTAAGTTGCAGATAGAGCAAAATTCAGGGGAATATTTGGGCCCAGTAGCGGCTCCACAAGGGAGTGCTGCAGGGTGATGGAGTGGGGCAGGGTGGGGGATAGAAAACTTCGGCATATGGCCGAACACAGGTAAAGAAAGAAAAAACGAATTACATTGCGCTCGCTGCATTGCCGTTTGACGTTGCAGCTTGCACAATGTAATTCATTTTATTTATTTATTTATTTACCTACCTCTGTTTGGCCACATGCCGGGGACACAACATACTTTCAACAACCTTGCAGCTGCACCTAGACTCCATGCCATCTGTGAGTCTACCCTGCCAATTGGTGCCACCCAGTTCTGGACACTTAGAAGTGGACCTAAGGTGCTTACCAGCAGAACTGATGCTTCTCTTCTGCTGAGCGGCGCATCTTTGAGCTGAACTGAGGCATCTCCTCACCAGAGAGGCGCATCCTCAAGCAGAATGATGCATCGCCATTGCTGTGTGTATTGGGCTCGGCACAGAAGATACGCAGCAACCTCGCATCTTCAGAACAAACACAATCCAGGTCCTCGCATCGCTTATCGATGGCAGCTCATCAATGATGCCGATTTCTACATTTCATCCTTGTAACTACTCAGAACTGACGCATCACCTTAGCTTCTCTCCACATCCTCAATGCCAAGACTTCGCATGACAAGCCACGTCAATGGTCTCCTCCACGATTACGCAACAGGACCTCACATCAAAGTCTCATTGCATCTTGAAACTGATGCATTGCTTTGGCTGTGTGATGCTTGTTCATCTCAGATCCACACAAGGCACCACAACCAGGATTTAAGGTACTTTTCTTTGCAGGCCTAATGGGGTCCCGGTTAACCCTGGGCGTAGCTACTCGAAGTGCACTTAGCTCAACACGAGCTACACGTAGCGCTATGTCAACTGCGTAGAGCGCTGTTCGCGATGATTGCACAGTGCCGGATGCTTGTCCGCACTGTGCAATAATTGAAAAGGCATCTTGCACAGTGCGAGCTGTCTTTTACTGCTGCTCGAGTAGATTTTTACTCGAGCAGCAGCTTTCTCAACGCGGATTGGTAGTTTCTCATCGCAAGAGGTCGCGAGAATACACGACCACTCGCAATGAGAATCCTGACCTCCCCGCGTTGAGAATCTCGCCCGGAGGTTTATTTTCCCCATCTCGCGAACAGTAACTTGATGTTGCTGATAGCGAATGAGGAAAACCCCTCGCCGGGATGTCATTTTGCTTGCTCACGGTCGCCAACTTGACGTTGAGGACCGCGAGTAAGCCAAAAAAGACCGCTGCACTACACTACGCTACGTGTGTTTGCACTGTGCTACGTGCAATTTGCGTAGTGCATATGTAGCGCAAACTTCGCAAACTATGCAAGCGTAGCTTAGTGCTTTACACAGGCTTAGTCTCCGTTGGTGGCCCGTGCTCCTTTTCAGCTGGGCTGAACTTGTGACTTTGTCCCAGCCAGACACGAACCAATATTCCTTGTTGATGCTTTTTGCTTTTGGTGCAATTTTACCTTAAAACTTTGAAATTCATTGTCTCCATATTCCTGATTACATTTTTGTCATTTTATTCTTGTTTTTTTAAATTCAGCTTTATTTTTCCAATCTTGTGAGTGATCTTTTTGTGTGGTGTTTTCATTTTATTACTTTTTGAAGTGTTGCACAAATACTTTACACATTTCCTTCAAGTTAAACCTGACTGCTCTGTACAAGCTACTAGAGGGCGAGCTCAGGCTAATTTGGGGGATTTCTTGTGACTTACCCTGACTAAGCTTGTTGTTGCTTTTTGGCCAGGACTCACACCACAGTCAACCAGCAACCCAATTTCTATCACTATCCATTTTGTTGCAGTGCACACAAACATGAACAGACGCCTACCTTCACATTGTCATACTGACACACTGACAGGAAAGTGAGACCTCTCCAAACAACTTATTCTGAGGATCCCAGCCTAGTATCAATATTTCACTCTTCCTTGAATGATGATTATGAAATAGTCCTAATGGAGCACTGCCTTTGTATTGCCTGCAACATGGTGGAACCTAAAATCTTCCTGGAAACATTGAAAAACTAGAAGGGCACATTTGGCACTGTGATGTCAGAGATAACCGTACTCATGAAATAATAATGGATACAGTGAAATCATCATCACACCTAGTGTTATGGGGCATAACCCATGGATTACTGCTGTCTTCCTTTCACTTCAACATCTACATGTGGGCTCTGGGACAGCTTTTTGAGCAATGCCATATTCACTTCAAAATGTATGCCACTGACTTTCAGTCTGTTCAGTTAAAAAGCATAATGGAGACCTTAGATTGCGTAGAGACCTGGGGTATGTATCAAACTATCGAGTACAGAGGTCTTTATGGTGAAAATAACAAAGTAGAGAACATTCCTTAGGTTTTACACAGCTCTTTGTATTACTCAAAACACGAACCATAAACAATTAAATGCAAATTCAGTGACTAATTAGTGAGGTGAAAGGGTGCTCAGTGTTCCAGCTTTTTTGGCACAATTGTGAGGAGTGTATAAGACAGGTATCATCAATTGTGGACATTGCGGGTACAAATAGTTACAATCAACACAGGTATTGTAGCATAGTTGATGGTGCCTCAATCCCATCTAAATAATGGATCATCATCAGGACTGAGATAAATATGTGCCCAAGACTGAGCAACCAATACACCCCTACATTGGTAAACCATGCAAAAAATTAAGGCCAGAAAGTTCTTAAAGGGACTCCGTGCAGATGTGTCTAGGAATTTGCTCCACAATGGGCAAAATAATTTAATGAGAGGCGATATCAGGCTCCACACTATGCGGACCAAGAAAGTAGATTCATCTAAGGCAGGGGGAGGGGTGTTCCGATCGAACACCAGTCAGAATGGTTCAATACCATTAGTAATTGTCAGTCCAGAAAATGTATGGTCTTTGCACTTTCCTTCTGATTTACTTTGGAGAATCATACAGAAAAAATTACCAGATTAACCAGGTTGAAACATTTCTTCCAGATGAATGAGAGCCTCCTCAATGAAGTGGACACAACTTGGGGCACCTCACCAATGAATATTATCTTGTTGAACAGTTTTAATGCTGAGCTCTCCTTGTGCTCTCAAATCATTGTAGTGTTCAAGTGGCTTAACGTGCTACTGGTCTGCCCTCCAAAGTCTCTTCAAAACCAGTCATCACATGGATGCCATGTGTGCTAGTCATTTAACATCTTCAATATTGTGACATAAAGATGTCCAGTCTGCATATGAATCTCAACAATGGAGTCTATTGCTTGCAAAATCAGCCAGTCAGAATATTCCTAACCTACCACAAATGTGAAACAACAACCAATCAGGAAAAACACTTCAATAGCTCTAGGCAGAAACAAGGACCAAGTTCAATATTCACAAACTCCTTCCACAAAGCCTACAGGGGCATAGGCCCAAATAAATTACCTTATGGTCCCTTAGTATTCACAAATGAGGATCCTTTGCTCAGCCGCTACGCACTTCATCCCTTATAATCCTTCAAGTGGCTCAAAGAACTCAGGTGAACTGCATCGCAGGGCTCTAAGCTGTGAATTGCCTTGAATCAAAATTCAAACTCTTATAAGATATATTCTTCTCCAAAGAAGCCACAGTCAAAGAACACTGAAAGGTCTTGCCTAACAACTAGACTCTGGATAACCTAAAATGATGGCTTTTTATTCTCATCTTTGGTTTTCTGAAGCAACCAAAATATAACTTCTGCTGTGGAAATGGATGTACAGGCTTCTGCAAAATTAAGTGTTATTTATCCTTCACAACACAGTGGTGTACAGTTGAGAACCCTGCATGTATATTGCTGCTCGTTAGACGTAGCCCTCTCTGCAGGGACACCCCAAACATTTTGCCTTCAACACTCCTATTTGTCTGAATCTGTTTTCTTTTTACTTTAGGACTCTGTGCACTTTACCACTGCTAACCAGTTCTAAAGTGCTTGTGCTCACTCCCTGAAACATGATAATATTGGCTGATAGGCATATTTAATATACGTATAGCTCCCAAGCAAAGTGCTATACCGTATACCCGGAACCTGTAAATTAAATGTTATCTAATGTGTCTGTAGCACATACTGTGCACCCACTTCAGTAGCCCTTAAATACATGTGCCAGGTCTGCAACGAGAGGACTGTGCCTGTGGTGACTGACTTGAGGAAAAGGTACTCCTGAGCCCCAGACAGAAGAGGTGAACGCCAAGAGTCTGTTGGCTGACTTCCTCTTACAGCTCCATAGTAACAAAAGCTGAAGAAGTCCACTTTGGGTGCTTGGAGTACTGAGAGAAGACTGGGACATCATTGCCTGTTCATCTGCCCAAGGTGCATCACTGGTCAGCCTGACTTCGCACAAGCCCTATCTATGTTCTTCTCTGCAGCAGCAAATATTGTTCAGCAGTCCTTCTCAGTATGGTTACCCAGGCACGCTCATCATCTAAAGCTTGAGCTTCGTTCCACAGGTTTTCAAGTTCCAAAAAAGAGACTAAATCTTTACATGGAAATCTTCACCGCAACCTCGTCCAAGGGCTCCCCAATGGCGATTCCTCCTCCTTGGATACCAACTGACATTTACCTTCTCAGACATCTATTTTGTTGAAAGTCTAGAGGTAAGCGCCGACCCGTGTCCATTGTGGTTGGCCATATTTTTCGCGCATGCGACTAGATGTCCACAGTTGGCGTTTTGATCTTTTAGGCACAAGTTTTTACAAAAAAAGCAAAAAATTCATAATTCATAACTCTGCTTCTATGAGTTAAATATGTATTGTTTTGGTGTCAAATAATTCATTACATTTTACTCAATCCTTCTAAATTTGTGTGGCATTTTTTCAGGGGCATCTTCTCCCTTGGAGTGAAAGAGCATCCCCAACTTAAAATCCCCCCAAAACGCCAGAGATAAAAAATAAAATGGTAACTTATTTCCATTTTATTTTTTATCTCCCCTCCCGAACAGAGCATCAAGATGGGGGTGGGACAGCTGCTGAGTGACAGCAGCAGGGAGGAGGGTGGGCTGATTGTGCACTGTTTAAAGTGTGCATGTCTTGTTGGGCGACCGTCTTGCGATGGCCAGCCACACATGGGCACTTTAAACCTCTTTAACCCAGCTGTCTTAAGACAGCTGGGTTACAGTAAGTGCGGCCTCCAGAGTGCTGTGTAGAGCTGAGTGAGGCTGCTCTCTCGAATCAGGGCACTGCTCTCACCAGCATGAGACCAGTGCCAAGATTGGTCATCCAGTTCCTGTGGAAAGAAGAGGATCGGAGAGGAGAACGTCACGTTCTGGTAAGTTTATTTTGTGTGCTATTTATTTTAATTTTATTTTTTGCACGTGCAAACCCGCCACCCCTCTCCCTAAATGTCAGCCACCATTAGGTTGTGTTTTCACTTTATTGCAGTTTGTGTGCTGCATAAAAACTTTAGCTATTGCCTCCAAGTTAAGCCTTTCTGCTTTTGTGCCAAGCTACCAAATAGTTAAGAACAGGATAATTTAGTAAGTTTATTGTTTCATCATGACAGGGATTGTGGCTGTTGCTTGAGTTGGTTTGAGACTCCACTCAAACGTCCACAGCCTGTAATGATTCTGAGTTGCAGTGACAAAAGCACAAGATATTCCTGCTCTTTACTGTATCTGACTGTGGTTTTCCTCTGTGAGTCATTACAAATTATGAGGAAGCTGAAGGTTCTTGCCGGCTGCATAAAATAGATTTGTGATGCTGAACAGTGTGTTGCCAACATTAGCTCAATCTGACTGTCTCTGCCTGCAGAAGCTTCAGTGCAACAACCACCAAAGTAAGTCACCTGACTTGTTGATGCAAAATGAGTGCTAAAACTCCTTTAGTTAATTCATACCTCTCTTCTCTGAATGCCAAGAAGTTTGAATCTCCATGTAGTCCTAAGCTCTCATGGTGTCAACACTACAGTGTTCTTCATATGTACAGTTGAGGCCAATCACTGCGACTTTGCTCTGTGTCAAGCCTTACTTACTCTTCAAGCCCCAAGCAGAGGACTACTTATGCCCCAGGGACTTATTTGAGTGTGGCTATTTTGATTGTTTCCTGTAAAGAACCCCTGCCCACTGCTCCTTGGAATTAGTGTGCCCCACTTTGGTTTAGAACCAACATCTGCATCTGCATCTCTTGTGTGTGTGTGTGAGAGTACCGTTATCCATGCTTAACTTGTACTGCATGCAAGGGACTTTAGACTAATAATGCCCATTAGGACTCTGCTGTCATCCGGGGTCACCATGAAGATTTTGGTTGAGTTCAATGCTGACCTGCTGAGAGCAGATGTATATCTCATTCCTCTGCTTTTGCTATTATGTGGGTGCAGGCGTGAGTTTGAACAACCAACAATAACTTTTCGTTTGGTGCTTGTTTTTTTCCAAAGTTTGAATTGCTAAAGGACCATGTTGTAACTTTTCTATTTTTGTGCAAGGGAAGCGTGATTTGGCAATGTCCACTGTGATCAAACTGGAAGCATGCACTGCTGATGCCCATGTTTACTTGCTGTCTGTTTGTAAGAGAATTATATAGTGCTGATCCTGTTTGTTTTGTGAGTGAAAAATGTGTACCTTTCACTTTACCTTACTCCCTGCACTCATCTTACACAATACATTCCTCCTTGCACAGTGCTTCCTCCATGCGTTAGAATAGACCAGTGAATGCTTATGCAGTGCTCTATATTAGTTAGCATTCCCAGCACCATTTTCTGTTTAGACGCCATTTTGAATGATGATCGAAACTAATCCTTTACTGTTTCTGAAAAAAAACTTCCGTTGAGTTTTGTTTCTGCAATAATGAACTGCTAGTGCCAGTGCATAGCTTTCCCACTAGATAGATATCCTCTCACACTTGTCTGGTGGTGGGGGAAGGGTGAAACAACTTTGGATTGTATTAGGTTGTGTACAATACGAGAACCAAAACTTTTTTTGTATTTCACTGTCTAGCTGCAGATGCCTGGACAGTTACACTGCGGGTGTGTCTTTACTCTGGTATGAAATGCACATAATGTATTGTTTTGCTTGATGATCTTAAGTTTCCTCTGTACCACTCTCTTGAGTGAATCTGAATAAAACAATTATTGGTGTATTCTCCACTGTTCCTCCGACTCTTCATTTGGTATAGACGGTCTGAGGTGACCCGGGTGGCTTCAAGCGGGTCACTTCCTTCACACGTGCCCTGCACTTGTAGGAAATGGCATTTTTTTTCACATGGTTTCCACCAATGTTTGTCCTATGTGTTTTGCTGGCATGTAAACTATGATCACTGTACTGTTGCTGAAAGGAGTAAAGTTCCTGTGATCCTCCTTAAACAAGTTGAAATTGGCTCAACCCTGTTTGACTCAAAGTTCCTACAAGGACATAGTATATGTTGCAGAAATATATCCCTGCATGGGACGTTAAATGCCGCCTGTGGACTGCAGCATCTATTGTACCATCCATTACAATGGCAGAGAAAATATGACTTCAGGCCTACACTGTGTAGCATCACAGCAGCAGCTCCAATCCCATTGTAAAGATAGTTTTGACAAAAGCCTTATTTCAAACACTAAACAAGTCATCCCTAAGTGCACCTTGCTGGCCACTAGGTAGGCTACATAATATTTAGGAAAGGAACATGTGTGGCATTAGAAATTGCATATCCCCCTAGAGACTAGTCCCAAAATGACATTGTAACTGGACATGCTGTGACTGCCATATCAGAAAAGTCAACATATAGGCTATACACTTTGTTCTATGATGCTTTACATGTGCCATCTGTAGAATCCATTCACAGAAATTTTTATTTTAATAAAAATACAATCTAATGATAAAACTGATTTTTTATTAAATATATTGATAATGTAACCTTTAGAAAGTTGCCTTTACCCGGTCTGAAGCTGTTGGAAGCTAATGTTTCATTCATTGTCCAGCATCTGCCCAGCTGGACTTCACCTGAATAAGCAATGAAAACTGTGCCTCGAACAAAGACAACAGTATGGTCGTGGGGGATGCTTTCCTCAACCTTGCAAGAAGATCATTTAAGGGAAACCTGGGAATATCATTTACTTGAAAGGGGATCTGCCCTTTCACAAATAAATTCAAGGGGATACCTAGAGGAATTAACCTTTCCTGAAGGAAGTAGTCGTTTTCCTCCCAGTCAGGTTGGCAGCAAACTGATACAGGTTTCCTATCATGAATTTTGGAAAAAGGGTTCACTGTGAGATGTATTTTGCAATATGGCAAATAGTAACGGATGCAACAGTGGCTAGGGCTGCCCCTGGATACACTTACCTATATGGGTAGGGAGGAGCAGGAGTTACCCCACCCACTAGCTGATGCAGAGCATAAATGTGGCACCGACTCATAAACCTTTCTGGAAGATAAGAAGGGGACTGAATTTGCAGCCTGTGACCTGACAAGAGCCCTGAAGGACTCGGCCTGCCCCATTTGTACCCAGGACAAAGAAGTGGACCTCAAGGGTCAGTTGCCTGACCTCCGGAGTGGCTACAGGGTTGCAACAAGCTGAAAGAAACCTTATCCCTAAAAGGCCTAATTGACAAGAGACAACTGGATCTGGACTAGACTTTGGTATTGGTCTCTGCTTGATACACTGAGAGTCTCTATATGCCTTCCCCAAAGGTCCTGGTTGCCCTACATGTGTACTCCTGTGGTTGATGGGGCACCAGAAAAAGGTCGGAAAAGTTTGGAAACTTTTCTAAAACATTTGCTCCAGAGCTCCTGAGGGACCCACCAGAAAAAATATTCATCTGGAAGTTTACCAGTGTTAGACTGGATTTCAGACTGGTCTTACTCAAATATCCCCACACATCCAAAAATCGACTAAGTTCCATTCCTCAATGAGTCTTAGAAACTTTTCATCAAGAAATCTTCAAAGCTCAAGAGCACCAGTGGTACCAAACTGCCTCAAGTATCTGACCTTAGGTTTCACGGAGGGGACTACAGTTTCAGCAGGGACTGGTTCAGGGAAGATTTTTCTTCACAACAAGTGACACAGTCCCTTTCTGAATTGGGACTTAGAAACGTTTTCTAAGTTTTTGACTTTGAGACTTTAACTTGGACCAGTCCGGTTGGTGTATCTAACCTGGAGGCCCTTTTGGTTAGCTTCATATCATGACTAGGTCCTAGTCTGCCCCTTCCCTAAATATTTATTGGTTCTTAATGCTTTTTGGAGCTACTCCTTCTTAAAACGTTAAAAAATTCATATCTATTGTGTCCCTGCTTGGATTTTTGGAGTTTGATGTTACTTCATTTACTTTCACTCAATTTTTCTAGTTCGCTTTGGGACTTTTATTTTTGGTATTTTGAATTTATTACTGTTTTGTTACTGTTAGAAATGGGAATCCCATTTCTAACAGTAACTGCATAAATACTTTACATATTGCCCTAAGTTCAGCCTCTATGCTCTGTACCATAGTTACCAGAGGGTTGAGCTGAGGTTAATTTAATGACTTTCGGGGATCACCATAGCAAGCAGTGTTACTATTCCTTGAAACGGGCTGGAATCCTCCCCAAGTAGTAATCCAGTTTCTGAAAGCACCCCACTATTATTTCTGCATTTCATCTTTACACTTTGACTATCCCAGTGAACCCTGCATTTCTCTTGCAACCAGGGATCTTTTGCATAAAGAGCACCCACTTAGCACTTTGAAACAGCAGTGTGTGATTTCCTGTGTGGTGAAAATCTGCATCATCTGCTGCAGTTCATGTGATACCCATTTGTAAATATCTTCTCAATATAAAAAAAGCTAAAACAAGGAACATTTCCAAATCTTGTTACGAAAAGGGTTTAGCACTGTAAATGAATTAGCAATCACACCATGTAGCCAGTTTTACTATGTCTACAAGATTTATTCTACTTGAACCAAGTCCCCATGAACAGTTGTTATGCGGTTGGCATACATTTGAGGAAATAGCACGTGCTACCTCAACCCAATAATTGGGGTTTATGTAAGATTATGATTTTGCAATACAAAATGTGCACATGCCTTATGGTAACTGAGAAATTGGGTTGTTGATTAAGTAGAGGGTGAGTCCTAGTCAAGCAGCAACAACTATATTTGTCAGGGTAAGGCACAAGCAAACCCAAACTTAACCTGTGCTCAACCCCCTGGTAGTTTAAAACATAGCAGACAGGCTTAACTTAGAGGCAATGTGTAAAGTATTTGTGCAACACTTCAAACAGTAAAGAAGTGAAAACATCACTCAAAAAAATCCCACACCAAGATAGAAACAGAGCTGAATATAATAAATACAGCAAGACCAAAATGACAAAAATCCACTTGGCAGAACCGGAATCATCAATGTTTAAAGTTTAAAGAATAAAATAGAGCCTGAAAGTGGAAAGCACCAGCCACGGCTATCTGGTCACTCTGGTCTGGCTGAAAGTGAAACGTTCAGGCCATCGGTGATGGAGAATAGGTCAGATATAGTGCCAGGTTAGTCCTGCTGAAGTTTTACCTTCTTAACTTTGTGCCAAGAGTCCCATCCGCATCGTAGAGGGGCATGAGGAACAGAAAGCGCATTGCAAGAGGCTGTCGGCGAAGCACGCCAAACCAGTCAACATCACTGGCAGGGAATTGCTGGAGCTTCACGCTGGCAGACCCAGAGAGTGATCAAGGCTTCAATACGAATAGTCAGGCTTTGTGCTGATTTGTGGTCCAAGCGATGAGGGTTCGGTGTGAAGGGGCCAGTTTACAGTCACAAAGAGCCCAAAAGTCTTATTTCAGCCCCTGTAAGCCACACTAAGGGTCCGGTACTACAGGAGCACCACTTGTGGGTTAAGGAATACACTGCATTTTGGTCCATGGGCTGGTTCAGGATGTTGAGGAACCTTTTATTGTCCCTGAGGCTCAGATCAGGAGGCCAGCAGAGTAGTCCTTGGAGTCACTCTGGGGTCCTATGTTCAAGATGAAGCTGCAGGGCCAGGTTTTCTCCACCAGGCAAGAATGCAGCAGGCAATCACAGCAGAGCGCACATTCCTTCATAGCAGCAGCAGTACAGCAGTGTGTCAGCCTTTCAGCAACACAGCAGTCCGTCCTTCTGGCAAAGTATCCACAGGTCCAGAAGAGTACTGAAGAGTTGGTATCTGACGTCCAGTATTTATACACAGTTGTGTCTTTGAGATGGGTTGAAACTTCTAGGGGCATGCCATTGAAGTGTACAGATGCCCTGCCTTCCTGGCACTGGCACCAGACTAACTCCAGGGCATATACAGCCCTTTATGTGGTGATAGGACGCAGTCTATTCAAGTATAAGCGGGGCTGAGTCCAGTTCCCCTCACCCATCCTGCCAGAGATGGCCCATCCAGTCACCCCTAGGCTTCCACATGTCTGTGACTGTCTAGGAGGAATGCACAAAGCCCAACTATTAGCTACACCCATTCATGGTAGTCAGTGACAGGCTGCCGGCACCAAGGGCCATCAGTACGAAATTTCCATTTTGCATTTCCTAAATTGTGAATCCCCAGTAATCGCTATTTAGGAAATGCATAATGGATTAGAATAAAAATAGAGATTTCCTAATAACAATTCCTACAGATTAGGAATCACTATTAGGAAATTGCTATTTAGGTAAGCTAAACCATTTGTACCTCTGGGCCTAGAGGCCCATAGGCACGAATGGTTTTGCATTTCCAAATGTATGATTTCCTAATAGGGAATCGCAAATTAGGAAATATAAAACCAAGGGTGGCCATGGGCCTGAGGCTCCCCTTGATGCACCTCGGAAAAAAAGTGATGCACATGTAAAGCGGAAAAATTCCCTATGGGCAACTGCATGCTACATGGCACTTTAAAAATGCATTTTGGGTGCATTTTCTAAATTTGAACATGTTTGCCATTGACTTGGAGTCCATGGTAAAAGCATTTCCTAAATGCTCATTTTGCATTTAGGAATGCTTTGTACATGTGCTTAGGCAATCGCAAATAGGAAATCCCTATTCGCAATTTCCTATTTAGGGAATCCCAAAAGTGATTTTTACTGAGCAGAAATCGCATTTTGCGATTCCCTATCTTCCTTTGTACATATGAAAAGGCACTTTGGCATTTCCTAATGGACCAAAATTGTATATTAATCTGTTCAGAAATGCTAAATCCTCTCATAAGTATATCCCCAAATCTCCAAGGTAGGAGAAAATGCCAACTTTCTAAAAGTGACATTTTGAAAAATGTAACTTAAAATCCGCCTTTGACATAAGTTAGGATTTCAAAATTCCAATTCCAAAGACACCAAACAGGAAGGGGATACCTGTTTCCATTTAGAAATTACACTTATAAAAATTTAATAAACTAATTCCAATGTTACCCTATTGGAGAGGTAGGCTATGCATTAGTGAAAAACGTATGAAAGAGATTTTCACTACCAGGACACGAAACACTTAAAAATGCATATCCTACCTTTTAAATACATTGAACGCTGCCCTCTGGGCTGTCCTGGGCCTACCTGAGGGGTGACTTCTCTATGTATTAAAAAGGAAGGTTTGGTACTGACAAAGGTTTATTTTGGCAGGTAGATGGCAGTTCCAAATTGCACACACAGGCTGCAATGGCATGCCTGAGACATGTTTTAAAGTTATACTTACACCTGTGGAGCAATCCGAGCTGCAAGCCTGCCAGTCACCTTTCATTTACAGGCCCTGGGCACAGGTGGTGCCACTTTACCAGGGCCTACCCTAGGCATGACATATGTTTTAAAACAGTAGGTTTGGGCCTGGAGGAAGGTTTATTTTTTTCAGATAGGAATGGCAGTTTCAAACTGCACACGCAGGCTGCAATGGCAGGTCTGAGACATGTTTTAAAGTGCTACTGAAGTGGGTGGCGCAATCAGGCATACTCACAGTGTAAATAACAAGGACCACCTGTTTGGAATATTAATTCTAAATACAGGGAAATAAACAGTGTAAAAAACATGGCATAATATTGACAAATTACTTGGGAGAAAATGCACTAAGGAACCACAGAAACCAAATAATTATAAAAAACTATATTTCATTTAATAGGTATACAAATCTTCATATTAAAAGCAATTGGTAAAAAACATAAATTCAAACGAATTATATGGAAAACAAATATACAATTATCATACAATACATAAAAACATATAAAAAAAGTTTTATAACAGTGGCAATCAATATTGTTCGACGCGCGTTTCGGCGTTATGGGAAACGTCTTCCTCAGGAGCCACAAATAAAATCTAATTACAGATCATTAGGACGGTGTTTCAAAGATAGTGCTTTCATTCTCTTTTTATATTTATGTCTTGTAGTTTAAGTCGTGGCACAATATCGCTAGTTGCTCACAACGGGGTAACACCACTTAGATAGATCGTAACTGTCTCTTTAGTCCATATAACCGGCCTTCATATGGATTGTCAACAGAACTCAGATCTAGATCGATAATTCAAATACTGGGTGTATTCCTTTTATCGCGGAGCGCCCACACTTGTTGACGTCCTGGACCCGCGATTGTTTACGTATCCCTTAAAACGGGAATTTTAATTTTGCGAAGGAAATCTGGATATAAAAAAATCAAAGGGAGAGGTTGTTTGTTGTTAACTATTTCGATTCTGTCGAAGCCACGCAGCTGATACCTGCCGACGTGTTCGTAGCCGTGGGAGAGTATATCGCCACGCCAAGTTAACAATTCGAAAAAGGGAATTCCGTCCTGCATGTATCAACCCGCGGGAGCCGCAAAAGATGGCTGCTGGCGTCCCGCAGCCGTTGGAAAGATATATGATACAATCAGGCATACTAGCAGCATTTAATCTACAGGCCGTGCCACTTTACCAGGTACTTACAAGTAAAGTAAAACTCCAATTAGGTATAAACCAATGTTGCCATGTTTTAAGCAGAGAGCACAAGTACTTTAGCATTGGTTAGCAGTAGTACAGTGTGCAGACTCCTAAGGATAAAAGAAATAGGAGGTTAGAAGGCAAAAAGGTAAGGAAAAACCACACTGCTAGAATTGTGGCCTCTAGTTGGCAGTGGCTTGCACCCTGTCCAAGTAGGGACACATCCTTCTTGTCAGGGTAAGGGAGTTACATACACAAGACAACCCCTGCTGTCCCCCTTGGTAGCTTGGCACGAGCAGTCAAGCCTATCTCAGAGCAATGTGTAAAGTATTTGCACATAAAACCCACAGTAACCCAGTGAAAACACTACAAATGGACACAGCACAAGTTTGGAAAATTAACCAATCTTAATCTAAACAAAACAAGATCAAAACACAAAAATAGCTAACATACACAACTCAAGACATCACTTTTTAAAGGTTTAAGCAATTCAGTCCATAAAATTCTATGAATGCATTGATTTTAGCATAAAGTGCATTTGATGTGTCAAAATCCAAGATGTAAAACAACCACAAAGGAGGGAAGCATCACAAAACACATGCAATACATTGATTCTTAAGTCGCAGGGGAATGGAGGGTTGAATTTGGCTGCACTCAGGATAAGTATTGCGTCAATTCCTTACTGCGGGAAGAACCGATGCATCAATTTCCAAAGGCAGCTCCATTACTGCGGGGCTATGCAGTGGAAACTTAGCGTACAAGTGCGATGCATGGAAAATCCAGGCATGGTGGGTTGATGCTGCGGTGAAACATGCGCTACGTCGATTCTTTTAGCTGCCGGCAGGTGATGCATCAATTCTTTCAGTCACACAGCAGGTCAGAGTGGGAGTCTCAGAATTTGGAGACACGGTGCTCTGGACTCACAAACATGTGCTTTGTCGATTTTTCAGCCACTCCCCGGTGATGCATTGGTTTTTCTGCCACATAGCAAGCTTGTGGTGGGAAAAATAGCACTGAATGGCGATGCATTGATTGTCAGTTCTTGAAGTAGCAAAACCACCTCAAAGGGCCCAGAAGGGAAGTTGGTAAAACTTGGCAGGTCAGAACTCTAGCAAAAGAGTTCAGGGGAGATGCAGATGACGTCTTTAGTGGCCCTGAGACTTCCAACAGGACGCAAGCACACACACACCCTTGGAGAACTAGGAAATCAGGATTCCAGAAAGCAAAGCCCAAATCTTCCACTGCTCACAAACAGAAGCAGCAACTGCAGGCTACCCTGTAAATTATCACAGCAGAGGATCAATACTCCTCATGACATCTCTTTAGCTCTTCTTCTTGGAAGAGTCTTCAGTCCAGAATTCTCTCAAAATTTGGAGTTGCATGACCAATACTTATACCCCTTTCTGCCTCCGAAGTAGGCATACTTCAAAGGATACCCTTTGAAGTGCACAGATCCTACCTTGCCCTGTCCTGGCTCCAGGCACACTACAGGGGGGCATAGACAGCATTGTGAGAGGACAAGCACAAACCTACTCAGGTATCAGTGACAATTCCTCCCACCACTCTAGGTCAGGGAGATCCATCAACTTAGTGATTGGCAATTAGGATATGCAGGGCACAGCCCAGCCCAGCTCTCTTTTTGTGAATGCACACACAGCCCAATGTCAGTCTAAACCAGACATGGATTCCACAAGCATGCAGAGGCATGGAATGGTAAAGCAAGAAAACGCTCACTTTCTAAAAGGGACATTTTCAAACACACAATTTAAAAACCACCTTCATAGAAAGATGTGTTTTTAAATCCTAAGTTCAGGGAACCCGAACTCTAAATCTTTAGACAAGCACATGTTCTACCTTTCACATACATTGCACCCTGCCCATGGGGCTACCTTGAGCCTACTGTACGGGTGCCTTACATGTAGAAAATGGGAAGGTCTGGGCCGTGGGTGCACTTGCCAGGTCGACATGGCAGTTTAAAACTGTACTTGCAGACACTGCAGTGGCTGGCCTGTGACTTGTTTGCAGGGCTACTCATGTGGGTGGCACAATCAGTGCTGCAGGCCCACTAGTAGCATTTAATTTACAGGCACTGGGCACACACAGTGCACTTTACTATGGACTTAGCAGTAAATCAGTTATGCCAATCATGGGTAACCAATCATAATCACAATTTACACAGGGAGCACTTGCACTTTAGCACTGGTCTGCAGTGGTAAAGTACCCAGAGTTCAAACATCAGCAACAAAAAAGCTCAGCATATAGTCAAAAATACAGGAGTTAGTGGCAAAAAGGCAAGGGAGACCACGACAAAGATGCCAGGTCTAATACATGCCAAGGATGGCAGTTTTTACAGTAACCTCAAAAAAGAAGGTGTACAGATAAGATTGGCTGAGAAAAAAACATGCATTACAATGAATTTCAAGATGAGTTGAACATTCAAATACAATAATCTGAAACATGAACGTAAATTCATGAAAATGCCTAGGGCAGCCTTAGTAAATTCGCACACCATTTAGTCACCAATACAACCACAGTGTGACCGAGTTTCCCTCCTTTAGCGCCCTACTGAGGTACTCAGAATGAACAAGAAGAGCAAACTTTACTCTCTCCTTGTGCCAGTACCCTCATAACTGCTAAGGTCAGGGATAGCAAGGGCAGTGCCGAGGATACCAACTGTTAAGCCGTCTGTAGCAGCTGCTACCCCTGGTTACTACTAATTGGCATCCATAGAACCATCTACAGATATTACCCGAATCTTTGGACATGTTATTCTTCATTTGTCAGCTTTGCATACGTCTGATATGTTGAGGTATGTTATGTTAGGTTATGATATGATTTATGTTATGTTTGGTTACGTTATGTTGGTTCATTTGGGTAGCACAATTCTGCATTTTGCAGGGTTCTGTGCATTTCAGAACCAGAATGCCACGGCTGAAAGAATCTCCGAGTTGTGCATGAAAGTATATCCACATGTTTGATTTAAAAAAAATACATTCCAGTAGGAAACATGACAATCACCAAACTAAAATTGAGGAATGTCAAACTCTTCTGTCTAAAAGTTACTGAACAGAGCCTGACTTGCCCCTCAGACGTATTTGTTATGAATCTACGAATCATTATACAAGCAATAGGTAGATTCATTTGAATGTATTGTTGCCTCTGACCAAAAGAGAACTATGATTTATTTCCATGGTTATAATATCTGATTTTTTTTTATAGGGACATACATTAAGGTGAATGAGACCAAATAGTAGAAGACTGGTTAAAATATGAAATATTCATATAATCCCAAGAGCTTGGTTTTAAAAGAAGGAGCTTTGTTGAACATGAACCAGAATGCCATTCTTTCTGTGCAAACAGGTTTGCAGTCAAATATGAAATGCAGGGTGGCGATATGATTTTTATATTCATCAATTTTCTTTCACATTTAAACAGTCTTCATGTGTTTGACTTTATACTTAGAGTTACCCTTTGGTCTCATTTTTTTCACGTTACATACTTTATCCTGTGTGGCCTTAAAAAGCTGCGACTGCCCGACAAACCTTGACTGTCCGTACATATTCATTTGAACAAGTATACTTACATATAAACTAACTGCCAATCTCTACTTTTACTGTAAAATCTGTATTCTGCACCTCTGCATACATATCTTTCCCTTTTTTCATTTGGCCTTTTGTTCTTGTCTTAACCTGAATCCATTGGTAGTGCTAAAATCGTAAATGATAGCTGAAAGCAGGAATATAAAACTGAACCTCCCATTAAATTTAATATATCCTTGGTTCCTAGTCTAGTGAAATTGGTGGTTAACTGCTTGCCACAGATAGCCGAGTGTCTTTTAAAAAAAACTCTCTTAGGCAGGACAGGGCAGCATAGGGCAAATAAAAAGACAGATGGCTGGCTTGGTTCACAGCCTATACTCAAGGGAGGCCGCTTCAGATCATTTGAAGGTACTTTCTGAAAATTGGGAAGCTATTTTCTTTCATATGCAAAACCTCTGCTCTCGCCTCTTTTTTAGCAGTCTAGTCTTATTTTCCGAATGCCATTTCCTCTCTTTAATGATTATTCTGCAGCAGCAAAATAGAACTTCTCTGCCACAATTCATACCGTTAATTCCTGTGCACACGTGCTATCAGTACATACTGCTATGAGTCGTTAACTGATGCACATTATAAACAGAAGGGGTTAAGATGAAAAGATAGCCAAATAAACGTTTTACAGTCTTCCAAAATTTAAAAAAAGATTATTTTCAAAGTATCTAGATAAGCAATCAAATAATAAAATTACACTTTTATGAAAAACGGAATTTCACAATCAAGGAAAACCCTTAATGAAATCTCATATTTTATATTTTCCTGAGTGCTCTGGTGAATGGACGTTACTGTCATGTGAGAGCTGGGCTGTGTGTATGTCTAGAGCTCAGGTAGTTAGCACGTTTTCAATGTGATCTAAACCCTATTTTGCAGTCGTGACGTGATAACTAGAAAGTTTTTTTCGCAATTGTCATAAATTAAAAATGTAGAATCTGTACCTGTTTGTGTGAACCTGGCTTGTGCATGCTCTATGTACGACAGGAATGTCTAAGGAAGGTTCATTTGGTATCAGTTATATGCCAAATGTTCGGAACATCCAGGTGAGAAACATACTAGAAATGTAAATGGAATTTATTTTCATAATTAGCGGCTATTCTGTAAATACTTCTTTGCACATTGCCTTCATAATCCTGCCTAACAAGGCCTCATTGCTGAGGCCATTTCTACCCAATTCATAAAAACGTTTTTGTGAGCAATGGCAAACAATTGACATCCCTTTCAAGAAACAAAGGGCCAGATGTACACCAGATGTACACCTCTTTTTAGCAGTAGCAAACGGGAAATCAACCCGATTACGCCGCTAAAAAGGTTTGTGGTATGTACAAACCCTATTTTGCGAGGCCGTAACCTATTACTGACTCCCAAAATAGGGTTTTTGAGTCGCTATTCGTAAGGGGCGTGGCAAGGGTGTCGATTGATTTGCGACCTCAAATACAGTAGCAAAAAAATCGCAGTTACCGCCTACTTCAAGTAGGTTGTAAGCCAGTCACAAAGGTGAAGATCTCTCCAGAGGAATGTATGCGAAAATATTTTTTAGGAGCAGGCAGTGGTCGCACGGACCACTGCCTGCCCTTAAAAAATGAAAAGAAATCATTTCATTTTTTTTTCTATCAAACACATACTATTTTCCTTTAAGGAAAATGGGCTGCATTTGAAAAAAAAATACGCTGCATTTTTTTTTTTTTAAATACAGGCATGGTGGTCCGCTGTCCCCAGCAGACCACCATCCCGGTGATATGTGAAATTCCTAAGGGGTCGCAAATTGTGACCTACCTCATTAATATTAATGAGGTAGGTCTTTAGCGACGCCATTAGGAATTACAAACAGTGTCTGAGATACTACTGAACATTCCATTTTGTGAGTCGCAAATTGCGGGTCGGAAAATATTGCAATTGATAAAATGGAATGGTCGTACATCTCGTCCAAATACATTATTTGTTTCTTTTCAGTCCGAACCTGCCAGCCACCTTACAGGAGTGATTAGGGGCCACTTAGAGAGAGGTTCCTCCACAGAGCACTGCAAGTTTTAGAGGGACGAGGCCACACATAATATACTGGAGTAGAGGCAGTGTTGCCACTTTTCCTAGAGAAAAAGGTCAGTCCACTCTTCACATTGTAAGATTCTGCAAAAGGCCTACACACCATTGTTAAGTAAAACTCTATATGAAATAATTTTTATTTATTTTATCCTTGCTTTTATGTCTTTGTTTACTTAAGTTATCAGTCAAAGTCAGTAGGACTGCCGTAGAACACCTTCTAATGTGTTTTCTTCATACATTAGCTGTTTAAAGTATGTACTGATAAGGGGAATGACATAAGGCCAGGATAGTAAATGGTAATCATTGCAGATGATTTCACAATGTTGCCGTTAATGGATCTAATGAAATTACATATTTCTTTCATGCATGCTTTGAATGACTATGATAAATGTGCCAGGCCAAACTTAAACGCGTATTATACTTCACAAAGATATACATGTGTAATGTACATATTTGCAACCCTGCTTGTATGTCAAATATGGATGCATCCTTTCACCCTTTGCAAAGTGTGAGAGTTACAGCTCAGATATGTGAAATACCTATAGTAAATGTATACATGAATAAAAGAACATTACTTATATTATCTTTCCCTGGTGATGACCAAGGAGTGACTGAACAAGTAAAAAAGCATTTTCTGCAGAGGTGCTAAAGCAAAGTTAAAAAAATTATATTTCATATTAGTTTTTCACAGTAACGTATCTTAAAAGAAATTGTCTAAAATGCCCTATTATTGTGGGCGTTATTATTGCATGCACCCAGTATACCATGTTGGCAAGATACATTATAAAACATTTATCCATGCATTAAGCCAACTTTGAAGGGCATTGTTCACGAGGCAAATGAGTGTCCCTCCTAAATCTGTCTTCTAGAGCACTTTGCGTCATTTCAGTGATTTTGCTGTCTTTGGGATGGAGGGGATCCTACTGGCAATTTTCATTCTGTGAGGCGTATGACAGCCTTGTACCCCTCTACCTCGGAACAGCTGATGCCACAAAGAAAACCAGAGAGTATAGAAGCATAATAATTTTATAATCTACTTTTGATACATTGCTGCACTGTTGATTTTGGGTAAATAACTTTTGTTGGCTCGTCTCTACAATGTACATGATGGGCTTCTTATACAATTCTACAGACGTTCTTGTGGCAGAGAATTAATACATTATTTCATCAGTTCTGTGTGACCACCTATGTACTGATTGTAGTCCAGGATAGTCAGAGGTTTTGTAACAAGTGTGTCCTGACTACACCCAGGAAATGCATCGTCATCTCTTCATGAATGGTTGACAGCAGATGCATATCCTGTGAACTTCATAACTAGTAGTTTTGTATATCTAATTGCCCATGTTTCATTCCTTCATAATTTAATGCAACCATGGAAACTGAAATAATTTTTCTTATGGTGTATTGTGCCACATGCGAGAGTGTTGTTGGCAGGGATATTTTGTAATAATGACAGGTCTCTGGAAAACTATTCTCAGCCCCGCTTCTCATCCTTGTCACTGCTTTCATGCTTTCAGACTACGCTTCTTAGGTCGGTGGCTATCAACATTTCAGCCCCTGATTAGCTTTGGATCGTTTTGCTAAGTTCCAAAACGCATATAAAATTGTGTTCAATTATGTTAAATTATAGCAGTATTTGTGGTAAGGGAGAAGATTTAGCTATAAATCAGGCAACAATAAGTGTTCAAATTAACTTTTTTATATTTTCTATTAACATTAATAAATACATTATTTTAAAAAATCTGTCTATTTACTTGTTTCAACCGTATGCATTTGAGTGCTAGTGAGTATGGAAGGGGCACATACATTTGACAAGGAAGTAGGAAGGAACTGACCTGTGTATATTTTGTGTGCATAAGTGTGAGAAATGTTGCCTCTGATTGTGTGTGCCCTGGTAAGGTTGATGGATGTCGGTGTGGAGTGCTTTGAGACAGTGTGATTCAGGATGTTGGTGTGGTTAAAGGTTTATCTGTGTGAGAAGGTTTTTTAGGTCGAGCCTGTCCCATTCCGCAGGAATGGATAGGATCGAATTCAAGTTCTCGATCGGCTAGTGAAACCACTGGCGTTTCTTCACAGTGCATGTGAGGTCACGTGGCCACAAAGAGGGTCACGTGACCACACAAGCACGCGCATCTCCCTAATCTGCCTGCCTCCCCTCGCTCGCATTCACGCCCCAGGCTCTCCCACCCCCATCCGGCTTCCCGGCTTCCCTCCTCGCTCGCTCGCATTCACTCCCCAGGCTCTCCCACCCCCATCCGGCTTCCCGGCTTCCCTACTCACTCGCTCGCATTCACTCCCCAGACTCTCCCACCCCCATCCGGCTTCCCGGCTTCCCTCCTCGCTCGCTCGCATTCACTCCCCAGGCTCTCCCACCCCCATCCGGCTTCCCGGCTTCCCTCCTCGCTCGCTCGCATTCACTCCCCAGGCTCTCCCACCCCCATCCGGCTTCCCGGCTTCCCTCCTCGCTCGCTCGCATTCACTCCCCAGGCTCTGCCACCCCCATCCGGCTTCCCGGCTTCCCTCCTCGCTCGCTCGCATTCACGCCCCAGGCCCGATGACCTTCGTTTTTTTTTCCGGAGAAATGAAACAAGGCGCTTTTGTCATTTAAGCTTACAACTAAGAGCTGCTCTAAGGATCGAGGCTCGACACCAGCTGCAAAATCTTGCCATCACTCTTATGTCGGACTAACAAAAGCGATGACACGGTTTACACGGCCACATGGCAGTGTCGCATTGAGATCCATGCACAGCCCATGGGCCTCCCACCAGAGCATGAGAAACCCACACGTGTCCTTTCGCTCTGACTATACCCGCACCTGCTCCCCATGTAGCACGCTCTGCCCTGGTAACCCCTGAAACAATGCCACGCTCGGGTGGCTCCCTCGCCATCTTGATTTATTCTATCCTCTCGCAGCTTCCTGTCCAGACTGCTTTATCTGGGTGGGTAAGGGAAGGGGCTGGTCGGAGCATGTGTCGCCTCAACGCCAGGCAAGCTCCAACAAGGCACAGCCTCAGATGCGAAACAGCACAGAACGTGAATAAATATACATGTCCAGCAGAAGGTATGCACACCGTAATGTAGCCCAGCAAATAATTTATTTTTACAAATATCACTTACTTTAAATCTCGAAGTTTTTCAACCGTAGTTATTTTAATAACACTGTGATGATGAAAAGCTTACCCAACAACGCTTTAAAAACACAAAAATAAATAAATGCTTTTATTTGAAGATGCAATTTACAGATTGACCAAAGTTCTGTAAAACGGATGCACAGCCGACCACACTATCTTACTGGCGCAAATTTAAATCTCTCATCCAACTGTAGCCCTCTCAAAGTACGTGAATGCAAACCACCATAATCTCTATATTTCAAAACAAGCGTATATTGTACGACCCGTACAAATGTGCTTTATACATCAAATAAATCACGTTAGTGCCACTCGGTTGCAGGAAACTGACATTTCAAATAACTACAGTAAAAAAATAAAAAAAATGTTTAAAAAAAAATTCTCAACTGCAGTACTTAGTAGAAAATAAATATTTCCTGTTTTGAATGAATCCTACAATTTCATATTCACTCTCATTCAGTCAGGTACCGTGAAAGGAAACAATTTCCTTTTATCACTGCTCAACAAAGGATTGCAACTAATTCTATATGAACATAGATCTGAGCAAACACAATCATTGCCCGTTGCAAAGTATTACATGCAGATCTACCCAAGATATCCACTGACAAGATATACAGACCTGCTGCAAAACATAACAAGCATTGGCATAGCCAATAGGTCTCGCTTGTGGGACCTTATAAGTATTTAGTTACAAGGATATTGTGCTGCAAAACAAAATACTTATAAGGTCCCACAAGCGAGACCTATTGGCTATGCCAATGCTTGTTTTAGAATGAGGTAAATACTTTAACTGCTTTTGAGTGGTTCATTTCCCATATGTGAGCGCTTGTCCGGTTAGAGTGTGTAATTAGAGGTCTGCTGAAAGGTCACAAATGTCAGCTGCATATGGGTTTATATATGTGAGAAATTGGATTACTAGTTGCAAGTGTGGTAGGTGACAGATTCTCCCCTCATTACCTCAAAGTGGCCAATCCTGCCAACACTTATCTTCTCTTTGTCTCACTTTCAGGGAGCAATGAACAAAGATCAACTTCCAGCTGTACCTAGCCTTGAACAGATTGCATGCACCAAATGGTTAGCACACGATAATGGCAACTTTCTAAAAGTGGCATTTTCAGAACTATTAATACAAATCCAACTTTCCTATTAAAGAGGGCTTTCAATTTTAATTCTTTAGACCAAGAACATGATCTGTTTATCTGTTCTCAATTGGAAGTTACAGCCTATCAAATGTAATAAGGAAATCCAATGTCATTCTATCAAAGAGGTAGACCTTGCATTATTGAAAAAACACATTTAAGAGCTTTTCACTAACAGGACATTTAAAGCATACAACTAAATGGCCAAGTTTTTAAATACACAGCACCCTGCTTTCTGATCTCTTCAGGGCCTACCTTAGGGGTGACCTATATGTATGAAAAAGGAAGGTTTTGGCCTAGAAATGGTTGTATTTTGCCACGTCAAAGAGGCAGTCTAAAACCTGGACACACAGGCTTCAATGGCAGGCCTCAGACATGTCTAACGGGTTGGCAAATATCAGTGCTACAGGCCCACTAGTGGAATTTAATTTATAGGCCTTGGGCACATGAAGCATCATTTTACTAGGAACGTTCAGGTAAATTAAATATGCCAATTGGGTGTAAGCCAATTTTACCATGTTTAAAGGAGGGAGCACAAGTACTTCAGCACTTGTTAGCCGTGGTAAAGCAGACAACATCCTAATAGCCAGCAAAAACGGCGTCAGAAAACAGAAGGGTGAAGGCAAAACATTTGGGCATGACCTTACAGAAAGGGCCAAGTTTAACATGACCTCCCTTCAGTCAAAAGCCAGGGTAGACTAATCAATACCTTGATGGGCTTCCCTGCTTAGGCGATAGAACATGGACAAAGCCTCTGTTATGCAGAGGCAAATGTCAGTTCTATGCCCTTATGAACTCAGTTAGATCCTTCTGTCTACACTCTCCTAAGCAACTGATCTGACCCATGGAGAATGCTTCCCCTACTCTGTGCACCCTATCTGTGCAGCACTTACACTTAATTTGCTCACAGATTCATCCTAGTAGGCAGACCGTACCACCATGGGCCAAAAAGGGATATGTCCCATTCCACTCCTTAAATCAGACACTTGTCCCCATCCTAAGGAAAACTCTGTCCATAAGTGTAGGAAGCTAGCTCTGTATATAATATACCAAAGTAAGGTATAGTGTGCACAGAGTCCAGTGGATCCCCAAAGACTTACAGATGTAAAAGTAGATAATAACTTACTCTCTATTTGTAGTAGTGTGGTTGAGCAGTAAGGCTTTATCAGAGGGTAGTGTTAATCATTTATTGTACACACTCATCAAGAAATGATTTCACACACTCAAAGACTGAACTCTGACCAATTGTTTTATATAAAAATATATCTTACTTGTATTTTATTTTTAGAACCAATCAGGTTCAGGAAAGTAAAATAGTACTTTTCAAGTATAATACAGTTGAATGCAATTGCATGCAGTTGGCTTTGTTCAGAAATAGTTGAAACTACTTTGCAGTGCATTTGTGATTACTTTTCAGATTTCTTTTTCTACTCATTTTGATATGCGTGGATATCACACTGGGACATTTCCTAGATAAGAGGTAGGTAAAACAGCTTTCACAAAAACACAGCTTCTCCTGTTTCCATACAAACACCCTCAACACTTTTTGCAGAGGAAAACAGTCAATGCAATCCTATGGAGGAAAATTAGATTATTGGTTGGCAGGTAAGTAAACAGTCTTTGGGGTTGAGTTTCTGGGGTAAAAAAAAGGGTTCCCCTAGTGTGAGGGATGCACTAAAAAAATCACCCTCAGCGACACTAAGGCAGCCGGGTGCAGAGTGCTGAGGCCAAATTTATTCAAATGGGTTAGGGAGCCTCCGGTTGGTGGATGCTCATGGGCACGTCACTTGGATATGCAAACAAAGCTCCTAGGGTTTAGCTCAGGCCAAGGGGGATCCAAGATAGCACACAAAGTGTACCCATAGCGGCACAGGGCCTGTCAGTTAGCAGGATGCTGGATCAATGTCGGGAGCCTTATTGGTTTGAATGGGGAAGCTCCGGTCAGAACAAACACTGCAGGCTCGGGCACAAAGATATTTTGGACGCGACCACCGGTTGAAGAGGTAAGTTGGGATGTCATGAGATGCTGGGAAACTGTTGGTTGGGTCACACAAGATTGTGGGGCTTCGGGTACAGGGGTGTCTTTTTGTGTCAGGTTTTCTTACCTGCTCCCATTGGGGGATCCTCCAGATATGGGTTGCAGGCGTCGTCTGGAGACTTGAGGTAGGTCAGGATTACCAGATCCCAGGTCAGGATTGCTGTGGGGTCCCTCCTCTTTGTGTTGGTCCACTCGAACTTGGGCCGTGGTTGTCCAGTGCAGAGTGGTGCAGACACACAGATTTAGCAGGAGCCCGAGTCTGTTGGGGAGCAAATCCAGTGCTCACAGGAGACAAAGTCTTTTTAGTGAGTGCAGGGCAGGTCCTCTGGGTGTTTGGGGGCTGCTGGCTGCAGGACGCACCGGGATTCTGCTGGAGCAGGTCGAGATCGGGACAGGCCAGTAGGGCTTTGGCCAAGACAGTTGGTGTCATGCTCTTTTTCCTTCAGCACGGCTCTTTGGTTCTTCTTCTTCTTCTTCTTCTTCTTCTTCTTCTTCTTCTTCTTCTCCTTCTTCTTCTTCTTCTTCTTCTTCTTCTTCTTTCTTCTTATCTCAGGAGGCAAGGTTTAGGGCTGCCCCTAAATACTAAATTTAGGGGTGTTTCAGATAGGTACAGGTCCAGGTACAGGAACCAGCCATCCTCTGGTTGGCTGGTTCCCCCATCTTCAAGATGGTGGGGACTGAGAGTTGTGCTTCACCTCACTTCCCCTACCTGAGGGGTGGGATATGCAAAGGTGGGCACACGGTTCCTCCTATCTTGGTTTTACCGCCGAGTCTCCCACCCAAAATGGCAGTCAGAACCAGTGGGGGACTAATTGTTGGGAGTAGCAAATGGCTGTGACAGCTCACAAACGTGGCAAGCTTTGTTTCAGGACCCTGAGAGCGGGAGGCTGTTGACCAGAAACATGCCTGGAGTTGCAGCTGGCAAGCAGCCACTCAGCCACAACACTAGAGTTTGGTCGTTTTTCACGGGGCATCTATAAGATGCCCTCTGAGTGCATTTTGCATTAAATCCCACACTGGCATCAGTGTGAGTTTAATGTGCTTTGAAGTTTGATATCAAACTTCCCAGATTTCAGTAAAGCCATTATGGTGCTGTGGAGTTCATAATGACAACCTCCCAGACCATATACCATTTATGTCTTTACTGCACTTACAATGTACAAGAATGGACTTAGACACTGTAGGGCTAATGCACCTTTACCCTCACCAGTGATATAGTGTTCCCAGCTAGAGGGGTGGCTTACCTATGCCATAGCAGCGGATTGTAGGCCTGGCACACAGGGATGTATGCCATGAGACATCTTCACTTTGCTCTGTACCAAAACACTCAGCCTGCAATGGCAGTGTGTGTGTGTTAGAGTACAGGGCCTCTAAGGGTGGTACAATATGTGCTGCAGTCCTTAGAAGCCTTTCCTGATCACATTGCCCTTGGTGCCCATTGTACTTTTTACAAGGGACTTACATGGGGACAGAGAGTTGCCAATTGGGTGTACTGTTTAGGGTCAGCCAGCCTCTCCATTACCATGGTCCCACTGTCCCCAGAGTCCCTCAGAGCAGTGACAGGGTCCTCTTTCACCATAGACAGGTAGAAGTGACAATTCCCACCCACAGGGATCAACAGTATACAATATGAATTCACCTCCCTACTAATGAATTTAGGACATGATCTATCTCCGGCCCTTGGGTACTACTTACCCCTAAGGCCACATTAGTTACCCATGTTGAAGCCCTGTAAGAAAGTGCCCTCTTTTTGCATGGTTGCCCCCACTTTTTGCTGAACTGCTAATGTACATTGACTAAGTGTGCCGCGGCTCCTGCCAAACAGGTACCCAGGGCCTATGTTCTTTCCCTAAAACTGCATTAAAAACAAAACCCAATTCGAAATCTCTGGCCACAGGTCAGCCCCTGATAAATGGTACCACTGGTACCCAGGGCACTGTGCCCAAAGGAGGCCTCTAAGGGCTACAGCACTTATTGTGCCACCCTTAGAGGCCCTGTACATTTACACACACACACACACACACACACTGTCTTTGCAAGCTGCATGTTTTGGTGCAGAACAAAGTGAAGAGTCGACATGGCATCTTTCTCTGTGTGCCATGCCTACAACCCACTGCCCTGGCATAGATCAGACTCCCCTATAGCTAGGTGCACTATACCAGTGGTGAGGGTACAGGTGCATGCACATGAGCCCTGTACCCCTAAAGTGTCTAAGCCAATTATTTGACGTTGTGCAGTAATGCCATTAAGAGTATATGGTGCTGGGAGTTTGTCATTACGAACTCCACAGTACCATAATGACTTTACTGAAAACCAGGAAGTTTGGTATCAAACTTCTCAGCAGATTAAACCCACACTTATGCCAGTGTGGGATTTACTGAAAAATGCACACAGAGGGCATCTTAGAGATGCCCCTCAAAAAATGACCAAACACTAATGTCCTGGCTGAGTAGCTGCTCAAAAGCTGCCACCACCATGCATGTTTCTGGACCCTGCATTGAGAGCCTGCTGCTCTCGGGGCACTGAAACAATGCACATCCTGGGATGAGGTGTCAAGCCTCGTCCTGCAGGATGGGCAAGGTCCACGAAGAGGATTGGCGCCTTTGTGTTATGTTTAATCCTCAGGATCGGTTTGTTGAAAGGTAAGCCCACCTCTAAATCTAGCCAACACCTGGATAGCCTTTATGGCACAGAGTGTTGACAGGATTAAGTGAGGGGAAAATATGAAAGAGCAAGGAAGGAAAGGAAGGGGACTGCAGGGAGGGAGATCTGAAAGACATAAACAGAACACATACATAAGACTGGGTTCCTATACCATAAATAACACTATTCTTATCAACGCTACAATGAGGATCATACCTGTAAAAGAAAAGACAAAGCCTTGTGGATGTGTAGAGGCAACGTAGGGTGAGATATGATGCAACTATAAGGAGACAGAACGGACAGGAACATCAGCAATCTACAGGAACATATACCTCAGTGCTCTACACAACCCCCCCCCCTCTGAACTCCTGCTCTGTTCACCTACCGAGATATGACTCCACTAAACATCACAGGGGTAGAGTGTGTCCCACACCTCCTAATCCCCTGTTAATAGAAAGGTCACATATCATGTTACACATATATATATATATATAGTATTTTCTACACACAGTGTTAATATTCCACACAAAGCTCCTCTGGAATATCCATTGATGAAACCCACAACTAATACGTCTTAGCTGGGTTTCCGGAATGTCGTATTTACAACCAGGAAAGAAGCACCTCAAAAGAGTAACTATCCAATGTTCGATAGCTATTGTAGTCACACCACCGTTGGTCGAAAATACCAACCGGGACAAATCCAAGTAACAAAACGTAAGGCAAAAATAGGCACTAAGCACGGCCTCCACAATGTCAAAATATAGCAAGAAACGGGCAAGATCCAGACCGCCGCTGAGTAAGCCTCTCAGCGTCGCGGTCACAAAAACTCTTACCGCACCAAGTACAAGGAACACAGGGGCCGATTTTCACATCAGGTCCGGAATCACCGACACCACTCCCCGGCCGCCATTCCCCTTTTCAACAGTCTCGCGGGAGCACAATGCGCCGCAAAGGATGCCGGGAGCGATAGTTCTTTCCCGGAGTATGCCGGGAATTGTGGTTCGCGGTCAACCGCGATCGTGACAGTACATCCCTCTCTCAACCGCGCGGACAGGGGCCCGGCTTCGAGGGGCATATCCTATGAAATGCGGACACCAACCGCGGGGCATGAACACCCAGAGCAGGTTCCCATGAGTTCTCTTCCGGCCCGTACCCCTTCCAGGACACCAGATACCACAACTTACTCCTCCTGAAACGGGAGTCCAGAATACGTCGAACCACATACTCCTCCTCGCCCTGCACCAATACAGGTGGAGGACGAAACTTGCCCTTTGACCGTGATGGCGTCAGCAAAGAAACGTGAAACACCGGATGTACGCCGAGATGAGGAGGGAGTTTTAGCTTCACAGCCACCGGATTCACCCGTTTCAGCACCCTATAAGGTCCAATGTATCTAGGGTTGAACACACTGTTTCCTGAAATGCAAATTCCTGGTAGACAACCATACCTCATCCCCTGCACAGTATAGAGGTCCTTGCCTCCGGCGTTTGTCCGCCGCAACCTTATACTTGCTTTTCACAGCTCGCAGATGTTCTTGTACTTTGACCATCGTCTCCTTAATATGTGCCACCCGTTGAGCCACTCCAGGAAGCAAGGAGCCAGTTTTAGGTTGCACAAAGGGGAGGAATCGAGGGTGTCTGCCGTACAAACAGTAGAACGGAGTGTGTTTGGTGGAGCCGTGCGTGGCATTATTGTAAGCCACCTCCGCCAGCCACAAGTAATCCACCCAATTCTCTTTGTCAAGGTCCACATAGCAGCGTAGGTACTGCTTAAGGGTCTGGTTCAACCGCTCAGTCTGGCCATCGGTTTGCGGGTGGAAACTGGTGGAAAGGGCGGACTCTATATGCAACGAGGAACACCATGTCTTCCAGAACTGAGCTGTGAACTGCGCCCCTCTGTCGGATACAATGACACTTGGCAATCCATGCAACCTCACCACATTGACCATCAACAGCACCGCCAGCTGACCCGCCGAAGGTACTTGTTTACAGGCCACGAAATGCCCCATCTTGGACAGGTAATCGACCACCACCATAATGGCCGTACAACCTCTGTCTGCTGGAAGGCCGACGATGAAGTCCACCGATATCCGATCCCAAGGGATTGATGGAGTAGGTAGGGGCTGCAGCAACCCCTGCGGACGGCCGTGGTCCGATTTCATGCTAGCACATTGAGCACAGGCGGACACCCAGTGCCCCACATCAGGTCTTACTGAGGGCCACCAGAACTGTCTCAATACACGCTCCAGTGTTTTGGCCACACCAAGATGTCCTGCACTAGGCGATTCATGGCACCAGACGTATACCTGCCGTCTCAGAGCCCGCGTAGGCGCCAGTAACCGGTTACGAAACATAGGCAGGCCCCCATGCAGTCTCCATTCCTGATGACAACCCAACCACGTCTTCCAGACAAAGGAGTTTACTCCCAGCCGAACATCCCTCAAAAAGGTATCCGGCTGTAACACACACACCACTTTTTCCGGAGCCACTATGCTTGCCTCAGGTTTTTCCTCATTCGGATTGTATGTCGACTGACGAGTGAGAGCGTCAGCCTTCCTGTTGTCTGCTCCCGGGCGGAATGTGATGATGAAATTGAATCCGGAGAAAAACATCATCCACCTAAGCTGTCTAGGAGACAGATGACGCGCAGCAGACATGAACTGCAGATTCCGATGGTCGGAATAAACAGTGACCACATGACGAGCACCCATCAGAAAGTGACGCCATTCCTGAAAAGAGTCACGAATGGCCAACAACTCCTTTTCAGCTATGTGATAGTTTATTTCTGCTGGATTCAACTTACGTGACATATACGCCACTGGGTGTAACTGACCCGTATCAGAATGGCGTTGAGATAAGACTGCCCCTATCGCCACCTCCGAGGCGTCCGCCTCCACTATGTAAGGCTTGCCTGGGTCTGGATGTGACGACACAGGGGCCGTTACAAATGCTTCCTTAAGGGACGAAAAAGCGGACTGCGCCTCTTCTGTCCACACAAACCCTTGTCCCTTTTTCAGCAGATGAGTGATGGGCGCCACCAACCGGGAGAACTGATTGATAAAACGCCTATAGAAATTGGCGAAGCCCATGAAGCACTGAACGTCCCGCACACTAGTTGGAACAGGCCAGTTCCGTACCGCTGCCACCTTCCTTTCCGCCATTTCTTGACCCTCCGGACTCAGCATTACTCCCAAAAATTCCACCACATGAACATGAAAATCGCACTTGCTGATCTTGCAGTATAGATGATTAGCCTGCAAAATCGTAAGCACGCTGGTGACATGTTGGTAATGCTGATCCTCCGATTCAGAATACACCAGTATGTCGTCTATATAGACGATCACATAGCGGTCCAAGATGTCACGGAACACATCGTTTAAAAAGTACTGGAAGGCCGCAGGGGCGTTACAGAGCCCGAAGGGCATTACTCTGTACTCAAAAAGTCCATAACTGGTTTTGAATGCTGTTTTCCATTCATCCCCCTACGCATGCGGACCAGATGATACGCCCCCTTTAGATCAAGTTTTGTGAAGATAGTGGCCTTTTTCACTTGTTCTAATAACACACTGATCAAGGGCAAAGGGTACCTGTTCTTGATGGTAATGGCGTTTAATGCGCGAAAGTCCACACATGCGCGCAGCTCTCCATTCGCTTTAGGGATAAAGAAGAGAGGCGATGCGGCTGGGGATTTGGATGGGCGTATAAAACCCACTGCTAACAACTTGTCCAGATATTCCCTAAGATGTATGTTTTCAGGTTCTGTTAGTGCATAAATCCTTCCACACGGAATAGATGCACCCGGGACCAGATCAATTTGACAGTCGTACTGCCTATGCGGCGGTAACACCTCAGCTTGTTCCTCATTAAACACTTGGCCAAATGACTGGTATGCAGAAGGGAGTTGCACACATTTTGCGGCTGTAGTGGCGATACAGGACCCCCCTAACAGACTCTGAGCAGGTCTCATTGCTCCCTGGAAACAATGATGCAAACAATACTCAGAACTCATATGCACCTTTCTCGAGTCCCAGTCTATCTTGGGGTTATGTTTCTCCACCAAGGCAGTCCAAAAATGATGCCATATTGAGGAGCCCTGATCACACCAAAAGTAAGCATCTCCGCATGCTTGTCCTCCAACCTCACCTCGAGTTCTTCAGTGTCATAACCAATAGGACCCATGCTCAGCTTCCTCCCATCCACCGCATACACCTCTTCTGGCCTCTCTCTTTGAACCAGAGCGATACCTAGGCGTTTAGCCTCTTGATAATCTATGAACATGCCCGTTGCCCCAGAATCCACCATAGCTGAGGTTTCTATCGCTTTCCCAGCCAACATCAATACAATGGACACGTATAGATGATTTGTCACATACTGTTCTTTTTTACTCAATGAAGGGACATATTGATGACTCCAAGAAACCCCTTCCTGTTTCCTAGAGTCTATTAGTTTTCCGATGCCTTTTCTGCATCAGCAGCAGCCACTCGGTTACCCCTGAATCGGTTAGGTTTAGGCTTCACTGGGCATTCCCTTACATAGTGGCCCTTCTTGCCACAATATAAACAAAGGCCCTGTTTACGCCTTGATTCCCTTTCGGCTGGTGTCAAGGCTGTTCTCACAGCCCCTATTTGCATAGGCTCGGATGAAGGACCGGCACAAGCTTCTTTAGAGGCATGTGTCTCTACTACTGGTTTTCTTCGGTTATCCCCTTTCCTCTCTCCCAGTCTATGATCTAAACGTAGGGCCAAGCTAATCAAACCCTCACAAGTGGTAGGCTGGGGGTCTATTTGTGCGATCACATCTTTGAGTTCATCATTCAAACCCTGATGAAACAAAGATGCCTGTTTGTTTTCAGGCCATGTGGTTTCCGTTACTAAGCGTCTGAAGGCATTCAAATATGTTACAAGATCATTTTTTCCTTGTCTTAGTTCTAATAATTCTCTGTCTGCAGTATAGGAATCTGCCCTTCTGTCGAACACCCTCAAAAATTCCGTCTTGAAGGCCTCCCAATCATGCAACAAAGGATCGTTACGATTTACCAAGGGGACAGCCAACTGTGCAGCATTGCCCGCTAAATAAGAAATCAGAAAAGCCACCTTCGCCTGATTTGTGGGAAAAGATCTAGGCTTACAGGAATAGTGCAATGCCATCTGGGTGAGGAACACCTGCACCTTGTCGGACTCCCCACTAAACCTTTCTGGTGAAGCCAATGGCACTGACACTGGCATCTCTACCACAACCGGTTGAGGTGGAGGCGTACCCCCTACGTCAAAGGGATTGCGTTGGACCCCATCAACACGCGCCCTCAGGTCTGCAGTCTCTAATCGAGAGGCAGCTACCTCTAACTGTAATGCGCCCAGTGCCTCTATCACATCCTCTAAAGTGGCCATACCAGCACAACCCGACCGGGAGGACAAGAATTCGTGGGTCGGTGATTCTGTTATGTTTAATCCTCAGGATCGGTTTGTTGAAAGGTAAGCCCACCTCTAAATCTAGCCAACACCTGGATAGCCTTTATGGCACAGAGTGTTGACAGGATTAAGTGAGGGGAAAATATGAAAGAGCAAGGAAGGAAAGGAAGGGGACTGCAGGGAGGGAGATCTGAAAGACATAAACAGAACACATACATAAGACTGGGTTCCTATACCATAAATAACACTATTCTTATCAACGCTACAATGAGGATCATACCTGTAAAAGAAAAGACAAAGCCTTGTGGATGTGTAGAGGCAACGTAGGGTGTGATATGATGCAACTATAAGGAGACAGAACGGACAGGAACATCAGCAATCTACAGGAACATATACCCCAGTGCTCTACACAACCCCCCCCCTCTGAACTCCTGCTCTGTTCACCTACCTAGATATGACTCCACTAAACATCACAGGGGTAGAGTGTGTCCCACACCTCCTAATCCCCTGTTAATAGAAAGGTCACATATCATGTTACACATATATATATATATATAGTATTTTCTACACACAGTGTTAATATTCCACACAAACCTCCTCTGGAATATCCATTGATGAAACCCACAACTAATACGTCTTAGCTGGGTTTCCGGAATGTCGTATTTACAACCAGGAAAGAAGCACCTCAAAAGAGTAACTATCCAATGTTCGATAGCTATTGTAGTCACACCATCGTTGGTCGAAAATACCAACCTGGACAAATCCAAGTAACAAAACGTAAGGCAAAAATAGGCACTAAGCACGGCCTCCACAATGTCAAAATATAGCAAGAAACGGGCAAGATCCAGACCGCCGCTGAGTAAGCCTCTCAGAATCGCGGTCACAAAAACTCTTACCGCACCAAGTACAAGGAACACAGGGGCCGATTTTCACATCAGGTCCGGAATCACCGACACCACTCCCGGGCCGCCATTCCCCTTTTCAACAGTCTCGCGGGAGCACAATGCGCCGCAAAGGATGCCGGGAGCAGTAGTTCTTTCTCGGAGTATGCCGGGAATTGTGGTTTGCGGTCAACCGCGATCGTGACACTTTGTGAGCTTCCCCAGGCCTTTTGCTGCTTCCAGCAACTGGCCCCCACCGGTTCTGACCCCCACTTTGGGAGCGAGAACCAGCAGGAAAAACATGTGAGGATGGGAGGTGTGCCCACCTTTGCTAACCCCACCCTCAGGTGGGGAGGCAAGGTGAAGCACAACTCTCAGTACCCACCATCATGAAGATGGGGGGACCCAGCCAACCAGAGAGAGGCATATGCCTCCCTCCCACTCGAGGGTGGCATGATATGGGTGTACCCATCCCAAGGAAGGGACCCACTGATCCTACCCTTTACTTACCTGTAACACCCCTAAATCTAGTATTTAGGGGCACCCCTGATCCTTCCCCCCTCAGACAAGAAAGACCAGGAAGAAAAGAAGAAGAAGGACCGAACAGCCATGCTGAAGCTAAGTAGAGGAGGACACCCACAGACTTGGCCCGAGACCTACCAGCCTGTACCAGCCTTGAACCTGCAGAAGCAAAACTCTGGTGTATCCTTCAGCCAGCAACCTCAAGAACCCAGAGGACCTGCCCTGCCTTCCAAAGAAAAGACTTTGTCTCCCTTGAGCACCTGAGTTTTTTCACCGACAGACTCTGGCTCTGGCGAAATCAGCGAGTCTGCCCCACTCTGAACTCATTGCCCATGGCCCGAGTTCGAGTGGCCCAACACCACAAGGAGGTCTGTCCGGTGATCCTGACCTGAGATCTGGTGATCTGTGACCTGCCTCAAATTCCCCGGCGAAGCCTGCAGCCTCTTTATGGAGGATCACACAGACCTCGACCGGAGCTGGTAAGAGAAACCAGACGTCTAAGACACCCCTGCACCTGAAGCCCCACGGCCTTGGGTGGCCCACCTGACGGTGTCCCATTATCCGCAGGCATCCCAACTTCTCTCTCCAACAGTGGTCACCTCCAGAAGATCATCGTCTCCAAGCCTGCAGTCTTTATTGAAACCAGAGAATCCCTATTAAAAACAGGGCATCCAATGCCAAAACAGCACCCTGCACCCAGCCACCCCTGCGCCGCTGCGGGTGTAATTTAAGTGCTACCTTGAATCCCCCTTTGCCCTGAGCCTAACACACAACCCAGTGGCCTGCTCGTAAGAGGCCACCAACCGGAGGCCCACTATCCTCCATTGGATAACATTGGGCCTCAACACTCTGCACCCGGCCATCCTAGTGCCGCTGAGGGTGTTTTGAGAGTGCATCCTCGACCCTGGGGGAACCCTTGTTCTAACGCCAGAAACTCAATCCCAAAGACTGAGTACTTACCTCCAAATTACAATTGCGCAAAACTGATTTTATTTACCTTGTCTCCAGAAAATGTCCCAGTGTGATATCTACGCATATCACACTGAGTAGACGAAGTCACTTACAAAGTAATCTCAAAAGTAACTAAAAGTAATTTGCGCAGTAATTTCAATACCTTGATTTACCTGAATTTCAAATAACTTGCATTCACTTATTAACATTGCATAATATTTTGCAGAGCATTTATTTCACGTACCTGTGCCAGGCTTGGCTTGGTTCTAGAAATAAAATAACTTCATAATATTTTTATACAAAAAAAATTTGTCTGAGTTCAGTCTTTGAGTGTGTGACATCATTTGGGAAGAGGTGTGGTGCCACGGCCAGGGCAACTGGTGCTGGAATCTGGGGATCACGGTTCGATCCCTGGCTCCAGTGGCAGGTTAGCCCAGCACCTTCTGACTTTGGGCAATAGCTTGCTTAATCTTCCCGACGGCCCCCAACGCCTAGAGACCCTTACGGGTGATTGTGCGCTTTACAAATGTAGATTATAATTATTATTTGCTGATTGAGGGCCAGATGTAGGTAATTCTAGTTTACCGACCCTTAAATACTGATCCATACCGAATCGGTATTTCAGAATCGGAAAACGGGATGTATGAAAAAAATCGGTAACATTTACCGATTCGGTAACAGTCGGAATTTCACATTGGTATTTATTTAATCGGTAATACCCATTCAACCCTATGGGCCTCCAGGCCCATAGGAATGAATGGGAATTACCGATTCGGTATTTACCGAAGCGGTAAATACCGATTCGGTAACTACCGAATCGGTAACTTCAAAAAGACCCATGTGAGCCTGTCAACCAATCAGGAACACCCACCACACCCCACAACAAAGCAACAGAGGAACCAACCAATCAGATGCAACCACCCCACACCAGTACCTGGAAGTGGCCACACCCATGCAGGTGCAGAGCAAATTAACTGTTTGGAGAGCTGGAGGAAACACAGAGAAGCAGGCATTACTGAGCACATCTGAGCAGCAGAATGGAGTCCCAGGATGGCCAGAAGGATGCAGCTGAGCGCAAGAGGAAAGTGAAATTCAGTCCAGCAGAACTGCAGCTGCTGGTTGAGGAGGTCGTCAAACACCACACCCAGCTCTTTGGCAAGCAGTCCCTGCATGTAGCAGATTCAGTCAAAAGGAACACATGGCTGGAGATCCAGTCCAAGGTCAACGCCATTGGGGTCATACACAGGGACATAGATGACCTCAAAAAAAGGTGGTATGATCTGCGGATCATTACCAAAAAGAAAATTGCAGCGCAGAGGAAAGAAGCCACAGGTGGAGGTAGGAACAGAGCACCAAGACTGACAGACCTGGAGCAGCTGGTGGAATCTACCCTGGAGCCTGGAAGTATCCATGGGATTGGGGATGCTGACAGCTAAGCCAGAGCTGGGAAAAAAAGTTAAGATGTATGGACTTGAATCCCCACCCTTTTCCCTGATTCCCTTCCCCAATGTGGTTGTCTGCATCACACTCCAGAACTGGTATTAGACATTTCCAGCAATGCATAATGGGAGACGTAGTCATAGGAACATACATCAATGCAGTCAACATAGAAATCAGCAAGGCATGCCACACACTGCATACAAAAGCTGTTGAGGACTAGGCAATTGTGTGAAAGGTATGTGATTTAATAATGACACACAGGTGAAGAACACCACTGACCCAATTTTCATATCTGTCCACAGGAGAGTCATTGAGCAGTACAGCGCAGGAAAGGGAGGATAGGGCACTGGCAACGGAGAGGAGTGATAAAACAACCAATAGAGCTGGTCCAATCACTGTTCAGCAAAACACACCCACAGTGCAGGCAGCCACTATACCGGAACGACCCACCACACCACAGCCTCTTTCACCTCTGCTGTTTGGGTCACAACAGTTTGAACCACCAGCACTCTCCCCCACACCAACCTCAGAGTCATCTGTGCTGGGAAGGCCAAGGAGGCATGATGTGCCCCCTCTCAGGATTCTTGAGACATCAGATGAGGAAGATGTTAAGGGTGGCACACCAACAAATCCACCTCAGGCTGACAACGCTGGGCAGCAGACTTCATCTGGAGCTGTGCGGGCCGGTGTCCGGGGCCGAAGGGCACGTGAGAGAGGCGGAGGTGAGGATTGAGAGGGGGTGTTCTGTGGTCTTGAGGCCACCATGGTTAAAGTCCAGAGCCTGCAAGCAAAGGGCATTTTAGCTGTTCATAGACAGGTGTGCACTTTAAATAGCAGGATGTCCAACATAGACTGGGGGATTGGCACAATGACAGAGTGAATGCAGTCCATGGCAAAGGGAATGAGGGACAAGACACAGACCATGAGTGCTCTCTGCAACAAACTAGACAGTGACCACTCCGAGAGGCGCAGGGATCGTCAGTGCATGCGGCAACAGACCAAAGCCATGAACCGGCTTGCTGCAGCAACCTCCCTGCTATGCCGGTGCTCTATCAACATGCAGGATGGCATTGTGCACAGCTGCACTGATTTGTCGAAGGAGATGGGGAGAGTCACCTCTGCCATGGAGCTTTTGCTCACACAACAGGTAGCCACTGCTGGAGACACAGGTGTCGGGGACACAGAAGACTCCACCAGCAGGAGTGGCTCTAGCACTCCTGTTCCTGACATCCGAAGGAGCAGCAGGCTGACCCAGGCTACTGCAGCCTCGTGCATCCCGCACTGTAGAGCGTGGGTGCAAACATTAATGATGCCCTCAACCCACAGGACAGGTCACGGTGAGGGAAACTGTGACCACCCAGTGTGGAATACAGACATTGTAGTACCATGGCGTGGTATCAGTGAAGTGCAGTAGTGACTATTAAACTACGTACTTCAAATACTAAGCCTGTCTGTGTCTCCTTACTTACTTAGAAATATCTGATTGTGATCTCTGCCCGTCTCAGTCTCCCATCTGTTGCTGGTGCTGCTCCTGTTGCATAGGGCTCTGCCTGTTCTGTGTCATAATCAATGTCCTCATGATGTGTGATCTCCTCCTCTGTGCCTTTCTTGGTGGCAAGATTGTGCAGCATGGCACAGGTCGCTATCATTTTGCAGCAGATGATTGTAGTGTACTGCTGTACACCTCCGCTCTTGTGGAGGCAGCGGAACCTGCTTTTCAGGAGTCCAAATGTACGTTCTACGATGTTGCGAGTTGCTCTGTGTGCCACATTGTAACGCCTCTCACTCCTGGTAGATGGATTGAGGTAGGGGGTAAGCACAAAGGACCACAGGGCATAAGCGCTATCGCCTAGGTGGAAAAGAGAGTGCCATTAGTTAAATACTCATGATACATTCATCTGCTATAACTATCAGGGTGTGTCACAGTTATTTACGTAGAAGGTATCCATCCCCAAAATCTCCAGCAACAAGGCGTGTGTATATCCCACTGTTCTGGAATATGTACAAGTCGTGGGTACTCCCAGGGAATTTGGCCACAATGTCTGTTATGATGTTGCCAGCGTTGCATATCACCTGCACATTGATTGAGTGCATTGATTTCCGGTTCCTGTAAGTGTGTTCTGTGGCTGCAGGTGGGCAGAGTGGGATGTGGGTGCCATCTATGCAGCCTATAATGTGAGGGAAGTGTGCCAGTTGATATAAATCTGTTTTGGTCTTCGCAAGTTCCGCAGGTGTGTCAGGGAACCTAATATAATGATGCATTCTCTGCATCATGGCCTCAAGGAACTTCCTAAAGAAACGGGACAGGCAGCTCTGGAACACACCACCTACTGTGGCAATCACACTCTGGTAACTCCCAGAGGCAAGCAGGTGTAGGCTACACAACCCCTGCACATGGGGTGGGATGGCGTGCGCCCTTGGTGTTGCATGCTCCAGGTGTGGGTGCAGGTCCCTGATCAAGTCCAGGATGGTGTGGGGGTGTAGCCTGTACCTTTGCAGTATCTCTGGCTCAGTCAGTTGGAAGAGTGTTATCCTCTGCCTGTAGATTTGCTCCTCCCTTCTCCATACCCTCTCTCCTGCTGCCTGTAGCCGTAGCCGCCTTGCTATGACGTAGAATGCAGCCATTCTGGTTACACTGTTGCATTTTGGGGCCTTATTTTATACCCTGCACCTGGTTACCACCTGCTTTCAATCCATGGTAAATACCGACTCTTAAATACCGACTTTCAGGAAATTCTGTATTTTTTATATTTCCTACATCTCAATAGACATTTTTTACCATTTTTTATTTACCGAATCGGTAAATAAGAATTCGGTAAATAAGGATTCAGTAAATTCCGAATCGGTAGAATACCGACTCATATTTACCAAATCGGTAGTTTTTTTACTCCTACATCTCATTATCCAAATACTGGTCGGTAACGGCCGAAATTACCGAATTTCAGCCTTTACCAACCGGTATTTGGCTACCTACATCTGACCCTGAGTGTGTATAACAAATGCTTAACGCTACCCTCTGATAAAGCCCTACTGCTCACCCACACTACCACAAATAGAAAGTAAGGTGCTGTCTACTTTTACCTCGGTCTACCTTTGGGGTTCCATTGGACTCTCTGCACACTGTACCTCATTTTGGCATAGCATATACAGAGCCAGCTTCCTACAAGTCCCATCAGTCGGTGGTTTCTTAGGAAAGGCTTAGTCCACCTGCTTGTGTCCTGAGAACAAACAAAGCAGTGAGACTGGAAAGGAGCACCTTAGGCCACCGCCCAAAAGAACCCATTCCTATCCCCTCACTCTGGGACTTGTCTATGTGACTTGTGGCCTCGATTTTAGTCTGCTGGGGGAAACCCGACCATCCTTCTTGGGGTCACTGCCAGGTACACTTATACAAACCATGGTGCTGAGCCAGTGATCCACCTTCTTACAAGCTCTATGAGTCTATGAGCTTACTTTCAATAAGGGGTTGGCCTAAATTGGCAAAACAAAAACTGAACATGTGCTCTCTTGTAATCAAATTGTATTATTCATGGTGATCCATAACTTCACTGCCCTGCACCCAACCATGCAGTGCCTTGCAAAAGGAATCCACACAACCCACCCAAGACTATTGGGGCAGCTTCTGTCCCTAAACTTCTGCCTGTCCTTCTCAGGGGTGAGGCCATATTTTCTGACAACGTTTTCCTTAATAGGGGGTGGGGGGACACCTCTTCATGTCCTTGTTCTCTAGGGCCAGTGGGGTGTCCCTCCCCTCACTAGGAATATGCTACCAGAGGCTAGTCCCCCAATCCTCCTCAGGGATACTGTGTATCTGTAAAGCCACCTCATAAGATCCAAACTGCTTGTCAATGTCATCCCCCACAACAGGAATGTGGACACTTTTGTCTCCAGAGAGTACTGTAGGTAAGCTGCCACTCTCACTGATCGATCCCACTGACCTCGCCTTAATATCAAGCTTCTTAAGGCTCCTCTGATGACCCAACCGCTCAAAAGAAATTCTCTCCTCCATGCCAGTCTCTTTTCCACCATGGGCATTTTTCTCTCCTCCATTTTTAACTTGACCATCAGCAGCCTCAGCTCCATCTTCACCTTCCTGTCTGTCAGCTCCTTTGGGGACAGGCCTAAAGAGGACTGCTTCATCTCAGGGCTGCGAAGGTCAGCAAAGGAAATAGTTACTCGCTTACTGATTCTCACATGCATTGACTATGCCAACGTTCTGTACATTGGCTTTGCCAGAATACTTATTGAGGAAGCTTCAAATGATACAGAATGCGGCAGGCAGAACCCTGCTTAATGTTGCAAGAAGTGCTAGCGTAAAAATTAATTTGCGTGATTTGCACTAGCTCCCCGTGGCCCAAAGAGGTAAATTAAAGGCCCTGACCTTGGCCCATGCAGCCCTTTATGGTTTTGGCCCGCTTTACCACCAGAAAATGTTTAATTTTAATATGCCAGGGAGACATCTGCGCTCAGCTTCACAGTGTCTGGCTGCAATCCCAGGTATTGCGTCTGACAAGGATGGGGGGTAGCTCCCTCTCCTTTAAAGCTGCAGAAGCTTGGTACTCTTTTCCTTATGCACTGTTTAGCACCCAAGGCGCTAGGCTGTTTAGGAAGCAACTTAAAACTCTGCTGTTCAATTAATTTGCAGTTTCTGCCTTCAGCTATTGTTGTCATTTGGCTGCCGTGCCCGGACACTCTTGAGTAGCAAAGCTTGTTACAAATGCTAATAACATAACATAACATAACAAATCCAGGCCCTGCTCTGGCTCTTCCACATTATCCTCCCCATCCGGGTTCTCTGTTGTGACTGGCAACTAGTGAGCCTCTGCCCATTCCCTCAGAGCCTTTTGGAGCTCTGCCTTTTTGGTGTTACTTTTGGCAGGCAACCACCCTCCTTGCAAAGTTTCTTGAGCTCAGCCACTGTGTAGCTCTCCAAATTGAGAACTCAAATTCCATCTTTGTAGGCAAACTACAAGGCAGAAACAGCCATGTAGAGTAACGGCGAATAAGGAAAAAGCAAAAAGACCAGTCAGGGAGAATTTAAAGCTCCAATTGGTCAGAGATTATTTATCCGAGATGTTTAGTGTAAAACAAAATTATTGTATGGCACTGCACAGACGCAAGTCCTAATCCTCACAGCTAATCGGCAATGTGAGAAATTGAGTTACTGGTTAAAGGGGATTAAACCCTACTCAAACAGTAACTACAGTCCTTGTCAGGATGAGGCACAAGCAAACCCAAATTTAACCTATGCTCAACAGGGCTGGCATTAACACTGGTGGTGCCCTGTGCGACAATGTTTGTTGGTGCCCCCAATGACCACCTCTGCCATGGATTTCCTCAGCACTGCCCTTTAACAGTGCCTCTATAGTCTCCATAACTACTATCTCTTAGATTAATTTAGTTTTATAACACCACTCATACCAGTGTAAGGTGTTAGAGCACTTTACATCACACACACATTGCACAGAGATAACCATTTGTGTAAATCAGTGTGGAGGGAATGTTACATGAGACAGGACTACAAGGTGTAGTGTAGGAGTGACATGTCATAGATACTGGTAGGCAATATAGTTTAAGAGTCCTTATTAGGGAAAAGCACACATTCAGAATTTAAAACATAACATCATTGTTAGGGGTTCTCTTTAATAATAAGAATTGTTTTCTATCCAATTGAACCCTTTTTGCAAGATTAGGATAATGAAAGCATGGGCAAAAAAACATACAGCGCTAGCATATACATTGCAGTTTGCATGCAGCTCTTTGATGAAAATTAATAGCTCAAGTTCTATATTAGGATTTTGACTTGCAAACGACAAGTAACAAAAGGTACTCTCTTACAGAAGCAGTAACCCACTGTCCTATTTACATTGTATGCTTTTCGTTATCCGCATTGTACACATTCTTAGCAGCAGGTCTTTTAACCCTCTGCTCTACCTTAGATTAGTTAAAACGTCCAGCAAACAAACCTCTGGTATTTTTCCACGAAGACGATTAACCACCGGAGTTATCTTGACATTTTCATTGATGCCTGATAATTGCTGAATGCCTGGAATGCTGTAGCAGGTGCTGTTAAAAGGAGAATATACTTGCACAAATGATGCCCCCACCCCAAGTCAGTGCCTGGTGCAGTGGCACCGATCGCACTGATGCTCAACCCTCGGGTAGCTTTCCTGGAAGGAGTGATGTATGATTGTATGGCATGGTTTGTGGCAGTGTAATTTCCCATATGTGAGTGCTTGTCTGGTAAGAGTGTGTGAGCAGTGGTGGGCTGCAAGTTCAAAATATCAGCTGTGCATGTGAGAAATTACATTGTTGGTTGAGTGGGGCCTTTACCCTGCTCAAGTAACAGCCACTATTGGGTTGAGACCATAGAGTCACTAATTTAACCAGTGCTTAACCCTCTGATAGTTTGACACAGAAACAGAGAGGCTTAACTAAGAGGCATTGTGAAAAGTATTTATGCACCACTTCAAACAGTAATGAACTGAAAACATAACACAACAAAAACACCACAAAAAGTTAGAAAAACAGAGCAAATTTTAATACATAAAACAAGCACAAAAACAACAAAAGTCCAACCGGTAGAAACGGAGATCTGGTAGTTTCAAGATTTCAGTGATAATTCCACCAAATAGTGCCAACCGTGGATATCTGGTCATGCCAGACCGCGACAAAGTCACAAGTTCAGGCTGACAACAATGGAGAATGAGCTGGCTACAGGGAAACAGTAAGGCCTGTTAAACAAGAGTACTGTACGGCCTAACTGCAGAGCGCTGCTAGGTACCATACAGATGATGTATCACGCAGCTGAGGCGATGCTTACGTTCAGAGGAGCTGCAATGCAAGTTCCTGCATCATCATCGAGAATCCTGTTGTTGAGGGCTCATGATGCGCAGTCTGGTGTCGATGCCTCAGAAAGCATTTATGTGGCAGATGTGTGTTGGAAAGGATAATGGTGTTTTTTAAAAACTTTTGGGTGCATCTTATGCCTACCTGTGGATAAGTATAAGGAGCAACTTATGTGAGTGGTTGTGAGTGGTTATGTAAGCACCAAAGAAATTGGATGTGAATGAGATGTGTGTATGAGCAACATTCTAGGCGGGGTTGCTGTGCCTTGGGAAGCAGTGAAATACAATGCTTATGTATTTCTGTATGTATGTTTATGTATGTGAGTATTTGTGCTTATTTGTGGTTGGGCTGAGTCATCAATGTTTGTTTTAGGATATATATGTTTGTCTGTGTATGTGTGTGTGGGGATTCATAAATATATTTGTCAAATGAGTGATGTGATTATGTGTAAACATAAATCATAGTTTCTGTGTAGACCATTGTGAAAAAATATATAAACAAATAACAAAGGATATTTTTTCCTACATTTATTGTATAAAAACAAGCAATACATATTTTCTTTTTTCCCATTTATTGTAGTGAAAAAGCAATACTTTAAAAAAAAAAAAATTTGCCTTTTAAAAAAAATGCATACCATCCCTCTTCATTTAGGCCAGCCGATAACCCTGTCTGCCTGAGCCTACACAAGCCCAAAATATGACACTTAAATGCAGCCCCCTCACTCTTCACTCCTGTTTGCTGTTTTCAGCAATGGGAGAAAATGCCTCTGGCAGCCAGCCAGCCGGAAAACTCGATCTCTGAGAGATTGTTTTGGTTACATGCCTGATGACTCATCTTTCTGACTGACATGTACTTCTGACACACATGAGGCGGAAGGAGTCAGATGCAGCTTGGAGGAGATTGAAGCGAACAACCCATACTTTCACAGATCAGTCCCATTTCACTAATGGCCTGCTTTGTGCCAAGGGGTTAATCTACTTCTACTACCCGTTTCTACTGAAAATGTATGATGCAATGTAAAATTATAATCAGGCTTCTCTGCTACATATCATGTCTTCTTACAGAAGTGTTCTCTGCTACATATCAAGCTTTCTTTTATGAATGGTTAGTTGTGCATAAGTGTCCAGACCTTCCTTAAACAGAATGTAAACTCCTCCCGTAGAGACTTGGTACCTTTGTCAGCTTTATCTCCTTGTTTCATAGGGTGAACATTCTAGGAGAACATTTAGACTCCAAAGAAGGAAATGTACTCGAAAATGTGACAGAGAAGACTAAGCCAATCATGTTATCACTGGCAACCCTTTTATGATTTGTATATATCATAATGGTAATTCGGGGATATAGCTGTGGAAGCATAGGTTCTAAGTAAACACAAGAAGGGAGTGCAGAGGTAATGCTCAAAAGCTGATGGAGGAGAGGTGGATACATCCTCCTCAAGTTATATTGTCAAAAAGAGTAGGGATCCACCCTTATGGGAAAGTATAGAAGTATTCCTCCAGACTACGTGGGTCTCCTACAATGGTGGAAAGCACACAGCTTTGTTTAAATACCCCTCACCCACCAAAAGGACCCTTGTGGGATGGGGCCTGATGCGACCTGAAACTAGATGGGAGCACTGGTTATGAAAAACAATACTTTGTGTGGTGTAGGAGTGTTAGTGAAAGGGTCAGAAGTGAGTGAATGGTGAAAGGTGGAAAACTAAAAAATACCTGGCTCAGTGGAAAAAGTCAATTTAAATGTTCCTTTGAGTTGGTATCGTTAAAAGTGGGGAATGAGATGGAGATAATATGCTTTAATGAGCAGGGTCTCCTGTGTAGACATGTTTCAAAGCCCTCCCCTGGCTTCTCATCAGGACCGAGAAGAGATCCCTTCTACACTCAAATCAAAACAACTGTGCATTTACATATAATCCTAAGTAAGTGGGACACATTAATTTAATTTGCACAGTATACTATACCCCAGTAGGTATATTGCTGAATGGGTTCTGGAAGAATAAAAACAGAGTTAAAATAACAAAACACATCCAAAATGCACCATATGTTGTGGTGACCTGTAAAGAAAAGTGATATATTTCTGTGATATATTTTTCTTATCTTTATCCGTTATAATTGGTAATCCGTGCTGTATTATGCCGGTGAGATGGGACAATACAAAAACATACACACATAAAACAGAAAACACACAGTCTATATCTAAGGAACGCATAATGCGCATATCCATATGATAGGTATAACTGAGAGTATCTGTTAAATATATCGCTCCTTCAAAAAACAGTTTAGTGACAGATAAAGAAGCCTCCAAAGTTTAGGCTGTTCACGTACTCTCATATTTTCCAGATAATGCCCCGTGAGCCTTCAAAACGAATGGGAAGGGGTACCTATAGTCACACACGGTTAAAAGAAATTGAAAAAAAGAACTGTTGGTTCTGAGATCCTTCCTAATTGAGCAGTTTTTCACTGTTGCAAATCAGCTGTGCCATACTTACAATATCAAGGTTACCTCCTCACCAGGACAATGCCTCGCCGCGGCTCATTGGAACATTGAGTCAGTGTGGGCAGTGTCCTTAAATACTGAGCATAATTGATAGTTTTGCTGCCAAAAAAACTGCACTAATTGGTACAAACAGTAAACAATCAGAGAATCCAAGATGGTGACCTAGAATGGCACCTCCGGCTGAATGTGTTCGTTCCTCACTTCCTGTTGCTCGAGGGTGTTTAGTCCTCACTTCCTGTTGCTCAAGGGTTCCTGTTGTATAGCTCTAGGAGCAAAAAAGACTTGTGCGCTACTTAAAAGGACACTACCTCATCCTAAATCTCTAAACTATTTGGGCATAAAATGTGGATCAGCAGGATAGCGCATACATAGCGTAATAGACTGAAGCGCTCACTGAAAAAGCTTCCTGTTGTACGAGCGTATAATGAAAAAAAAAAATAATATTAAAAATAAAGTAAACCAGGTCTGAGAAAGTATTTATTAATGATACATGTAATCGTGTTTATGGTAGACATTGTACTAAGGGAATGTGCAGCCAGACATGCGGGTTACACCGAAGTGTTTTGTTTTCCATGTTTCATAATATGCACGACAAAATGGGGGTATTGGCACCTCACAGTAGAAGGGTGAACTCATGACGGCATAAACAAATAAATACAAGAGTGGCAAGTCTTGTGGCAAGGCAATGACTTGCCATGTTTCTATTTGTCCCCTCAAGGTGACATTGCTGAAGTTTTTATATCGACCCCTAGTGTTTCTTTTTTTAATTTTTATTAATCCTCAAATGACCTCTGTAGATGAAACAACCTCTCAATCTGGGCCACCCATGTTGCTCTTATCTAAGGGGTCAAGACTCAGTTGATGTTATTTATGCGAAGCCCAGCCACGCCACACATTGGGAGCTGACCAAGAGGTATAATCATTGGATAGTATAAAATAGTTTAAACAGCATCTATACAGTCTAACAGATTCCAAAATAACTCCAGATCTGATCTATCTCTATTCATATTAACCTTTTGGTCCAAATCCCTGAAATATCGTACCGCATTCCACCAAGCTCTCCATGTTGGGGGTACAGCTTGACGCCAGAACGTACAAATCTCCCTTCTTGCTAAAAGAACCAAGTAGAATACCAATTTACTTTGTAACCCCGAGAGACCCAGAACCCCTTCCGGCTTCAGTACAATACCAAAAAGAATAAGAGAAGGGCTTACCACAAACTCCGTGCCAAGAACATCGAACAAGGTCTTTCCCACACTGCCCCAAAGTTCTTGAATCACGGGGCAAGCCACAAAAATGTCCTCCGCTTTTGGCACTCCGCATCTCATACACTTTGCTTCTCCATTACCCCTTATTTTGGAGAGCTTCAAAGGAGACCAGAATATCCTGTGGAGTGTGAAAAAGTGATTCTTCCTGAGTGCAGCAGATTTAATCAATGGGTATAAAATATCTAAGGATTCTTACCATAAACTTTCCAGATCTTCATTCGGCAAGCACCTCTCCCAGACCAGATATGGACGCTCCATTTTTGTATGCGCTGCAGCAAGAAGGTAGTGGTACCACAGTCGTACTTCCTTCTTTTAACAGTTGGGTCTTGTAACTCATCTTCCATGGTGGTATCCTCAGGGGTAGATAAACATTGGCTCCTACACCATGAGGAGATTTGATAGTACTTAAATCTGGAGAGAGCTCCACTAGTGAGGTTCCTCCAGACTTCCCAGGGGTAGCATTTATTGCCGTCCACTAGGTCCTTCTAATGTGAGAATCCAGCCTCCTTTAATGGGTGAGCTAAAGTGTCTAAGAGGCATTCTGGTGTTCATGGGGAATTCCATACTGGAGCCCATTCACTGTAATAGGACAGACCCTGACAAACCCGGCACTCCGAAAATCCGTTAGCCGCCATAGATAAAGTCTTCATCCTAACCTTTTAAAAATATTTAGGGGCGCCAAATTTGTACATTAAGCCTACCTCAGCTAGGTCTAAAAGCATAGCTTTGAACATACTGCCAATCAAGGAGCTGTCTGGCTTTAAAAGTAACATCCTATAGTTTTTCAATTGGTATGCCCATCAATACAACTGAAGATCTGGCAAACCCATACCTCCCTGTGTCAATTTCGGCCTTAGTTTCTTCCAGGACAGCCTGATCCCTTTAGCTGCCCAGATAAATGAGGAGAACTTACCCTGTATTTTAAAAAGATCACTTTATCTAATTCCAAGGGTATATTATTAAAAAGGTAGGCATACTTGGGGAGGACACACATTTTAATCAAATTGACTCGCCCATAATGGGATAACAGCAAACTCTGCCATCTCTTCAATAAGATCTCCAATTGATTGGTCGAAGGCCTTTTCTGCGTCGAGAGTAATGATGGAGAGGGAAACTCCTTGCGTTGATGCAAGATTGAACGAGCCTATTAGGGAGTAAACCAAGTCCAACATCTTCCTGCCCGGGAGGAAACCCTTTTGATCTTGATGGAATATCGACCCCACAATCTTACTGAGCCGAGAATTCAAATGCCTGCAAAGATTTTACAATCACAGTTTAGTAATGATATGGGGCGATAGGATTGACACTGAGTTGGGTCTGTCCTGGGCTTCAAAATAAATTAAGCAGTCTCAGCCAGATTGGAATAATTTCATCAGATATTAACATATAGACCTCTATTGGGATTACATTGGTCCTGCTGCTTTCCCTTTCTTAGCTTTATTTAAAACAGTAAGTATTCACTCCTGTCTATATCTTGGGTGAGTATTTTTTGGCTAGCCAAATTCAATTTTGGTAGCTGTTTCTCAGTAAGCCACTGATCTTTAAACTCATCCTCGTCCCTTAACTCCTCGCTATATAAGCCTCGAAAGTATTTCACAAAAGGTTTCTCAAAATCCCTCTTTTCCTCCACCATTTTGTAACCATCCATAATCTTACTGATGTAATTATGGGATCTATCAACTCTACATTTGATGTTGAGTAGTTTACCACAATTCTCACCCTGGTCAAAATCTCTCATTTTACTTGCCTCCCACTTTTGGAGCATCAATGCTTCAGTTTTGGGCCTAAACTTCAACTAGATCTTCGACCCTTGACGGCATAAACAAATAAATACAAGAGTGGCAAGTCATGTGGCAAGGCAATGACTTCCCATGTTACTATTCGGCCCCTCAAGGCGACATTGTTGAAGTTTTTATGTCGGCCCCTAGAGTTTTTAAAACAACGGTGAGTTAAAAAAAAAAACAGGTTTCTGCCCAGTTGCTTCAAAAGATTTTTATGTAGAGGACATATAGTGGTAATGACACCTCTCTACAGAAGGGTGAGCTCAAGATGGCATAAGTGAATAGGAGTGGAAAAACGTATGGCAGGACATTAACTTCCACAGGGCAATGTACAGGCCACATTATTTCAGGGGTGTTCTCCTGCTGGCCCCAAGTGTTTAAGAGAAGGTTGGCTAACATAAGGGTTCTGACCAGTCATTTCAAGAGTTTCTATGCACTGTATTTGCAATAGTTTTCTCTTCCCAGAGATAGTGACAAACATCACAGGGAGATGCAAATCAGCTAAATTGTCCCCAGGGGATGTAATTGTTCATACCTGTAATGTGTGTCCCCAAGATGAACACCCACTGCTGCTGCTTCTCAAAGAACATCATGATCACTGTTCAGCTGTTCTATAATGGTCCACTTTAGGTCTTCCATCGTGTGTTGGGTTGTCAAGTAGTTGGTAGCCATTTTCGTAGTGCTTCTTTTGCAACATACGTTGCTCCTGTGCTCTATTGCATGTCTTAACAGGTCTAGTTGTCATTCCGATATATTCCATTCCGCATGGGCAAGTGATGATATAAACCACATTCTTTGTGGTTGCAGTTTGTAAATCTCCTCTGCTCCCATTGCGTACCATTTCTGAATTGTATACTTTTGCTTTTGTTCATCAGGTGGCAAGTGCTGAAATTACCACAAGGATAATGGCCATTCACTGGGGGTTCCAGCAGTGTTTCCTTGTAGTTGTTACATGCCTTCTTCATGGCTCTGTCAGGGTAGTTGTGTTTCTTTAGTTTCTCTTTTAGATCAGTAGCCTGCCTCTTGAAATCTTTAATCTCCATACAGTTCCTCCGCAAGCGGAGGAACTGTCCGTGTGGGAGATTGTCCCCAAGATGGTGGTGATGAAAGCAGACCAAGTTGGTCCGTGAGGTTGTGCTGGTGAATTTCAGATAGATGATTTGTTCGTTGAGCCAAGTCACAAAGATTTTAGTTGATGTAATGTCTCCTTCCCATATAACCAACACATCGTCTATGTAACTTTTCCATGTTTTGATGTTGTTGATCAACAGGTTACTGTGGTGTAGGATCTTCTACGCTTCTAGGTGGTAGACGTACAGGCCAGCAATACTGGGAGCAACTGTGCTATCCATGCTGGTCCAGTGCTTCTGTAGGTAGATGGTATCCTCGTAAGCAAATACGTTTTTTGTGAGTGCACATTCTATAACCATACTAACCACCACTGCTTATGACAACGAATGCAAAAGACTGCTTGAAAACCACAGGAACTATGAAGTTCTACGAGAAGAGCCCTTAGAATCCATCAGGATTCAGATAGCCTCCATGGTGGAAAAAGCAACAGCATACAACTGGATCTCCAAAAGGAACCTGGTTTCCTCAACAAAAAAATCACCAAGGAGCCCTTACTTATACACCATTTCCAAGATCCACAAGGACCTTGTGCAACCTCCAGGCCGCCCCATAGTATCAGGCATTGATTCCATACTAAAACCACTATCTAAGTTTGCGGATGCTTTCCTTTGCCCACTGGTCCAAAAAACTGATACATACCTGAAGAATACAAATAAAGTCCTACAGGTACTCCAAGGAATTGACTTTGGCCCCAACAGATACCTCCTGATGTGACTGGACGTGGAGAGCCTGTATGCCAGTCTCCCACATAATGAGACAGCTATCATTGAGGAGGTACTCTTCAACACCGATTGGGCATACCACACACCATGCAACATGGTTATGGAATGTGTGTTCCAGGCACTTACAAAAAACTTCTTTGCTTACAAGAATACCATCTACTTACAGAAGCATGGGACCAGCATGGCGAGCACATTTGTTCCCAGTATAGCTGGCCGGTATGTCTACCACCTAGAAGGGAAGAAGATCCTACACCCCAGTAACACATTTGTCAACAACATAAAAACATGGAAATGTTACATAGACAATGTGTTGGTTATATGGGAAGGAGACATTACATCAACTGAAAACTTTGTGACCTGGCTGACCAATAAAACATCTATCTGAAATTCACTAGCATAACCTCACGGACCAACTTGGTCTTCCTGGATTTGAATATCTACCCAGGTGACGGCACTTTAAAGACTACCACTCACTTTAAAGTTACAGCAAAGAACTATCTGCTGTTATATAACAGCTTCCATTCCCGCCACCTTTGGGACAACCTCCCACATGGACAGTTCCTCCGCTTGCCGAAGAACTGTACGGAGATTAAAGACTTCAAGAGGCAGGCTACTGATCTACATGAGAAACTAAAGAAACGCAACTACCCTACACAAATCATTGACAGAGCCATGAAGAGCCATGAAGAGGGCACGTAACAACAATAGGGAAGCACTGCTGGACATGAGAGCACCTAAGGAACCAGAAAAGATTGTCACTACTTACAATACTAACTCCAATAAAGTGACACAAATTTGTAAACAAAAATTGCAGACTCCTGGCATGCGGAAACCTCAACCTCCCCAAACTGATGTTTTCACACAAAAGGGGAAGGAGCCTAAGGGGCATGCTGGTCCACACAAGACCATGACACACCTTAGCAATTGAGGAAGAAAATATCCTCCTACCCCCAGTGAAGGGCTATTATCCTGATGGTAATTCCAGCACTTGCCACCTGATGAAGAAAAGCAGAAGTATTGGTGTGGAGTTTTTATGCTCTTTTTTATTATTTGATTTACTACGTGTATTTTTGTGTATAAATTTCATTGTATTGAATATGAGTTTTATGTTATATGTTTATTAAAACTGTATGTAATTGAAGCATCTTTTACCCTTATCAATTGGTTTGACCTTTTGGTCATACACAATATGATTTTTAAGAATACTGATTAAAAATATATATTTTATATAAACATTGTTAATCTTTCAATTATTCCTTCTTGACCACTGATCTAACCTGATTGTTCACACTGTCCTCTTAGATGTGCTAGGATTTTTTTCACACCAGTTGTTACCCTGCCCTAGGAGTCTATATACTACCCAGGGGGTCCTTGTTGTTTTCACCTGAAAAGCAGAAGTATAACATTCAGGACTGGTTCGGATTGGGAGCAGAGGAGATTTACAAACTGCAACGGCAAGAATGTGGTTTTACTTCCCCATGCAGAATGGAATATGTCGGAATGACAACTAGACCTGTCAAGACATGGATAGGAGAGCACAGGAGCAATATACGTTGCAAAAGAAGCACTACGAAAATGGCTACCCACTACTTGACAACTCAACACACAATGGAAGACCTACGGGGGACCATTATAGAACAACTGAACAGTGAACATGGTCTTCTCGAGAAAGAACAGCGATGGGTATTCAGCTTGGGGACACACATTACAGGTCTGAACGATGACTTCCCCTGTGGATAATTTAGTTGATTTGTATCTCACAGTGACTTTTGTCACTAACTCTGGGAAGAGAAAACTACTGCAAATACACTGCATAGAAACTCTTGAAATGACTGGGCAGAACACTTATGTTAGCCAACCTTCTCATAAACAATTGGGGCCAGCAGAAAAACACCCCTGAAATAATGTGGCCTGTATGTTACCCTGTGGAATTTAGTGTCCTGCAACACATTTTTCCACTCAGATTATCTTATGCCATCTTGAGCTCATCCTTCTGTAGAAAGGTGTCATTACCACTATATGTCCTCTACATAAAAATCTTTTGAAGCAACTAGGCAGAAACCCGGTTTTATTAACACACCGTTTTTTAAGAAGCACCATGGGCCGACATAAAAACTTCAACAATGTGCCTTGAGGGGCCGAATAGAAACATGGGAAGTCATTCCCATGCCGCAAGACTTGCCAGTCTTGTTTTTATTTGTTTATGCCGTCATGAGTTCACACCTCTACTGTGAGGTGCCAATAACCCCATTTTGTCATGCATATTATGAAACATGGAATAAAAACAATTTGGAGTAACCAGCATGTGTGGCTGCACACACCCTTGGTACAATGTCTACCATAAACGCGATTACATGTATCATTAGTAAATACTTGCCCAGACCTGGTTTACTTTTTTAAAATATTATAATTTTTTTCATTATACGCTCGTACAACAGGAAGCTTATTCGGTGAGCGCTCCAGTCTATCATGCTTTGTATACTCTATCCGGCTGGTCCACATTTTATGTCCAGAGAGTTTAAAGAGTTAGGAAGAGGTAGTGTCCTTTTAGTTAGTGCACTAGTCTTTTTCGCTCCTAGGGCTATATAAGAGGCACCGTTAGGTAACAGGAAATGAGGAACAAATACCCTCGAGCAACAGTAAGTGAGGAACAAACACATTTAGCCGGAGGAGCCTTTCTAGGTCACCATCTTGGATTTTCTGATGGTCTAGGGTTTGTACCAATTAGTGCAGATGTTTGGTGGCAAAACTACCAATTATGCTCAGTATTTAAGGACACTGCCCACACTGGCTCAATGTTCCATGGAGCCTCGTCGAGGCATTGTCCTGGTGAGGAGGAAACCTTGATATTGAAAGTACGGCACAGCCGATTTGCAACAGTGAAACAGTGCTCAATTAGGAAGGATCTAAAAACCAACAGTTCTTCTTCTTTTCAATTTCTTTTAACAGTTTGTGTTGATAGGTATCCCTTCCCTCCCATTTTGAAGGCTAATGGGGAATTATCTTGGCAATATAAGAGTACGTGAACAATGTAAACTTTGGAGGCTTCTTTATCTGTCACAAACTGTGAGATATATTTAACAGATACTCTCAGTTTACTTATCATATGGATATGCACACCAAGCGGTCCTTAGATATAGAGTGTGTGTTTTATGTTTTGTGTGCGTATGTTTTTCTATTGTCCCATCTTGCCGGCATAACACAGCACTGATTACCAATTATAACAGATAAAGATAAGAAAAATATATCACAGAAATATATCACTTTTCTTTACAGGTCAACACCACATAGGGTGCAGTTTGGATGTGTTATGTTATTTTAACTCTTTTTTTTATTCTTCCAGAACCCATTCAGCAATATACCTACTGGGGTAAAGTATACTGTGCTTGTTAAATTTATGTGCACCACTTAGTTAGGATTATTTGTAAATACATAGTTGTTTTGATTTGAGTGTAGAAGGGATCTCTTCTAGGTCCTGATGAGAAGCCAGGGGAGGGCTTTGAAACATGTCGACACAGGAGACACTGCTCATTAAAGTATAGTATCTCCATCTCATTCCCCACTTTTAACGATACGAGCTCAAAAGAACATTAAAATTGACTTTTTCCACTGAGCCAGGTATTTTTTAATTGTTCACCATTCACCATTCACTCACTTTTGACCCTTTCACTCACACTCCTACACCACACATAGTATTTTTTTCATAACCAGTGCTCCAACGTAGTTGTAGGTCACAGCACGCCCGTCCCGCAGCGGGCGGGAAGAACCCGATGATGAAGCATGCCACCAAGGGTCCTTTTGGTGGGTGATGGGTATTTAAACTAAGCTGTGTGCTTTCCACCATTGTGGGAGACACACGAAGTGGGGAGGAACACTTCTATACTTTTTCCATAAGGGCGGATCCCTCTGTTTTTTGACAGGGAAGCATGAGTTCTACCAGCCATTCCTTCAAGAATTAGCTGGCTGATGAGGATTATGAATCCGAAACCGGTCCCAGGATGCTTGTTTCCGGTCCAGGGAAGACATGGCTTGGCAGTTCGGGCTGGACTGTTCCCATGAGGCACAGGGTTCAGACTGATTTGTATATGGCCATGTCTGAACTGGGGTGATGGAGTGAGCTAAAAAATAATGATGGATTAAACCCAGATCAGTTGACTGGGGGTGAGTGTTTGATTTTCTCAAGCACTCCGTCCATCAACCCCTTTGGTATCGCTTTGTTTGCCCTGAGTTGGCAGGGTATGCCCAGACGTGAGTCACTTGCTCTCTCTACCACTGGATTCAAGATATGCCTGGCTGGTGAGGATTATGAATCCGAAACCAGTCCCAGGATGCTTGTTTCCGGTCCAAGAAAGACATGGCTTGGCCGTTCGAGTTGGACTGTTCCCATGAGGCACAGGGTCAGACTGATTTGCATTTGGCCATGTCTGAACTGGGGTGGTGGAGTGAGCTAAAGAATGATGATGGATTAAATCCAGATCAGGTGAGTGGCGGTGAATGTTTGATTTTCCCAAGCACTCCGTCCATCATCCCCTTTGGTATCGCCTTGGTAGCAAAATTATAGCATAGACATATGCGGTAACTACTGGTAGATGTGCAGTATGTGTGAGTTTCCACTGCTCCATATCCCAGTTCCTATCACGGTGTTTCAATTGTGTGGGATGACAGCATGCCTGGTTACCAGACAAGTACTCGGCCACTGCATATATATTGGATTCTTCATTGTGAGGTGTGACAGTGCTAAAAACCGTTTATTACCTTGATTTTTCGGAGCATATTTCTGTGGAAGAGATATTTTGTTTAGCTCTTATCCATAACATTGTTTCTTTCTGTAGAAGGGGTGCACACTCTTGATTCTTCATCTTTCCAATCCTCATTTTTGTATAACATAATGGCATTATATCACCTTTGTCCGTACCCATAATTTTTCACTTTTGTCCTTAAGGTACACATTACACTATTTATTTAAATATTATCATATCATGTCAGGTCAAACTATTTTATGTATTCCTCCTAAATTAAAAGAAATATTGTGTCTCTAAAAAGTGAGAACTGTCAAGTTCAAGTCAAGTTTATTTCACGTTTATTCGGACCGTTAGTCCACAAACAATACATGTCGATAAAAGGTTCATCCAACAAGTTAAACAAAACAATTCATTAACGCACATAAAACCTCCTAAAACATATTTGATCTAAAAGCCCACAATCATCTGATCTAAAAATAACTATTTGTTAAAACTCATTAAAAAGATATAAAACTGCCTTCACTTTTTGCATATATTTCCCCATAGCCACAGCAATATCTAGGTGGGCCATTTCTGTCATCAGTGTCACAGCCTGGGTCCTAGTTTTAATCTCATATTTCATTAAAATTGGTTTTAAGAATGTAATACGTAAGTCCAAAAACTTCAGACAATCAAATAAGATGTGCAGCATATCACATTTGGACCCCAAAGAGCAAAAGCAGCTTCCCTCCTCATTGATCATAGCCCGCTTTACAGAGTTGTTCATATAACAAGGGTTTACCCCAATTCTTACCCTCCGAACCTCATTTCGTAATTTGCGGTCCGGTAACTTATCAGTATAGGGGAAGCATTGATCTTTATTCCATGCATCAATCATAAAACAGATCGAAGTTTTACTTGCAAGATAGATTTTGTCCTCTGCATGCGATAATTCCTTCCCCGTCGACCTGATTAACTTTTTATCAATATTAGCCACGGAGACAGTAGGGCATACATTAACGCTCATCTTCTTGTATAACTTTGTTATTTTCTCCCTGGTCTCTCTTGCCCATTTTAGTTCACTGTCCTGAATTTCATTTTTGCACCATTGTGATAGTTTGGTAATTACGCCTATTTCTAGGTGTTGCCAAAAGCGCAACCAATTTGCGTACCCCATGAACTGTCGGTTTTCCTTTGCATTCGCTTGTGTATTTCTTTATCTTTTCCATGAATAGAGACGCCTGAGGAATGATGCATAAAATTAATGTTTTTACTAGTGGAGGATTAGTAGTTCATATGCAGCTTCTGACAAAGCTTTCCTTGAGTACTGGATTTCCAAGCGTTTATTTGTAGTGACTAAAAAAAAAAGACAAATAATTTATGGCAAGGTCAATCTTGAAATACCCTGGTCCTGCCCCTTGTGACCAGCTAACCTCCTAAATCTAATTTGCTCTTCTCTACATAGTGCTTGCATATCTTTAGGTTTGAGCTTTCAAAAAACATCAATAATCTACATTGACTCAATTGTTAACAGTGGACTACTTTTCTCGTGTTGTTGTAAAATGTATTGAAAGATTCGGCCAGGTTGTCTCCACCTAAAATATCCTTCTTGCTAATCTTCCACTTTATTAATATGACAATTTAAAACAATATAACCATTCATTATGTTTGTGGTGTACACAGTGTTCTGATTATAACATTATTTGTAAACCACATTACATCTACACTTTTATGTAAAGTATGTCCCCTCCACTTGCTAAGAAGAGTATCATTATAGGATTTTTGGGAGATCTATACTCAACTTCCTGACTTCCTTCACACAAAAAAATCTGTTTTCGACCACTGATGATTCTTTGTATTACCCTTTCCAAATATAAAAATAAATTCCCTGGTGTTCTGTAATGCAGCCCCACCACCACTCTCCGCATTATATATTCTTCCCCTCCAGGTTATTCAAAAATACCACCTGGAAAGCAACTCCTCAACCATAAGTGTTGCCCTCCACCCAGACCAAAACCTATCACCCAAAGCACCAACCTCTCATCAATTGCTCAACCCCGCCTCATGTAAATATAGAAAATAATAAACCTTATTTCTAGAGTCTCAACCCCACCACCCTCTTTGCCATGCCACCCCCTATTCCAGAAGCCACACTTCCATCGCTTATTGAATCAGAGAACCTGAATTGCAATGTCTGAGAGCCTTTACAGCACAGCTTAAAACATATCAACCTGGTCACAAGAAAACCGCGATTGAGGTGGAAAGTAGGGCAGGGCAGGTGGTGCATCATTTACATTCCCAAACTTCCCTCGGATCTGTGAATTTATGCGAGAGGTGGATGGAGGCAGGTTAGACAGCCAACTACCATTTGCCACGTCACTTGGGTCTCTGGAGTTCTGCCTGAGGTGGGGAAACACAAGGGGGACAAGCATGTGTCCTTATAGAGTATCAACAGTGGGAAATGTTTCCCACTTTTGATATACCACAGTGCTAAATATTCAAATTTCGAATCTACTTATTAATGGGAATGGCTTTCCATGAGAGATGTACTTAATGGTATTGGTGCAATGGAGGAAAATCACAATATGGAGCAGACTGAACGTGTCATATGTCTTTCTAACTTGATTTGAACTCTGGGCCTAAGTCTGCATTTTGATACCCTGTGCACAGATTCTTATAGCGACGTCAACTAGAATGGCATTCAGTCTTTGTTCTTCTTTTTCTTGCTTTCTCTGCATTATGTGGAATAAAATACATAAAATACTACAACTCTTAAAAACTGTCATTACAGTAATATGTTTTTTTATTCATTCTTCTATTTTTAATGAAAAGCTTATACAATTTTTACAATGGTCGTGCGATATACAAATTGTTATGGTTTTAATTAACTAAACAATAAAGATTACATTTCAATTTCTGTCATTACAGCGGCAATTTTCAGGTACAGAAAGGTTTGTTGCCACTTTATACCTATTTGTGATTAATTTACAAGTGAACCCTGGTATCCTGCAAATAATCAGAAGAGGATCAAAAACCTGAAGCCTCCATGAGTGCACAAATGAAGTCTCCTGGAACCCAACAGCTGGAGCTGGTCTCAATATTTTGGCCTATTTTGATGAGCTTCTCGGCCCAATATCTCTGAAAATTACCTGCAGAATTAGCTTAGAAAATTTTTTCGAATCACACAATACACATCACAGCTTCCAACAGAGATAAATACTGTAGAAGAGATCTCAATTTGCAAAAAAATAAAGTAGATATTTCCCCAGTTTGCCTTCTTGTGGACACACATTTCAGTAAACAGCAGGGCTAGAAATTGCCTTCATGTATTCAGGGAATTGGCCCGGGGCCGAAAGATTTCACCAGCTCATCCATCATGCTTATGTTATGTGATGAATTTGATAATTCATTTTGCGTAGTTATATATGGAGAAAAATGTGGCATCTCTCGGGGGGGATCGGTTGCAATTTCACACCTGTGGCCTCTGAGATTTAGATAGACTTCTTCATAATCGTTTCAATTTCAGTAGCATTGCAGCTATCCAGTCTGTTAAAACACATAGTAATTTAATTTCAGACGCACCGGAACATTTGCATCTCCATTAATGTGTCTCTGGACCGTGATTTGAGGGAGGCTAGTCAGAGATATTGAAAGTGTTAGCTACAATATTTTGCTCAGGCGCATTCAGTGAAGGAATCAAACACTTTTTTCCCCTGCATATCTGTTAATGGGAACAGATGCAGTCATGTTACTGTATAATGGCTGTTGATTGCCAGCCGTAGTTGATTCCGCAGCCATTCAATGGTGATAATTAGAGATAACTTTGTACACTGCATTGTGATAATTAAAGATAGCTTTCCGCACAATATCGTGTAAGTACCAGAGATTAGGAAAAGATCCTTCAAGGCTTAATATGCATTTCACATATCTAAATCAAAGCAGACAGGAACATTATTGAATATAGAAAATGATACTCGAGGAGAAACATGACGTTATCCGGGCTCGTTCTATTATTGTCCTCGCTGTGTTTAGTCAGGTATATTGAAATAATATGCACCTAATTAATTTTAATTGCGCTGAACAGAGAATGTCTTTCAACACAAACATTCCGGGGGTCTCATTTATGAGCCCTTGCGTCACTTTTACGCCGCTGGTGCGTCACTTTTTGTGACGCACCAGTGGCGTAAAAAATGCGCCTTGTTGCGCCATATTTACAAAGTGACGCATCTAGGTAGATGCGTCACTTTATAAACCCCTGCGCTACATTATACCTGCGCCAGGTATAATGTATGCAGGGGGGCGTATTGACGCAAGAAAGGGTCGTAGAAGTGACGCAGTGAAATCTATGAGATTTCACTGCGCCACTTCTAGGACTCAAATGCGTCAATTTCTTACTCCTGCCTCACAGCAGGCGTAAGACTGACGCAGGTCCTTTCACATGGAGCTTGCCCCATGTGAAGGGATGCATTGCCGGAGTTGCGTCACTTTTGTGACACACTTCGTCAATGCGTCACTTTTGCGCCTACAGATACATCAGAAATACTGACGTATCTGTAACTCCTTGCGATATGATGCGTCATACTGTAAATATGACGCATCATTGGTGTCGCAAGGAGGGCAAAGTGAAAATTGACGCATCGCTGTTTTCACGCAGCGATGCGTCACTTTTCATAAATGAGGCTCCTGCTGTTTAGTCGAAGGCGTGTCCAACAGGCATTTTCAACCGAAGGCCCATCACGATTTCACCTTTTTGCCATCAGAATGACTTGTTGTTGCTGATGCTTGGACCTTGCTATAGAAGAGGCAAGCAGTGTTGCTGTTTTCTTTTGGTCTTTCAAGGAAACTGATGAGCAGTTTAGGTCCAATATAAGGTAATGAATGTTATTGCATCATTAAAAAGGTTTCTACATCCAAGTGCTTTTAAAATGACGCAGCTCGCCACACCATAATGGCTTGCAGAGCCGCACTGCGTAATTTTTTTTTGTAAATGAGGCCCTAAGGGGCTTATTTACAAGCCTCTTGCTCCATCGGTGGATCACTTTTTCCCATATTTAAAGTGATGCCCCTAGGTTTCTAGCCTACAACACCTCCCTGGATCAGCTTTAGACTTCTCTGCCTCAGTACATCCAGTGTGCGATTTTACTTAGTGAACTCTTTGATACACCTGATTGGAAGGGTGTTTTTATTGTTAAAATGAAAGAGGAAAGTATTTTACGTTGAGTAGTACTTTGTTGCAGTTACAATAAAAGGACCATTCGCTTGTGAACACCTTAATGGACACCATAGGGACCTTCTCACACAGCTCTTGAATTTAGGTGGTAGGTGCTAGAGAGGTATCACTGTGTCCAATATGTAATTTTCGGTTTAGTAATTACTTGTGTGTGAGTTAAAATATTATTTTCTAAAAACAATGAACATTGATACATTAAGAATTGTTTATTTGATCCCACTAATTCCTTGAATTTTCTCTTCCGGAATTTACTTTTATTCAACAACACTACTGAGACTCAGCGCCTGATACAAAATGGTAAGCAACTCTGAGTTTCCCTTTAAACTTTAGGAATGTCTTCTTCCAGTCAGATGCTTGATGACCAGTAACCTTTTGATGATGAAAGCGGTGGCGGCTCCTCCACAAAGGAGGAGGAGCGTCACCCCACTGCCTGGCTCATAGCCAGGAAATGAAAAAGAAAATGATGGAATTGTATTCATTTTCATTTACTGGCAGTAAGCCAGCTTGCGCATGGAGGGGTGGGGCATTAGGAGGATGAGTGTTACATGCACTCCTTAAGTGCGCCTATGTGTTTTGGCCGGCCGTCTCAGGCCGACCAAAACACACATGCGCACTTAGGTTTGTCCTAGTTGAGCAGCAGGGCTGGAGAAACTCCACAGACTCCCTGGTCTTTCCAGCCTGCTCAGACCGATCCCCACATTGCTCTCACATGTGAGCTGCGCAAGGATTGCAGGGAGTCTGTGACATGGCCTAAGTGCTTGCTGGGATCTGGAAGGACGAGGTCGAGCACAGCGCAGAAGGCGGTGGGACGCCGAGCACAGCGCAGAATGCGGTGGCTGCTCAGGTAAGTTTCTTTTTAACTTTGGTTTTATTATAACCCCTCTCCGTGTACGCTCTCTCCCACACTACCCTCCATCCGCCCAACACCTCTTCATTGTACCTGCACCTCTGTTTGGTAGCCACTGTTTTTTGGCTTGTCTCCTGCATCTGTCTGCATGGCAAGAAAATCGCTAGTACGTTATTCCCTTTTGAAGAGCTTTAGGGACATTTTTTTGCTGCCTCCGAGTTGAAGGGAGAAGGTTGGTGATCGAGGGAAATGGATTACCTGAATATCTTATCTGCAATCTTCCGATTGTTTAAAAATAAAGCTGTAATGTCTGTTACTTAATTTTCCTCAAAGCCCTTCTATAAATACCAGTTGGACATCCCCCATAGTAAATAAAGAGGTATCATTTAAACATATTCATTGGTGTACAAGAAGTTTGTGGGCACATGTATGAAGTATATACTCTCTCGAATTCAGCCCTACATGTCCTCTCAAATGGGTTGTTCCTTTTCTAATTCATTGTTGGTTGTGGTCGTATTCCATTGCAGGCAGAGCAGGCAGACACTATTTCTAGGTGTAGGCTCCTTTTTCCAGTACACCAGAGGTACAAAGGCTGCACTTGTGTTTGCAGAGTAGCCTGTGTGCCTAGGCTACGTGCCTGTGAGAATACAAGGTGCAGCACATAAAAGTCCGACCAATTGGCATTGCCAATGCTTGTTAATAATTTTAAGCTCACAATATGAACATTTTGGAATCTTGTTGGTGCAGTTTAGGCTTTCCAATTTAAAAACGAACTCACAGGAGTGTGCCTGGACCGATAGGCTGACCAGGTTATTCTGCTCTTTAAAAAAATAATTTTGGAAAACATATTAATTGTATCCAACACACTGGGTAAATCTTAATAACTGTTTACATTTATTATATTTGGAGTTTGAATTGCTCCAGTCTCGCAAATAAATTAGTTGGTATCTAAAATCGATGTGTAAGAAAAAATAGCAACGCATAATCATTTTTCTTAGATTTTTCTAATATAGTCAAGATAAAGGAAGGTCCTGATTTTAGGCAATTTCTCACCTAGCTTTGCAAACATTGTGGCTCACAGAGAATTAGAAACAGATCAACAAAGGTTGACATAAAGAGTTTTCATCTTGATTATTAGCAAAATCAATTTGCCAAACCCCTCCCCTCAGTTTGAGAGATTTTCATTACTAAAATCATTGACTGAGCAGTACATCATACAATTTACAACTAGGCCTAAGGACCTTAACGTTCACATACAGCTGGTTAAATCTGTGTCACACATACACTGCAAAACAGATGAAGCGATCACATTGAAAAACAATCATTTCCTCAATGATTTATTACAACCATCACAATAGTATGCCGTTCATGTAACATTAATTAATTTAGAAATGTGTGTAAATGTATATGGGTAAATTATTTTGATTCTTTAAATGTAAATTCGGGTGCATTTATTAATGATATTCTTTCACTGTATATCGCAAATAAAGGACCTGATCTACAATTTGGTGGAAGGGTTACTCTGTCACAAACATGATGGATATTCATTTCGGATAATAACAAGTGCATTATATCCAAAGGCAAATGTAATTAGGCAGATGGAATATCTGTTGATTATGACGGAGTACCCATCAGCCAAATCAGGCCCAAAGTATTCAAACTGGGTTTCACGCCCTGCATGTTGCAATCCGAATGTGTGTGCTATTGGTAACATAAAAAATATATCAGATTCAAAACAGTGATATTTGCTGCCCGAATTTGTGGTTGTTAATTCCTATTCATGGGGCCACTGAGTAAAGCAATTGAACTATCTGCATGTCATAGCATTTAATCCTCCTATTGCTTAGTATAATGTGCAACCTACTGGCTTTGGCTTTTAATTAAACCTTCAGTGGCATGTGTTGCATGAAGATGAGAGTGGAATTTCACACAGAGGATTTTCAGAGTATCACAATATTCTCGCATCAACACAACGAAATATTGGTTTATATGTTGTTAATTTTCATTTTTTCATTTATGATGAAAGTTTTCTTACAGGGTGCATCCCACCTAGTCAATGAATATTCACAGTGTCCAGTGGCCAAACATATCTTCCGTATCTTAATGATATTTCAATGATTTGTAAGAAGGTGGTTTTTAAAGTACGTAAAGACATGTGTAGAATATAAGGGGTAAGTGTGAAAAGGTACACCAAATGATGATTGAGACAGAGATGGATTGAAACGTTACTTTATTAGGTCCGTAAGAGTAAAGAACAACACAACCTCAGCCACAGCTTTCGATATGCCTAGGTGGCAGCTTGAACACACACAGCGCGCTTGCCTTGGAACCTTGAGCGTGGTGACATTCCAATTGATGTCACCACGGGATGTCCCACTACGCGCAGCGCTGTGGAAGGGGGGGCACGGTGAGTGGGAGATACCACACATCCCCCTTCCCTACATAATGAACACATCAGGAGAAACATGGCAAACAACAAAGGTTACATCGTCACGTAATGCTCCAAATGTCTCACTCTTCGACTGGTTCTGCTAACAGGGTGTGAGACTTTCACCTGTTCCCTGGAAGGAGGTTCCCCGTCCACCAATGATTTGTTCTCCATCCCTCCCTCCACACCGGTATTTTCCTTAGGAGGGCGATACCTCACAACTCTACCCAGGTTCCAGATCTTCCCCTCCTGGGTTTTCACAGCATTCCTGAACAATTTTACAATCTTTGTGGGCCTGCTGTATTCCGACCAACTCGCCCTACCTGTAGGTGTTCTGATTTTAATGTCATCTCCTACTTTGAACTCAGCCTCTTGTGTGGAGTGTAGTCTGTCAAACCTTTCTTTCCTCTCTACCATGGCTTTGTTTTGTCTCACTAGCCCCCTTGATTCTTTGGAGTGATCTGACCATCCCTTGTGCCACCCCATCCAGCCTGGTGATAGTTTGGTGTTAGGTATTCTTGCTCTGAGCAATGCAAAAGGGGTGACGCCCGTCGTCTAGTGAGGCGTCAACCTGTAGGCCTCCAACCGTTTCCATACTTTTTCCTTCCAGTTCAGACCGCTAGTCTTCGCCAACTGTATGCTCTCCTTGAGGGTCTTGTTAAACCGCTCGACCATCCCATTGGTCTCAAGGTGGTATAGAGCACATCTTTTGTGTTCGATTCCCCGCTCCTCAAGGAAGTCTTTCATTTCCTTCGAGCACAGTTGCACTCCATTGTCTGTGAATAGACTGCTAGGTAACCCCTCTCTGATGAATAGTTCTTTAAGGAACTCAATGACAGTCTTCGTAGTGATTTCATTTACAATCTTCACCTCCGGCCATCTTGAGTATAAATCTATGAGTACCAAAATGTAGGGTGTGCGCACCTCTCCTGTCAGTGGGCCTATGATGTCCAATGCCACCTCCTCCCACGGCCCTGACGGGGGTGGCCTACACACCATGGGCGGCGTTTGTTGTCTCAAAACTTTGTCGCTAACACAGCACGGGATACAGTCTCTTACTTTTCTTTCGATAGCATTGTCCATGCGCGGCCACCAGCAGTCTTCCCTTATTCTTTGTTTGGTCTTGGTGATGCCCAAGTGACCGTCATGAGCTATGTCTACCAGGTCCTCTCTCACCGCTGTAGGTGGGACCAGCCTTGTCCCTCTGAACAGACAATCGTCGACCACTGACAGATCTTCCTTGACCATCCAGAACGGCCGTAGAGCTTCGTCTTGTTTGTCTTCCTGTCTCCACTTTCCTTGTACTCTCTCACACACTTTAGGAATGATCTCGTCTGTCCTAAGTGCTTCTTTCCAGGGTTCTTCACCAATAGCTCTTTGAGTTATCGCGCATACATTTTCTGTTTGGTAGACTTCCTTCTATTCGTCGTCTTCTCCTTCTGCTTCGTCTTCATCTTTTTCCATCACTAACCGTGACAGGCAATCTGCAGCTAAATTCCGTGTTCCAGGGACATATTCAACGCAGAACGTGTACTCTTGGAGACCTACAACCCATCGCCAGATTCTGCTTGAGATCGCGTCGAGACCCTTCTTGTTGAACACCTCTACCAAAGGCTTGTGATCCGTCCGAAGAATGAACCTTGTTCCCCAGAGGAAGTCCCTGAATTTGCTCATGGCCCAGTATACCGCCAAGGCCTCTTTTTCGATCACGGAGTAGTTGCTTTCAGACTTCTGCAGCGATCTCGACGCAAAAGCCATCGTTTCCTCCCCGCGTGCTCCTACTTGAGTGAGGACCGCTCCGATCCCTTTGGCACTAGCGTCGCTAGTGACTACTGTCACCCGGTTGGGTATGAAGGACTTGAGGCTGGGAGCTTCTGCGAGCGCTCTCTTCACATCCTCAAACTCTTTTTGGCACTCCTCACTCCTGCTGAATACTGCATCTCTTTTGAGCAACTGGCATATGGAAAATGTCCTTCCAGTGAAATTCTGTACAAATTTGCTGTCAAATTCCAGCATTCCCATAAAGGACTTGATTTCGTCTTTACTCTCAGGAGGCATCAAGTTCGTAATAGTGTTCTGAAGCTCTGCATTCGGACGGATTCCCCCTGCTGTCACATTGTGTCCCAAAAAGTCTAGTTCCTTGCAGCCAATATTGCACTTTTCCCTTCTCACTGTCAGCCCTTGTGACCTAAACCTGGCTAGCACTTGTCTCAACCTATTGTTGTGTTCCACGTTGTCTTTTGCGAATACCAGCACATCATCCTGGTAGCACAGGACACCAGGGATCCCTCTCAAAATGTTGCCCATGAGTCTCTGGAACACAGCTGCAGCTGATACTAACCCAAAGGGCATCCTCTTGAATTTGAATGCACCCATGGGCGTCACAAATGCTGTAAGTTCCTGCGACTCCTCATGTAGCTTGATTTGGAAATAAGCTGAGGTGAGATCAAGTGTTGAAAACACTTTTGCGCCTTCTAGCATGCTCATCATTTGAGTGATGTTTGGCAGTGGGAATCTGTCAACCACGATCTCCTTGTTCAAGGACCTAAGGTCGATGCACAAGCGAACTGACCCATCCTTTTTCTTAGCTGCTACAATCGGCACCAACCATTCTGTGGCCTCCACAGGATCGATGACTCCTGCGCTACATAGTCTCTCAAGTTCAATCTTTACTGCCTCCTGGATTGCTATGGGTAGTCTCCTTACTTTGGCTACAACAGGTACCGCGTTTTCTTTGAGTTTGATCTTGTGGGAGTAGTTCTTCAAACACCCAAGTTCTTCTCTGAATACTTCTTTGAACTCTGACTCAATGTCTTCCCATGTTTCTTGCACTTCTTGTATCAGGATTTGAGGGTTTTGTTTGGGATTTAGGGAGACCCCTAACTCTTTCTGTGCCTGCCAGCCCAGGATGTTGTCACCAACCGTAGACACGTAGATTTTTGACACCATTACCCTATTCTTGTACTCTACTGTGTCCCAGAAATAGTCCTTCATGGAAATAGGGCGACCTCCATAGCCCCCGGGTCTTACATCCATCCTATTCAATCTAATCTTCCCCTTGGACACCCGTGAAAATTCCTTGGTGTTAATGATCGTTATTCTGGAGCACGAATCAAACAATGCTTCTACTTCAGCGCCTTTAACTTTTAGGCTGTCTTTAGGATTGCTGATCTGATCACCACCTACTTGCAAGACTATTTCGTCACACACTGTGTTTGTCCTGTCTTTTCCCTGCATATTAAACCCCTGACCACTTCTACAGTACTGCCTGAAAGGACCTCTCCTGCCACACTTGTTGCACGTGAATTTAAGTGCAGGGCACTCCTTGTCATTAGCCATGTGCCCTTGCTTCCTGCACCTATAGCAGGTACCTTTGAACGACCATCCTGTTTTGCTCTCTTTCTGTTCTTTATGTACGAACTTCTGACCTTTGACCTCTGACACCCCCTTGCATTCAGTCTCAACTTCGCTTACTTTCATCTTGTCTTCGCTGCCCTTCTCACCACTGTCCTGTTTAATTTCACTAACGCACTGCAGCATGTGTTCTACTTGTTTTGCAATTATTAGAACTTCCCTCAGTGGCGGGTCATCTTTCAACCACAACTCCTCACATACACGTTCTGTCCTACACGCTAGCACAGACTGGTCCCTGATTCTCTCTTCGCATGCGCCCCCAAACTTGCATGTTGCAGCCAGTTTACGTAACTCCGACACAAAATCTTCTACAGATTCCCCTTCCTTCTGTCCTCTCTTTCCAAAATGGTATCTTTCCATTATGGTGCTAGTCTTGGGAAGGAAATGTAAAACTAATTTCTTTAGGCTAATTTCTAACTCATGTAAACCTCTCGCTTCCTGCGCACCTAGATCTGAGAGATGCTCCAACACCTATGGACGCATGGGTTCGTATCCCATCCTCGTCGCCAGTGTGAAAAGGTACACCAAATGATGATTGAGATGGAGATGGATTGAAACGTTACTTTATTGGGTCCGTAAGAGTAAAGAACAACACGACCTCAGCCACAGCTTTCGATATGCCCAGGTGGCAGCTTGAACACACACAGCAGCACTCGCCTTGGAACCTTGAGCGTGGTGACATTCCAATTGATGTCACCACGGGATGTCCCACTACGCGCAGCGCTGTGGAAGGGGGGGGCACGGTGAGTGGGAGATACCACAGTAAGGTTTGTGTAGGCATCAAGCAAACTTACTCTAAGAATCTCAATGCATCTCTCACAAAGTTGAAAAGTATCCACATATCTCTCATGCTTCAAGAAGTGCTGACATATTTCTTTATATCCTGGATGAAAATGCTCCTCAGTATACGGCTGTTAGTAAAAATGATCTACGCATCAAAATCATTCATAGATGGCATAGGAGACACTGGTGTATCCCCAGAATTATTGTTTTAAGACAGATTAGCATTTAGTAAGATGCCCATTGATGAGATTACCAAATATTCTGAAGATGTATGCAGATCTGTGGCAATGTCATCCTCACACTCTTAATGTCCAGCACAGACAAATTGAAGCTTCGCGTTTTGTGGGTAAAGCATGAACTCAGGGAACACCTACCAACTACTGCTAGTCATTTACCTTGCTACTAATTAAATTGCCATTTTCATTGTACTCCTCTATCCTTTTTCAGTGGTCTTCATTGTGGGCCTTTCACCTAAGTTACTGAACTCACCTTGATGTATGTTTCAATGTGTTCCTTTCCACAGTGTGTACTGGCAAAAAGCCTCATGCTTCTCTACAGATACGCTTGCTCCTCTGTCACTCTAATGAAAAAATGAATAGATGTTATTCAGTAAAATTATCGGTTCTCTATCTGGCTCTGTTGGACTTGGCTCTTTCTCCAGAGTCATCTCCAAATGTTTTTGCCTTCACCCTACTATTTGTTGAATCCGTTTCTGAGAAATGTTCCACTGCTAACCAGTGCAAAAGTGCTTGCACTCTCTCCTCTAAACATGGTATTATTGGCTTACACACAATAGGCACATTTAATTTACTTATAAGTCCATATTAAAGTATTACTACATGTACCCCGGGGATGTAAATTAAATGCTAATAGTGGACCTACAGCACTTATTGTGTCACCCACTTAAATAGCCCTTTCAACATGTCTCAGGCCGGCATTACAGACTGAGGGGCCGATTACGATTTAGTCCGTAAAGCATTCTGACTGAATTGTATCTGGAATGCTTTCTGAGCGACTCGGATTGGGGGAGTCCGACCAAATGATTTAGACACATTCGAATGCTTCAAGATACGATTCGGTCGGACCACCATTAACTTCAGTGTTCTGAACAAGAACGCAGGCTCCCATTGAAAAAAGGGGTGGATGGGGAAAATCTTGCACCCTGTGGCAGGCAGCCACATGGTGCCTGCCACACTGCATGGTTGGGAATGGGGGACCCATAGGTACCCCCACAGGCCTGATTTGGAGGGCCCTGGGTGAAGAGGGGGCCTGCTAAAGGTCCCCAAAGACAGATTAAGGCAGCCGTTTCATGCAAACTGGATCGTAACAGCTGTCCGAATCGGTCATCGTAATCGCTCACTCAGAAACTGAGCCCATAGAGCTGTATGATTCGGCTCCGAAATACTCGACCTGTCCAAATGCCTTTTAGAGCCGATTCAGACAGCCCTAATGGGTTCCGGGCATTGTAATCGGTCATTCGGAATGTGTGTGATTTGGTCAGAAGCAAGGGTTCTGAATTGGATTCATCAAACCCAAATCCGATTACCTGTTCGACCTGGTAAAATAAACCTTTTGCCACATTCAAACCTTCCTTTTTAATACATAGAAGTCACTCTAAGAGTAGGCCCCAAAAAGCCCACAGGACAGGACGCAACTCATTTAAAATGTAAGACATGCAATTTTGAGTTTTACATATCCTGGTAGTGAAAAACTCTTAAATTAATTTAGGCCCCACCACTACTCACCATCCCTGTGGGACCAACCTGCATGGGCCTACCTTCAATGCAGGGACTGCTGTGCGGTGGGTTTGCAGGAGTCCGGTGACTCGTGGAGGAGGACTTCGCTGCGCTGCCTCGCATCTCTGGTTGGATTAGCTCGGCGGAGATTGGATTGAGAGCCCACCAGGCTGCCACAGCTCTTTCCCCATTTATGCGCTGATGCGAGGTCTCATCCAACGGGCACGGTTGACCGCCTCCCCAAGGGGATCACGAACTGCTAGTGCCCGCGACCTGCAAAGGAAATCAGTAAACACAGGTAAAGGGGAAATATAAACACACAAAAAGAATAGGGGAGGGGCACAAAAATATCGAGGAAGAGAAGGAAAGGCAAGAGAGAAAGAAGAGAAAAAGAAAAAAAAAAGGAACAACACATAAAAAAGCACCTACCAGCTCCCGGCCAAAAGCTCCTTCGACAACTGTGCCCCTTCCTACTGCAGACCCCAAAAGCAGGTCAAGCCTGACAGTACAGTACAAAAGAAAGGGAGCCCGCACTGTCTGCACCGACAGCCTGCCACAGCCGGCCAAAGGTCCCAGAAACCAACGCACAAGGAGGCACCTTTTCACTCGCCTGGAGGTGCATATATTCCGTCAGCAGCAGGAGGAGGCACGGCTGCCCCCCTCCTCTGTGATGCATGTTCTGGCAAAGATTTTAATTCTTCCAGTTTCTGTCCTGCGATGACTCCTCCGGCTATAGCACTGTAATCTTTGCTCACTTCATTTGTTGTTACTTTATTGTTTGCACCTGTAGTTCTGGATTTATTTTGTGGCAATATTTATGGTCATGGGGAAAATGAAACACCGAGTTCTACCCTAGCAAAATCACCTCCAAAATCTTGGCATTCCATCATGAACTTTAGCAAATTTTAAGTGTGGAGGAAACCCTAACTACTTGTACTGAGAGTTGCATTGAACCTTCTAACACACATAAATCTTCCTCAAATGTGGACCAGCTGTTGGATTTGCAGCCCACAAGTTCAGATAATGCGAAAAAAAGAGTCACTGACCAACTCTTTACCCTCACTTTACCTGGCACTTCGAACCCCATCCCCCACCTAAACGACCCAAAATTTCCAAAATACATCCTACTAAGGCACATAAACATCAGGTGAAGGGAAAATGAAGGTTACAAAAAGGGCATCTGGGCTAAAACCGGGCTCAAGCTCTAAGCCCCATACAGACCTGAGCAAATTGAAGCCTTCTTTATCGCCGGATTCCCCGGACTCCCTGGATTCTTCTTCATTAGCGACTCCAGGACAAGCACTGATAGACCTTACTAAATCCGTTGTGTGTAGTCTTATAGATTGACTCAAAGCTGTTGAATGTGTGGGTTAAATTGTGCAGAAAGACTGGGTTCAGCAAATCTGTGTTCTGGGAATGGGTGGGAAGGGTCAACTGACAATGGTAGTACTGTAGGTGTTGTCTCTAGAACATTTATAAACCACCCAGTACAACAACCTGTAATAGGGAATTGTGAGGTGCCCCTTCAGCTATTCCAACTTCCCACCAAGTGTTATCTACAGTGCCCCAGACACAACTCGCTACTGTTTTGAATGCAAAATGTACAGTGGCTCTGTCGGGTATAACCAAAATATTTCTTATAAATGCAATTTCATTTAGGGGCAAGTCATTTTCTGCACAGGTTGAATGTGAAAACGCTTTGCAGGGAACACACAATAAAGACATGTAACCCGTCTTTGGAACACTGATTTGCTTGACTGGCTCAACACGAGATCTCCATCGGTGAGTCCTTTGTCACGTATAACAGGGTTTGTTTAGTTACTTATCTGCCCTTCGCTTGCCCCCTTAGTCTCACATAATGGGCACTCTCTTCATACCAAAGGTGCGTGATTCACCGACGTGTTCGTTTTGTAAATTCCATGTAAGTGATTGCATAACCATTACCAATCCTGAAGGGTGGTTTTGGTCCTAGTCCTCTGTGGGGTATTTAATTAATCACTTCTGCACCCCTTCCTTTTGGTTTTGACCCTTAGAACATTGTGTAGGTCAATACTTCGTACTCTGACTAAACCTTTTCACTCCCAGAAATCAACATGATGGGCCATTACTTCGTAATCTGACTGAAACTCTACACCGAATGAATACATCAAAAGGAGGGACGAGGAAAGGTTGTCCTATCTGTTCCCCGGAACTCAGTAGAGATTATCAAAAATGGATAGGACACTTGTTACCACTTATACCAAGAGAAATATATTGTGAAATATATTGTGAAACCCTCATAAGCGTTGTGTATAACGAGAAGCGGTATATCTTGTTCTCCGCCCCACACAAACGTTTTGGCAGCAATCATCGGGTTTGACAAAATTGTGTATTGCCTAGCCTCGCCCGAGGCTTTCTCTGGTTTTTTCGTGGCAGTCTCCAGAGATAAAAAATTCGAATAACCCCAACAGAAAAGGCACAAAAAGGGATAAAATAGTTTCCAACCGATTAAGATACTCTTTATTATTAGTATCGGTGGACAACTAGTTTAAAAAGAAGTTGGTATGCTCGCTGGAAAATTAGGAATCCATAGCATATATTAGTAGTATTGACAAAACGTCGACATGTTTCTGCTCTGTTGGCCCGTGGGTCTAAGAGCATTCGTCAGGACAAAAAACAACAATAAACAGAGATCTACCTATCACTATTTGTGATGTAGGGGGGTAGAGGTGTAATTTACAATCTTACCCTTACGTGGTTCTATGTAGTCACCTGTAAATTTTAAGAAAAAGAGGGTTGGGGTCACTAGTGGCATTTTACCAAAGTGCGGTTAAAACGAAGAAATGGAAAAACATTGTACCATTTTCATGCAAGCTCAATTGTGGCATGCTGTTTTAGGAAATTGAGAACAATAGGGACATGTTGGCGAGTAAATGGTGGCGACTTAATGCGACATGTAAATTGCAAGGAATGTGACATACCTCTAAATCAGGTGAACTTGAGTATGCGAACCTGACAGAGAAAACGGGGATGATAAGTGTTCGGCACATTTACGTAATGGTAAGAAAGTCCGTCATACCCCATGTGAGGTCTTACCTTAATTGTGTTTAGAAAAAGGTTCCCTCAGGAGGTCCCAGGCTATAACAGTATCAGAGAATCAAGGTATTAGTCACTCTGGTGCTATAAGTTGTAGATGAGCGAGGGCGGTGGAGGGACGACTTACCCGCAGCGGAAATGTGTTCCGCGTCTTGTGCTGGCTCTGCCTCCTGGACGCCAAGAGCACGTTTCCAATGGCGTTTTAACTACGCTAATCATAGAGATAGGAATGAGACTTTTGTATACAACCGAAGAACAGCTTCAAAAGTAATTATTAAAAAATTGTATGCCTAATAAGTAATTTATAGGTTATCTACATCATGGTCTCGTAATTATTAAGGCATTGAATCATAGAAATTTATATTTGAAAAATATATATCCTTTGTAAAGGATACGGACTGTACCTGTTCCTTAGGGAGTACATTTGTAGACGGGATGAACTTTGAAATATATATCCTTTGTAAAGGATACGGACTGTACCTGTTCCTTAGGGAGTACATTTGTAGACGGGATGAACTTAGAATCTCATAGGGTTATGAGTGTCAGAACACTAAGTGGACTCTAAATTTTCAGATTAGCAAACTGCTAGTATCAGCGTGCGAAGTGGTGCCAGCAAATATCATCATTTAGACCATATTTATTCGTCTTAAGGCGGTCCACCCAGCGTTGTTCTTTTTCGTACAACACTTTTTCAACGTTGGGTGTATTGTCTTGAACTTTCTCTATAACTGTCCACTTCAGGTCTTCAATACTATGTTTTTGTTCGATGAAATGTGCACATAGTTTGGTTGTGTTCTTTTTTAAGCGTATGTTGCTTTTGTGCTCTCCTATGCGCAGTTTAACCTTTCTGCAGGTCATACCGATGTATTTTTTGTCACATGGACATGTGACCATGTAGATCACATGGGAAGAGTTGCAGTTGCTATGTTGTCGCTGGGTCCACGTGAATGTTGGTGACAATTGCAATGTTTTAGAAATGGATGTAGAAGTACAAGCTGTGCAAGAACCGCATGGGTAGTGGCCTGACACTGGAGCCATGTTTATGTTTCTGATCTGATTCGTTGGATTTTTCTGTTTTGGACGGGTATGAACCAGCATGTCACGTAGATTTTTTGTACGTCTATTTGCAAAACGGGGTTTTGGCCAGTTGAATTTGCCAGTGTTTACAATATGCCAATTCTTACTGATCAGTTTGTTGACCTGGTATGTTGCAGGGCCAAATGTGGTCACACAGGTTACGAGGTCCTTATTTTCAGTTTTTTCAAAAGATGTTAGAAGGTTTTCCCTCGGCTGGTTCTGGGCTCTTTTTTGGCATTTTAATATTGTGCTGTTTTTGTAGTGTCTTTGTTGTAATCTGATACTCAGGGCTCGTGATTGTGTTTGATAATCCTTTCTTTGACTGCAATTCCTTTTTAAGCGCAAAAATTGGCTGTAAGGTAGGTTGTCTCTGAGCAGTTGAGGGTGATAACTTTTGTAGGACAACAAGCTATTTTTAGCAGTCGGTTTTCTAAAGGTTTTTGTCTCGATTTGGTTATTCTCTGAAAAGATCGTGAGGTCTAGGAAGTCAATACTTTCCTTGTCAACTGTGTATGTGAATCTCAACCAGGGATCACGTGTGTTAAGCCAGTCGACAAAAGTTTTCAGGTCTTGGTTATTGAGCCAAATCAAGAAGACATCGTCTATATAACGTTTCCAGTAAATGATACTGGAAACGTATGGGTTGGCAGTTGTGAGTACATGATGAGTTTCAAAATTACTGACGTAGAGTCCAGCCACCGATGGCGCAAAGGCACTGCCCATAGAGGTCCCATGGCTCTGTAAAAACAATTGGTTTTCGAATTCAAAATAGTTTTCAGTAAGTGCCATCCGGCAGCATTCCAAAACAAAGTGTCTGGGTGTTCTGAAATCCCAGTTCTCCATGAAAAGTACGTCTTCCAACATTTCCAGAGTCTCTTTTTGGGGCAGACTCGTATATAGGGATTCAACATCTAATCCCACCAGGAGCATCTTGGTGGGGTTAAAGGTTAGATCTTTCAGCTGATTCAACAGATCTCGGGTGTCTTGTAAATAGGCTGGTGTTCTTTTGACAAGTGGTTGGAGGAATTTGTCCGCAAATTTAGATAGGGGTTCCAGTGCTGACCCTATCCCCGACACAATTGGACGGCCTGGAGGAGGTATTCTGTTTTTGTGTGTCTTGGGGAGGGAGTAGAAATAGGGGATCTTAGGGTTCTCAGTTACTAGGAAGTCAGCCTCTTTTTTGCTTATCCAGCCATTTGTTTCGGCTTCATGAACCATGATGGCAATGATTGTCTGTAATCTTGGTGTTGGATCAATTGTGATTTTGGTGTAAAATTTCTCATCCGCCAATAGATCAAGACATTGATTCATATAGCCTTCTTTTCCGAGGATAACTATACCTCCACCCTTATCCGCGGGTTTTATGACGATATTCTCATTTGTCTGGAGTTCTTCCAAAGCGATTCTTTCTGATCTCGTTAAGTTCTGGAAGGGTCTTCGCACATTAGTTGCCAAGTTATCAATTCCAGTTAGGACCGCTTGTTCGAAGGCTAGTATTTCTACTGGTACCATGTTTGTCGGTGGGCTGTAGTTTGATTTTTTGCGGAGGTTCGTGTCTCCTAGATCAGAAGTTACTGGCGACTCCCCAAAGTGTGCTTTTAACTTGAGAGAACGACAAAACTCTGATAGTTCACTCTTGAGTCGGAACAAATCAAGGTTGGGGGTAGGGACATATCCAAGTCCTTTGTTCAGGACATTTTTTTGGTCTACCGAAAGGGTCACTGGGCTTAGGTTCACTATCAGTGACTCGTTTTGCTGGTCCCTGGCTTTGTCGAGGTCATGCTCCTTGTCTGAACATTTGGCTGTTGGTCTTGCCATGTTATGCCTCTTCTCCTTCCTCTTTGGTTTTGGCCCCTCAATAAAAAAGGATCTTGGTTCTGATTATTTGACCCTTGTTGAGGTATCCCCATGAAGTTTTGCATTTGTTCCGGACCTTGATTGTAAGGATTCATCCAACCCGCATATGGTTGCATATATGGCTGAAAGAATGGCATTGGGGGGCCCATAAAGTGTTGTCTAGGCCATCTATTGCCTCTTCTTTGTGGTCTGGACCGGTATTGCCCTCTGCCTCGTCGACTATTAGAGTCATCGGACCCTGTGTCGGATCCTCCTGAGGAATCCCAGCCATCTGAGTCGTTATCTGTTCTTGAAGCTGATGACTTGTAATCTTTGTTGGTATAGGGATGCATTTTTTCATGACTGAATTTCTTAATGTCTTTACTTAGTTTTTGTAATTTACTTTGCATCAGGAACTCCTCACTTTCTGATATCTCCTTGTTAAGCTCTTCAAGTCTTTTTTTGTACACTGCAGGTTGTATGCCTTTCTTTAGTTCTACTTCACAGGCTTCTATCTGGGTTAGAAGTTCATCTGAGAGTCTTTTGGCCGTTTTGACTATTAACACTAGATAATCAAGGGTGCACTTCCACGAAATTGCCGACCAATCACGTCTGAATGCCAGGTCGTGTAAAAAAATTCTTGGCGCATTCGTGATCCACAATCCTCGTGGTGCTATTTTAGAACGCAAATATTCAGTCATTATTATACCGTGGATAGCAACTTTTATTTGTTCCTGTTTTTTTGCTGTTAGATTATCCCAATCATCAGTCTGTGCTAATACTTGTACAAAGTCTGGGTTCTGAATTAGCGATTGAGCCGCTAAGATCTCGCTTATGTCGCTCCCCGAAAAACTCAAACCATTCATGTCCTCCATTCTCAATTTTCAAGAGGGTTCTTGTTATTCATGAACAAGAGTCACAAAGCAAGTTTCCCGCAGCTGTGCGCTGCTTAATATGAATACATCAAAAGGAGGGACGAGGAAAGGTTGTCCTATCTGTTCCCCGGAACTCAGTAGAGATTATCAAAAATGGATAGGACACTTGTTACCACTTATACCAAGAGAAATATATTGTGAAATATATTGTGAAACCCTCATAAGCGTTGTGTATAACGAGAAGCGGTATATCTTGTTCTCCGCCCCACACAAACGTTTTGGCAGCAATCATCGGGTTTGACAAAATTGTGTATTGCCTAGCCTCGCCCGAGGCTTTCTCTGGTTTTTTCGTGGCAGTCTCCAGAGATAAAAAATTCGAATAACCCCAACAGAAAAGGCACAAAAAGGGATAAAATAGTTTCCAACCGATTAAGATACTCTTTATTATTAGTATCGGTGGACAACTAGTTTAAAAAGAAGTTGGTATGCTCGCTGGAAAATTAGGAATCCATAGCATATATTAGTAGTATTGACAAAACGTCGACATGTTTCTGCTCTGTTGGCCCGTGGGTCTAAGAGCATTCGTCAGGACAAAAAACAACAATAAACAGAGATCTACCTATCACTATTTGTGATGTAGGGGGGTAGAGGTGTAATTTACAATCTTACCCTTACGTGGTTCTATGTAGTCACCTGTAAATTTTAAGAAAAAGAGGGTTGGGGTCACTAGTGGCATTTTACCAAAGTGCGGTTAAAACGAAGAAATGGAAAAACATTGTACCATTTTCATGCAAGCTCAATTGTGGCATGCTGTTTTAGGAAATTGAGAACAATAGGGACATGTTGGCGAGTAAATGGTGGCGACTTAATGCGACATGTAAATTGCAAGGAATGTGACATACCTCTAAATCAGGTGAACTTGAGTATGCGAACCTGACAGAGAAAACGGGGATGATAAGTGTTCGGCACATTTACGTAATGGTAAGAAAGTCCGTCATACCCCATGTGAGGTCTTACCTTAATTGTGTTTAGAAAAAGGTTCCCTCAGGAGGTCCCAGGCTATAACAGTATCAGAGAATCAAGGTATTAGTCACTCTGGTGCTATAAGTTGTAGATGAGCGAGGGCGGTGGAGGGACGACTTACCCGCAGCGGAAATGTGTTCCGCGTCTTGTGCTGGCTCTGCCTCCTGGACGCCAAGAGCACATTTCCAATGGCGTTTTAACTACGCTAATCATAGAGATAGAAATGAGACTTTTGTATACAACCGAAGAACAGCTTCAAAAGTAATTATTAAAAAATTGTATGCCTAATAAGTAATTTATAGGTTATCTACATCATGGTCTCGTAATTATTAAGGCATTGAATCATAGAAATTTATATTTGAAAAATATATATCCTTTGTAAAGGATACGGACTGTACCTGTTCCTTAGGGAGTACATTTGTAGACGGGATGAACTTTGAAATATATATCCTTTGTAAAGGATACGGACTGTACCTGTTCCTTAGGGAGTACATTTGTAGACGGGATGAACTTAGAATCTCATAGGGTTATGAGTGTCAGAACACTAAGTGGACTCTAAATTTTCAGATTAACAAACTGCTAGTATCAGCGTGCGAAGTGGTGCCAGCAAATATCATCATTTAGACCATATTTATTCGTCTTAAGGCGGTCCACCCAGCGTTGTTCTTTTTCGTACAACACTTTTTCAACGTTGGGTGTATTGTCTTGAACTTTCTCTATAACTGTCCACTTCAGGTCTTCAATACTATGTTTTTGTTCGATGAAATGTGCACATAGTTTGGTTGTGTTCTTTTTTAAGCGTATGTTGCTTTTGTGCTCTCCTATGCGCAGTTTAACCTTTCTGCAGGTCATACCGATGTATTTTTTGTCACATGGACATGTGACCATGTAGAAAACCTTCTAACATCTTTTGAAAAAACTGAAAATAAGGACCTCGTAACCTGTGTGACCACATTTGGCCCTGCAACATACCAGGTCAACAAACTGATCAGTAAGAATTGGCATATTGTAAACACTGGCAAATTCAACTGGCCAAAACCCCGTTTTGCAAATAGACGTACAAAAAATCTACGTGACATGCTGGTTCATACCCGTCCAAAACAGAAAAATCCAACGAATCAGATCAGAAACATAAACATGGCTCCAGTGTCAGGCCACTACCCATGCGGTTCTTGCACAGCTTGTACTTCTACATCCATTTCTAAAACATTGCAATTGTCACCAACATTCACGTGGACCCAGCGACAACATAGCAACTGCAACTCTTCCCATGTGATCTACATGGTCACATGTCCATGTGACAAAAAATACATCGGTATGACCTGCAGAAAGGTTAAACTGCGCATAGGAGAGCACAAAAGCAACATACGCTTAAAAAAGAACACAACCAAACTATGTGCACATTTCATCGAACAAAAACATAGTATTGAAGACCTGAAGTGGACAGTTATAGAGAAAGTTCAAGACAATACACCCAACGTTGAAAAAGTGTTGTACGAAAAAGAACAACGCTGGGTGGACCGCCTTAAGACGAATAAATATGGTCTAAATGATGATATTTGCTGGCACCACTTCGCACGCTGATACTAGCAGTTTGTTAATCTGAAAATTTAGAGTCCACTTAGTGTTCTGACACTCATAACCCTATGAGATTCTAAGTTCATCCCGTCTACAAATGTACTCCCTAAGGAACAGGTACAGTCCGTATCCTTTACAAAGGATATATATTTCAAAGTTCATCCCGTCTACAAATGTACTCCCTAAGGAACAGGTACAGTCCGTATCCTTTACAAAGGATATATATTTTTCAAATATAAATTTCTATGATTCAATGCCTTAATAATTACGAGACCATGATGTAGATAACCTATAAATTACTTATTAGGCATACAATTTTTTAATAATTACTTTTGAAGCTGTTCTTCGGTTGTATACAAAAGTCTCATTTCTATCTCTATGATTAGCGTAGTTAAAACGCCATTGGAAACGTGCTCTTGGCGTCCAGGAGGCAGAGCCAGCACAAGACGCGGAACACATTTCCGCTGCGGGTAAGTCGTCCCTCCACCGCCCTCGCTCATCTACAACTTATAGCACCAGAGTGACTAATACCTTGATTCTCTGATACTGTTATAGCCTGGGACCTCCTGAGGGAACCTTTTTCTAAACACAATTAAGGTAAGACCTCACATGGGGTATGACGGACTTTCTTACCATTACGTAAATGTGCCGAACACTTATCATCCCCGTTTTCTCTGTCAGGTTTGCATACTCAAGTTCACCTGATTTAGAGGTATGTCACATTCCTTGCAATTTACATGTCGCATTAAGTCGCCACCATTTACTCGCCAACATGTCCCTATTGTTCTCAATTTCCTAAAACAGCATGCCACAATTGAGCTTGCATGAAAATGGTACAATGTTTTTCCATTTCTTCGTTTTAACCGCACTTTGGTAAAATGCCACTAGTGACCCCAACCCTCTTTTTCTTAAAATTTACAGGTGACTACATAGAACCACGTAAGGGTAAGATTGTAAATTACACCTCTACCCCCCTACATCACAAATAGTGATAGGTAGATCTCTGTTTATTGTTGTTTTTTGTCCTGACGAATGCTCTTAGACCCACGGGCCAACAGAGCAGAAACATGTCGACGTTTTGTCAATACTACTAATATATGCTATGGATTCCTAATTTTCCAGCGAGCATACCAACTTCTTTTTAAACTAGTTGTCCACCGATACTAATAATAAAGAGTATCTTAATCGGTTGGAAACTATTTTATCCCTTTTTGTGCCTTTTCTGTTGGGGTTATTCGAATTTTTTATCTCTGGAGACTGCCACGAAAAAACCAGAGAAAGCCTCGGGCGAGGCTAGGCAATACACAATTTTGTCAAACCCGATGATTGCTGCCAAAACGTTTGTGTGGGGCGGAGAACAAGATATACCGCTTCTCGTTATACACAACGCTTATGAGGGTTTCACAATATATTTCACAATATATTTCTCTTGGTATAAGTGGTAACAAGTGTCCTATCCATTTTTGATAATCTCTACTGAGTTCCGGGGAACAGATAGGACAACCTTTCCTCGTCCCTCCTTTTGATGTATTCATATTAAGCAGCGCACAGCTGCGGGAAACTTGCTTTGTGACTCTTGTTCATGAATAACAAGAACCCTCTTGAAAATTGAGAATGGAGGACATGAATGGTTTGAGTTTTTCGGGGAGCGACATAAGCGAGATCTTAGCGGCTCAATCGCTAATTCAGAACCCAGACTTTGTACAAGTATTAGCACAGACTGATGATTGGGATAATCTAACAGCAAAAAAACAGGAACAAATAAAAGTTGATATCCACGGTATAATAATGACTGAATATTTGCGTTCTAAAATAGCACCACGAGGATTGTGGATCACGAATGCGCCAAGAATTTTTTTACACGACCTGGCATTCAGACGTGATTGGTCGGCAATTTCGTGGAAGTGCACCCTTGATTATCTAGTGTTAATAGTCAAAACGGCCAAAAGACTCTCAGATGAACTTCTAACCCAGATAGAAGCCTGTGAAGTAGAACTAAAGAAAGGCATACAACCTGCAGTGTACAAAAAAAGACTTGAAGAGCTTAACAAGGAGATATCAGAAAGTGAGGAGTTCCTGATGCAAAGTGAATTACAAAAACTAAGTAAAGACATTAAGAAATTCAGTCATGAAAAAATGCATCCCTATACCAACAAAGATTACAAGTCATCAGCTTCAAGAACAGATAACGACTCAGATGGCTGGGATTCCTCAGGAGGATCCGACACAGGGTCCGATGACTCTAATAGTCGACGAGGCAGAGGGCAATACCGGTCCAGACCACAAAGAAGAGGCAATAGATGGCCTAGACAACACTTTATGGGCCCCCCAATGCCATTCTTTCAGCCATATATGCAACCATATGCGGGTTGGATGAATCCTTACAATCAAGGTCCGGAACAAATGCAAAACTTCATGGGGATACCTCAACAAGGGTCAAATAATCAGATCCAAGATCCTTTTTTATTGAGGGGCCAAAACCAAAGAGGAAGGAGAAGAGGCATAACATGGCAAGACCAACAGCCAAATGTTCAGACAAGGAGCATGACCTCGACAAAGCCAGGGACCAGCAAAACGAGTCACTGATAGTGAACCTAAGCCCAGTGACCCTTTCGGTAGACCAAAAAAATGTCCTGAATAAAGGACTTGGATATGTCCCTACCCCCAACCTTGATTTGTTCCGACTCAAGAGTGAACTATCAGAGTTTTGTCGTTCTCTCAAGTTAAAAGCACACTTTGGGGAGTCGCCAGTAACTTCTGATCTAGGAGACACGAACCTCCCCAAAAAATCAAACTACAGCCCACCGACAAACATGGTACCAGTAGAAATACTAGCCTTCGAACAAGCGGTCCTAACTGGAATTGATAACTTGGCAACTAATGTGCGAAAACCCTTCCAGAACTTAACGAGATCAGAAAGAATCGCTTTGGAAGAACTCCAGACAAATGAGAATATCGTCATAAAACCCGCGGATAAGGGTGGAGGTATAGTTATCCTCGGAAAAGAAGGCTATATGAATCAATGTCTTGATCTATTGGCGGATGAGAAATTTTACACCAAAATCACAATTGATCCAACACCATGATTACAGACAATCATTGCCATCATGGTTCATGAAGCCGAAACAAATGGCTGGATAAGCAAAAAAGAGGCTGACTTCCTAGTAACTGAGAACCCTAAGATCCCCTATTTCTACTCCCTCCCCAAGACACACAAAAACAGAATACCTCCTCCAGGCCGTCCAATTGTGTCGGGGATAGGGTCAGCACTGGAACCCCTATCTAAATTTGCAGACAAATTCCTCCAACCACTTGTCAAAAGAACACCAGCCTATTTACAAGACACCCGAGATCTGTTGAATCAGCTGAAAGATCTAACCTTTGACCCCACCAAGATGCTCCTGGTGGGATTAGATGTTGAATCCCTATATACGAGTCTGCCCCAAAAAGAGACTCTGGAAATGTTGGAAGACGTACTTTTCATGGAGAACTGGGATTTCAGAACACCCAGACACTTTGTTTTGGAATGCTGCCGGATGGCACTTACTGAAAACTATTTTGAATTCGAAAACCAATTGTTTTTACAGAGCCATGGGACCTCTATGGGCAGTGCCTTTGCGCCATCGGTGGCTGGACTCTACGTCAGTAATTTTGAAACTCATCATGTACTCACAACTGCCAACCCATACGTTTCCAGTATCATTTACTGGAAACGTTATATAGACGATGTCTTCTTGATTTGGCTCAATAACCAAGACCTGAAAACTTTTGTCGACTGGCTTAACACACGTGATCCCTGGTTGAGATTCACATACACAGCTGACAAGGAAAGTATTGATTTCCTAGACCTCACGATCTTTTCAGAGAATAACCAAATCGAGACAAAAACCTTTAGAAAACCGACTGCCAAAAATAGCTTGTTGTCCTACAAAAGTTATCACCCTCAACCGCTCAGAGACAACGTACCTTACAGCCAATTTTTGCGCTTAAAAAGGAACTGCAGTCAAAGAAAGGATTATCAAACACAATCACGAGCCCTGAGTATCAGATTACAACAAAGACACTACAAAAACAGCACAATATTAAAATGCCAACAAAGAGCCCAGAACCAGCCGAGGGAAAACCTTCTAACATCTTTTGAAAAAACTGAAAATAAGGACCTCGTAACCTGTGTGACCACATTTGGCCCTGCAACATACCAGGTCAACAAACTGATCAGTAAGAATTGGCATATTGTAAACACTGGCAAATTCAACTGGCCAAAACCCCGTTTTGCAAATAGACGTACAAAAAATCTACGTGACATGCTGGTTCATACCCGTCCAAAACAGAAAAATCCAACGAATCAGATCAGAAACATAAACATGGCTCCAGTGTCAGGCCACTACCCATGCGGTTCTTGCACAGCTTGTACTTCTACATCCATTTCTAAAACATTGCAATTGTCACCAACATTCACGTGTACCCAGCGACAACATAGCAACTGCAACTCTTCCCATGTGATCTACATGGTCACATGTCCATGTGACAAAAAATACATCGGTATGACCTGCAGAAAGGTTAAACTGCGCATAGGAGAGCACAAAAGCAACATACGCTTAAAAAAGAACACAACCAAACTATGTGCACATTTCATCGAACAAAAACATAGTATTGAAGACCTGAAGTGGACAGTTATAGAGAAAGTTCAAGACAATACACCCAACGTTGAAAAAGTGTTGTACGAAAAAGAACAACGCTGGGTGGACCGCCTTAAGACGAATAAATATGGTCTAAATGATGATATTTGCTGGCACCACTTCGCACGCTGATACTAGCAGTTTGTTAATCTGAAAATTTAGAGTCCACTTAGTGTTCTGACACTAATAACCCTATGAGATTCTAAGTTCATCCCGTCTACAAATGTACTCCCTAAGGAACAGGTACAGTCCGTATCCTTTACAAAGGATATATATTTCAAAGTTCATCCCGTCTACAAATGTACTCCCTAAGGAACAGGTACAGTCCGTATCCTTTACAAAGGATATATATTTTTCAAATATAAATTTCTATGATTCAATGCCTTAATAATTACGAGACCATGATGTAGATAACCTATAAATTACTTATTAGGCATACAATTTTTTAATAATTACTTTTGAAGCTGTTCTTCGGTTGTATACAAAAGTCTCATTTCTATCTCTATGATTAGCGTAGTTAAAACGCCATTGGAAACGTGCTCTTGGCGTCCAGGAGGCAGAGCCAGCACAAGACGCGGAACACATTTCCGCTGCGGGTAAGTCGTCCCTCCACCGCCCTCGCTCATCTACAACTTATAGCACCAGAGTGACTAATACCTTGATTCTCTGATACTGTTATAGCCTGGGACCTCCTGAGGGAACCTTTTTCTAAACACAATTAAGGTAAGACCTCACATGGGGTATGACGGACTTTCTTACCATTACGTAAATGTGCCGAACACTTATCATCCCCGTTTTCTCTGTCAGGTTAGCATACTCAAGTTCACCTGATTTAGAGGTATGTCACATTCCTTGCAATTTACATGTCGCATTAAGTCGCCACCATTTACTCGCCAACATGTCCCTATTGTTCTCAATTTCCTAAAACAGCATGCCACAATTGAGCTTGCATGAAAATGGTACAATGTTTTTCCATTTCTTCGTTTTAACCGCACTTTGGTAAAATGCCACTAGTGACCCCAACCCTCTTTTTCTTAAAATTTACAGGTGACTACATAGAACCACGTAAGGGTAAGATTGTAAATTACACCTCTATCCCCCTACATCACAAATAGTGATAGGTAGATCTCTGTTTATTGTTGTTTTTTGTCCTGACGAATGCTCTTAGACCCACGGGCCAACAGAGCAGAAACATGTCGACGTTTTGTCAATACTACTAATATATGCTATGGATTCCTAATTTTCCAGCGAGCATACCAACTTCTTTTTAAACTAGTTGTCCACCGATACTAATAATAAAGAGTATCTTAATCGGTTGGAAACTATTTTATCCCTTTTTGTGCCTTTTCTGTTGGGGTTATTCGAATTTTTTATCTCTGGAGACTGCCACGAAAAAACCAGAGAAAGCCTCGGGCGAGGCTAGGCAATACACAATTTTGTCAAACCCGATGATTGCTGCCAAAACGTTTGTGTGGGGCGGAGAACAAGATATACCGCTTCTCGTTATACACAACGCTTATGAGGGTTTCACAATATATTTCACAATATATTTCTCTTGGTATAAGTGGTAACAAGTGTCCTATCCATTTTTGATAATCTCTACTGAGTTCCGGGGAACAGATAGGACAACCTTTCCTCGTCCCTCCTTTTGATGTATTCATATTAAGCAGCGCACAGCTGCGGGAAACTTGCTTTGTGACTCTTGTTCATGAATAACAAGAACCCTCTTGAAAATTGAGAATGGAGGACATAAATGGTTTGAGTTTTTCGGGGAGCGACATAAGCGAGATCTTAGCGGCTCAATCGCTAATTCAGAACCCAGACTTTGTACAAGTATTAGCACAGACTGATGATTGGGATAATCTAACAGCAAAAAAACAGGAACAAATAAAAGTTGCTATCCACGGTATAATAATGACTGAATATTTGCGTTCTAAAATAGCACCACGAGGATTGTGGATCACGAATGCGCCAATAATTTTTTTACACGACCTGGCATTCAGACGTGATTGGTCGGCAATTTCGTGGAAGTGCACCCTTGATTATCTAGTGTTAATAGTCAAAACGGCCAAAAGACTCTCAGATGAACTTCTAACCCAGATAGAAGCCTGTGAAGTAGAACTAAAGAAAGGCATACAACCTGCAGTGTACAAAAAAAGACTTGAAGAGCTTAACAAGGAGATATCAGAAAGTGAGGAGTTCCTGATGCAAAGTAAATTACAAAAACTAAGTAAAGACATTAAGAAATTCAGTCATGAAAAAATGCATCCCTATACCAACAAAGATTACAAGTCATCAGCTTCAAGAACAGATAACGACTCAGATGGCTGGGATTCCTCAGGAGGATCCGACACAGGGTCCGATGACTCTAATAGTCGACGAGGCAGAGGGCAATACCGGTCCAGACCACAAAGAAGAGGCAATAGATGGCCTAGACAACACTTTATGGGCCCCCCAATGCCATTCTTTCAGCCATATATGCAACCATATGCGGGTTGGATGAATCCTTACAATCAAGGTCCGGAACAAATGCAAAACTTCATGGGGATACCTCAACAAGGGTCAAATAATCAGATCCAAGATCCTTTTTTATTGAGGGGCCAAAACCAAAGAGGAAGGAGAAGAGGCATAACATGGCAAGACCAACAGCCAAATGTTCAGACAAGGAGCATGACCTCGACAAAGCCAGGGACCAGCAAAACGAGTCACTGATAGTGAACCTAAGCCCAGTGACCCTTTCGGTAGACCAAAAAAATGTCCTGAACAAAGGACTTGGATATGTCCCTACCCCCAACCTTGATTTGTTCCGACTCAAGAGTGAACTATCAGAGTTTTGTCGTTCTCTCAAGTTAAAAGCACACTTTGGGGAGTCGCCAGTAACTTCTGATCTAGGAGACACGAACCTCCCCAAAAAATCAAACTACAGCCCACCGACAAACATGGTACCAGTAGAAATACTAGCCTTCGAACAAGCGGTCCTAACTGGAATTGATAACTTGGCAACTAATGTGCGAAAACCCTTCCAGAACTTAACGAGATCAGAAAGAATCGCTTTGGAAGAACTCCAGACAAATGAGAATATCGTCATAAAACCCGCGGATAAGGGTGGAGGTATAGTTATCCTCGGAAAAGAAGGCTATATGAATCAATGTCTTGATCTATTGGCGGATGAGAAATTTTACACCAAAATCACAATTGATCCAACACCATGATTACAGACAATCATTGCCATCATGGTTCATGAAGCCGAAACAAATGGCTGGATAAGCAAAAAAGAGGCTGACTTCCTAGTAACTGAGAACCCTAAGATCCCCTATTTCTACTCCCTCCCCAAGACACACAAAAACAGAATACCTCCTCCAGGCCGTCCAATTGTGTCGGGGATAGGGTCAGCACTGGAACCCCTATCTAAATTTGCAGACAAATTCCTCCAACCACTTGTCAAAAGAACACCAGCCTATTTACAAGACACCCGAGATCTGTTGAATCAGCTGAAAGATCTAACCTTTGACCCCACCAAGATGCTCCTGGTGGGATTAGATGTTGAATCCCTATATACGAGTCTGCCCCAAAAAGAGACTCTGGAAATGTTGGAAGACGTACTTTTCATGGAGAACTGGGATTTCAGAACACCCAGACACTTTGTTTTGGAATGCTGCCGGATGGCACTTACTGAAAACTATTTTGAATTCGAAAACCAATTGTTTTTACAGAGCCATGGGACCTCTATGGGCAGTGCCTTTGCGCCATCGGTGGCTGGACTCTACGTCAGTAATTTTGAAACTCATCATGTACTCACAACTGCCAACCCATACGTTTCCAGTATCATTTACTGGAAACGTTATATAGACGATGTCTTCTTGATTTGGCTCAATAACCAAGACCTGAAAACTTTTGTCGACTGGCTTAACACACGTGATCCCTGGTTGAGATTCACATACACAGCTGACAAGGAAAGTATTGATTTCCTAGACCTCACGATCTTTTCAGAGAATAACCAAATCGAGACAAAAACCTTTAGAAAACCGACTGCCAAAAATAGCTTGTTGTCCTACAAAAGTTATCACCCTCAACCGCTCAGAGACAACCTACCTTACAGCCAATTTTTGCGCTTAAAAAGGAACTGCAGTCAAAGAAAGGATTATCAAACACAATCACGAGCCCTGAGTATCAGATTACAACAAAGACACTACAAAAACAGCACAATATTAAAATGCCAAAAAAGAGCCCAGAACCAGCCGAGGGAAAACCTTCTAACATCTTTTGAAAAAACTGAAAATAAGGACCTCGTAACCTGTGTGACCACATTTGGCCCTGCAACATACCAGGTCAACAAACTGATCAGTAAGAATTGGCATATTGTAAACACTGGCAAATTCAACTGGCCAAAACCCCGTTTTGCAAATAGACGTACAAAAAATCTACGTGACATGCTGGTTCATACCCGTCCAAAACAGAAAAATCCAACGAATCAGATCAGAAACATAAACATGGCTCCAGTGTCAGGCCACTACCCATGCGGTTCTTGCACAGCTTGTACTTCTACATCCATTTCTAAAACATTGCAATTGTCACCAACATTCACGTGGACCCAGCGACAACATAGCAACTGCAACTCTTCCCATGTGATCTACATGGTCACATGTCCATGTGACAAAAAATACATCGGTATGACCTGCAGAAAGGTTAAACTGCGCATAGGAGAGCACAAAAGCAACATACGCTTAAAAAAGAACACAACCAAACTATGTGCACATTTCATCGAACAAAAACATAGTATTGAAGACCTGAAGTGGACAGTTATAGAGAAAGTTCAAGACAATACACCCAACGTTGAAAAAGTGTTGTACGAAAAAGAACAACGCTGGGTGGACCGCCTTAAGACGAATAAATATGGTCTAAATGATGATATTTGCTGGCACCACTTCGCACGCTGATACTAGCAGTTTGTTAATCTGAAAATTTAGAGTCCACTTAGTGTTCTGACACTCATAACCCTATGAGATTCTAAGTTCATCCCGTCTACAAATGTACTCCCTAAGGAACAGGTACAGTCCGTATCCTTTACAAAGGATATATATTTCAAAGTTCATCCCGTCTACAAATGTACTCCCTAAGGAACAGGTACAGTCCGTATCCTTTACAAAGGATATATATTTTTCAAATATAAATTTCTATGATTCAATGCCTTAATAATTACGAGACCATGATGTAGATAACCTATAAATTACTTATTAGGCATACAATTTTTTAATAATTACTTTTGAAGCTGTTCCTCGGTTGTATACAAAAGTCTCATTTCTATCTCTATGATTAGCGTAGTTAAAACGCCATTGGAAACGTGCTCTTGGCGTCCAGGAGGCAGAGCCAGCACAAGACGCGGAACACATTTCCGCTGCGGGTAAGTCGTCCCTCCACCGCCCTCGCTCATCTACAACTTATAGCACCAGAGTGACTAATACCTTGATTCTCTGATACTGTTATAGCCTGGGACCTCCTGAGGGAACCTTTTTCTAAACACAATTAAGGTAAGACCTCACATGGGGTATGACGGACTTTCTTACCATTACGTAAATGTGCCGAACACTTATCATCCCCGTTTTCTCTGTCAGGTTCGCATACTCAAGTTCACCTGATTTAGAGGTATGTCACATTCCTTGCAATTTACATGTCGCATTAAGTCGCCACCATTTACTCGCCAACATGTCCCTATTGTTCTCAATTTCCTAAAACAGCATGCCACAATTGAGCTTGCATGAAAATGGTACAATGTTTTTCCATTTCTTCGTTTTAACCGCACTTTGGTAAAATGCCACTAGTGACCCCAACCCTCTTTTTCTTAAAATTTACAGGTGACTACATAGAACCACGTAAGGGTAAGATTGTAAATTACACCTCTACCCCCCTACATCACAAATAGTGATAGGTAGATCTCTGTTTATTGTTGTTTTTTGTCCTGACGAATGCTCTTAGACCCACGGGCCAACAGAGCAGAAACATGTCGACGTTTTGTCAATACTACTAATATATGCTATGGATTCCTAATTTTCCAGCGAGCATACCAACTTCTTTTTAAACTAGTTGTCCACCGATACTAATAATAAAGAGTATCTTAATCGGTTGGAAACTATTTTATCCCTTTTTGTGCCTTTTCTGTTGGGATTATTCGAATTTTTTATCTCTGGAGACTGCCACGAAAAAACCAGAGAAAGCCTCGGGCGAGGCTAGGCAATACACAATTTTGTCAAACCCGATGATTGCTGCCAAAACGTTTGTGTGGGGCGGAGAACAAGATATACCGCTTCTCGTTATACACAACGCTTATGAGGGTTTCACAATATATTTCACAATATATTTCTCTTGGTATAAGTGGTAACAAGTGTCCTATCCATTTTTGATAATCTCTCTTGAAACTCTACACCCCCAGAAATCAACATGATGGGCTTCTAATGACATTGACTTGAGCCTAACCAGGATTCATTCTGGTTATTGTTAGGTGACTTGCTACCACAGTTGCCCCAATATGCTAACTAATTGTGGCTATTGGAACACACCTTAATTCAAAACATGATATCCCTAAAGCACGTTCTATCTGACCCTGCAGGCTGCCATCCCTCTCCCCACTCCAGTCTTGATGAAGACCCGCCTTGACCATACATAATTGCGTACATCGGGTTGAAACGTCGACGATACCTCCCGGTCCAGTTCAAGACCCTGCTCGCAAAAATACTAAAAGTGAATAGAGCAGCAGGGTCATTGTGTTTCTGTTGACCCTGGCCTCTTCCAAACCTGTATATATCTTAATCACCTTGTACATATCACACACTTATTGTGTCACTAAGCACAATATGTCACTTGATAACAATTCCCCTTAAACTTCACCTTGTTGGCATCCATTTATACAGCAAAATTCCCTAAATGTGGGTATCTATAAATGATTTAATTTATATAAAATATTTCAATACCCTGAATACCCAATTTCTTTGTGTTTATTGTGTATTCCCTGCAAAACGTTTTCACATTCAACCTGTGTAGAAAATGACTTGTCCCTCAATGGAATTGTATTTATAAGAAATATTTTGGTTTTACCCGACAGAACCACTGTACTTTTTGCATTGCTATACCCAGGTTCTGAGGGACACAGGGTCACCCCCATTGTTTATTAAGTACTGTTGTGGATGCAGCAATGGCTCACAATAGGGAAACATCATCAGTCTCAAAGTAAAATTCTTATGTTGGGAGAAAAGTGTTTACACACCCCCAGTCTGTGATGGATGGGCTAGACCTTCTTCCTGATGTCACCCCGTATGTGTTCATTCAGGCAAATTTTCCGCCAATCGAGTCTCTGCACCATGAATCATGGGACTCACTGAGAAATAAATCTTTCAACTGGATAAATTCTTAAGTGGGATGAGGTGAGCGCTTTTTGCAGATTTTAAAATGGCCAGACGGGTTGGGAGGGTTGGAAGGGGTACTAAAGTGTTTCAGGGGGACTGTGTGGTGCTCTCTTTCAAATCCCCAGGGCTGGTAAAGGATATACTGGATTGGTTTCCCCCAAACCCAATGTACACTGCAACAGCCACCCATAAACTCAAACTATGTAAATCCCCTTCTGTATTCCATTGCAGCCTCTAATAGGTAGTAAATTACTTTATTTGATTTGGTTTAAATCATAAAAAGAGCGGCTTAATCGCTAAAACACATAAACACATATGGCATAAAATTTATGAGTAAAATACGAGTTAGTTGATAAATTTCTTATTTAAAATTTATTTAAACCCCCCCTTTTTTTTGTTTTGTTAATAAAACAAAGAGAAACAGTGCAATTGGTGCCTTTAGTCTTATAGGAGTCCTTCTGGCTATGAGATATCTAATTCTTATACTGGCTTCGGGGTAATTGTCTAAACTTTTTCACATTACTTGCTTAGCCAGTTCAAGTTCTGTATCTCTCTTTTCTAGTACGTTTGCAGCTAGACTTAAAAACTTTAATGCTTTACATGCCAGTTGCACAGTTGACCCTCCTAAACATTTTATTACTGCAGATCTACAAGTCCTTATCTGCTCTTTTTTCATTAACAGCCGCAACAGTTCTTTCCGTTGGATGATAATACCGAGCAAATACAAAGTAAGTGGAGCACTGATTCGTCTCCTTGCCCGCAGAGGCGGCAGTCCGTTGAGAGCCAGGTGCGTTTCCATTTTGGTGTTAGATCTTTGGTTGGGTACACTCCCAGTCTCAGTAAGAACAGTTGCTGTTTCTTTTGATTTGCAAAGTGTTCCAAAAGGTACGATTGGGGCTTTAACATTTTATATGTTGGCAGCACGATCCATACATTGGTTTTCATAGTCAATGCATCTTTATCCTGTTCTTGAGACATTTGATTAACTGTTTTGTTGGCTAATTATTTAACCTACGGATAGGATGGAATTGTGTGCCATGCTTCCTCTAACTTTAAGGCCTCAATCGATTTCTTTAAGAATGAATAAACTGAATTACTCGATTTGAATTGCTTTTCGACCTCCAGCCAACATTAATGTGCCAGTGAGTCATCCTCTGCTGCCAGTAATATTTAACCAGTGCTCCTTGTCTTGACATGGTCTGGTTTTTTAACCCAAATTCAAGTCTGATCCGGGCTTGAGAAAGATGGCGCAGAATGTTAAACAATTTTTTTTTAAAACTGGTTTGGGCGATGTTCAAAGATGTTGCGTCTTTTGTGTTTAAGAGTTGGGAACCATATGTAATTGAAGGTAAACATTTTGATGCCACGACCTTTAACAAGTGGGTGATTGAACAGTCACTGAGTTTTGTTTTGCAAGGTTTTGAATGCAAATAATAGCTGTTTAGCTTTTGTTTTCCGCTGTTCTTGGTGTTGCTTGTAATTAAGGTGGCGATCCAAACTTAGGGCCTCATTAGGATGGCGGTGAATCCGCATCCTCCGGGCCGGCGGAAGCCACCACCGGTCCGGAGGATGCGGATTCACCGCCGCGGCCACATCAAAGGATTAGGATGGCGGTGGGAATGTGGTGGGAGCAGCGGCGGACGGCAGGTCCGTCCGCCGCTGATCCGCGGGTTTTTCCGGGCCATTTGGTGGCGGTGTCTACAAGACACCGTCAGCCAAATTAGGAAGCATGAGTAAACATGCTTTCCGCAGCGGTTTTTCCTTGCGGGCCCCCAGGGTAAAGGGGGGTGGGGGTGCACATGGGGGGTACCTATGGTACCCCCCTGCATTTGCATGCACAAAGCGGCAGGCACCGCACGGTGCCTGCCGCTTTGTGCATGTAAATGTGAAACATGCTTTTTTAACCTTGCGGCGGGTGCTGGTTCAAGTAGCACCGGCCGCAAGGTTAAAGATCCAGGATGTGACTGCCAGGGTGGCGGTCACATCCTAATTTGCATGGAGGGACCGCCGCTTCCCATGCGGACGGTCCCTCTTCCTCGGGGGTGGCCGATGGACGCAGGTCCGTTCGCCATCCTAATGAGGCCCTTAATCCCAGATACTTATATGTCCTCTCGCGGTCCAGGCGGTTACTGTTGATCGTCCAGGTGAATTTTGGTATTTTTTTATGTGGGCTCGAAAAACACATGACCTTTGTTTTTTTAAAGTTCATATGTAGTTGATTTAGGTCTGTGTATTCTACTAGTTTATTTATCAGAAGTTGGAGGCCATGAGGTGTTTGGGAGAGCAGCACAATGTCATCTGCATATTGCAAACTTGCTGTTCTCACATTCCCCAGTTTTGGAGGATCACCTAATGTCGAACGTAGTTTATAATCTAAATCGGCTGTATATATTAAATAAACAGGGGGCTAGAACGCACCCCTGTTTTAAGCCATTGCTGGTGGCAATTTTGTTTGTTATAGTTCGACCATCTCCCATTTTTATTTGGACCCATGTTTTTGAATACAGATTAATTATAGCATTCAATAGGTTTGTGGGTGCACCCCAGGATTCAATTTTTGCCCACAAGGCTTGTCTAGGGACCTTGTCGAAGGCCGCCTTGAGGTCCACGAAACAAGCGTACAGAACTTTTGAAGTGGTAATAGATTGATTAGCCAAGAGTGTAACGGCGGATATGTTTGTTAAAGAGCCCATTCCGACTCGGAAGCCTGTCTGTGTATTGGGGATCAGTTTGATGTTATCTACCCAATCCTCTAGGTCTTTCAGCAAGTTTGCAGCATATATTTTTGCCCCAACATCTATGAGGGCTATTAACCTGTAATTTAAGGGATTTGCGCAAGCCCCTGATTTGAATATTGGATGCAATATGCTTCCTCGCCAAGAGTCTGGGTTGATATGAGATTCCGAAATATTAGCAAACAGTGTGGCTAGATGGTTTGCCACACTGTTTGCTAAAATTTCGGAATCAGCCTCTAATAGGTTTGACAGCCTCTCTAGCCTTACTGGGGTAGATTGACTAAGGGATGAACCATTGGTGGGAACCATACTGCAAAATCCTGCTCCTACAATTCCGACTCCTGTCACTAATATACAGTTAGAGACAGGTTCTAAAGTCCAAACGATTGTGTATCCCTGACAAGCTTTGGTTTATAATGTGTTTGATGGGTATTGATTGTACCATTATTAACTTTTTAAGACACTTATACTCAAACAGCTACGCTAGGGTACGTTTTGGTATAAAAGGTGAGTGTACATGGCCCTTTAGTATTGAAAAAGGGGTCCGACAAGGGTGCATACTCGCCCCTTTTGTATTTAACTTGTATATTATTAATTTGGGTAACACACTCACAAGTAGGTGCACAGACCTGCCATAAGTTAACCTCCGGCCAATACCTGTTCTGCTATACGTGGATGATGCAATACTTATGGCACGCACCTCTCTGGCATTTGCAGCATCTCCTCAACAGTTTTGTCCTCTTTTTGGAAAATCTGGGGTTACGAATTTACATAGGCGAGACATTTGTTATGAAAGTGGGCCGTAAGGCAACCAACTTTTGAAATATTTTATAGCAAGATACTTTACCATTTACCCCAACCTTCTCCTATTTGGGAATTTTATTTGACTGTGAAGGGAACTGGAAAAGTGCCATTAATTCAAGAAGGTTGCAGTTTGTTAGATCTATTATGGCTCTTCACATTTTTGCAAGGAAACAGGGGAGTATTCAGCTGAAAGAAATGTTATCCATATATTATGCATAATGCAGAACTATTGCAATGTACCATTCTGGAATATGAGGCCACGCAAATGCTGAAACACTTCAGGTGGTGGAAAATGTCTTTTTTTTAAATCTCTTAGCACTACCTTCCAGTTGCTCAAACTTTTTACGTCACTCTGAACTGGGAGCCAATTATTTAATTGATTTGATCAATATTCAACCAGTCCTGCTTTGGCAAAAATATGGACCTCAGATTTTATGGACTTGAACCATGCCATAGTAAAGGACTGTTGTGACTCAGAGTTTGTTTTAAAAATCCCCTTGCTAAGGTATATTAAGAATTTTATGTCAGATTTTGGATGTCCTGAATTTTATGATCAGGTTAACAAACACAAAGGTGCACCACAGAGTTCTTCAAATAACAGTACCGTCAATGAATTATGCAAAAATTATGTCTTTCTTGTATTTTCAAAATTCTTTATTTTTCAACGTTAGCACCATACAGCCGACGCGTTTCGTCCCTATGGGACTTCTTCAGGGCTTTTAAATTGAAGATAGTACTTCCAGTTTGAATCTTCAAGATTGGAAATCTGTGTGGCGCCTTTCCCATTCGAATATCTTCATAAAAATAATTAAGCAGGGCCTGGTCCTGTGTCTTCTTTTTTTCTATGTTAGGAATTGGAGTCAGGTGATGTGGGTGATGCTGGCTTCATATTTTGTCTTTTTCTACTCCACTATGTAGTAAAGAAGATTTTTCAATCCATAAAAAACAATCTGTATCGGTATCAATATTTATCCGGTAATTCCAATGGATGAATCACTAGGACTTATGTGTGGGCACTGGAGTACCAGCAAGTCGATCGTAATAAATCGACCTGTCCTCATCCACAGCGCCTTTCACCTTCTCCGGAATCCGAAGTCCCAGTAGCCCAGCTACTCTCCTGGGCTACTGGGAGCCAATTATTTAATTGATTTGATCAATATTCAACCAGTCCTGCTTTGGCAAAAATATGGACCTCAGATACAGATTGTTTTTTATGGATTGAAAAATCTTCTTTACTACATGGTGGAGTAGAAAAAGACAACATATGAAGCCCGCATCACCCACATCACCTGACTCAAATTCCTAACATAGAAAAAAAGAAGACACAGCACAGGCCCTGCTTAATTATTTTTATGAAGATATTCGAATGGGAAAGGCGCCACACAGATTTCCAATCTTGAAGATTCAAACTGGAAGTACTATCTTCAATTTAAAAACCCTGAAGAAGTCCCATAGGGACGAAACGCGTCGGCTGTATGGTGCTAACGTTGAAAAATAAAGTATTTTGAAAATACAAGAAAGACATCATTTTTGCATAATTCATTAACAGAACTGTTATTTGAAGAACTCTGTGGTGCACCTTTGTGTTTGTTAACCTGAAATCAGTTCCTTAGGGAACAGGCACAGTAACGGTGGGTGCCATACAGTGTGCACACAAACCTCGATTGTAATTTGAGGGTAAAATACATTGGATTAGGGGGGATAGGATAGCAGGTGCTGATAGTAAAATAAGGGTCCATCGTAGTGATCTAGTTTTCTTCTCTGAATTTTATGATCAACCTGAATCTGTGACAAACATCTCGAGAAAAGTATTAAAGACAGAGTGTTTAAATCTATTGGAAGATCTCAGCTTGTGCGTGGAACTGGCCAAACTAAGGGGTCGAATAGGATGCTGGACGGACAAAGTCCGTCCGCCATCCTGTCTGGGGCAAAGACCGCCCGCCACAATGGCGGAGGTACCGTGCCCCGAATTAGGATGCACCCGCCACAGTGGTTGGTGCATCCCGCATTTTTAACATTGCGGCTGACGGTGCTGAAAGCACCTTCCGCCGCATTGTCAAAAATGCATGTTGTGCGTTTCACAGCACAACATGACAGGCACCGCGCGGTGCCTGCCATGTTGTACTGTGAAACGCATGGGGGTACGATAGGTACCCCCCATGTGCACCTCCCACCACCCCCTTCACCCTGGGGGCCCGCAACGGGCCCCCAAAGCAAAGCCTGTTTGCCTTTCCGTTGCGGCAATGCATCTGCATCCGGCCATCGTAATATGGCTGGCGGTGTCTGGAAGACACCTCCAGCCATATGAACCCTTTTCCGCCCCGGCCGCAAGGCGACCGGGGTGGAAAAGCGGCAGACGGTGTTTCTGTCCGTCGCGGTCCCCCCCGCCAGTGTAATATGGCGGGGGAAATTGGTGGCGGACGGGCACAGATGGCGGACAGATCGCCACCGACTGCATGGCGGTGGTGATCTGCCCGCCATCCTAATTGGCCCCTTACTGTTCAACATACATAACCAGATGGTTTTGACCACCTTTACAATGCAACCATACCTTTTTAATGTTCTTAATGCCCAGCACAGATTTGTTTTAACGCATTTCAGGCTAAATATATTCCTGATAAGTTGCCCAAGTGCTAACAACTGGTCAAATGACCTGCAGCTTTGCCCTTGTGATAACGCGTCTAATCAATCAATTATACATATAGGGTTCTTTTGTAAATTTGATATAAAAAGAACAATTGATGGACAGAATGCAGAACAATGTCATACATTCACCCCAGTACAGAGATCTGGGCCTAAATCAGTTGTTTTTTTGCTCACCATGCCATTCCAATTTGGACACAGCCATATGTAAATCAGTCTTGACCCTGCGCTAAATGGGAACGGTCCAGCCCTCCCTGGACTGGAAACAAGCATCCTAGGACCACTTTCCGATTCAGGTAAGGCCTGGCTTGGCGGTTCTGGCTGGATTGTTCCCATGAGGCGCAGAGTCAAGACTGATTTGCATATAGCTGGGTCTGACCTGAGGCGGCAAAGTGAGCTAAATAATGATGATGCATTAAACCCAGATCTGTGATGAGGGTGAGTGTCTGAAAAGTTTCAGCGCTCCGTCCATCATCTCCTTGTATAAATTTTATATAGACTCGAGAAGAGCTTTTATTATACCTTTACTGAAGTCTTTGAATTTAAACAATGTAGGCCAGCATGTTTACATTTGCAACTCTTTCCAAATCTTTATACATGCGTGGTGCGTGCAAGGTTTTTTAGGGAAACTCTAAGGAGAAGAAAGTCTCTACCTGTGGTAGGCTAAAGTTTAACCTGTATTTTACTGTGTTTGTTTTATTGTACCATATCTGTTTTAATGAATTGCAGTCTATTTATGTATTATTTTATGATACACCTTGTGTGAATCGAATAAAGTTTGAATTGAATTGAATTGAAATTAGTTTTTTGCTACTGCAAGGCCTATAGGATAACATTGACGTTACTTTATTACATTTAATGAGATGTTACTTCCAAATGGGAACAGGTCACCAGTTTGTGTTTGGTGTCTTTGAAATTGTAATGAAAAATCCTCTCTTATGATAAAGTCAGAATTCAAATTTCAATTTTGAAAATGTCACTTGTGAAAGTTAACACTGTCATGCCTTAGCCATTTAGTGCCTTTAGCCTGTCTCTGAGTCATATCACTGGGTAGCTGATCGAAGGCTTTGTTTATTCCTCCAAGACAGCCACACACAATAGTGCTTGGATATGCCATCACTGGCAGGATGGGAGGGCCGAGCTGGGCATAGCCCTACTTGCACTTGAATAGGCTGTGTCCTGTCTCCACACAAAGGGCTGCATACCCCCTGTTGTTTGTCTGTAGCCATGGGAGGCCGGAAGCCTGTGCATGGCAAAGGGAAACCTCTAGAAGCTTCTCCCCAATCAAAGGAGGTACCTGGTATAAATATGGGACCTCAGACAATAACTCTTCTGTATATTGCTGGGCCTTTGGAGACTCTGCGAGAAAGAAAGGCTGCTGTGATACTGAAAGAACTGCGCTCTGTTGGACTACTGTCCTGCTGGGCTTCTGCCTTGCTGGACTGCTGCCCTGCTGAATTTCTTCTCTCCTGCCAGAGTCAGAGGGATTTGGACCAGCACCTAAACTAAGGACTTCTGGAGTGACTCCAAGAAATAGTTTGCTGGCTTCCTGTACAGAGCCACAGAGTCATAACAGGCTCCCAAACCACTATAGAATACCTCACTGATTCATCAGTTATACATTCAGGCAAACACCTTATCTCTCTAATAATCATCCGTTAAAAACTCACCACCCTGAACCAGCACCCTTCTCCAGCTGTGGCAAGCCACTGATCACTAAGTGATATGTTCAGCGAGGCTGAATTTAAGTTTTTGGGCTCTTTGTGACAGCGAACAGGCCCTTTGGTACCGAAATCATGTCACTCACACACCCTGCCAATGTGAAGTTACGTCAGTTAAAACCTTGTCACCACAGCTTGCAGAGAATGGCATTGTGAAGCACCAGCTCAACTGCTTCTGAGGGCAACAGGATTTTCGTGTTACAGTGACACCCGTCAGTGAAACTTTCCCGCCCCATCCACTGAAAATGTGACTTTTTGCACTGGGCTGAAGAGGATACTTTTCAGCTGGACTAACCTGGTCCTTATGTCCGACCCATGCTCCATTATGGTCCCCCTGAACTTGTGGCTTTCTTCTTGTCTCGCACATCCAGATCACTGTAAATGGTGCTTTGGGCATTTTGGTGCTATATTTATACTAGGCTCGTTTGTAAACTCTGCTCCTCATGTGGAGTTTGCAGAATTTGGGCACTCCGCACTCCACAGAAGAGCATGGAGTGCCTGGGTTCCGCCTTCCAGGTGTGAAGCAGAGTTTTTTATTTTTTGCATGCTCAAGATTTTTTTGAGCGCTGTCCCATGAGTGAGTATAATAGGAGGGACCCCACAATCAAAAGGGACAGGGCATCAAATCAGACTTTCAAGTCAGAATCAGAATAAACTTTATTCGATTTTAGTCATTTAAAATCATTAAAGCGACAGTTTAAAACATTTCGTACAGGTAGTTATCAAAATACATTATACTTTATCAGATAAACATATATTCCATACATGTATCTTTCTTTCAGTTAGTTTTTAACTGAAAAACTAATAGCTCATAAAAAAATACAGTATAATATACTTTTTCACAGTAAGTTTTAACCAACTATACTTTTCCTTATTCGCAGTGTATTCGTCAGGAAACCAGTCATAATACCCACACAATAAGCCTTTTTCAATAATTGTAAATATAAAAAGGCCAGACAACATTGCCTCCATCCCCCTTGTTCCAGCAATGGCAAGATCCATCTTGCTCTTTCTCTTGTGTAAAATTTACAGAATGGTGACATATCATCACATGAGCAGTGACAAAGTTCTCTATATCAATCATTTAACACTGGATAGCTGACCAAACGGTGGAAGCTGCCAAACCTAAACCTTGTTAGGACATATCTATGGTACCCCCCCAATGCACCAAACCAAATATGGTTGATTGTGATAAGTTACCAACGTCAATTGGTGCTGGGCCACAGTACATTTTTTCATTTCCAGGGCAGCTCTAATAGACTACAGTATACCTCACCGATCTATCAATTATACATTCAGACAAACAAAATCTCCCTCCCTTGATCATGCGTTAAACACTCATCACACCAATCCTGAATATGTCAGAATCCTTTAATCAAAAATCAATCATTTTAGCATGACATAATATATTTGTAAAAAACCTATTTTACGCTAAAGTAGCATCACTTCAAAAACGTTATAGAAACGTCATATAAGGCTTGGTTGTGTTTTTTATTCCCCAAGCCGCTACGCTTTCTGCTATTGTTTGACAATGTAGCACTGTCTGGAAGCCATTTTGTGCATTCAGTCAGTGTGCCTTTGCCATAGGCTTGCATGTATTCTTTGTTACCCATCCCTCCTTGCTTGCTGTTGTTTGACCATGTGGCACTAGCCTGCAGCCTTTATGTGCATCCAGCCAGTGTGCCTTTGCCACAGACATGCATGGATGGATGTTCTATCAGTTTAATAATATGCTTGAGAATCATTTAATATGTATATTAAGAATATGATTTTGATGAACAGTGCTTATCTATTACATGCATTTTTATTTATTTTGCACCTCTTTACCTCAAAATAGGTTTATTTTCATCCCCCATACTAACATCGTCATTCACTGTTTTATTTTTGTAATTTAATATTTTTATTTTGTTATGTTTTTCATTTGTTTTTAACATATTTTCTATTTTTTTATTTTGATTTAATTTTGTTTTTAAGTTTAGAAAATGTTTTCATTTTTTCCCATTTTTCTTCAGTCAATCCATCTATCCATCCATTCATCCATCATAGGTGCCCAGTCATGCAACAGCATTCAGTTTTTTAGGTATGATTCAATATCCTCCTGGACACCCTGTTTGTGGTGCACTGCAGACATGTCAGCATCATCCATTTGTAAATGATTATTCCCTTTCCTCCTGGACCACAATGCCTGCCATAGGAGCACACTAACCTCCATATTTTAAAAGATGATTATTCCATTTACACATGCAGTTCCCGGAGTGCCACAAGTGTCTCATTTAGAATATATGGAAATAAAGGAAAGATCTCTAACTGTATACTGTGTGTTATCCTGAAAGGGAATATCATTTTAAGGGATGGTGTTGTGGTTTGACTTTAAAGTGGATATTACCTCAGTAACCAACCACACTAATATTGCCTTCGTCTCTACTAATTCAAGCTGTAACAATGCCAAGTTTCACTAAATGTTTTTTTTGCTTGTTTGCTTTTAGGTCAACAAGAGAAGAAGAGACATTACCCACAGTACTGCCAAATAGAAGTCCTGTACAGTGATGTTGCACGTCAGTCCTCTAATCTCATCCGCTTGTGCAACTTAGTGCTACTGCAAACTGAAAACTTTAAAATGGCCACAAAAAAGTTGCTGCAAAGATGGTGCTCAGTGAGAAGCAGCTTTCCACCAGTTGCGTTTCATTCGAAAACTTTTTCGGACAACGTTATGTGCCTGCTGCACTGGCCTCCAAGGAAGCAAGCTAGGAGCAGCACTCCCTCATCAACAACACCATCCTAACCTAACCCCAAGACTGACAGTGAGGCAGGCACTGCAATCATGGCAACACCAACAACTAGTGACTTTGAATTTAATATGTCACTTTCACAAAGTAGCACCCGATTATTTCAAGGAAATGGTCCGTTGGTTGATGTGGTATGGTAAGGTAAGTGTGAGAGTTATGGTGCTTTTCCCTTTTTGTGCAAGAGAAGAAAAGGCCTGCAGATTGTAAAACAAAAATTATATTGTAGAATCAAGGCGAAGGACAGAAGGTAAATTTCATAAGGAGTGAACCAAGAAAACTAATAGGCAGTGCAAGGGAGAAGAACTGTCCTTTTTGCAATCATTCATTTTGGCTGATGTGTGATCAATTAGGTGAGAGCAATTTTACAACAGCCAACAATCACATACAAGTGGCCGCATGTAATGGGATGAGCAAACTCACAACTTGTCATGATCATCAATTCATCACCATATTAATTTTATGTAGTCTAACAGAACAAGCATAATCATGGCCATATGTCTGTCTCCGGTCACCTACAACAACAAGCCTACCCATCCAACCACTACAGAGTTTCAAATTTGATCCAGCCAGCATGCACATCAAGGCAGCATTACATTTTCCAAATAAAGTAAAACCAATGCACCTCTCTCACCTCACCACGAATCCACAGAGTGGGTAGGCCTCTTTAAAGTCATCATCAAATTGGTTGGTTTCAGTGAAGTTGATTACTTTCTTCTTCTGGAAGCACCTGTTGACGTAGTCATGCCATGAGTCCTTTCATCATTCTTCTGACTCCGAGTAACATGTCCAAATCCATACTGACTGAGACCTGACCCAAATGTCATAGATTGACCCATAATTCAATGCTGTTGATAAACAACAAGAGAAACATTCAGTCATTTTTTGTGTAGACTAGATTTGTGTTTGAGTCTAGTCAGGTCTTTAAAGAGTGTGCTGCAGAAAACAAAGCAGTGTGGATCCGGCAAACACATCTTGCTAAGTGTCAAACGGAAAATAAAAATATAATTATCACCCGTCCATAGACCACCAACATAGTAAATCATCACACACACAATCAAACTTTATAGTTAATTAAAAAAAAAAACAAGTGTCAATGTCTGCCCTTACGCTGATCATCATAACACAATCAAAAACAGCAATCATTGAGCATGCAATGCATGCCATTTACATGTTCTAATTTAAAGCGGGTCGCTGTGGTAGTTTGCTGAACCATTGTTTCATGAAACAAACATCAGCCAGTCTTGTAAATCAGATAATGTGGGGCAGTCCGGATAGGGGAATAAACTAAGAAAGAATAGATAGACACGGGATGGAGGCAGGCACAGATTTATATCTCCAATGTCCTTGAGGGAAAGTGGGATGGGAAGGCTTGTTCACTGCACACTGGTGCAACTCTAACCTGGCAATAAAATGGGTCTAAAATTATTGTAGCTACATTAGTCAGTCAAACACAAACAAACAAAATAAAATAATGTTGCTCAAGCTATATCTTTTTTTGCCTACAACCCAGTTTGGCGATGGAGAGAGACATGTCTATGGTTGGTGGCCCAGGCCTAGTTATCAGGTAAGAAGAGTTCATCCTCAAAATCAGGTGGTTCATCCAAAAGCAGGTCTGCTAACACACTACTACCATGACCCGAGTCTGAAAACCTCCTCCTGTCTTACTTCAGTTATGGTGCAACTTGGTGGTATAAAGCACTGATTCATTTTTATCATGGTTAATCTCTCCATTTTTGGGGGTGAGAGACTGGTCCTTCTCACTGTGACAACTGCACCAGCAGCACTGATAACACGCTCAGCGGACACATTGGCTGCCCGGCAAGTCAGATAGTTTATTGCTAGCCTGCTGAGCACTGGCCATTGCCTCTTCTTCCTATTAAAAAACACCAATGGGTTTTGATAAAGATAGACCTCTGTTGGGTCATTCAGATAGGTTTGGAACATCCTCTCAATAGTCTTTGGTGTTCCACCTTGCTCGACCTCGTTTGCCTTTGCCCCTGCGCTGGACTACAGCTCTGCCTTTAGAAACCAATCATGTACAGATTTTGGGGCTAATGCTCCAATTCCTGTTGCTGCTGTTGTTCTTGTTGATTTTGGCTGCTGTGAGGCAACAGCACTGCCCTCAGGCTCTGCAGTTGAAGGCTGTACCACATAACTTGTGCCCTGGAGGAGCAGGGCTCTAATTCCCAGCCGTTCTTTTTCTAGGTCACTGGCTTGCTCAGCAATCAATGTGTTGTGGTTTGAAAAATCTCTGTCTGAAAAAAGAATGAAAATGGCTAGTAATTGTTTGTACAGTGGATCAAGAATTGTGGTACAGATGCAATATTTGGATGACACAATATCTCTTTGCACTATTGTATTAACAGATAAATGAAGGATTAAGCTCAACAGCAACTCAGCATGAACATCTTTTTTTTCCTGCGTACATTTTAGATACCTCCTTTAGCTGTTCCTGTAACATATGTAGGAATGGAATATCTTGGCCCATGGTACTGTCCTCCATGCTGATTTTCCATATAAAAAGCTCAACAGGAAGCAGCATCTCTATCAGGCATTTGTCTAAGCCCCTTTGGTTCATCTCAATGATCATGCCTTTCACAGTTGAATCCCCTCTTTGAATGACATTTTCATTGATCAGTCTGTACTGCTCGAACAGACATTGCAACGCGTAATAATTTGAGTTCCAACGTGTTGGCACCTTCTGTATGATTGCTTTAACTCACATTCTATTATCATGCTGAATGACCCTCAGCTGCTCCTGGGTTGTAAAGGAATGGCTGAAATGAGTGCAGATTTTTCTGCAAGTGGACAGTAAGTTGCTGACTTGGTCTTCTTTTTTGCAAAAGGACTGTAAAATGATGTTGATGAAGTGTGCCAAAGACAGAACCCAGAAATAGCCGCCATCTGCCGTGGCCTTAACTATATTACTGCCATTGTCCATGGTAACAAATCCAATGTTAAGCCCTCTTGGTCGCAGCCATTCAAAGACCTTGTTGTTAAAGTCTTCCAAGATGTTTGATTCAGAATAAGATTTCTCCATAGCGAACATGGCTACTGTTGCATGCTTCTGAGTGCCAATAAAAATGTCAGCACTGTCAACACCTGTAAATGTTATTTCTATAACCCTCACAAAAGAGATCCTGAAGTGCAGTGAGGCACATGCAATCAGTAGCTTCACAATTGTCCACATCTGTGTCGTCAGGTGGATAGTGTAAACAGCACTCTGCTGCAAAGTTTGACCAAGAAATTCTAGCACATTGTGAGGTAGCAGCAACTCTAGCCAAATAGGACCTGCTGGCAACCTGACATTTTGGACAAATGGCTGCCATAAATTCAAGAAAACCCACAACTTCCACAAAAAAAGGGAGCCTGTCCAGCTCTACAATTTTAGCCAGCTTCACGGTGTATAAACGTGCTGTTAGGTGGTGGTGTTTGTACTGCTACTTCTGCCTAAACATGCCACTGTATCCTGCCCTTGCCTTGGTGTCTCGACCTGAGTCTTGTGCCATTGCGATGTTGCTGAGGTGGGTGATACTACTGTACTGCTGGAGACCTGGCTGATTTGTGCAGCAAAAATCTCATCCTCTTTTAACACTGTGATTAGATCGTATTCTCTGCTCAGCTTTTCACCACCTACAACAACACCGCTTGCTGTTTTTTGCCTGCTAACATGCTCCTCCCACTGGATGGATTGTTTGGCCTTCGATACCATAGTTTGTACCAAGCTTACCCCACATTTTTTTTACTTGAAAAGTTTTATATGGCAAGACCCGGAGGTATCAGAGTTCTTTACATGAGCATTAATCAATGCAGTCGGTTACATTTGATTCAATGGGGTAAGATACACAGACAGGGCAGATTACAAGAAATTCTTAAGTAAAGGAATAGGCTAAAAGTTGTTGCCACGAGGAAAAAATTGTCAGGACAAACAGTTAACATGAAACACAGTAATAAATCGACAAAGGAACAAAAATAAGGGTAATTTACATGGGACAGTATACACTTTAATACATTGACAGATACACGAAACTCAACTCCTTTTCGGAATAGGGGGAGAGGAAGAATTTGAGGCTGTTAAGTGGGAAAGATATAAACATAGTGATGTAAGATGAGAGAGGACACAATTTAGGAGAAGTAACAAACTAGAGGGAGATTAAGGAGGCGCTGGGTGTATGGGTTGGAACTGGGAGGGTAGTTGGTTAGAGTGGAGAGTAAATCAAGGAGAGAGATGGAGGGGAGGAGAGAAGAGTCGGGCAGAAAGGAAGTAGAAGAGGTGTCAGGGGGGATTGGATAAAAGTTCAGCGGCGAGGTAAGGGCCACAGTATTTGATGAGAAGTTGGGATTTAAGTTCTTCTTTAAAGCTGAGGTAAGAGGGGTTGCAGCGCACGTCTCTAGAGAGGGCATTCCAGATGATCAGGGCACTTCCGGAGAAGGAGCAAGATTGTGCGGTGTTCCTCTTTGACAGGGGGGAACGAAGAGAAGAGCATTTGAGCTTCTCATGTGATGGGAGCAGTTTTTTGAGTTTGTTGGAGAGGTATAACAGGTTTTTGGGTGAAGGGCTTTGTGCGCTATGCAAGCAGTCTTGTATGCGGATCTTCCTTCGACCGGTAGCCAATTTAGGGCCTTGATGGCTGGGGAGATATGGTTGAAACATTTGCAGTTGGTGATTAGCCTGGTGGCTGATTTGAGCACAGATCTGAGGGGGGCAAGGTGTGTTTTGGGGGTTCCGGTGAGGATAGCATTTTCGAGAGGACTAGGGATTGGACCACCTATTTAAAGTCGTCGAAAGGAATGAAGGGTTTGAGTTTTTTGAGATGGCGGAGAGAGAAGAGAGCTTCTTTTGCCGAGTTTTTGATGTGGTTATTAAGAGTGAATTTGTTGTCAATATTGAAGCCAAGTGGTTTGCTGAGTTAGATAAGGAGAGCGAGTAGTTAAGGGCATTGAGGTCAGAGAGCCAGCCTTGGATGGGGAGCTTGTTGTTTCTGGGCGAGAATATAATTATTTTGGTTTTATTAGGGTTATGTTTGAGCTGGTTGGAGAAGAGCCAGGTTTGGATCTTACTCAGTGAGTTGTTTAGGTGAATAATATTGGCATGGGATTTGATCTTGTAGTACAGTTGAGTGTCATCCGCATAGAGATGGTACTTAATTCCTGCTTGTTTCAGAATGAGGGTAAGGGGTTCCATAAAGAGGTTGAAGAGGGAGAGAGAATGGAGCCCTGGGGAACACCTAGTCAGACCGAAGTGGGGTTGAAGCAGCAGTCCTAGATTTTGATTTGATGTGTTCTGTGTCGGAAATAGGAGGAGAACCATCTGAGGACAAGAACGATGATGTCAAAGCGTGTTTGGAGTGAGATAAGTAGGGAGGAGTGGTTAACTGTATCGAAGGAAGAAGAGAGGTTGAGTAGAATGAGTAGGCAGGACCCACCATTGTCAAGGAGCCATTGGAGGTCATCAACAATATTTACCATGGCAGTTTCTGTGCTGCATCCTTTTCTGGAACCGGATTGTAACTAGTCAAGTAGGTTAAAATTATAGATGTGGTTGTCAAGATGTCGGAGAGCACATTTTCCCAGGACTTTAGATAGAAGTGGGAGGTTTAATATGGGGCGCAAGTTGTTAGGGTCGTTAGGGTCAGTAGATGGGTTTTTGGGGATGGGCGTGCTTTAACCTAGGTGGAGAGAGTCGGAGACACACCCCGTAGCCAAGTAGGAGTTAATGATAGAGGTCCAGTAAGGGGCAATTATGAGATTGAGATCTTGGACAAGGCTGAAAGGGAGAGGGTTGTTGGAGTGCAAAGTTGGCTTAAGTTTGGAGATGATGTTGAGGACTTCGTGATCTGTGACAGGATGAAAATGTTGCCAGGAAGCATTCTTTTTCAAAGGTATGTTGGAGGGGTTGGATTCACGAGAGATTGAAACGGGATGGTAAGTTGGGGGGTTGGGGTGAAAGGACTGGGTCAGCACGGGTGGTGGGTCCAAGAAGACATCAACGGCAGGTTGATGGGAGGGCGAGTCATGGGTTGGAAGGAAGGATTACTCAATTTTGGTGATTTTATCCGAGAGGAAGTTAGCAATTTCTTTTCTCTGTTGAGGCAATCAGTTCAGGGGGAGAGGATGATGTTTGTTTTCTTACGATATTGAACAGTTCTCTGTGCCTATTTTTGGCACCAGCAAGTTGTGATCGAAAGAATATTGCCTTTTCCTTGAAAATGTGTTTCTTGTATTTCAATCTAGAGGATCTGAGGAGGGCTAGATGGGAGGGAGAGGGGTGTTGTCTCCATGTTCTTTCAGCCAGTCTAAGAGACCATCTTTCATTGTTTAGGTCGGTGTTAAACCAAGATTTGGAAGGGATGTTTCTTTGTTTTTTTAGTTTAGGAGGGGCTGATTGGTCCAACACATTCTTGACGGTCCTGTTGAAATTACTTGTTGAACTAAAACTTCCTCCACAAATGGAGCATATGGCAATGTTCAGCTCCTTATTGTTAACCATAAATAAGTCCCAAACTGGGAAGGTCAACTTTCTAATGCGGGTGGCACTGCCAATGTTGGATGAACTGGCAGTAGGTGGCCTTTAGACATTTGCCTCTCTGTAGTCCCTAATTCTACTTAATTGGTTGTGGGTGTAGGTCACTGCCTGGGCTTGGCAAATATGACAGCTAGTTATGGTGGTCTTGGTGGTTTCTGTGCCACAACCCTCACAGCAGTTTGAAATGGGGTAGCGTCAGTCTGCACATGGGCTTGGCTAACATCCATGATGACTGGCTCATCATCATCCTCCTCATCGACATCCATAAGTCTAAGGCTTGCAGGAACCTTCCTTTTCCTTAGCCTCTCCTGGTGTCTCTCACTCTCAGAATGAGGCGTGATCCAAATGGAGTTTTGATCATTCGAAGGTGGCTTAGAGAAGAAGATGGTGGACTAACCCTCCTTTTTCTTGCTGGAGGTGTGAAAGACAATGGATATTCTGAAAGAGTGGCTTTTCTGCTTCCTCAGCACAAAGTTCCATCTCCTGAACTGCTCCTACTTCAGAAAGAATTATGATTGCTGGCTCTGACTGTTGTAATCCACGTATCTGAGTTTCCTGCAATGATTGTGTACTACTTTGCGAAAGAGATCATGCCATTTCAACAGCCCTGCTCATTGGAGTTGCCGTGATTAGACGGGCTACCTCCGAGACAGATATGGACTTGGACCTAGGTTGGGGTGGGTCCACTGATGAGGGGGTGCTTGCTCCCCGGAGACCAGTGTGGCAGGCACCCTTTTTGCACAAAAAAGGTCGGGGTCGACATACCAATGTCAGTAAGTTCCTTCTTGTCACTGGCCACATTCTTGGTAGCACCTTTCTTTGGGAACATCTTAAAGCTGTCAGTTGGCAGTGGTACAAAGCTTCACAAGCTGAGGAGATGTCCATGATGTGTGGTCATCCATCACGTTGTATACAGGCCTTCTGTTTGACAGTAATGTGGGTTATGTTGTCTCTTGTCCACCTAAAAGCAAACATGCAAGAAGAACATCAGTGAAACATGGCATTGTTGCAGTTTAATTAAAAGTACATACAAACAATATCATTTAGTGTTGTCACTGATTGCTTAAATTATTATAAATATTCAACAATACTAATTATTTCGTAAAACCATACCAACATAAACTTTCATGATGTACAATCAGGAAGGATAAAAAAGAGCAACAGCTTTATGTGCATCACGTCACGTAGGATGTGGCACTCAGGGAGGTGCAGCTGACAAATGACAGTGGAGTAATCCTTAGGCAATGAATGCTGTGGTGCACCTATAGAAGACATTGGGGTTGATTGTTGTCAGATGTAATGAAAATTAGCAAAATAAAAAATAAAATACATTTAAAGGAATGTAAGTAAAAAATACAAACGTAAAAAATGTGAATAAAAATAAATACATTAAAAAGTTACATTAAAAAGTATAACAACAAAATATAAAATACTTAAAACTAAAAAAGTAAAATCTAAATACTATAAATAAATAAATGTGAAATTATCCTAAAGCATATACATTGTTAAACTGCTATCTCATTTCTACCTATGGCAAAGGGCCGCACTGGCTAGGCGCACACAATGGTTGCCAGCCTGTGCTGCATGGGCATCAACAACAACAACATTGATTAAGAAGGCATTGGGAACTAAGAGAAGACATACAGACCTATGACAAAAGCACACTGGCTGCCTACAGAAAATAGCCACTGACCACATGGTAAAATAGCAAGCAAGGAGGCATGGCCATAACATAATGATAGAAGAACAATGCATGCATGCCTATGGCAAATGCACACTGGCTGGCTGCACAAAATTGACGCCAGCTGAATGCTCACAAAAACAAGCAGGAGGCCTGGAAACACAGAAAATTGCAGACCTATGGACACTGAGTATATAAAATGGCCCCTGGCCAAATGGTAAATGGTGGCCTATGGCAAACAAACACATTTGTCAGACAAAGGAGGCATGGGTTAACACAGAAAAAACAGCATTAATTCAGCAATGCGGAAAAAGAAAATGAACAGGGAATTTTTTTTTATAACAACTAGCAGCCTCCAAAGGCATTATCTCACCTTGTTGGACCTGGCCCTTTAGGCAGGTTCACCCCGCAACTTTTTGCTTTTGCCTAGCCTGTTTCTGTAACCTGTGTTTGTGATTTTTGGGTCGCTGCGCACTTTTTCCCTGTGTCCCAGAGTACAGTGCGTGCGTGTAGTATGGCTGGCCTGCCCTCCCATAGGAATGCATGGGGAATGTGTGTGTCCCTGGTAGTTCCTGATGCGTGGGGAGTGCAGGCTCGAGTTTAGTATGTGTGAACTCGTGAGAGTGAATGCTGCGAGATGGTGTATGCGGCAGGTATGTGTCTAGAAGGGAAGTGCTACTTCTGGACATTGATGTGTGTGGGCAGTGAGGGTACTGGAGCGTGATTGGCTGGGGCTGGCATGCCAGGCTCCAGGAAGTCTGGATGGGTCTGCCCGGTGGTGAGTGTGAGATTAGCATGTGTGATGTGTGGGAGGAGTGTACCTGTGTCCTGAATAAGGCTGGGTTTTCCCCTGACAATGCTGGCTCCGCCCCCCTGTGGTGCGTCTAATGACCCAAGCCCTGCCAGTGAATGAAAGGGGTGGTTGGGCCATCAAGAGTGCTCCAAAGCCAGCTGTAACTGGTTTCCCCCACCCTGCACCCTTAGACAAAGGAATGTTCTGTATAAAAAGAGGCTGTGACCTCTTGTAAAATGTTCTTGTTTGCCAACTTGAAACTACCAGGGGCGTGTTGCTGCTTGGGCCCAGGGGGAAGGCTTGCCTCCCTGGGCCCTGCCCAGCCCCTGGATGCCTTCTCCCTCTGGGGTCTTTCTGCCTTGCCTTGATGCCCTGGAGGACTTTTCTCTGCTGTGCTTGTCCCTGGACTTGTGGGGCTTCTTTGCCCTGCCCAGCTCCTGGTTGCCAGAGGGACTTTTGCTGGACCTTTGTTTGCCATAGCGCTGGGGAGCGCTGTATTTACCTTCCAAGCGCCTGAAAGTCCTTTCTTTCCCCTTCTAGCGCAAGGAGCGCTTTATTTGCCTTATAGCGCATGGGAGCGCTTTATTTTGCCTCTAGCGCTTGAAAGCGCTGAGTTGTTCCCTAGCGCTCGGAGCGCTTTATTTTTACTTTTGCCCGTATTTTCATCATGTTTTGATTCACGGGTGCCACCCCGCTTATCAGAGCCCTAGCGGGTGCTCACCCCGCTATTTACGTTGTATTTCGAGGGTGCCCACCCCTCGCTATGGCCCCGAGAAATCACCGCCGCAGCCGCGGGCAAAACCAGGAAGTCAGGCGGCATCGTGCCGTGCTCTGATTGGCCAGGGCGCCTGGCCGGAGAAGGAGCCCGGAGCCTTGAGGGCTCCAACCTGCCAAGTCCCGGTCCCGAGATGGGGACCGGGTGAAGACGAACGAGAGAGCGGGCGGGGCTCCCATGAGGTGAGGGAGAGCCCCGCTCGCTGCCAGAAGATGTCTGTCGACGCCCCCGTGAGCGAGGGAGAGCCCCGGCAGACTGCTGCAAGGAGACTGTGTCCCCCGCCGCCTCCGGAGAGCAGCCGGTGAGTAGAGCTGCCCCGGGGGGGGGGGGGGTGGTGAGAGGGCGCGAGGGATTCCCTCGCAACGCTGAGCGGCCCCGCTTGACAGAGGGCTCCCACGGCCCCCAGTAGTTGTTCTTCGAGCCTAGAGGGCTCGCTGGGGGCATTTCCTTGCTTCATGAGCCCACAGAGGCTCGAGTGCTGAGAGGCTCACCGCCCGTATTTGTTTCCGAGCCCAGAGAGGCTCAAGAAGGCGCCACAGATGTTTGCAGAGCCACAGAGGCTCTAGAGGGCATTTATTGATTTTGAGTCCCCGGAGGGGGGACTCCAACGTTGGCACCACATTTGCTCGAGCCCAGAGAGGCTCAGGAGCATTGCTTAGTTTGAGAGCCTAGAGGGCTCCCAGTTTGCGCAGTTTTGGTTCCAGGGGGCTAGTGAGAGCCCCTGTTGCAGATTTGTTTTACAGCTGCCCAGCAATTAGTGGGCAGCTGCACCATTTAGGTTTTCCTTCCTAGGGACATGTACTCTGGACTTTAGGAGTGAGGCGCACTCCTTCATCCCTGGCCTTTCCCCAGCTGCGCAGCACTTAGTGCCAGCTGCAGCGTTTAGGCCCCCCTGTTCTGTCCCTCAGCTGCCCAGCACTTTGTGGGCAGCTGCTACGTTTAGGTTCTGGCGCAGTGGCGCAACCTGGACTTTGTGAGTTCTGCGCTAAAGGTGATTTATGCGCTAACTGAGGTTTAGGTGCTGTTATGATCTATGTCCTATTGCTTTTGGGTGTTAGGAAATGTACAATGTGTAGTATGTTTTGCGCACCCTGTGTTCTGCACCTCTGAATGTGTTGATGCATCATGTGCCTTGTTCCTTACACCGCTGAACGTGTGTTGATGCGTCATGTGTTTCTCTTACACTTCTGAATGGGTAGATTATTCATCATGTGTTCTCCTGCGCTGCACCTCTGAATGTATGCATTGCATCATGTGTTATGTTCTTACACCCCTACAGGTATTGTGATACATAGGTGGTTGTTTTCTTCCTAGTACAGGTGGTGCTAGTGAGATCCTGGTTACCAGTAGTTACTGTTGTGTGCTAAAAGTGATTTTACATTCTATGTTTTACATTCTAAGTGCTATTTCTGAAAGTGTTACTTCTGATTCCTGACAGTGGTCCATGTGGCCCTGTCTTGTACATATCCCTTGTAAATTCTGCCCGTGCCTGTTGGCACAGTGTAGCAATATGTGTGTTTTATCTAGTGTACGTTTATTATAATACAAAGGCTATTTTTATATAACCTGGTGTGGAGTTTCCTTTGTGGTGGGCTTTGGGAGTTGTTGCTGGGTGCGCGCGCAAACACTTAACCTACATAGCCTCCAAGTTTAGCCTGGCTGCTCGCGTCACGTTACCTAGAGGGTGAGCAGGGGTTATCTTGGTGTGTGACTCCCTTGCCCTGACGTGGAAGTGGTGGTCTCTGACGGACGTTGGCGCAAGCCTTGGCCAGCCAGAGATCCCGTTTCTAACACACCTATACAATGTTTGCAGGGAAAAAACGTGAATTACCACAAAAAAACAAATTGTATTTGAATCAAAGGCCATCCATGGCTTAAATGATGTTTAAATTCCACAGAAGCAGTTGTTGCATGCACCATGACTAGCATTGGGCCTACTGACTGGAAGGTACGTTGGCAGATTAGGCCACATAGTGAATTAAAACATTATTATACATATATTACAAAGCATCGAGAAAATGTACTAAACTATGCAACATTTTTCCTGTTCAAAATAGGAAAAATTACATGCAAAACAACAAGCAAGGAGGCATGGCCACAAACAAAGAATAAATGCAAGGCAATGGTAAAATCACACTGGCTGCCATGCAAAATTGTCACCAGCCACATGGTCACAATAAAACACGTGGATGCCTATGGCAAAAGCACGCTAGCTCCCTATTCAAAATGGCTGCTATCCACATGGTCACAACAACAAGCAGGAAGGCATGGGGAACAAAGAATAACACATGCAGGTTTATGGTAAAAGTACACTGAATGCCTGCACCAAATGGCTGCCAGTCACATGGTCACAGCAAACAGCAAGAAGGCATGGCCACAACAAAGAAGACATGCAGGCCAATGGCAGAAGCACACTGGGTGGCTACACAAAATGGCCACCAGCCACATGGTCACAACAACAAACAGGAGGACTGGAAAACAAAGAACACATGCAGGCCTGTGGACACTGACTATACAACATGGCCCCTGGCATGACATAGGGAACACATGCCAATGGTGGCCTATGAAAAACATACACTGGCAAGACAAATGAGGCATGGTAACACAGAGGCACAGCATTAATTCAGCAATGCCAAAATCAAAATGAAATTGAACAGAGCATAAAATGTTTACAACAACACACATTCTCCAAAGGCATTACTCCACCTATATAGTTGTTTGCAGGGAAAATATGAAATACCACAATAACACACATTTTGTATTTTAATCCAATGCCATCCATAGCCTAAATGATGTTTCAATTCAACAGACACCACAGAAACAGTTGTTTCATGCACCCATGACTAGCACTGGGCCTACTGGCTTGAAGGCACATTGGCAGACTAGGCCACATTGTGAATTAAAAGACTGTTGCATATTTTTTAGAAAATTTACTAAAATGTGCTATATTTTCCCCTCATACAACAAAATAATATACGCATGAAATAACCTGGCCTCTATGGAAACTGGAGACCCCCACCACAATAAATCTAAATAATCAAATAAAAAAAGGAAGAAATCCAGATGCGCGCACTAGATCAAACAAAGAAAACCCTTCCAAAGCAATTTTTCAACTTACTTGAAAACTCAAATACAAAGGCTTTTAAATCCAATGGTTAATATGCAGCAAACACAAAGACAGGTCCTTCCAGCTCCAAATCCTAATGAAAAGTGACCAGGAGATGGACAAAGCACAAATCGGTTTTATCCACACTATGTGTGGGAGGGTATACTCAGACGTGAGTCCCTTGCTCATTGCACCATCAGGATTCAAGCAAGCCGGGCCGAAGAAGGCTGTGATGCCAGAAACCGGTCCCCGGAAGCTTGTTTCCTTCCCAGTATAAGAATTGGCTTGGTAGTTTGGTTTGCCCTGTTCCCATCATGCACTGGGACAGGAACAGACTAATTTGCATATAGCCAGGTTCTGAGCTGGGATGGTGCAGTGAGCTAAAAAACGGTGATGGATTAAAACCATGATCTATTGACTTGGTAAGAGTATTCTGCATCATTCAGAAACTCTGTCCATCACCACCCCCCTTTTCCAAAATCGGTTTTATCCACACTATGTGTGGGAGGGTATACTCAGACGTGAGTCCCTTGCTCATTGCACCATCAGGATTCAAGCAAGCCGGGCCGAAGAAGGCTGTGATGCCAGAAACCGGTCCCCGGAAGCTTGTTTCCTTCCCAGTATAAGAATTGGCTTGGTAGTTTGGTTTGCCCTGTTCCCATCATGCACTGGGACAGGAACAGACTAATTTGCATATAGCCAGGTTCTGAGCTGGGATGGTGCAGTGAGCTAAAAAACGGTGATGGATTAAAACCATGATCTATTGACTTGGTAAGAGTATTCTCCATCATTCAGAAACTCTGTCCATCACCACCCCCCTTTTCCAAAATCGGTTTTATCCACACTATGTGTGGGAGGGTATACTCAGACGTGAGTCCCTTGCTCATTGCACCATCAGGATTCAAGCAAGCCGGGCCGAAGAAGGCTGTGATGCCAGAAACCGGTCCCCGGAAGCTTGTTTCCTTCCCAGTATAAGAATTGGCTTGGTAGTTTGGTTTGCCCTGTTCCCATCATGCACTGGGACAGGAACAGACTAATTTGCATATAGCCAGGTTCTGAGCTGGGATGGTGCAGTGAGCTAAAAAACGGTGATGGATTAAAACCATGATCTATTGACTTGGTAAGAGTATTCTGCATCATTCAGAAACTCTGTCCATCACCACCCCCCTTTTCCAAAATCGGTTTTATCCACACTATGTGTGGGAGGGTATACTCAGACGTGAGTCCCTTGCTCATTGCACCATCAGGATTCAAGCAAGCCGGGCCGAAGAAGGCTGTGATGCCAGAAACCGGTCCCCGGAAGCTTGTTTCCTTCCCAGTATAAGAATTGGCTTGGTAGTTTGGTTTGCCCTGTTCCCATCATGCACTGGGACAGGAACAGACTAATTTGCATATAGCCAGGTTCTGAGCTGGGATGGTGCAGTGAGCTAAAAAACGGTGATGGATTAAAACCATGATCTATTGACTTGGTAAGAGTATTCTGCATCATTCAGAAACTCTGTCCATCACCACCCCCCTTTTCCAAAATCGGTTTTATCCACACTATGTGTGGGAGGGTATACTCAGACGTGAGTCCCTTGCTCATTGCACCATCAGGATTCAAGCAAGCCGGGCCGAAGAAGGCTGTGATGCCAGAAACCGGTCCCCGGAAGCTTGTTTCCTTCCCAGTATAAGAATTGGCTTGGTAGTTTGGTTTGCCCTGTTCCCATCATGCACTGGGACAGGAACAGACTAATTTGCATATAGCCAGGTTCTGAGCTGGGATGGTGCAGTGAGCTAAAAAACGGTGATGGATTAAAACCATGATCTATTGACTTGGTAAGAGTATTCTGCATCATTCAGAAACTCTGTCCATCACCACCCCCCTTTTCCAAAATCGGTTTTATCCACACTATGTGTGGGAGGGTATACTCAGACGTGAGTCCCTTGCTCATTGCACCATCAGGATTCAAGCAAGCCGGGCCGAAGAAGGCTGTGATGCCAGAAACCGGTCCCCGGAAGCTTGTTTCCTTCCCAGTATAAGAATTGGCTTGGTAGTTTGGTTTGCCCTGTTCCCATCATGCACTGGGACAGGAACAGACTAATTTGCATATAGCCAGGTTCTGAGCTGGGATGGTGCAGTGAGCTAAAAAACGGTGATGGATTAAAACCATGATCTATTGACTTGGTAAGAGTATTCTGCATCATTCAGAAACTCTGTCCATCACCACCCCCCTTTTCCAAAATCGGTTTTATCCACACTATGTGTGGGAGGGTATACTCAGACGTGAGTCCCTTGCTCATTGCACCATCAGGATTCAAGCAAGCCGGGCCGAAGAAGGCTGTGATGCCAGAAACCGGTCCCCGGAAGCTTGTTTCCTTCCCAGTATAAGAATTGGCTTGGTAGTTTGGTTTGCCCTGTTCCCATCATGCACTGGGACAGGAACAGACTAATTTGCATATAGCCAGGTTCTGAGCTGGGATGGTGCAGTGAGCTAAAAAACGGTGATGGATTAAAACCATGATCTATTGACTTGGTAAGAGTATTCTGCATCATTCAGAAACTCTGTCCATCACCACCCCCCTTTTCCAAAATCAAAGCACTTGGAGAAGCCTGCCGGACCAGAGCAGGAAGTTGGAGACTCTGGGGCACTTCCTTCCTGTTGAAAAGTAAAAAGAAAAAGGACTCCTTGCACAAAAACCAGCACCGACTGTTCATTTAAGGAGGTCGTTTACCCCAAGTCGTCATTTCGGGAAGATTGCAATGCTTTTCGAGGAGAGAATCTTCCCCAGATTACAGCCGCAGTAGATCGTGCATGCTTGTGATTATCTAAGTCGCAAAACATCTGCTGGAAGTCGCTGGCATGGCTGAAAGAAGTATTAGCGAATACAGAATCTCGCGGGAGCTTGCGGACAGCTAGCAAATCCTGTGGCGCTCCCGAACAGCTAGGAAATCTCGTGGCCGATTGCGAGCTCCTGGCAAGTTGCTCCCCCACACGCGAAAAGACATTTCAAGCATGAAAAACTCCCTCTTCTGTGGAGTGCAGAGTTTATTGGTAATTCCACATTCTCTGCTGAACACGGAGTTGCCAAATTCTGTAAACTCCGCGAGTGGAACAGAATTTTATGTCCAGGCCTACTACAGATCTGAAGAAGCAGCATGTGATGCACAAAAATCGCATATTAATGAGCAGCACAGTGGCAGCAATTAAACAGCAAGCAAACAATCCCCCCAGAACTCAATTCAAATCTTGAGCAAAAACAGTACACCTCATAAAATAACGCATTCTATAACTCATAAAGACCATTTGGGGTGATCCCTGAAGAGTGCTGCCGGGTTTCCAGCACTTTTCCAATTGGCCAGAGGTGGTCGGGAGGATCAGCAGACCACCGACCATCCTGGGTAATCAAGGTTTTTAAGGAGTTTTATATAGCGCTGGGAAGACTTGAGGGTATTGGAGCGCTTTACAACAGATTATAATGCAGGAGACCCAAAATAAGGCATAGGTATACAAATGGTTCATAGTTTCCCGGCGTGTGATGCGACAAATGAGGTAAGGCATTCCTGGGAGCCTCGCACCCTGTCATGAACGGAACCAATTACAGGGAGGGGGATAACAGGGAGGGGAGTAGGGGCACTTGGAGGAGGTAGATGATAGTGTGAAAGTGGTATAGTGCTGCAGAAAGTCGGCAAGTGTCCAACAGCGAGGGTTAACTGTTCGGGAAGGCACGGTTGAGGAAGAGGTTTTTTATGAGTTTTTTAATTTTACAAAGGACGGAATAGTCCTAATGTGTGCTGGGATGGAATTCCAGATTTTAGATGCATTTCCAGCAAAGGATTGTGCGGCGTTTTTTTATTTGCGTATTTTCATAGGGATCAGCAGCAGGGAGTTTTAGCTCCTATGGTTCCATGTCTGGCCGGCCTCATGGAGTTTGGAAGCCAGGTATTCGGGTTTCCATGTGTGGAGGGCTTGGTGCTTGAGACAGGCAGTTCTGAAGCTGGCACACATCACTACTGGGATCCATTTTAGTTCTTTGAGTGCACGTGCAATGTGCTCAAATTTCCTGACTGCGGTGACCATTCTGGCTGCTGTGTTTAAAGTAGTTTTGAGTGGGGCCAGGTGAGATTTCGCTGTACCAGTGAGGACAGCATTTCCATAATCAAATCTGGATATCACCAGGGTTTTATATTGTTGAAAAACTTCAGATTGAGGAAGGTACTTTTCGCAGATGTGTCAGTCCATGTCCAGTTTAGGGTCAATGGTGATTCCTAAAGATTTTATGGAGTTGGCCGGGGTGTGATTACCATTGAGAACATCGATTGCTTTGATCCATTCCATGGTTTGGGGATTTTCTTCTATGTTGGAGATGAGGAGTATTTTGGTTTTGTCTTGGTTGAGTTTGAGGTGGTTTATGGCTAGCCATTGTTGGACTTCTTTGAGAGTGTTGTTTGTCTCTGAATATCTTCAAAGGAGGCCGTTTACAGATAGATCTGAGTGTCATCTGCATAGAGGTGGAAGGTGATGTTTTCTTTTTAAAGTATGGAGGTGAGGGGTTCCATATAAATGTTGAACAGTTGAGGGGAGATCACTGAACCTTGTGGGACACCTCTGTTGACGGTGTGTGAGTCGGATGGGAAGGATTTGAGTTTTATTTTTTGGGAGCGGTTTTGTAAGAAGGAGGAGAACCATTGTAAGACCACCTCGTCAGCACCTGCTCTGACTTGCAGAGCCTTGATGAGTAGATCGTGATCCACCGTGACAAAGGCTGCCGATAAGTCCAGGAAGATGAGTAGGCAGCATCTGTCAGTATCTAGACATTTGTGCACGTCATCCATGATGTTTAGGTTCGCTGTCTTGGTGCTGTAGCCTTTGCGGAGTCCCGATTAGTGGAGATCTAGAAGGTTGAGGTTGTCAATGTGCTGCGTTAGTTTTGAGAGAACGCATTTTTCAAGGATTTTTGCAAGAAGGGGGAGGTTGAAATGGGTCTGAAGTTGTTCAATTAATTGGTGTCAAGGTCGGGATTTTTAAGGAGATGTGTGACTTGGCTGACTTTGAGACAGTCAGGGATGACGCCGGAGCTCAAGGCACTGTTTATGATCTTGCACCAGAATGGAGCTCTGGAGAGTTGCAGTTTTTTGGTCAGTTGGGGGTGGGTAAAGGGTCAAGGGCGTGAGATGTGGGTTTGGGGTGGCGATCAGTTTAAGAATCTTGTTTTTAGGTACGTGGTTGAAGGATTTCCAGGATTTCGTAGGGTATTTGCATGTGTTGGCTTTGGTTTCCAGGGGAGGGTTAGTGCATGAGGGGTTAGGGTTGATGTCAAGTGAAAGCTCAATCTTGAAGATTTTGTCCTAAAAGAAGTTTGGGAGGTTGGTGCATAGGTCTTTGGAACCTGGCCAGGGTGATGATGTTGAATAGTTATTTTGGTCTATTTTTTGCGGAGTCCAGGGTGGAGCAGAAGAAGCAGTTTTTTTCGTTGTGAATGTTCTTTTTGTATTTCCTTCGGGTTTCCTTGAGTTCCTCGAGGAGGAAATTGAAGGGGTTGTTCCTCTATAGTCGTTCTGCGACTCTTAGTTGTCTTCTTTCCGCGTTGATGTCAGAGTTGAACCATGATCTGGACGGAATATTCCTGTTTTTTTTGTTTCAGGGTGGCTACTTGTTCAAGGATGGAAGTCATAATAGAGTTATAGTGAGTGGTGAGTTCCGTTGTGGAAAGATCGTCCGTGGCAGTAGGCAGGAGTGAGCATAACCGTCTTTCAAGGTCATCCATGGAGATCTGTCTAAGATTTCTCGTCCATTTAGGGTGTCTTGGGTGGGAGGTTGAAGTCTGATTGGTTGATTAGAGTGGAAGAGGATAAGGTAGTGGTCAGACCAGTCGACAGGTAGGATCTGATCGATTGTGGTGGTGTTCCATTGGGAGATGATGGCATCAAGGATTGCTCTTTTGTCGTGGGTAGCTTCTGAACATTGCTGAGTGAGGTTGTTGCTGAGTGGCAGCTCATTTAGGTTCTAGATTACCGTATTGTTGTTTTCGTTCCAGCGTAGGTTCAGGCCTCTCAGAATTAGGTTGTTGGCATCTCAGAGTGAGCAATGTGCATTCATATCAGACAGATGTTCGGTGAATGTGGTGGTGTTTCCTGGGGCATGGTATAGAAGATGGCACTGGAATGACTTGTTGTCGCGTCTGTGTAGATGGTGACGGAAAGGCATTCACAGGAGTTGTAATTAAGATGTCGATTTCAGTCACAGATATATTGATTTTATGGATGATTGCAATACCTCCACCTTTTTGGTCATTTCGATCTTTGTTGATGATTACAAAGCCTGGTGGCACGAGAGTGTCTAAGATGGACGTTGAGCAATTGTTTAGCCATGTCTCTGTGATGAAGGCTATGTCTATGTTATGGGTGAGGATGGATTCAGCTAGTTCAGTTGCATGTTAAGTGGCTGATCTGCAGTTAATGAGCATGCAGTTAGTGGTGGGTGCCTCGTTATTGGGGTTCTTCTTAAGGGGGGTCCTAGGGATGTTGGTAAGATAGGCAGGGGGTCTAGGGTGACATAGATGGGAGAGGCCCTCCTGTATCCGGTGATCACCTGGATTTTGGATAGAGCGGAGGCGGAGGAGATGATGTCATAAGAGGCGGCCAGATCTGCTACTTCCCTCGGGGGACATAGCTATTCTAGTTCTGTTTGACCGGTCAAGGTACCCATTTTAGTCAGTGGGGGGTTGAGGTCACTCTGTGAAGGGGAATCGAGGAGCGCTCATAGAAAGTAGGGTTGTTGACAGTGGGGGTGAAGTGTGGATTAGGGAGAGGTTTACGGAGCAAGGCAAGGTTGGAAAGGATTTCGTTGAAGCCCTTAATAACAATAGCTAGCTGGTTTTCCAGCAGGGTAAGGCGGTGGTCCGTTTCTCCAAGGGAGGGGGTAGGAGGGTTCTGAAAGGGGTCCTCCTTAGAGGGGCGTCCTGGCGCTGCTGCCTTGACTTCTGGTGGATAGGGAGTTGTCCGAGTGTTCATTGGGTGGGGCCGAAGGCATAGCAGGAGGAGGGTTGTGTTGTGTTTGCCATGTTCTTATGTGAGTGGGTATGAGGAAGTAGCTGGTGGTCTTGGACTGAGTGTTGTGGTTGATCATAGATGCTTGGGGAGGGTAGTAGGTGGGGGGTGGGCGGTGAGACGCTTGGAGAGAAGAGCTGCGTTCTTAGAGGCAGCTGAGAGGGTGGTGTCATGTGCCAGGAGGCTAGTGTTATTCTTCGGGTAAGAGTGAGAGGTTAGGGTGCTCAGCTGGAGGGACCGACTGTCCAGGGAGCGGGTGTGGGTAGGGCGGGGCAGGGAGGCATTGGAGGAGGTAGACCGAAGTGAGGGGAAGAGTGCGTCAAAAGCCTCAAGGTTGTCGTTGTTAGATTGGATTAGGACTGTCCTGTTGGGGTACATGGTCACAGAAGTATTCCCCCTCCGACTCTAGCGATTGGGGAAATCAATCGTTAGTTTGCAGCTGAGGGGTGAATTTGTCGTTTGTGATTTAATAATGGACATCCACTCATCAGGTCTTTCAGTGTGAAAGATGAAGTCCATTTTATTCTGGCCTTTGTAGGAGCAGTGGTATATATCCGCAAATAATGATTCAGGGTGCTGCCGAATCAATTTGTGTTTAAGTTTTTTTGGTGCTTTGGGAGGACGTTTTTGGGGGAAAATGATCGAGTGGGAGTTCAGGCCGTGCTGTTTTAAGTAGTTCGAAGTGGTCAGGAGGTGGGGGTTAGGCGTGACCATTGGCATATTGGTTTTCGTGGACTGAGTGTTGGTTCCCAGTAGGTGAGGGGAGGGTCTGGACCACCGGTGGAGTAGAATAGAGGTTAGGAGCAGAAGTCACTATGGGGTTAGGACCCACATCCCTACCTGGCTGCGATCAGAGAGTCAGGATGATAGAAAAGCAGCGGTGCGTTCGCCTCTCTTATGGAGAGGTGTTGGCTTACCTAAGTCATATGTTCATCCTGAGGGTTCAGATCCTGTGGCAGCCATCTTGTGGTCAGGCACTGGAGGTAGTAGCAACCTAGATGCAGGGCCTTGAAAAGAAACAGTGTTGGGAACATCGGATCACACTGGGGATGATGCAGCCGCATAGATGCTTAATTTGCAGTGCTGGAGGGACATCTGTGTGGTATGAGCATGAAACCGAATCATAAGTCAGGATGTCTAGGGCAGCTCGATACTGCAGCGGGAATGTGATCTACATCCCCCCACTGAGGCCCCAGTCCTCAAATATAGAATAAAGGCAGTAAAAGAAGGAAGCAGTTAACAGCTACAGAATTAAAAGAAATCTTCATCAATATTCAAGGTAGCTGATCTTGGCGTTTCTCTGGGTGATGGTCTTAAGAAAGTGCTTTTCTACTCTAGGGTTTGCAAATATTTTTTGAGTTCCTCAATTGTTTATTCAGAGGTGCCTGCCTTTTACAGTTTTTTTATGGGTAGAAACTCCCTTACTAGCCGGATCACTGCATCTCGATCAAAATAGTTTAACAATTTAACTATGATTGGGCATGAGAGCACCCAAGGGGACAGGTGCGCCATGAGTGATCGATGAGCTCTCTCCAGCAGGTGTGATAAGTTGTCAGCACCAAAAAGTCTAGTCTCCACCCTGTCTTTGCTAGTGAATTCCGGACAATATTAATGTGCAGATTATTTTGGCTTGAGCGTGCTCCTAGAACTTTGCCTGTATGACTGACAGCACCTTCGCCATGTTCCAGAGTTCATGCTCATGGACTGTAGGTCAGATTCTGCAGTATATAGTGGTTATTCTGCTGCTGTGATTTTCATCATCTGTCTATCAAGTTTAGCTGACATGTTGTCCATTCGTATTTTCTGAGAGTTGATCTTCCTATCGATGGACAATAGGCTCTGCTGCATTTCCTTGAGGGTGGTTTCTACTGCAGTTGCACCCAGTGGCTCCACCTCCTGTTCCTGTTTGGATAGCACTGCCGAAGTGGGCTTGGCAGTAAACTGAGATTAAAAATTCAGGTACATTTGGCTTTGATCTATTTTACGCATGATTGTCAGCAGAACTGTTCCAGCACAATCTGTAGGGACCCCCATCAATGACTGTCCTCAGGCTGGGTGTGTTAAATAGAGCAAGTCACCCAAAGCAGCACAGTAGCAAAACGAGGTGAAACAGGGTTGCAGGCTCCCCAAACAGCTTCTGTATTTCATTCAGGGCATGGGAGCCTCACAGACAGGCCCCAAAATGGAGTCTCTCCGGAAGCTTAGTGTGCACAGGGTACTAGACTCGGGGGGGGAAGTCTAGGCTCCAGAAGCACATGAGGGGCAAGCATCCACTCCACTTCTGCTGTGTCACTCACCAGTCTCGGGTGATCACAAAGCTGTCCAGCCACTAAGCCTGGCTGGAGGTCGCGGAGTTCTGCGGGGACCAAAAAACTTAGCTGCACTATGTGGAGTTCCGCAAGCAGCAGAGTGCGCTTGCCCATGCCTGTTTGTGTTGATTTTCAGCACCGGGTGTTTGCCCCGTGATGAAAAATCTGCGCAAATGGCACCATATGCCGCGCAAGAGGGCGCTGCTCCTTTTCTGTTGCTCGAGTAGATTTTGAGCGGCAACTTTCTCAACGTGAACAGAAGGTTTCTCAACAAGAGCTGTTGTAACTGCCAACATTGAGAAATCCAACTGCCCGATTTAAGAAACCTCAGTGGGAGGTGGATTTTTCTCACTCGCCCTCGTCAGCTTGATGTTAGGGTGCGGGAGCGAGGAAGAATCTAGCTGAGGGATGGATTTTCCACGCTCCCACTGTGGAGTAGAGTTTTTTGGAATAGAGCGGAGTTCACAGCATGGGCTTAGCAGCCACCAAATAGGACTGAGTGGTAAGCACGTAGACATTATCCAGACAAAGGTACAATCATGTGGAGGAGTATCACCCTCAATTCACCAGAGCAAATATCAAGGGTGCAGTCTCCAGTCCGGATAGCTTCCTCGTCACAGAAGACAAGCACCAGGTCTAAAAATAGAGAAATGTCCATGTTCCCCTCCGACTCGCACCATTAGACAATAAACAGATATGAGGCAGCTGGCGAGTGCAGACCCAGGCACATAGTACCTCAGACATGTTTGACTTATGAAGAATGCTGGTTTAGGAAGTGTCCTAATTACGGATCACAGGGCATGGGGCAATGTTCATTGAGCTATGCAGGTGACAACACAGGCCTGTTAGGCATGCTACAGCAAGCACCATCTGTATTTATCAGGCGATGTGGCCTGCAGAGTTTGTTCTGGCCAGCTAGGCCCCCATGTCGTCGGGAGGAAGGGCTGCACCACCACCACTCCTACCGTTTCATGACCCTCCCCCGGGAACAACAACAAGCACACAGAAGGAAGGGCTCTTTGGTCTCAAGAGGGAAGGCATGCTGATGCTTGAGGCACATTTAGCCCATCGACCACCATGCACCTCACTAATCGGGCTCTGGAGCTCATGGAGAAAACTCCCCACACCAGCACTGTTCGTGTCTCCTCTGCCACCCACAGCTGATCACCGACACACACAATGGAGTGTTTCTCACCAGATGGACATCGGGCTGCAGGAAACCATTACACCAGGCTCGCATTCCGCCCTCCTCACGGCACGGCCTCCACTCTTTCACCATGAAGCGGCCTACATGGCTCACAGTCTCGGGCCACCAGCGGTGTCAGGCGAGTCTAAGGGAATCATCTTAGGAGCCAGCCGAGTCTCCCCAGCCTCTCCCACACTTAGTCTCTGCATTGCCAGCTTCTTTACAGGTAGATGGCAGGATTCTGGATGGATTATTATTCCTGGCTGGTAGAGCTGCACTAAAGTGCAGACATCTTGCCATGGGCTCTCGTGTGCCCCCTGAGCACAGGTTAACTTGGATCATTTTTGTAACTTTACCCTGACAAGCTTTGTAGTTTCTGGTTAAGTAGGGTTTCCACCCCCACCCCCCAACCCCCACCCCCCAATTTCTTACAGGTTACTTTTAGATTGTTGTTTACTAGTCGTAATGACTGCAGTTTAACCAAGCTGCACATTTGCAAAGATGTTGCTAAAACTGCACCTGCAATGGTATTTATAAAGCTCGTGTAGTTTTAAACACCAGGGTTAAAATTGACACGGTAACGTTCCATACATGTTGCAGCTGTCACACAAGGTTGGGAGTAACAGCCAATTACCTATTGACTTGGTTGCACTACATTCTACCTCATTTCCCAGATGCTGAATGTTGCATGTCTGCATTACCTGAAACAAAGAAAGGAGATCACACGGAGAAGTAGCTGTCGTATTTTTTTATTGCCATTCAGAGGACTGCATGGGAAACCATTTTCTGGAGGCTGATGTCCAAGGACCTACACTGGCAACATGTAACCAATGTTTAGGCAACTTTTAAGTCCTCACTGGTGCATTACATTTAACAATCAGTCACATATCCGGTTCGCTTCAAAAGTACTGCAGTGTACCTAATGGACTACTGCTTGCTGATGATTTCTCTGGTCACATTGCGCGCACTCATGTGCACCATTGTAGTAATTTCCTATACCATCGCTGTACAACAACTAACCTTTTACAGTAGAGTTCCTGACCACTTGCTGGTTTTCTGAACCTTTTAAGTGAGATCTCTAACAGCTAAACTTATTCTGGTATGCCGACTTAGTCTTGAAGAAGTCATGCTAGCACGGACAAAAACACGTCTCTTGTCTACAGAAAATGAACGATCTTTAAAATCTTTTAGTTAATTCCCTAATTCATATAAGTTGACTATCGTTAACATTTCTGACCAGTAAATTCAGACGCCAATAGCACAGATCAATTATCCGGCTTCTAAATTTGGTAACTAAGTGTGATATGATATAACTTATAGATATCGAAGCGCTGTTCCAAAAGCTTAAGTTACTTGTATGTTGCTGTTAACTGTAGGGTCAATCTTGTTTAGGAACATCTTACTCTATAGCTTGGATTGGAGGGCCCACTCTTCTGTTAAGCACCATAAACGTGTTACACACAGGTTTTAAAGAAGCAATATGACTAAGCATGTACTTTTGGAAGTGCTGTGGCCACACCTGTCATTGTAGTAGCTTCTGATGCATGGGGACAGGCCATCCACCAGCACCCAACAGCAAGGATTGACGGCTTTTGACTATATCATTCTCTACCACATTTAGAAAATATCACATTTTTCATGATATGCAAAATGGAATGGATTTTCCTAAATTATTTTTGCGCATCCTTAGTAATGCTTTCCAGGTTCTTGATGTGTTGCCTTATTTTGTGCTAGTGCTTTGTGAACTTAAGCTGGTTCCTAGATGCAGGCTCAGCAGTAGGCTGTAGGATGGAACTGTTTCTAGGTGTGACTTTTAACTCCGTCACTGATGGTGCTGGGGTTCCCGTCTTACACAGGAAATGGTGGAACACATGGAGGAACCAATCCCACTAAAACTCTCATTACAAGTTTGCTGGTATTCAGATTGAAAATTACAGTAAATTCAAATAACAGAATGCAAAATGTCCTGGGTGTAGCCGGAGAGAATAAACCTTTACAACACAGTTATTACATCGCACTACCTTTACATAGAAGTCATTACATCGCAACATCCTTTACATTGCATGTCAATAAAACACAGTCATTACATTGCATGTGACTACAATGCATGTCATTAAAACGGATGTCACTACATCGCAGGTATTACATCGCAAGTCATTACAACGCATACCATTATAATGCATAGTACCCTTACACTATCCGACACTTACCCTACTGTTGCACTCACTGGAGTTAGAATAGTAATTTTTACCCCTACACTATCCAACACTTACCCTACTGTTGCACTCACTGGAGTTAGTATAGTCATTTTTACCCCTACACTATCCAACACTTACCCCTACTGTTGCACTCACTGGAGTTAGAATAATAATTATTACCCCTATACTATCCAACACATACCTTAAATGCAATGTAATGGTATGCATTGTAATGGTATGTGCCGTAAAGATATAATGCGATGACATGGAATGCGTTGTAAAGTTAGTTACTGAAAATGCGATGTAATGGCATGCGATGTAAAAGAATGCGTTGTAAAGGATGCTGCAATGTAAAAACTGCATTGTATAGGCATGCATTGTAACATCATACATTCATAGCCGGAGTACCTCTTGATTTTGACTTTTTATTCTTTGGAATGAGAGATATCTATAGACTTTTGTGCTCCAATTTTCATGCGTTTCTACTCATTCCTAGTATACCAGGCAGTATTCTAGACTGCCTGGTATTCTTTCAAAATGTGTAATCCCTGTTCAATGGAAAGCTCCGGTTTGAGTCTCAATTTCGACTGTGAACAAACTAACAATAATAACGAGAGCCTAATTAAGAGCCTTAATGTTTCTAATATGCTGGCCCCTGAGGCATAGTTAGGGGCCAAAAAAATCCCCAAATTAAATAAAAAAATTAAACAGATTCAAACTAGGCACAAAACTGCTAAATACAACTAATAAATATCCAGAATTGAACGGACCGAACTACTAAACTTAATAATAAAAATGCATATTAAAAAATTAAATTAACATACTAGTTGCATATTCGGCTAGTGGATACTGAACATATTTCATTCTGTGTCTGTATCAAAACACAAACACAAAGCACCCTCTGGATATGTGCATTCAGTCAATTTAAAACACGCCCGTTGTAGTATAGCATGGCAAAGTTTACTGCTAAATGTTATACTTGAAAATGAGTGCTTGGGAAGTTTGGCGATCTTAAGGAAACAGATATTAACAGCAGCTAAAGGTTCCTAACCAAAGGCATTACATAGAGAGCTATTGTACGCCTTTGAGTTTCTCAGCCTTGCCATTTTAATCATAGTTCAACAGCAGTGCAGCTAGCATTCTAGCTAATTTAGAAGTAGATTCTGGCAGAGGATCCTATTACAGAAATAAATGAAAGAAGCGCTTGCAGGTTGCATGTCTTCCTGTTTTAGAAGTGATGTGTGTCCTGCATTGAAACGGCCCAATTAAATTAACTTCTTTCTAGATATTGAGCCTGTGGTCATTGACTGTGCATAAGGAGTCGGGAACGTGTCCCTTTGCTTTATTTCTAGGAATTCACACACCGGCAATGCTCGATTCAACAGATGACAATTATTTCTTGGATTTCTCTTCTGAAAATTGAAGGCATGTTTGATTTAGACATTTTTCAGTGAAAAGCAATAATAAGTCATTTTTTTAAAGGTGTTTTCATCTGGTGAACCCTTCCTTGCTATTACTGTTTTTTAAATGCAATAATATTTTCTTTAGGGTAAACAATCTTAGTATTGTGTCACATAAAATGGTCAAATGTTGCACTGGTTCAGACCAATTGGAGGCTCAGTGAAATGGGTGATTGTCTTTTACTTTGCATTGCATCCTTGATAACGTGTTCCGCTTAGATTAAACTGTGTGAAACAATAACTAGCTACCCTGATACACACTTACGTGTACTTTTCCCAAAAACGAATACATCAGTAATCATAAACGAAAAAATGTATCTAACCAAAACGCACAGTGCCATTATTTCCACAAATGTAGGCAATAGCGTATAAATAGGATGCATTAAATTTAGGGCCTCATTTATGGTGAATTGGCATAGGGCAGCACTGCAAGTCTTTCGGCTTTGCCCCATGCCAATGTAAAAGTGCAGGAGTTCATCGTATTCATGAAATATGGTGCATTCCTGTGCTTTCCCACTCTGCTGGTGCACAACTTGCTGCCCAGCACCAATGCAGGCACCCTCCTGCAGAAAACCATCCCGAGATGCATTTTCCTCTTTCTATGTGTGCTTGCTGAATGCAGCACAAATGGAAAGGGAAAGAAACGAAGAGAAATAAACATATTTCTCCTCGTTATGCCTGATCTGGGAGGCATAAGGTTTTGGTGCGGCCCCAGGTTTATGTGATTAAGTAAATCTGGGGCATCATCAAAATCCATGGGTGTTGCGTGGGAAAATCCACCGCAACACTCATGGAATGCATCCCTTGCGCAGAGTAAGGCAACGCAGCAAGCTGCACTGCTTTTTTATTACTACATATCGATGAAGCCACGCAAAGCCACACAAAATGGCTTTGGGTGGCCTCATGGATATGGTTAAAAGGTTGTGTCCCCCGGAGCGTAAGAAAAAGTGACTTTCGGTGGCGCAAGCCTCTCAAAAATAAGCCCCACAGTTTTTTATTTTCTGCAGCTAAGGGTACTAAATCCATTAGCAGGCTAGTGCTGAAAAGCAAGCTGCTACAAGCCTAGCTCAACTGCCCACCAATTTAGCCAAATTCCCAATGTTTACAGCTATGAATGGCACCGATTAACACAAAATCACCAAAGGAATCCCAGCAGGTGTAACTATTTTTACAAGCTTGGATTTCTCTAACATCGTGTGGTGAACTCCAGAGGAGTAAATCCATAAAAAAGGTGGCAGAACAAGGCTTGGTAAGTCAGCTTGTGAACGCTTTTACAAACTGATATCTACCCATTTGTCACTGAAGAAACGGTCTCAGGTTCCTATTCATGATGGTAGTATTTACTTTATTCGATAAAAAATGTCATCATAAAAGTATACAATTTATGCAGTACAATAAAAAGATAAAAGAGCAGGGACCCACTAATCCTATATATACATACATCATCACATACTACTCAATTTTTAAAAATTCTAAAATAAACACTAAAAACAGTTACGTAAGAACCCTAAAAAGGCACTTCCTGCCATGGGGCCATCTGGCGGTTAGGTTAAATGGGGGGGTAGGCTTGGCCCTCCTTGTACGTGTCTGCCATGCACTACCCAAATATTTGGCTACCCCACACACCATAGCGATAGAAGACGTATCAGTGCAGAGGACCCGTAGGGCCATTTTGTGACATCTAAGGCCCAACCCCATGCATAGTGGTTTTAACCATATCTTCCTGGCAACCATATATGCCGGACAGGCAAAGAGAAAATGCGCCACAGACTCATTAGGGGCTGCACATCCAGGACAGGTTTTAGATAGAACACCTAGATTTTTCCACCCGGAAGAAAAATTATTCACCGGTAAAGTCCCGAGCCTGAGTTTTAGGTAAAGTGATCTGTCCAGAGGTTTCTCTATGAAGTCCAAGAAGGGTCCAAGTTTTCTTATCCATTTGATCTCAAGGAATCGCTGGGAGAGAGGGCCCCCTTCACTTCTGCGTATGGCCATCTCCTGTAACCAGTCCCAATAGAGCTTCTTGATCACTGACTTGGGAGGCGGTGTTTGACTCGACCATGATTCACTTAAGCCCAGTTGCACAACCAACTGTCTCAGGTTGCACAACCACTTAATCTTGTTACCTGTGTTAAGCAAGATAAGTTCATCTAGAACTGCAGCATAATTATGGAGCTCCCGGGTCCTTCTTAGACGCACCCAAAAGAGTAGTGGGCGCAGACGCACTATATCTTTGAGGGGACGCCTACCCAGGTCAAGCCGTAATGGGATTAACGGGATGGAAACGGGTAGGGCCACCAGATCTCTCATAAACTTGTTTTCAGATGTTACTAACTCCGTTATGTTCTCGAACCCCCACAGCTCGGATCCATATAGGGCTGCCGGCAATACTTGGCCATCATATATTGCAAGAGTTGGTGCCACAGGTTTGCTCAAGGACTCCCGCTGTTCCCTTAAAACCACCCCTGAGACTCTTTTGTGGTTTAATAGCATTTTGGCCGAGTGATCTTTCCATTTCATCCGGCTGTTTACCCTAACACCCAAATAGTCAAAGGAATCAACCAACTCCAAGGGGACACCATTTAGCGAAACATTGTTCCTGAATCTCTTGGAAGGTGAAATAGCCATGATGGAAAAACTAACTGATAATTCCCAGATTTGGTAAGTTGGGCAAAGGCTCTAGCCAAAAGAATGTTTTTCGTCCTTTGGAGAAGAAAAAGAAATGTAATTTTGCATATTGTGTCTCTCCTCCTGCTGTGTGTAATTGTATGCAATGTACACATCAGCACAGGAGGGACAGGCAGCCCAAAAAAAAATCACACTACAGTTGCTTTATTAGGCAATGAAAACCTGCATCTGGAGTTACTTTTTAGGCGTGCTTTTACACATCTTTTCTCAATAGTTAAAAGTTTAAAAGTGTGTTCATGGGAAGTCATATACTTCCATCCATACTTTTGCACTATATTTCCTTTCTCACCACCCAAACAGAGAATCTGCACCACTGCTCTTCCTCTAAGTGATGACACCATCAAACATTATTCTGCACCAATCAGCATATCCACTCTAAAATCAACCTAATTAAATAAAACAAAGGATGTCATAAGGTCCATCAATGCTCTGTGACTGACAACATTAGATCTTAGTACATGATAGTATCACATTGAGAGAAAAGGGAAAAGTACACCACAGGAGAATAAAAACAACAGGAAGATGACTGTGAATCAAGACAAGGTAAAGATTCAGACCTACAAAAGAAAATAATCTGGCCCTGGAGATCTGCACTGCGTTTTCCCACGAGAGTACTGATGTTCTACACCAAAGATAACCCAGGGTACTCATTGATATCAATCTGCTACGAAAGTCGATCTCCTGTGCACCCATGACTCTCTAGGTAGACGTTGACTGGCAGTCAAGGCATAGTTCAGAGGAGGTGTTGTAGGGTGGGAATGAGCTACATTATAACACAATGATCACAGTCTCAACTAAGATATGAATATCCTGCCACCATGTGCGGTAAAAACTACATAAAACAAAAGAGTGCATGCAACAAAAATTACATTTTGGCAATGTCATCAATAGAGTGATCAATCATCCCCACTTAATTATATGTGGTTCAAATATATTAAGTGATCCTAAATACCATAGAGCTTCTAGAAATGAGAAATACAAGATAAAATGTAGGTCGTCTGTAATATTTGATGATGTAGACAATGTACGGAAACACTCACTAACGGAATCATTGATCCTGTCGGATGCAACAGTCTTTCCCCCCAACAGCGGAGCTCAGACCGCTTGCCTCCTAATGCGGCGGTCGGACAAATGGGCTGAATGGCGGTGGGACCGCCATCGACTGCCTGACGGTGACGGTCCCACCGCCATATTAATCAAGCCCATAATTACGAAACCTGTTGTGTACAGTTCTCAAATGGAAAAAGTTACATATGACTTTCATTGTAATTATATTCACCACCATATACTTGTAAAATTCTAAAGGCACCTTTGTTTTTGAGTAATTAGGCCCACCTGGACAAGAATGAAACAAAGGTGCGTTTAAGAAATTCATGAGCAATATGATAGTAGGATACGATTGCATGTAAATATATATGTGAGGAGTGCTACATCACTCACTTATCGGAAACTTCTCAACAACCTACCAGATCCGACACTGAAACTACGTGAAAAATGGGCGGAGGAGGTGGGCGCATATGATGATACGGAATGGTTGGAGGCCCTGGCGTCCCCTAGGGAAGTGGGCATCTCCGCTAAATTCAAACTAGTACAACTTAAAATCCTACACCACATTTACTATACCAGAACCACTCTATATAAGCTTCAGCGCACGCAGCATCCCTTCTGTCTCCATGGGTGCGGCCAGGAGGGTACACTATTTCATACTTTATGGGAATGTCCAGTGATAACTGAATTCTGGCGCCAAGTGATGCGTACCATCTCGCAAACACTAAAAGTGTCCCTTTTGCCTGAACCACGGAAATGTCTCCTTAATATATGGGACCCGAATGACCTAACTCGCCATGGACAAATATGGGGAACACTAGGAATGATGATTGCTAAGAGAGACATTGCACAAAAGTGGGGTGTAGCAGATAGACCTACATTGTCAGCTTGGTGCAAACATGTGGACTTGATAATGATTACGGAACGCTCAGTGTATGCTAACAGGGGGAGTCCACGCAGGTGGAATCGGATATGGACTCCTTGGAACGTTTTTAGAGGGGAAATATGTGAACCATTGCCTGAGGGAGACATTGATAGTTCGGACAATGAAATTGAAGAGGTTTAAACTAGGTCGGGAAGGAGGATTATTACTGACCTATGTCGAGATGTGTAACTGCCACTATACAGATTTCATGTTTTACTAAATACAGAGACGTGACTGTACCGTTATCATATTACTGAAGTACTCCTGCCACTGTAATTGCCTTGTTTAATGATAAAATAATTAAAATATATATATATATATGAGAGGAAAAAAACATTTGGAATTACATATGCAAGGCTTGATCACTACGTTTAAATGGAAATGTATTGAATGACTCTTGAATGTATTCACTATATAGAATTATCAGCTTCTTTGAGATCCCTCCATGATCGTACAGCATCCCTCAGTATGGTCAGGGAATTTATTTTCATGAAATGGATATTTTGGGAAATCATTAAAATATATGAATTTTCAGATCAGTTTTCGATTAAAGTGTATCAAGTCAGAAACTTAATTTCATTACAAGTTAATAATATGCTTTTTATTGTATGTTATATCGGGTGAGGGTAATTGTGATTTGACCAATATGTCTGCAAAATGGCAAGTCTGGGGGCGTGACCGGCAGCTGATGAAGATGGCCTTACGCCGCGTAGAGCGCCGGACCTCCGGGGGCAAAAACTTAAATTCGACATTCTTATCCACAACCCTAACCAGCAAAACCGACTGCGGGAGTGCTGGAACTCCTCCTGTGCCCATCGAGCTGCTCGCCTTACTTGCAGTGGCCGCCTCAGCGCGTATCTGCAAAGATATCCGAGTCACGGCCTTGTGGCATGCCGCGACCGGGGACTGTCCTAGGTGCTGTGCCCAGCAAAGACATCCGGCAGCGCAAACTCGACAGCGCTGAGTGGCAGAGTGCACCCTGGGCTACTTCCCCGATACAGTGACCCACCTTCTGAAGCCCCCGAGTGATGGGACTCCTGAGGAGGTACACGTGGGGCGTCCTGCCAGCCCTATACACCAATCACCAGGGAGAAGCAGCTAGCATAAGCATTCACGCTGAGGTGAGGGCTTCTGATCAGGAGCTGGTGCACGGACAACAAGGCTTTCTGCAGAAACAGCAAGATAAACACCTTAGTGAATTGCAGAACTGTGTGCCATATACACCAAAGAACGCCCTATCATGCACTGGGCCGCTTCCGCGATTGACCACCACGTGGCGATGCGTCCCTCCTGAATGCCGGGACTCAACGAGGGCCAGCTCTACACCAGATCACAACGGGCCCCTGAAAAACAACCAGGCCTGCTGAAGTGGACCCTGTCCCTGCACTGGAGATGCGCATCTACCTAGGCCCCTACAACGAACCACCCAGAGGCCGGAATGATTCCATTCTCGCCTACAGCGGCCCATGAACAGACACGCTCCAAGGCTCTGAGGTGTGGGGACCAAAGCTCACCCCAATGGGCGCAGGTAACCACGCTCCATGCCTGACCCAATTTCACCCCACATTAAAGCCCCATAATCAATCCAACAGTGGAACACACCAGTGGGCAGGAAATTCGACAGGCCGCGTGCACCACGAGGTAGCACAGGCAGGTGGTGGTGAGTACTGCCTCCAGGTGGCCAGCGAATATGGGTTGTAGCCAAAGAGTGGGTAAGATGGGGGGCCTGGTCCGACAAATTACCCAACAAAATAAACTGGAGAAGTCTGCTTTCTCCAAAACTGACAAAAATACTCACAACCGCATGGAGGCTGAAGCAGCATCAACTAAAGAGACTACACCAGGGAAAGAGATCATGCTACAGGACATCATGACCATCATGACCACCGGTCCTAGGATGCTTGATTCCGGTCCAGTAAAGACATGGCTTGGCTGTTCGGGCTGGACTGTTCCCATGAGGCACAGGGTCAAGGCTGATTTGCATATGGTCATGTCTGAACTAGGGTGGTGTGGAGTGCAAGAAAACGATGGATTTTAGCCCAGATCTCTGTACTGGGGTGAATGTATGATATTGTTCTACATTCTGTCCATCAACTGTTGTTTTTGCATTTGTCACCCAGAGTGGGATGGGTATGCTCAGACGTGAGTCCCATGCTCTCCACACCACTGGAGTTAAGCTACCCTGGCTGATGATGGCTGATAGCCAGAAACCGGTCTTAGGATGCTTGATTCCGGTCCAGTAAATACATGGCTTGGCAGTTCGGGCTGGACTGTTCCCATGAAGCACAGGGTCAAGGCTAATTTGCATATGGCCATGTCTGATCTGGGGTGGTGTGGAGTGCAAAAAAACGATGGATTTAGGCCCAGATCTCTGTACTGGGGTGAATGTATGACATTGTTCTGCATTCTGTCCATCAACTGTTCTTTTTGCATTTGTCACCCTCAATAATGTACACACTTCTCTGGAGTCTCGCATAGACACTGTGACCGCTGAACTCTCACTTATCCGTGCTGATTTCAGGAACCGTAGCTCCCGAGTGACGGAGGTTGATTCAACAACGGCCACCTTAAGAACAGATATAGCCTCCCTGAATTAGCAAGTGAAACAGCTGGAAATAGACAACAGAACCATGGCAGCGTAGCTTGACGTCTATGAAGATCTCTTCCACCGTAATAGTGTGCGCATCGTGGGAGTGCCAGAGAGAATGGAGGCCCTGCCATTGACCTCTTTGTGGAGGACTTGATCAAGAACCACCTGCAGCCCAGGGGAATCTCCAATTACTTTTCGGTTGAGCGGGCCCAATGAGTTGCCCGGGGCAGACCCCGGCCGGGGGCTCCCCTTGGCCTATTCTGCCACGCATTTTTTATTTCCCTGACCGAGACCTCATCCTACAGACGGAAAGAGCAGCCCCCCAGATCCACTAGCAACAAAGTGTGATATCTTTCTTCCCAGACTACACCGTGACTGTGGCCAAACAGCAGCGGACTTTCATAGCAGTGAAGCAGGAACTTAGGAACCGCAAACTCAAATACTCTATGCTGTTTCCCGCAAAACTGAGAGTGGAGGCGGATGGGAAGGCATGGTTCCTCACCACACCAGAGGAAGCACAAGACTGGCTGGAGAGGTGGCGCCAGGTCCCTCACCGTGGGAAGCCTGGGCAAAACGCCGCTTGTGACACAACAAAATCACAATTCCTGGACCAGATGGCTAGCCCGTCAGAATCGGGAACTTGGTCCAAGGAGGTCTGAATTGGACATACTGGACACTCTCTGAATAAGACACAAGCGCACAGGAACCGGTTCTGTAATCCAGATGGTGATGGCAAACAAAGACACACGACGCTACGGCCACTGACCCGATGAGACAGGAACCTATCAAGGATCGATCGAATAGCGGTCCTCTGGGAGACTCTGTGTGGACACGGGGTTCCCGACATCTCACTAAATTCATTTAAGTAAAGCTGGGAGGGTATCCCTGTCCTTGAGAAGCCCCCTAAGGGGACAATACGAGAGCCCTCTCCAACACAAGGGTACTGGGGAATGGGAATTAGGCACTTTGCAAAGTTGGGGTGGCGGGAAGTTTTGAAACCATCTTGCAGGGAGGCAGGGGGTGTGGTAGGGTTTTTCTTAGGGGGAAGTTCTGATTTATTGGATTTGTTTGTTTGGGTATGTTATTTGGCACACTATAGGTCCATTCACATTATTCGCGTGTTACTACAAAATCATCTAGATCATATAGAGCAAGCTTTGCACATCCCCCATGCCGATGTCACATGATCCCACAACTCTCATAACGCCTATGACACCCCACGCACAGCACCTAAGCATTATATCCTGGAATGTTAATAGTCTTCAAGATAAGCTCAACCAAGGGCTCATTCTGCAATACTTAAAGCATAAGGCGCCAGCAGTGACTCTATTACAAGAAACCCATTTAACAGGGACAGTTTGTTAAGCCCTAGATAGATGGGGTTTTAAGCTCGCAGTACACTCGGAGTTTACGTCCGGTTCACAGGGAGTGGGAATCCTCCTTAAGAAATAATACCCGATTGTTGTCAAACACACCTTCACAGATGACCAGGGCCATTTCACAGCGATGTCGTGTCAGTGGGAAGGGCGCATGGTTAACATAGTATCTGCCTACATCTGGCCTGCAACCAGAAACCTTTCTAAGTGTCTATTTTTGCAAACTAAATATATTCATTAAAAATCGCCTGTATGACTTAAACACATTCTTTCAACTGTTTACAGGATATGCACCAGTGCTGGATCCAGGATCCACCACTGAGTAAGAAAAAGTAATGATAACACTACTTACCTGCTAAGTGAATTTCCTCCCATAGGATATCATTGATGATTCTATGTGAAAAAAATTCAATGTCAACTTTTAAAATACAATAATATTCCTTAAAAATCACTACTGTAACTAAAACACTTTTTCTCAACTGTTTACAGGAGATGTCCAAGGACTGAATCTAGGATCTAGTCCTGTGGTTAGAAAAGTAATCCATAAAGTAACTAATTGCATTTAACTAGAAAAACACATTGAGGTCAATGTTGCATTGTGTTTGAAATTGTGTTGCCCATTGCATTAACTGTAACTACTGTACTTAAAAGTCTATTGCTTATTTGCAAAGTATTTAAACTAAAGTAATTGATTCTGAGAAAGTATATTTTGTAATGTAATATATAATGTAATGTCGCAGGAATTCTGCTCCTACACAGAACTATGCACAGAGACCTGGAACCTTAGTGAATTAGGGTGTGCCAAAACTCACCTTAGTACCCAAAATCCCCTACCAGACTAGCAATCAGTGTCTCATTGGTTCTTACAAACTCCCAATGTTTAGACAACCCAGAACATGGACTTAGAACACCTCAGGTAACGTGGAACACATGAACACTCTTTCGGTATACTAACAAATCAATCCAGAACGAGGAGTCAATGAAGACAAGTGCACGTTTGAAATGTTTATTTCTAATGCAGTGTTCTCAAGCGCAGTATCTTAGCTAATACAAGCAAACATATTATAGGAAACAAGGTAATCAGCATAGTTACTAGTCCATAGAATACAAAGGGAGAAAGCATGTTAAAATGCTAGAGGGAAGCATGACCTCTGACCCCAAGGATACTTTCCAAGTCTTGTACTTCTCTTTAACAGATGTCCATAACCTGGTATTTAATGGGATCCTGGTCTACCATCCCCCTGGTCCCAGAGCAGGCTTCGAACAGCAGCTGCTCCATGTTTTCGAACCCTATTTTGGCCGTGACAATCTTACTATATTGGGAGATTTCAATTTTCACCTCGAGCTGTTGGAGACCCATGATACTCTCTCCCTGTTGGATTCCATGTCTGCCTGTGGACTCACCCAACTGGTGAAAGGGGCCACCCATCAAGCGGGACATACGCTTGATGGGATTTTCTCTAATGATCAGAGGCTGATGGTGAAAGACCCCTTTTTCCTCTCATGGTCAGATCATCTAGCCGTTCCTTTCAATGTGTTCTATCCTATCCAGGGGAGAACTGGTAAAAATCCGAGCAAAATGGAATTGCGTAGGAATATTAAGAACATCACGGAAAGTTATTTGACTCCCTGGATATCGAGTCTGTCCGTATCCCAGGAGGACAATGTCCAGTCAGCAGTCTCACATTATGAAAAGACCGTAACCGAGGCTTTGGAAGAACTGGCTCCCATCCGCCATTGTTATTCAGCCAGGAAAAGACCATCGGCCCCATGGTTCTCGGAGCACCTAAGACTCCTTGGACAGGAAGCTAGAAGACGGGAGCGTCTCTGGCACTCCAGTTGGGATCTTAGGGACAAGGAAGCCCATAAGATCCTGATAAGGAAGTATAAGCTGGAAGTAATAAGAACAAAACAAGAATATTTTACGGCTCTCACTACCTCTCTCTCTGCTCCAAAAGAGCTATTTAGGATAGTGGACTCCCTACCACTCTTCAGACTCCTGACCCGGTTATTGCTTCACAGGAACTTTGTGATAGCATAGCCTCTTTCTTTCAGACCAAAATCTCGGACATCTATTCCGCCTTGGAATTGCAGAGACCATTTTGAATAAAACAAAACAGAAAAAGAACGCCCGCAGCCAGCACCAGTAGAATGGGAAATCCACCAAATAGGCTGGAAAAGATCGAATTAAAGAAAGCAGGAAAGATTCCAAATATACTTTGAAATGAAGTCACAAGGCCGCTGCTAACCAATTTGAAAAAGTAGGCCAGCCCAGTTGTGGAGGATGCATTAAAGATTGTGTGAATTAATTCACCGAAATGCAATGGCAAGTCAGTATTTAATAAAGCATGCACCTCTGTGCGGGTGTTAGCTACGTGAAGGACAAATGTTTCATGAGCAGATGTGAGGGCAACTTCTTTTTGGGACAATAGAGCTCTTATGCGACTCATCTTATTGAACTCTGCTTTCAAGGTCGGAATCTTGGGCCAGATGGAAACATCCAGTTTCCCATGCGTGGGTGGATACATTACATTCTTACAGCAAACCACACGCTCACTGACGGTAACAACAAAAGCAATTCCATTTATTAACCCACAGCAATCCTCATTGTTTAATATAAATAACTCCCATTTGCCAGTAATGTGAATGTGGGAACGATAGCAGGCATGGGGGTACCTTTCAAAACACAAGCTAAATTGGGCTCGTCTTGATTACAGGAGCCGTGTAATTGGATATGTCTACACATTAATGAGTGATCCGGTGTTTCAGTGCATTCTTCACCATTCAAATAAACTTCCTTGCCCTCCCTAAGGCATCTATATGTAAAAGGAAGCGACCAGGCTTCATGGAGATAAGAACTACCAACAGGCTTGTATCTGCCAATGGCAAAGTAGTTCATACAGTTTTTAAACTCGAACAGAGGAAACGGGAGAGTTATCAATCCATGGATAAGCCACATTGCAGTAGTGGCCTCTGCCACAGAAAACGGTAATGACTCTAACCACTCAATGTGTTACATGGAAAAAGAGGCATCTTTCATTGAAAGCAAATACTGCTTGTCAGTCAAATTAAATGGGGCAAATAGGGAAGAGGTATTCATGTAATGCCATGGCACTTTTACTGCCTTAAGCGTCTGCAGGGTCCATGCAAACTGCATAATAGAACGCAATTGATTTTGACCATGGTACAATACAGACACTTTATCTTGCACAATATCAACATCAGATGACACAATATTATCCAACGTGTAAATGCGGGAAGAAAGCATGTTAATGCTATTATCTACAACTGCTAATACTTTTTCTAAATTAGCTTGATCTATAGCCCTAAGACGGGTAGCCGCCTCAATCTGGGATGTTTTCCAGAATTCGTTATAAACAGCATATATCCATCGTTTAGATCTACCTTTAGCCGGGCCTTTTATAAAATCATTCAGATCAACATCGTCAGTCAGTTTAGATAAATGCTGTTTAACTGACGCCAAGGTAGAATGTTTGAGCCAATTCTGACATAATTTGCCTACAGAATAGGTAGTCACAGAATGGTCACTTTCCACCCTGACCTGCATAAAGCCTTGAGCCAAACCCAGAAAACGATGCTGGCACGAGTCAGCACTTCTGTGCCAGAGCAACCAGTCATTGGGATCCAAACTGGATATGTTAAAAGAAGAATTTAGCAACAGAGTTTGCAACTCTCTGATCGAAAATTTTGTATTATTACCCCAACCTGAATATTCTTCTAAATCAGGGAAAGAAGGAGCAGTTAATTTTTTAGAGGTAGCCAATCCAAAGCATGTTGTCTGTGAAATTGTAGAATTCAAAAACAACATATGATTCGGGATGAGACATGCACAGTGCAAAGCCTCGGTGCCTTGCACCTGCCAACTTTTACAACCCCAAACAGATTTAACGTCAACTGTTTCCTTCCACAACTCGTAGCCTCCAACAGCTAACCGGTCTAGAAAGGACTTTGAGTGCAATAATTTAGTATCGGTAAGTCTAACTTTGGATGTGGATCTTTCAGTCATTTTAAAATAAAATGCATTGGGATTAGACTGGTCAAAATCAGTAAATTAAGTGAACCTTTTCAAAAAGGTAGCAGAACTGCCTTGTATAGGAGCCGGACAATGCTCCCATTGTGTATAATTTACAGTGTTCCTCCTGGTATTAGTTTTATGCAGGTAGTGATTGCCAAAATGTTGGTAACAATATAAATCACCCTAATTAGCAGATTCCAAATACAAATCTTCAGCATCAAAGGCAGCATAATATTTCAAATCAGAAAACAACGCTTCAACGGCCTGAACATCCCAGTCATCAGAACGTTTATTTTGTTTAACTACATCCCACATGTTAACTCTAAGCACATTAGGGACATTTATAACCTCAGTGGGGCCATGGATTTGAAATTTTACAGCATCCCATACAATCCTATCTAGGACAGGCCAGGCAGTGATATTAACAAAAGCCAAGTCTCTCTTCAATCTGTGTGATGAGGAATGGGGTGCCAAAGTTCCATTGATATGTCGAATGCATGTTCTCTCCTCGACATAGTGTCCGTTGACGAGACGGAAAAAATGAAACACAAAACCAATTGACATAAAAAGGTAAATCGAAAAAAGCACTAGCCAAATATAGGTCCAAGATGGAATCAAAAAATGTTTTTTAAACAGTCTCGCATAAACAGTAATTCTCAAAGGCTTTCTTGATGTGTGTGAAACAGTGTCAAATGAAAATCTGGATTCTGTGGCCAAGCGGGTTTGTAAATCAGGCATCGATAAGTCAGTTGGGTAAGTGTAGTCAGTTTAATCAAGCTGAGTACCAGGCAGGACTAAAAAAAGCAGGCATCTCGAAGGCAACCTCAGGCACTGGATTAGAAGCCGGGGCCAAAAGAGAATTCCTCACTATCGAAGGACATGAGACTGCCGGTGTCATACTAAGAAGAATCGGCCACTCTGTGTATCTTGACATTGAGAATGGAGATATACCTGTTTTCCTTATGACCTGAAAGTGGTGGTAAATGACTGTTCTTGTGCCCTTCACACCAAGTACTGGAACTGGAGCTCGATAAGAGGGACCAAATTCTTTCTTGTTTTCGATCTTCTCCCGAACCAGTTCTCCAACTTGGGGTAGCCAGCCAACTACCGGGATCTGCAACGCAACAACCGAGGTGGAGGGCAAATGTTCCTTTGCAAGACTGTCTCTCGTTGCTTGTAGATTCTGTAAAACATTGCAATGTTCATCTACATCAAAGGAGGCAGCAACAGCCGCCGAGTCTAGACCGTCAAGGTCCGGTACATACATCTTGATACCAAAGAGCATCTCGTATGGGGTCCGCCAACCCAGTGACCTTCTAGGGAAATTATTAAGAGCACGGTGCACGCCATTGAGGTGGGCCAGCCAGTTCCTGCCAGTGCCTATAACTCTAGCTGTCAAAGACTGCTTTGACTCACGGTTCATCCGTTCCACAACACTATTACCCTCAGGTCTGTATGGAGACGAAAACTTGACTTGGACCCCCAACGAAGTCATGGCATTCTTATACGCCTTAGAGGTGAAAGCCAGACCCTGATCCGAATGGAAGGTACCACAGGCAAAAATCCCTACAAAGACACGCAAGTCTCTTATGACAGTTCATGAATCAGTGCTGCGGTGAGGCCATACCACACAAAGCGTGTGCATGAATCAACTGCTACTAAGATATACTTATACACAGTATCAGAAGAAAAAGGACCGCAGTGATCTAAATAAACACAACCAAGTGGTTTATTAGATATTTCCAACTGTGTCTGGGGCGGACGCGCAGCAGTTGAAGGCTTAATCTGCTGGCAAATGTCACATTGAAGGACATATTCACGCGTCTGTTTGTTCAGTCCCCGCCACCAGAAACGCTGTTGCAACTGAGCCTCAGTAGCCGAAACGCCCGCATGTGCAGATGCAACTCCTTCATGAGCCTCTGTGAGCAATGTGTGCCTGCGATCTGCGTTGGGAACCAATCTCTCACCAACGTCAGGTATTTTCACATAAGGAACTTTATCAGGACTTAAGTGGTATGTATACTTCGAAGGGAACCCCTTAGGATATTTACTTCCCTTCTCAGTCGCAGCAACAGCTGCCAAGATATCATCATCAATCTTACTTTTGGAATATGTAACAGCTGCAACTAAATATGAAGATAGTGCTGATTTTGCGGCCTCGTCTGCCAAAAAATTGCCAACAGCGTGGACTCCCACGCGCTGATGACCCAGAGTGTGAATTACAAACACGAGTGGCAACTGCTCTTTAAGCTCAGCCACTCACACCCAGATCATTTTATATTTTATTGCGCTACTTTTGGAATCACGAAAATCATTATGAATCCAAAAGAACAGGTTTTCATTGTAAGACTGGACACAGTAGTAAGATTCACTCACAACAAGAGTCGTCACACTAGGATCAGCGTACTCCAATGCAAGCATCAGAGCTCGAAGCTCTGCCAATTGTGCGGTGCAGTCCCCTAGAGTCTGCGTGTGCACGACTCTGGACTTGAACTCATCATTCACCATGGCACCTACCACAATGGCGCAAGCGGAAACGTATGCGTGTTTAGACCCATGCGCAACTTGCGCTGAACCATCAGTGTATATGATGCAAAGGAAATCCTTGAAAGGCCGCATAGCCAAAGGTGCAGGATGAACGAATTCATATTGCAAAAACTCCTGCGACTGTAAGGAGGCATCAAAAATAAACGTGACATCCGGAGATGTCAATGATGCTGCCCATTGTATCCACCGTGGGTGCAAAGCTTTAGAATTCGGTACACTGGCTTTCGTGACTGCCTCCGATGCAGGATACGGGGTAACAACCAACATGCGTTTTCCCTGCGACAGTGCACGTTCCTTAAGAATCACCATCTGCACTGCTGTCAAAACGTTTTCCACAGAGGAAAACCGCATTTCAGCCGATGTGTACTAGTGTGACTTGTAAGCAATAGGTACTGTGTCTCCTTCGTTAAAAGTAAGGTAAGTGAAACCCACCGCCCCAGGGATGATTTTTATCACCAGGTTGGTATGGTTATCACAAGTCAGTAAGAATTTAGATTTTAGAAGATCAGCCTGCAAAGATTGCAAAATAGCTGAGTGTTCTGGCTGCCAGCACGATTTGGTAAAAGTAGTGTCAGGTGCCCCACAAGTCTTACCTTTGCTTGTGACGCGATTCCGCAGAGACGACAAGAGCACCCGTCCCTGTACCCACCTGACCCTCGTGGAAGGCAATACCCAGCAGGGATGAGATGGACGCAGGGATGGGAGCCATGGTGTAGGGTTAAAGGATAGCGTGGAGCTGGCGGGGCGTACCGGTGTCAACTGGAAACCAAAGAAGATAGATCAGAGACTGAGTCAGACCCGAAAAGGAGCCACCCCCCACATACACACACAGACCTTGTCACCCTTTGAGGACTCACCAATGCTCCCGGGAAGGAAGGTCCCCAGATGAGAACAGCTCCGGATGTGAATAGCGAAGGTAAGGCGCTCCTGCGCATTACAGCCAAGTTCAAACAAAAGAAAGCGCTCCTGAGCGTTTCACCCAAACTAAAACAAAAAGAAAGCGCTCCTGCGCGTTTCACCCAAGCTAAAACAAAAAGAAAGCGCTCCTGCGCGTGTAGCTGAAAACGGTAAGCAGTCACTCAACCTGTGGCATCCCCGATAAGGAACCCAAGTCTGTAGGCTTAGTTGTTTCCCTTTAGCGCTCCTGCGCGGTGGGAAACCGAAAGTACAAACCCCAAAGCACAACTCAGGTCCACTAAACACCCTCAAGGCGCTCCTGCGCATCAAGGGTTAAGAAAACAAATAACGGGCACGTTCCTGGATCCCCCAGGAGAAGGAACAAGCAAGCGCTCCTGATTGGCGCAGACTTGAGGCAGAGTAGCGCTCCAGCGCGGCTTGCCTCCTTGATGTCAGACGAGTACAAAGAAGGGCTCCTAAGTGCAGCTGACGTGACAGCCGAGCAGCGCTCCAGCGCGGCTCGTCTCAGTACTGGACAGGCAGGTCTCAGCAAGCGGGATCCCCAGCAAGGAATGCGAAGCACAGAGCCTGCGGGAAACGCGATGTTTAAGCGTTTCCCCCGGAAGTGCTTCTGTGCTCCCAGGCCGCTGCCCGGGATAGACCGGGGACTCAACTTCCGGCCGGAAGTGAGTATTCCGGCTTCCGTGTGTGTATGCGGGGATGGCCGGCTGCGGCAATGCCGCGAACCGTGACAGCACCCCCCCCCTAGAAAAGAACCCCCCCTTCCAAACACCCCCGGAAATCAGAAAAGAGAGACAGGGCGAGGGCTCAGGGGATGACTCAGATGGAAAGCACGAACCAGAACAGGAGCGTGGCGCACATGGGATAAGGGTTCCCAGGATCGCTCATCAGGACCGTACCCCTTCCAGTCCACCAGGTAGAAGAGCTTGCACCTGGTACGACGGGACCCCAGGATAGCCCTGACCTCATACTCAACATGGCCCTCCACCACCACCGGAGAAGGGGGAGACGGAATGGAACCACCAGACTGGATAGCACGCAGAAGGGAGACATGGAAGACCGGATGGATTTTCATGTGCGGAGGAAGCGACAGCCTCATGGCCACAGGGTTGACCACCTGCTCGATAACAAAGGGACCCACAAAACGAGGCAACAGCTTCTTGGGCCCATGCACGTTCAAGTGCCGAATGGAAAGCCACACCCTATCGCCAATGCGATAAGTGGGTTCCTGTTGTCTCTGAGCGTCAGCATGCTCCTTGTAGGTGTCCTTCGCCTTGGCCAACTCGAACCGTGCCTGTAGCCAGATGTCGCGAAGCGTCTCGTGATAAGATCGCACAGTGGGCAGTAAGCTATCCAGAGGCTCCTCCCAGGCAGTGGTGCGAGGGTGACGTCCTTGGAGGCAAAAGAAAGGGGACATGCCGATGGCTGAATGCTTGCTGTTATTGTACGCATACTCCGCCATCCATAGAACTTCGGACCATTCCTTCTCGACCGTAAGCAGCAAACAGCGGAAATACTGCTCCATGGTGTGGTTTGTTCATTCAGCTTGACCGTCGGTCTGGGGGTGGTACGCCGAGGAGAGGGGTGCATCCATCTCAAGTATCCTGCATACCTCCTTCCAGAAGCGGGACACGAATTGCGATCCCGGATCCGTTATGACCACAGACGGAATGCCATGGAGGCGAACCACCTCCTGTACGAAGATCAAGGCCAGTTCGGCCGCCGTGGGCAATTTCGTCAAGGGTACGAAATGCGCCATCTTGGAGAGGTGGTCCACTATGGTGAGTACTGTGGTGTGACCAGTCTTGGTGAGCGGGAGCTCAACCACGAAATCCATGGAGATGGTATGCCATGGAAAAGGTGGTACCGGAATGAAACGCAACAGGCCAACCGAAGGTTCGGATCTGTTCTTGCAGAGCAGGCAAACAGCGCAGTTCGTCACATGGTTCTTTGTATCAGTCACCATCGTTGGCCACCAAAACCGCCTTCGCACGAGATCGAGCGTTTTGTGGTAACCAGGATGGCCGGAGAGGACATGATCGTGACACGAGAAAAGGGCCTTCTTCTGTTCATGTACCCCTGGAAGGTGTTTCTGGTCTCCTGTCGGGACCATGGGGTCGGACCTTTTCCTGACTGGTTCTGCCTGGCAGACGGGATTCGTAGAAGCTACAATGCCCTGGAAGTGTTTCTCCAGTAAGATGGAGACAGGCTCATGGTCTTCGGCGTCTTCATCTGATTCGGCCAGCAGCGAAAGCGCATCTGCCTTGGCGTTGTCTTTCCCTGGCCGGAACGTGATCACGAAGTTGTACTCGTTGAAGAATAGGGTCCATTGAAGCTGTCGGGCTGTGAGGGCACGTGCTGATTGGAGGAACTGTAATTTTTTGTGGTCTGTGTAGATGGTTACAGTGTGTTTCGAGTCCTTCAGGAAGTGGCGCCATTCCTCGAACGCGGTCTTGATGGCTAAAAGTTCCCGATCAGACACGGTGTAGTTGCGTTCAGCGGGTTGGAGCTTCTTGGAGTAAAAGGCCACAGGATGCAGTTGTCCCGTATCGATGTTTCGTTGTGATAGCACTCCGCCTATGGCGTCCTTGGAGGCGTCTGCCTCCACTATGAAGGGTTGCTCGGTGTCGGGGTGCACCAGGACCGGGTCTACAGTAAACCGTCTCTTTAGTTCCTGGAAGGCGTCGTCTGCTTTTTGGTCCCAACCAAAACGTACCCCCTTGCGCAACAAGCGCGTGATGGGGGCCAACATCTCGGAGAATCCGGTGATGAAACGACGGTAATAGTTGGAAAAACCAAGGAACCTTTGGACCCCTTTCACGGATTCCGGGGTAGGCCAAGACAGGATGGCTTCTACTTTTTTGTTGTCAATTTGAATGCCCGCCGGAGTGATGATGTGCCCCAGGAACTCAACAGATGTGACGTGAAACACGCTCTTCTCCAACTTCACGTACAGACGGTGTTTCTCCAACTGTTGCAGGACGGAACGCACGTGTTGAATGTGCTCTCCGTTGGTCTGAGAGTAAATCAAGATGTCGTCTATGTAGACAATACAAAAGACGTCGATGAAGTCCCTCAACACTTCATCGATGAACAACTGGAACGCGGCAGGGGCGTTGCAGAGTCCGAAAGGCATGACCTGATATTCGAACAGGCCGAACTTCGTCCTGAAGGTGGTCTTCCATTCGTCACCCTTCCGGACTCTGACAAGGTGGTAAGCACTCCGTAGGTCCAGTTTAGTGTAGATGGAGGCGTTCTTGACCTGGTCCAAGAGGTTGGAGATCAACGGTAGCGGGTACCGTTTTTTTACGGTGATGGTGTTCGTTGCGTGAAAGTCTAAGCAGGTCCTCAGATCGCCTTCCTTCTTCGACACGAAGAAAAGAGGAGAGGAAACCGGTGATCTGGAGTGACGAATAAACCCGTTGTCCAGGTATTCGTCCAGATACGAGCGAAGGTGGATGTTTCCTTTTCCGTGAGCGAGTAAATCCTGCTGCATGGCAGCGTGGAGCCGGGAATCAGGTCAATGCGGCAGTCGAATGACCGGTGGGGTGGCAGGGTGTTGGCTCCTTTCTTGTCGAACACTTCCGCAAGGTCCAAATATTCTTTCGGTATGGTTCCTTGGCAAACCATTCCCATGCCTACTACAGGCAACGAGTGTGCCTGTATGAAACGAGGGCCTGGCAGGTCGTCCTTTGCGTAACAGGTGCTGCAGCAGTGCTCCGACTGAAGGTGGATGGTTCTGGTCACCCAATCGATGCGGGGATTGTGCTTCACCAACGCATCGGATGGGATATTGAGGTTGAGGCTGTGGCATAGACCGTAAGGGAATTTTGTGGTGTGGGGAAAATTTACCCCAACCACAGTGTGTACGGTACAGAGCCGGCGCAAGGGCTTTAGCCCACTCTTCTGCAAAATTCAGTGCATGCTCCTACGAGACAGTGTGCGCGAAACTAGGGAGGATTACCTCCTCCCCTCTCGGAGCTGCGAGCACAAAAGGTGGGGGCCAGTCAGCCTTCGCTAACAAAATGTCATAGGTAGGCGTAAGATTTTCCCTAATTCCCCCTTTTATGGTATGTTGTATGTCACCTTAAACTAAAAGTGTCAGCTGTCTCCACAACAACATAACGGTCAGTCGCTGTCACCTTCAGTAGTGGACGCAGGGCCTCTCGTACTATGGTAATCTCCGCCGCGCTGTCCAGCAAGGTCAGAGCCCATGTCTGATTCCCAAGCTGCGTTCTCACTATCTGTGGCATATCCCGCTGTTAAAGCAGCGACTTTCTTCTTCTGAAACTGGGGTCTTTTCGGTGTTGAATCGTCCTGCTTGCCTTTACCGTCTTTCGGGCGGGATTGGTTGCATCCCTGCTGGCCGCCCTGACCTCTGCCGCCTCCTCCACCACCGGTCGACGAGGCCGATGAGTCCTGAAAAGAACAAGGAGAGCGTTGTTCAGAAGCCTGAAAACGATCAGGAGATCGCGCAAGTCATAAATACGTTCTGTAGGTGCAGGCACTGGAGATGCAGGACGAGACTCCTGTTTCTGTTGTTGCTGCTTACCCGCTTTTTGCTGCTTTTTCGGACAATTTTGTTTCTTAGCCTTGGGCTGTTCGTCAGTTTCTGACTTCTGCCCTTGGGGTTGTTTTTCTCCTTTGCTGAGAAAGGCTTGAGTCCCAAACTATTATGGCCTACGGTCTTATAAGCCGCCACAATAATTCTTGCTAACTGTCAGGGTTTGTTGATATCGGGTACAGCCTGCAAAGCATTAGACACCTGAAATTTCACAGCATCTCCCTTGACATTCGCAAGTACGAGATCGGAGCTACGTCAAAAGCACCGCACAGGCGCAAACCCAATTCAACTGCCGCCTCGGGTCCGTGCTCATCTTGAACACGCTTAAGGACCGTAGGGAGGACAGTCATTGACGGAGTGCCAAAGCACCTCGTGTATACTGCCGCAAAGGTCATACCCCATGTCTCACAGTCACCAGGTTCCGGGATCAAGTCTTTTGGCATGCTAATTGTCAGAATCCTGTGTTTTTCACCAGGAGTCGTGTTAGGAAATACAGCTTCCAGCTGGTCAAACTTCTCAGCAAGCCAGAAAGGAAAATCATCCCTATTCTGGGGGCGCTTGCTCATCACAGCGTTAACCATCACGGGACTGAGCTTTATGCCGCCCTATCCACCTGGAAGCGCCGCACCACCCGGGGCCCCGCCCGGGAGATTGCGGGTAATGTATTGCACCAACAACCTAATTACGCTAATTGCGACTACATGTAGTCGTCTTATATCTGCAATAGGACAAGCCCGTGTTGAGGATGAGGTGTAAATCCAGCCAAAACAGGCCAAGTTGCGCCTGGAATGGACAACGGATCTAACCTCGGGGCTGTCAAAGAGTGGGGTAGGGTGCCATTAAACCAAACGCGGTGCTGCCAAGCTTTAATCGGAACTTCCTGTGTCCTATACGGAGTGTAGTCCTGTGGCACGACAGTTGCAGTGTACGTGTCGAACACAGTAGTATTTGCATTCACAGCCGGGAAGGTCACCCACGAATAAAAAATCTCATATGGGTAAGCCACTTCCGCACTCACAACCAGAATCACAGCCATGCCTTCCATGGGGACATTATAAGTCTGCAAGTGATTGCGCACCGCAATGCGACTATGTTGCGGAATGTCCACCGCGGCCGTAGCGACACAGAAAGGAAGAAGTACAAAGCAAACTTTGTAGCACAACTGGGTAGTAATTCAAGGAAAGCGTTTTGAAAGAATCAAGCTTGAAAAGACCTATGTAAGTATAGGTAGATTTGTCCGACACCACTGTTAACCGGAAACAATAGCGAAGGTGTTAAGGACTGAATATAGCACTACTCAAGCGTCATGTAATAAGACCACCAACGATCGGGCACCATGTCGCAGGGATTCTGCTCCTACACAGAACTGTGCACAGAGACTTGGAACCTTAGTGAATTAGGATGTGCCAAAACTCACCTTAGTACCCAAAATCCCCTACCAGACCAGCAATCAGTGTCTCATTGGTTCTTAAAAACTCCCAATGTTTAGACAACCCAGAACATGGACTTAGAACACCTCAGGTAACGTGGAACACATTAACACTCTTTTGGTATACTAACAAATCAATCCTGAATGAGGAGTCAATGAAGACACGTGCACGTTTGAAATGTTTATTTCTAATGCAGTGTTCTCAAGCGCAGTATCTTAGCTAATACACGCAAACATATTATAAGAAACAAGGTAATCAGCATAGTTACTAGTCCATATAATACAATGGGAGAAAGCATGTTAAAATACTAGAGGGAAGAAGGCTAAATTGTACCTAAATCTTACCCTCCCTTGCTAGTGTGTTATATTATATCTAAAGAAGGTCACTTTGGGTTTTAGCAGGGCGGCCCCATACCTCTGATCCTAGTGGAAAGGGATCACATCATCTTCCACCAGCTCTCTGCATGCGAAGAATCATCAAGGGTGTGTGTATGCTCTGTGTAGTGCAATATAAAACGCGCCTAAAGACAGAGTTGGCCGCAACTGCATGTATGTTCTGTCTAGAACGTGCAAAGATCAGACCTCACAACAACCACTGTGTTGAAATAAACTTGAAGGCCTCTGCACTCACTGTACAGACATAGCTTACCAAGCAAAGCTGATACTATAGCAAAACATAATATTCTCGTGTGAAGCAAAATATTCTACTAGGCTCAAAGCTCTAATAACAATATGTGCCGAGTGCAGAAGCAGCAATAAGTTAAATGGCGTTTAAACTCCTAAGAAGCTCATGCTAACTTAACACAGTGTGAAGGCAAAGCATATCTATATGACAGTAATTACAATGTAATTTAAAAAATAAAATATCTAAAAATAAATAGTTTAAAAAATGTAGTAAATCAGTATAAAAAAATATAACAATTAATACATTTAAAAATTGTCATTTACAAAATCTTTGAAATTCACTGAAAAATCACTATTACAAGTATACAGTTATCCATACGTCACTCATACAATCACTGAGTCTTATGTATAGTTATTTATATACAACAACTGTCACATACACTGCTTTTTATATTACTAGTTTCTTGGACATGTATCATTGAGAAATATATTTACTCATCACCACACCCATAAAGAGATTCACTCACCCAAACAACTGTTTTCACATTCAGTCTTATCCTTATATACCTACTAAATCAACTATTTACACATCTTTGCACAGTCACACACCACCCACCCAATCACACACATTCATTCACTATCCCATACAAATACTCACTAATTAATAACTAATAAAGACTTTCACATAGCTAGTAACCAACTCATGTAGTAGTTTACACAACAAGAGATAGAGTGATACAGGTATTCACAAAGTTTAATCACTATCCCATATATTTGATGAGACACTTTAAATTTGTCACTTAGGCAGTCAATCATATTGCTACGAAATCCTCCGTTTAGACACTTATACATGTACTCAGTCTTCAAGGCAGATTGATATATATATATATGTGTTTCAAATTCCGCTCGAAAACGCCGACAGCGGCCCCGCGGGAAGTGGCACCCACGCCGGTCGAGCCAACCGGTAATTTCTTGATTACAAAAGTTCCAATTTCAAAGTGCTCTCGGTCCGCAAAATTACACCAGACACGTCTGGAATTGGAACTTTTGTAATCATATATATATTCACTGAAAAAACCATAGGTTATAGACCATATATAGTTAGGAATTAGCATTTACAAAACCTTGAAAATTCACTGAAAAAACCATAGGTTATAGACCATATATAGTTAGGAATTAGCATTTAAAAAACCTTATTTTACTCACACAAAACCATTGAAATTCCATATATAGTTAGTTGCACTAACTATATATCGCGCACCCGCAATCCACTGCTGATCATGTCACATATTACATCATTCATGACATGGTCAGTGACATCACTGATGACATCACTGATGACATCTCAAATGACATCACTGATGACATCACTGATGACAACATCCAGTGACTGTACTTTTCTGTAAAGTTAAAATATGTCTTGAGTGGATGTATAAGTGTCTGGATGAAGGATTTAGTAGGTGCATGACTGACTGTATGAGTGAGTGATTAAATGTGTCTCACTGAATGCATGGGTTAGTGACTAAACTGTCTTAATTTGTGCATCATTATGTCTGTTGTTCTGTAAACTGCTGCATGTGTTGATCATTAGCTATACGAGAGGCTATATGTGTTATTAATTGGTTGCCCAAGTATTTCTATGGGAGATTGAGTTTGTGTGGGGGTGGCTGGAAGGTGTGTGACTCTATGCATAGATGTGTGAGCAGTTTATTCACTAGGTGTATGAGTTCAAGAGTGCATGTGGAAACAGCTACATGGGCAGTTGACTGTGTGCATGAGTGTATTGATGAGTGAATGGATATCTCAATGCTACATGTCATAGTAAGTACATATGTAAAACACAGTACATGTGAGAGTTGGCATATATAAATAACTGTGCATGAGAGCCACTGAATGAGTGAGTGGTTGTATCGATCATTGTGAACTTGTATCAGGGATTGTATAAGAGAGTAAATATGTGTTAGTATATGTTTCAATAAGTAAGGTGTGTTTAACTGTATAGTTGAAGAAATGGAGGTGAGATTGTTTCTTTGCATGACTGACTGGGTGTGTGAGTAACTCCATGGATAAGTGGCAGTGTGTGAGTGTCTGTTTACACTGAGTGTATCTAAGGTTATATTAGAGTCTGAAGAGGTTTATCGTATTAGCACAAGAATGATGTCAAATGAGATGTCATCAGTGATGTCATTTGAGATGTCATCAGTGATGTCATCAGTGATGTCACTGACCATGTCATGAATGATGTAATATGTGACATGATCAGCAGTGGATTGCGGGTGCGCGATATATAGTTAGTGCAACTAACTATATATGGAATTTCAATGGTTTTGTGTGAGTAAAATAAGGTTTTTTAAATGCTAATTCCTAACTATATATGGTCTATAACCTATGGTTTTTTCAGTGAATTTTCAAGGTTTTGTAAATGCTAATTCCTAACTATATATGGTCTATAACCTATGGTTTTTTCAGTGAATTTCAATGGTTTTTTAATAGCAAATATCATAAGCTGTCGAATGTCAAGTACGTGGTAAGTAAAAACATTTTTGTGTTTATGCACACTGATCTGCTTTGAATGCTGCCCCCCACCCCTCATTTCTATTAGGAGTACTCTCTCTTTGCAGATAGTGAAGGGTAGTTAACGCAGCCCTTTGCCCCCTTTGTAATACGTCGTGCCTGCTTCTCTCTCCATTTGATTGATTGTTCTCTTTGGTTCATTCTCTATTTACAAACAAGCACAGAGTCGCAATACTCTGTTTAGTCTTTGCAGATAGCGAAAAATCGTGTAAAAAAACAAAAGGAATCGAGCAAAATCAGTAGGCCACTAATGGGATCTCTTTTTGACCTCGCTAAAATAGAAACATTAGGAACAACCTGTTGAAAATAGCAATGCGTATGTACATAAGCGGCGTTCATTTGTGTTCACAGTACCCCTTGTTGATTTTTTCAATCGAGCATTGAATTGTTCGAAGTTAATTCTCTTAAGGATCTTCTCTACCTGCAAACGAGGAAGAATAGGAATATTCTCTCTCCCTTTGCAGATAGTGAAGGGTAGGTAACGCAAGCCTTTAACACGTCGTACCTATTTCATTCCTCATTGATTGATTGATTGTCCGAACATTGACTGTTTGGGAATTAGTTCTTTTTGGAGGTATTCCCTGTTTGCAAATAAACGTAGGAAAATCTTTGCAAGTAGTGAAAGGGTACGTAATGCGGACCTTTCTCCCCCGTTGTAATCTGTCATGCCTATCTACTCCCCACTGATTGATGCACCTTTTTCACCCGGACCATTTACTAGAGATACGTCATCTGGCCCGACCAGAGAGCACCCCTAGTGAAAAGGACATATGCAATAATAACGAAGTGATCACTGTATCCTGTTAACAGAAACTTTACCATGAAACAACCTGGAAAGAAAAAAATAGGAAAACGAAAATCAGTAGGCCACTGATGAACATGAACTTTTATTAAACAACAAACAAAGAAACGATAACATAACGTAATGATAAAACCTATTAATGTCCTAGAAACAAGAAAACGTTAAAGTATGCCAGTGGTGAGAGACCAGAAAAACAGTCCGAGAAACCAAATCACCCCTCGCTGTCCCAACTCATGCACTCTGAAAGTTCAAAGTTTTGAGGAGTGCTTGTAACATTGTTTGAAGCCTATTTGCAATTGCTTCATCTTCACTATTCTTAAAGTAAGTGGGGGCTGTTGTGATGCGGTGCCACCCTGAACCGCTTGACGGAGGCCCCCGAGGGACGGTGTCATGTCGCGGACTCGGAGGGGGCGCTTGGCTCCGGCCCCCTCCCCAAGTCGTGTTGCCCTGGTGTGGCCTGAGATCGCCCCCGACATAGGTGGCCGGCTCCCGGGGTCAAGCGGAACTTTTTTCCTTTTGGTGACTCTTCCATTCTTCACCTTGTCCCACAATCCGTTTCACCTAAAGACACGCTGTAGTGGGGCACCCCTTTTCCGTTTCATTTGCCATTCAGCCCGCTTTTGCTACACTGTGCCTCTTCCGCTATTCAGCTGTTTACCGCCCGCTCTTTCGACTACAGCGTCTCGCTCACCATGTACTTGAGTTGCTCCCGCTCTTGCGGTGCAGCGATAGGCGGCTGCCACAGGACTCTCAAAATGGCGGCCATCTCTTCAGATTTGGGCGTGGTCCACTAAATGGGCCTGCGACACCTTGGAACTCGGACGCTTGTCTGCTAGAGCTTGGGCTCCATTCTCGAAAGCGTCCCCTCATCCTTGAAGATTCTACAAAAGTCTTGGGGGCCCCCGACTCCCGCAGGCTTCTGGTGGGGAGCGCCTAGCATGATTGCTCGTGGAATGGCCACGACGGAGCTACGAAATGGTGGTGCTCTCATGCTAACGCCAGCTTCAGTCTGAAACATCCAGAAACACTGTAGACTACCAATTCGATCAGTTCCGGTAGCGCTCCAACGTGACCCGGTAGAGAAGAACTTGCCCTCCCCTCTTTGACTGATGGTTCTTGTTGCCTGTCCCTTCTGTTGTCATTTAACAGAACTATTTAGCCTGCTGAAAGGGGTTGTGTGCCGTCCGCTGGTTGGTGGAGACATTTTGACTATATTCTGGACCTGCGTTGTCGCGTAATGCGTCATATGACGCGCCGCGTTAGAAAGTTTAATAAATTATGAAACACAATAAACAATCCTTAAAAAATAAAAAAAAATAAAAAATAATCAACAAAAGCAACAGCTAGGTAATACACATATAATTTTATCTCCGCGAAGCGGAGCGCTGTTACAGATATATATCTTGTTTCTGAACGTTAATTTCTCAAAATGCACTGAAGCACATATATTGAGACCTAGCAAAGGCACATCGGGCTACCAGTCCCTACAATTTTTCCAAGTTTCGTGCAAATCCATTCAGCTGTTCGATCCTACCGAGAGACAAGATGGCGGCCGCTACGGACTGTTTGGAATGTTTACAGACACCGGAGAGCCAATCAGCTTCGCTTCGCAAAGCTCCGTAACGCGAAAAGTACGCGAAGCGGTGCGCTGTTACAGATATATACCTTTTTTTGAACGTTAATTTCTCAAAATCCACTGGAGCACATATATTGAGATCTAGCAAAGGCACATCGGGCTACCAGTCCCTACAATTTTGCCAAGTTTCGTGCAAATCCATTCAGCTGTTCGATTATTATTATTTTTATTTTTTTTTGCCCCGCGGGGCCCTTTTAAAACCTCCACATCAAACCTAGGGGGTGAGCGACAATGTACTATGCCCCCTTATGGTCATTTGCCCCTTCGCTTTGGCCTCCTCTTGTCTCTCGATCCTACCGAGAGACAAGATGGCGGCCGCTACGGACTGTTTGGAATGTTGACAGACGCCGGAGAACCAATCAGCTTCGCTTCACAAAGCTCCGTTGCGCGAAAAGTCCGCGAACCAGAGCACTAACCGGTCCGCTGTTACAGATATATATCTTTTTTTAAACGTTAATTTCTCAAAATCCACTGGAGCACATATATTGAGACCTACAAAAGGCACATCGGGCTACCAGTCCCTACAATTTTGCCAAGTTTCGTGCAAATCCATTCAGCCGTTCGGGCTAAAAGTGAGGCCAACCGCCCTATGGAAATTAACATGGGAAAAACGCGTTTTGGGACCCCCCTTTTTTCTCGGCCCCCCCTTGACGAACCCCCCCAAAATTTTCAGGGGCTGCTCAGAAACAAAATGTGCCATTTTCCTGAAAATTTCAGCCAATTCCGTCCACAAACGCCAAAGTTATTAGACATAGAATTTTCAAAAAACCCATAGAGAAAAAATCCTAACTATATATACCTACTGGCGACCGCCAGTAGGTAATATGTATATATATATATATTACTTATATTATTATTGAATTATCGAACCAAACCACATTCACTGGATGATGTCATCAGTGATGTCATCAGTGATGTCATTTAAGATGTCATCAGTGATGTCACTGACCATGTCATGAATGATGTAATATGAGACATCATCAGCAGTGGATTGCGGGCACGCAAGTTATAGTTAGTACGGGGGAATTTCAATGGTTTTGTACGAGTGAAATGTCCAACTAACTATAACACCCCTAAAACCTATGGTATTTTGCAATGAAATTCTAAGGTTTTTTAAATGCTAATTCCTAACTAAAACATGTCTGAAACCTGTGGTTTTTCAGTGAATATATATATATATATATATATATATATATATATATATATATATATATATATATATATATATATATATATATTTATATATATATATATTTATATATATATATATATATATATATATATATATATATATATATATATAAATACATATATATAAATACATATATATATATATATAAGTATATTCACGAAAAAACCATAGGTTTCAGGGACGTTATAGGTAGTTGGACATTTCACTCGTACAAAACCAAAGAAATTCCGCCGCTATAGTTAGTTGAGCAAACTATAACTCGCGCCCCCGTAATGCACTGCTGATGACATCATATATTACATCATTGATGACATGGTCAGTGACATCACTGATGACATCACTGACGATATCTCAAATGACATCACTGATTGCATCACTGATGACATCATTTAGTGACTGTGTGTTTCTATAAAGTTTAAATATGTATTATATATATGCCAAGGTGTATTGAAGAATGATTGTGTGTATACGTGTTTAGATGGAGGATTTACTAGGTGCTTGTCTGACTGTTTAAGTGAGTTATTACATGTGTCTTATTGAATGCATGGATTAATTACTAAACTGTGTGAATGTCTGTATCAGTCTGTCTGCTGTTGTATAAGCTGCTCCATGGGTTGGTTAGTAGCTACATGAGTGCCTATATGGGTTATTGATTGGTTGCCATAGTATTTGCTTGGGTGCCTGAGTGTGTGTGTGGGGGCGTGGGAGGTGTCTGACTCTGTGCATACATGGTTGAGTGATTGATTCACTGGTTGTATGGGTTCAAAAGTAGGTTTGGGTGGTAAATTCCATTCCGCTCGCGGAATTTGCAGAATTTGTGTAATTTTGCGTTCCATGGAGAACGTGAAATTGCCCAAATTTCTGCATTCCGCAGCTTCGCGGAATTTTTTGTTTGTTCGTATTCTAAAAACGGGAGTTCGCAAAATGTTTCTCCCCGAGCACGCAAACAGCAATTGCGAACAGGAAAAAAGCAGTGCGAACAAGCAATTCCGCGTGTTCACGGAATTTCTGCGTGTTCGCGGGGATTTTTTACTGTTTTGTAGAACTTTGCGTAGCACGACTACGCAAACTCCACCCACCCCTATTCAATAGTGCATGTGCAAACAGCTGTATGCGTGGGTCAGTGTGTGTATGGGTGTGTTATTGAGTGAAGTGATGTCCCAGGGGTATATGTCCAAGTAACTACATATGTAAAAGGCAGTGTATGTGAGAGTTGTAGTATATAAATGACTATATGTGGAGTCAGTGATTGTGAGAGCGGATGTATAGATGAGTGTTTACTTGTATCAGTGATTGTATAAGAGAGTAATTATGTGTTTGTTTCTGTTTGAATAAGTGATCTGTTGTGTGTATAACTCTATAGGTCAGTAAATGGAAGTGTGATTGATTCTTTGCATGACTGACTAGGTGTGGGAGTAACTCCATGAATGATTGGCGCTGTGTGAGTGTCTGTATAGGTGTATGAGTGCATATGATAGTGTTGTATTGATGAGTGACTGTATGTATGAGTGATTGTATGTGTGAATGAGTGGATGTGTGTGTAGACCTATGAATCAGTGAGTGCGTGTCTACTAACTGGTATTGGTGTGTCGATGATTTTGAAAATGGTAGTCTGTATTTTACAGTCGGTGTATCAAAGTTTATGTTAGACTGTGAGGAGGTGCATCAGATTTTCAAGTGGATGATGTAATCAGTGATGTCATCAGTGATGTCATTTGTGATAGTTGTATGCCGATTTAGATTCCGAATGAATTTCCCTATTCATGCCCTTATATAGGTATAATTCACATTGCCCTTATATAGACATAGAAATCCAGTCCTTATTTAGGCATAGCCCATGCTACCCAAATACAGGCATGGCTACTTCCATCCGTTCATCTATGGCACAACGATTTCGTGGGAAACCAGACTCTTAAGCCGTTAGGGACTTCCCCTTGATTGGATATTGATTTCTCCAAGAACTCATTCCTTATGCATTAACATCTATTCCTTAGGGGCAGCCACGGCTCGTGGAGGGAGTTTCGGTGGGGCGGAGAGGAATGGGCAGGGTGGGGGGGTGCTAAAAACCAGAGTATGGATAATTGAAGGTAAGTAAACAATTTAATAAATAAAACAAATTTCGTAGCGCCCTGCATCACATTTTGCAATGCAGGGTGCGCTACGAAATTCATTTTATTTATTAAATTGTTTACTTACCTTCAATTATCCATACTCCAGTTTTTAGCACCCCCCACCCTACCCCTACCCCACCCCGCCTCTCTTCCCCACCGAAACACCCTCCACGGGCCACGGCTGCTTAGTGGTTCATTCGTGACGTTCATATGCCCAAATTTACATTAATACTGGCATTCCTAAACACCTTCAAGGTATAAATATACCTTCACTTTTTATGGCAAAGCACAGTGTGGTTCGGTGCAGTTCGACTACCTACTTGCACGACGCAGCTCGCTACAGCAAGTGCCGAAGGAAGCCAACTCTCCAGCTGACGCACTGACCAGAAGCTGTCATGTTCCAGCCGGGAATCCAATTCCGGTCTTTCTGACTTTCCTTGCGGGGAGTTGGGAAATCGAGTCCTGAGAAAGCGATACCAACCTCTCTCATTCTAAGGTATGGAGCTGATTAGAACCTAGAGAAACCTTTGGCAATTCTTGGCAAAACTAAACCTATGCTAAATACATCACCTACTTCTTCCCTCGTACTAGACCTAGGTTAGGTACACTGGGGTAGGTGTACTTTAGAAACACAAGTTGAGTATTTTAGCCTGTGTTATTTATGTATGTATTTTTATATATGTCATAGCAATAGACAATGCTATTACAGTATTATTTCATATTACTGTTTACGCTGTACGCATTATACTTTGCATTCTGTCTAACGATTGTAGCAGTTCACCTCTCTTGCATGAGAAAGAAGACTGTTCAATAAACCCTTTTTATTCAAATGCCCGTCTCCCTATTTCTATGCAACTCTGTAGAAACGAAGCGTGCACGATTTACTGAGTGAACTAGTTATCTATTGTTTCCATGACTCTGAAGTTATCGTTTCAATTCTAGAGGAAAAAAAGTTGTCATGTTTATGCGGTTGTCAGAGACTAATCCCTTCTTGTTGATTCGAGAAAGTTTTTAGTGAACTCTGAGTTAGCTGGCACGCACATAATTACGTTTAATGTACTCGATAGAGACATACTGACCTCAGTATTATGTCAAATCTTTAGTGTATATTATTCCAATGCGCAGAGCCTATTGGGATTCTAGGAACTACACTACAAGATGTAATCAGTGTTGTCATCAGTGATGTCACTGACCATGTCATGAATGATGTAATATGTGATGTCATCAGCAGTGCATTGAGGGGCACGAGTTATAGTTAGCCTAACTAACTATAACGGCAGAATTTCTATGGATTTGTACGAGTGAAATGTCCAACTAACTATAACGTCCCTGAAACCTATGGATTTTTCAGTGAATTTCAAAAGTTTTTTAAATGCTAATTTGTAATTATAATGTCCCTGAAACCTATGTTTTTTTCAGTGAATTTCAAAGGTTTCTTAAATGCTAATTTGTAACTATAAGGTCCTGAAACCTATGATTTTTTCAGTGAATTTCAAAGGTTTTTTAAATGCTAATTTGTAACTATAACGTGCCTGAATCGTATGGTTTTTGCAGTGCATGTCAATGGTTTTTTAAATGCTAATTTCTAACTATGCCTTCAAAGGTAGGACATGTGAAGAAAGAGGATGAAAAGTGCAGACAGAAGCAAGACAAATGCTGAAATAGTTAACAGAAGTCCAGAAAGACAACAAAAGTGCAGGAAGAAGCAAGAGATGTGCAGAAAGTACCAACAGAGAAGTAAAAAGTCCTCCTGTGCCCCCAACTTTTTACTGAAGGTTACTGGTGGTAACTGACTCTGACTAACCAGGACAGGAGCCAGTGCTATGCTAAAAGACACTTAGAATACAGTGAAAACACCTACATACACTAGGGGACACTATGCATTGGGGTACCCCTGCGATTAGCATGACCTCCTCTGTATTTGCCATGAGTTAGTGCCTAGGTCATTGCAAGAGTACATGGGTAGTTACTTGATGATTAGAGTGCTGCAAGGACAGTGCATGGTGATTTTATAACTGCTTGGGTTTTGGCCGAGTGATTGGATAAGTACATGATGCTGGATGGCTGATTTGAAGAGTGCTTGGGTAGTGACAGAGGGATTTCTGGAGTGCACGGGTACAACCTGGATAATTGGAGGAGTGAATCACTACTGTGTAGGAGGTTAGTGGTCTGCATGGGTGGTTCACAGGGGATTGTAGCAGTGCATGTGTTAGTGCCTGGGTCATTCTATGATTACATGGGTACTGACTGGAAGATTAGAGTCCTCAATGGATTGCAGCAGTGCATGTGTTAGTAACTGGATCATTGCATAAGTGCATGGGTAGTAACTGGATGATTAGAGTGCTGCATGGACAGTGCATGGTGATTTTATAACTGCTTGAGTTTTGGTGGAGTGATTGGAAAAGTACATAGTGCTGGCTGGGTGATTGGAGAAGTGCATGGTTAGTGACAGAGGGATTTCTGGAGTGCATGGATACTACCTGGGTAATTAGAGGAGTGAATCAGTAGTGTGTAGGTGGTTAGACAACTGCATGGGAAATACTTAGGGGATTGTAGCAGCGCATGTGTTAGTGCCTGGGCCATTCCATGAGTACATGGGTACTGACTGGAGTACTGCAAGGTGAGTGCATGGTGAATTTATAAGTGCTTGGGTTTTGGTGGAGTGATTGGATAAGTGCATTGTGCTGGCTGGGTGACTGAGGGAGTGTATGGCTACTGACAGGGCGATGGCTGGGCTGCATGGACAGTGCTCAGTGTATTGTAGCAGTGCATGAGTTAGTTCATGGGTCATTGCATAAGTACATGGGCACAGATTGGATGATTAGAGTACTGCAAGGACAGTGGAAGGTGAATTTATAAGTGCCTGGGTTTTGGCGGAGTGATTGGATAAGTACATGGTGCTCGCTGGGTGATTGGAGGAGTGCATGGGTAGTGACAGGGCGATGGCTGGACGGCATGGGTACTGCTCAGGGTATTGTAGCAGTGCATGAGTCATACAATGAGTGCATGGGTAGTGACTGGATGATTAGAGTGCTGCAAGGAGAGTGCATGGTGAATTTATAAGTGTTTGGGTTTTGGAGGAGTGATTGGATAGGTACACACATGTCACATCAGGTCCTACCCCTCCCTTCACCACTGTGCAAAAACGCCCCCCTAATTTGGGGGATTAATTCCCCTTGAATCCTGAGGGTCCCTGGGGGACAACTAGCCCACCAGGTACCTCCAGTAAGCACTACAGAGCTGCATTGCAGAGAGGTGGTCCGATGCAACACCCCTTTTTACACCTCTCTGCAACACAACCCTGTGGCACCTGTTTTACCTGGTGGGCTAGTTGTCCCACAGGGACCCTCAGAATTCAAAGGGAATTAATCCCCAAAATTAAAACCTGCCACACCCCCTCACTGCACCACTGTGCAAACACGTCTCTGGAGTGCTGTAAATTGGGGAATTAAATCCCCTTGAGGGCTGAGGATCCCTAGCGGCCAACTAGCCCATCATCTACCTCCAGTAAGCACCACAGAGTTGCATTGCAGAGAGGTGTAAAAAGGGGTGTGGCCTCTCAACGCCTCCCTGCAACGCAGCTCCCTGGCGCATACTGGAGAACCTGGTGGGCTAGTTTGCTCCCAGGGACCCTCAGGATTGGAGGGGACTTAATCCTCCTAATTATAATGTGCCTGGGGGGTGTGTTTGCAAACTTGCTATGTCATCACCTTCACCACTGTGCAAACCTGCCTCCTGGCGCGTTTTCAGTTGAGAGATTTATTCCCCTTGAGTCCTGATGGTTCCTGGGGGCAGACTAGCCCACCAGGTACCTCCAGTAAGTGCCACAGAGAGATGTAAAAAGGGGTGTGGCCTCTGAACACTTCTCTGCAATGCAGCTCCCTGGTGCATTCTGGAGGTATCTAGTGGGCTCATTGGCCCCCAGGGACCCTCAGGATTCAAGGAGACGTAATCACCGAAGTTTAAACATGCCACAGGGTGCATTTGCACACTTTTCACATCTGGCCAAGCCCCCTCCCTGTACCATTGTGCAAATGCACTCCCTGGTGCATTGGATATTGGGGGATTAATTCCCCTTGAGTCCTGAGGGTCCCTGGGGCCAACTAGCCCACCAGGTACCTTCAGTAAGCGCTACAGAGCTGCGTTGCAGAGAGGTGTAAAAAGGAGCGTGGCCTCAGAACACCTCTCTGCAACGCAGCTTCTTGGCGCATACTGGAGGTACCAGGAAGCTACATTGCAGAGAGGTGTTGAGAGGCCACGCCCCTTTTTACACACCTTTTTACACATCTCTGCAACGCAGCTCTGTGGAGCTTACTGGAGGTATATGGTGGGCTACTTGGCCCCCAGGGACCCTCAGTACTCAACAGGACTTATTGCCTCAATTTACAATGCACAAGGGGGTGCGTTCGCACAGTGGTGCAGGGAGGGGGTCATGGCCTGATGTGACAAGTGTGCAAACGAGCCCTGTGGCGCGTTTTAAGTTGGGGGATTAAGTCCCCTTGAATCCTGAGGGTTCCTAGGGGCCAACTATCCCACCAGCTACCTCCATTAAGGGCTACAGAGCTGCATTGCAGAGTGGTGTAAAAACGGGGGGGGGGTGGCCTTTTAACACCTCTCTGCAATGCAGATCCCTGACACATACTCAGGCCCTCACTACATATCATAAAGCCATTTGTGCGGCGCGCAAGAATCACATTGCGTCCCAACTCACACTGCCGGTAATGTTCCGAGGGTCTTATACCAAATTCTGCAGTCCTTTGTTAAGCCTGTGGCTTGCGAGAGCTCTGAGTTAGCGTCACAGCAACTGTGTGATGAAATCCCTCATTTTTTTTACGAATAAAATAGATGGGATATATGAAAAAATCATTAGCTCGAATCTGTCGTTTAGTGGAGATACAACACGACCAGAAGAATTTTACCCTACCACTCATACCCTCGACATATTCCCTTCTATTTCTCTAGAAGAGGTAGAATCTTTAATGACTCAGATCAAGAGTGGATGTCCAACTGATACCATCCCAGCTAGAATATTGCCTGTGGTTGGCAACGAGCTGGGTCCTGGGATCCAGCGACTTGTGAATCTTTCCTTGACTGAAGGCGAGGTCCCAAGAGGGTGGAAAAAGGCTGTGGTATGACCCATTAGGAAAAACTCTACAATCCCCTGGACTGACCTGTCCAATTTCAGACCGATATCGCTACTCCCGTTCCTGAGTAAACTCACAGAAAAAAATGTGAATCGACATCTATCAAATTACATCGAACAGGCAGGAGGCCTGGATTATTCTCAATCCGGATTTAGGCCGAAGCACAGTACAGAGTCAGCTTTACTGTCAGCTACGGACGATCTGCATATGTATCAGGACAAGGGCTACTCCATTGTCCTGATACTGCTAGACCTATCGGCAGCGTTCGATACTGTGTCTCATAACATCCTGATTGAACGGCTCGCAAACATCGGTCTTGAGAATAAGGCACTGGCCTGGTTAAGGAGCTTTTTATCAAACCGCACTCAATGTGTCACCATGGGCACATATCGCTCGGTGGAGGTAGAGATTACTAAGGGGGTGCCACAGGGCTCCTGTTTGAGCCCGACTCTTTTCAACATCTATGTGGCCCCCCTGGCTAGAATTATGAGAGCTTTCGGTATCATCCCAGTGTCATACGCGGATGACACACAGCTCCTCTTTCCTTTCAAATCTCTCACCACCGAGGTTAAAACCTTCTTTTCCCAGGGCATGAAGGCTGTGGCCCAGTGGATGTCATCAAATTGCCTACAATGTAATGTAGGGAAGACCAAAGTCATGCTCTTCGGGGAGGCTAAAATCCTATGGACTCCGGACTGGTGGCCACAAGATCTCAGGTCAGTCCCCGACCCTAATCAAGTTGTGAAGAATTTAGGAGTACGATTAGATCAGGAGCTCTCGCTGAAGCAACATGGTAACTACATTGTGGGCTCATGTTTCCACGTTTCCACTACATTGTGGTCTCATGTTTCTACGCAAAGTGTTTCCCTTGCTCCCTGACTCTATCAGGAAAACATTGGTACAGGCTCTCGTCCTTAGTCGTATCGACTATTGTAATGGGCTGTTGTTATCGGCAAATGAGGGAGTATTAGCTAAACTCCAAGTTATGCAGAATACTGCTGCCCGGCTGGTCTTGAACGCTTCTCCTAGATCTGCGTCCAAACCTCTTTTGGACAAACTACATTGGCTGTCGGTCCGCCAAAGGATTAGGTTTAAGACATGTTGCCTAATTCACAAGAGCCTAAACGGACTAGGTCCCTCATATTTAACAGACAAATTTGTACCTTATACTCCTGCTCGCTCCCTTAGGTCTAGCAACCAGCTTCTACTGTGTGTGCCCCGTGCAAAGAAGGCCAAACAGGGAAGCAAAGCTCTGTCAGTGGTCGGGCCCACTCTATGGAATAAACTCCCTTTAGCTCTTAGACAATGTTCGGAGCACCTGTCATTTAGGAAGCGGCTTAAAGCGTTCCTGTTTCAAAATTAAATTAAATCTTGTAAGTGTCCTCTCTGATTGTGCTTGTGGTGTTCTTAGGGCGCAGAGATACTCCTCCGGGAGTCGATTCGAGCCCGATATAAACCCACAAATAAATAAATAGATAAATAAATAAATAAATACTGGAAGTACCTGTTGGGCTAGTTCGCCATCCAGGGACCCTCAGGATTGAAGGGGACTTAATCCCCCAATTTACAATGTTCCAAGGGATGCATTTTCACACTTGCTATGTCAGGCCCCGCCCCCTCCCTGCACCACTGTGCAAACGTGCCGAAATAAAACAATATGTATATATTGTTTTGGCCCTGGTGGTCCTTCTGGCACCCCCTGAGCAGGCATAGGGGGTCAGGGTGTTTCTACTCTTCCCCTTCTCTTGTTTTATACCTTTGTTTCTCTGTTTTCTGGCTACTCTACTGAACCACAAGATGGCTGCCAACACTTCCTGGCTTGGAATGTTGACAGCCAATCACAGTGAAGCTCATGCACGGGACTTAGGCTCCACCCAGGTATCGAAACTTTTATTTTTCTAATTTCTCAGCAACTACTGCACAGATTTACACCATCTAAAAAAAAAAGTCGCTTTCTGATCCAAGCACTACCATTGTGCCAAATTTGGGGTAATCAGCTGTAGCCTTACACAAAGTTTCCTATGGGAAATTGATTTTTTGACTCTTATTTTTTTAATTTCTCAAAAACTACTGAATGGATTTACACCATTTAAAAAAAGACATCGCTTTCTGAACCAAGCTCTACCTTTTTGCCAAATTTGGGCTAATTCTGTTCATTAGTTTTGGCTGTAGCCTTGCACAAAGTCTCCTATGGTAAATTAATGTTTTACTCTTATTTTGTGAATTTCTCAAAAACTACTGAACGGATATACATCATTTAAAAAAATCGGTCGCTTTCTGAACCAAGTTCTACCTTTCTGCCACATTTGGGGTAATTTCGTTCAGCAGCTCGGGCTGTAGCTCATCGCAAAATTTCCTATAGAAAATTAACATGGGAAAACGTATTTTGGGAACCCCGTTTTTTCTCAGCCCCCGCTTGATGAATCACCCCCAAACCTTCAGGATAGTAGCTGACCTAAATAGACTTTTTTGTGGGAGAATTTGGCAAAGATTCATCAAACGACGCCAAAGTTATTAGCAAATAAAAAAATGCATTACCTATGGAAACTAGGTTGTGACTATAACTGCCTACTGGCGACCACCACTAGGTAATATATAGATATATATAGATATATATATATATATATATTCACTCTGAACTACATTGCAATGTTTAATCGCACATGATAAGCTTGCAATATTTTGTTACATAAATGTAGTGGATATTTAAAAGAAGCCCCGGGTTATATATATATCCTGGCTGCAGTCCATTTAAAGCCCCTTCTACATTTGTTCCGATTATTCCACGGGCCGCGTTGGATATTTTTCACGATCGTTTGACAGATAAGTTCAAAATACTATACAAAAACTCATGCAAATCCAAAACAAAACCTAAGGAAAAGAATAAGGATTATTTCCAACTGATGTCCAAACTTAAAAACGATGTCACTGTGGTAATTAACAATTCGGAAAAAGGGGGCAACATTGTCCTGTTGGAAAAGCAACTTTACAGGACAGAAGCATATAAACATATCAATAATGAACAATGCTATGAACCATGTGATGCAACCTATGTTAGATAAATGAACAGGGATTTTAAAAAGGACCTCCGGAATTAGTAATGTGATGGCCTCATTTCTTTATTTATTATATTTGCAGAGCTTTATAGAGCGCGAACAAGATCCTTGCAGATATCAGAGCGCTTTACACACAGATGGGATACAGGAACAAAGGAATAATAATTAAACAAATCATTTAGGGCACAGATGCGCAAATGGTTAACAATAGTGTCAGGCAAGGTAGTAACAATGAATAGGTGGTCAGGCTGGACATAGTCATGCGATGAGAGATAATGAGACATGAGATTACTTTAGTCTGTATTCAAGTGAGTGTAGATAAGAGGAGTGATTTTACTTCTTTTTTGAAGGATGTCGTGGATGAGATGAGTCTGATTTCTGGAGGGAAGGCATTCCAGATCCTGTGTGCCATCCCTGAGAAGGAGCGTTTATATGTTTTTTTTCTTATGGAATCTTTGAGGTTTCAGAAGAAGGTTTTCTGCGCTTCTTGTGGTTCTTGAGTCACCCAAAATTGTCAGTTTCCGAGTGAGGTAACTGGGTGAGTTGTGGTGTATAGCCTTGTGTGTCATACAAGCGATTTTCAGATGTATTCTAGCTTCGCATGACAGCCAGTTCAAGGATTTTAGGTCAGGGGTGATGTGAGAGCATTTTTTTGAGCCAGTGATGAGTCTTGCTGCAGAATTAATAGAGGCTCTTAGGGGTGCGGTTGTCGATTTAGGGAGGCCACAGAGGGCTACACTTCCATAGTCTACTCGAGGGAGAACTAGGGCTTGGACTGCAGTCCTGAAGTCATTGGCTGGGAGGAAGGGTTTCAGCTTCCTTAGTGTGTTGATTTGGAAATTAGCTCCCTGTGTTGCAATGCTGATATGATGCTGCATATTGAGATTGCAGTCGAGGGTTATGCCTAAAGATTTCTCTGAGGCCACGATGGTAGGTTGCACGTTGAATGCAGTGAGATGATTCAGCCAAGCCTGAGTGGTGTGAACTTTGGTGGGAGGTGCTATTGGGAGAAATTCAATTTTTAGAGCGTTAAGTTTGAGATGATTTTCTGCCAACCAAGTCTGTGTGTTCCTAAGCGTTGTGTTGAGTAGTTTGATGTCTTCGGGGGGCTGTATTTTAAGGTAGAGTTGGGTGTCATCCGCGTACATGTGAAATTGCACATGGATGCTTGTAGGAGTGTGGTTTCATGACTGGGTTGAAGAGTGTCGGGGATAGGGAGGATCCTTGAGGGACACCTAGTGATACAGGAACGGGTGGGGACATAGTATTGTTAATCTTGAATTTCTGAGTCCGATTTTGTAGAAAGGAGGTAAACCACTTAAGTACTGTCCCTGATAGACCCATTCTGAGACTCAACAGATCGAGTAAGTTCTCGTGTTTGACCGTATCAAAGGCAGATGAGAGGTTGAGTAGGATGAGGAGGCAAGTACCGTTCTGATCAAGAATTTGAAGCACGTCATCAATAATGTGTGTCATGGCTGATTCCGTACTGTGGCCTGATCGGAAGCCTGATTGGTGTGAGTTGAGGAAGTCAAAGTGCTCGATGTGTTTTGTCAGTTGGACAGGTAGGGATATTGGAGATAGGGCGATAGTTGTTCAGATCAGTAGGGTCTGCTGTGGGTTTCTTTAGTATCGGCGATGCTTGTCCCACTTTGAGGGAGTCCGGCATGCATCCTTGTTGAAGTGAGCTATTAATGATATTGGTCCAGAGCGGGAGGAGTAGTGGGATGAAGTCCTTTACGGCTTTTGCGAGTAGGGCAATCAGTTAGGTGATTGGAGGGCTTCAATGTGCTGAGAATCTTGCCTATAGATTCTTCCGAGTAGCTTTCGAAGGAAGACCACGTATCATTGTTTTTTAGAACGAGAGGCGTTTTGCTGTGGGGGCTAGAGTATAGGCTTAGATCGGTGAGGAGGTCTTTCTTGATGTTGTCTGTCTTTAGATTAAAGAAAGTGGAGAATTCTTCACAAGTTGGTAGTGTGCTAGAATTGTTTTGTAGTCGTTGAGGTTCATCCTTGGATTGAGTTTTAATAAGCTCAAACAGTTTTTTTGGTTGGTTTCTGGCTTGGTCGAGCTGGCGGCTAAAGAAATCTGCTTTCGAGCATTTGATTTTTCTGAAGTAAGCGTTTCTTTTTTTCTTTAGTGTTTTGAGGTGCATAGCTGTAGGGACTGATCTCCAATTGCGTTCTGCCAATCTCATAGCTCGTCTGTCTTCGTTGAACAGCTCGTCGTACCACGGTTTAGAGTTTTTAGAGGAAACTCTCTTTAATTGAAGGGGGGGCAACCTCATTGATAATGGAGGTCATCGACTTGAGGTAGTGGTCAGTGAGGATCTGTACGTCAGAGGTGCCGGTAGGGGGTAGGAGAAGATTGAAGCTGGGAGAAGGAAATGAGTTGTGATTGAGTTTCTTCAGGTCTCTCTTCCAGATCTTTGGTTTGGTGGGTTGAACCAGGTTAGATTTAACGTTTTCATTGATGAACAATGTGATAATGTGGTGGTCAGACCAGTCACAGGGTTGGATTGAATCGAGTTGAATGGAGTCGTCTTTGGAAATGATTAGATCCAGGATAGAGCCTTTATCGTGAGTAGGGCTGTTGCAGATTTGGGTGAGGTCTAGCGCGCTGAGGCTGTTTTTGTGACTAGTGACCACGGAGCGTTCCAGTGGAGGTTGAAATCAGCAAGGAATATTTGTGTGTGTTGCGTCCAGCATTCGTTGTGACGATGTCCATGTTCGGTAAAGGTGAGGTTGTCCCCTGGTGGGTGGTAGGTAATATGTAAGGAGCACACAGGATTGCCATCGCTGTTGATGTCGAGGCAGAAGTGTTCACAGGAGGAGAATATAGTCGACATGGCTCTAGTTACAGAGAGGCTGCACCTGTGAATACATGCAATTCCATCTCCTGTATTGCCACTCCTATCCAGTCTGATGATGTGGTAATTAGGGGGTACTAGAATGTCAATGAGTGGCCAGGAAGATTCTGTTAACCATGTTTTGGTGAGTATGGTCAAGACAAGGTCATGTGCGATGATGAGGTCGGCAATGTCTGATGCGTGTCTAGGGGCCGATCTACAGTTCAGGAGCGTGCATTTAAGCCAGGGAGTGACAAGGGAGGAGGAGGGGTCTGGAGTAAGTGTGACTTTTTTAAGATTATTGGCAATGATACCTCTGTCATTTTGTGTTGAGGCCCTGTAAGGAGGATTAAGTTTGTGTGGAGGTATAGGATGGGCGGTCAGCTTGGTGGGTGGGAGGTATTTGGGGGAGTGTGGGGTGCTCGGGTTGATTTGAGATCAACTCTTTGAAAGTGTGCAGTTCGTCTTTAATTTGGAGAAGAGTGGACATGATCTTGTCCAAAGTGGTGTTTGGTACGGTAGTGGAGTTGGACAAAGGGGTGAGTTGAGGGGGTTTGGCTCGGTTCGGTTTGAGAGATGATGAGGGCGAGGGAGAAGCAGGAGCGGGTGATGAGTAGGGGGTTGGGCATATCGTTGGAGGTGGAGGAGGGGTGAGGTAGATGTGTCTAGGAGTGTAATATGGTCTGATGTATGAGTTGGTGGAAACGAATGAGAGGGTTTAGTGTGTGTGATTAGGAGTTGTGGAGTTGTAATTTCAGCTAACTGGGTAGTGGTTGCGTTTGGTAGGGGAAGGGGTGTTGGAGAAGTAATAGGGGGTGGGATATGCTCTTAAGGAGGGTTTTTTAGAGTGGTCGTCGTGGGGGGGCTTTCATACACCACCTGGTGAACACAAGGGTGTAGAATGGGATAGGATGGTTCAGAAATCGAGGTGATCAAGAGGAGTGATGGAGGAGTAGAGGAAGAGAGAGTTAAGGGGGAAGAGCTGTTAGAGGAGGAGAGATCACTGATTGGAACCGGCGGGGGAGAAACTTGTATAGTTTGTGAATGAGTGGGTTGAGTATTGGGTTGGGGGAGGGAGAAGGTGTTGTTGTGAGGCAGGGCGGAGGTAGGGGGAAGGATGGTAATGGAGGAGGAGGGACTTGAGGTGGGGGGCTATGGTCTTTGCGGGGGATCTAGCAGATAGAGTGAGGGGTGAGTTAGTTGTTATGGTCGTGTAAGTTGGAAGTATGTGAGGGTTAGTTGAAGAGAGGAGACGTGTGTTGGAGGGTAGGGTAGACTGGTTTAGGGAGGTGTAAGACTCAGAGCTCTTTTGTGGCAGGAGGGTAAGGGGTGGGAGGGTGGCATAGGGGGTGGGAGATGTGGTGTCTGGGGTCATTGGTGTGAGGGGCAGTTTGGAGGAGGTAGGAGGATTAGATACATGCTCTTTAATAAACGGGAAGATGTTATCAAATAGGTATAGACTACGGTCTGTGGACTGAATGAGAATAATTCCGTTGTTATAAACGGTGATGGTTGCTGTCGCTTGGAAGAATTGTGATGGTGCAGTGTAGATCAATAGACCATGCGCAGATTTCTTAGTGGAGGAAATCGCGAATAAGGCTTAGAAGGCTTTCCCCCATTGAGCTCTACGTTTAGTGTAGAAAATGATATCGGTGGTCTTGATCCCAGTGTATAGTGAGAAATATGGGTCAGCAAAGGGCGTTTCTGGGTGTGATTTTAAAAAGTTGTGTTTGAAGCGTTTGGCAGATTTTTTTGTGAGTTTAGGGGGGTAAATGATTTTGTAGGAGTGGGTGCCTGTGAGTTCCATGCTGAGAGCTGTGGTGAAGGTAAGGGGAGTGTGTAGTGGTGTGAGATGTGGTATGGGCTAGCGAGTCACAGCTGGCTGGGGTGAGTGTTGAGACGGGGCAAATGTGATAGGGATGTGGAAGTGGTTGAGTCAGTCTATAGTGTGGGCATGCTTAAAAAACAGCAAGGATAGTTCGATCCAAAGTGGCTGGGGTGAGTGTTGAGTCGGGGCAAATGTGATAGGGATGTGGAAGTGGTTGAGTCAGTCTATAGTGTGGACATACTACTCGGACCCCCATAGAGAGCAGACCTCTGTACTACGAACTGGTAGTCTCCAGTTGCTCTCAGCTAAGAAAAGGAACCTAAGGGATAGTGGAAACAATTACCGCCCCATTAGGTTTTTCTCAAGAAATCCAACTGTGAATCTCTTCTTATTAGCCATCTACTGCAACATAACCTGCAAGAAGTTGGTAACATGAGATATCTTCAATTGATAATTTTGGCCTAATTCCAGATATATTCAAATGGTCTATGACACAACCAATTTAAATTCGGTTGTTGTTGTTAAGTGGGGATGACAAAAGTCGTACATTACCATAACAGAATATACTACTAAAAGCAGCAGTATTTATAAGGCGATAATTGAAGCCCACGTGTAAATAAAGAAACAGAAACAAATAGTAACAAGTGACCCTCCATATCACTCCAGGGGTGACTATATACACCCCCTGGCCTTCGCAGATAAAATATTTGTCTTGATAAAGGTGGTCATAATAAGGAGACATCACCGAAACGCGTCGACACAACTAAACTGTAGAATTCAAGTCTCCAACACCGTAATTGATATGCTGAAGTGGTAGCGACTTAACACTAGTGTTAGTAGATCGGAGCAAGAATATACAAAATTGTATCCAACAATGTTATGTTGTAACTGTTCTGTCTGCTTGTAATTGTGCAGGTCGCAATTATTTGTATTGTTTTAGTTTTATTGCTTCTTTTATTTTAGATAAGGGATTTAGTGCAGTTATCCCTATGATGTGTCAATTTTAATGTATTCAAAATAAATGAAATTTTAACTTTCCTTAAGCTTTTTGTTGTATGTTACTGTTTCGTCATAAGGTCCACTATTTGAAACCTGTTTCTAGCTGTGCCTTAAGGGAACCTTTCCTTTACTTAGGTTTCACAACCCCACTTTCCTTGGCTTAGTTAAGGGGTTTCTCTCTGTCTTTAACATACTTAAAAACCAGCAAGGATAGGTCGAGCCAAAGCGGGGGGGCTCGGGTCATTGTTGAACAGGGGCTAATGTAAAAGGGATATGGAAGTGGTTGAGTCAAACTAAGGTACGTGTATTCTTGAATACCAGGGGGGAAATGCACTGAGGATATGTTCTAATATGTGCAGGAGGTGAGGTTGGTAGCTGAGGAGGCTGAGGTAACTATGATTTAGGAACTAGTTTAAGATGGCCGACTCCTTTGGAGAGCTTAACAATGGCTATGTAGTCCTATGTTTGTTTCCATGAGTTATGAGGTAGAGTGTTGTCCAGTTTCGCTTTCTATCCTAGGGGTGAGGAGTCCTATCTTAGTTTGGATGATTAGGTCAGGAAGAAGAGGAGCCCAGTCCTCTTTCTGTATTGGTGAGCACTGGTCAGAAGCAGAGTTATTACCCTGTTAAGTACCGTTCAGTGGTTGGGGGAGGTGTATTGTAGAATATACATTTCTACATAAGGAACATCCCACTCTACCAACATTTTATCTCATCCCAAAGGTGCACAAATGTATTGATCCTATGCCAGGAAGACCGATCATTTCGGCAAGAAATATACATTTTAGTGCTCCTCAAGATATGTGGATTTTTTCCTCCAAGAACATGTAACTACCTTGCCGTCTTATTTACGAGACTCTAGTGACTTTTTATCTAAAGTAAGTGCTGTGCACTGGGCTGATGAATATTTGTTTTTAACACTTGATATCGCCGCTCGGTAAACGAGCATCAAACATAAAGATGGGTTAAGGGCTGTTGACTTTTATCTCAGACGTAGGTGTATTGCCATGTATAAACACAATCCAATGCTTATGAAGATGATACATTGGTGCCTACACAATAATGTTTTATGTTTGATGGCAAGATATTCAAGCAGAAACAGGGCGTGGCGATGGGGGCATGCTTCTTCCCCAGCTATGCATGTCTTCATGTAGGCTGGTGGGAGGAGCATGTCCTCAAGGTTGAACACAGAGCATTATTTGAACAACATGTGTTTGAAAAGTAACGTTATATTGATGATGTTTTATAGTGTGGAGGGGGACTCAGGATGAGGACAATAGGTTTGTTGATCGCATCAACACAAATGATTACAATCTTAATTTTACAGCACACGTAGACCCCGTTACCACAAACTTTCTAGACATCACTGTGTTTGTAGAGAAGGGTGTAGTTGAAACTTGTCTGTTCAGGAAACCAACAGTAGGGCAATACACTATTACACGCCTTGAGCTTTAATCCCCATGACACCATTTCTAGTCTGCCGTATGGGGAGTTTTTGAGAATTCGTAGAGCTTGCAGCTCCGATTCAACCATGGTGAAGGCTCAACAGGCGGCAAAGCTCAGGCTGGTAGAACGAGGTTATGATCCCAACAAACTAGAAGTGGCTTTGAGCAAAACCAACCAGAGGGACAGATCTGAATTATTGAAACCTGCACCCAAGCCCACCACAAATATTTCAACTTCCCTAGTAAGTACTGGGAGTGATGTTAGCCAAGGCGACTCTGGGGCTGAGTCTTGCGGATTCATATCCACATACAGCCGACAATCAAATGCCATTAAGAAAATCATTAATTCCCAATGGCCTATTATACTCACTGATATGACTCTCCAACAAATACTCCCTAGCTAACCCAATTTCACTTAACGTAAGGCACACTCAATGCGTAGTGATTTAGTGAAAACCAATCCAGAGCTCTATACCAAAAGCAGTTGGCTTTCCCCCAAGAAGGGTTTTTTCAAATGCTGCACGTGTTGTGTGTGCATGTTTGGGGTGACCACCTCATCTTATACCACTGCTTTCTCTGATGTTCAGATTAAATTGACTGGACATTTCACATGCCATACGGAGTTCACAGTTTATGTTCTCAAATGCACCTACAGTATGTTGGGAGCACCAAACTTCAGGTTTTTTCCGGTATTCTGCAACATCTTCAGGCGACTGTCAACTCTGACCCCACTTACCCAGTGGCGAGACACATTAAATTGGAGCACAATAATAATCTCAATGTGATCCAGTACTTTGTGATCGATAGTGTCCCACTGAACAAACGTGGAGGCAACAGGGAAAAAATCCTTAGACAATTGGAGACTAAATACATTATTGAGCTCGATACTAAGACACCTAGAGGGCTCAATATTTGCAAAGACTTGCACTATTACCAGATTTATACATTTACAGTGAGTACTGTGTCCTAGTTTACATTCTGAATGCATTGTAGTTTCCCATTGTTTATGTTTATAACACTGTAACATTCATGGTTTTAATGTTTGTAGTCTTTGCTTTGCGACCAGTTTTTTGTATTTTACCATTGATTTATATTTTGATATGAGTGGGTGGTTTTATGCTATTTATTGGCGTCATTTGTACAGAATTTTAACATTGATTCAGTCACTCTGTTTATATTTCATAGTCTGTACATAGTAAAATCTCAGCCATTTGAGCCTGTATTTGTTCTAACCAAGAGGGATCTCTTGGGTTGGATATCCAGTGAGGCTCCCCTGGTTTGGATTTGCATTAATTCTTTATCAGGACTGACCCTTCATACTGTGTTGTATTGGTAAGTTTTCCACTATGAAATGTATATAATTAAATAGCCACTGCTTGCTTTCTCTCTTATTTATATAGGTTTACATTAATTTTCCCCAGATGAGATTTTTGGAACTTTTTTAGCACTTGCACTTTATTCACTTTGTGGCTGTCAACTATAGGTAGGGCAACTATAGCTTATATTTTATTGTGTATACACCTGCGTTTCACATGTTATTTGTAGTGGGTGTATATTTTAGTGATCTTGCATTTAATCATGATTTCAAGTATTTGTACAGCAATATTTGAATTTTACATGTATTTATTCCAGGTACGAACATATTTGGTGACCTGGTTGCAGTATTTGTAGTGTTGCACTTTCGCTATTGTTATAATTTATTTGCATTTATGTTGCCAGTGCCCTGCTTTGAACTATGTTTAACATGTATAGTATGTTTACCATGTTCAATAACAGTCAGGTGACAGCACATGACATGATGATCTGGGAGGGTTTAAATATTTTGGGTAACACTTGACTGGCGTTTATGTGAACAAGGCGACTGGGATAGCCGAAACGTGTCTTACCACTTTGCACTGAGTAGTTTAAAATAAATACATTTATATCACCAGCAACCTACAGCGCATCCAAGTGTCTGTTTTCTCTGATGGTGCCTCCAATGCATTTTGGAGCGTAACCTGACGTTATAGTTACTTGGACATTTCACTCATACAAATCAATAGAAATTCCCCTGTTAACGTTAGTTGAGCTAACTATAACTCGCGCCCCTGCAATGCACTGCTGATGACGTCACATATTACATCATTCATGACATGGTCAGTGACATCACTGATGACATCACTGATGACATCTCAAATGACATCACTGATGATATTCCCGTGGAAACTAAAAACTAAAACACCACTTCCCCATATTTTCAACGACCAGCCAAATCTGCCATGCGATCCAAAAACAGGCGATAGGCCGAGTTACCAGTAACAAAGTAACATCAACCTTTAACTGGTGTAAGGAGGTTGACTATCTACAGCGTGAATTGGACCCAAGTCACAGTCACATCTAAAGACCAACATGTGATACAGCTACTGATCATGCAGCTCTGACACCCAACAAGGCCACAACACCCAGCGCCACCACCACCAGAACCTCCAGCCAGGACCACCCCCCAACTACCACGAGACAGCACAAAACAGAACAACGGACCTTCCCAAAATGCCATGGCCCCTCAGCTGCACAATAGCTGAATGTTGGCAGATGTGGCAACCAAGTATGTGTGAAGGAGGCAAGTCACCCATCAATAATAATGCACACAATGCCAAGCGTACCGGTGATGTGTTGCACAGACCTCACTATGCAAAGCACAAACATCTCCATGTGGAGATATACTATTGATACTTGTAGTGTAGTGCACAGTGGACGCAGCCATGTTACCTCACGCATTGCGGAAGATCTCGGTCATGTGGCTGGGTTGTCCCCCCCTGAAAGCGGAGTGGGTTGGTCCAACGTACACCACTCCAGCGTAGGAGTATGAATAAATTGGCCAGTCCCTGGGCGTGGTTCACATGTGGGAAGACCAACGACTCTGCAGAGCGGCAGCCCTCATCCTGCCACGTGGCTGCCGCACTGACCGCGGGCCTCCTCGACACAGGCCCCCGGAGAACCCATCAGCACAGCTCCGCAGACTTATATCTGTACTGACTACTGCCTTCGATCTACACTGCGGAAAGCAGCGGTCACAATTCATGTGCAGTGGTGATTGCAGATAACGCAGTCCAGTACGCAAGACATTTTGCTTGCAGTGCGGCCCGCACAGACCACGCATGATCGCAGACTGTGCACACGCTGTGTGCTTCAGGTGCCACTAACTTACTGTGCCACAAGTCATCGCCACAAGCCTTATTAAGGCAGAATTTATTAGACAAAAGACATTCCTCCCAGTGTGGCCCACCGGGACCACGTGTCATCGCAGGTTGCACACAAGCTGTGTGCTTTAGGTGCTACTAACTCACTGCACCATAAGTCATCGCCACGTGGCCTTATCAAGGCAGAATTCATTAGACAAATTGCATTGCTCCCAGCGCGACCAGTCTGGACCACGCATCGTTGCAGGCTGCACACACACTGTGTCCTTCAGGTGCTACTAACTCACTGCACCATAAGGCATCACCACATACCCTTATTAAGACAGAAATCATTAGACAAAAGACATTGCTCCCAGTGTGGCCCGCCGGGACCACGTATTATCGCAGGGTGCGCACATGCTGAATGCTTCTGGTGCCACTAACTGTGCAGATCAACTGAACACCATGTGGCTGTGCACCAAACTTGACCGCTGCCTCCGCCCTACACTGGGGTTACACGGTTCACAATTCCTTATTAGTAGCGACGCAAATTGGGGGTAAGAGACTATAATGGGTTAAGAAGACCAAATGCTCCCAATATGTGCAGCTCAAGTCAACGTCACGTGCCTGTGGCCCTTTGCTGACCTCTGGCTTGCACTGTGAAAGACAGGCGACATGAGGTGCCAACTAACCCTGTTCAACACAAGCCGATCCCACATGTGTAACTGGTTCCTGAGTCCTGAATGGCAGCAACCCCAACTTCATGGCAGCGACCACAGCACCAGACTCCATTCGATTAGTGAGAGGTATTTGCATATGGAAGGCCGGCAACACATGGTGACACTGAACCTGCACTACACAGGCCAGTGGGGCCACCAACGTATACACGTGGCTGTGGCCCCGTGCTCACTGCTACCTCTGGCCTACACTGTGGAAGACCGGCGGCACATGGTGCCACTAACCGTCTTCAACACAAGCCGATCCAACATGTGGAACTGTGTCCTGAGTCATGAATGGCAGTGACCCCAACTCCATGAGACAACCACAGCAGCCGACTCCCTTCTATCAGTGAGGCATGTTTCCATATGGAAGGCCGGCGACACGTGCTGCCACTAACTCTGTTCAACACCAAACTCCCTCTGATCAGTGAGGCATATTTCCAAATGCAACAGCGGTGACACATGGTGCCACTAACCCTCTTTAACACAAGCCGATCCCACATGTGTAACTGTGTCCTGAGTCCTCTATAGCAGTGACTCCAAGTCCGTGGCAGCAACCACAGCACCAGACTCCCTTCGATCAGGGAGCCTTATTTCGATATGCAAACTGGCGACATGTGGTGCCACTAACTCTGGTCAACTCAAGCCGATCCCACATATGTAACTGTGTCCTGAGTCCTGAATGGCAGTGACCCCAAGTCCGTGGCACCGACCACAGCACCACACTCCCTTCGATTAGTGAGGCATATTTCCATATACAAGGCCAGCTAAACGTAGTCCCAGAAACCCTCTTTAACACAAGCCAATTCACATGTGTATCTGTGTCCTGAGTCCTGAATGGCAGTGACCCCAAGTCTGAGGCAGCAATCACACAATAGACTCCCTTCGATTTGTGAGGCATATTTCGATATGTAAGCCGGCAACATGTAGTCCCACTAACCCTCTTTAACGCAAGCCAATCCCACATATGTAACTGTGTCCTGAGTCCTGAATGGCAGTGACCCAAAACTTTGTGGTAGCGACCACAGCACCAGACTCCCTTCGATTACTGAGGAGTATTTTCATATTGAAGGCTGGCGACAAGTGGTGCCCTGAACCTGCAGTACCCAGGCCGGTGGGGCCACCAATGTATGCATGTGGCTGTGGGCCCTTCCTCATCGCTACCTCTAGCCTACACTATAGTCACCACGCCTCACAATTCAGATAGAGTCCTGATTCCACATGACGCAGTCTAGTAGGCAAGACACATTGCACCCAGTGCGGCCCGTCCACACCATGCACCATCACAGGCTCATACAGTCTCAATGCTTCTGGTGCCACTAACCCTCATTAACACAAGCCAACCCCAAATGTGTAACTGTGTGCTGTGTCCTGAGTCCTGAATGGCAGTGAAGCCAACTTCATGGCAGCAAACACAGCACAAGCCTCGCTTCAGTCTTATTTGTTGTTCTTTTCTTTAAATATGTTTTTCATATGCAAATCTATACATGACTAAGATTCTTCTTTGTACAACATACAGGGAAACTTCTTTGCCCAAGAAGGTTGTTGGGGGTATGTTGGTAATATGGGAAGAGGGTGCGATACCTGCTAATGTGCAGAAAGGGAGCGTCAAAGAGGTATCTCTCACAGAAAGAACTCTGATATGTTTTCACAACGGACAGATACCAGGTGACTAACTAAATCACAAAATGATTCTTCAATACTTATGTAGTGTGAGTTATGAACAGTTTGCACCCAAGCTTGCAGAGGGACAGCTGCAGCCCATTCGCTCGACTCACAGACGCAGTACTACGAGTCCTCCGCATCATTGTGGATATCCCTGCCCTGTTCCATCGTACGCCACGCCACACCACTCCGATTACGTTCAAACATTGGCACCACATAGCTATCTGTCGCAGGCGTACTCTCTGTTGGTGTGCAGGTCAGTGGTCTAGTTGTCTAGTTGTCAACATCCCACAGCCACTCCCTGAGGGCAGGTTTGCACACGCACCACACCCATCTGGCACATGCATCACAGGCCATGTGACCACGCAAATATAATGGATCGACAACGTCACATCCTTTATTGCTGGTGCTGACTGGCTGGCGGACGATCCACGGGTCTCAACCATAAAGAGTCTATGAAAAGTTATGCAGAAAGTTAGTCGCACCCTCAGCTGTATGGCTGTCTGGGGCCTACCATTCTCTTGGCGTGGACTTCATATGCATAGGGTTAATGCCACCTGAAACTCATGTGGCCATCAGGGGCCTACCACCACGTGGCACGGACTTGGATTATTGGCACCAAACCTTGAGGTGGTCTCCGCTATTGATGACTCAGGACTCAGCGAAATGTGTGAGTTCTGCCAGGCCGCAGAGAAGCTGATGTGGTCTCCGCCATTCAGGACTCAGGACTCAGCAACACCTCTGAGATTGGCGGGGTGTTGACGGGCACATGGAGTCCGCCCACTGCTGCACACTCCGATGGCACCAGGTAATTATTTGCTTTTTTATGCGCAGAGGCAACAGTCTCTCTCTCTCTCTCTCACTTACCTCTCTTCACTCTCTCTCTCACTCTCTTCGTTCCTTTCCTTCTATCTCTCTCTCCCTTCTCCCTTTTTCACTCCCTTTCTTTCCTTCACTCTGTTTTTCTCTCTTGCTTGTTTTTCCTTCTCTGTTTCTCTTTCTCAGTCCTTTCATATGCGCATTACACACGTCCTTATTTTGTGCTTTGAGTTTCCAGGCTCTGTCGTCGACATCCATATTCCCCACAGGAGTCTTTCACCTTGTTGTTTTCTAATATTTTTGTTAAATTTTGTTTATTAGTTTATTTTATATATATATATATATATATTCACAGAAAAAACCATAGGTTATAGACCATATATAGTTAGGAATTAGCATTTACAAAACCTTGAAAATTCACTGAAAAAACCATAGGTTATAGACCATATATAGTTAGGAATTAGCATTTAAAAAACCTTATTTTACTCACACAAAACCATTGAAATTCCATATATAGTTAGTTGCACTAACTATATATCGCGCACCCGCAATCCACTGCTGATGATGTCACATATTACATCATTCATGACATGGTCAGTGACATCACTGATTACATCACTGATGACATCTCAAATGACATCACTGATGACATCACTGATGACATCTCAAATGACATCACTGATGACATCTCACTTGACATCAATGATCACATCACTGATGATATCATTCATGTCATAATACAATGCATCTCCTCACACTGTAATATAACCTCCGTTACACCCAGTGTTAAATAGAGAGTATCATTTTTGAAACCATTGACACACCAATACTAGTTACTACATACGCACTCACTGATTCCTATGTCTACACACACATTCACTCATACAATCATTCATACATACAATCACTCATCTTTACAACACTATGATATGCACTCATACACCTATACAGACACTCACACTCTGCCACTCATCCATGGAGTTACTCACACACCTAGTCAGTCCTGAAAAGAATCAATCACACTTCCATTTTCTCATCTATACAGTTAAACACAGAACACCTTACATTTTTGAAACATATACTAACACATAGTTACTCTCTTATAGAATCACTGATACAAGTACACATTGATCTGCACAGAGTCACACACCTCCCAGCCAGCCATACACACACTCAGTCTCCCATACAAATACTTGTGCAACCAATCAATAACCCATATAGCTACTTATATAGCTACTGATCAACACATGCAGCAGCTTGCACAACAACAGACATACTGATGCACACTTTCAGACAGTTTAGTCACTAACCCGTGCATTCAGTAAGACGCATTTAATCACTCACTCATACAGTCAATCACGCACCTACTAAAACCTTCATTCAGACACTTATACATCCACTCATTCTTCAATATGTAAGACATATTTTAACTTTACAGAAACATAGTCACTGGATGTTGTCATCAGTGATGTCATCAGTGATGTCATTTGAGATGTCATCAGTGATGTAATCAGTGATGTCACTGACCATGTCATGAATGATGTAATATGTGACATCATCAGCAGTGGATTGCGGGTGCGCGATATATAGTTAGTGCAACTAACTATATATGGAATTTCAATGGTTTTGTGTGAGTAAAATAAGGTTTTTTAAATGCTAATTCCTAACTATATATGGTCTATAACCTATGGTTTTTTCAGTGAATTTTCAAGGTTTTGTAAATGCTAATTCCTAACTATATATGGTCTATAACCTATGGTTTTTTCTGTGAATTTCATTGGTTTTTTAACAGCTAATATCTGTAGCTGTAAAATGTATTCTTCTTTAAATCCAAAAATATATTTTATATGTTTATGAATAATTTTTTTTTTAAATATTTTTTTTTCTTCGTTCCCGCTTCGCGAATCGGGAAGCTTCCCGTTAGCTGACCTCGATGCCGCGAAATAGACCGCGAGCCGGTAAACGTTTCTTTACCGCAAGTGCCGCGTTAGAAAACAACATCGTGACGCCTCCCGTCCGCATGACGTTTCACGTTGTCGCGTGATACGTCATATGACGTGCTACGTTAGCGAACTGGTACGCGAAGCGAGTCGCAAAGCGCAGGTTTCTAGAAGCAAACCGGGAGGCCCTGCAAAGCGCTTAACGTAAACACAGCAAGTCATGTGACTTGGTAATAACACTTTTCATTGGTTCATTTCACTTTTGGTTTCCTAATGATGTAAGACTAGGTCATATAATCTAAAATGAACACTTTTGATTGGTTGAGAACTCTTGTTTTTCCCAAATGATGAAAATCCCTCCTTCTTTCCTCACTCTGACTTTCATCATTGTGAGAGAAAGACCCTTTGTGATCACTGAGCAATGGCTTCTTTAGTAGCTTCAGCTGGTGCTTCCCCACCACCTCCACCACATCCAAGGAAGAGTGGACCACCTGCTCAAGTTGTAATTCAACAAGAAGAAGAAGAAGAGGAACAGGAGGACGAGCACGAAGAGAGGCAGTTTTTGCCTGAGCAGCCCAGGACGTCTCACCGGAAAGAAAACTTCATTTGGCAATTTTTTAAAATTCCCAAAGGTCAGAAAAAAGTAAATGCAAGATACGTAACTTGCCTTATATGTCAAGATAGACTGTCCAGAGGGACCGACAAAAAATACAGTTTCGGAAACTACACAATGCATCGCCATATGACTAGGTGGCATCCTAACAACTACAGTGCTGCACAGTTTCGGAACGACCTAGATAATCTCCCTATTATGGCCAGAAGATCTGTTGTACCGGAAGTAACGGGACCAGAGGGCAGGGAGATGGTGCCAAATATACAAATGAGATTTGGTGATGTAAAACACATCTGCGCATTTTGCGATGGATTCATTTCCTACGGAGAAAAAAGCATCACTCTGATCAACAGAGCTATTGACTATCATATGCAAGTTTGTCCGAAACGCCCAAAATAATAAATACTTCTTTTTTTTGTTTTGTTGCTCCTGTTGAGCCCTTTACAATGAATCGTTTTCATTGCCCCCTCCAAGAAAAACCCAAAAAAATATAAAACTGTTCCGAAAAATTCAAAAACAGTAAAAAAATGTTCAGAAAAATAAAAAAAAAAGTTCTTTTCAGAACTACCTCCCCGTTATTAAAAAATTGGTACAATATTTGGAACTGTGCCAACCTCTATTTCTCTTAGTTCGCTTCCCAGTTCGCTCGCGGGTACGCGAACCGGAAGCGACCCAAAAACAGTAAGTATAAGGGAAGGAAACAGACACTTATGTTAAAAGAAAGACAGCTATAAGGGAGTAAACTAGAGATACCATTACCCGTAATCCACTGCTGATGATGTCACATATTACATCATTCATGACATGCTCAGTGACATCATCAGCAGAGGATTGCGGGTTTTTTGGCAACATGCCTTATCCACGGTTTAATAACGCTGCCTTTTGCTTTATATAAGTTTTCAAATTGTATGAAATATATACCAATAGGTCGTTATGAACCTTTAGGTAGTGCTTTTCTTCATGAGGTCTGGTCGCTTCCATACACATACAGATGTTTCAAAGATGATCAAGAAGTTTATCTGAATGGAGAGGAATGCACTGAGACGCCAGATCATTCACTAATGTGTAGGCACATACATTTACACGGTTCATGCAACAAACACCGACCAAATATGGCTTGCGTGTTGCAAGGCACGCCAGTTCCTGCTATCATCCCCACGTTCAAGTTGTTGGAAAATGGTAGTTATTTGATGCTCAATAATGAAGATTGTTCTGAGTTAATTAAAAGTATTCCTTTTATCGTAACAGTAAGTGAACGGGTTATTTGCTGCAGAAATGTTCTATTTCCTCCCACACATGAACATAGGGAGTTTTCAATCTGGCCACAAATACCAACCTTGAGACACGTTTCAACGGCATGGCAAGAATAAGAGCTCTTTTGTCTCAGAGAGAGGTGGCCTTGAGTTCGGCCCGTGAAACTTTCGTACTTCACATAGCGAACACCCATACAGAGGTGCAAAACCTTTTTCAATTAACATTTGCCTTTCAATTTCAGCAACATGTTTCCGACTATCTTTAACGCATCCTCCACAAAGTCCCTGGTGCACTTTTTTAAAGTTGTTACCAGTGGTCTCGTCACTTCATTTGAGAAAATCTTTGGAGTCATCCCTGCTTCCTTTCATTGTATTTTCTGCACTCTGGTTCGTGGATTGGCATTTTTACTTGCATTACCAGCGGACGCTCTTGTGCTTTTTTACATTTTTAAATATGGATGTCCCTCCTATGCAACCTCCGACCCTGCAGCTGCTGACACTGTTCCGCAATCGCATGCTAGAATATTATGGCACAATGCCGTTGGCGATATTAAGCACGGCATATGGATTATCTTTTCGGTTCTCCTACTTCACCTGTGTCCAGCCTGTATTTCACTGCCTGACCTGTGATTTCGATTGGGCCATTGATTTGTGTCTCTGCGGACCGGTTTCTCCTGACGTCGACTTTAATCAGCTGATGACTCCTATCATTACTCACGAGTTGGTTTGTCCTGGCGAAAGGATTATGGCTGTGGCATTGATGCATGGACTACTTGGTCCCTGGAATTTACTGGCGGCAGCACAGTCTTTCTTGGAACAGAGCTTTCTTGAAAACCCACCGAGCTGTCCTCTGATGGTGATAGAGGATCCGGTGCTGGGAGAGCACGTATGTTCTTTTCCGCTTTTAAATTGGATGGCTGAACTGTTTTCGGATGAAGACGGTGACTTCCTATTGGAGGCTGTTGCAGCTTATTTTGCATACACAGTTATGTCATAGACCTTTTTCATGTTTGATATGCTGAGTACTAGCATTTCATTGACAATTCATTGACTTATTTGTCAAGTTTTTATTATTTACCTTGCCTATTGGCTTAAGACTCGATAAAGTACTTGGCTGTTTTATTTTTCTTTAGCATTAAATTTTCCTAGTTTTTAATGCTTTACCTTGCGGACCGTCCACATATAAACTTGCAATCTGCTCTCATGAGATGGCACTTCTATTATCTTATTCAGTTCGTTTCCGGATCATGAGGAGGTGTCATCTAGGTCCTGGATATCTTTACACCGTGTTAAGTTAGCATGGGCTCATTACCGGTTTAAACGCCATTTTTCCTTTTTTGCAACTTCTGCACACGACACTTAGTTGTTGCTTTAGCTTTCCACCTAGTAGTTCATCGTGGTTTACATGAGAATAATATGTTATTGGTCTACTATCTGCTTTACTTGTTAAACTATATCTGTACAGCGAGTGCTAAAGTTTCAAGAACAACACGATACAGAATTGTTATGAGGTCTGATCTCCACGACTTCATACTCATAACATAAGTGCAACTTCTGCCAATTCTGGGCATGAGACGGGTTTTATATTGCTTTGCCGAACACACATACACAACAGTTGATGCGGTTCACATGAAGAGAGAGCTGGTGTATGCTGATGTGATTCCTTCAAATCTAAGACACTAAAGTATGGGCACGCCCTAAACCAACACAAAGAGACCTTCTTAGCAAATAATATAATATGTGTATTAGGGAGGGTGAGATATAAGCAGCCGCGGGCCGTGGAGGGAGTTACGGTGAAGCAGGGAGGCGGGGAGGGGGAGAAGCAGGGTGGAGCCCTCTCTACCTTGCCCCTCCCCCTCCCCGCCTCCCTGCCCCACCGTAACTCCCTCCACGGCCCGCGGCTGCTTATAAGTGTTGCTAACTCTTATTCATTTACAGCATGTTAACATACTGTCACCATTCGCTTTTTATGTACTAGTAACTATGCTGGTAATTTTGCTACTGATAATATGTGTACTTGTATTCTCCACCCTGCTTCTCCCCCTCCCCGCCTCCCTGCCTCAACGTAACTCCCTCCACGGCCCGCGGCTGCTTATAAGTGTTGCTAACTCTTATTCATTTACAGCATGTTAACATACTATCACCATTCACTTTTTATGTACTAGTAACTATGCTGGTAATTTTGCTACTGATAATATGTGTACTTTTATTATCTAAGGTACTACGCCTGAGAAGACGGCATTAGTAAATAAACATTTCAAATACACATCTGTTCTTCTTAACTCCATGTTCTGGTTTCTAAGAAATCTATAACGACCGACTGTTCATGAGTTCCACGTATCCTGAGGTACTATAAGTTCATATTCTGGATTGTCTAAACATTGAGAGTTTGTTATATCCAATGTGACACTGTACCTAGCTTGCTAAGGAGTTTTTGATTACTAAGGTGAGTTTTGGGACACCCTAATTCGCCGAGGTTCCAATCCTCTGTCCACAGTTCTGTGTGAGAACAGAAACCCTGCGACAGGGGCACCCCCGACCCTTGCTGGAGCTTCATCACACTTGCGATACAACTCCAGCAATGCGCCACCTTTACGGCACAGATACATCACGCATCTGTGCTGTTTTTGCCCCATGATGCGCCGCATTGTAAATGCAGCACACCATAGGTGACGGAACAGCGGCACAGAATGACTAACACATCCCTGGTGATGCGCCAGTCATCATAAATGTATCCCTATGCTTCTTATCTTGTTAGAGATGAACCGCCATATGTATCATCAAAGTTTTTTGCATTTCCTAAATAGCGAACTTTAAGGAATAAATAGCGATTCTTTACCATTCCTAGTTTGCGATGAGCTATTTGCTAATTAGCCGAATGTAGCCCAATGAAGCCCAATGTAGCCCAAAGATGGCCGCCAGACACACAAAAAAACAAATGTAGCCCAAATATCAGCCAGATGTAGCCCAACTATAGCCCAGTGACAGAAAGACCAATCAGCTTCGCAAACCTCCGTTACGCGAAGCGGAGCGCTGTTACAGATATATATCTTTTTTTGAACGTTAATTTCTCAAAATCCACTGGAGCACATATATTGAGACCTAGCAAAGGCACATCGGGCTACCAGTCCCTAATATTTTGCCAAGTTTCGTGCAAATCCATTCAGCCGTTCAATTATTATTATTATTATTTTTTTTTGCCCCGCGGGGCCCTTTTAAAACCTCCACATCAAACCTAGGGGGTCAGCGAGGATCTACTATGCCCCCTTATAGTTATTTCCCCCTTTGTTTTGACCTCCTCTTGTCTCTCGATCCTACCGAGAGACAAGATGGCGGCCGCTACGGACTGTTTGGAATGTTGACAGACGCCGGAGAACCAATCAGCTTCGCTTCACAAAGCTCCGTTGCGCGAAAAGTCCGCGAACCAGTGCGCTGCCCAGTCCGCGCTTACAGATATATATCTTTTTTTAAACGTTAATTTCTCAAAATCCACTGGAGCACATATATTGAGACGTACAAAAGGCACATCGGGCTACCAGTCCCTACAATTTTGCCAAGTTTCGTGCAAATCCATTCAGCCGTTCGGGCTAAAAGTGAGGCCAACCGCCCTATGGAAAACTCAATGTTAAAAACACGTTTTGGGACCCCCCTTTTTTCTCGGCCCCCATTGGACGAACCCCCCCCAAATTTTCAAGGGCTGCTCAGAAACAAAATGTGCCATTTTCCTGAAAATTTCAGCCAATTCCGTCCACAAACGCCAAAGTTATTAGACATAGAATTTTCAAAAAACCCATAGAGAAAAAATCCTAACTATATATACCTACTGGCGACCGCCAGTAGGTAATATATATATATATATATGTATATATATGTGTATATATGTTAATAAAAAAATGCAATTTTAAAATAGTTTATCGTTTATAAACAAATAAAGTATGACAAAAAAAATTATTAACCTTTTTGGTTGTTTTCTTAACTGCCGTGTGACTCTTTCTTGTTCTTATTACTGTTATTTGGTGGTATCCACCATGGTGTTAAATTTTGGGGCACTTATCGCGGGAATGCTGGTGATATCTGCAGTTTGCACCAACATCTGAATACTGTGTTAGATTTATCTCAACTTTAGTTGCATTAAAGTGCTGATAATGAAATGCACAGTAGCCGTTCCCATGCAAAAAGACACAAGGTGCACCTTTGCGATTTATTCTAAATACTAAAATCCTGTATTGAATTGCACTGAGGTAGTGCATGCACTTACATTGTACACACAAATCAATGAAGAAATCTCATTGTATTTATGTTGATTAGGAATAGTGAGTCAGGTGCTGGATCTTGACGGAATACACTGCCCAGTTCGTATATTGTTCTGCACATTAAAAAAGGATTTCACAACAGCAATGCGAAAGTAATTCCGGTGATAACCCACATTACTACCAGGACTTTTACACCTGCTTTCTGCTGCTGTTAAGCAGGATGACTACCTGCAGCATGAAAGGAAACACAGTCAAGAGCCACACCAGAACACCCACAGGTGCCATAGAGTCAATGAGCACGATACAGGGATACCTATGAGGACCACAAGACTCATCGCAACAACCCCAGGACCACCAACGCCCCCAAGACCCGCATCTGAGCAAGTGTGTCCGTGTGGTCATTGTGTTCGCATGATAGGCATGGTCCCTGCAACATCACAGTATGCTGTCTTCAGCAGACGTTACCATGTCACTTCAGCGTTGGCAGTGACCCTGGACATGTAGCTACGCACGCATCCTCCTGCATGCACAACAGGCGTGTGCTGGTCTGGCGTACACAGGTCAGTGCAGGGATGTGCCTATCCGGCAATGGAAACGGGGTGTCTCGGACATGTCTGTGTGCAGGAAGTGCGGTAAGTGTGTCTCTGTGTTCTGGTGTGGCCTGCCACAAGGGCCGCAGCAGTCGATGTTGTAAAGTGGCATGCACCACCTCCAAACGGCACTGTCATGGTGTAGTTGGAAAGCCGCATGACATCCCCGAATAGGCATTACAATGCTGTGCCATAGGAGTGCACAGGATATAAGAGCACACCGTACAAAAGTGTGGGGGCTCGTGGGAGGGAGGAGCAGCTGTTTGGCAACATAACACACAGTGAACCCGCCCATGTGCCACGTGCTGGTCATCTCATCCATGATGACCACGGACACAGACATCCCACAACACCCACGACCGGCCTTTGTACACATCCTTTATGAATGCAGCGTGGTTTTCACTTCTATGATCGTTCAGTGGTGTGATGTTGGCGTGTTGTGTGACTTGTGCTCCTTGTTGGTGTGTTTCATTTTGGCCATTGTTTGTCTATACTTGTGCTGTACTGCCACTGTGCCCATCTCCCCCGTACCCCACTCCCTGCTCTTCCTGATGCTGTTGTTTCTATATTTGTATTCCTCCACACATAAATACATGTAAAGAACAAATTAGAATACTTCCTTGATTCTTTTGGATTTAAAAATGTCTCTCTAATATTCCTTTTTAATTTTCGTTATAAACAATTTTTTCATATTCAAGGACACATAGAAGTCAGCAGTCCAACCTATTTTTTCAACACACTTTCTGGAACATTCTACAACACGTTCAGGTTAAAAGTTCATCCATTTTTTTAAACCTAACACTATTTTTTTGCAATATTTTCCCGAACATTTAAGCATGTGAAGGTTAAAAGTTCACAATTGTTTTAAGTTCGAACAGTGCCTTCCAAATGCAAGTAGCAGGTGTGGTTGAGTTGACCAAAGTTTGTCCTATTGTATGTACTCCACGTTGAAACTGCTTTTTCTTAACCAATCACAAAGATGCTTTTCCACAAAATGAATGTGCACCCTACTTTTAAAAAACAAAGCTTTTCATCTCCCAATCAGGTATCGTTTTGTATGGCAAAAAAAAGTAGTTCCTCATCTTTAAACATATCTCTTATTCTACGAAGGAACTGCATGAGCTACAGACATCTTTCCATACCTTTCAGCCATACCTTCAAAATGCTAATGTGGAACGTAGGACATAGCTATATTTTCTGATGCAAATGGTATGTAGAACAGAGACATATTGACTTAGATCTAGGTTTACATGTGGACATTAAATGGTTTGGACAGAGAGGATTGAAGTGGCACCATTTGCTGCATTTGGTTAAAACCTGTTTGCATCTCCAACACCCTGACCTCATGATTGTGCACTGTGGTGGAAACGACCTAGGCACATTGACTGGGGTAGGTTTAGAAATGCTTCTGAAGGACACCTTTGGACAATTGATGGTACTTTTGTCTCAAACTGTCTTTGTATATTCCAATATATGCCAAAGACAGAAGTGGAAATGGTCAAAACAATTTTGTCATCAGATTGAAAAATCTAGGAAGAAAATCAACAAAGCTGTGTCTGCATACCTCAGAGACCAGAAAATGGGGCACACCTACAACAACAACATACATTTTTATATGGCAGATATCTACAGAAGTGATGAAGTACACTTCACAGATCACAGGAATTTAGTTTTCCTGAACAACTTGAAGCTGTGCATCCACCCTTACATATAAAATGTAAATGTAAATTGATACTTGTATAGCGCACTACTCACCCGCAAGGATCTCAAGGCGCTTGTACGAATACCGCTGTGGAACCCAACCTGGCTTTCCCTGTGAGGTGTCCACTCCTGGGCACTCCCAAGGTGGAGGCCAGGCATCCTTAGTGTTGTGGGGCCGTTGTGGAGATTAAGCAAGCTATTGCCCAGAGTTGCAGAGTGGGACTCCATGATTGGAATAGGCACCGAGGCGAGAATTATCAGGTCCGTGGAATTTTGAGCCCAAGACCCGCCGAGGCAGGGAATTGAACCCTGGTCCCGGGCTAGACCTCTGCATCAGGGTCTGCCGCTCTAACCATTGAGCCACACTTCTCTATGTAGCTCCAACAAATCAACACAAGGGCTCATTTGAGATGTCATCAATGATGTCATCAGTAATGTCACTGACCATGTCATGAATGATGTAATATGTGACATCATCAGCAGTACATTGTGAGGGCACGAGTTATAGTTAGCTGAACTAACTATAACGGTGGAATTTCTATGGTTTTGTAAGAGTAGAATGTCCAGCTAACTATAACTTCCCTGAAACCTATGGTTTTTTCAGTGAATTTCCAAGGTTTTTTAAATGCTACTTTCTAACTATAACGTACCTGAAACCTATGTTTTTCTCAGTGAATTTCAATGTTTTTTTAAATGCTAATTTCTAGCTATGACATCCCTATTAAGTCCCCTTGAATCCTGCAGGCCCCTGGTGGCCAATAGAGCCCCAGGTACATTCAGTAAGCGCCACAGACTTCCGTTTCAGAGAGGTGTTCTGAGGCCACACCCCTTTTTACACCACGCTGCAAACACGGGTTCTGGCACACTGCTGCTCCAGAAGCTGTGTTTGCAGAGTGGTGTAAAAAGGGGCATGGCCTTAGAACACCTCTCTGCAACGCACCCCTGTGGTGTTTCGACGAGGTACCAGGTGAACTATTTAGCCCCCAGGGACCCTCATGATAGAAGGGGAATTAATTGCCCAACTTAAAATGCGCCACAGGGCGCGTTTGCACTGTGGTGCAGGAAGGGTTCGGGGCCTGATGTGATCAATGTGCAAATGCACCCTGTGGCGCATTTTAAGCTGGGCAATTAAGTCTCCTTGAATCCTGAGGGTCCCTGAGGGCCAACTAGCCCACCAGCTACCTCCAGTAAGCACCACAGAGCTGCATTGCAGAGTGGTTTAAAAAGGGGGCTTGGCCTTGGACCACCACTCTGCAACCCAGCTCCCTGGTGCTTACTGGAGGTACCTGGTGGGCTACTTGGTCCCCAATGACCCTTAGGATTGAAGGGGACTTAATCCTCCAACCTAAAATGCGCCACAGGGCGTATTTGCGCACTTGTCAAATCAGGCCATGCCCTCTAAATTGGGGGATTAAATCCCCTTGAGTCCTGAGGGTCCCTGGGGTTCAATTATCCCACCAGGTACCTCCAGTAAGCGCCACAGAGCCGCATTGCAGAGAGGTGTAAAAAGAGGCGTGGCCTCGGACCACCTCTCTGCAAGGCAGTCATGCGGCGCATACTGGAGGTACCTGGTGGGCTAGTTGCCATCCAGGGACCCTGCTGGCCCCCAAATATATTTCTTCGCAATTCCCTCGGGACCTGGCCCACCCAGTGGCCTCAATTAAATGAAGCGCGGTAGCCTGGGCTTCATTTTTTTTTTTTTATTCGGCGGGATTCGCAACCCCAGCGCAAATGTCGCCAAAATTTGTTTAAAAAATGCTTTTTTTGTTTTATATCTTTGTTTCACTGTTTTCTTGTGACTCGGTACTACAGAGTCACAAGATGGCTGCCAACACTTCCTTGTTTGGAGTATCCGAACTTTTATTTTTTAATTTCTCAGCAACTACTGAACGGATATACACCATTTAAAACAAAAAGGTCGCTTTCTGAATCAAGCATTACCTTTTTACCAAATTTGAGGTAATTCAATTTCAGACATTCGTGCTGTAGTCTTGCCTAAAGTTTCCTATAGGAAATTGATTTTTGTACAGGTTTACACCATTTTAAAAAAAGTTCGCTTTTTGAACTAAGCACTACCTTTTTGCCAAATTTGTTGTCATTCCGTTCAGCAGTTCGGGCTGTAGCCTGTCTCAAAATTTCCTATGGAAATTAACATGGGGAAAACGCGTTTTGGGACCTTCTTTTTTCCCAGCCCCGACTTGACGAATTACCCTGAAACTTTCAGGATAGGAGCTGACCTGGATAGACTTTTTTTTAAAGAATTTTGTGAAGATTCCTCAAACTACGCCAAAGTTATTAGCAAATCAAAAAATGCTTTTCCTATGGAAACTAGGTTCTAACTATAACTACCTACTGGCGACTGCCAGTAGGTAATATATAGATATATAAATACACACATTTATATACAGTTCATGTCACTCCTACTTGTATGGGTTGTCTGAGTGATCAAGGGAATTCTATAATTCTGTACTTTTAGAGGATTGGGGAAACTACCCTCGTTGAGGGAAACCACTCTCAATGCTCAGAGAGTTGTGCCCTTTGCTGAGCTTAAATTTTCAAAGGAAGCTCGATGGGTGTAGTTACAGTATCATGACTAATACGCCTAATCCATCCCTCAATTGCTCTTGCAACACTTCATGCTGCTCCTGCCACTAACTGTTGTAATTGAGAATCAGTAATCACTAACACTGCCCTGACATAAGCAGACCTAAATGGGTTGTCTGTGTGTTGGAGATTGGTTTCCATTCAGCCAAAACTGATAATAATTGGTCACCCAGGGACTCTGATGGATTGTAAGAGTCATTGCCCAAGGTCGGGCATCTTTAGTAAGGTAAGATAAAATGAAAGATACTTTTGCTGTATCAGAGGTAAACCATAGGAGATCAATAGACGCTATATAACTGTCATTGTGTAAGGAAAGATAGAGAGAGTAATGGGTACTGTCGCAGGGTTTCTGTTCTCACACAGAACTGTGCACAGAGGAGTGGAACCTCGGCAAATTAGGGTGTCCCAAAACTTACCTTAGCAACCAACTCACCCCTTACCGAGCTAGCTACAGTGTCTCATTGGACATATCAAACTCCCAATGTTTAGACAAACCAGAACATGAACTTACAGTACCTCAGGGTACGTGGAACTCATGAACACTCTTTCGTTATATTATCATTACAAACCAGAACATGGAGTAAAGAAGACACATGTGCATTTGAAATGTTTATTTACTAATGCCGTCTTCTCAGGCGCAGTATCTTAGATAATACAAGTATACTTATTATCAGTAGCAAAATTACCAGCATAGTTACTAAGGCATAAAAGGCGAATGGTGACAGCATGTTACCATGCTGTAATGAATAAGAGTTAACAACACTTATATCTCACCCTCCCTAACACATATACTATATTATTAGCTAAGAAGGTCTCTTTGGGTTGTTTTAGGGCGGGCCCATACCTTAGTGTCCTAGCATGAAGGTATCACATCAGCATACACCAGCTCTCTCTGCATGTGCACCGCATCAAGTGTGTTCTATGTGCCTCGTGCAAAGCAATATCAATCCCGCCTGAAGCCAGAGTTGGCAAAGGCTGCACTTGTGTTATGACTATGAAGGCGTGGAGATCAGACCTCATAACAATTCCATATCGTGTTGTTCCTGAAACTTCAGCACTCTTCGTGCAGACATAGTTTATTAAGCAAAGCTGATATCAGAGCAATAACATATTATTCTCACATAAACCACGACAAACTACTAGGTTGAAAGCTAAGTCAACAATTAAGTGTCGTGTGCAGAAGTTGCAAGAAAGGAAAAATGGCGTTTAAACCTAAAATGTACCTATGCTAACTTAACACGATATAAGGATATATAGGAGCTATATAACACCCCCCCATGATCCGAGAACGGACTAAATAAGATAACAGAAGTGCCATCACATGAGAGCAGAATCCAACAATAAACGAGCATGAATAAAAATTCAATTATAAAAACTAACGCTAAAAATTAGCCCAAAAGTATAATGTGGCTCAAGCCAATAGGCAAGCAAAAATAAAATGTCTTGACCAAAAGTCAATAAAATCAAGGAAATGCTATTAATCAGCATGTCAATTCGAGGCAGTGTTTATGATAAGACTGTATATGAAAAGTAAGCTGCAACAGCCTCCAGGAGGAAGTTACTGTCCTCATCCGAAAACAGTTCAGCCATCCAATTTAAAAGATGAAAGGAACATACGTGATCTCCCAGCACCGGATCCTCTATAACCATCAGAGGACAGCTCGGTGGGTTTTCAAGAAAACTTCGTTCCAAGAAATTTTGCGCTGCCGACAATACATCCCAGGGACCCATTAGTCCATGTGCCACCGCCAAGGCCATAATCCTTTCGTCAGAACAAACCAACTCGTGAGCAATGATAGGACTCATCAGTTGATCAAAATCGACGTCAGAAGAAATCGGTCCGCAGAGACACAAATCAATGGCCCAAAGGAAATCACAGGTCAGGCAGCGAAATACAGGCTGGACACAGGTGAAATAGGAGAACCGAAAAGATAATCCAAACGCCGTGCTTAGAGTCGCCAACGGCAGTGTACCATAATAATCAAGCATGCGGTTGCGAAACCGCGTCAGTAGCAGTTGAGCGTGGTCTTGCACAGGAAGGGCATCCATATTTAAAAAGGCAGAAAACCACCAAAGCGCCAGCCGCTAGTGCAAGTAAAAACGGGAACCCTCCAAACAAGGATGAAAAAATAGAATGGAAGAAGGCAGGGATGACTCCAAAAATCTTCTCAAAGGAAGTCACGAGACCACTGCTAACAACTTTAAAAAAATGTGCTAGGCCCGTTGTGGAGGATGCGTTAAAGATAGAACGAACCATGGCTCCGAAATGCAAAGGCAAATCAGTATTTAAAAGAGCCTGAACCTCCGTACGGGTGTTAGCAATGTGAAGCACGAAAGTTTCACGGGCCGAGCTCAAGGCCACCTCTTTCTGGGACAAAAGAGCTCTTATTCTAGCCATGCCGCTGAATTCTGCTCCCAAGGTCGGTATCTGTGGCCAAATGGAAGACTCCCTATGTTCACGTGTGGGAGGATAAAGAACATTTCTGCAGCAAATAACTCGCTCACTTACTGTTACTATGAAAGCTATACCTTTAATTAACCCACAACAGTTTTCATTATTGAGCATCAAATAACTACCATTTTCTAACAATTTAAACGTGGGGATGATAGCCGGAACTGGCGTGCCCTGTAAAACGCAAGCCATATTCGGTCGGTCCTTGTTACATGAACTGTGTAACTGTATGTGTCTGCACATTAAAGAATGATCTGGCGTCTCAGTACACTCCTCCCCTGTTAGATAAACCTCCTGTTCATCCTTGAAACATCTGTATGTGTATGGGAGCGACCAGACCTCATGAAGAAAACCGCTACCTAAGGGTTCAAAACGACCTATTGGCACATATTTCATACAATTTGAAAACTTATATAAAGCAAAAGGCAGTGTTATTAAACCGTGGATAAGCCACGTAGCAGCAGTGGCTTCTGCCACAGAAAAAGGTAAAGATTCCAACCTTTCAATATGTAACATAGAAAAGGAAGCATCACGCATTGAAAGCAAGCGTTGTTTGTCAGTCAAATTAAATGGTGCAAATAAAGAGGAAACGTTCATGTATCCCTAGGGAACTTTACCCATTTTCAGAGTCTGAAGTGTCCATGCAAACTGCATGATTGACCGTAATTGATTTTGACCATGGTATAATACTGACACTTCATCATGCACAATATCAACAACAGACGACACAATATTATCCAATGTGTAAATTCTAGAGGAAAGCACGTTAATGCTATTGTCAACAACTGCAAGCACTTTCTCAAGATTTGCCTGATCAATAGCCCTAAGGCGTGTAGCAGCCTCAATCTGTGACAGTTTCCAAATTTCATTGAAAACCCCATATAACCACCTTTTCGACCTGCCACTAGCTGGGCCTCTAATGAAATCATTCAAATCCACGTCTGCATTCAGTTTGGAAAGGTGATACTTAACCGCAGGTAAAGTTGAATGTTTCAGCCAAGCTTGACACAACTTGCCCACAGAGTAAGAGGTGACAGTATGACTCAAATCAAACCGGGGATCAGATCTAACAGTCTTAAAACCGTCAGTTATATTCAAAAATCTTTTTTGGCAAGAATCAGCACTACGGTGCCAAAGCAGCCAACCCTTAGGATTCATACTGGAAATATTAAAGGAGGAATTAAGAAGCAGAGCCTGTATATCTTTAATGGACAATTGAGTAAAATTACTCCAATCCTCATATTCCTCCAACTCTGGGAAAGACGGGGTGTTTAACCGTTTAGATGTCGCCAATCCAAAGCATGTGGTCTGGGAAATGGTTTCATTTAAAAACAACATATGATTCGGGATGAGACATGCACGGTGCAAAGCCTCAGTGCCTCGTACCTGCCAGGCCCTTGAACCCCAAACCGATTTAAGGTCTATGGTTTCCTTCCATAACTCATACCCCCCAGTAACTAATTGATCTAGGAAGGCCTTCGAATACAACAATTTTGTATTTGTAAGTCTAACCTTGGACAGTGGCTGTTTGCGAAATTTAAAATAAAAGGACTCGGGATTGGACTGATTAAAGTCAGTGAAATAAGTATACTTTTTAAGAAACGTTTCTGAACTCCCTTGTGTAGGTGCTGGGCAATGTTCCCACTGAGTAAAATTAACAGCATCCCTTCGGGAAGATGTCTTGTGTAAGAAGTGATTGCCATAATGTTGGTAACAGAACAATTCACCATAATTAGCAGATTCTAAATATAAATCCTCAGCATCAAAAGCAGCATAGTATTTCAAATCAGAAAACAAACTTTCCACAGCATTAACATCCCAATCATCAGAACGAATGTTTTGTTTCACCACATCCCCCATATTCACTCTAAGTACATTAGGAACATTAACGACTTCCGTTGGGCCATGAATTTGAAACCGAACTGCATCCCACGCGATTCCATCCAGAACAGGCCATGCTGTGATGTTAACCAAAGTCAAGTCTCTTTTTAATCTGTGTGTAGAATGTGAAGAGGAAAGTGGGGCCAAAGTTCCATTCAAATGAGTAATGCATGTTCTTTCCTCGACATAATGTCCATTGACGATTCGAAAAAAATAAAACACAAAACCAACTGACATAAAAATGTAAATCGAAGCCAGGACTAGCCAAATGTAAGTCCAAGGTGGTATTAAAAAATGTTTTTTAAACAGGCTTGCATAAACTGCAACTCGAGAGGGTTCCTTTGAGGTAAGAGAAACAGAGTCAAAAGAAAATCTGGAATCTGTGGCTAAACGTGTTTGCAGGTCAGGTATGGACAAATCAGCGGGATAGGCATAGTCTGTGTCATCAATGTTAGTTCCCGGTAAATTATTTAATAAAGGACTGGAAACAGCAGGTAATTCGATGGCCACTTCAGGTTCAATATTAGAAGCAGTGGGCATAATTGAATTTCTCACAATGGAAGGACAGGAAACAGCTGGTGTCATGCTAAGAAGAATCGGCCACTCTGTGTATCTTGACATTGTCAATAGAAATAAACCTGTTTTCCTTACGACCCGGAAGTGGTGGTAATATGACTGTTCTTGTGCCCTTCACTCCAAGCACTGGGACTGGAGCTCGATAGGAGGGACCAAACTCTTTCTTGTTGGCGATCTTCTCTCTAACCAGTTCTCCAACCTGGGGTAGCCAGCCAACTACCGGGATCTGCAACGCATCATCCGATGTGGAGGGCAAATGTTCCTTTGCAAGACTGTCTCTGGTCTTTTGTAGATTCTGTAAAACATTGCAATGTTCATCTGCGTCAAAGGAAGTGGCGCGAACCACTGAGTCTAGACCGTCAAGGTCAGGGACGTACATTTTGATGCCAAAGAGCATTTCGTATGGGGTCCGCCCACCCAGAGACCTTCTAGGGAGATTATTAAGAGCACGCTGCACGCCATAGAGATGAGCCAGCCAGTTTCTGCCAGTGCCTATAACTCGGGCTGTCAAAGATTGCTTTAAATCACGGTTCATTCGTTCTACTACACTATTACCCTCAGGTCTGTAGGGTGACGAAAACTTGACTTGGACCCCCATTGAAGTCATGGCATCCTTATACGCCTTAGAGGCGAAAGCCGGACCCTGATCCGAATGGAAGGTACCACAGGCAAAAATCCCTATAAAGATACGCAAATCTCTAATGACAGTCCGTGAATCAGCACTGCGATGTGGCCATACCCACACAAAGCGTGTGCATGAGTCAACTGCTACTAAGATGTACTTATACGCAGTATCAGATGAAAAAGGACCGCAGTGATCTAAATAAACACAGCCTAGTGGTGTATTAGAAATGTACAACTGAGTCTGTGGCGGACGCGTAGCAGTTGAAGGTTTAATCTGCTGGCATATGTCACAAAGAAGGACATAATCACGCGTCTGTTTGTACAGTCCCCGCCACCAGAAACGTTGTTGTAGTTGCGTTACAGTGGCTGAGACGCCCGCATGTGCAGACGCCACACCTTCATGAGCCGCTGTAATCAAGTCTGCTCTGCGATCCGAGTTGGGAATCAGCCGTTCCCCAACATCAGGAATTGTCACAAAAGGAACCTTTTCGGGACTTAAGTGGTATTTATACTTCGAAGGGAATCCCGCAGGATGTTTACTTCCCTTCTCAGAGGCAGCAATCGCTGCCAAGATGTCGATATCAATCTTGGTTTTAGACCTAGTAACCGCTGCAACTAAGTATGTAGATACTGCTGATTTCGCTGCTTCATCAGCAAGCGAGTTGCCAACAGCGTGAACTCCTACGCGCTGATGACCGAGAGTATGAATAACAAAAACGAGTGGCAACTTAGCCTTAAGCTCTGCCACTCGAACCCAGATCATTTTATGTTTTATTGTGCTACCCTTCGAATCATGAAAATCATTTTGAATCCAAAAGAACAAGTTTTCATTGTAAGACTGGACACAGTAGTAAGAATCACTTACAATTAGAGTAGTAACACTTGTATCTGCGTACTCTAACGCTAGTAATAGAGCACGAAGCTCTGCCAATTGTGCGGTGCAATCGCCCAGGGGCATCGTGTGCACTTCCCTGGAAATGAACTCATCATTCAACATAGCACCGACCACAATGGCGCATGCGGAAACGTAGGCATGTTTAGAGCCATGCGCAACCTGCGCCGACCCATCAGTGTAAATGATGCAATGGAAGTCCTCCAAAGGTCGCATAGCCAGAGGAGCAGGATGAACGAATTCATACTGCAAGTACTCTTGCGACCGTAAGGAGGCGTCAAAAATAAACATGACATCCGTGGATGACAATGACGCAGCCCACTGAATCCACCGAGGGTGCAAAGCTTTTGAATTCGGTACACTGGCTTTCGTGACTGCCTCCAAGTGAGGACAGGGTGTTACCACTAGCATGCGTTTCCCCTGAGACAGTGCTCGTTCCTTAAGAATTGCCATCTGTACAGCAGTTAAAACCTTTTCCACTGTGGGAAACCGCAACTCAGCCGAAGTGTACAAGTGTGACTTGTAAGCAATAGGTACTGTGTCACCTTCATTAAAAGTGAGGTATGTGAAACCCACCGTCCCAGGAATTATTCTTATTACCAGGTTGGTGTGGTTATCACGAGTCAGTAAATATTTAGAAGCGAGCAGATCAGCCTGCAAGGATTGCAAAATGGCTGAATGCTCAGGCAGCCAGCATGATTTTGAGAAAGTTGGTTGTATCAAAGCATACAAAGGCTTGATACGCTGGGCATATTCCGGAATGTAAGTTCTGCCGAAATTCAAAAAGCCCAGCAAAGACTGTAATTTTTTCAGTGTTGTAGGAGCGCGCAATTGTGCGCATTTCTCCAAGAAGTGAGGAGCCAAACCTCTACCTTCATTGTTCAGCTCATAGCCGAGGAACAACACCGTGTGTTCTGCAATGTGCGACTTTGCAAAATTAAATTTGTAACCCATATCTGCAAAGGTACAAATGATGGAATTCACTCGACACAGATGCATCCAAATTTCGTCGTCTGTGAGATAAATGTCATCCACATAAGAACATGCATCGGGATCGATACCCTCCAATAGAGTTACTATTCTGGAGGTGAACACTCCAGGACTATTTTTGTAGCCCATAGGGAGTCGCCGGAAGCATTTTTGCACACCAGCGGACGTAAAACTTGTCCATTGGGAGCTAAAGCCATCCAGTCTGTGGGCATAAAAACCATTGGAAATGTCAAGCGTTGTCTTGAAACGCTTACGCACTAGACTATCCACTAACGCAGAGCCGTGAGTATTCTGTACTGCACAGTTACGGCAATGCGAGTTCAAATGCCGGTAATCCAATACCAAACGATATGATCCGTAAGGTTTGGTCACAGTAAAAAGGGGATTATTCATTGGTGACACACACGTTTCAATAACTCCCTGATATTCCAATTGTTCAAGGATGTCCGCGACGGCTGCTTTAGCTTCACGTCGTATGGGATATTGAGGCTGAGGCTGCGGCTCAGACCGCAAAGGAATTTCGTGGCAAGGGGACAATTTGTCCCAACCACATTGGTTGCGGTAGAGAGCCGGTGCAAGAGCCCGAGCCCACTCTTCTGCAAAATGCTGCGCATGCTCAGTCGAGACAGTGTGCGCGAAACTGGGAAGGATTACCTCCTCCCCTCGCGGCGCTGCGAGCACAAAAGGTGGGGGCCAGTCAGCCTCAGAAAGCAAAATGTCGTACGTAGACGAAAGGTTCTCCCAAAATACCCCTCTGACAGTACGCTGTATGTCACCTTCAATTAACAGGACAATTTCAAAAAGTCTTTCAGGGGGAGCTAATCTCGTATCGGCTGTTTCTATGACAACAAACACTTCAGTCGCTGTCACCTTCAGTAGTGGACGGAGCGCCTCTCTGACTATGGTAATCTCCGCCGCGCTGTCCAGCAAGGTCAGAGCCCACGTCAGATTCCGAAGCCGCGTTCTCACTATCTGTGGCATATCTATGCGCTGTTAAGGCTGCGACTTTCTTTTTCGCAAACTGCGGACGCTTAGGCGTAGAATCCTCCTGCTTCACTGCGCCGTCCGTCTGGCGGGACTGACCACGTCCTTGTTGGCCACCACGTCCACGTCCACCCCCTCCTCCAGTGGTCTTCGGGACCGATGTTTCCTGAAAGGAACGAGGAGAGCGTTGATCAGAACCCTGAAATCGATCAGGTGATTTAATCATCGCGCGATCGCGCAAATCATAAACTTTTTCTGTTGGCGCAGGTGCTTGTACTGCAGGAAAAGAATCCTGAGTCTGTGTATTCTGCTTCCCCTGTGTCTGTTTCTTAGGCCAATTTTGTTTTTTGGACTTGGGCTGCACATCTGTCACTGCAGATTGTCCCTGAGGTTGTTTTTTCTCCTTTACTGGGAAATATTTCAGACCTCTACTTGTGCGGCCAATTGTCTTATAAGCGGCCACCACAATCTTTGCTAACTGGCGGGGTTTGTCGGCATCGGGCAGAGCAGCCAAAGCATTCGACACCTGAAAGTTAACCGCATCTCCTTTAACATTGGAGAGAATGAGATCACATACAATCTCAAAAGAACCACACAGGCGCATACCCAATTCAACCGCTGCCTCTGGACCGTGATCATTCTGAACACGTCTAATGATGTCAGGCAGGGCAGTCATAGACGGGGTGCCGAAGCACCTTGTATAAACTGCCGCAAATGTTTTTCCCCAGCTTTCACAGTCAACAAGTTCAGGAGTTAAATCCTTCGGTAGAGTAATCGTTAACATTCTATGTTTATCAGCAGGAGTAGAATTCGGAAACACCGCCTCCAGTTGATCAAACTTCTCAGCTAGCCAGAATGGGAAGTCATCGTTGTCAACCGGACGAGCACCAAAAACCGAATTAACCATCACTGGATTGAGACGCATTCCGCCTCGATCCACGGGAACGGCCGCACCCCCCTGGGGACCACCAGGCAGGTGGCGACCGATGTATTGCACTAATGCACGAATCACGGAAATGGAAACAACATGCAGCCTACGAATTTCCTGCAGGGTACAAGCGCCGTGATTCGGGTGCGGGGTAAAGCCACCCAACGCAGGCCAATTTGTACCTGGAATTGAGAGTGGACCTAACCTCGCAGCGGACAAAGAGTGGGGGAGGGCGCCATCAAACCAAACTCGATGCTGCCAATGATCAATAGGTATTTCCAATGCCCTGTACGGTGTATACTCAGCCGGGACAGCCGAGGCGGTGTAGGAGTGGAACAAACCAGAATTGGCGTCCACAGCCGGAAACGTAACCCAAGAGTAAAACAACTCATAAGGGAACGCCGGATCTGCACACACCACGAAAATCACAGCCATCCCATCTACCGGTACTTGGTACGTCTGAAGATGGTTGCGCACCGCCACGCGACTATGCTGCGCAATGGCCACTGCCGCCATGACAACACTGGAAACTAGAAAACACAAAGAATACTTTGTAGCACAACTGGGTAGTAATTCAAAGAAACCGTTTAAGAAAGAATCAAGCTTGAATAACACCTATTTCAAAAAATAGGTAGGTTTCACCGACACCCCGCTTTCCGGGAACGGAGGTGAAGGGGTTAAGGTATGAACGATAAACTACTCGAGTGTCATGAGATAAGACCACCGAAACCGTTGGGCGCCATGTCGCAGGGTTTCTGTTCTCACACAGAACTGTGCACAGAGGAGTGGAACCTCGGCAAATTAGGGTGTCCCAAAACTTACCTTAGCAACCAACTCACCCTCTACCGAGCTAGCTACAGTGTCTCATTGGACATATCAAACTCCCAATGTTTAGACAAACCAGAACATGAACTTACAGTACCTCAGGGTACGTGGAACTCATGAACACTCTTTCGTTATATTATCATTACAAACCAGAACATGGAGTAAAGAAGACACATGTGCATTTGAAATGTTTATTTACTAATGCCGTCTTCTCAGGCGCAGTATCTTAGATAATACAAGTATACTTATTATCAGTAGCAAAATTACCAGCATAGTTACTAAGGCATAAAAGGCGAATGGTGACAGCATGTTACCATGCTGTAATGAATAAGAGTTAACAACACTTATATCTCACCCTCCCTAACACATATACTATATTATTAGCTAAGAAGGTCTCTTTGGGTTGTTTTAGGGCGGGCCCATACCTTAGTGTCCTAGCATGAAGGAATCACATCAGCATACACCAGCTCTCTCTGCATGTGCACCGCATCAAGTGTGTTCTATGTGCCTCGTGCAAAGCAATATCAATCCCGCCTGAAGCCAGAGTTGGCAAAGGCTGCACTTGTGTTATGACTATGAAGGCGTGGAGATCAGACCTCATAACAATTCCATATCGTGTTGTTCCTGAAACTTCAGCACTCTTCGTGCAGACATAGTTTATTAAGCAAAGCTGATATCAGAGCAATAACATATTATTCTCACATAAACCACGGCAAACTACTAGGTTGAAAGCTAAGTCAACAATTAAGTGTCGTGTGCAGAAGTTGCAAGAAAGGAAAAATGGCGTTTAAACCTAAAATGTACCTATGCTAACTTAACACGATATAAGGATATATAGGAGCTATATAACAGTACCCAGAATACTTGTCAGGTGGAACTACAGCGACAGGTCATTATTCATGCAGATTATTGCCTATGGAGACCAAGGAGTTATAGAGTCCTCCTGCTCGATATGGGCGTAGTGTCAGTATAGGAAAGGCCTTCCCTGTGTTTATTGAATAAGACATGCCAAAAGGTAGGCCGTTTCATGTTTCAAGATCCTCTTCTATTATTGCGAGAGCCTGCTCCATAATCTGTTTGGTTTCCACCAAGGGTAGTCATAGCTACTACATGAAACAAGTCTCCTTATAATTTTCACCCATATGTTACTGCCTCTTCATCTCATAATACCTGCTTCACATCGAGTTTAATAAAGAAGTAGAATGCTCACCTTGCTTACAGTATGTGCCTGCACCCAGGGACATGCTATTGGAGAAGACAGCTTTAGAATCATTCATGTTTGTGTGTAGATTGCGTAATTTGTACATGGAAATGGGTCTTATGCCTGCTAATATACATTTCTAAAATAAACAAGTCCCAGTAAACATTTCTTTCCATTTGTTTGTATTACATATTTTTAAATAGTTCAGAGTTTGAAAATTGTCTAGAACATGACAGTTTTCATTATGCTTCATAATAGGAGCCTTCTTTTTTTGTCTGATTCGCAATTTAACTTACTACTGGCAATGGGAAAAGCTGATAAAAAGCAAATAGATATGCAAACAGCAACTCATTCAAATGAGATCATTGTATCATTATTCTAATTGTATCATACTGCACCTCTAAAAAAACGCTCCCCAATTGCTTTGAAGTCTACTAAAATGTTATTGTTTTTAAAATTGAGGCGGTATTAAGTAACACAAAGGGTAGCCTAAATATGCATACGTGGAAAGGGGATACTGCTCTTAGGTAGCGATCACTTTATTTAACTATGTTGCCTCCTTTAACAATATATCGTGCCGTAAATGACTACAACCCCATAGTTCCCAAAACATGTTTTTAAACCAGTTAACTTCAGTTCTGCATTAGCACCTCAATGTTAATTTACTCCAGCCGACTTAATATGAAAGGTTTTACATTCGATAGTTCCTACCCCAACAAAATATCATTAAGGAGTTCCTAATTTTTCCTAGAAAAAAAAAATATTAGAACTAGGTATTCATTAGAAGGTGCAGAAGAAATCTGTGAAGTCAGCTGATGATGTTTTACTCAGCATGTCATACATTTATCTCAAATGCTTAGGAATGCATCTGTGTTATTTATAGAAAATATGCCCTCATTTTAGCTTCTGAAGTACCTTTTATTATTTCAATGAGAAAATCATTAGAGAAATCTGGGGCATATTATCATGAACTGTGTTAACATTATCGCCGCTTTAGTGGCAGGAAACTGCTGCTAAAGCGGAGATAATGGGTTTGATAATATGCGCTTGTGAATTCCCATAGAAGCCCATGTTCACACCAGAACATGATAATTTTAACGCCGTTCTTGATAATATGCCCCTCTGTTTTCTCTCTCAAAAAGGATTCATCAAAGTGGAGTAGGTGATCCGCATTTTGCCCATGTGAAATTCACCTTAGAACTCACTGTGGTCCCAAAAAGTAGTATGGTGTCTCCAAAAATAATCCATATTATAACCACAGCCTGCTGTCACCCTTTCTATATTCCCCTCTTTTTTGTGCCCTTAAATCCTGTCATTTACTTCAATGCATTGCAATAGGACAGAAAAAAGTGATGCTTTATCACCAACATAATACAAAAGATATACTTTTGTAACATTTCACCTACATAGTCCCATGAAAAACACACCAGCTAACAAAGGGTTTTGTTCATAGAACCCCATAAGTTAAGGGGTTGATTTACAATTGCAAAATTATCTATGAAAGAGAGTGCTCCCTTCGACTATGGACTCTGACTTCACACCAGTCAATAAGTACCTGGGAGTGCCCCCCAGTTATGTAAACTAGGGCTCTGGCTTCTTCGACAAGGTTTGGCTTTCCTGCCAACAGAACATAGTTCTGTTCACCAAAGCTTCAGGGTGGAATTCCAGGTTGTTGTAGCCCCACACCATTCAACATAGTTGTCGATGTGGTGTCTGGGCTTTCTGGGTTACTAACAGCCATAGAACGGGTCAGAGATGCAGCAGAAATACAAGCACAAATTTGTTTTTTAGAATATCACACACAAGAGCTACACCAAGACACTATATTAATGCAAATTATATATATATATATATATATATGTGAGTGTGTGTTGATTTTAACAGACATACCCTGTTACTAAGTACATGAGTAAAAACTACAGAGAATATAATTAGAAGAGCACAAATGCATATTACAAGAATAATATGAAATATTTTAACATGGTTAAAATGTCTTTGGCAACCTAACATCCTAAAGACCACTTCCATCCACTACACTAGGAGAGCATGGAGCAGGTAACTTGCCTCTAGATTTTCTTAGGGATTCAGAACACTGCATACCTCTTCGCAGCAGAGAAGCAGTGGTTATCAGACTTTGGCCAGGTAAGAGTGTTCCCTCAAAGGAAAACCAGATTTCAGCTACTCTCAGCTCCTCTCCTCCAAAATCGACAGTATCAGCTCTCAGTATTGTGATGGACGCTGTGCAGTATAGCCATCTGGCAGAACCTATTGCAATAAAGTTGGGCAAAGACTGCCCTGAAGGGGTAGTTACTCCGTGGGGATTGTATAGGGTTGACTATTGACATTTACCATACATTGCACATAACTGGTATAGCCCGTTATTACCAAAGTATGGCAATTTGGACAACATGTTTACTTTGTGCATTCACTGTCTCAAATTAAACATAGATTTCAGGGAACTGGTTTGTACGTTTATGTCACCCTTGTTTTTTAGTGGCATTGTTTGGATGATTTGACACTTTCACAACTTCAGTTAAAGATAATAAAAATAGGCATATGGGTTAAAAGTAGACAGACTAACTTAACGGGTTCAATATGGAGCAGGGCCTTGGAATCTATATGACACTCCCTACCCTGAATGAAATTGCTTAATTAGCACACTGGGATGTTGAGAGCTCCATTAAAGATAATTAAGTGTGCCAGGGCTGATATTCGTCTGGTATAGACCTTCTGCTCCAACATTCCAGTGACTGCCTTGATTTTATTTGTATTTCTCCTCTTTATTTTATAATATTTTACCCTCAGTGGGTAACATGTTGTAATAGAAGTATTCCCTTCTGCCAAAGGCTGCACTGGGTGTTAAAGGCTTCCCCCATTGTTATGGGGCCTGCCCTGTGCCTCAGGTCTATAGTTTAGGACGAGGGCCTCTGCAGATGACTATTATGCTATTTATCACAATATCTACACAATGCATATTCAGCTGACAACTCCTTTCATCAGGACTTCAAAAACACAGTCAGCGCAATTACCATGTGTTAAGTAATTTTGGTTCTTTGACTGAGAGTAACCTTCTTCCTATGGCATTATTTTCTGTATCACTCATAATTTTTGATAGAAACAAGCATATTGAAAGCATGTATTTAAACAACTAAATGTAATAGTATTTACTTAACACAACCAAAAAGTGTTTTTCTGTAGTAGTATCTTATTGTAATTGGATATGGTTTATTTGTCTCTTTTTTTTAAATAATATGCCTTTGCAATTTATGTAATTTGTGATAAGAAATTACACATACATTTGATATATGGAAAAAACTGTCATAAAATGTATCTAATTTTAATAAAGATAGCATTCATCCACTAATGGTGAGACTTGCTTGAGACCTGCAGGATTTACTAAAATTGCTTAATTTTCCAACACAAGAAAAGTTGGTAAGAGGTTGAACGCTTAATATATGTTGGGAATTTTGAGCCCGTTCTTGATAAGTTCAAAGGATACATCTTACTTTTATTTAACACAAATTTGATTACATCTTTTCACATTTTACAGCATGAGTATATAATATTTTAGGACCTTTTCACATGAACCCAAACTTGGCAAGGGTGTCCAAAAACGAAGCAGATCTGGAGCAGATCAACAACGTCTTCAATTTAGTATGCAATACATGAACCATAAGAAAGAACACTCCCTCCACGCACCCATAAACTGTAACTTGTCAACTAGTGTATATGTCTATTTTAGAGGAGCTAGCGGTCATAGGATATTGTGTATGAGCTATAGGGAGTCGTAACGGTACTCCTGCCTAATCTGTGGAGTAGCTTGGAGGGGAAAGGGCAGGCACAGGCAGTACAAAGGCATTGGGAGGGCTGCCCCCAGACAAATCAGTGGAGTGGGGACCCACATTGACACCATGGCCTCTTGGAGTTCAACCCAAATGTTCAGGTTTGTCTCCTACCTCAGAGATTCTCATCATCCACTTAAACCCTTCCAATAATATATCCCGTTCCATCTATATGGATTTTTTCCGGAGGCCTCTATATTCTTCTCATCTTAAGGCCTCACTTTCAGCCTGTTCCCAATGCAGCACTTCCTCACGCCATCTATCCACCCTTCAGGACAAAGAGGATTTCCAGTGCCTTGTTATCAGCCATTTCCCTAATAACAAAGCTGATCCCATTATGCACGATACCCCCTTAGTAGACTTGGGCCGTGGGTGCAGCCCCAATATACAAATGTCCAGCGTATTCCAGCGGTCAAGGCCAGTCATGTCCATCAATGCTGCTGAGATTTCTCCCCAGTATCCGGACAAGGAAGGGCATGACCATATCATGTGTAAGATGTCAACCTGAAGGACAGGACATCTAGAACATGTTAATTCAGCTGTATTGAATATTTTAATAATTGTATATGGGTTAGATATGCTCTGTATAAGATAGTGAACTGAATGAATTTAAACCTCGAATTGCGTGAGACTTTTTGATTGGCATTCCATTAGGAAGGCCCATTCTTTATCTTCCATTTAGATTTTAGGGCCATGAGTGGAGTGATAAGTTGTTCCCGGAATCCCCTGTTGAGCCATCCTATTAAGTGCCTACCATGCCCCAAAGTGTGTCGGTCTTGGAGACGCTCATGTTTCTTGGGTCCTTTACCATTTGAAGCCCAGTGTTTACAGACTTAGTGGAGGATACTAGTATGAGCCAGAAAAAGGGTTTCAGGCAAGTTATGAGTATGCACAAAATCAGTATGGCCATTAATGTGCCGTTCATGAACAATGTCCCCACTGTTGCCACCCCTGCCTGTTCCAACGGGCTCATCCTCTGTGTGGTCTTTGTGCCTGAAAGTGTGGGTAGACTGCAGAATAGAACATTGGGAACATAGGGTGCTCACGAAGAAGTGTGCCTCATTGTCATCTTCCAATAGGTTAGGGCAGTGTGCAGTAAAAGGGTGTCCGTGTGCAGTGTCAGGACGCCAGTACGGGTCAGCCCATGCAGTTCAATTGGCCAGTTATATATCCTATTTCAGGCAGATTGTGGCTGGCCAGCCAATTTGACAGCCACTACAATTGTTCGGCTATGCAAGAGGCCTAGCAATCAGGGGCCTCCATACCGCCCTTGGTGGTTGGCAAATAAAGTTTTGTTAGGCCAACCCTACGGCAGCCAGTCCCCCCTGTAAGTTCAATCAGTATAATATTCAACAGTTTAAACACTCATGTCAGTATTACAATCACCAAATTCACAAAGTGATACAGTAGCAATGACAACATATCCATTTTCACCAGGGCCACGCGACCAGCAACTGACAGAGGCAGTGTGACCCAAAAACTCACCTGGGATTTAAGTGAGTTGATTGTATGTATGAGACCGCACAGCCTGTGACGTGCCCACCATTCAGCGTCAGTAACGGTGAACTCTCGCTCCCTGCCATAGCAAGTACCTTTTTAGTTTTTAACAGTTTTTATTGCCTCCTTTGCACCTTGTATGTAACATAAAAATAAATTCTCCTGACTTTAGATGAAGAGGCATGGTGCACGACCTGTGGTGCACATATGTAAGAGCGGGTTCACCTTGGAACAAGGTCGGCGCACTATCTGTTCTTGGCGGCAGACCTTAAAACTGCACGCAGACGAGACCGTGCAGCGTGTTATGTGTCTGCCATTCAACGTAATGCGACGGTGAACTCTTGTTCCCTGAGATAGCAAGTACATTTTTTAACACTTTTTATTGCCTCATTTGCGCTTTCTTTGTAACATAAAAATAAATTCACCTGACTTTAGACAAACAGGCATTGTGCACAACCTGCGATGCCCTTATGTAACAGTGGGCCCACCTTGGAACAAGGTCGGCGCATAGCTGTTCTTGCCGGCAGAGCTCAGAACTGCACGCGGGCGGACTACGCAGTGGAAAACGCGCAGGGGGCATGGCACCGGCAGACCAAAGGCAAGCTTGTCTCTGCCCGTCAGCACCCGGATTGAGCTTTGCACCAGGCCCGGCCCGTTTTCCCTCTCAAACTAACACCAGGGAACGGCTACTTATGCACAACAATGGTGAGTGCTGTAACCCCCTTTTATGGAAAGAATACAGGGATATTCACCCATTTAAATGTATCTCCTAAGACTTTGCATTCAGGGACACACTGAGCAAACAAACTATCCTCACAAACAATAATTTCATAACTCCACAACCAGAAAACGGATACATACTCAATAGATGAAGATATTGGAATCACTTCGAAATCACAAAATCCCACAGATCTCCTAAAAAGAGACTTCACAATAGGAGAAAATAACTCCCAGGACATTGTTGAAGACACCTTCCAGTGTATGCTGCTGAATACCAGATCCCTGATAAAGCATAAAAACAAGTTTGAATGCATGATCGAATTGTCAAACCCAGATTTGGTCTTTCTAACGGAAACCTGGGTTAATGATACTTCTGAGCCTGACTGGAACATTGTTGTACCGGAAGGATATCAAGTGGCCTACGTAGACAGGAAAGGGAAAAAGGGGGGGGGCATTGCCATATTATATTGCATCCTGCTTCAGAGTAAGCATAGAGCCTACCCAATTTTAAAATCACCTCAAATCCAATAATAATGGAGATACAGCCATTCTGCTGGACATTCTGGCGGGATACGGTCTGACTCAAATTATCTCTGAATCCACCCACAAGGCTGGCCATACATTGGACGGCATCATTACCAATAATCCTAATATTACATTGGACAAAATACTCCCCCTACCATGGAAAGATCACAAAGCCATCTACTTTAAAGTACCAATCCCAGAGAGAAACAGGTCCCACCTCAATAGACCGCCCTTGGCAAAGGCTCGCCCCTGGCACAGAATAAAAAAAAAAAAAAGAGTTTGAAAAAACCCTTGATAGGAATCCTCCTATGCTTGTCTCAGATAACAACTTGGTAGCCAACAACTATGACGAATGGATTAGATCAGTAGAAGACCAGTTGGCACCAGAAAAAATAAATAAACAGAGAAGAAGTCAGGCTTCAGCACCTTGGTATAATTGGGATCTTAAATTCATTAAATCCAAATGTAGATGCCTAGAACGAACATGAAGGGTTAACTATAGCACGAAAAGCAAAAAAAAAAAAAAAGCAAAACAGCCTACAATCTAGCCCTAGAGGAATACAAGGAATCAATAAAAACAAGCCAACATAAACTATTTCACAAATAGAATAGATGCAGCTAAGAACTCTTCTAATGAGCTCTTTATAATGATCACTGTCCTGTCTAAGCGGCAACAGGAAAACCAGCTCATACCAGATCAAGCCTTCTGGAATAAGATCGCTAACTTCTTCCCAACCAAAGTACAATCAGTCTACAATGAACTCCTCAGAACAGCCCCTAACAAATATATTGATGAAAACCCAATCCTTAGCAACTTGTTCAGTTTTCCAAAACTAACAGCAGAGAAAGGTAATTATCTGCTGTTACTGACCAAGTCAGGTATTCCCACTGACCCGTGTCCCCCTGCCATATTACATTCGGTCTCAGAAAAGATCAGCACCCATCTAACCCCTCTTCTAAATGCGGTGATTACTTCTGGGACCTTTGCCTTTGTCAAAATTTGGCAGAGGTTACTGTTAGCATGAGCTGAAGCCATTTTGTTTTTTGGCATCCATTTTAGTTAAGCCATGTGTTTGCCATGTGCTTCCCCTTCTTTGCTGGTTTCTGATTCTCCATTACGCCAGAGTCATCATCTATAGTTAGCTCCTGCAGCACTGAACCCGAGTACTGCGCATGCTCAGAGAGGCCTTAGCTGTTAGGATGCATCTGTCATGTATTTAACTGTCAGGCTACTTTAACTGATGTCTGCAGTATTATTGCTCATCCCATTTTGTTGACTAAGCAATTCTAATGTATCCTTGTAAGTGAACATCTATTTGTGTGTACACTTGTACTGCCTTTTTTTGAACCTCCATGCTTACACTGCACCTACTACAGTATATAAGGCCCATGGTTTCTGTACTCCTTGTGCTGCCTCTTACATTGCCTGAGAGTTGTGTATAGATGTAGTTCCACCTCATGAGGTTTAATAAACTCTTTGTTTAATATTACAGCTTCTGTGCCAATCTCTACCTTGTCAGTCTAAAGGACCAGTGCGCAAAAGGGCGAACCCCTGCACCAGGTGAACCCTTGAAAAGACTTACCCCCACACCTTGTCTTGTAAAAAAAAACGTGTATAAGGCCCATTTTGAAGACACACTCCTTGGACCCCACCGAGATGAAAAACTACCCTCCAATATCATGTCTATCAATAGCGGCTAAAAATTTAGAAAAATCAGTCAGTACTGAACTAACTCACTATCTAGATTCTAATGACCTCCTAGACTCCACCCAACATGGCTTTAGACCACGCCACTCTACAGAATCTTCCCTTATTATGGCCAATGAGGAGATTGGTAAACAGCTGGATGGTGTGGGAGCCGTCCTTATCCTACTTGACCTATCAGCAGCGTTTGACATGTCAATCATGCGGTGCCAACGCGGAGACCGAAAGCAATAGGTATTAAAGAGACAGCTCTAACCATACTCTCCTCCTTCTTGACATCTAGGGAGTAGAGGGTGTGCTGGGGCAATTTGAAATCAGAGACATTTTGCCTCCCATGTGGGGTACGACAAGGATTATCATTATTGCCGACCCTATTTAACATCTATGTTACCCCTCTGGCCAAGCTATTCAGAGTGCATGATTTCACGTTGATTGCATACGCTGACGACACTCAGATAGTCATATCTAGCTTGTCGAGTGTTGAGTTCACAGCCTCCAGTTTCCAAAATTGTCTGAAATGCATCATAGGATGAATGGATCTGAATTCCCTCAAACTTAATACAGATAAAACAGAGGTCATGGAGTTTGGGTAAGGCCCACCTATATGGAATCAAGCTTGGTGGCCAACAGAGGCAGGTAACTACCTCTTCCCATCTGCTAAAGCGAGAAACCTGGGAGTGATGTTTGACAACCAGTTCACAGGACAGATCAATCTCCTGACCTTGTCATTCTTCTTTTTTATCAAAGATCCTATGCAAGATCCTGCCTGTCAGTCCTCAGGATCTCAGAAAAACTGTAATGGGTGCGCTAATCTTTTCAAAAATAGACGACAGTAACTCATTGTTTGTGGGTATTGATAAGTACCAGGTAGCTAAACTACAGTCATCGTAGAATGCCGCAGCATGAGTGCCACTTAACATCCCTAAATACCACTCCTTCTCTGTAGCATTAGGCAACTCCATTGGCTTCCGATTCAACAATATGTAGAATTTAAAGCCCTCTGTCTGGTGCATAAGGTGCTGTACAGGGGGGGAGCTTCGGACATGCAGAAACTATTTCTCTGGTACTCCCCGTGATGGAAACTTAGATCAGCAGACACAGGGCTAGTTCAGGTCCATAAAATCCAAATAGCCAGATGGGGAGGGAAAGCCTATCATACCAGGCACCCAAACTCTGGAACAGGCAGCCGATCACTTTTAGGCTACAGTCTGGTAGGCTTCAGTTTAGGAAAATGGTCAAGACTTGGCTTTTCCCCCCCCAAATTATTTCATTACTGTGCCTGGAGAACATACAACATGTCAGTCTCAGCACCAAGATGCCTCAGCATTTGTGCGCTCTACAAAAAGGTTACTTACTTACTTACCTTCCATTAAATCCCACAGCTCTGAGTACGCCTGTATCCCTAGATAATGAAATGTGCATGAAGCCCTGGGTATTTGCAGTTCTCTGAACCGGAATTGCTGCTCTGTGTATGTTTCCGCAAAGGAGTATGCACATGACTTATCTATATTAATTTGGAGTCCGGATAGTTCCCCAAACCCCGCCAGCAGTTAATCAGGTCCCGCAGCTCCTCGTGCAGATCTTTCAGATATAGGATCTTGTTGACACCTTAAAAGGATATAATATGTGTGTTATTGAGTAGAATCTGGTTGCCCCCGGCCTCTTGCCGAATCATCTGTGCTATGGGTTAGATTGCCAGTATAAAAAGAAGTGGAGAAACAGGAAATCATTGCTGTGTACCACCCAGTACCTGATCAGAGCTCGAGATGTTGGGTCCAGTTCTTATTCTCGCTGTTGGTGCTGTATACAGTTGTTTTACCAAATGTATGTTAGCAGGTGATATCTCATAACTGGCCAATGCGGTCAACATAAAACCCCAACCAATTGTGTCACAAACTTGGCAGACATCTAGGGGCAGGAAACCGGCATAGGGATAACATCCCCAAGCTGCGTCAATCACCTGAAGAAACAGCTGAATATTCAGGGAGGTATTGTGTTGTAGGACAAAACCACATTGGTCCATATGTATTCTGTGTTTAACAATGGTAAGAGCCTGTACAAGGGTAGCTCCATAGGTGACTTGTCAGGTTTCAGCATGGAGGTGACTAGTGTTCTCCAGTAGTAAGGAGCAGTGAACCCCTAGCAAGAGATGTTGCATAGAGCTTCTCTTGGTGTGGAACCAATCATGTTGCATACGCTGAATAAAATTCCAACGGTGGTACATCAGAACCCAGAGCTCCTTGATAGGCCCTCGAATCTCACTCGCCGTAGTGTGTGCATCTAGTGCTTCCTGTCATATAGAGTCCCTCTTCGTAACTGTCTTTGATTACAAAACGCTGCTATCTCTGCTGTGTCGGGAGGGGGTGGGGCTGTGTAAAACATAGTGTAGAAGTTGCTGAAGGCCGTATTGATTCCCCGCTGGGTAACTCTGCTGAGGTGAGCTTATCAACAAGAAAGGCATAGGAAAGGGGCTGTCCCAGATTAGGTGCACCAATAATGTGCCTGATTTGTTCAGCTCTGTGTGTATCTTCTGTGTGTGAGCCCTATAGTCTATTACTCAAAGGCATTCCAGGAGTTCCACATGTGTGATCCTAGCTTCCTGTAAGTCAGTGACGGCACCAGCGTTTGCTGCCGCTGCTCTCCCTAGGGGCCCATACTGTTCTCCAGGTGTCTTAGTTCTTAATGAATCTCCTGTCTAGCTCCCACTACTGCATTAATCGATGTGCCTTGCACTACAACTTGGGAAGGAGGCTCTATCAGTAGAAAAGTATGTATCAATGGCCCCAGCCTTGGTTTTTCTGAAGACTGTGTCCTCTACTAGCCATGACTGTAAGCGCCAGGTTGGGATCAGGGCTGGCACTCAGCCCCAAGCAAGTGTGATTTACACCCGAACACCAAAGTCTCACCATCTAATGTCCCCCTAAACTATACACAGTGGCCCTGCGTGTCAATTTTCGAGTCAAGCACCACAAACGGGACTCCTGCTCAAAGCCAGATCATGGGCCCCCTCAAGAAAACGGAGTAAGATGTATCAAAAAGTTGCCTTCTTTAACGTCTGTGAAGTTTCTGGGCCTCACAAGCCACTATGTCTCTTGTGTACTGACCCCATATCCCTCACATTCCTAGTTAGAATATTATAGTTTTTCACTACAGTTGGCATCTCTGGCATAACAAGACAGTCGTAAATAAACACGTCTCTCGCCCATTACCATTACCCCTCACCAGAACATCAGGTGACTTCTTTAAACCATAACAAACATTTCCCCACTCCTCACGCTCTACATAGTGGAGTATATGAGAGGTACGTAGATGTTTCTGGTGATAGAATAAACATGTTCGACCAAACCATAATCAACAAACAAAACAAACATTACTATATGACACTTTGTGCAGTTGCCTAGGCAGGGGACCAGACTTATCACGTGTGAGGCCCTACTAAGACAGGGGGGATAGCAAAGACTTGTGTCTCACATTGGAGCACCAGGAATTCCATACCGACATAACTGTCAGGGAATACCCCACATAACATATAATAATGTGTTGCAAATAGACTGGAGTAGACCGCCTACCTGATACTGAAGTCCAACCAGGAATGGCAAGGTATGAGAGCAAGGGAAGAGGAGAGAGGGAATATAGGTTGAGTGAGTAATAAGGGGATGGAAAAGGGGGGGGGAATGGGGTCATGAGGGGAAAATGAGGATGAACACTCCTTTATGATTTCACATGCATGATGTAACAGGAACAAAGGTTGTGTTGTAAAGTATTGATCACGTAAGGTCAAAAGGTACAAAGTGGAACAATCTCCCAACAAAGTTTAATTAGAGTGTGTGCTATCTGAGGTGCACATTAGGGAATAGCACCACACTTGTGTTGGAGTATAAGTCAGAGTTCCAACTCATTGAGGATCTTGAGGAGGGTTTCCGCTTGTGAGATTCAAGTGATGACATAGTCACCAGTATGGCAAACCTGCCCTCCAGGGCCTGTTGAGGTGAAGGTGCTGCCCTTACAATTGGCTGATAGACCCGCCTTTGATGCCAAAGTAATTCTTGCTCTCTCCTCTGAGCACGTTCTGATGGATGCAGGCAACATGCAGTTGAATATTGGCGTGCCAGCCATTCCCAAGCGGCAACACGAGTATCAACAAAACAAGGAGCGCTCATCGTGTATACACTTCAATCGGGCTGGGAACATTAATGCATAGGAAGACCCTCTGCACGTAGCTGCCACTTGACCGTTTGGAAGGATGCACGACGTCTCTGCACCTCTAGTGTATAGTCGAGGAAAATGAACACCATGGAATTGTCAACTCTGATGGAAGCCGCATCTCCGGCTTCGAAAGCAGGTGATCATGAGCCCTAAAATTAAGTATCCGTGCCACTATGGAATTAGGCGGTGCTGAAGGGGGAGGGACTATGGCGGGCACCCTGTGTGCTTGTTCCACTGTAAATAGAGGTGAAATTGATCTTCTAGAGATTAGAGTGAGTGCAAAGGTCATTCCCCTTTACACATTCTTGTGCAGTACTGCTGAGAGGATAAAATGCAATATGCTCCTTTTTTTCAACCTGTTATGTTTGCAAAAAATGCTGTGATTCTATTTCACATAATAACGGAAATGCAGCGCGACTTGTTGCATTTGAGCTCTGCTGCGTAATGCTGCTTTTTAACATACATTTTTTATTATTTTTTAAGAACACATTTTACTAATTCTCAAAAACTTTGTTTAATGTGTCAATAAGGTTAAAGTGCTACTTAAATGTCAAACTAAATAAATTAAATTAACCGAACACACTTCACGCAATGTAAAAAGAGAGTTGAAATTTTTCATGGACGTCAAAGTACTCTGAAGTTAATTTAACAAATTCATTTGCAATTAGGTTAATCTTTCACTCTAAAGCGCCATGCGTTGTGAAATTATTTATTGTAAGGAGAAAAGAAAATATAACTACATCCAAATGAAGCTGTTGGCATCACACATGACATGACATGGCAGGTTCTGTAAGGTCGCCATCAATTGTCTAATGTATATACCTTCATATATGGCATCACAATCATTGATAAAACAATTGATCACCTCACATTTGTTCACATTTGATCACATAGTTCAATTCCTAGACATTCTCTAGAGGTCTGTGTTGCACTACAATATGTATTCTCATCGAAATACTATACTTACTGAAGTGACAATGAGACAAGAATTCTAATCAGCAAAGAAGTGAAGAAAATGTTGGATCATATTATGGCCTATAATTAAGCTATGTGTTTGATAAAAATTGGACCCTGAAGGGGCTTCTGACATGTGTGGAGTGCATTAGAGTCTTTGGGGCAGATTTAGGAAGTTTTGCTGCAACACAGCACTGCAACCAATGTTCCTGCAATGCCTTGCATCAAAAGGTGAGAGAAAAAGAGCGCAATATCTACTAAGATGTGGAGCTGTTTTTCTCTTTCCCTATGCTGGTGCACTTTAGGCTTCTATGCGCCAACACACACGCACTCTTGCACCAAAGTGCAATGATTTGAATTATGGTACAAGGGTTTTGCATGCTCTATCATATATCCTTGAGAAAGAGTCATTTTGGAGTAAATCTACACACGTTAGTAGATAGGGCTGGTAGAATAGGAATGCAAGTGTACCATCCATGGTAGGCCCCTTTGCCGCAAAGTAGCGCCTAGCATTACTTTCCATAACTTTAGGCAACTTTCCAATAAAAATCATGATTTACTTTGGAAAGTACATACCACTACAACACTTTGCGCTGATGTTGTAAAACTATTGTGATGCAAATCTGGCCCAAACCTTTAGTAAATTTGGGCCTAATCTGTAGATGTTCACATATGTGTGATAGATTTCTTAGGATAAATAGAAAGCATCCTGCGATGGATTGTGCTTTGGGAGTCATTATGCCCTGTATTCTATTCTATGAAGCACTTGTAAAGTGTGTAGCTACCCGTAGGCAACCCAGAGCTGAAAGTGAGGCACAGTATTATTAGGAGAATTAAAGGGACCCATCATGGATTGAGCAAGTCGAGAGTGGAAGGTTGTCCCAGTTTGGCTACATTGTATATGAAGGAGCGTCCTCCATATTTTGCCCACTGGATGACAAGTACCTTAGCAAGATGGGTATGGGAGGAATGCAGGGATCTCCTGGAGGTGTAAGAGGACTTCAGTACACAGGAGATCAGAAGTCTTACTCAAGGATAGCCCTTTTAGCAATACAGAGTGATTTGAATTTAATTCTGTTAATTGGAAGCCAATGGAGAAGGCAGACAAATAGTCTGGCTGATTGATGTCTGGGCATTCTGCACTAGCTGCAGTTTCTTTATTGTGGCTTTAGGTGCTCCCACATTAACAGAGTTGCTGTGGTGCAGGCACAAGAATATTAACACTTGGACTACCAACCTCTTCGAAGTGGGGGAAGAAGAGGGAGAATCTTCTGAAGCATCCTCAAAATACCAAACAGATAGCATCGACTTTCATTATTTGGGAATCAAATTTAAGTGATTCAGCCATCCACATTCCCAAACTCATTATAATAGGTTTTGGAGCAGGGGAGGGGCTAAGCAAATTGGTCAGCTCATATTAAAGAATGGTTAGGCAGGACCATCAGCTCGGTTTTGTTTTCATTTAGTTTCAGACAGGAGCTCGTCATCCATTTGGCAACTTTTTGCAGAGAAGGGCCTAAAGAGGGAGAGGGGAAGTCATCGTTCTGAGTGAGAGTAAAAACAGTTGTGTGTCATCGGCGTAAGATATTATCAAGAGCCCAAAGGGAAGAACGACACCTGCAAGTGGTCTTATATACAGATAAAAAAAACAGTAGGGCTCGATGAGGAGTCCAGGGGTACTCCACATTTAAAAAGGATAAACTGTCGAACACCTGAAAGGTCCTATCTTCCAGAAAGGACTTAAGCCAGGCCAAGGCAGTTCCGGTTACTCCAGCACTCTGTGGTCTGTTAGCAAGAATAAACAATTCATCTGCTATGCTGTGCTGCCAAGTCAGTGTATACAACATGCCTCAAATCCTCACATGAACTGACTGGTGAGTCACAGCTTCCAAGAAGCTTTTGTGGTATGGTATGAAGAGAAACATTTTTTTCTCAAAGTTGCAACTGTTATAAACATTTTTTCTTTGCATTCCATATTGTAACATGCTTATGATGTAGCAGAGCATACTTACATGCATGGATGTTGCTATTAACCGGACTGTTTCCCATAGTCTTGAGGATGCCTTGACTACATTTTATGAGTTATTGGACCCGGTAACAGTGTATCAGCTTGTAGTTCTTGTGTTACAGTCCACCCAGCTTATAACGCCAAGTCTTTGAAGGCTTCAGAAGATTGTTTTTTCCGTCTTGTGACACAGGCACAGTCTCTAGTTCTGGCACCTAAATATGAGATTTTTCTCTCCACAATTGAGACTAGCACTGAGACACACGGATCCAAATCAGCATTTTCTTTTTCCTTCTAAGGGAAATAACAAGCCCAAATACACATACATCTATAACCTACTTGGAGCTGTTGGTATGTGGCCCTGACCTGCGAGAGCTGCTCCTACAGGCTTGCGGCGATTGCAGCTGAGCTATGGGCTGCTGGCAGGCTCATTGCTCTGCTAGAATATATCTTGATTCCCGCAACGTTTCATGGCTCTGAGTCAGACAGCCTGTTGCCTAACCTGAGGTAGTGCCCAATGAGCAGCCGGGCCAGGCAGTCAGGTTGTCATAATCTGAATACCCGTGGCGCTGCGGGGAGACTCACATCCTGCTGCCAGCGGGGAGTTGGTGAGCCCAGGCTGCAACCAAGGTGCTCGGCTCGCAGCACTGCCTCACAGTTGCCCAGGCACTATGGTCACGTGCCCCAGTGACATCAATTGTATTGCCAGGCCTGGGGTAGCAGTCAAGTGCAGTCATGAAGTCAGTGACTGAGAGAAAGGGGGGCCCGGCATCGGCCTGCCGCAAGTATGGCAGGTGCACGGCCCCCATCTGCTGTCTGGGTTGGGGCAAGCCCCGTCGCGTCACAATGACGCAACAGGCACGCCTTAACACTGATTGGACCCCGGGTCTCCAAGTGACCCGGAAGTGATTGAATCAGTTCTGAGTCACCAGGTAGGAAAGGCCAGGCTGGTTAGAACCGCCCTGGCAAGTGATGGGTTAAAAGGCCAGGGAGCACAGGAGTCTGCCTCTTTGACTCTGCGCTCCACGGCCTGCCCCTCCAGCCTCTAGAGAGGTTTCACAAGTGGGAATATTTTAGTGCATTCATACTCTTTACTAAACTAATTACAGACACCAAAAGTTAATTCTCTGTTTGATAAACGCCTGAGCGCTCCGACGGTGTTACAGGTAACGGGGCAGGTGAGGCACCTGCGGCTGAAAGCGGCTAGCAGATTACAGCACAACAACATCTAGGCATGTATAGTCTGCACAGCGCCAGTAGCTGCATAACTAAGAAGTACTTATGGTGCACGTGCTATTGTCCGTGGATAGGTTGGATTTATCTGATGAATGAAGGAACTTTTGTTGGGGACATGCCTTTATTTTGGAAGCTGACTGAGTTGCCCCCATTGATATGATTACCGGCGGGTGGTGCCTGTGGTGAGTTGGGCTGTTTTTTAACGCAGGACTTCCTCAGAACACAGCTAACAATCAAGGGAAACAACTCTAAGCGAGGAGGAGAGGGTAGGGAATTATACTTTCTGTCACCCGATTCTTGTTTAAATGAATGAATGAATGAATGGAGTCTTGTAACGTGCAACTTAGCACAAGGACATCAAGGGAACTAGTGTCACGTTAAGGGCTTTCCTGTGAAAGGAGCAGCGCTGCGTTCCTGCGCGGTGGAATAGTGGCCAGCCCGACCCTGCTTCACAGGGCTTGCAATCTTTTTTTTTTTCTTTGCCTACACCAAACCAAAGCGTTGTGTTTCAGGTTAAGGGAAGTTTCTCCACACAGCGAGACATTGTTCTTTAAGATTGAACTCACCCAAGTTTGAAACCTATGTCGAATTTATCTGCGCTATGTACTCTCAATAAGTTGAAAAGATTTTCTAGGCACAGTGGCACTAGAATTGTTTCTTGCCGATTAATCTTTAGTGGGATGTTTTCCTGTGTGCAATAGCATTATTCAGAAAATTGAATGCTGAATGACCAAGTGTGCCGCAAAGGTAGCTGCAGGAAAAAGAGCCAGGTGTTCATATTTGCTGGCCGTGGTATTGGCTGTGTAGGTGTTTTTAACTATGCACATGTTATAAGGCATTGCGGGGACTTGCTTCCAGCAATACAGAGCGAGGTTCCCTGAGAGTCTCTGACTTACTGGAAATTTTAAGAGAAAATGAAGTTACAGAAGTCAGAGAGACAAGAGATTTGTGGAAGCAGGCAGTCCCGTTGGTGAATCACCCTCTGCAGGAAATGCTGAAAGGGGCAGATGGGATGTGATGTCAGCATATTGCAATTCCAGGCAATCATGGTCGCCGGCAGTGTTTTTTGGGCTGTTTTGTATTTTGTGATTTATAATGCTGAGTCTAATTCTCAAAATGTTCCTCATGGAATATATTGGTGCTTGGTTATGCGCACTAAATTGGTAAAATTGATTTCAATGTTCCTCATGTAATTGAACTGGCTCTATGCTAAGCGATCCCATTTTAAATACTGATTTCATTAGTTCATTGTGTACTGCAAATGGTGCCATAAGTGTTTTAAATTGAAAGTCGGTTTCGAATGTTTCCTCTTGCATAGCAACTGGTGCTATGCTTGGAGCTCACAATTTAAAGTGATTCCGATGCTCCCTGTGTATTGCAACTTGTAGGCATGCTCGATGGAGAGTGAGTGCAATGTTCCTCATGTAAGGCAACTGGTGCTATGCTGTGTACATTCAATTGACTGACTCATGTAATGCAACCAGTTATACGCTAGGCGCTCTCAACTGAGTGATTTCAGTGCTCCTCATGTAGTGCAGCTGGTGCTACGTAAGCAATCTAAATTGAAGGTTGGATTCCAATGTTCTTGCTGTAGTGCATCTGGTGCAAGGCTAAGCGCTCTTAAGTGAAAGTCTGCTCTCAAAGTTTCTCATGTTCTGCAACCAGTTATATGCTAGAGGCTCCCAACTGAGAATGATTCCAGTGCTCCTCATGTGGTGCAGCTGGTGCTACGTAAGCGATCTCAATTGAAAGTTTGAATCCAATGTTATTGCTGTAGTCCATCTGGTGCAATGCTTAGTGCTCTCAATGCTCCTCATGCAGTACAACTGGTCCGCTGCTCTTATGGGTGGTTTATTTTGAGGGTGTGTTCAGATTGTGACGTGCCTATGTGTGAAAGTGGCAAAAAGGCTTAAAGTGATACTGACTAGCCAAAAAGCAGAACCTGAGTGAGGGTGCTTTTGAAGCATTTGCTTTTGACTCATAATTTGCTGACCTTGTTTCCATTGGTTATAGGTTTTTCGGGCACTTTGCCGCTATTGATCAGTGGTAATAAAGCTTATGCCCTCTGTGAGAGTTGTGATGGTGACTAAGTTTCCTATGGTTGACGTATCTGATTTACTGGTAATTCTCTTGGAAATACGTGGGTGTGTGCCATGGCCCGTGAGCCAAATGCTACAAGTGGGCTTGCACCACTAATTGTGCCACCCGCTGGGGTAGTCCTGTAACTGTATGATCACACCTATCATTGTAGGATCTGCGCACGCAGTGGAAAAATTGCCATATGGGCCCAAACCTTCTTTTCTTTACATATAAGTTACCTCTAGGGCAGGCTCCAGGATTCCACAATGGGTGACATTACCTACTGAGGGAGTTATGCTTAGCATATTACAGCAAGTGATTTACATTGTTTTGAGGTCAGGCCTACTTGGCACTGGCCTCAGTGAGGGTCACTCAAATGTATACTTTCAACGCTTATGACATCAAAGCAGTGCATCCCTGGGTATGCTGTAACACCTTCAAGGGTATACCTGTGCGCAGTGGGGTGGTAGATAGGAATTAGGGGTCTGTGTCAAAAGCCCTAGGAACCATTCGCAGCTATGGGTAAGCATTAGGAGTGCGTTAGGTCACGCGGTGCCTCTGCACCAGTCCGCTTATACACTTATGCATTGTATGCTGGGGTTTGCCACACAGCATCTATACACCCTCATGCTCATACACGTATTCACAATAATGTATGGTCTTGCACAGTACCGCTACACCCATGTGCCTGTGCACTCGTACCTTGGATGTCTGTGTGGTGTCACACAGTACCGGCGCACACCTGTGCATGTACAATGTGGCATTATATGCCTAGCGTTTGTCATGCAGTATGTCTGCACCCTTGTGCCTGTGTATTTACACAGTGAGATGTCCATGTGGGGTCACACATTATTGTCGTCCTTGGGCCTGTACAATTAAGCAGGCTATTCCTGTGTTGTCGCACTTTGGCTGGTGCACCTTTGGGGCATTTGGATGCCTATGTTAGATAGTACCTGTGAACAATTGGGTACTAACAGTATCTAAGCACCCTAAGCTGAGGGTGTGTGTGGAAAGGGGGGTACAGTCTCACGAAGTAGCGCTGGCTTGCGACTTGTTCTTGGTCATCTAAATCCAAAAGGCACTAATCATTGATGTTTGATCTTCATTTTATGTATGACTGGATCCACGTCTGATGCCTGGGAAGTGATCCACACCGCTATGACTGCAAGATGTGGACAACCAAGGCGACCAGTAGATCCAAAATGTGACTGGAAAGTGGGCGATCAATTCAAGGGCTCAGTCGGTGCCAGTAGGAGACGGTGCGGCCCATGCTCTATTGTTGAAGTGTATAAGTGTGTCAACCATGGAAGGTTGCCATTTGTGGTAAGTTAGCAGTACGCTGCCTTACAGGTGTATACCTTGCTGGCTTGACCAGAACACAGGTATTACGGGCAGATGCGGCACATCAACACCCTTGTCGTGGAACAATTATCTGCCATTACAGCGCCTGTGCTCACGGGCACCTTAATAGCGGACACTACAGTGTTGGGATGCTCCGTAGTAGGAGGATAGGCTTACACAGAGCTTATCCCAGGAACATAGTGGTCAGGTGTGGATAGTTCACGGTTTACATGATATGCTTATGGGAGAGCGCGGGGCCTGTGGGGCACTCCTTGGGTAGCCTTGAAATGGTACAGTTGCACCAGCAATGAGTGGCAAGGTCTGGGGTGACGTGATTATCCGGCGCACCGTGATGTTATCGATTGAGGCCAGGTAGGGGCTCCAAGACGGTGTGTCTTGTGCCTATGAGTGAGCCAGCCCTAACATTATCGTCCAACTTGGGAATGACTGGATAGAAAAGGGGGTTGGAAAGGAACACTAATCTCTGAAGTGAGTTGGTTTTCCACGTCTATGACCGATATACGCCCTGTGACAGGGACTCCAGAGATTCCGAAGGGGTGGATATTTTGGATAAACATGGGGCTCCACCCAGCATAGTTATTCTACCCTTGGGTGGGAACGATCTGGTAAACCTGGGGTGAAGGGGCCTGATGTTGGCCACAAGTTCAGAGGTGGGTTGGTTAGCTAAGACATGCCAGGGTTGCATCATAGTATGGTCTCAGGTGGTACCCAGATGTCAATCAGGGGGGAGATTCTGTAAAAGCATTGAATCACTCAGTAAGGAGGATCAACAATGAAATAGGGAAATTGTTCAGGTCTCCTCAACTACAGACAATCGCACACGGGTGTATCAGGGGGGAGCCGTGTTTCTTAAAAGACGGGGTCCACCTGACTAGAGAAAGGGAATGAAATCCTGTTAAAAAATATGCTAAGACATGTCAGGGCTGCACCATTGTGTGTTCTCAGATGGTACCCAGATTTAAATGGAGGGGGGAGTTTGGGTAAAAGCGTTGAATCACTCGGTAAAGAGGATAAACAATAAAATAGGGAAATTGTTCAGGTCTCCTCAGCTACAGATGATCGCACATGGGTGAATCAGGGGGGAGCTGTGTTTCTTAAAAGACGGGGTCCACCTGACTAGGGTAGGGAACTAAATCCTGTTATAAAATATAATGGCTTGGCTAGTGAGTTTAAGGACAGGGCATGTCCTTTCAGTATGGGAGGGTAGTGGGGGGCAGGTAATCAGTCAACTACACTGGCCTGTGGCGGTAAGGTCATGATTGGTGAGCAGTAAATTTAAAGTCCTTAGAGGGCATCCCCATTGTTGAATGGGGTCGTTCAAGAGGAGGGACACGTGGTCTCTCCCAGAACTCCAGGGGCAGTAACAGCCTGTTGGCTGGATGGGTACAGGGGAGGGGGAGTCACGCTTTCTTTAGGCTGGTTGGCCACCCCGCACATGCACAATGATGTCAGTAAACGGCACAAAGATGCAAGGGCCCCCTTTAATGGAGTTAATAGAGCATACGGGGGTAACCGGGGGGCAGTACCCTCACGGTAAACGGGCCCTCTGCGCATGCGCACTCTGACTGGAGGGCGTGGTTAATGGATAAAGATCTGACACCAGTTAGTGACCTTGTCGTAGGCCCAAATAAGATACGCAGAAAAGTAATTACTGTATGATTATGGTTCATATGTTAGATTCGTATAGGAAATACCTTGTATTAAATTTATGTTAAGGTTAGCCATCTGATATCTGTATATATCAATTGTAATCATTGTCATGGAACGTTTTCTGCGTAATCGTGTAAATATTGTTTATTTCATTTTTGTTTTCTTTTTATGCTTTAATATATACGGCCAGGTGTTGTACGACCCCTGCCTTCAAAGAAATCTCTCTCATGTCATGTTAATGTTTGATAAAGGATGCGGGGGGGGTTCCGGCAGTCCCTGGCCATACTGTCACCCGGTTATACAGAGGCCCGGGCTGCCAGGAAAGACTCTGTCACACTTAAGAGGCCAACTCACTCAGGACAGCTGGCACTAAGGAGGCAGGCATCAGCAAACCAAAATGAATGCTGTCCGCTGCTAACAGGAAATTTAAATAATTATTGATGTTGTCAACATATATTCATTTATGATATTTAGGCAGCTGGTATCAGTTGAGTCAGCCAAGAAGGTCTGTGTTGGGGTCCCTCAGCAGCGCTAGCGTGCAGTGCCAACACTGGTACCGGTTCCCCATTCACAAATGCCATTCAAATAGTTTCTTTTAAAATTCTGATAACTTTCTTGACAACTGGGCCCCCAGACATTGCTGCTACCTGGCACTGGCCGAGTATATTTACCTCCTTTACTCAGCAGACAAGTGCAGGTTGGTTGTCTTCCATTATTTGCTATGTAGCAGTTTTAAAAATGTCTTTGGGTTTATCGTTGCTCAAATTAGTGTAATTTCTAACATTTATATGTTTCCCTCACTTGATTTTGCTCGTGAGAAAGTGTCACTCATAGTTGTTGAGCTGTCACTCTTATTTAGACCGAAATTATGGCATTTCACGCATGGCATTCTGAAACCTTCGCAGCTATGAGCTCCACATCCAAGTTCACTTTGCAAGAGGAACTGCTTCAGTGTCTTTGGGCCTCATTTTACTTTATTGGTTGCCACAACAGTCCCCCGGATTGACAGAGGCCTGGCATATGACCCCCAGTGGAAGACCACCAACCACATTTTAGGATATCCTCTTACCTGGCTCAAATCTCACTGCTTTAATGCATCCACTGCACTAGCTGATGCTCTTAAGGCAGAGCTAAGTACCAAACATGCTTTTACATGGGTTTCCTCTCCATTTTCTTTTGTTAAACACTATAAAACCTCCAGAGTAGGGTTTCATGGTGCATAACAAAATATCCTTGATGTGCCAAGACGTTTTGCTAAATAGGACATGGCCTACCACCACTGGGTCAGCCAAGCAAATGGGTGAACATTTTCTAATGGTTAGCCAGGCGAAACTCCACCATCTGCCACTTTCTTCACCTCTAAATGCAGTTAAGTGAATCAAACCATGAATTTGGTGGCTGGGAAGCTCAATAACTTACCGTTGGGCCACTGGGTCATTAAATCTTAAATGAGTCCCTTTGTCTTCTTGAAATCTAGTGTTACATAAAGAAAGATGGACCAGCTAAATGGGAGTGCTAACTGCCCACAATGTTCAGTCGCTGGACCAGTTATTTGGGGGCCCCCCAGAAATAAAGTTTTGTTAGACCGTAGAAGTTTTGCCTTTACCTCCTATTTTTCAGAGTTCTGTCTTTATTGACCTTAGGGCTCTGTGCACTTTGACACTGCTAACCAGTGCTAAGGTGCTTGTGCTCAGTCCCAAAAACATGGTAAAATTGGTTACATCTGATTGGCATATTTAATTTATTATACATCCCTATAGAAGTGGAATGCTGTAGTAATTTTGGACTTGAGAGTTTTGAGAAGGAATGTGACTTGGTTTTGAAAGAAAGAAGAGAAGCTGGAGGAAGAAGAAAAGAAAGAAAAGAATGAAAATAATGAAAAATCATCTCAACATCCTGTGCACAAACATTGTGTGCATTCAAAGAAACTTGGAGTCAGTGCATCCTGTGTACTGAGAGGATGAAAATGCGCTTTACTATGAAAATAGAACCAAGATGGTAAGATTGTTTAATTGAACACAACCACAGTCCCCAGGCCAGAAAGTAGATGATTAAGCCGAGGCCGTCTTTGAAAAAGGTTTGACTGCAGGCCCCACGACCCTGGTTTTGACCATGACGCTAAAGTATAGCGTTCTCTAAATATAGGATCATTCCTTAAAACCATATGTATATAGGCATGTGTCCTTATTAAAGGACCTATTAGGAGTGGCAATAAACGGGGGTGGTTCTTAAGAAGAGCCAATAGGGGAATGGCTTGAAACATGTTGACCCCATTTTACTGAGATATGGTCTATTTTTTCTAGTATTCACCCCTGATTTTAACCTTGCTAACTAGGGGCGGGAATAAAATAGTGTCCCACTAGTTAGACATTTTTAACCTCACTTTGTTCACTTCTCTCCACTGCATAATCGGCGAGTCGCAGCACGCCTCAATCTGTAGAGGATTGGGATGAACCCCAATGATAAAGCATGCCATCTAGGTGGGTGAGAGGTCTCTAGAAAAAAAGCATTTTTTTAGAAAACGAAGACAGTGGATTTTCGCTGTATCTAAACATCAGTTCAGTTGGGCAGGTTTTCTTTAGAAGTACTCGAATTATTGTGTGACATGTTCTAATGAAGGAGGATAAACCTAGCCGCTACCTCTAACTTCCCCCTTGTTTTTTGGATTACTTGTTGGTTTAAATAAAGTTTTGCCTATTTTTCTAAAATGGTGTGTCCATTTGTAGTAATTTCACTGAGTTACTGCATGCATGCACAAATGCTTTATACACTGCCTCTGAGATAAGCCTGTCAGCGTGTGCCAAGCTACAAAGGCAGTGAGCAGCATTTATTTTAGAAGTATATCCCCCTTACCTTGACTAGGAAGAAGAGTCCCTACTTGAACAAAAGTACAAACCATTGCCAACTAGAGACCCCCATTTCTAACGATCATCTTCCTGCTGTGTCTAATAGTGATGCAGAGGATTTAAATGAATATGATTTATGTATAAGGAAATTGGACAACCACTATTTACCGCAAGTCAGTACCATTCTTAAGAGATACCATTTTGGAAGGAGAGTGCAAAAGGGAGCTGAGTATGTAAAGTATTACATCACAGATTTGAGGAAACTTGCATTATCGCATAAGTTTATGGGTACCATGGAGGAAAGTTTAAGGGAGCAGTTCATGCTGTGGTGCAGCATTGAAAAGGTCAGTGATGAACTATGGCAAAAGGAAGATCGCTCTCTTGGGAAAGTGTTGGTAGTGAAGCAAATTTACTACTCAATGAAATGTGTCAATGTAATTAAGAGGGTCTCAAGGTATGTGAATAATGCCAATGTGTTGAAACAAAAGTAAGGTTCTCAAAATTCCAAAGGGTTGGGGTAAAAAACTAATGACCAGAGAGGGTGATTCAGGTGTGGAGCAAGAAACAGTTGGCTTTCCACAAAGAATGTCCAGCAATAAAAGTCATGTGCAGAAATTGTGGCAAGAAAGGCCACTTCCAGAGTGAATGCAAAAGTAAAGGGGAAAAAACAAACTCAAAGGAGTGGTTGTACAACAAGACAATGGTGAATGTGACTTTGAATGTAGAACAATTGTTCAACAAGTTGAGAATTGGGACAAGAAGTGTACTTTTGATGAAATCCTAGTTGAAGGGAAAGAAACAAGTGTGTTGTTTGATTCAGGGGCCAAGAAAATGTCAGAGGTCAATGCTGTCTTCAAGTAGAAGTTGGTAGGAAAAGTGAACCTTAGGAAACTGGATATCAGACCATATGCCAATGGAGGGGAACCAATACATTTAAAAGATTATTTTGTATGTGTGATTGAGTACAAGAAAAGATATGTAACGACCAAGATACATGTTTCTGCAAAACGCCATAGCATCTTGAACTGGTTCCATCTAATAGATCTGGGTGTAAATTTGGATCGAAATAATGATCCACCTATATTCATCGAACAATCGGTTCAAGTGGTAAAACCTGGGGATGATGAGCTCCTGGATAAGGATTTTACCCTGAATTTAGTGAAAGAATTTCCATCAGTGTTTAGGGCAGATTTAGGTTGCCTGAAAGGTTATGTACGTACAATCAAGATAAGGGAAGATAAGGGAAGGAGTAAAACCATTATCAGTACACAACGTGCCATTTGTGGTGAGAGCGACGATGTGAGCGGAACTCGACAAGTTAGAAAAAGAGGGTGTGATAGAAGAAGTTGGAAGTACAGAATGGCTGACTCCGGTGGTAGTGACAAGGAAGAGCCGTGGAGAGGTGAGGTTGTGTGCAGACCTGAGGGAGCTGAACAAAGTTGTTGTGGTAGAGAAGTATCCCATTCCAGATATAGCAGGCATGCTAAGTTCTTTGAGAGGTGCCAGATAGAGCTGGATGAGAATTCCAAGGATGTCACCGCCTTTGCGACACCTTTTGGCACTTTTAGGAATAAAAGAATGCTGTTTGCGCTAGTGTCAACAGCTTCAGTGTTTCAGAGAGCAATCAAGAAGGTCCTGAAAGGATTAGAAGGTGTCAAGATATACCAGGATGATGTACTTATCTATGGCTTTGACATAATAGAACATGATGAGAGAGTGCGAGCAGTCCTCAGGAGGTTGAAAGCGCTGAACTTATCCATAAAAGGAGAAAATTGTAAGTTCAGGCAATCACACATTGAATATCTGGGTAATGACATTTCAGATAAAGGTTTAAAACCAAAGGCTAGTTTGGTTGGCAAAATCAGTGGGTTATTATCACCCCAAACCAAAGAGGAACTACTCAAATTTTTAAGCATGGGTGACATTACTGCAAGTTTATACCCAATTTTGCAACGAAGAGTGTGGAGGTAAGGGGACTATTAAAAAAGGGTGCAGAGTTTGAATAGAATAAAGGTTGTAAAAAAGAGTTAAAGTTAATAAAACATGTACTAGCTGCAGCCCGCAATCTGAGAAATTCTCATCCTAACATGAAGTCCACATTAATTATGGTTGCGAGTGTAAAAGAATTGGGATGAGTATTTTGATACAAGAAGAGAAGGATAATGCAAAGATCATTATGTTTGTGTCGCAGAGCTTATTGGGACCAGAAGCTAGATACTTGGTGATTGAGAGGGAAGGTCTGCTAATATCTTGGGCAGTGAGGAAAATTTAGACTGTTCTTTGGGGCTGTGAGTTCAAGGTTAAGATGGATCACAAGCCTCTGAGGGAGGTTTTCTATAAGAAATGTATCAATACTGTATCAGGGAGGAAAATGGATAGTGGCATTACCGGAGTATCATTTAGTCATGGAATATATACCTGGAGCAAGTAATGTGTCAGAGCTTTGTCTAGGTTGGCGGCAGGTGAGGATGAAATATCGAGTGGAGATGACGAATTGAAAGAAAATAAGAGTGCTTGTGCCATAGAGGGAATGGTGATTTCTGAAGAGGAGGTATTTAAACTGTTGAGGTCTGGTTGGTGCAAGAATGGTGCTTACGGTCAAATATACCAAAAATGTTATACCCTAAGGAAGAAATTATTAGAGAAGCAAGGACTTTTGTTTGGGGAACAAGGTTGGTTCCGCTAGTTCTCTTGCAGAATTCATCGATGAAATTGGCTCATGAAGGGCACCTCGGGATATCAAAAACAAAGGAGAGATTAGGAACCATGTATTTGTGGCAATGAATGGACATGGATGCAGAACGAATAGTGAGAGAGTGCATCTAATGTATGATGAGTGACAACATACTTAAACCAGAGTGTAAGCTGTGGTTTTGAGGAAGGTACTGGGGAGACCATGGAATGAAGTTGTGATTGACATACTAGGGCCAATTCAATTGAATGTAGGATCCACAGGTGTCATTTACTGATGGACATATTCTCGAGATAGCTGGAAGTGACTTTTATCCAGGGAGTGGAAACAAGACATGTGGTAGCTTTTATTAAATAACTTATGAGCAGGGAGGGAATTTCCAAGGTGTTGCAGAAAATAGGGTGCAATTGGTCTCAAGAGATATGGAAGAGTTTTTGATAAAAAAGGGACTAAACACAAAACATGTGCATTATATCACTCAGAGGCCAATTGTATAGTAGAACACTTCAAAAGGGTACTGCAGGAGTTTATCAGGATAGCCAGAGACACTGCAGCAGAGTAAAGAGGAGAAGTGTCAAAGTGTATCGCTTGACTCCATATTTAGTTACTGGGAAATCTCCATTTGAACTGTTCAGAAGGAGGAAACCTATCTTTGTTATGTCACCTTATTGAGTGAATGTCAAATGTGAGAAGAATGAGTGTAAGACAGTACAAAAGAGGGAGGTGAAGTCAATGGAGGAGAGAAAACAATGGTTTGATGAGAGAAGAATTATCAAGGTCACCAAAGTACAAGTTTGTGATTGGGCAAGGATCAGGATGCTGGGGGTAGCATCACATTTTCTGGACCGATACGTGTAATAAACATTTTTAGTATTGCTGTTAATACTGCTGACACCAAGTGTGGATTCTCAAAAGGTTGGTGGTGGCGAGACACAATGAACAAACAGAGAAGGTTGGAGAGACAATGAAAACAATAAATAGAAAGTAAGCAAGAGTCAAAGAAAGGTGCAGACACCTAGATATTTGGATTAATATGAGAGAGATTGGTTAAGCAATATTTTTGATGCATTACTATCCTTAGAATAACTTCATCAAATGGTACTTAGGATGCCTTAGTAAAAAGGTACTTATGGGGCATATTAGTTAGTGTTGTTTGTAGATATTTTACATGTAATTTATTTTATGATTTGTCAATTTATTGCGGACAGTCTGTGTTATGAAATAGGCTTGTTTATTTGCTATTTTTATGAGATGGGGTGTGTGGTAACTAGGGGCTTGAGAGGCTTGAGCTGTAATGTGAGTGGAACAGCATGGTAGTTGAATGTTCTCAAGAGAATGGTACCATTTTCTCTTCAACTGGAGTCCGACCAGAAGAGGATAGTTGGAATGATTCTCCTATAATCTGAATCTTAATAAACCTTCATTTAACTACTTTTCAAGCCTGTGACTCTTACATCATTGGATCAACCAGCTTTCAATACATACCCATATACCCAGGTCTCTTTGCAGCCTCAATTCAGTTTTGAACTTGGCTAACTAACCCCTTTGCCAAGCCTAGGATTCCCTTTTTTAAAGCATGAAACACCTGTAAGGTAGGGCCTAAACAGATCATAGGGCAAGGTTCTTTGTAATTAAAAAGTTGGATATGTACTTTTATGTTTTACATGTCTTGGTAGTGAAAAATGTGCATATTCATTTTCCACTATTGTGAGGACTACATCTCCCATAGAATAACATTGAGTTACCCTATTACAATTTATAAGTGATAACATTTGATTGGGAGCAGATAGGAAAATCAAGTTTGTTGTCTCAGGAATTGCAATTTAAAATCCTCTTTAATTGTAAAGTTGGATTTAAAGTCTCAATTCTGAGAATGCCACTTTTAGAAAGTTATTATTATTATTACTAGAAGAGGGCAACCCAATACTCCCCAAGGAACTGGGTAATGTAAATTAATAGAAAAATTGCGCCTTGAGGTATTATTTTCTCTTGTTAAATCTTTTTTGTCACAGGTCATATACATGTACAGTAACTAAAAAGAACATCAGAAAACGTGGTATTTTCATTTAAGAACTTTATATCATATCTGGAATCAATATATTTAATTCAACTTTTATATAAACCAGGCAACACAAAAAAACACTACTACATTCAATATATTCTCAGTAGTGTGTTACACCGTTGGTATAGTATGTATAGACCATATATATACATAGAATGCTACTGTAAGCACAGTCAGCTTAGTCCATCATTTTCTTTTTAACAAATCCTGTTGTTGGTGATTCCTAACCCAAAACGGTGCCTGGGCGTCGACGTTTCGGTCTTTACTGTATAAATCACACCAAGACCATCATCAGGACTAATGTTGCACAAAATATCTACAAAAAATATATACAATATGTACAATCAGTCACTATACAACCACATTCAAATGTCCAATATACTTAATCGTCTGCTGACATTAAACCATCACCACACCCAGTGTGACTGAATATATAGCAACCACCACCACACGGCATAATACTCACTGAGAAAATGTATTTACTCCGAATTTTCCAGATCTCACTCTGGCTTCTCCACAAATGTAAATCAAGTACAACTATCGCCCTGAAATAGGTGCAGAGACATAAAACGGCCAATCAGTGTAACTACAAACCATACCTATTCAACACTTATGGCATCGACATCAGTTCACTGCTTACCTCTATTCAAATCTGAGAGCGTATCAAAAAACACTGCGAGCGTATCAAAAAACACTGTGAGTCCACAGTTTAACTTCATGTACATAACGTATTATCTAGAAGACACAAGCAAGGAGGTCCGCCATCAAAATCCTGTCCCATTTTATCTTAACATCTTCTAAACCCTCAAGAACAGCGTTTCTACTTACTCGTATGCACCGCCATCGACGGGACCTATCCTCGTCACTTTCACTTCGCGTCTGCTAACAAACGCGCGAGGTTGAATAACACTATTCCCGTGGAGTGTGCACATGCGCATAAGACCCCAAAATCGGTAAACACTGCCGTGGCCATATTGGAATGGTTGATCTTCTCCGAAAATATAGAGCGGTGAGTCATGCAACTATATACGAACCACATACTCAGAATTACTAAATCACTACACCAAAACCTATACAACGATTAATTAAAAACTCTCTCTTATTTCTCTCATCATAGTTTCATAATAATGCCATTCTAACCAGGCACTAACACGCTATAAGCAAGCGTTCCTCACCTAAGGGGAACCCATAGAAGACTACTATTTATAGACTGTATACAAATCATATTCATTGGTGCCCAATGCACACAACAATACAGGGAACAATCAAAGAGTTGCCAGACTGTGCCATTCCACATATTGATTCAATCCATGCTCAACTGTTCTACTTGTCCATATCCATTTGTTCTCTTTTAATGTCAGCAGACGATCCACATTGGTCCTTCTTTTTGAGCCCTTAACCACTTCCAGTACAAACCACTTCATATCTTTGGGACCATGCAAGTTATGGATGTAATGGTCTACTAAAGGTGCTGTCAGTACCTTGCATCTGATTCGTGATTGATGTTGTGATATTCTCTTTTTTATTTCCTGTGTGGTTTTTCCAATATACATCAGACCACACGGGCACTCAATGCAGTAAATGACATTCTTTGTCATACAGTTTGAATGATGTTGTAGCATCACTTGTTTACCATTCAGAATACAGGATTTGGTCATAGCAGTGGTATCACATACAGTACATTGTCCACAAGGATAGTGTCCCACAATAGGTGCCAATCCCCATTGATTCTGTATAGTGTTCATACATGGTTCTCTATATGTTTTAACCAAATGATCCCGTAAATTCCTGCCTCTCTTAAAAGCAAAACGGGGAAAACTCAATTGTGGTTCCACTTTCTGTACTAAGTGCCAGTTCTTGGATATAATCTTTTTAATTTGAGTTGACTCTGTTCCAAAAGTAGTGACACACGCTATTGTGTTTTCAGCTTTATCCTTTGCTTTATTCTCGTCCAACAGTGCTGTACGATCATAATACCAGGCCCGTTTAAGAGCCCGTTTGACCATTCTGTGCGGATATTCTCTAGCACCTAGTTTCAATTGGAGGATTTTGGCCTCTCTAAAATAATCCTCTTTCCTAGTGCAATTTCGTTTAATTCTTAAAAATTGGCCAAAGGGGAGATTATCCCTTAAATTCCTGGGATGATGACTTGAATATTTCAGCAGAGTGTTGCGAGATGTAGGTTTCGTGTATAAATTAACCACTAAACTACCATTGTCATTAATTACTTGTAGATCCAGAAAATTTATACAGTGATTGCTATGCTCAATCGTAAATTGTAAGTTATTATTTTGTTCATTGAGCCATGTATGGAATGATAGTAAATGATCTTCAGAGCCTTCCCAAATCAGGCAAACATCGTCAATATACCTTAGGTACTGTTTGATATGTGTCTCAAAGGGGTTATTGTTGTGAATGATCTTATCCTCAAAATCTGCCACGTACAGGTTCGCTATGTCCGGGGCAAAAATTGCCCCCATTGCCACTCCTTTACGTTGGCCATAGAAGTCCTCCTTAAATAGGAAGTAGTTACGCTCAAGGGCTATTTTAGCACATTTAATGACAAATTCCACTGGTACTTGTGTGGGACGGGTCTGGGTTTCTAACACTTTCTCGAGAACTTTTAAAGCCTCGTTCTGAGGGATATTAGAGTATAAACTCTCAATATCCATGGTAACTAGAATATTTTTGTCTGGATCAAATGGCATCCCTTCCAGGGCATTTATTACACTAATACTATCTTTAGTGTAAGATTTAGTCAATGGCACAAAGGGTTTTATAAAGTAGTCTACATACTCCGCCAAGGGTTGTAAAATCGACCCACACCCCGCCACAATTGGTCTTCCGGGGGGGTGCTCTGCGTTCTTATGAATTTTGGGGAGTATGTAGAATGCCGGAATTGTAAACTCCTTCTTATTTAGGTAATCAAATTATTTCTGGCTTAACCACATCCCCTCCAGGCCCTCTTTACTTGTTGCAAGTATTTCTTTCCTTATCATTTCTGTGGGATCTCCTCTCAGTTTGGTATAATGTAGGTCATTGTTCAGTTGGCGTAAAGCCTCCCTCTCGTAGTCTGCTTTATCCAGTACTATTATACTGCCCCCTTTGTCAGCGGGTTTAATATAAATGTCATAACGCTTAGATAATGCATTTAATATCTCATGTTGTTCCTTACTGAAGTTATACTTTACAAACTTCCTCTTATCATTGAAAAGTTGGTCTAGCTCAACCAGAACTGTATTCTCGAACGTTAACAGCTCTTTGGGCATTAAGTTATTGGAAGGGTAAAACGTAGATGGACACCGTAAACCCGTCACATTGTGGGAATATTCCAGCAATATTTACTGAGGACGAGGACTTTAAGTTGGGTTTTAGCTTTGTGTCCAATAAGTGCTCGCGCAGTTGGATGGTGCTGGGAATTGAAACTGCGTTAAAGCATATCGATAAACTTAAACAAGAAATAGCAGATTTGGAAAAACAAGTTAGGGAAGACCAAACTGTTACTGATGCTGAGGAGTTCCTAAAGAAGTTAGAGATACAGATAGCTGATTTCTTAAAAAACAACATTCTGAAGAAAACTGAGAAGTTACAAAAAGATTTAAAGTATTATTCAAAGGAACGCACTTATCCCTACCTTAAGAAAGAATTCTTCCAACAAGGTCAAACACATTGGGCTCCTAAACAACTAACATTTTCTGACACAGCTTCGTCAAATTCAGATGATAGTACTAACCGAGCAGGGGGTTCCAACCAAGGCTATAATAGAGGACAAGGCCGAGGCCGTTTTTTAGGGAGGGGTCAGACTCCACCACGGGGACGAGCACGGGGAGGACGCAGGGGTCAATACAGGAATCAATATACCCCGGGCTTCCGACAAACCAGGAACAATTATTACGAGTGGTAAGAGATATGGAAACACCTGTAGCAGATGAGGTTGAGAATCCTATGCTGGAGGTTGTACCTATTTTTAATCTCTCTAGTCATGAGCTTACAAGACAAGAATTAGAACTCCTGAGCCATGGTTTGTCATATGTACCCACCAATAGGAATGACCATTTTACAACGCAGATGGAAGTACACAGGTTTTTCCGTACGTTACGTTTGAAACATTTCTTTAATAAGACTACGACCCTCAATGACTCCCACAATGTGACGGGTTTACGGTGTCCATCTACGTTTTACCCTTCCAATAACTTAATGCCCAAAGAGCTGTTAACGTTCGAGAATACAGTTCTGGTTGAGCTAGACCAACTTTTCAATGATAAGAGGAAGTTTGTAAAGTATAACTTCAGTAAGGAACAACATGAGATATTAAATGCATTATCTAAGCGTGATGACATTTATATTAAACCCGCTGACAAAGGGGGCAGTATAATAGTACAGGATAAAGCAGACTACGAGAGGGAGGCTTTACGCCAACTGAACAATGACCTACATTATACCAAACTGAGAGGAGATCCCACAGAAATGATAAGGAAAGAAATACTTGCAACAAGTAAAGAGGGCCTGGAGGGGATGTGGTTAAGCCAGAAATAATTTGATTACCTAAATAAGAAGGAGTTTACAATTCCGGCATTCTACATACTCCCCAAAATTCATAAGAACGCAGAGCACCCCCCCGGAAGACCAATTGTGGCGGGGTGTGGGTCGATTTTACAACCCTTGGCGGAGTATGTAGACTACTTTATAAAACCCTTTGTGCCATTGACTAAATCTTACACTAAAGATAGTATTAGTGTAATAAATGCCCTGGAAGGGATGCCATTTGATCCAGACAAAAATATTCTAGTTACCATGGATATTGAGAGTTTATACTCTAATATCCCTCAGAACGAGGCTTTAAAAGTTCTCGAGAAAGTGTTAGAAACCCAGACCCGTCCCACACAAGTACCAGTGGAATTTGTCATTAAATGTGCTAAAATAGCCCTTGAGCGTAACTACTTCCTATTTAAGGAGGACTTCTATGGCCAACGTAAAGGAGTGGCAATGGGGGCAATTTTTGCCCCGGACATAGCGAACCTGTACGTGGCAGATTTTGAGGATAAGATCATTCACAACAATAACCCCTTTGAGACACATATCAAACGGTACCTAAGGTATATTGACGATGTTTGCCTGATTTGGGAAGGCTCTGAAGATCATTTACTATCATTCCATACATGGCTCAATGAACAAAATAATAACTTACAATTTACGATTGAGCATAGCAATCACTGTATAAATTTTCTGGATCTACAAGTAATTAATGACAATGGTAGTTTAGTGGTTAATTTATACACGAAACCTACATCTCGCAACACTCTGCTGAAATATTCAAGTCATCATCCCAGGAATTTAAGGGATAATCTCCCCTTTGGCCAATTTTTAAGAATTAAACGAAATTGCACTAGGAAAGAGGATTATTTTAGAGAGGCCAAAATCCTCCAATTGAAACTAGGTGCTAGAGAATATCCGCACAGAATGGTCAAACGGGCTCTTAAACGGGCCTGGTATTATGATCGTACAGCACTGTTGGACGAGAATAAAGCAAAGGATAAAGCTGAAAACACAATAGCGTGTGTCACTACTTTTGGAACAGAGTCAACTCAAATTAAAAAGATTATATCCAAGAACTGGCACTTAGTACAGAAAGTGGAACCACAATTGAGTTTTCCCCGTTTTGCTTTTAAGAGAGGCAGGAATTTACGGGATCATTTGGTTAAAACATATAGAGAACCATGTATGAACACTATACAGAATCAATGGGGATTGGCACCTATTGTGGGACACTATCCTTGTGGACAATGTACTGTATGTGATACCACTGCTATGACCAAATCCTGTATTCTGAATGGTAAACAAGTGATGCTACAACATCATTCAAACTGTATGACAAAGAATGTCATTTACTGCATTGAGTGCCCGTGTGGTCTGATGTATATTGGAAAAACCACACAGGAAATAAAAAAGAGAATATCACAACATCAATCACGAATCAGATGCAAGGTACTGACAGCACCTTTAGTAGACCATTACATCCATAACTTGCATGGTCCCAAAGATATGAAGTGGTTTGTACTGGAAGTGGTTAAGGGCTCAAAAAGAAGGACCAATGTGGATCGTCTGCTGACATTAAAAGAGAACAAATGGATATGGACAAGTAGAACAGTTGAGCATGGATTGAATCAATATGTGGAATGGCACAGTCTGGCAACTCTTTGATTGTTCCCTGTATTGTTGTGTGCATTGGGCACCAATGAATATGATTTGTATACAGTCTATAAATAGTAGTCTTCTATGGGTTCCCCTTAGGTGAGGAACGCTTGCTTATAGCGTGTTAGTGCCTGGTTAGAATGGCATTATTATGAAACTATGATGAGAGAAATAAGAGAGAGTTTTTAATTAATCGTTGTATAGGTTTTGGTGTAGTGATTTAGTAATTCTGAGTATGTGGTTCGTATATAGTTGCATGACTCACCGCTCTATATTTTCGGAGAAGATCAACCATTCCAATATGGCCACGGCAGTGTTTACCGATTTTGGGGTCTTATGCGCATGTGCACACTCCACGGGAATAGTGTTATTCAACCTCGCGCGTTTGTTAGCAGACGCGAAGTGAAAGTGACGAGGATAGGTCCCGTCGATGGCGGTGCATACGAGTAAGTAGAAACGCTGTTCTTGAGGGTTTAGAAGATGTTAAGATAAAATGGGACAGGATTTTGATGGCGGACCTCCTTGCTTGTGTCTTCTAGATAATACGTTATGTACATGAAGTTAAACTGTGGACTCACAGTGTTTTTTGATACGCTCGCAGTGTTTTTTGATACGCTCTCAGATTTGAATAGAGGTAAGCAGTGAACTGATGTCGATGCCATAAGTGTTGAATAGGTATGGTTTGTAGTTACACTGATTGGCCGTTTTATGTCTCTGCACCTATTTCAGGGCGATAGTTGTACTTGATTTACATTTGTGGAGAAGCCAGAGTGAGATCTGGAAAATTCGGAGTAAATACATTTTCTCAGTGAGTATTATGCCGTGTGGTGGTGGTTGCTATATATTCAGTCACACTGGGTGTGGTGATGGTTTAATGTCAGCAGACGATTAAGTATATTGGACATTTGAATGTGGTTGTATAGTGACTGATTGTACATATTGTATATATTTTTTGTAGATATTTTGTGCAACATTAGTCCTGATGATGGTCTTGGTGTGATTTATACAGTAAAGACCGAAACGTCGACGCCCAGGCACCGTTTTGGGTTAGGAATCACCAACAACAGAATTTGTTAAAAAGAAAATGATGGACTAAGCTGACTGTGCTTACAGTAGCATTCTATGTATATATATGGTCTATACATACTATACCAACGGTGTAACACACTACTGAGAATATATTGAATGTAGTAGTGTTTTTTGTGTTGCCTGGTTTATATAAAAGTTGAATTAAATATATTGATTCCAGATATGATATAAAGTTCTTAAATGAAAATACCACGTTTTCTGATGTTCTTTTTAGTTACTGTACATGTATATGACCTGTGACAAAAAAGATTTAACAAGAGAAAATAATACCTCAAGGCGCAATTTTTCTATTAACTTTTAGAAAGTGGCATTTTTGTGCCCTTAACATTCAGTGCATGCAGTCCATTCCGGGGTCACATGACTAGGTGTGAGTGGTAGTTGGCCTTTGTTTATTCCGCCCAGAAAGCCACAGAATAGAAAGTAGGTATGCCATCTCAGGCAGGATTACGGCGGAGCTGTGCATAGTCCAACTTACACATCAATAGTCTGTGCCCTGCTCACACACAAAAAACGTCATGCCAGCATTTTGGCCTGTAGCCAAGCGGGAGCCATTGAAGAGAGGATGGACATTTGTGACGCTTCTATGGGGTAATCCTCTAAGAGTTTCTCCCACTTCAAAGGAGGCACCATGTATATTCCCTCCTGAACCTGCAGAAGGAGTCTCTGCGGACTGCCTGCTGCTGTGGCCTGCTGTGTACTTAAGAGGGACTGCTTTGCTGCACCTAGAAGGACTGCTCTGCTGCCTGAAGCCCGCTCTGAGACCCAGAGTTCTGCCCTGCTGCTTGAGTGACTCTAACCATCTTGAACCCACACCATGATCATGCCTGAGTGAGTCCAGACCCTCCAAGTGGTGTATCTCTAGTTCTGAACCCTTGGAAGTGGTTCTAAAGGTACCCAGATAGCCAAACCCAAAACCTGGGACTTAGAAATCTGTGACCAAACTAGTGCTCCTAGACCATAGAAGAGACCAGAACTTACCTGCTCATTATTCTGCCCAAGGTGCATTGCCAGTCAGCCTGACTTCGCGGCAACTTCCACTACGTTCTTCTCTGCAGCAGCAAATCCTGTTCAGTGACTCCTTATTAGAAGTGGTGAAGTGGTTTTCTACATCGTAGAGCCCTCATCGGTTACAGCCTGCAGCTTCGATCTGCTGGAGATACCCAACTTCCCCCAAAAAATGCTAAGTCTGAACAAAAGAATCTTTACCACAACTTTGTCCAGCACCCCCCCTCCTCCCCCCCAATGCCTCACCCTCCTCGGACTCGACTAGCTGCCATGCCCCACTACTCAGACATCTTTTTCTTGAAATTTCTTCTGAGTCCAAAGGCAAGGGGAGAGCAGGCCCATTCTGCTTTATACATTATAATCTCCCTCAATTGCAGTCCGGCATAAGTTTTGACTTTGTCCTGGTCTTACGTGACTAGATGTTTGCAGTTGGCTTAGATCTTTTAGGCACAATGTCTCCAGGAAACTATGAAAATTCATTACGCTGGTTCTAGCAATTGAATTTTTGTCATTTTGGTGTAAAAGAATGTATACAAGTTACTCTACTTTTCTAAATTGGTGTGGGATTTTTCTTGTGTTGTGTTTTCACAATATGTCTGTTTGTTTCTGTATAAATACTTTACACATTGCCTCTAAGTTTAACCTGACTGCTTATGTGCAAAGTCACCAGAGGGTCAAGCACAGGTTAGTGTAGTGACTTTTGGGGTTCGTCCTGGCTGACACCATCTGTTGGAATCTTTGCAGATGCCCCCCACTTTTTGCCCCATTTTAGACTGCTAAATGCTGTTTTTTGACTCTGCCAGTGCGTGGGATCTGCTAAGCAGGCCAAAGTGGCCATGCTCTTTCCCCTAAAAGTGATGTGAATTGCCACACCCAAATGGCAAGGTACTTATCCCCCTTATAAGTCCCTAGTATATGGTGCAAGTGGGGCCCAGGGTAAAAGTGGTGAAGGGGTACCAAGGCTGTAGCACTGTCTGTGCCACCCTGTGTGACTCAAGTAAATGTGTGTCTGCAGGTCTGCCATTGCAGCCTTGCACAAGCAGACTGTCTGCTCAAGAGGGAATCTACACACATCTTGTGCTGTAGAGCCAAACCACTGCCTTAATGTAAGTAAGTCATTCTTAAGTTTGTCCTTCTAAGCCCATGAGGTAGAGTGGATTATATTAAAGGTGTGGATATATATGTTTATACATAAAAAGAGGAAGACAGAGGCTTGGTTTATCCTCCTTATTGAAACTTGACAAACAAAAACCGAATACTTCAAAGAAAACTTGCTCAAAGGAATGGTGATTGGATAGAGCGAGAATCCACCGTAAACGCTAACTAGAAACAGGAAAGTAAACTTTTTTCTAGAGACCCCTCACCCACCAGGGTTGCCCATAGGTGGCACGCTTCATCATTGGGGTTCATCCCAATCCTCTACGGATTGAAGCGTCCTGCGACTTGGTGATTACACTGCAGCAGCACTTACTGGTGTAATTCAAAAGAGTGAAGTAAAAGGAATTGGAAAATATGAACTTAAAAATACCTAACTAGCGGGCGATTCACATGGATTCTCGCTGTGTCATATCACCATTCCTTTGGTTTTCTTCAAGCTATTCGATATATTTGTTTATACATATATATCCCTGTTGTAGCCCTTTAAAACAAGGTATTACTGTAAGTCCTGATAGCCAACTCAATTATGGAACAAATGAATTGTGTCATTTTTGTTGTGAAAAGCCATTCTTTTTCATCTCCTACATAATTCTCTTGTCGAGGGAGGGCTGGCTTGCACAGGGGTACAACCCTGAGTGGGTGCCCCCCTAGGATATAGTGACTCGGTGCCTTGGCCGGCTTCCCCAGTCTGTTTGCTGCCAAGACAAGAGTCTGCCTTCCTGGTGGGATATGCTAGCCATTGATGGAGACAAATGCCTGGGCAGGAAGGAGGTCACACCTCCCCCTACCAGGATGACTAGTGTGTACTATCATCAAGGCGGTGAGCTTCAAAGGCTTCAATGCCCTTGATTGCAGTTACTTGTCCCCCACTCAAGAACAACGCCCTTCCAATCCTGTCAAGCCCATCAGGTGGGAACATTAGTTTTTCAAGAGGTGTACATCTCCAAAAGGCTAGCCACACCTTTAGGGTGTGCTGAGTGGTTTGTACAGCCAAGGAAGGGGCCTGCCATGTTGGAAGTCCCTAAATTAGAGGACTCTGGGTAAAAAGGAGACATACACCCATAGGATGTTGTCATCACAGGAGCGGGTTAGCCGCAGGGACCAGTACCCACACACCCTAATGGCCCCTTAACTAGGACTTCTTTTGACACCTTGGTTGCTCATGACGAGCTCACATGAGGCACAGTGAAACTGTGCTCATGTCGAGCTCAGACCGCCATGAATGCCGCGAAACGTACACATGGGGATAATTCCCCTGCTGTGCTGAGCGTTCCATGGAAAAGGGCGTGATCATGACGAGCTCAGCTCGTCATGAGCACAGCGCCACCGTGCTGCGTGATGAGCCAAGCTCGTCATGAGCACTGCGGCACCGCGCTCAGCCCCCTTCCCTCCAGCACTGCGGGGGAATTATCCCCACGGCGAAGGGGTTAAGGGGCTCCTTGGCACCAGTACCTTAGTTCTGACTTTGAATCTGAGAAGAAGCACAAATAAAACACGGTCACTGTACCATGTGTTTGACATGTGTCCATGGTAAAAGCTCATTGCTCCCAGCAAGATAGACTCCCTCCAGTGGACACCAGAAACTGGAGCAGACCCCCTTGGATTGGTAGGACAAGTCCCCAGCAAGCTGTAGGAAAATCAATGTGCTGCATGAGAAGAATTGCGACCCACTGGGCAGAGAGGTAGCTAAGCTTTAAACAAGGTTCAAGCCACTACTCCACTTCTGTCGACCTCCAGCCGCCGATGTATCCGTGGACTACATTTGCTGCAACCTAGGCTTGGTGATCACCATTTGGGTGATCGACCCCTTGAGTGACATCTCCAGACCTAGAGCAACTCACAGAGACAGTGACTGACATCAACAATGACCTCACTGCTGTGTTCCTGCACCTTGAAGTTGTAGTAGTCAAGTGTGTGGTAAAGCATCTTTGGTGCAACCTGCTCCAGTGATTGACAGCTGCCAGCTACAACTGCACCCGGAGCAGCTGAGCAAGGAAGTAGAAATCAAGTTGTTGAACCCGGGCTCTAGGACTCAAAGGCCTCCACTCTCCGTGAGTAGAAAGGAACTCCATCTCCATTTTTGGTTTTGACAAGTGCTGCAAGTTTGACAGCTCCCTTTGATCCCTTTCATTGCTAAGGACAACCAAGTCACCTCTGCACCAAGACTCCCTGGGCAAAGTAACAAAGTAAGACCTATTGAAACTTGGTTTAAAGACCCACAAGACCTTATCCACAAGAGGGCTCATTTGAACTCACCCTGCAAGTAACCGAGAGTCACCTGCGTATTTCCACATTAATTTCAATGGGATCAGATTGACATTTTTATTGCATTAATTTTTTAACGCTTTAAAGATCCACAACTCGGGCTGTATGTATGATGCAAAGTTAATTGTGGTGTCTGTATTTATATAAAAATAAGCTCTATTTGTACAAATTGGTGTCAGATTTTGTTTGAGTCGTCTCAATTACTTATGAATCACAATGGTACGGTAAAATGCTTTACACATGTTCCTCCAGTAATGACTGACTGGTCTTTGTCACACTACCAGGACTGAGCTAAGGATTATTGCAGTCGAATCCAAGGATCATCTCTGTGTATGGTGGGAATATTGTACTGTAAGGCCTCCAAGCCATACCACTAACCTTTCACCTTCAACATCCTCCTCAACCAACAACCCAATTTCACACGAGCTTAATGCTTGATTACGTTTAAAATGTTCCTCGTTTCTATAGGAAGACATTTCAAAGAAGGAAAAATTGATGACATGTGGTCACAATTCTTAATCTTGTTGCCAACTTTGTTGCTGCATGATGAACTGATTTGAGGGAAGCTAAAGTTTATTTTAAATAGGACAAGAGATTGGATCAAAACAGGTTTTGGTGGAAAGATTTGATTCCTTAGAAAAATCTGAGTTGAAATGGTGCCCGCTTTGCCAATACTTCGATATGTGCTTAAAAATAAAAGAAATTGTCTAAGTAAAAACCTAGAGATGTGGTGACTCTTCAAATGATGGGTTAAGCACTGTAATTGAGTAGAACCATTCAGAAAGGTGTGCATAGCAGAAGGAACTTCATTGTAAGAAGTGTAAGTCAGGATCCAAACTCCCATATATGCCAGCTATGGAGAAATTATATGAGGTGCTAGAGTGACCTAGAAGTAAGACTAGAGGAAACAATTAATATTTAAAGTGGGTAGGAGACAAAGAGGCTTGAGATGTCCTTGCTCTGTTGCCATGAATCGTAGTGGAAGTTTGCCACTTTTACAAATTGAATACAGTTTTCCTCCTACGCTGAAAGCTAATTAAATGCCCTACCAAAACCTTAAGAATTTTCAGGAGAGTGGTGTGTTTCACAATGTTGACGTCAGCAGATAAGGAGGCAAGAGTCACGTTTGTCTAGGAAGCAACTTTTTTAAATCTTACATTCTCTTCTGCATCCTAACCAGAACCTGCAATGGATCTCATCAATAAGCAAACTGTGGCCAGGAAGATAAGACAGGAGATCAGTGATAGGAGACTGGATGAAGGAGATTGAGATTGACGTTGTGAGTTCCAGATTTTTGAATAAAGGCAAGGCCTGGCCCACTTTTAAACAATATGTGTTACGTTTTAGAAACAGAACTAATTAACAAGTTTACTAAATACAAAATCACAAACAGGATCATTTCCATGATAAACTTGATGGTGATAAGGGTCAGTGAACTTTGAGGAATATTTCATTTTGACAATTGTATTGAGCAGTTCCATCAGCTTGACTTCTATTTAAGAGGATTATTTGACCTTCCCTGTATTTGAAATGGCATTAAAGTAAAAGGATTTAATGGGGAGGCTGAGGGACAAATCTATCCTGAAAGGGTGAGGGGTGAACTCTACACATCTTTGATTTTAAAAGTAGATTTCGGAACAACTTTTCAGGTGTTTCTAACCTGGTATATCACAATGTTATATAAGAAGATCCGGCTGTGAAGATAATTTTTTACATTTACTACTTTCAGTTCTAATTCTTTCAGTAAGTGCCTTACTTACCAAAGTGGGAGTTTGACGCTAGACTGCTTTGGTTATGCAGAGATTTTATTCTATCCTTCCTTGCTTCTTGGAGAACAAGTGCGCACATCTTTCTGTATTTTTCTTGTATGTGTTATAGACGGAAACAAATACATTGTCTCTATCATGTTTTATTGCATTGGTTGTGAGTGAATTGAATTACTGCTTCTGTGTTAAAATAACACACATGGAATTTTCTGCATAATACTTCAAATCTAGTGTAACTTGTTGATTCTCATCTCTGCTGCTTTCTTCTTCTTTCGTAACTTTTTTTTATTTTGCAAGAACAAATTTAATTATCCTGAAAATCTTTGCTTAATGTAACATAAAGGTTATAGTGCTGTGTAAAGGTCAATTACGTAAATAAAATTAATTGAATTCACTTCAGGCAATGTAGAAATTGAGTTAAGAATGTTAACAGAGCTCGCAATAAACTAAAGGTAATTAAAAAAATGTTTCTGTCTAAGGCCACAACAATGTGAAATTCAGTTTTTCGTGAGCAAAAATTACATAATCTCATCCAGACAAACATTTTTGTGGAATGTGACCTGTATAATGAGAGAATACCAACAATGTCTTACTAGATACCATCAGTATCTTTAAGTAGCTATTGATGTCAATTGAACACGTCATATATGAGTTGACTAATTAGTGAATGTAGCTAATCATGCAGTTTCTCTTCTCTATTTGTGGACTATCCATTTAGCATGTAATTCATTGTTTTTTCAAAGGAGAGACATCATGATTGCACAATATTTATATATATAAAAAACATACCCTTTCAGTCTTAGAGTGACAAATAAATTATGCAAAAAAGAAGCGGAGAACTCTGGGTAGTTCTCAAGTTTAGGTGGAAAGCAGCTCCTGTATAAAGCACCCTCAACACCAGTGACACTCTAAATTTGCTCACCTCAAATGTCTGCATTTCTACTAAAGACTGCAAGATCAACAAACATGACATACTGGTGGCCCCTCTTGATCATGACTTCCTTCCAAATAAGCAAACGGAAGCGGAACGCCTGGTCTAAAGTGCTCGCTGAGGCCCTAAAACCAGCCTGCAGGTGAGAGAGTATGCTGTTTTCCTTTATCCAACAGGGAAAATGCGACAAAATCATTTAACTAAATACTTTCTGGGATACATCAATGAGGCTAATAGGCCTGTAATTTGAGGGGTCCCCTTTATCCCCTTTCTTAAATATAGCTATTATTGCGGAACCCTTCCAGGTCACAGAGATACCCCCCTCGTGTGATGGTAGTAAAGGCTGTATAGAACAGAGGGCCCCATATATTGGGCTTGGATAGATACAGATCCGCAAGTAGTCTATTTAACCCTGGTGCTTTCCTGGTCTAAAGTGAACTAATTGCATTCATAGTTTTTTCTAAGGAAAAGGTGATTACATATTCCACTACAGGCTCTATGCTACAATCCCTGCCTGTTATTGCTACCTCACCCTCTGGCTCCCGGTCCTCTTCCCGAATATAATTTCTGAAAATACCCGCTGGATTACCCCTTTAGAGAGTAGATGCCAGAATAGCTGACAACCCTACAATCTGGATGCCTCAACTAATGTACACCAGTTCTCTACCTCCCAGCTACTTCTTGCCTCATCCTGTGTAAACTCTTCTTCTTTTTTATTATGTCTGTCCTTATTCCTTTCTTTACTGCCACAGTTAGCACAATTCTATCTTGCTTGCATTCGATTAACCATGCTTGTACTGCACTGTCTGCTGAAGTAGTGCTTTATACTATTTGATAAATGGTGAAAGCTAGACATAATGCTGTCATCATTTATGTTAGGATTCCCCCTTACAATAGGAGTCTGTGCCACCTCTTCATATATGTTAGGGAGCAGATTTTCATCAGCAATTACCTGGGGCCATTTGATTCTCCTATTATTGTTAATGGTAACAACAGGGGCAGTCACTAAATTAGTCTGAGTGCAAAATAGGAATGCCAGAGAGCCTCAGGAACAGTGCATGATGGTCACTATCCTGTTTATTTAAAATATTCATGTCATTGACTTGAGGCCAAAGGTCAAGTTCTACCATAATGAAATCAATCCTGCTCTTCACATTCCCCCTTTTAAATCTAAGGGGTCGATTCCGATTTCGGTTGGAAATCGGACCGACCGACTCGGACCCGGAACGGAGTCCGACCGACACCCAAAGGCACCGTACGACCCACGCAGTACGATGATAAGCCTGTGAACTACAACCGACCCATCCGGACACCAAGCCGTACGACCAAGTCATACAGAAATCAGCTATCCGGACAGAAAATGGACACGAGCTGCATCGACCGACACGAACCCGGAATGAACCCGACCGAGACATACCCGTGACATCCGACATGGCCAGTATGATGCAATGCGTTTTAAATCAGACCGACCCACACGGAGCACAAGCCGCACAATCGACATGCACAGAAATCAGGTACATGAAGCGAGAGAGAGCCCTGCTACCGACTCGCATGCAACACTGAACAAAACCTGCGTGAAAGGCACGGAGCAGCCCGCACGAGCCAACATGAGCGTCTGACTTGGTCTGAAGAACGTTAGAAATATTGGTAGATGAAATCCTTAGAGTGGAGCCACATTTGTTTGGTGCATTGGTACAAAGGACCCCCATGTCACAGAAAACCAAGATGTGGGAGAGGATTGTGGACAAGGTGAATGCACAGGCACCAATGTTGCGCACAAAGACCGACATCCAGAACAGGTGGTATGAAGTATGCAGGAGGGTCAAGAACCTCATCCGCAAGGACTTTGAGTTGGCCCATCGCACCGGCAGTGGCTCTCCTGCCAAACCAGTCCACTTCACGTCCTGGGAGGAAAAGGTGCGGGACATGATACCACCAGAGAGCGCCCATGGCCTACCAGACATACCAGAGCCTGGTGAGTACATAACCAATATACTCAAAATTGTGTCGCAATACACACACATCACTGTTAAGAGGCAGTGAAAACATGCACTGATAGCAAAGGCATAGTAAACAAAAGTGAATCAGCCCAAGGAGTGCATGCTAGTCAGACATACACAATACCGCCCACCTCACGCTGATACCTAACTGTGTCATGACATGTAAAAATCCAATAACAAATACAAGCCAGTGGAACCAATCTAAATAAACAGTGTCAGACATTTCTGCCACCACAACCACTAACTCACAGTGAAGGTGACTGACAGGAATGAATAGTGGGTATGCTGGTATAGTGAGTGTATCCAAAAGCATGATGGGGTTGTTGCCATAGATAATGCTCCCCCTCTGATTTAGACCATCAACACCTCCCTGAACCATGCTCACCTCACAAGGGTATGAAATGTACTTGCAGGAACTCTGGGATTTTGCACTGTTGTAGGGAGCACAAGGCCCTGCTGGGAATTGACCATCACCAAACACCAGAACTCCACTGCTCACACTGCACTATGCTCACCTCACAGGGAGTGGAAATGGGGGAAACCTACCAGGATTGTGCCGGTCCTTGCTGCCAGTCGTTGGAGACCTTTGTCCTTTGCTGCTCGCCCTCCCGCCTCCCGCAGCCGACTCATTTGCCATCTTCGAGTCAGGTTGCCGAGCAGAGCGCGGTGCGAGGGGGGTCACTGAACTACCATCCCCAGCATCCCGAGCGGCGCACGCCGCGTCATCAGGCACCAGGAGGCGCTGAAATAGCGCGCTACCCCGGTTGAGTGGGGGAAACCTACCAGGATTGTGCCGGTCCTTGCTGCCAGTCGTTGGAGACCTTTGTCCTTTGCTGCTCGCCCTCCCGCCTCCCGCAGCTGACTCATTTGCCATCTTCGAGTCAGGTTGCCGAGCGGAGCGCGGTGCGAGGGGGGTCACTGAACTACCATCCCCAGCATCCCGAGCGGCGCACGCCGCGTCATCAGGCGCCAGGAGGCGCTGAAATAGCGCGCTACCCCGGTTGAGTGGGGGAAACCTACCAGGATTGTGCAGGTCCTTGCTGCCAGTCGTTGGAGACCTTTGTCCTTTGCTGCTCGCCCTCCCGCCTCCCGCAGCCGACTCATTTGCCATCTTCGAGTCAGGTTGCCGAGCGGAGCGCGGTGCGAGGGGGGTCACTGAACTACCATCCCCAGCATCCCGAGCGGCGCACGCCGCGTCATCAGGCGCCAGGAGGCGCTGAAATAGCGCGCTACCCCCGTCTCGCGGGACGCCCGGACGAAGCCCGGACAAAGGGTGGGCCGTCTGAGGCCGTCCGAGGTTGGACAAGGTTGGGTTGGGTCTAGTCTCTTTGTTTGTGGTGTTGTTAACGTCGCTTCTATTTATCTTATACTCTGGCGATTCCTTCACGTGTTTATTTTTGTAGTTGTGTGCACATAGAAATATGCCACCGAAAAAGTTAGTAACTCCTAGTAACTCTATTGAGAACTATCTTGTACAGGTTGTTGAAAGAATTAATAGTGACAGGAGATCTTCCCTGGGAATAGATTTATCCACCCAATCCCCCCTTATTGATACTGATTCAGATGATCCTTTTGGGCTTCAGATTAATAGTTGCTCTACTGGCGAAATACTCGATTCTGTTCCAGATACCAGTATTATTCAGCCCAGCGGTATTGTTGCTGGAATTGCAGACCGTAGCATTAATGAAGCTCTGATAGAGATACCAACTAGTAGCGAGCCCTTAATCTCCCCTCCAGCTCCCATTTTAGTTCCGGGGAAACGGGAGGGTTTAAGGTCAGCCAAGAACAGAGTAGCAAATCCCCCGAGGAAACACTCAGAGGAAGAGGAGTTTGACTTGACCAATGAGGCTTCTGTTACACTTTCTAATGCTCAATTTAACAAACTACTGGCTTTGATTGATAATAAAATCAAAGCTGTGGTTAAACCTCTGGTCAGTAAAATAGATAAGTTATCATCTGAGGTTAGCCGACTAGAAGGTCTATTAGAAAAGACCGTGGGTGAGATAGGCAAAATCCCAGAAAATGTTTTTACCAGGATTGAGGCTACCCTGAGTAAACCAGTTACTATAGAAAGCAGCGGATTAATTCCTACCTCTGTTTCAAACCCTCAAATGGTACCCAAGAGTATTTTCGCTGGTGATGCTTCTAATGCCTTCATCCCAGTTCCTGTTGTTGATGACCCAATCACTGAAAAAGGGACTTTCGAGCTTGTAGTAGAAGCTTCCCCACTGGTACTTGTTCTTGCCAATGTTCCTCCCCTGGCCCATGATGAGCGGGAAACAACATCTTCCTTAATAAATAAATCTCTATCATGGTTGACCAATAATATGGTTATTTCTCCATGGGGTAAGCAGCAACTCTCAGAAGAGCTCGTTAAAGCGAGAAGGGTACAGTGGATTGGGGACAGGGCGAAAAAGTTTAAGGGGGAGTGTGTTGTTCTACACTTTTCCGACCCAGGGGTTTTGCCTAACATCTTACCCAACATTTTTCCACCACAACGGAGATCAACCTCAATTTTTCCATTGACTCTGGACTTCTTTTACCCAAGAAAGGGAAGTGGTCCAAATCCAAGTATTTTACGAACCAAATGGAACATTGTGACAAAGAGGGGGAGGAAGGATGTTGCTTCAGTGGACTGGGGCTTGGGGTTGGAAAACCGCTTCTCTGTATTATCTAACTTGAATACTTGTGATTGACAACCACCTATTTGTAAATCCTTGTCTTTGTCTCTTTGTGATGGAAGTATCATTAATAGGGTCAGCAATTCAACTAAAGATTGTATTCAGGGGTATCCTGTTGTTGATTTAGTAGGCCCACCCAATGAAAATATTATTAACCAGGACTCTGGTGGTAGGATGACACATGAGATTATCACAAACCCCTGTTCTCTTACGATATCTAACTCAGGGAAGCTCTTGTCCTGGAACGTGGCTGGACTATGTTCCAGGATGGATTGTGCAGACTGGTTTGGATTTATTAACAACTATGATCTATGTATCTTTCAAGAGACTTGGGCGTGCGACCCTATCTTCGCCTTGGGGTATATATATTTTCATGTTCCTGCTACTAAGGGCCCTAAAGGGCGGCCGATGGGGGGTCTCACTATATGGATCAGGCAGTCTTTAAAAACTATTGTAAAATGTGTGGAGCTTGACCAAAAAGATATTCAGCTTATCAGATTGACTAGTGACCTATCCATCTCCATAGATATTTATAATATCTATGCTAGAGGTGGTAGTAAAGGTAAATCAGAGGTTTTTTTGAGTCTTTTTAATCTTCTTGAGACTCACTCTGCAGGGAAAAACATTTTAATTGCAGGCGATTTAAATCGCACATTCGAACCTCTCATCACTGGTGACTCTCCTCTTGGAGTAGAGGAAGATAAGCTCTGGGACATCCCCACATTAGAATCTCCACCGATAACTCGCTGGACGGCTGACATATTAGGCTTGAACGCAATGTGTTTGGAGCATGGGCTACGAGCCCTGAATGGTCGAACTAAATCAGATCGTGTTCCTGCCATGACTTTTAATAACGGGCGAAATAAAAGTCGCATTGACTATGTCATTTGTAGCATGTCTTTATGGTCATCTCTCAATGACATGGTAGTAATAGCTAGGCCAGAAAGCGACCACGACCCTTTATGTGTTTCACACAAATGGTGGACATCTAATGAAATTGCCTCAACCCCTTGTGATGAACCTGTGCTCCCAATGATCCTTCCATCCAATAATATGCGTAGGTTAAGGTGGGCAGGTGTCAAGACAGATCAGCAGATCCTTGAAAAAATAGGAGCAGCGACAGACAAGGCCATTACGGCACTGGAGAGCGTAGTAGGGTGTTCACAGGGCCATGAGGATATCACTAAAGCACACATGACTCTCTTTAATGAAGTTAAAGGTTTCTTCTTGAAACCTGTAAATAACAAGAGGGTCTGCCCACACAAATCAGCAAAGTGGTATAATCAAGATTGTAGGGCGGCAAGATTTGATCTAGGAGCTGCAATTAAAAGTAACAACTTGGATGGGATTCGTTCTGCCAGGAAGCACTACAAAAATTGCATTGTAAGGGCAAAAAGAGAATGGGACGAAGATCACTGGCAGAAGTTGAAATGTGCAAGTGACCGTAAACATTCTAGACTATTTTGGCATATTGTCAAATGGGGTCATGATAGGTCTCCAGAAGCTCCCAATAACAACGTCTCCCATGATGCATGGGTTAAATTTGTCAGTGAGCAATACTCCTCCAGGGACCAATCTGTCAACAGCTTAAGTTTAACTTACCTGTATGCAGAGGATGACATTTTTGTGCAGAGTGAAGTCCTGTCTGCCCTGAAATCTGTTCACAGTGGCCGAGCCCCGGGTATTGACGGAGTCCCTGCGGATGTCTTTTTAAATGACACCGCTAGGTGGAGTAAATACATCTGCCTTTTACTAAATCATATTGCCAGGGGCGCTGAAATCCCGGTATCATGGCGTGGTGCTGTTATTATCCCAGTATATAAAAAGGGAGACCGTGCCCAACCTTGCAATTACCGCCCAATTAGCTTAATTGACACGGTTCAAAAGGTTGTTGGGCGTGTAATTATTAACAACTTGTTAGATTGGGCAGAGGAGCAGAATGTTTTATCTCCTTTTCAGGCTGGGTTTCGCAGAGCAACCAGCACTGTGGACCAGGTCTTCCGTTTTCAACTGATACAATGGAGGACCGTGGTTTTGGGGGGTTGCAGTCTGTACGCAGCGTTTGTTGACCTACGGGCTGCATTCGACCTGGTGCCGAGGGCAAAATTGTGGGAGGTGCTGGCAGCTCTGGGGGTCCCAATGACTATTCTAACCTTGATCATGAGACTCCATGAGGGCACTTACGCTAAAATCCAATGGGGTGGCTACGGCAACGATACCATTGATTTTCCAGTCGAGCGAGGAGTTCGCCAGGGCTGTTCAATGGCACCAACACTCTTTACACTTTTTATTAATGGAATTGTTTCCCGCATGCAATCCCAGCCTGTGGATGCTCCCTCCCTTGCAGGTGCAAAAGTTCCTATTTTAATGTTTGCAGACGACACCTTAATTTTATCGAAATCCCCTAGCGGTCTGCAAAAGGCATTGGTAATTTTTGATAAATTTTGTAGTGACCACGGCTTGGAGGTAAACGCAGCTAAAACAAAACTCATGGTTTTTAATCCTTGCAGAAATTTTAAATCTAAAATAACCATGAGTGGGCGTCGCCTCGAAGTAGTAAATTCTTTTACCTACCTGGGGATTCACATTTCAAACGACAACAGATGGAACCAACATTTAAACATTGCAGTACTAAGACACAAGCAATTGGCTGGTACCATCATTAAGGAGCATTGTAAATCTTTGACCAAACCAATCAAACCTCCTTTGATCATATATGAGGCAAAGGCTATAGGGTCAGCATTGTATGGGGCAGAGATGTGGGGGCAAGAAAACCTTCAGGAGTTACAGACATCAGAAAATAACTTCCTTCGGAAATTAACAGGCACCCCACAGAGCAGCCCCCTTTTGCCTCTTAGATATGATCTCGGCAGGAAAGAAATATCGGCAATGTGCAAACTTCGTCCGATATTATATTGGTGTAGAATTTGGACCACCCCTGAGTTGTCACAATATGCAGCAGGGTTTGCTGATGTCATCAAAGCAGACCGATTTCATAAAATCAGATGGTTTAGATCATTAAAATCAGCATTATGTGAACTAGGGTTAACTGAATTGTGGTCCGACCCAACTGGGTCGTCCTTCCCATCCAAGCTATTTATAAAAAATCTTTTCTGGGAACAGGTAGAAAACAGGAGTCTTCTAAGTAACAACCATGGGTCTATGACGGCTACTTTTCTTGAAGCTAAGCTTTTTCCCATGTACGAAATATATTGGGATTTAATAACGAAACCCATGGACAGGAAACTGTTCTTTCAAATGAGGGCTGGCTCTCTACCTCTACGTAACCTAACAGCAAAATGGAGAGATGGAGGCCCAGCTATATGCCCAGTTTGTGGGGAAGGAAAGGAAACGTTGGGTCACTTTTTGTTTTCCTGTGATGCATATTCCGTTCCCAGACGTGTCTGGTTGGCTCCCATGTGTAGAAATCTGGGTACTAAAAGTAGCATGGTAGCTCTACGCATAGTAAAATCTACCTCCTTAAACTGGATTACAATAGCGACTGCAAAGTATTTGGGGTGGGCGTGGGTAATTAGGCAGAGATTGCTAGTAGGGTAACTACTCTCTGCTTAGTTGAACAGAGATTGCTAGATTATCTACTCTCTGTTCCCCACGCGAGGTGTCTTATCTGGTTTTAATCTGTTTTTTACTATATGAACTTTGCACTTTGGATCATATATACTGGATGAAATGAAATTTTAATTGTCTTTTTAACATGTATTGTGCTTAAGTCATATTCGATTTTGTAATTTAATTGTACTTTTATTATGTGTTTGTTTGTTTGCTTTTATGAGTAATACTCGAATAAAGCACTTTTGAATTGAATTGGAAATGGACTGGCAAGAACTCTGGGACTGGGCCCTGTAGTTGGGAGCAGAAGGCCCTGCTGGGAACTGTGCACCAACAGACAACAGGCCAACACTGTCAGCCATCTTGCCATTGCTGCCACACTCTCTCACAGGGAAGCAGAGTCAAATGTGAACAGGGATGACACTCCTGTGTCAGCCACCTGATGGCCCTTGAGTACCAATTACCATGTACATATAAATACATACATGAGCTGGCCATGTAAACACTCCAACATGCACATTGAAAGGCATCATGATGGCTGGACAATGTGCAACAACAATATCAATCTCTGTCTGTGACGACTGAAGACAATGCAGTGTACAGGCACGCATCCTGACGTCCTGTTGCAAATGTCATGTAGATGAACCATTAATCCAAGGAGGGGGGAATGGTTCACTTGTCCTGTGCAACCCGGGTCATAACGTATTGTGTTGCCTCCATTGAAAACCTTACATACGTACACATGCGTAATGCGGAATATCTTGGTTTCCAGCATCAGTGTACTGTAGTAGTAGTTTCATTAGGTCACCATTTTAGCGAATATGCTGTGCCCCCACCTGGATGAAAATTGGCAGCTTTCCCAAGAGTGTCCAGAGATGATAATTAAGAGTGCATGACTGTGTCACGTGTTGTGAGCCAAATCCACTCACATCACCCAAAGACAAAGGTAAAATGGTGAACATTGTGATGTACAAAGTTACAAACAAAGCTGTTGCGTGTGTGGATCCAGCTACTGAGCCACCGCACCAGAGTTGTTCACTGTTGGACAACATGTTGCAGCCCCATGTGATCCTAGAGCCTTTTTCTTCTCTAGACATGCTTATGGAAGCAGCCAGTCCACCTCCAGGTGGAGGCACAGCATATTTGCACAAATGGTGACCCAATGGAAATGCAGCTACAGTACACTGAGGTGGTGAACCAAGATGTACCGCCCCATTCTTGTGTACTTATATCATGGCATTTAGTAAGGAATGAAAATACGCAAATACCCTCGTTGGACAGGACGAGTGATCCATTTCCCCCCTTCATTGTCATTACTACCCATTGCAAGCTGAACCGATCTGTACCTCTTCCTCCCTCTCTGTTGCTGAATACAAATGTGAACCATCAATGCCTGTAGTAAAATAACTGACATTGTTTTACACTTCCAAGCACAGGTGCTTGTGGGGACACAGCAGCACGAGAAGAGGAGTCCCTGGCCCAGACTTTGGTGGAGGACGAGCTCTCTGGTATGGATCTGGCTCTGCAGCACCAGCAGCACCGACATCTGCACCTCCTGCACCCATGCCAACAACACCTGGCAACAGACCAAGCACCCCTGCCAACACGGACAGACCTAGGACCCCAAATCCAAATCGTACAGGGACACCAGCCACCCAGGAAGCAACGGACAATTACACCAGTAGCAACACCCAAGGTGTCCCAGAGTCACCTCTGACTTCCACTGCAGGTCCTGTCCGTGTGGCTAGGGGTGGTGGGAGGGGTGTTAGGCAGAGGTCACGGCCTGCAGAGGGGCCTGGCCGGCATGATGACCCACAACTGCTATGCATCATAGAGGGTACCAAGATAGCACCGGAGGATTCAGCCAGGTAGTGGGGATCCTCAAGTACATGCAACAGGAGCAGGCTGGCCACCATGCACGCATGGAGGCCAAGTGGGACAAACTTACTGTGATGCATAGAGACATCTTGATTTGTCTCCGCCAGATCAGCAGAAATATGTCCACACCTCCCTGTGTGCCCACAACATCTGTTGCTGCAACATCTGCAAATGCCACAGGGAGGGAGGATGAATCTGGTGGAGAGTCTGATGCACCGCAGAGGCCTGCACTTGAGGATCCCCCTGAAGAAGAAGAGGGGTCATCTGAAGAAGGACAAGGGAGCCACAGTTGTCCGTGCACATCCCCCAGGAACCCTGAGCCTGTTTTGGATATTGGCCTTTGTGTGTAAAGCGTTCACCTTGTTGCTATGACACAACTCCCCAACATGACATGGAGGGTTCATGTTGTTCTAATGTAGGAGATGAATGTGGACTTAGCTCTGGACATTTAATCTACCAAGACTTCAAACTCATCTGAGAACTTTGGATTTTAAACCTCATGTACAGCACTATCTCCACACATGTATGTAAATAAACTCACTATTACACTATACTTGCCTATGTTGTGATTGCAACTTGCTATGTGTCATGGAGCTGATGCTATTCTGAACAACACAGTGCATGCCAACTACTACAGCAATGTCCTTACCGTTTTTTGACTCATGTTGATGTAACACATATGAGTGAGACACACCAATAGGACCCCACTACACATACCATGGACATGTGACACATTATCTACAAAGATGTCTACCAGAAATGCAGTGGAATGCACAGACACCACACCTATCCACAGTCAGTGCTAATAAGCCCACAGGTGAGGTACCCAAAGGCCAGTCAGATGTGTGAAGATAGACAACACACATAAAAAGTGAGGCACAGGTCCATCACACATCAGCAACAAGTTTATTATACAACAGTAGCAAGGCAAGTTCACCTGACAGTGGGCACACAGTCACCAAGTCTTGTTGATTTGAGCTTCAGGGGTGTGTGTCACATCACATGATGGGATACTAGAAGTTCCACCCTGGCATTGGATTCTGGTTGTTGGGTGTCAGAGTTGACCAAGCACCAGCCAAAGTACCTTTGGAAGGACAGACATAAGACACAGTAAGAAGCACACTAGAACAGGATGGAAATGCAATGAACATGCACAAAACATGTCACAAAAAACCTACACAGTGACAAATTGCATGTCGACAACACTGTGGACCACAGACCACAGACCATCAGACAGGACACATCACTGCACGCATCCAGTCAAGTACCACACGGACAAACCCAAACAGCAACTGAGCAGCACCCACACATCTCAGGCAAAGTCAAAACATTGACATAACTACCCTGGAAACTCACAATCAGCTGTAGAAGTTGTTGATGAGCTGTGTGCGGACATCACCCTCATCATCATCATCACTGGCCTCATGGCCCAGGCCAAGATCCTCCACAGGTGGGGGATGTTTGTCATTGTCATCCTATATAAGAGGCACCTCCTTCCGCACTGCCATGTTGTGTAGCATGCAGCATACTATGATGATCTTGCACACCTTTGCAGGCTCATATGGGAGGGCACCTCCCGTCTTGTGCATGCATCGGAAGCGGCTTTTCAGGAGACCAATGGTCCACTCTATCAATCTCCTGGTTCGACCATGTGCCTCATTGTAGCGCATCTCTGCTGCTGTCACAGGGTTCCAGAGGGGTGTCAGCAACCACGGCATGTTGGGGTATCCAGAGTCATCTACATACAAAGAATAGCACATTAGTTGAGTCTTGTAAGAGAGTGGGATACAACATTACCAAACACACACAATGGAAAACAAAACACACCGACAAGCCAAGCACGCTGGTTTGGCATATGTGATATCATCAACTCAATGCGACTCCTCCTCATGACGTAGGCATTGTGCGCAGAACCGGGAAAACATACACACACAGGTGTGATCACCATGTCCGCCAGACATACCACCAGAGCATTGATGGAGTGGTAATGTTTCCTGTTGCGGTAGGCCTGCTCATGTGCCTGTGGTGGTATCAGTGCCACATGTGTACCATCAATTGATCCAATTACGTTTGGCATCCTCCCCGGTATATAAAAAGCATCCTTTATGTCAATGAGTTTACCAGGACCAGGAAACCTGATGTATGAGTCAAGGAAATGCAACATCCCCTCCAAGCACACAGCTGAAAATAGTTTGTGACGTACCACCAGCACTAGCCACAGTGTGTTGAAAGGTACCGGTGGCAAAGAAGTGCAGGGCTGCAATCACCTTCACTTTTGGTGTCAGTGCTGTCGGATATGTTCGGCCAGGTAGCAGATGTGGCGCCAACTGCTCCACCAACTCATCCATCAGTCTCCTGGTGAAGCGGTACCGTTGGATGCTGTTGCGTTCCACCATGGTCTCAAGGTCCGGGAATGGTCTATGGACAGCTGGTGCCCTGCAGTACAGAGATGGGTGAAGTAAGATTATACATTCATCTACCCATGTGGCACTCACCTTGAAAAAAATTGCATGATACATCATAGCAATATACAATGAACTGAGGTGTGTGCTATTGGTCACAGACACATATGTCACCTACATTCCATCATCTCACATATCAATGAGACATGTGTACATGATTTCCATGGAGTGCAATGGTAAATTTTGGGCTGTGGCACAGTACCTATGTACTGCTGTCACGTTCAAAACACACAACACAGTGACATGTGCCGACTGATTTTTCACAGACGTCACAACTCCATGTCAGGGAGATAGCCATGGTCCCTGTATTGCCACATGTGCACTGGAATGACATGGCATATCATGGACATCCCACAACCAATCAGGTACACAACACAAAAAAGTATTCTGTCCTCATTAACCTGTGCCCAGCCTGGGAGTGGCTGCACCCAAGTGCCACACAAGAATAGTAATGTTGCCCCCCCATACACACACAGGTAATGCAGCCTTACATGCCATGGGAAGTGGTGTGGGACACAGGCCTGCCAAGTGTCATATACCAGGCATGATGCAAACGCATTTCAGTGTGGTGTTTCCGCATCACCGCACTGAAATGCATTATGACGCATTTCCCACTGACCAGCCGCAGCACTCTGGTGACAGCTCTGGAACTGGCGCCTTGTCACCTTGCTGTGACAGAAACTGAAAGCTGCAGTGGTAGCTGCGCCATGGCGTGTGCGCTGCACCCAGCAGGCTTGGGTGGGTTGGCTGAACAGATCGGCAGTGCTACAATGTAACAATATGATTCTCAACATGACTGCACAGCATTACGTTCTCATGCAACTGACGCCAGGATAGGCATTTGACCGTGGCTATCGCTATATCATCACTACTAACACATACTTAAATAAGCACCGCATGCGCTGCGGGGCTCAGGCAGCAGTTCAACCACATGATAAAGTGTTAGGAACCTGCGGTGTAATCATCACATCAATGCTGATCCTCCCCTCAGCCATGACAGGACCCAACCGCTTGGACCGCGAAGGGGGCCTGGAGCCCACCGCACACCACTGAGGTGCTTTGCAGAGCCAAGTCTGATTTCCATGCAGCGCAGCCTATTGTTGCAGGAGTCAGTCTATGCACTTCAGGGCATTAATGTAGTGTTAGAGTATAATGACCTACATCGTAGCGCCCTGGCGGCCGGCTGTGAGTGACCTATGTGACAGTGTGTGCCTCAGTCTGAGGCTTCCCAATGAAAAGCTAGTGCCTGTCAGTGTCTGTGATTTTAACAGGACAAGGGAAACCCAAAAGGAATAGCACTAGGGTCCTCGGGCAGTAATCTATTGTACAAAACAGAGGACCCTAGTGGTTAAGGATCACGCGAATAATAGACATATACTAAATAGTATATATGACCTCTGTCCAGCCGGACAGGTATTTATTTTTCAATTTTTCGTGTTAAATTTGTAAATATAACATTTATACAAAAGTGGGCACAGCCTGTGACCCACAGAGGACAAGACAAAACAAGTGACAAAACAATTATGTAAAAGCGCACAAAAGCGGTCTGTACTATTATTCAGTTTTACAGACTAAGATTCAATCACAGCAACCCATTGTTTTACACAATTCGTAAGTTCAAACAAACATATGGTGCAATAGAGTCGACGGCGTTTCGATGCAGTTAGAAAATACATGCATCATCATCAGGACAAAAACTAATATGTCATGTTTGTCTTGAAAGTCTTTTCCAATTTCATTGCCCCTATGGCAATTTACATAATGTTAAATCCACATTTAGAAAGGGAGAAAAAATGAGAGGAAAAACATAAGCAAAAGAATATTCATTAAAACTTGACTAGGCATGAATACATTTTCAGTTCATAAAACCATCCAACGGGATTCTTAGTGCTATGGTGAGGTAGTGCAGACTAACGACTGGTTGGGGCACATGCTTGTGACCATACAGCAAGGAGAGGGTGGCAGTTTCCAGTGTATTTCGGTATTTGTAAAAAACGGCGCAGTGAAAAGAAAGTGTGAATTTCACCTTCGGCGCGTTGAGTTCTGGCACATGCTTGTGACCTTACAGCATGGGGAGGATGGCAAATTGCAGTGTATTTCAATATTTCCTAAAGAACGGCGCAGTGAGAAGAGCAAGTGCTTTTACCATTCGGCGCAGTGTATTGGACTGTGTTTAGAGCTAGTGACGGGCGGTGAAGGTGTCCATTTTGATTGCCCGTGGAGTGAGAGTTTTTTAAAAAAAGGAGGCGGGGGCGGCGTATTACTCCTTAATTTACCTCATAGATGCATAATAGCAATCCTGGGGGTATCAACACTGAATTGCATTTGTAGAGAATCGAAATTTACCCATTAGGTTAAATCCGCGTTTAAAAATGAATATAGTGCTCAAAAAGGCAGACCTGCATACTCACAACAGCATCGCCCATGAGAGGAACAATTCGGGGAACTAAGGAAGAGAGATAAGCTAATCAGTCGAGGAATTTACGGGCAGTGTGGGATTGCTGATTACCAATGCGGAACTTACTTAGAGTGGTGACTCGATGCTCGTTCTAGCGGCGGTCCAATAATCCATAGTGGGAATTCTGGGGAGGCAAGGGATATACATGAGCTAGGCGATAAGGGCCAACCTGGGCTGGAGTGCGGAGAGTCCGAGAGCAATACTCACAATTCAGTTCTGCATGATAGCAGGGCGGTGGGATTCTGGCGGTGATCGCTGCCGGGCAGAGGGAGGAACCTGGTAGTTATAGTCAAGGAAGGACTTGACGCGGAAGTACAATGACTAAGGCGGCCATCTTAGAGTGGTGAATGTGACACAACCCAAGTGAAGTGGAGTGCTCAGTGAACATTTCAGGACATATCGTAATATACAATCTGTAAACAGGACATATTTACACAAGTAATGGTTCAATAGGGCAAATACAGAGAGTTGGTTCGTAGCAGTGGGGTTCTGGCGGTGATCACTGCCAGGCAGGGGGAGGAACCTTCATAGTCAAAGAAGGACTAGACGCGAAAGTTCAGTGACTACGGCGGCCATCTTAGAGTGGTCAATGTGAGACAACCCAAGTGAAGTGAAGTGCTCAGTGAACAATTCAGGGCATATCGTAATATACATTCTATAAATAGGACATATTTACACAAATAACGGTTCAGTAGGGCTGATACAAAGAATTGTTTCATAGCAGAGAGGTCCAATCCTCAACTCTGTTGAGTCCCTTTCGTATGCTGTCTGTTCTCAGGATCCAGTGCAGCTCTTCCTTGTTTAGAATTTGCGAAATGTCTACTCCTCTTGGAGGAGCCTTGACCTGTGTGATTACAGTCCATGTAAAGTCATTCTCTGTGTGCCCTTTATCCATAAAATGTTCTACCAATGGTGCATTTGCAGTTTGACAGCGGATTCGGCTTCTATGTTGTCCCATCCGTAGCTTGATCTTCTGGCTGGTCTGTCCTATATATATCATCATACATGGACATAAAATTGCATACACTACATTATGTGAATTGCAGTTTGTAAAGTGATGTCTCTCATATTTGATTGTACCATAAGAGAATATTTTGCCTTCTATAGTCGAGTCACAAGAGACACATTGACCACATTTAGCGTGACCCTTCAAGGTAGGTAGGTTCCACATATCATTTAGAGTATTTCTTGTGTCAGATTGAGGGAGTGCGGCACAAACCAGGTGATCTTTTATGTTTTTAGCTCTCTTGAAGGCAAACATTGGTCGTTCCAGGTTAAGAATACCGGCATTTAGAACTGGCCAATGTTTTAGACACTTTTTTTAATAGCATTAGATGCGGGCGAGAATGTGGTCACACAGGTAATTCTTTCCTGGTCTCTCTTAATGCGGGGTTCTAGTAGTGTCTCCCTGGGACAGTACCATGCTCTTTTTAATGAACGGCGTACCAGTTTGCGTGGGTAGCCTCGGTGTCTCAATTTCTGGCTCAGTGTTTTAGCTTCTGCAAAATAATCCTGTCTGTAGTAGCAATTCCTACGTATACGGAGGAACTGTGAGTAGGGTAATGAATCTTTTAGGGCACGGGGTGGTGACTAGTATAGTTTAGTAAGGTGTTCCTTTCAGTGGGTTTACGGTGGAGACTTGTTATTAGTCGTCCTTCAGAATGTTTTATTTCAATATCCAGAAAAGGCAAGGATTCTTTACTGGTAGACATGGTGTATTTAAGTCCTCCACTGTTGTTGTTAAGCCAGTGTGTAAATTGGTTTAGAGAGATCTCTGAGTCTGTTCAGATCATAAAGATGTCATCAATGTACCTCTTCCACAGGGCAATGCCACTGTGGAAGGGGTTTGATGCATCCAGGATGGTGTGATTCTCAATATGGTCCATGTACAGAATAGCCAAGTTGGGGGCAAAAATAGCCCCCATAGATGTTCCACGGACTTGCCCATAGAATTGTCCCTCAAAAAGAAAGAAATTTTTGGTTAGGCATATCTCTAAGAGCTGGAGAATGAAATTAGATGGAACATTGTGAGGTCTCGGGCGTGTATCTAGAATAGTCTCGATCACGCGGAGGGACTCAAATTGAGGGATGTTGGTATAAAGAGATTCCACATCCAGCGTACACATGGTGCTGGATGTGGGATCAAATGGGTGCTCCTCAATGAGGTTGATCATTGACATTGTGTCCCTGATTTAGCAAGTAGTTGTGGGAACAAAAGGCTTGATAAAATGATCAATGTAATGTCCTAATGGTTCCAGGATCGAGCCACATCCAGAAACTATAGGCCGTCCTGGAGGTTGTTCCGAATTTATATGAATTTTTGGGAGGCAGTATATTACTGGAATTCTTGGGGCTTTTATATTGAGGAAGTCAAATTCTTTTTTGGATAGAAAACCGGCTTCCAAGCCTTCATTAGTAACTGCAGTTATCAGTTTCTGTATTTCAAGAGTAGGATTGCGTGGCAATTTACAATAGTGTTCATGATTGCCAAGTTGGCGTAAAATTTCTTGTTTGTATTGCTCGATTTCCTGAATAACAATCCCTCCCCCCTTATCGGCCGGTTTTATGACCAATGTTTGGTTGTGCTTAAGAGTGGATATGGCATTCTTCTCTAGGGCAGTAATATTGTAGGGGATAAAGGATTTTTTGTTTTCTAATGCAGTCAAGTCATTGAGAATTAATTTCTCAAAAGTGAGAATTTCAGGTGGGACCATAGTGCTTGTCGGTGAGAACTTAGATGGAGGCTTGAATGGAGTATTGGTAAATTTCTGAGGGCAAGGGTTCAGTAGAAAGTAGCTGTGTAATCTTACTTTTCTAAAGAACCTTAAGAGTTCTGTCTGGGCGTCTAGAAAGTTGGGGCGAACAGTAGGGACAAATGAGAGACCCTTACTTAGAAGTGAAATTTCGCTGCTGGATAATGTATGCTTCGTCAGATTGAAAATAGGAAGAACATTAGTATCAGCCTGCATGGTTAAAGCAGCCTCCTCATGTAGGTTGTTTTCAACTACCATTGATAATGCTGGCGACGGGTGAATCGCTCGCCCGGGAGGTTCGGCCATCTTTGCGGTTGTTTGCCTCTGCCTTTCCCTGGGGGTTCTGGTTGTCCTTGGCCTCTCCCTAAAAAATTCCTGTTAGAGGGACCCGGACTTTCACTTTGGTCAGAATTTTCAGATGATCCTGCTGAGCTGTCTGAAAATCCCACAAAATTTCTCCGTCTGTTAAATCTACCCCACGGTCTTTGATTCTGGGGACCGTTGTATTGACGGTTTGTGTAATAGTCCTTAGCAAGGTAGGGATATGCTCTTTCTTGACTAAAACTTTTTATATCTTTTCTGACTTTATTGTTTTTTTTGTCAGTTTCGAATTTATGGAAATCATCCACAGTTTTTTGGATTTGTTCTAGAAGTTTTTTCGCCTCAGTATTTGTGTTATCATCATTTATTTGTTTTTCAAGGTCCGCTATTTCTATGGCCAGTTTTTTTAGTTCTTCTGTTGCGATGTCAATCCCCAGCACCATCCAGTGCCGGGAGCATGTTGTGCTAATATAACTGAATCCGTTGAGGTATTTCGGATTATCAGTAAAGACACCAGGGATGTTCCTTACTTGAAGGCCAATGGGAATTATATTAGCCTTAAGGTAATCTGTGAGGAGCTTTATCATTAATGTAAGTCTAACCTCTTTTTTCTTTGCCTTTTCTAGTTCATCTTTAGAGGAAGAGCTAGGTGCGTTGGGGGTGTTACCCGAGTCAGAGAGGAGAGAAGGGCCTCCCAGGATTTTATTAATGTAATCTAAATTATAAAGTGGAGGGTGGGGGTCTGACATACCTAGTCAAGGGGTCAACAATAAAGATTGAGACGGGGGAAGAGTCAGGGAAGGGAGTGAAGGTTGACACCCACTTTTGAAAAAAGGCGGGGGGGAGGGATACCGATCCCTTGCAATCCAGCGATTGCGCTTAACTTTATTTTAACAGGACAAGGGAAACCAAAAAGGAATAGCACTAGGGTCCTTGGGCAGTAATCTATTGTACAAAACAGAGGACGCTAGTGGTTAAGGATCACGCGAATAATAGACATATACTAAATAGTATATATGAGCTCTGTCCAGCCGGACAGGTATTTATTTTTCAATTTTTCGTGTTAAATTTGTAAATATAACATTTATACAAAAGTGGGCACAGCCTGTGACCCACAGAGGACAAGACAAAACAAGTGACAAAACAATTATGTAAAAGCGCACAAAAGCGGTCTGTACTATTATTCAGTTTTACAGACTAAGATTCAATCACAGCAACCCATTGTTTTACACAATTCGTAAGTTCAAACAAACATATGGTGCAATAGAGTCGACGGCGTTTCGATGCAGTTAGAAAATACATGCATCATCATCAGGACAAAAACTAATATGTCATGTTTGTCTTGAAAGTCTTTTCCAATTTCATTGCCCCTATGGCAATTTACATAATGTTAAATCCACATTTAGAAAGGGAGAAAAAATGAGAGGAAAAACATAAGCAAAAGAATATTCTTTTGCTTATGTTTTTCCTCTCATTTTTTCAAGACAAACATGACATATTAGTTTTTGTCCTGATGATAATGCATGTATTTTCTAACTGCATCGAAACGCCGTCGACTCTATTGCACCATATGTTTGTTTGAACTTACGAATTGTGTAAAACAATGGGTTGCTGTGATTGAATCTTAGTCTGTAAAACTGAACAATAGTACAGACCGCTTTTGTGCGCTTTTACATAATTGTTTTGTCACTTGTTTTGTCTTGTCCTCTGTGGGTCACAGGCTGTGCCCACTTTTGTATAAATGTTATATTTACAAATTTAACACGAAAAATTGAAAAATAAATACCTGTCCGGCTGGACAGAGGTCATATATACTATTTAGTATATGTCTATTATTCGCGTGATCCTTAACCACTAGGGTCCTCTGTTTTGTACAATAGATTACTGCCCAAGCACCCTAGTGCTATTCCTTTTGGGTTTCCCTTGTCCTGTTAAAATAAAGTTAAGCGCAATCGCTGGATTGCAAGGGATCGGTATCCCTCCCCCCCGCCTTTTTTCAAAAGTGGGTGTCAACCTTCACTCCCTTCCCTGACTCTTCCCCCGTCTCAATCTTTATTGTTGACCCCTTGACTAGGTATGTCAGACCCCCACCCTCCACTTTATAATTTAGATTACATTAATAAAATCCTGGGAGGCCCTTCTCTCCTCTCTGACTCGGGTAACACCCCCAACGCACCTAGCTCTTCCTCTAAAGATGAACTAGAAAAGCAAAGAAAAAAGAGGTTAGACTTACATTAATGATAAAGCTCCTCACAGATTACCTTAAGGCTAATATAATTCCCATTGGCCTTCAAGTAAGGAACATCCCTGGTGTCTTTACTGATAATCCGAAATACCTCAACGGATTCAGTTATATTAGCACAACATGCTCCCGGCACTGGATGGTGCTGGGGATTGACATCGCAACAGAAGAACTAAAAAAACTGGCCATAGAAATAGCGGACCTTGAAAAACAAATAAATGATGATAACACAAATACTGAGGCGAAAAAACTTCTAGAACAAATCCAAAAAACTGTGGATGATTTCCATAAATTCGAAACTGACAAAAAAACCAATAAAGTCAGAAAAGATATAAAAAGTTTTAGTCAAGAAAGAGCATATCCCTACCTTGCTAAGGACTATTACACAAACCGTCAATACAACGGTCCCCAGAATCAAAGACCGTGGGGTAGATTTAACAGACGGAGAAATTTTGTGGGATTTTCAGACAGCTCAGCAGGATCATCTGAAAATTCTGACCAAAGTGAAAGTCCGGGTCCCTCTAACAGGAATTTTTTAGGGAGAGGCCAAGGACAACCAGAACCCCCAGGGAAAGGCAGAGGCAAACAACCGCAAAGATGGCCGAACCCCCCGGGCGAGCGATTCACCCGTCGCCAGCATTATCAATGGTAGTTGAAAACAACCTACATGAGGAGGCTGCTTTAACCATGCAGGCTGATACTAATGTTCTTCCTATTTTCAATCTGACGAAGCATACATTATCCAGCAGCGAAATTTCACTTCTAAGTAAGGGTCTCTCATTTGTCCCTACTGTTCGCCCCAACTTTCTAGACGCCCAGACAGAACTCTTAAGGTTCTTTAGAAAAGTAAGATTACACAGCTACTTTCTACTGAACCCTTGCCCTCAGAAATTTACCAATACTCCATTCAAGCCTCCATCTAAGTTCTCACCGACAAGCACTATGGTCCCACCTGAAATTCTCACTTTTGAGAAATTAATTCTCAGTGACTTGACTGCATTAGAAAACAAAAAATCCTTTATCCCCTACAATATTACTGCCCTAGAGAAGAATGCCATATCCACTCTTAAGCACAACCAAACATTGGTCATAAAACCGGCCGATAAGGGGGGAGGGATTGTTATTCAGGAAATCGAGCAATACAAACAAGAAATTTTACGCCAACTTGGCAATCATGAACACTATTGTAAATTGCCACGCAATACTACTCTTGAAATACAGAAACTGATAACTGCAGTTACTAATGAAGGCTTGGAAGCCGGTTTTCTATCCAAAAAAGAATTTGACTTCCTCAATATAAAAGCCCCAAGAATTCCAGTAATATACTGCCTCCCAAAAATTCATAAAAATTCGGAACAACCTCCAGGACGGCCTATAGTTTCTGGATGTGGCTCGATCCTGGAACCATTAGGACATTACATTGATCATTTTATCAAGCCTTTTGTTCCCACAACTACTTGCTATATCAGGGACACAATGTCAATGATCAACCTCATTGAGGAGCACCCATTTGATCCCACATCCAGCACCATGTGTACGCTGGATGTGGAATCTCTTTATACCAACATCCCTCAATTTGAGTCCCTCCGCGTGATCGAGACTATTCTAGATACACGCCCGAGACCTCACAATGTTCCATCTAATTTCATTCTCCAGCTCTTAGAGATATGCCTAACCAAAAATGTCTTTCTTTTTGAGGGACAATTCTATGGGCAAGTCCGTGGAACATCTATGGGGGCTATTTTTGCCATCAACTTGGCTATTCTGTACATGGACCATATTGAGAATCACACCATCCTGGATGCATCAAACCCCTTCCACAGTGGCATTGCCCTGTGGAAGAGGTACATTGATGACATCTTTATGATCTGGACAGACTCAGAGATCTCTCTAAACCAATTTACACACTGGCTTAACAACAACAGTGGAGGACTTAAATACACCATGTCTACCAGTAAAGAATCCTTGCCTTTTCTGGATATTGAAATAAAACATTCTGAAGGACGACTAATAACAAGTCTCCACCGTAAACCCACTGAAAGGAACACCTTACTAAACTATACTAGTCACCACCCCCGTGCCCTAAAAGATTCATTACCCTACTCACAGTTCCTCCGTATACGTAGGAATTGCTACTACAGACAGGATTATTTTGCAGAAGCTAAAACACTGAGCCAGAAATTGAGACACCGAGGCTACCCACGCAAACTGGTACGCCGTTCATTAAAAAGAGCATGGTACTGTCCCAGGGAGACACTACTAGAACCCCGCATTAAGAGAGACCAGGAAAGAATTACCTGTGTGACCACATTCTCGCCCGCATCTAATGCTATTAAAAAAAGTGTTCTAAAACATTGGCCAGTTCTAAATGCCGGTATTCTTAACCTGGAACGACCGATGTTTGCCTTCAAGAGAGCTAAAAACATAAAAGATCACCTGGTTTGTGCCGCACTCCCTCAATCTGACACAAGAAATACTCTAAATGATATTTGGAACCTACCTACCTTGAAGGGTCACGCTAAATGTGGTCAATGTGTCTCTTGTGACTCGACTATAGAAGGCAAAATATTCTCTTATGGTACAATCAAATATGAGAGACATCACTTTACAAACTGCAATTCACATAATGTAGTGTATGCAATTTTATGTCCATGTATGATGATATATATAGGACAGACCAGCCAGAAGATCAAGCTACGGATGGGACAACATAGAAGCCGAATCCGCTGTCAAACTGCAAATGCACCATTGGTAGAACATTTTATGGATAAAGGGCACACAGAGAATCACTTTACATGGACTGTAATCACACAGGTCAAGGCTCCTCCAAGAGGAGTAGACATTTCGCAAATTCTAAACAAGGAAGAGCTGCACTGGATCCTGAGAACAGACAGCATACGAAAGGGACTCAACAGAGTTGAGGATTGGACCTCTCTGCTATGAAACAATTCTTTGTATCAGCCCTACTGAACCGTTATTTGTGTAAATATGTCCTATTTATAGAATGTATATTACGATATGCCCTGAATTGTTCACTGAGCACTTCACTTCACTTGGGTTGTCTCACATTGACCACTCTAAGATGGCCGCCGTAGTCACTGAACTTTCGCGTCTAGTCCTTCTTTGACTATGAAGGTTCCTCCCCCTGCCTGGCAGTGATCACCGCCAGAACCCCACTGCTACGAACCAACTCTCTGTATTTGCCCTATTGAACCATTACTTGTGTAAATATGTCCTGTTTACAGATTGTATATTACGATATGTCCTGAAATGTTCACTGAGCACTCCACTTCACTTGGGTTGTGTCACATTCACCACTCTAAGATGGCCGCCTTAGTCATTGTACTTCCGCGTCAAGTCCTTCCTTGACTATAACTACCAGGTTCCTCCCTCTGCCCGGCAGCGATCACCGCCAGAACCCCACCGCCCTGCTATCATGCAGAACTGAATTGTGAGTATTGCTCTCGGACTCTCCGCACTCCAGCCCAGGTTGGCCCTTATCGCCTAGCTCATGTATATCCCTTGCCTCCCCAGAATTCCCACTATGGATTATTGGACCGCCGCTAGAACGAGCATCGAGTCACCACTCTAAGTAAGTTCCGCATTGGTAATCAGCAATCCCACACTGCCCGTAAATTCCTCGACTGATTACCTTATCTCTCTCCCTTAGTTCCCCGAATTGTTCCTCTCATGGGCGATGCTGTTGTGAGTATGCAGGTCTGCCTTTTTGAGCACTATATTCATTTTTAAACGCGGATTTAACCTAATGGGTAAATTTCGATTCTCTACAGATGCAATTCAGTGTTGATACCCCCAGGATTGCTATTATGCATCTATGAGGTAAATTAAGGAGTAATACGCCGCCCCCGCCTCCTTTTTTTTTAAAAACTCTCACTCCACGGGCAATCAAAATGGACACCTTCACCGCCCGTCACTAGCTCTAAACACAGTCCAATACACTGCGCCGAATGGTAAAAGCACTTGCTCTTCTCACTGCGCCGTTCTTTAGGAAATATTGAAATACACTGCAATTTGCCATCCTCCCCATGCTGTAAGGTCACAAGCATGTGCCAGAACTCAACGCGCCGAAGGTGAAATTCACACTTTCTTTTCACTGCGCCGTTTTTTTACAAATACCGAAATACACTAGAAACTGCCACCCTCTCCTTGCTGTATGGTCACAAGCATGTGCCCCAACCAGTCGTTAGTCTGCACTACCTCACCATAGCACTAAGAATCCCGTTGGATGGTTTTATGAACTGAAAATGTATTCATGCCTAGTCAAGTTTTAATGAATATTCTTTTGCTTATGTTTTTCCTCTCATTTTTTCTCCCTTTCTAAATGTGGATTTAACATTATGTAAATTGCCATAGGGGCAATGAAATTGGAAAAGACTTTCAAGACAAACATGACATATTAGCTTTTGTCCTGATGATGATGCATGTATTTTCTAACTGCATCGAAACGCCGTCGACTCTATTGCACCATATGTTTGTTTGAACTTACGAATTGTGTAAAACAATGGGTTGCTGTGATTGAATCTTAGTCTGTAAAACTGAATAATAGTACAGACCGCTTTTGTGCGCTTTTACATAATTGTTTTGTCACTTGTTTTGTCTTGTCCTCTGTGGGTCACAGGCTGTGCCCACTTTTGTATAAATGTTATATTTACAAATTTAACACGAAAAATTTAAAAATAAATACCTGTCCGGCTGGACAGAGGTCATATATACTATTTAGTATATGTCTATTATTCGCGTGATCCTTAACCACTAGGGTCCTCTGTTATGTCAGTGTCTGTGAGTCAGCTGACTGTGTTGAGTAAGTGTTATCTTTTGTATTTCAACTGCGCATGTCTGCTAATATTCACAAAAATTTTCTAAAGTACTGCCTCTCAAACAGTTGTTTAATATCATAATAACACATTTGTTTAACAGTACAATCAGGTTACAAAGGGACTAGGTTAGTGCTCTTCTATTTCTGGTGCTCTTGTAGCTCAAATGGGTGTAATATTTATGTGTTGACATCTTGCATAGTCTTAATTGCTTGTTTTTGATTGTGAGAAACTGTTACTCATAGTCATGCACATGTCAATCATAATTACACTGAATTTCTGAAAATGTCACACATAGCAATCTGCAACCTTCGTAGCTATGGTGACATGCTGTGATGTTGAAGGTGTGGCATGGCTATGAAATCTGTGTGGAATCCGTATGCAAGTCACACCAATGTGAACAGATGCGGGTGATTAGTATGCAGACGCGTCGTACATGCATGGACAGAGTAGTGCGCACACCTTGTCCATTGACTGCACAATGCGTATGCATTACAGTCACCCGCATCGGGTCACATTGACGACAATGGGATATGCGCACGCACTGCTCTGTTCATGCATGTGCAACGCGAAGACAATGTGACCCGACGCAGGTGACTTCTAAAAGAAGCGTCGTGCAGTTCTGGACTGAGCCGTGCGCACGGCTTAGCCATGGAATATAATTGGAACCAACGCGGTTGACTTCTAGGCAGATGCTTCATACAGGCATGGACCGAGACGTGCGCATGCATAGCCCATAGAGCCGTCTTGGGACGGATGCGTGTGGTTTAAAAAAATACGCGTCGTATAGTCAGTGTACCGAGCAGTGCGCACTCATTGGCAATGGGCTGTCATGAAGATGGACGCAAATTCAAAAATCGTTCGAGTCATGCGCTGGAAATTCAGTTGGATGCCTACAACAATGTTGCAATCCTAGGGTGTCCTGAAGGTGAAAGTTTTGAACGATGCAGAAGACGTGTAGAACTCTTACATTTCCATGGATTGGTCAGATTCATAGAATGCAACCATGTTGGGCCTATCAGTAAGTGGCAATGTCACAGAATCTGCTGCTGCAGCACTGATTTAAGGCTGGCAGGCCCCCAGGGAGCTCACCTGCCTGCACTACATGCTACAGGACCACATATCTAATTCCACTGCTGCTGTCTATACTTCATCTGGATACTGCAATGGCACCTACTCTGGAGAGGGCCCCAGCATTCACAGAGGAGAAGAACCAGGCCCTGCTGGACGGGCTCCTCCCCGAGTACAGCAAGCTGTATGGGAAACCAGGGGAGTAGGTGAGTGTGCAGTCCACTGCCTACCATTTCCTGCAAGTTGTCTGACTAGTAGTAATAGTAGTGTGCACAGCAGTGGGAGACATATGCACTGAGTACTTTCTGCAACCAATTTATGTGGGTACATGTGATGAACAGGTGTCCTGCTGCAGTAGTGCAGCAGTGCTAGCCTTTAATTCCTAGGCAATGCTACCATGTCAGACCTGCAGAACAAATGCACATTTCTATGTGTGCACTACCTGTGTACCTCAATTAGCTTTGTGATGACAACATGTATTTTAAACTGTATGCAGCACAATTATGTGGCATGTGTGCTAATGTCCTCTTCGCTTTGTCATCCTCACAGGTTGATGCCCACCAGAAGCAAGAGATCTGGCTGACCATCGCCAGGGCAGTAAGATCTGTGGGGTTCTACAAGCGCTGGATCCGCAACTGCCAGAAGAGGTGGCAGGACCTACGTGGCTGGACCCGGAGGCTCGCAAGCGTCCAGCTGAAGCTGTTGCCTTCTTTCCGTAGGGGCGAACACCGTATCCTGACCCCCCCCACATGCTCCGGATTCTGGCAGAGGTCTTGCCAGACCTAGATGGGCAACGGAAGGCCAGACAGCAGCAAGGAGGGTGTAAGTCCATGCCTAATCTGTGAACATGTCTGACATGCTATTTGCTGTCTTTTGGCCTGGTCATACTTCCACATTACGTTGGTCTTGGAGTCCTGAACTCATGTCCCTCAATTGTGTAAGTCACACTCCTCATCTGATCCACAGTTGTGGCCCCTACAGTCTGTGACTTTTTTCACTTGGGCACTGTGTCCCTTCAGTCAGCTATGCTGAGGGTACTCCACAGCATATGTCACTGGGACTCTGATGTGTGCTTCGTGGGTGGGTCTATTTTTTGCACTATGCCTGGTCTCTGACATCCATTCTGTGTGTGCCTTTCATATGTGTTCCAATTGATGGTCTGGCTCACAACATGTGTGTGGGGTTCTTAAAACACACCCATGCAGCAGGTGAGTCCATGTACTGTCCTCAGGAGTATGTATAGGAAGTATGTCACAATAGCCCAGACACCTGCCTACTGTCCAGGCCAATACACTGTTACAGGTTTAACTGGTCAGTCATGCCGATTTCACGGCATTGGGAGACTATGTACTCACACTCACATGTATGGACCTACTGATTGTGTTTCCTGAAATGTGCCATCAGGTGTCTGACACAATGTCATTGTGGTGTGGCTTCCTTTTTGTGACAACTGGTGTGTTGAGGATTTTAGTGTCAGCAGGACATCCGAGTTGTGACAATGGGGATGACACCTGTGCAACATATAGGGGTATGGTCAGTTGACTGTGCACAATGCTGTATGCAACAGTGACTTCCACACAGCTGTGTGTCATTAGCAGCAGACTGTGAAGTGCTCATGTTCAGGTAGTTGTGTTTGCAGTCACTCATATGTCTGATTTTAGTGATATGGGTTCATCATAGTCCAAGAACAGTGTTTGGCAGGGGACGGAGAAGTGTACTTGTCAGCTGCAGAGTTTTGTATGGGCATGACCTATGATTGTGATACAGTGCAGACTGATGTTGTCCAGACGCATTGCCCCATGACATGTGGCAGTGAAGACTGACTTACCATGCATGTCTGTGCCAGGGCATTGACTTGAGAAGAGGGATCCTGCATTGGAGTCAGAGGTGCTCCATGCAACCCATTGTTTTATTGATATTCAGGATGTGAGGACATCATTGTGTGTGGTGCTGCTAGGCATCACACGATTGTGAAATGTGACTCTGGGCATACATTCATCCTGACACCTGCACTTAGTGATTGGCATGTGATGTGATGTATGTTTATAGTAATGAACTTCTATATGGTCATTTGCATGTACAACAACTGTGTATGTGGTACATGTGTGCACTGTGGGGTATTATCAGCCAGCATGCAATAGACATATGGGTACAGGTTCAGGAGGGACATGGGTGTGATGGTTGATTTCAGACTGGCTATTGCCCTATGTACACCAGTGGGCATTTTGAGCAATTATCAGCTGAGGATGCCAGTGCATGTACTGTAATGTGCTGTATTTACAGTGTTGTGTGAAATCAGTGCAGGCGACTAATGTGGGCCTTATACGCAGATACATCCACAGGCACAGGAGACAGTGCCACGGAACTGGAGGAGCCGCAGAGCCAGCCTGGGGGCCAGCGACTGAGGAGTCTGAGGGACCCAGGGACCCAGTGGCACAGAGGGTGAGGGGAGCCACACCGAGGAGTCCTCAGAACCATCTACCTCAGGTGAGGACCACAGCAGCTTGGAGGATGACTCCCTTGTGGGGGCGGGTGTCAGCAGCCAGCAAACCACAGATAGTGAGGCTATTCCAACCACCACCACCACCCTCCCCTCGGCTCCCATCCCAGAGGTCTGTGGCAGCTCCCGTGTTCGGGAGCATGTCTCCTTCCTGCCAGGCACCGCACCCCCTGCCCCTGTGTCCCCTGCTGCCCTGAGTGTGGAGTCTGTGGACCATATAGGGTAGACATCAATGCTGAGTGTCCTCCATGCACACACCAGTCTGTTGACACAACTGGTGTCGTTCATGGAGGCCATCTCATCGGGCATGTTTGCCCTACAGAGGACCAATCAGTCCATGGCCTCCTCCCTGATGGCAGCAGTATCCCTCCTCCAACAATCCCTCAACCCCTCTGCCCCATCAACAATTCCTAGCTCCCTCTATATCCCCAGCACACACACACACCAGCACAGTCACCCAAACGCACAGACACAGACAGCACACAATCGCACAAACAAAAGTCAAAACGTGCACACAAGCAAAGTCAGGGGACTGATACCACACACACAGGGGATGGGCAGCAAACACACACAGATGCATCCACAACCATTCTGCAGTCCTCCGATCACTCTCCGTCAAAGAGCCCTTCCCTTGCCTCACCAGCAACCCCATCTCCTAAGAAGCTCTTCCTGTGTGACCTAGGCCTCTTCCCCTCAGATCCAGCAGATCTAGAATACAGGGGGAAGAGGAAGTCCCCACACACAGAGAAGAGTGCCCCTCACACCTGGACATCCTCTCCCAGGCACAGGCAGACTGAGGCCCCCACCCGCAAGTCACCCCGCACCCGGAAGAGCAAAACCCCACCCCCCAGCTTCACTGCACAGTCTCCTTCCTCCATCCCCCAGGTCAGCACACAACACATTTCCCCGCCACCCCCTGTCCCAGGTTCCCCCACCCACAGATACATCATCCCCAAAATGCTCAGGCTCTCCCTAAATCCCACTTGCTCTTCCACTGAAACCACCACCTGTCTGTCTGTAAGTGCAACTAGTGTGGGGACTGTAGCCCCCCAGCTGTGCTCCCAACCTCACCTGCACCCCTTTTCACTCCCGTCGGGTTAGGCACTGCAGTGGAGTCCACGACCACCCAGTCTGACATGGGCACTGCAGTGGGGACCATGCTCACTACACCTGACCTGCCCGCTGCATTTGTTCCAACACATACCCCATCAGACTTGTGCCCCACAGTTGTGACATCACAAACCATGTCAGACACCTCCACTGCTGTTGCCACTGACTTTGCTGCACCCACCACCCCTTCACAGCCTCCTTCTGATCAGCCCTGATCCTGTCCCTGCGGTGCCTGGCCTGCCCCATGTTTGCCCCTCAGAGTGGATTTCCCCAGTCCTTAGCAGTGCAGGCAAGCAACGGGTGACAGGTGTCCCTCACACCCTCATTGGACTTTGTATTTTGGGAGGACATTGGTCTTAATTTTGTTTTGGATTTTTCCTTTCAGCTTTCAATTTGCTGAATAAAGCATTTTTTGTTTTCCTTGTGCATTTGATTTAGCTGTACATTATGTTGATGCTATTTACCCTGACCTTGCTGTGATGATGCAGGATTTACAAATATCTGATACTGAGGTGTTGATGTGATGTACTCCATGTGGACCATGAGATATGTATCCTGTACCAGTTGGTACCCATGTCATCCTTTACAGCTGACTGGGTGTGTCATGATTAACTAATTTAGCACAGGGATGTTAACATTTCATTACCATGGCCACATCTGTGGCTTGCACCCATGCACATATGATGTGCTTCACATTGTACAATTTGTCACTTTCCCTGACTGTTGGCTCATCTCCACTGTACATGCAGGTGTGGGTAAAGTCAACTGTGTCCTTTCTGCAACTTGTTAGACAAATGTATTGTGTATGTGCAGGTGACTTAAGGGGCACTACCATACCCAGGTGGATGTGACCAGTGCCTACGTTGAGTGGTATATGATGGTTGACTGAACAAGTGTTGTGCTGACATGACCAGGAATCATACATACTGTTTGGAATGTGCTACTTTTTCCATGATGACACTTCCCCTGTGGTCACTGTGATGATGGGGGATTTAGACTCTTTGCCACAATGCTCAACTTTAGCTGCAGTTTGTGTCCACACATTTTACATTGGATGTACACACGTATGGGGGTTTTGAACACATTGGCCCAGTGCTATTGCGAAGCTTGACTTGAGTAGCCCACACTCTGGTGTTGGTCACACATGTGATGGTAGTTACAATGTGTGTCGTAAATCAAATTCACTGTTGGGGGTATTTGTCATACACTACACACTGTTTGAATGATGTTGTGGGGAAATGTATTTGGCTGACATACCTGTGGTTGATGTTTAATAGATGTGTGGCGCATCATCCACCGTTTGGGTGGGGTGTCAATATTGTCAGACACACAAACCCCTATGGGTGGGTGAGGCAGTAGTGATACACAACATGGCGCATATGGGTGGGGTGGCATTAGTGATAGGCTACATGCTCCTATGGGTGGGGTGGCATTAGTGATAGGCTACATGCTCCTATGGGTGGGGTGGCATTAGTGATAGGCAACATGCTCCTATGGGTGGGGGGCATCAGTGATAGGCAACATGACACATATGGGTGGGTTGGCAAAGTGATAGGCAACATGACACATATGGCTGTGGTGGCATCAGTGATAGGCAACATGCCCCTATGGGTGGGGTGGCATTAGTGATAGGCAACATGACAAATATTGGTGGGGTGGCATCAGTGATAGGCAACATGCCCCTATGGGTGGGGTGGCATTAGTGTTAGGCAACATGCACATATGGGTGGGGTGGCATTAGTGAGAGGCAACATGACACATATGGGCGCTGTGGCATCAGTGATAGGCAACATGCCCCTATGGGTGGGGTGGCATTAGTGATAGGCAACATGACACATATGGGAGGGGTGGCAGCAGTGATAGGCAACATGCCCCTATGGGTGGGGTGGCATTAGTGATAGGCAACATGACACATATGGGTGGGGTGGCATTAGTGATAGGCAACATGACACATATGGGGTGGGAGTGGTGGTGGCAGGGTTCCCTGAGGAGGCCTGTTGCTGGTAGACAGGGGCTGGACCCCCTGGGTGTGTGTGACATTTTGCATGTATGTGTCGTTTGTTTGTATGGTGGGTGTCCGACTTACCGTCTGCGCCATCCACGTCCGTTTCTGATCCGGTCATATATGTACAGAACTGGTATGACCTGCGCGATGAATTCATGTTGCTCCGTCTTGAACCGTTGCTAGCTGCTCCATTTCATACCCGTGGATTGTGTTAGTGGCGCGATTTGTAGCTGATATGCAGCTCTTCCGGGTGCTGTGACGTGCTCTATGTGGCGACCCGTCCGGAACGTAGGAACTACGCATCGTACTTGACCGTCCGGAAGTAGCTGTGTTTATGGAGCCGTGCAACGCGAATTGTGTGTTTACGGGTCAGGCTCGGACGGAAAAGGTGGATGGAGTCGAAGCGTACGTGTCGGTCGGGAATTTGGCACTTTCCCGCATCGTACTTCATCGCCCGGACGGTCCTGCTCCTGGTACGATTTGTCCATAAGGTAAGGCTACTGACAAGTCCCGGAGGGCTCACCGACCGAGATCGGAATCGGTCCCTAAAAGTTGCTTCTGCATCTGAGGGTGTCTGCCCATTACAAGCGCATACCCCAAAGGCAAGAGTGAACGACAGGACTTGCTGACCAACCTTAGTACATCTTTTAAAGGGTGGTAGCTAGAGCCTTTTAACATCCGTAACTTGCTCTTCTTCCTGCACTATTTCCTGTGGAAAATCTACAGGTTCATATGTCATGATAAAGTCACCAGCTACAATGAGAACATAATCTTTTCTTGAGTTGTCAAGGAAGTTTGTGAGCGTTGATATAGTATCTGAAGCCTTGTGATGACTGCTAAACCGATTATATACATTTATTAATCTGACATGAATATTCCCTTAAAGTGATATCAGGTCTAAACCAAGGATCTCCTGTGAACCTAGATCAGCAAGTCTCCAGCAGTACCACCAGCTGTTGAAAGTCTAGCTTCAATACTAAACATGGTGTACCTCACCCTATGTATTTGCTCAGTGGCCCAAGTTTTTTGAAGCAGACATATATGACTGCTGTCCACTAGCTTGCCCTACTCCGGGTCATTTAGTTTGGACCTTAACCCCAGAATATTCCACGAGATAATTGTAATAGTATGCAGTAATAGGAAGAGCAATAATGTTGGTAGTAGAAAACATAGTGATGGGATAAGAGAGTTACACAAGAACATAAACTAATTGTCTCAGAGTCTAGTAAATACGTTTTGAGTAGGTGGTCTTCAAATTTCATGTACAGGAAAGTAGATATATAGAAAAATTTGTGGGAAAACTGGAGATGCTGGGTTCACAGACAGTCCATCAGTGGCTCCAAGTATTTGTTGAAAAAGGATAAGATGAGCCCAAAGAGATGCTATGTAATAGATCCTAAACGATTCAGAAAAGGGGCAAAACGACAGAGACTGCAGTCTTATCTTTTGCTGAGGTCATACAGAAAGGAATCTAACCATTTGAGAGAGTAGGTAGTGAGATCAGCTGAGTTGGAGACAAAGGACATTGTGGTCTACCATGCTGAAGGCAGCTGAGAATACAGACACATCAGTATGAAGACTGTGTTGCCTCATAAGGTCATTAAGGCAACGCCTATGCCACACTGAGAGCAGCAACATGTTTGTTCAGTGTTAATGCTTTGTCCCATTTTAAAGCTGAGTTGAGCAATAATTAACTTTCTTAAGATTATACAGCTCCTCAGAAATGTTGTAACTAGTGTTAATTGTTCATAATAGATGTGAAAGTGTATTTTTTTTAGGAGTTTGATCATGGAGTGATGTTGTACGCTTGATAGTGCACATGGTTGAAAGCAGTTTTTGATGAAGGCTATATTAGAGCACCAAAGGTATCGGAAGCCGCAGCTCTTCTGCTATGGTGGATTAGTGTTGCCCCGTGCCAGCAGTTTCAAAAGTTGAAAAATTAAATGATAATAAAACAAGTTTATTATTGGGGTTTTTTCCACCTTCTACAAGCTGCATCCTGAGGGCTGGGACATCGAGGAGGCAGTCAGGAGAGGGAGTGGTGGGCAGCACTGCTATTAGTGCACGTGTGTTTGGCCAGCCATCTCAGTCTGACCACACCCATATGCGCACTGAGCTGCCTCCAAACCAGCTGCGTTGCCAGGTTGGAGACAGCAGGCAGAGGCTCCCAGTCTTCCTGGGAGCTCAAATCATCATTGCTCACCCCACTCTTGAAGCTGCTCTCATCTATGAGAGCAGCTTCAAGACTGGCCGCAGGGGAGGCTGGGAGCCTCCACCTACAGTTGAGCCAGGAGATGAGCAGAGGCCGGCAATTTTTTGTTCTTTCTTTCTCGGCCCCCTTCTGCCCCCTTTCCACTCTGCCCTAAAACCAGCCGCAACTGGGTAATGCTGTGGGTTGTGTCAGAGAAGTGGTCCCCAGCATGATTGCAAAAGGTGGTGAAGGCTGAAGGTTTGTAATTCAGACACTGAATATACACTTACTTATACATTTGGCTTCTACTACCATGGGAAGATGTGAGAGGGTATAAACTGAAGTAGAAATAGTACATTTGGTCTATTTTTAAGAAGTATACACCAAACCTCATTTTAACAATGTATTGTTCAACTTGGGGCTGCTCAAAAATATTTTTCACAAAGTATTAGATCTTTAAAGTGAAAATACAGAGACAGCGTGTGGTATGATAGTTCAATTGATAATTTAATTAGCAAATACAATAAAGTAAAATGCTGACTTGAAGACGTGGGTGCACCAATTCATTTGTTTTCCAGGATAGAAGGTTTTTATGTACTGCAATGTATGTACCACGTAGGAACATATTAAAAAATAAAATCTCTCATGCTTTGAGCCCTTAATCAAAGAGATACAATAAAGAGTGCACATAATTTGGTATTATTTAAAACAATGTTTTTCATTCAGAAGATAATTGCTATACGTTGTTTAATGATTTAGATTCATACTTTATTAAGTAAACATTATTAACTATTCATGCCACAAAATAACTTGCATTGCTTATGGAAAGATTTTGGTCTGTGAAAAAAACGAAAGCACCAAAGGCACAAATGGTGTTGTGTGCCCATGGCAAATTATTGATTTGTACATTTATTAGAATTGTATTTAGATTTAAAAATTGCAACAGAACATGACAACATTCTTTTCAGTAAACACTTGTTTAGCAACTAACACGGTGGTAAAATCGTATAAAAGGACCATTTTTCCAATTCAAATCCAGAAACAAGAACAGAAGCTAGGCCCGAAGTTCCATGTAATGATCATTAGCATTTTATTCCACAGAGATATTGTGCTTGAAAAAAGTATACATTAACCTCCACACTGGCGACAGCTGATAGAACACTACAGTAAAGACAGTAAATGGAAAATATACAACAACATACGAAGGTGCATCAGCTCAGATTGTGTATTTTTTCTTTTAGATCTATTTATTATGTGCTTAAAAAAAGATTAATTTGGCAGTGTGAGCTCTTTAAAACCTAGTTTAAATTGAACTAACTTCACGTATGTATACAGAAGGCACTCCTCCATTCTCCATAAGAAACCTGGCCCACACTATATTATTCATAGAAGGCACTTTCAAAAACCACTCAGGGCTGGACAAGGCCTTTTGTTCCACCAGGCATTTCCCAGTAGGCTGGAGTCCTTGGAGACTGGTTATAAAAGCCCAATTTACCATGACACCTCGCCACTAAAATAAATTGTGTTTCATATTAATCCTCTTTTGTGGGTTGCTGTGTGCAGTGGTTAGAGCAAAAATTGTAGCCTTTGTCTACAGATACACAATATTCGCGTGTATTTTGTCGTCAACATGCTACGGATAATTTAACAGGTTTTTTACTGCGAGGTCATCTTAGCACCTATTTCTGCTCGATGTGTGATACACGACAGAGCTAGGCTCAGTCACATGAAACACTGAAATACATGCATTTATTCACTCTTGTTGAGCATCACTCACAGCATTGACGCAAATCATCAAATTAACTGGACTTCAGAATTCTTGAATAGAAGCAGGGAATTGCTGAAGGCCATTTAGAATATCAATAATAAATTCAACCTTTACATGAAAATCTATGCATATTTGAAGAAAAAGTAATTATATTTCCCAAATATGGCATATGTATTGATTGGTAGAATTATTTTACTTTAGAAATGTAATCAATGTACTGCCTTAAAGCTTTTACCGCACTTCAGTTCTGACAAAAAGAATATTCTTTTTTGCATTTTATGTTTGAAGTCACAGAAAAGTCAAAATAAAAAAAAATTTGTGGATAAAAGAAAAGATCCTTTACAGTATTTGATGAACACCAATAAAGTGCGGGATTTGGTTTTAGCAAATATGATTTTCTTTGCAGCTCTCTTTTTCTCTTCCATAAATATTAAAGTATGGCTAAACGTCGCTCAGAGGGAATCGTGAGCCTATGCACCCACAATGTACTGTTTTAGGTTTCCCCAGCCTTGATACTAGAGCTAGTTTTGCATTCCATATCACCTTGCACATAACAGGCTAAAGGTATGTTTGTCATAGGATATTGATTACTTATAAAAAACGGTGTTAGGTGGTAGGTGAGCGAGCTCAAACTGCACCCGGGCCGATCATTTCAAACTGACGTACTACAGGTGTTTGGGACAGTTTGCCCATACCTGTGTGAATTTGTTGTTACAACTGAGTGACCCTTGTTTGTGAGATCTTTTCTCCTAGTTCTGCTTAAAGTAGTGGCCACTGAGAAGCAACTCTGGCACTCCAAGATACTCCATTTAGCACTTCACGCTGCAGCGGTAGCGCCCTGGCAGAGTGAAGCCTTAATATTTTCCAGCATGAAATCATAAATAACATTTAATAGACTGGATGTTCAGTCTGATATATAGCATTTGAAAGCAATACCCAGTTTTATACAAATAAGAGAACTATGGGAATAATAAAAGGTAAAAATAGATGTAGGACCAACAAGACATGAAATGGACCCACGACATTGAGAGAGGCAGAGGTGAAATGAAGAATCCAACAATATATCAAAAAGTCTAATGTATGAAAGGTTTTTATTCCCATTGCAATGACTAATCCTCTCAAAGGGGTAGACTTTTAGAAGTCAAATACAATTAACATGCAGTGCACAAATGTGCATAGCGAGGCAAAACACACACATTGAAAATCCTTGCGAATCGAGGTCGAGGGTGCAAAATTTTCGCTCCCCCATTGTGACTTGCAATGATGATATGCATCAATGGATCGTCATTGCTCGTCTGCTGGCAGAGCTTTTGATGCTTCTTGATAAGGGCGGTCCGTATCTAGATAGACAGTGGAAACTGTCAGTGATGGATAGTTTCACTTCAGTCAATTACAGCTTCAGGGCACAGAGAGAACAGCAAATCTGGCTCTTGTGGCATGCAGACACAAGCAACTCAACCAGCTTGGTGGAGTAGAGCAGATGTACACACCATGGAACAAATCCCAAGCAAAAAGTTTACATGTACCAATGGCTTGTGCTTTCACTAACCCCTAGATCCACATTTCCTATGGGGGGACGTTATAAGGAGTGACCCAGGCCTCCCCAGTGTCATTTTAAGAAGAACATGAGGGCCGGTCATGACAAAGCAGTAACAAACTGTACAGTGAACTGGCAACAGACCATACAACTTTGGACAGTCCCCCAAGCACAAAAAGACCTAGCTGTCATGCTAGCACCACACACCCACCACCTGATATCTCCATCACAATCAACTTTTAAGGAAGGAGAGTTCACACCAGCAACCTTGAGGGAAAAACCCGGTGTGAGAGCGTGGGGCTGCAACAACTAGTCAAGGAACCCACTCATAGAGCAGGGCATCGACTTGATCTTATTTTCTCCACCCCTCAGCTAGTACATTTGAATGATATCCTGCCCATGGGCTGGACTGACCATTCTCTCCTTAAATTCTACATCAACTGTAAGGGAGCTAAAATGCCGGCACGCAGTACCTCCTCTGAATTCATGTACAGAGACTGAAAATCTCTGGAAAGGCGGAGAACTACTGGTGCCGTGTTCCAAGTGGAGGATAGTTTCTCTCCAAATTGTCCAGCTGAGGATAACTATGAGGCCTTTTGTCTTAGGATATCGACAACTATTGACTCCCTAGTTCCACTAAAAAAATGTAAGCACAAGGGTAGAGTATCAGCTCCTTGGTTTGATGATTCTTTAAAGGTCCTTAAACTGGCCTGTAAGCAGGCTGAAAGAAAATGGAGACAGGGTTACCTTGATGCTAACAAGCAACTCTGGAAATCCAAACTTTTGGAATACAAAACTGCGATTATGAAATCCAAATCCGCTTACTTCTGTTCCACAATTTGTACAGCCGCAAACAGTTCCAAAAGTATTTTCCAGATTCTGAATAGCCTTACCCACCCTGACTGCGCTAAAAAATCAATCCCTTCCACACAACCCCTGTGCGACAATCTTGCGCTGTTCTTCAAAGAAAAAATCGAGACTATCATTCGAAACCTGAGCATCTGCCCCACATTGGTCGGCCCCACAGGCCCTGAGGTCGTCATCATTGATCATGGAGTGGCGAGCCCAGGGTGCCAGCCTATGGACTGCTTGTGGGAGTTTCCCTCCATTACTGAGGTGGAATGTGACAGACTGGCTCAAGGGATTTCCTCGGGCTCTCCTCTCGACCCCATTCCCCCTAAAAACTGGAAGGCATCCGGAGAGCAACTCTTTCCCACTCTCTGCAGGATTTGCAATTAATCCCTGAGCAGTGGCCTAGTTCCTGCCCCCTGGAAGCAGGCTTTCATTAGGCCACTGTTGAAGAAACCCTCTCTGAATCCTGAGTGTCTACAGAATTATCGACCAATCTCCCTGTTACCATTCCCGGCAAAAATTGCCGAGCGCTCGGTGAGCTCGTGTCTCTCCAAACATCTGGAGCAGAATCATTTCCTGGACAAAATACAATTCGGCTTTCATCCAGCCCATGGCACTGAAACAGCTCTACTTACTGCCATGGAGGACCTTCGTATGCGTGCAGACAGGGGCCAGGCAGTAGCCTTGATCCTGTTGGACCTGTCTGCCGCATTCGATATGGTCAATCACATGATTCTATTGGACTAAGAGAGGCCGGGGTGGGCGGCACTGCCCTGCATTGGTTTCCCTCCTTCCTGCGGGATAGCAAGCAGGCTGTGTCCCTCCCCCCGTTTCCATCGACCTTTTCCCCGGTGATGCATGGGGTGCCCCAAGGCTCGTCCATCAGCCCGATTTTATTTAACGTCTACCTAAAACCACTGATTACGTTAATAAAATCCCACAGGCTAAAAGCAATTAACTATGCCGACGACACTCAGCTCATCCTCTCTTGGGAGGGTGAGGAATCGATTCCTTTGGAGTCGTTTCATGACTCTCTGCGAGACACGGCTGGCTGGCTACACAATAACTCCCTACAGTTCAACGCCTCCAAAACCGAGGTTCTGTTCTGTGCCGGAAGCCGGATTTCTCGCCCGTTCCCGGCGGAGTTTTGGCCCCTTGAAACCCTGGAAAAGCCACAGCCGGTCACCACCGTTCGCAATCTGGGTGTTATGATGGACAACAAACTCAGCATGGAAGCCCAGGTTGCGAAAACAGTATCCACCTGCTCTGCCCTTATTCGCTCATTTCGTAAGATCTTGCCACTTCTTCCCTTACGGGCCCCGGCCTTAATAGTCAGGTGCACCATTCTTAGTCGCCTTGACTATTGCAATGCGCTGTTGCTCGAGGCCCCATCTGTGCTGCTAGACAGACTCCAAAGAGTTCAAACAGCCGCTGCCAAACTGGCCCTGGGCTGGCCTAGGAGATCCTCGGCCACTGCGGCAATGGCCGAGCTTCATTGGCTCCCTATGAAACAGCGAGTTGCTTTTAAATCTCTCTGTCTTGTTTTTAAAGCTTTGCATGGAGTCGGGCCCGGCCCCCTGCAATCTATGTTTGACTGGTACATTCCAACCAGAGCCCTCCGATCTACAACGGCCTGTCTTGCCAAAGTACCGAGATTTAAAAAAGTCAGGACAGGAGGAAGATCTTTCAGGGTTGCAGCAGCTAAACTTTGGAATAGTTGCCTTTGGATGTCCGTCAAACAAGTGAACTTCTCCCTTTTAGGAAACGGGTCAAAACTTGGCTGTATCCAAAATGTTAACTGCTGATTATTCAACTGTTGTCTCCCAGTGCATCTTTCTTAGGAGTTATCTCAGCGCCCGGATACCTGTAAGGTGATAGCTGCGCTATATAAATGTTTTAAATAAATAAATAAGAATGCCCAAGAGAAGGATACAGTGTAGGGAAATTTGACAGATCCACTGTGGTCAAATCACTGAAATGGGTGCGTGAGTATCCACACCCCCACGAGCCAGTGGAGGGAGCAAATCTCACTATGTCTAGAGAGAAAGTCTTTAAAGCATAGTGTTGTGGGGATTCTGCACATACACAGAACTATGCACAGGAAAACAGGAACTCAGTGAATAGGTGGTGTACCGACCTACCGCATCTGTACCTAAAATCCCCTACCGACTAACTATAGTGTCTTATTCGTTCTCCGTCAACAGCGAAGCTACCAATGACTAGACAACCCAAAACACGTAACCCTATCTTGGGAATCGTGGGAGACCGACGCACTTTTTTTCAGCCACTTATACTAGGCGAGTAATCAGAGATGCAGTATAGTTTAAAATGTTTATTTCAACTAATGCGCTCTGTGGTGTAGTACACAGGCCAATACTAGCCACAGAATGCATAAACACAATATAGTCAGGATTGTTACAATTCCATAAAATACAAACAGGGAGGCCATGTTATAGAAAACAAAGGAAAAGGACGAAACAACCTAACCACCCTCCCAGTGACAAGAAATTGTTTATTATAAAACAGAAGACCTCTGGGCTTTGTCATCAGACCTTCACAGCTTACGACCTAGATGCAATGTTCACTTCGTCGGACAAACACGGGCCTTCTCTCTTGAAAGGTGTCCCTCTGTGTGTGTCAAACCAACTTGTGCTTGTGATATTAAAGTACACGATTTCCAGAGGTGCAGCTGTGTGAAGCCTGTTATGTCTAGGTTCGAGGGACAGATCAGAACAGAATAACAAGGGGCATTGTTGTTTAACCTTGAACATCATGTGCAGATTAAACCTCAGAGCACAGCAAAGAACCTGCAAAACAGACAGTTCTTATGTGTAAAAGGGGCACAAATAAGTATTGCAAAATAGATGCTTGCAGTGTCATGTGCAAAAGCAGATTCATGGCAGCGAAGCTCATGCTAATTTAGAAATTGTCAACAATGGACATATAAGCCTTACTACACCCTCCCCCTGATATGGCCATCAAATGTAGATATTACAAGAAAGCAAAGTTCAAAAGGTCTGAGCATATATAAAATCAGCGTGTTCATTAAATTTGGAAAAAGCAAAAACGAAAGCTTGTGTAAAAAAAACAAATCCCGGAAGTAGTCAAAAGATGAGAAAGAGAAGATGGAGTAATAGCAGAAAAACGATGAAAGCAAGGCATCCAGAAGACAAACCGATGTCCACAGGCAACATGTAACTGATTAATCCATCAAGGTGTAAGTGCAAAAGAATGCAATTCCCTCCAGAAGGAAATCATTTTGGTCAGTGGAAAAGTGAGATGCCAACCAATTCAGTAGGTCGAAGGATCACGAATGTTCTTCATAGTCTGGGGCCTCCATTGACATTGATGGATAACTTGCGTGGTATTCAATGTAGCTCTGCAGTAGGAGACTCTGTGAAGCCTCACATATATCCCATTGTGCCAAAATGCCAAGTGCATAACAAGGGGTGGTGATGAACAGATGCCAGAAACCGGTCCCCGGAAGCTTGTTTCCTTCCCAGTGTAAGAATTGGCTTTTGTAGTTTGGTTTGCCCTGTTCCCATCATGCACTGGGACAGGAACAGACTAATTTGCATACAGCCAGGTTCTGAAACTGGGATGGTGCAATGAGCTAAAAAACGGTGTTGGATCTAGCCCTGATCTCTTGACTGGGTGAGAGTATTCTGCTTAATTCAGAGACTCTGTCCCTCTCCACCCCTTGTTGTAAATAAAATGCCAAGTGCAGCAGCACGCGCCATCAAGCCAATCCCATTGCAATCCTGCTTATGAGCTACTAATGGGTCCATTAGCCGGTCGAAATTCGGAACTGGACATGAGGTGTTGGTGAGACATAACTCCAATGCCCACCCAAAATCATAGCAGTGACACAAAAATACAGGCTTCACGCAAGTAAAGCTTGCAAAACTAAACGATAATCCATAGGACACACTGAGCGTTGCAAGAGGCAGTGTATCGAAGCGTTCATGCATCCAGTCACGGAGCAGTTGCAGCCGGCCTGACCTCCGCAGTACCACAAGAGGAGCAGGAATTGCGAAGCAGGCACAACAGAAGCAGGACACCCGCTGCCAATGCCAATAGTAACGGTAAACCGCCAAAGACGCTGGAAAAGATAGAATGAATGAATGTATCACACCAAATATAGTCTGAAAAGAAGTCACGAGGCCAGAACACAGATGTGTTTAAAAGTGTTTGAATCTCAGAAGCTGCACTTGCCACCTGGAGCGTGGAAGTTTCACTTGCGAAGTCAATGCAACTTCTTGTTGCATTAGAAGCACCTTTAATCTGCTCAGCTTGTTGAAATCTGCCTTCAAAGTAGTAATTGAAGGTCTCAGTGGACTATCCAGTGGCCCATGCGGGGGTGGGAAAAGCACATTATTGCAACAAATTACGCTCTGGGAAACTGTTACAATCTAAGGAATGCCAGTCTGCAAGTCGCAGCATTTTTAATTATTTGAAATAAGCTAGCTACCATCAGTAAGCAGTGTGAACGTGGGAATTATGGATGGAGTTGGTTCGCCTTTTAAACACATGCAAGATTCGGAGCGGAAAGGTTACAGGCTTCGTGCAACTGTATATTTTTAAAGACTAGGGAACGTCCTACAGTGGAATCATTATTCTCCCCTGTTAGGTAAACCTCAGTATTGTCTCTTAAACATCGATAAGTGAAAGGAAGAAACCATAGTTCATGTAAAAATGCACCTCCAAGAGGTTCAAAACGGCCCACAAGGTAATGTTTCATACAGGATGTAAATTGAAACAATGAAAACTGTAAACTTATAACCCCCTGGATTAACCAAATTGCAGAATCCGATTCCACCCCAAAAAATGGTAAAGGTTCTATTTTTTTCTATGTGCAATAGAGTATAAGTGCCATCTTTCATGGACATAAATTGCTGTTTGTTTGTCAAATTAAACGGAGCAAATAAACCGCTGGCGTTCAAAAAATTCTATGCCACTTTCGCCATTTTTAACGTTTGCAAAGTCCAAGCAAATCGCATCACTGAGCGCAATTGATTTTGACCATGATATAACAGTGAAACATCATCTTGTACATTGTCAATAACAGAGGAAACAATATTAGCTAATGTATAAATGAGGGAAGATAGTGTATTAATGCTGTTGTCAACAACAGCTAAAACTTTTTCCAAGTTTGCCTGGTCTATATCCCGCAAACACGATGCTGCTTCAATTTGAGATAGTGTCCAAATGTCATTGTAAGCAGCATATATCCATCTCTTTGTTCCACAAGCTCTGAGTCCCGGGACAATGTTGGCCAAAATAATATTATTTGATAGTAAGGATAAATGTTGTTTGACAGTCAACAATGTCGGGTGATGTAACCATTGTTGACACAGTTTACCGACAGAGTAGGTCGTTACAGTATGTGAATCAGAAAATCTAGGGTCTGGCCTTGAATGTTTATAACCTAAACTAGAGTTAAGAAAACAGAGTTGGCAAGCATTTGAACTATTAGGCCAGACTAATCAACCCATGGGATCCATTGCAGAAGCATTAAATGAATTATTTTTCAATAAACTCTGTAAATCTTCAATGGCATACTTTGTGTGTACACACCAATTATTATATTCTGCTAAGGTCATAATTACTGGGGATTTCATTTGTTTAGTAGATGCCAAACCAAAACAAGTTGTTTGGTAAATGGCATTATTTAAGAATAGCATTTGAGTGGGAATGAGGCATGCACAATGGAGGGACTCGGAGCCCTGCACTTGCTATTCTTTAGATCCCCAAATTGACTTTATATCAATGGCTTCCTTTCAATGGTCATAACCCTTTATTGCCAGCTTATGGTGAAAGGAAGAAAAATATATCAATTTACTATGTGTCAACATAAGTTTCTGAGATGAGGGGCTATTCATTTTGAAATCGAAAGATTCATGATTGGATGGGCTAAATTCTGTGAAGTAGATAAACTTCTTCTTTAATGTTTTCGAGCTGCCCTTTACTGACGAGGGGCAATGCTCCCACTGAGTGTAATTTAAATCAGGACGTAATGCACTACTCTTGTGTATGAAGTGACGGCCATAATGTTAATAACAGAAAAGGTCAGCATAATACGCAGAATTCATATACAAGTCTTCTGCATCAAAAGCAGCATAATGTTTTCAATCTGAAAACAAAGCTTGCATTGCATGAACGTCCCAATCATCTGAGTGAATGTCTTGTGTAACCACATCACCGATAGAGACTCTACACACGTAACACACATTAATCAGCTCCGTAGGACCATGAATTTGGAAACCCACTTTATCCCAAACAGTACCATTGAAAACAGGGAATGCTGAAATGTTAACAAGAGTATGGTTATGCTTCATGATGTGCGAAGACGAATGTGGGGCCAGAATTCAATCGATAAAGTTCACAGCAAAACCTTCAGGCAAATAGTGACCATTGATGAGTTTTAAAAAATACAGTGAGAAACCCAATGGACATAAAAATAAAAAATAAAAACAGAGTCAACCAAGTGGATGTCCAGGGGAGGAACTAAATAAGTCTTTTTAAACAAAGTTAAAAAAAAATGATAATTTTGTTGGGTCACTTGAGGATGTGGAGGATGCATCAAATGAATATCTGCCATGGTGCAAAGGAGTATCCGGCAAATCATGGACAGAGCGACTTGTGGGATATGTGTATTCAGCCTCCGTCATATCCGTTGTTATTGGAGGAACTGGAGAAGGCTCAATATCAGTGACCAGCTCAATGACAGTGTCATTTGGCAAATTAGAAGATGTTATAATTTCTCGAGTTCTTGAAATTGTGGGACAGGATACAGCAGGTGTCATACTATTCAGCATCTGTCAGATGCTGTAACTTGACATTGTCCACTGAGATGTATCTGTTGTCTTTGCGACCAGGTAGAGGAGGTTAAATAGCTGTTCGAGTACACTTCAGTCCAAGCACTGGAATTGGTGCACAGTAAGAGGAAACAAATTCTTTTTTGTTCTCCACCTTTTCTCGGACCGAATTTCCAACTTTAGGAAGCCAGCCGACCACTGGATTCAGTTGGGCTGCGTCAGTTGCTAAAGACACATTTTCAGTAGCAAGGCAGGCACGGGTCTCTTGTAGATTCTGTAACATAGAAAATTGATTATCCACCTCAAAGGTTGTGGCAGCAGCCTCAACGTTTAGACCATCAAGGTCTTGCACAAACATTTTAATGTTAAAGAGCATTTCGTATGGGGTCCTCCCACCCAGAGGTCTTCTGGGGAGATTATTAAGTGCATGTTGGACACCATACAAATGGGTTAACCAGTTCCTGCCAGTACCTAAGACTCTAGCTGTCAAGGTTTGATTTAAGTCAGGTTCATTCGCTCCACACTTAAGTTGCCCTCAGGCCTATATGGAGACAAAAATTGCACCAGCCCCCAAAGACCGCATAGCATCCTCGTACGCCTTAGAGGTAAATGCTGGACCTTGGTCAGAATGAAAGGTGCCACAGTCAAAAATCCCTACAAAGACATGCAAATCCCTGATGACAGTTTGAGCATCAGCACTGCGTTGTGGCCACACCCAAAGAAATCTGGTGCACGGATCCACTGCAACTGAAATATATTTATATGCAGTATCTGAAGAGAAAGGACCGCAGTGATCAAGGTACACACAAGCAAAAATGCCGATTAGCAATGCTAAGGGGTCTTTGTGGGGGGCGTGAAACCACGGATGGCTTAAGCTGTGGACAGATGTCACAAGAAAGCACATAATTGCGGGTTTGTTTATATAAACCACGAGACCAGTAACACTGCTGCAAAATAGAAACTGTAGCAGACACTCCATCATGCCCTGAGGCCATGCCTTCGTGTGCGGTTTTAATCAAAGTGTGTCTGCGGTCCACGTTGGGAATCAGTCGATCTCCAACGTCTGGTATTCTAGCAAAAGGAACTTATTTGAGAGTCAACTGATAAGAATACTTTGAAGGGAAACCCTGTGGGTAATGAAGGCCCTCCTTTGTTGAAGCTATCACTGCCAAAATGTCATTATCAATCTTTGCAATGGATCTATTAACGGCTGCTAAGGAACACGTGCCTACTGCAGATTTGGCTGCTTCATCAGTCAAACTATTTCCAACAGCGTGTGCCCCGACACGCTGGTGGCCAAGAGTATGTATAACATGTGATTGGCAAAAGTTGTTAAAGATCTGCCAATGGAGCCCAAAATGTTTTATGCTTAATTGTGCTGCCTTTAGAGTCTTGATAATCATTTTGAGACCAGAACAATAAGTCTTCATTTAAAAAACTGAACCCAGTATTAAGAATCGCAGACAATAAGAGTCAAAACATTTGGATCAGCAAACTCAAGAGTAAGATCTAAGGCATGCAGCTCAGCTAATTGCGCAGTACAGTCTCTCAGTGACTGAGTGTTCACGATGGAAGATTTGAATTCTCCATTTACCATTGTACCTGCAACTATAGCACACGTTGCCGAGTAAGCATGTTTAGAAAACGTGGCCGGTTGAGCTGAACTTTCGGTGTAAATAATACACGCATAGTCTTCCAAAGGGACTAAAGACAAGGGAGGTAGATGAACATGTTCATACTGCAAGAACTCCTGTGTCTGAACAGAAGCGTCAAAGATAAAAGTGACATCCGAGGACGTCAAAGAAGTAGCCCATTGAATCCAACGAGGAAGCAAAGCTTTTGAGTTTGGCACACTTGCCTTCGTAACTGCCTCTAAGGCAGGATATGGTGTAATCACCAAAATGCATTTTCCCTGTGCCAAAGTGCGTTCCTTCAGAACCGCCAATTGGACAGCTGTCAAAACTTTCTCAACAGTTGAAAACTTAATTTCGGCCAAAGTGTACAAATGTGACTTGTATGCGATTGGCACTATGTCTCCTTCATTGTACGGGAAGTAAGTGGAACCCACTGCACCCAGTACGATTTGTATTACCAGGTTAGTGTGGTTGTCATGTTTTAACAAGTATTTAGATTAAAGAAAATCAGATTGCAAAGAAAGTAAAATAGCAGAATGTTCCAGTAACCAGCTGGCTTTTGAAAAAGTAGTTTGTATCAAAGCTTAAAGAGGCTTGATACGCAGGGCATAATCGGGAAAATAAGTACGCCCAAAATTTAAAAATCCCAGCAAAGGCTGAAGTGTTTTCAGTGTCATTGGAGATTGCAACCATGCACATTTCTCCAGGAAATTAGGAGCCAGGCCTCGACCCTAATTGTTGAGCTCCTAGCACAAGAAGAGGACCGTATAACATGCAATGTGAGACTGCGCAAAATTAAACATGTAACCGTAATCTGCAAAATTAAGAATTATGCGGTCAACTGGGACACAGATGTGGCCATAATTCGTCGTCTTTGAGATAGATATCATCAACATACGAATATGCATCCGGGTCAATGCAGTCTAACAAAGAGATAACATACGCAGCGAATCCCCCGGGGCTGTTTTTGTAGCCCATCGGAAGACGCAGATATTTTTTCTGGACCTCACCCATTGTAAATGTGGTCCATTGGCTGCATTTAGGGGATATATTATGGCTGTAAAAACCATTTGAAATTTCCAGTATTGTCTTGTAGTTTTTTTATGAACTAGGCTGTCTACCAAGGCAGAGCTATGGGTATTTTGTACTGCAAAGGTCTGGCAAGGTGAGTTCAAATGCCTTAATCAAAAACTCTACGTTCCTTCTCTGGATTTATTTAAGAAGGGTGTGATTATTGTATCCATATTGCATAAGGAACTACTCCATACGAGGGATGCATATCAAAGTACTGTTGTGTTAGCCTTGAATTTGGAAACTGAGGTTGCTAATGTGTTACAATCTGTGCCTATAAATTGAGCCTCAGCAGTGTTGAAGAGATAGACTCAATGAACTTAAAATTGGTCAGTATAGAAATAATGCAACAATATGACGTAGCATGCAAGGGAAAACTATAGACCAAATAGTGTGTGTACACCAATATTTGCCAAGAATCTGCCATTTTATCAGCCTGACCGTAATATTCTCTGTTTCTATTTTTCTATGTACAATCCATAAACGAAGTCATTTAACTTGCACCCCAATGGGTTTTTTTCTGTTTGGAAGTTCTGCGCCTTCATATACCAAAGGCCAGTATAGAAAAACAGTATATTTTGCCCTATAGACATCTGCATGCTTTATGTTTTCGGTAATGTCTATGATATATATGACACTGTCGTCATAAAACGAACTAACTACTGGCTAAACATAACTTCATAACAGAAATTAAGGGGGGAATGGACAAGCAAGAAGGCCACATAAACACTCCTTTTGGAGTTCCCTCCAGAGCCAGTGAAATCTGTCCCTCATCATGGGTGATCCTGCCTTCTCGTGACCCCGAGCGGCTTTCCCTCAACTCCTTTGCCACTACCTGACACTATATGGGTTTCCTGCAGACGGTTATGTTATGCTAACAAAATTTGTAGAGTGCTCGCATACCCTGAGGTGTCTTGGAGGTGACATAACTCGAATACGACCAGAGTGAAATCTTAATTATTAAACAACCATGTTTTGAGCTCCCTCCGAAAGAAGATCAGGGAGGGCAGAGTTCTTATATGAGGAGGAAGACAGTTCTAGAGCTTAATCATACCCGTAGCAACACTTTTGCCTCCCCAATGCATTTTACGGAATTTTGGGACCGTTATTTTCTGGGCCATGGAGGAGCGCAGGAGTCTGCTGAGATGGTACAATTAAAGAGATGCCTCAGAAATTCTGGATCAGTGTTTTGCAAGGTAGTGTAGGTGATGCAGAGGACTTGAATTTATTAAAGATACTAATAGGAAGCCATTGTAATTCGTAAATGTATAAATGAAATTTGAGAATCCCTAATAGCAGTCTTGCCAGTTGTAATCTATGTAGGTGCTGTTTCTGCATATCTACATAGATTCCGTTACAATAGTCAAGCTCTGAAAGAACTCAGGCCACGATGACAGTTTTTTTAGCATTGGCTGGGAGAAAAGGAAGAATATTCTTGATCATCCTAAGTGTAAAGAGTGAAGAGGAGACAGCAGCATTGACTTGATTTCCAAAACTCAGCTTGTTGTAAATCTCAACATCTAGGTTATTGGCCTTGGTTACTGAGGTGGGAGGAGAGCCTAATTCCTCTGGCCACCAAGGAGAGACCCAAGCTGGGGAGAGGCTCCTGAACTGCACCACCTTGTGTTTTTCTGAATTAAGATTCAGATATTGCATATTCATACATGAGCAGATAGTACACATACAGTTATGGAAAGAGGTGCTAATGCCAACATAACAATTTGTGTGTCATTGGCACAGGAGGTAAGGGAGAAACTGATTTTTTTAATCAGAGTAGCCAACTCTGTCACATGTACATTAAATAGTGTTGGACTAAGCAAGGATACCTGTGGGACCCCCCAAGACAGAGAAAAAGGAGAAGATTCAAACTGTTCAAGAGCCACAGATTGCACCACTCTACCTGATAGGAATGAGGTTATTATGGCCAGGGCGTTATCCTTGATTCCTAAATCTTCTAGCTACTTGAACAGCAACTTATGGTCCACTGTGTCAAATGCTGCTTATAAGTCAAGGAGAATAAGGGCCACACACCTCATCTCCTCTGTGGCTTTGATCAAGTCAGTCTCTGTGCTAAGTCCAGGTCGGAACCCAAACTATGTAGGGTCCAACAAACAATTTACTTGAATAAACTGGGAAAGCTGTGCATTCATTACTTTCTCACCAATTTGTGTAGGAAGTGGAAGACAGGATATAGGGTAATAGTTATTGGGATCAGCTGAATTCAAACTAGGTTTCTTCATGAGCTGGAGAAAGGAAGCTTTTTTCCATTGAGAGTGAAAGACTCCCATAATAAACATTGAATTAAAAATGGACAAGAGATTTGTTCCTATAAGATCTGATATAAGTGCCAATGCTGATGGGTGGCATTGGTCTGAAGGTGAGCCAGACTTAGCTAGAGGAATCATGTTTGCTTCCTGATCTGGAGTGACTGGGAGGAATTCCGTGAAGGAAATTAGGACGGAAGCTGCCTGAGAAGTTTTATCAGTGATGTCTGAGTTGTTTGAGTCTTCAAACTTGGAATACATCTGGTTTACTTTATCCCTAATGCAGTGAGCCAGTGTGTCACAGAAGGTTTGACTGCAGTTAGCTGCTTTGCTGCTTGGTATGGTGGTTAACTTAGTGGCTACTTGAAAAAGCTCCTTAGTGAAGTTTTTTGCTAATTCTATTTTTTGGTTAAGTAGTTACTTTTGTCAGTAGGCATTTCTGTTTTGATAGTGCCTGTTTATAAAATTCCTCCTGGGGCCTGGAGGGCGATATAATATTATGCCATTAAATGATTGCTTATTGTTGAGTTCAACGCTAAAATAGAAGGCTTTGCAATCTGAGTATGGAACTGTTTTAAATTTAACTGTAAAAGCAGATCAGTGCCAATCCGCTGCCTTGTATAAGAGTTCTGGCATACATGTGTACTGTAAACCCTGTGGGTACTACTAAGGCGAAGTCTGGGGAGGATGCATCATCTGCCCATGTTCTAATTACAAATAGCAGATCTAGTTTTTTGCCTTCTATAAAGTCAGTCAGTTCCGGTTTATATTTTGGAAGGGACCGCACGTTTATAAGGGCGCAGAGCAGCATGGAGGTCTGATTGTTCCTGCAGGGCAGTGGGCGCTGTTACTTCTTACTAGATGGTGCAGTGGGAGTACCTATGAGTGGGTCCAAAATTTGAAAAATGCAGGACGGCAGTCAATCTGACCGTAGGGGAAAGTGAAGCAAAATTAAAACATGCACAGCCGGTGGTAAGAGCAGAGGAATTGAAGAATTGAATCTCCTTACCAGAGTAGGTGATTTTAGTATGTTGGCAGGGAGGCAATTTGACAAGAGGTCCTGACGAGTGGCATGATCTGGCCATGGACGGGAACAGACAGACTTGCATTTGGTGTGCCTTCAGCGTGTCCACTGTGCAAAGACATGTTGTATATGGCATTAAATGTTCCTCCATGTGAAGGGGCGCGCTGGAAAACCAACTCTGTAAAGCTCTTAGGCTTCCTCATAAAGCTGTGCTGACTAGAGCATTGATTGAGGGAGCCGGCACCATTTTGCTTCGGAGCTATTCTCCGACTCATAGAGCTGTGGAGGGACTCTACCTATTATTGCCTGGTCTGCTTCGGCAGAACTCGAGCAGCAGTGATGCTGTGCAGCTGCAGGGTCAGGGACAGAGGCGGGCAATCGGAGCAAGGCAGGCTCACCTGTACTGATGGCCTATGCTCAAAAGATCCCTGCCTGTGGATAACTTCCTGCGACTGCTATCAGCAGTCTGAAGTGAAACCTGTGGCCCCCCCATAGGTGATTGGAATGACAGTACAGGCGTCATAGGCTGCAATGGGCTCCGAGACATGTGATCGTTCGCATAGAGAGCTGGTGGGTGACATGCTGGCTTGCATGCTGCAAGGCCCCTCCCTGGACTGAATCAGCAGGTCAGTGCAGACCCCAGGCTCAGCTGGGTCTGTTGCACCATGCGAGTGGTGTGGATACAGTGGGCTGCTCTCCCTGGGTGTCCTTTGCCCGGCATTGCCTATCACCTGACAGTGTGCTTCCAGGCCTCTTGCTGCGCTCAACTGGGGAGACAGTGATATCAGCCCTAAGCACTGCCCAGATAAGCTTTGACCGATGCTAGAGATCCTCCCCGTGGAGAAATATTTGCTGCTTCTGGCCCTCATTGGCCCAAAGGTAACAACTTACGGTGGTCTGTAGACCACTGGGAACCAGCCAGACTGGGTCATGGAGACAAGTCTGCACTCCTGTGATGACGGTGGTGCTCGGGTCTGGAGCCTCAGGACCAAGATTGAGTTCATTGTCTCTAGTTCCCCGCAAGACTCTGCAAACTGTTTTTGACGGTAGTGGTGTGCAGGGGACGACTGGACCCAGTCTGAGAAATAGCCCTGCTGGGCAAGGGCTTTGGGTGGCTGTAGTGGTTTCTTTACAGCAGCCCATGCTTTTCCCTATCTGGCTGGTGAGTGGCATATCCTCAAAATGTTTAAAGACAAGGGAAACCAACCTGCCCAGCAGAATGCAATCATCAGCTATATTCAGCCTGTTCCTCCGTAGGGGCAGAATCCAAGTTGGCCCATGCCCGGCACTACAGAGACAGTGGATGGAGTGGTGAGAGCATTTCTGCCATTTTCGGACCTACTAGCAGCAGTCCAAAGCTCACAGAACAAGATGATTCATAAAATTGACTCTGTTGCCATTGACCTTAATTTGTTGTGCACTGACCTATGAATGGTAGGGAAGCAGAATGTGGACTCCCTGTATCAAGAGGTCCACACTCTTTGTGACACAGTCATCAACCTTCAGAAATTGACCAACTGCCTGGATGATCGAATTAAGGATTCTGAGGTGGGCTCCCACAGAAACAATCTGAGGTTTGTGGGGTTCCAAGAAAAAAACTATTTCTGGAGGACTGGATCACTTTGGTCCTTATGCCCAAGAGACTCTCAATGTTTTTACAATAGAATGGGCACTTAGGGCCCTACCCCTCTGGTGAGGCCCCTCCTAGAGCAATCATTGCTCATTTGTTTAACTTCCACGACCACTACGCCATCTTGCAAAGCACTCGCACATCAGTTCCGCTGCTGTTTGAAGGGCTTCCTATCTCTCTATTCGCATACTATACAAAAAGAGTGCAGGACCATCGGGAAATCTTTCTTTCAGCCAAGAGGACGCTCCTAGACCTCAACATGAAGCAGAGTTGATGTTCCCAATAAAATTGAGGATACAGCATGAGGGAAAGGCCTTGTTCTTCTTCACTGTGGGAGATCCTAGTGACTGGCTAGACACAGAGGATTGCTCATCTGACAAGGGCCCAAGTCAACAGAATACACAGCACCAATTGGCATGTCTCTGACTAAAGTGGGGTCACTATAAGAGCCTGGAGGATGACTGTCTGATGGAGAAGATCGTGGTCTGCATGGACGGAGCTGATCAAAGACTCAGGGGAGGACTCCCTGGGGAAGAGGGCAGACCATGGCTCAGCCAACAATAATTCAACCTCCATCTGAGCCGCAAGTTGCCCTAGACTTACTCAGTGGGGGCATGAGTCCATGCGGCTGGCTTCCCGTGGTAGTGCTGGATCACTCTGTACAGCGGCGAGCAGTTAGGCCACTTTGCCACATGGATAGGGTGCTGCTGGGAAAAACACACTTACACTGCCTATCAACAGAGATAAAGCTGGTGCATTGCTGGTCTGGTCGGTCCAACAGGAGGTCCCCAGGGCCCCCATCCTGACACTCTACAACGACGCAGGAACCCTGGTCTGTACACAAAGGACTATTAATGGTGTCTTTCATGCTCATATACATAATATGTATGGTAAAAGGATGCACCCCTCCTCCGAAAGACTGCAGGCATTCCTAGCAAATATAGAGCTACCATGTGGTGTCCTGGAGGATACAAAATCCCTAGATGGTCCACCTCTAGAGAACAGATACACACCACGATCTGTTACCTTAAAACAACGAAAAATCCAGGCAGCGATAGTCTACCCTTGGAATTTTATCACAGATATGCTGTCATTGTAGCCCGACAAGCTCCTAGAGGTGTACGAAGAGACACTGCATACCAGGACCTAGCCAGTCACCACGTGCAAAACATCTGTTGTTATGTGCCGAAGCCAGGTTAATATCGATATGAAACTCCTTAGCCGTGTGCTAGTGGCGCACCTGCTCCCATAGTTGGCAGGTTTAATTCATACAAACATTTAAGGTTTCATCCTGAGGCAAACACCCTTCACAATTTATGAAATTTATCTCAAACTATCATGCCTCCCCGCTCCTCGATGATGCTTATGCTCTGGATTTATTAGACATTGAGCAGACATTCAACTCCCTAAATTGGGTCTGCCTCTGGCAAGTGCTGTGCAAGGTGGGCTTAGGCCGTAGATTTTTCCAATAGGACTTTCTTCTTTACTCTGACCCTTATTCCAGGTTTCATTCAGGTGGTGTAGTCTCTGAGCCCTTTCAGTTGAGTAGAGGTACCAGGCAGGGATGTCCCCTCTTGCCCCTCCCTCTTGCCCTTGCTATGGTGGAAATTCTGAGATGGATGATGAGTCCATGAGGTATACCACTGGGGACAACCAACTGCCTCAGCACCTCTCCCACTGAATATCTTGGGTGAATTTGTAGAGCTCTCCGGACTCCACATTAACCTGGAGAAATGTATTGGTTTTCCATTGGGGAGACTGGCAGGGGTTCCAATGGAGCAGCTTCCTGGGGTGGGGTTAAACTGGATGACTGATGATTTGTGGTATTTGGGTATTTGAGTGACACATACAGGGAGAGTAGGGGAGGGGTGACGGATTTCCATCCAATTCTGGAGGGACTTACCTCTGTCCCTCATCAGCAGTATAGTCATTGTAAAAATGATCTCCTTACCATATTGCCTATATGCCCCTATAAGCGATCCCTTGACACTATTTTTGTGCACCTTGGATAGTCCTATAGTGGATCTCTTCTGGGGAAACAAATGCAGACATGTCAAGTTAGCCACACTGCAAAGGAGATGGGGGTCAAACGAGTCTTGAAGTTCCACATCTGGAGTCCATTGCATGGTGGCACACCTGCAACGTGTTATTCATTGGCTTGATCCAGAGAACAACTGGGAAAAGTAGCTCCTACAAGGAACTCATCAGGGAAGATCCCTTCCAGTCCTGCTAATGAGTGGCTCACAAGTCCCCCCCCCTTACACTATATTATTTGTCTAGTGGCTGGTGTCTGGGAGCAAGTGGTCAGGAGGGTGATTCAGTGCACACCATATGTCCTGGACATGCCACTATGAGTTGTGCAACCCTTTCTGCACATCGCCAACTCAATGTTGGTGCAGAGATGGAGGGATGGAGTCGATGATACCATAGGGGACCTCTATCTTGCATACCTACAGGGCGCCCAGCAATGATCTGCGGCCACAGACGCTTAACATGCAGACCAGGTGGGAGGAAATAAAAAGGGAACACTTAACTGCTAAGGAATGGGTAAAGGTTCACGAGGAAGTGCGGACAGTTAAGTCCAATGCACGATTCAAGCTGCAGCAGTATAACTTTATGCACCAAACATGCCTTACTCCGCAAACCCTTCATGCTATATACCCCACCGATCTGCCTGCTGCACATGCTACAGGGCCCTGTCAGCAGAATTCATGCATACAGTATGTTCTTGCCACCCTCTGTACCTTTACTGGCAGGAAAATTGGAACATCTGAATAGAGACCTTGCTGGGCAGTGCCACTGAAGATCCGTCAGGTATTACTGGGCCTGCTTCCTTCCTCTGCAAAGAAAGAACTGGGTAGAAAGTTTGTCCTCCTGGGCTGAGTATTGGCAAAGAACTGTATAGTGATTGGATGGCACTGCCCGATTCCCACTACATATACAGCGTGGTTGAAGGACATTTCTGAGTGGACAGTTGTGGAGGAGGTGCGCACATAACGCATGTACTGCTTTTCTTAACACCGCATTCAGCAAATGACCGCCATACCCCACGTTAAAGGATTACCGGTATCACAGAAAGGAGGTTCTCTCTGCCATGTCACTCATTGAGTGCTTTTCAGGACAACACGATTATTGAATAGGAAGCAGATTTCTTCCCTAAGTACAGACATGCCCCTAAGTAAGGGACCACAGAGTCCAGAAATGCATCGGGCTGCATGTTAATGGCATGACACAAGTTGTTTTTGCAAAGATTGTAATACTTGTATATCATTGTATATCATTTTCTTTGTTCTGATTGTCAAATATCACTTTAATTTATATGCATTCATATTGTTATTCATTAAACACAGCAGATTGTATGGTGTGTTTAACATGATTTGTTAAACAAGAAAATTTTTACTAAGAAAGTACCAAATGGATATGTCTTTATTTATTGGATTTCATTAGGTTTGGATTACACACATGTACAATTGTTTAACAAAAATACTTTAGAACGGTCAGTTCTAAGAGAACAGTGATCACTACATTCAGGGTTTGGGTCCTGTTAGATCTCTGAAGGTGCGCATGAGCCATGTCCTCAGGGATAATAAGTTAGAAGATGATTTGAGGGCTTGGTCAACCTTGTTATTTGAGTTGAAGGAACCACAGAGGCCGGTCTATTCCGGAGATGAGACCATGTGATGTGTTGAGAGCACCCTACCGTTGCTGAAGTGCGAACTGGGGACACCCGGGGCTACCGGGTTTGCGTCAGTGGCATCCACATTCCCCTTATCATGGACTTATCTTAAACCAGGAAGAGGTACTGAGCACAGAGTGGGGGCGGGAGTTTAGTTCTTAGTTTCTTGGGGCGGTTTATGGATAGCTGACTGGTTTGTGTCATTATTGTTTCCCGACTATAACTGTCCTTGATGTCATTCTATGTCAATGCTCACCTTATGTTTGTAAGCAGATCCTGTAATGCAATTTGTTCGAGTTTCTATTCACTTTACCGAGTTTTGGTACATATGTGACACATTTGTACTGCATTTGAAAAAAAGAGATTTTATATCTATGCTAAAAGCGACTGCGAAGTGAAAAATGGCAGTGTACTGTGCTGAAAGTTCCTTCATTACACTGTTTATGCGATGTCACCCAAAACAAATAACGTTAATTTAAAAAAATATATATATTAAATAAAACTATTTTTATAACTCCTATTTTTATAACTCTGAGAAATGCTGAGGAGCATTTTATAAAAAAAAAACAGGCGGAAACCAAACACCAACGTTGCGTGCTGTAAGAAATGCTTATTATTTAAATATACTCAGAAGTAACATTTTAACACGAATTTCTCAATGTTAGCCTTCATGTGCCAACTGCTCTTTGTGATTTGAGAAATATCGAGGTGTAAAGTTTTGCAGTTTCTTTTCCCAGAACAGCTGTACAGTGATGGGAGATGAATCAAACCTATCCACCTGAGAGAAAAAGCAGTTTCTGTCGAAAAAAATATATTCTTACTCGGGGATGATTTCCCAGCTGCCTGTAAACATGTTAACGGGAATTCAGAAAACTGTGCTCCTAAGAGGAAAGAATGAAAAGCTGCAAAAGTAACAGTTTTGGATACAAAACTAAATTAGGTCTCCAATGAATATGAACTCTTTATATAACTGCCCCAGGCAAATCTCTGAAGCCCCTGGAGGTTAAAATAAATGGTTTGTCTTTATTTTGAAGAAAAATTTGAGATAATAGATGCTAATTCTAAACCTAAATTGGTACCCTGAGATGGAGCATTGCATAAACCAACAATGACTATTAACCAGGTGAATTACAAAAAGTGACATATCTACACTGGTAAAAAGATTATCAAAGTCTTCCTATAACTCTACGATGCATTAGACATGTCTATTTCCGTATTTTTCCATTTTCCATGTTATTAAAAAGCTTGTTTCTTGTTTTTAGTATTCTGGACCACGAGGTGGAGGATTTTATAGTGAATAGACAAATGAGGTTAGCATTTTTAAGAAATCAACAAACAGCTCACTGCTTTGGGGACAGATAAACCCTAGGGCATTTTGCACTGTCTATGGGTCACAAAATAAAAAACAAAATGATAACCAGCTCGCAAAAAATAGAAGACAAACGTGTCTCATTGGGCGATAACATTTCATAAAATTGGTAATTCAGCTCCACAAACTTGATAAGCTTAACACAGACCCTATATACATTGCTATATTTCTGTTGCCCCACTAATAACGTTCAATGTACCTGCATCACTTAGACCTAACAAGCACATTATCTGAAAGCGTCTCACGGGACCTCGGAAACGTTTGACCTATGTCATATATTGCATATAATTTTCAAGTAGCTGGCCTCCACAGCATACTTGGTACAATGTATAATGTTCATGAAAATTTGCGGCCAGATTTAGTAACCTTTCACTCATCACAGTGTATCAAGGCAACTTGCTGTGCTGTGAAGGTTAAAGATACTCCCAATATATGGTGCACTTCTGCTCTTTCATAGCACTCGCACACTTCAGACAGCCTAGCGACAACGCAGGCACTTTTATGCCATGGTGCAAGGGTGCCTGTGTTACAAAGCAAAATGCTTTTGTGAAGGAAGAGATACCTTCCTGCATCAAACAATCTCTCGAGGCGCTTTCCTCTTTCGTATGTGCTGCACATAGACAAGGAGGAAATAACAAGGAGTAAAAAGAGTATTCTCATTGTTATGCCATCCTTTGGGAGGCGTAGCGATATCACGCAACCCCAGCTTTGCAAACCTCTGCAAAATCGAGATTGCGGGAAATCCGTGGGAAGATGCATGGGAACGCCCATGTCCCACACGTGGAATGCCTCCCAGAATGAAATTAAATGCAACGCAGCACAAGCTACTGCATTGCAGTACATCTTTTCCCGAATCCGTGCAAGGGGTGCAAATCGTCATTTACATGAATGTTTAAATAAATACTAGCATTTTGTGACATGGACAAACCACAAAAGAGGTGCAATCCTGACGCAAAATGTTTGGATATCTGAGCTTTGATGCATTATGTGTCAGATAAAAAATGGCAGTTAACCCCACCTTACAAAAGAAAAAGAGAACATGTTCGGCTTGAAACCTGGAGGCCACCCATTAGTCAACACTGTCAGTGTAAATGCAAAGAAGGTGTGTTTACTATGTTTCATTTCCTACTTGCAGTCCGTTTCATGAAAATCCGTGCAGTTGTGCTTGATTTTCAGGTTCTACTGTGACTCTTTGGTATGTTTGTTTTCCTACCACCTTCAAAGTTGGAGATAGTAGTCTCTAGATTGTCGTGAAGGATTGTTGATCACTGAGACATACCGTGCCCACCCCATTGTTCAGAAACAGAGAGGGTGCTCCTGAGAGGAAGGGGGAGTGTCCGGGAACAGGAGATGATGGAGTGGAAGGACTCTGCCCAAGCCGATGGTATCTGCCATTCTGGTTTTGGGATTGTTGCCCCTGCTTCACATTAAACCAGTATGTGTGTGAAGGCCTACACATACCCTTGACTTACAATGGGTTCTGGACATGTCTGGAACGTGGAGGGGCTCAACGAGGAAGCTCTCCTAGTGTCAAAAGGACTATTAATGTACCCATCATTGGTTTCACACATGTAGCACAGTGGTTGCAGCATACTGTTTCACAGCCTCTTTAGCTGTGTCATGTGATTGGGAGTGCACAAACATATTCACCCACAGTTCAGCTGCAAGTAGTGAAACCAGAATCCTACAAATCCTAGCACTAAAATTCCATGTGTCTCTTCATATGTACGTATGCCAGTGGAATTGGTGTGCAATGCCTGAGTGAACCACAGTGATACTGGTCAGTAAATCTCTTTTTTTGAAGTCCCTGGCCTGTTCACATTCATAAATTGAGGGTGAGGTTGCTTTTCAAGACAATGGAGGTGACATTTCTGAGAATGTATGGAGGGAAACTAGACAGTGAATTGAAATAAGCTGAGATAGGCTTCCAGTTAGAAATTCAATTAAGCCCTTTCTGATACAAAGGGCTACTTATTAGTCTTTCTGAGAGTGCAATTTGGTGGATGACAGTTGTGAACGGTGCGACTACAGTATCTCTATCTAGATGTGAAGAGTCCTTTGAAAGGGAAGTACCACTTTGCCTTTCTTCTTAATTACTGTCAGATGTGACTGTTGCTAGTCAAGGTGCAGATTGCTCCCTGCTTTTTGTGCCTGTTTTGTGGGTGCTCCAAACTGGAAACAGCCCTGCTGTGAAGAGCCTCACTTAAGAAGACAAACGCTGAGTCTGTACGCCAGCCTGAGAAGGCCACATCAAAGGGGAACAATTTCAAACCATTTCTGCAAAGGCACATCGAGAATACACATTTCCTGTTTAACTCTGTTTAAAGTGGTGGCTGCTTGCATACTTATTGTTCCAGTTCCAAGTTCTCAGCAACCAAGGAGAATGTCCTTCCCAGAGTACCCAGAGGACAGCTGTGCAACCAGCTCAGGTGTCTGCCTGACAACCAGCTTCTCAGCGGTATGGAAGCATCACCGGTACTCTCCGACCTGCAGGAGGAATTGCTGACTTGACCCGAGAACCATGTAGTCCAGTCTGAGTGAGAGGGAGTGAGTGAGCCGACCCTGTAGACTTCTGGAAGGGTCTGAAGCAACTGACTCCAGTGTATGGGTCCATCCTCCAGCAAGTTATAGACTGTATGGTTGCCACTGATCCATCATTGCACCTGATGGGAGAGCCACAGCACCGGCATCCCCTTCACTGCAGCCAAGACCCTTGCGTTCAGTGTGCCCAATTAGTCAGCCTGACTGAAGACGAAACAGAAACTTTCTTTGTGGCACCTGAAGTGTGCTGCTGACCCAAGATGGCATTGCCAATGCAATGTGGCCCATGCCCTGCAGCCCCTCCTGCTAAAGAGGTTAAAAGACAACAACCCTTCAGTACCCTCAAGGTACTCCTTCAGAGCAGTGTACCTGGCATTGCTCTAACAGTGTCTGGGGAGAGCACTACTCATAAAAGTAGGGCATCTCCTGGAGGCTCCTAGTGCCGAAGTTAGTGCCTGGCAGCTGTAGCACCTAAGAACTCAGTGCCTAATTGGATCACTGCCAACATGCCCCTAGATACATAGAAGTAAAGAAGTGTGTTACTACTGCCGTAGAGCCATGCCTTGAGCCAAGAAATGTCAGTTGCCTCCATTCATGGAGAACCGAAGAGACCTGTCAAGAGACGGAACTGGGCTTGCTGAACCCACGAAACCCACCTACTATGCCTAATCACAAAAGGAAGCCTCAGCTCCTGCCATGGCCTTCCAGAGACTTGCTGTGAGCCTGGCAGCTGCACACCTGCAGATTCACTGGTGCACGCCATGCACACTAGCTGTGCCCACCACCAGTGTATATACCACCCTTTGAATGTCCAACGTGACCCAGCACGACACCAGAAGGAGCGGATGAATAACTGACAGAGAAACTTTGTGCTAAGAGAGGTGGGGGAGATTTGAACCTAAATCTAGAGACTACGCCACAAGAACCCTAAGACCCCCAGGACAGAAAGACAGAGTAGGGTTGGTAAAGTGGCAAGTTTAGGACCCAACTTTGAAGCGCATTGGGACTCTACCCACAAGCCTGCAACGGAGATCTCCTTTTCAAAAAGCATAGGGAACATTTAAAATGTCTACTAAACTTAAAAAAATAGTACAAACATTTTTATATTACATATTAATGTAGATTCTTTTTATTTATTTTCTCTTAATTTAGAGCAAAATAAACAATACTACAGCACTATTAATTACATTTTGAATTAAATACCTAATTCAAGTATATACAATTAAATTCCAATTATTTTACAAATATTTGTTTTTAAATCCCACCTAAAACATATGTTCATAGTTGTAAGGTAGCTAACTTTACTAAACGGTACACATAGATTTAATTTAATTAAACGTATTCTTGTTTTAAATGAAAGCTACATTTATGTTTACATTTCTAAAGGTTTATTGAAATATTTTATAATAAAATATGTGTTTTATTCATACATAATGTTATAACCTTAAATTATATTTTTATATATATAGTTTTTCAACATTTTAAATATATCTATATTTATCTATATTTTAAAAGTTGAAATAAATTAATGTATTTTAAAATTATGTGTATGGGGTGTTTGGCTACATTTTGTCTATGGAAGGGTTTTACAGTACTAGTGGCTGGGCATGTGTAGTTGTGAATCTACTACAGGTCGAAGGTAAAGTAAAGTTTCTGTGTTGAGGTCTTTTTTTTGGCAGTGCCGCCTCTGAATTGGAATAGGCTTACTTTTTTTGCCAGTGGACATAAATCCCTTCCTAAAACACTCCCTGGCCCTCCCTAAACTCTCTCATTCAAGAGTAGGGATTCCCCATTTTTCAGGCACCTTCTAATTCCCCTCCTACATTTACTGATACAACTTAGGCATATGTGTGTGAAGATCTCCGGTGATGGGCGGAAATCTCCGAACATAAAAAAAACAAGCGGGCAGAGGCGTAGAGCTCTACATATAGGCTTGTGAACAGCATTTTGTACCGTTTAAGTAATTCTGTTGGACAGCTTCTAAATATTCTACAAAATACAATTTGTGACTAGGCCCTTGTGCATGGCTAGAGAGTGAAGGGTTCCCAGAAGCAACGATATAGAAGATCCTGGTGAGTTATGTGATAAACCAGGTAGAGAAAAAGGAAACATTTCAATTGTTTCTATTGAAGGTACCATGAAAAAGGCCAAGAAGGGAGTCCTTTACAGCCAGGCTTTCTTAATTCCATAGTTCAATGTTTCCCTAGATACACCCAGTGTGTTTAAAAAATGTGCTTTCCAGTACTTCCTCAAGAGAGTCAACACCCTAATTTCGAGGGTATCAACGGTCGAATCACCCAAAGTTCTGCTGCTAATGGAGAACCTTGAATCCTATCGCTGAGATGCTGCGCAGATCCTGTGCTAGTAGAGTTGGTATTCAGTGAATGCGTGACTGAGTGAACAACAATGACACAGATCATTGGGCTCAATTTTGTAATCCTGTGGCCTGTAACTTTGCAAAAGACTATTGATTATGCATCCCTACCTAAACAGATCAGATTTTCGGGCTAGAAGCTATTTCTTATACTGATTATATCCAAATTATGCTTAGAACGGATGGGGAAGTGCAAGCACTACACACTCATTTCTGGATGTTTCTGACAAAAGTGGCTTCACTAAGAAGTCAGAACTTCCTAAATCTGAATTCTGAAAAGGCAGAGGTCATAATTGTCATTGGGTTACCTCTTTGGGCACTTGCTGTGTCCCGCCGCCCTCTATACGCAATCTTCTTATTATTTTCGGGATTAAACAAGATTGCTCAGCCTGCACGATCAAGCTTGCCTTCTCATGTCTTTTCCATCAAAGATTTTTGAGAAAGGTACTGCCTCTACTCCCAACGCAGGTACGGTTCTTAGTGATGCGCGCTGTGGTCAGAGCTCTACTGGATTACTGCAAGGCATTGTATTTCAAATTGGACATGATCAGCTACATACACTTCAGATTCTCCAAAATCAAGATTATTGTTGAAACTGCGTCGCTGGGTGCCTCTCTCTCAACATCTGAGACAATTGCACAGGCTTCTGATATAGAAAGGAGTAATATTTAAATGACCATGTCTGAGTCATAAGGCCTTGTATGGCAAGTTCCCCCCTGTTTATTTATAAATGATTAGAACATTGGAATGTTGGGAGCTCCATTGAAAACAATGGAGTGCCCCGGGCTGATAACGGCTGGTATAAGCCTGGAGCTCCAACATTCCAATGTTAAGGCTTCAGGAAGCCTGAGGCGCTCCCATAAGGCTTTGTTCTTTTTTGTTAGAACATTCTGCCCTCTAGTGGCAGAATGTTCTAGTAGCCTTATAGCCCTTCGTAGCTGGGCTAAACCGGCTATTAAAGTCCCTCTCCCTTGTTAAAGGTCCTCGCCTTCGGCTCGGGCCTTTAACGCTGGAGAGGGCCTTTAATAGCCTGTATAGCCCTCTACGGCGGGCTATAAGGCTATATTAAATCCCCATTAAACCACTATTATGCTTTGCTTGGCTTGAAATACAAGTTCCAACTTACAAATAACACTAAAACACTTTCTACAAAAGAGTTCCAAAATTCATCATATTTTATTTGGCCAGCAGGCATCACTATACTTTTTGTTGGTAAGCAATTGCTGCGGTTGCATTTTCCTTTCTGATTAGAATAATCCCATCAAGCAGATTTCCTTTCAAGGGTAGCAACCTATGCATGTTCTTGAATTTGCAATTAATCAGAACAAGCAAACACAGTTGCTTCAGTTTTCAAAGGCACATGGTATAGAATACTAGGACAAAGACATCGACAGGATCCACAGGAAAATGTAGCATCCTATCACACTAATACTTGGGTATAATCAATAATATTCAGAACGGTTACTTTTTTTGTGTTGAAATTGGCAAAGTCTTTCCACTATGTAAAACATTCTTGATTCTCTGAAATGAGATACACCGGACCGTAGACAAAATACAGATCAAATCCCAAAACCAAATAAAATCCTGGCATATGCACATTTTCTATGGCATCTGAGAGGGAACAAATATGTTAATAGATGAGTGACAGCATGGATGAGAAAATTAGCATAGCAGGAGTGGACAGTGGGATCCTGCTGCCAATGGGACTACAGCCACTCAGTCACCCTTCCCTCTGACATCTTTACAATCATTTATCTTACCCATTCATTCAGCCCTACGCTAACTCGTTTATCATGCTTTCACCCATCAGTAAATCGATTCAACCCTACAATCATCCTTGCATTCATCCAGTCACCCAGTGACCATTCATGTAGCTTCATCTAGCGGTGCACTTGCTTACACTTTCATACATGCACTCCATCCTCCATGTATGAATGGACTCATTACTTTATCCATTCATGCATCCAATCACACATTCATCTAACATATATGAACTCGGTCTCATGCACATTCACCCATCTACATACATCCTCATACAATCATTCATTCACACTTTTGCTTATTTGTCCGTAATCCAGAGAAATCATAGGCAATCATTTTTGTTTAAGTAGCAACAGTTGTTCTAAATTCAGTAGCTCTCAAGGCGCCCCCTAGTTTACATGGTGAGACTAATCCCCTAATCTGTTCAATGTAAACTAATGTGTTTCTAACCTAAGAGTTCACTCTCTTCTCGACATCCAATCTTACTGTTAAACCTGGCACCTTGGCTTGGGTCTCATGTGTTTTTGCTGGTTGTAGATGCTTTGGGCACTGTGCCACTGCTATCCAGTGCTACAGTGCAAGTGCTACATATGGTAAATTGATGTATGGATTAGTGATTCCATGATTGGTTGGTTTGGTTTACTTGTCAGACCCTAGTACAGTTCACTGAGTGTGCCCAGGGCTTGTAAACCAAATGCTGCTGGTGGGCTTGCAGCACTGGTTGTGACACCCACAGAAGCAGCCTGTAAAAGTGTGTCTCATGTCTGCCATTGCAGAGCCTGTGTGCAGTCTGGTACTGCCATGTTGACTGGGCAAGTGCACCCACTTGCCAGTCCCTAAACCTTCCCTTTTCTGAATATTAGTCACCCCTATGGTAGGCCCAAGGGAAGGGTGCATTGTAGGTAAAAGGTAGGACATGCCCCGATGTGTGTGGCATGTCCTAATAGTGAATTACAGGCTTTTTCGTTTTTCACGATTGCAAGGCTACCTGTTCCCCGTAGGCCAGAATGGGCAGTTTGATTATTACACCTTATAATCCTAACTGACTCAGGGAGCCAGGTAGAAATTCGAGTTTAGTATGCCTGAACTCAGAATGATAAAATGCATCGTTTAGTGGAGCTGGTTTTAGCATTCTGTGTTTGAAAATGTCACTTTTTGAAAGTAGGTATTTTCTTGCCTAACTATCCAAGCCTGCCTCTTCTAGGTTGGGTATTCCTTGTCTGGACTTTGAGTGACAGGGGCTGGGGGATTCCAGGAGACAGGGTGAGTCAGCACAGGGCTGAATAGAGAGATCTGCATGTAGATGGGTGGGGGGGAGTTGCACCTGGGACCTGAATAGGGCTGTGCCTTCCCTCCACAATGTTGGCTTCACCTCCTGTGGTGCGTCTGATGTCCCTGGCCTACACTGTGAAAGGAAAGAAGGAGTCTTGTCAACAGAGTGCTCCAGGACTCACCAGAACTGGCTTGGATTAGGCAAAGGCCTCTCTCCCTTCAGAGTAGAAAGGAAAAATGAGTAGAAAAGAGGGGACCCAAACCCCAGAACTTTAGATCACTTTTGGGAAACAAGAAGAAACCTTTGCTGAGGAGAGGAACCAGAGGAACTGAGGAAGAAACTATCCCTAAGCTGAGTTCTTTCTGGGGGATTGGCCTGGAGTGGTTGCCTGATTGCCAAATAAAGGAGAAAGGACTTTGTGCTACTTTTATTCAACTTGTGAAGGATCTCCAAGGGCTTGAGATAGAGATTGCCTCCTGCTGAAGTCTCAAGGACAACAGACTTCACCCACCAGCTACCCAAGAGTTCATTGGAAGTGCCTGCAGTTGTGTTGGGCTTTCTGAGGGACTGCATGTCACAAGGAGCTGGAAGTGCTACTCACGAAGAATAAGCATGTCGCAGCCGCTGTCGTCGCATCACTGACGAAAGGCGTCGCCGCTGTCGCTTCGCCTCGCAGAAGCGCCTCGCATCGCCGGAGAAGAGTATCGCTATTGGTTCAGATGCTGTTGCATCATCAGGTAGCGTGTCGCTGCTGCAGCCGCTGTTGTCGCACCACTGAAGAAGGGTGTCGCTGCTACAGCTATCGCATTGTATCGCCGAAACGTCTCGCATCACTGGAGAAGAGTGTCACCGTCACATCAGACACCGTCGCATCACCGGAGAAGCGTGTCGCAGGGCCTGTTGAGGCTCAGAAGAATCGCTGAGTCCTTCAACACCATAGACATGTTAGATGAACATATTAATGTATTTGGATGTTTTTTATTGCTTTTTGCTGATTATCATGAAAAACATTTGGGTACGTGGTGGTGGTGGTAATGGTTTGATGGTTGTACGTTTTGTGTGGTGATTAATATAGTGAATATTCTCAGCAGGTCTTTTTGCTGATGGGAAAAATAATTCAACAAGGTTTGTGTCAGTGTTCTAATTAAGTATTATTATAGGTGTGGCGGGCTGTTGCATCCAGGGAGCGGAGAGCTAGAGATTTGTTAATATGCATATTTTTCATAACACATACAACATCACCCAGAGTTGTCTTCTGAAAATTGCAGGACCACAATACACAGAAATATACAAGCAGAGCATGCATTTGTGGGTATGGAGGTTCAGGGGCATATAAAGATTCAAAATGCTTTAATCTAACCATAACAATCCTCATAGGTTCTTAGGTCCATATTGTACTATACGATGGCTATCCTAAACACACAAACAATTTATACGTGCTACATAATTTAGGCTTGGTGAAGGAATAAAACTGTAATCCCAATTTATGAGTTGTAAAATCACTTAATGCTGTGCGGACAGTGCAGCATTGCAGCGAGCAACTATTCCATTATTGTGCGAAATAGGTCATGTTCAGTATAAGATGGCGGTGATCAAACCTGATTTCGCCTTCTAAAAAAGTGCTACGAATTTAGATTATTGACCGTGACCTCTAGCAGTTTACCTTTAGTACAGCCTCTCACTCATTTGCCATAATCTTACACCATTTCTGGCTAAAATGACAATTTGAACATTTCTTTCCAGTTCAGACGCCCTAATTCCTCGTAAGGACGAGGGAGGAAGTCATCGGCGTCTAGGGCACAGTTACTGTTCGAGGTTATTTTCTTTGGCAATAGGAGATGCTGCTGCCACCTCCGAGAATACAAGCGTCTGACAGATTGTTTTTCATTACTCGGATTGGGCCTCTCTGTGGCTGTGTAGGGCAAGTATTAATTGACAGGGGCTGCAAGGGATGAGCTGTTTTTAGCCTCTCCTGATCCGGTAATTCAAAAGACAAAAAAAGTTTCCCTATGTTATTTCACAAGAGAATCATATTTCTATTTTTGCCAGAGGATGCGGGGATTTTATTTCATCAGAACACATCCATAAAAATAATGTGATTTTAGAAGAATTATGCTTTCTCTTTTATAATGCCTTAACTAAACTTTCAAACATTAGCTTAAAATGGAGATGACGTCCCAAAACAAATCAGCAATATCGAGCATCTTTCTTAAAATAAGGGGGCGACTGGAAATCTTCATGCAAATTAACCACTTATGTGTGACTGGATCATGCAGTTTGTTTTGTTTGAAACAATGCTATCCAATGTTGGAAGTTCGCACATATAAGAAACCATATTGTTGCAGTAAAACAGTAATTACAGTGCCCTATTCTGAATCAATGTGACTAATAATTAACACTTGTTATAAGTCTTCTCTCAGTGGCGTGGAAAGAGTGGGTGGTCTGCAGCGGGCACACGAGGTTCGGGGGCGGTGGCCTCTCCTTGCTCTTAAGGCAGCAAGCGCAGGAATTTCCTGCACCACCCCTCTAACATTCTGCCACATGGGCAGCACAAGGTCTAGCTACGCCATTGTTCACTCTGATTCACATGGTGCTGGCAATAATTTGTCATCAGTTGTGTGACTATTATACATTACATATCGACTCACAGAAATGGCATAGTAAATAACTCCTGGCTATGCTTTACACATATTAGGCAGTGGCCAGAGCTGCCGACTCCGGAGCTGGGGATCTGAGTTTGAGTCTAGTCATTGGCACAACCTCATGTGAATTATGGTAAATCATGTACTCTCCCGTGCCCATGGACAGCACCAGGAAAACCACACAGGTGAAAAGCGGCACTATATAAATATGTATATTTATGTTATATATATAAATCTACAAACTGTATAAAATCTGCAAACGGTATTTCACAAACTCGGACATGCAAGTGAGTTTCAGTCCATTCATTCAAGTGCATGAAATTTACCTTTCTACTTGTTCTTTCTTTTTATACATTAGGTGGTTCAGTTAGCAAAGCAGAAGGCAATGTCCTGCTTGGGTATAGAATCCGCTGACCAACTCTCCGTCTCCTCTATGTATGGATTTTCCTGTGTTTTTATGCTAAGCCATTCTAGGATATCTGACAAGGTTACTAAATAAATAAAAAACAGGATTATGGTACTAGCAATAGAAGGTCTGAAGAAATGAGACGTTCCTTTATGACTATCATCTAACCCATGCTCCAATTGTTGATCTAAGGGGTCCATTAGGATCAAACCCGGACTGGCCATTGCGGGCACCGGGCAATCCCCCGGTGCGCCGCAAGGGTGGGGGCCGGTTTTTGGCCCCTGGGGGCCGTTTTTGTTACAGGACTGTTTTTGCAGCATAGCTGCAAAATCGGCCCTGTAACAAAATCGGCCGAAAAACTTGTCGACCGGGCGGAAAAGGGTTTCATATTGTAGCTGTGTCTGCTAGACACCACCATCCATATTGCTATGCAGTCTAAATATCGAGTTTTTATTTTCGAATGGCCATAATATCGACTCCAGAATATCGAGATGGCAGTAATATCGAGGTAAGTAATATCGATGTATTTAATATCGATTTCTATGTTTGTTAAAAAATATCGATAGTAAAAATATCGAGTAAGTAATATCGATAGTAAAAAATATCGTTTCTTCTTGTTATTAAAAAATATCCAAAGTCAAAATATAGATTGTTGGAATATCGAAACTCATTTTATCGACTGTCATGATATCGACAGTCATAATATCGACTGTCATAATATCGATAATCATAATCTCGATATTAATAATATTGTATATTTAAATGTACACTGTATTTAATGTTTTATTAGTAATTTTGTTGTTTGAATAAATATGTATTTTAGTTTTTTATTTATTTAAAAATAATAAAAATTATTAAATATTTATAAAATATATTTTAAATAGTATTATAGTTTCTAGGAGCGGGTAGTGGGTTTTTAGGGGAATAGGGTGGGAAGTGTTTTAAAATATATGTTAAATAATTATAAAATAAAATTATAAAACAAAAAATACATGAAAAGTATGTATTAATAAAAATAATTAATTATTTTTTTTTTTTAAATGTTACATATTTTCTAGGAGCGGGTAGTGGGTTTTTAGGGGAATAGGGTGGGAAGTATTTTAAAATATATATTAAAATGTTGTACTATATTTTGTAATTAAAAAAATTGTTTAAAATTTAAAACAAAATCAATTTTTTTAATAAATTTATTAAATGTATGACAATTTAAATTAATCAATTGTGTGTTTAAATGGGAATAGTGTTTTAATTGTATAAAATATAAAATTAAAAAATGAATATATTTTCAAAATATTTAAAATCTATTTAAAATTTCAAAATATATAATTTTTTATTAATAAAAAATATATTTTTTCAATAAGTGTTAGAATTGTATAAAAAAATAATATAAAATAATTTATTTAATGTAATTATTTTAAAATATTTTTTACAATAGAATTAAAAATAATTTATAATTATCAAAAATTATGTTTATATTCAATAAATGTATTAACATTTTCAAAAAATATTTTTAATTTTAATTTTTTTATATTTATGGGAGTAAATTTGAAATATTTTTATAATAAAAAATATATATGTAAGTAATTTTAGGATATAAAAATATTATTATGATTAGTATTATGAATATATTATTTAAATGTTTTAATATTAAAAAAAATTATAATCAAAATTTGAAAATTGCAATTTAATGTCTAAAACAATGACTGAGTTTATACTTGGTGGAATAGTAATTGATACGGGTTTAGTGTTCAACACCTTCACTGAATATTTCCTTGGTTGAGTTTACACTTGGGGGAGTGGGAATAGTAATTTGTATGGGTTCAGTGTCCAACACCTTCCTTGAGTTTACACTTTGTGGAGTGGGAATAGTAATTTGTATAGGTTCAGTGTCCAACACCTTCCTTGAGTTTACACTTGGTGGAGTGGGAATAGTAATTTGTATAGGTTCAGTGTCCAACACCTTCCTTGAGTTTACACTTGGTGGAGTGGGAATAGTAATTCTGATAATCTCAGTGTCCAACACCTTCCTTGAGTTTATACTTGGTGGAGTGGGAATAGTAATTTGGATGGGTTCAGTCTCCAACACCTTCCTTGAGTTTACACTTGGTGGAGTGGGAATAGTAATTTGTATGGGTTCAGTCTCCAACACCTTCCTTGAGTTTACACTTGGTGGAGTGGGAATAGTAATTTGGATGGGCTCAGTGTCCAACACCTTCCTTGAGTTTACAAGTGGTGGAGTGGGAATAGTAATTTGGATGGGCTCAGTGTCCAGTACCTTCTTTGAGTTTACACTTGGTGGAGTGGGAATAGTAATTTGTATGGGTTTAGTGTCCAGCACCTTCCTTGAGTTTACACTTGGTGGAGTGGGAATAGTATGTTGGATGGGTTCAGTGTCCAACACCTTCCTTGAGTTTACACTTGGTGGAGTGGGAATAGTAATTTGGATGGGTTCAGTGTCCAACACCTTCATTGAGTTTTCACTTGGTGGAGTGGGAATAGTAATTTGTGTGGGTTCAGTGCCCAACATCTTCCTTGATTTTACACTTGGTGGAGTGGGAATGGTAATTGATATGGGTTTAGTGTCCAACACCTTCCTTGAGTTTACACTTGGTGGAGTGGGAATAGTAATTTGTATAGGTTCAGTGTCCTACACCTTCCTTGAGTTTACACTTGGTGGAGTGGGAATAGTAATTTGTATACGTTCAGTGTCCAACAACTTCCTTGAGATAACACTTAGTGGAGTGGGAATAGTAATTTTGATAGTCTCAGTGTCCAACATCTTCCTTGAGTTTACACTTGGTGGAGTAGGAATAGTAATTTGGATGGACTAAGTGTCCACCACCTTCTTTGAGTTTACACTTGGTGGAGTGGGAATAGTAATTTGGATGAGTTCAGTGTCCAACACCTTCCTTGAGTTTACACTTGGTGGAGTGGGAATAGTAATTGATATGGGTTTAGTGTCCAACACCTTCTTTGAGTTTACACTTGGTGGAGTGGGAATAGTAATTTGTATGGTTTTACTGTGTAGTACTTTTTGTGATTTTACAATTGGTGCAGTGGTAATAAGAAAAGAATTTTAATAAAAAATAATTATTTTTGGTAGGATAATATAATAAAGTTTTACAATAAAATATAAAAACGTTACTATTAATTCTAATTATTGTTATTGTTGTAGTAAAAAGATATATACATTTTTATAAATATTCAACTATAAAAAGCATCTTCGAACATTTAATATTTAGTTAATATTTATCTTGAATAAAAAAGAAGGAAACATACATAGGGTTAAATGGAACAAATAAAAAACAGTTTATTAACATGTCAAAATATTTTTTCTGTACAACTATTTTTTTCATTTGTAGTGTAAATTAGTAAGTAAATAGTTTTTATTATCACAAAAATATAAGTGTATATATATTTCTTTATAAAAAATAAATTTTAAATAAATTTTGTTTAATCACATATATTGTAACATAAATAGTGAAAGCAAAAAATTTATAATATGTACTTTTCATTTAATGACAATTATTTTCATCACATAGACATTGCATAAATTGTTAGAATAAATGTGTTGACTATTATATTTTTATTTGTTGTACATTATAAAAATAATTAAATTTTTTTTTTTTTTAAATGTTACATATTTTCTAGGAGCGGGTAGTGGGTTTTTAGGGGAATAGGGTGGGAAGTATTTTAAAATATATATTAAAATGTTGTACTATATTTTGTAATTAAAAAAATTGTTTAAAATTTAAAACAAAATCAATTTTTTTAATAAATTTATTAAATGTATGACAATTTAAATTAATCAATTGTGTGTTTAAATGGGAATAGTGTTTTAATTGTATAAAATATAAAATTAAAAAATGAATATATTTTCAAAATATTTAAAATCTATTTAAAATTTCAAAATATATAATTTTTTATTAATAAAAAATATATTTTTTCAATAAGTGTTAGAATTGTATAAAAAAATAATATAAAATAATTTATTTAATGTAATTATTTTAAAATATTTTTTACAATAGAATTAAAAATAATTTATAATTATCAAAAATTATGTTTATATTCAATAAATGTATTAACATTTTCAAAAAATATTTTTAATTTTAATTTTTTTATATTTATGGGAGTAAATTTGAAATATTTTTATAATAAAAAATATATATGTAAGTAATTTTAGGATATAAAAATATTATTATGATTAGTATTATGAATATATTATTTAAATGTTTTAATATTAAAAAAAATTATAATCAAAATTTGAAAATTGCAATTTAATGTCTAAAACAATGACTGAGTTTATACTTGGTGGAATAGTAATTGATACGGGTTTAGTGTTCAACACCTTCACTGAATATTTCCTTGGTTGAGTTTACACTTGGGGGAGTGGGAATAGTAATTTGTATGGGTTCAGTGTCCAACACCTTCCTTGAGTTTACACTTTGTGGAGTGGGAATAGTAATTTGTATAGGTTCAGTGTCCAACACCTTCCTTGAGTTTACACTTGGTGGAGTGGGAATAGTAATTTGTATAGGTTCAGTGTCCAACACCTTCCTTGAGTTTACACTTGGTGGAGTGGGAATAGTAATTCTGATAATCTCAGTGTCCAACACCTTCCTTGAGTTTATACTTGGTGGAGTGGGAATAGTAATTTGGATGGGTTCAGTCTCCAACACCTTCCTTGAGTTTACACTTGGTGGAGTGGGAATAGTAATTTGTATGGGTTCAGTCTCCAACACCTTCCTTGAGTTTACACTTGGTGGAGTGGGAATAGTAATTTGGATGGGCTCAGTGTCCAACACCTTCCTTGAGTTTACAAGTGGTGGAGTGGGAATAGTAATTTGGATGGGCTCAGTGTCCAGTACCTTCTTTGAGTTTACACTTGGTGGAGTGGGAATAGTAATTTGTATGGGTTTAGTGTCCAGCACCTTCCTTGAGTTTACACTTGGTGGAGTGGGAATAGTAATTTGTATAGGTTCAGTGTCCAACACCTTCCTTGAGTTTACACTTGGTGGAGTGGGAATAGTAATTTTGATAGTCTCAGTGTCCAACATCTTCATTGATTTTACACTTGGTGGAGTGGGAATAGTAATTTGGATGGGCTCAGTGTCCAACACCTTCCTTGAGTTTACACTTGGTGGAGTAGGAATAGTCATTTTGATATGCTCAGTGTCCAGCATCTTCCTTGAGTTTACACTTGGTGGAGTGGGAATAGTATGTTGGATGGGTTCAGTGTCCAACACCTTCCTTGAGTTTACACTTGGTGGAGTGGGAATAGTAATTTGGATGGGTTCAGTGTCCAACACCTTCATTGAGTTTTCACTTGGTGGAGTGGGAATAGTAATTTGTGTGGGTTCAGTGCCCAACATCTTCCTTGATTTTACACTTGGTGGAGTGGGAATGGTAATTGATATGGGTTTAGTGTCCAACACCTTCCTTGAGTTTACACTTGGTGGAGTGGGAATAGTAATTTGTATAGGTTCAGTGTCCTACACCTTCCTTGAGTTTACACTTGGTGGAGTGGGAATAGTAATTTGTATACGTTCAGTGTCCAACAACTTCCTTGAGATAACACTTAGTGGAGTGGGAATAGTAATTTTGATAGTCTCAGTGTCCAACATCTTCCTTGAGTTTACACTTGGTGGAGTAGGAATAGTAATTTGGATGGACTAAGTGTCCACCACCTTCTTTGAGTTTACACTTGGTGGAGTGGGAATAGTAATTTGGATGAGTTCAGTGTCCAACACCTTCCTTGAGTTTACACTTGGTGGAGTGGGAATAGTAATTGATATGGGTTTAGTGTCCAACACCTTCTTTGAGTTTACACTTGGTGGAGTGGGAATAGTAATTTGTATGGTTTTACTGTGTAGTACTTTTTGTGATTTTACAATTGGTGCAGTGGTAATAAGAAAAGAATTTTAATAAAAAATAATTATTTTTGGTAGGATAATATAATAAAGTTTTACAATAAAATATAAAAACGTTACTATTAATTCTAATTATTGTTATTGTTGTAGTAAAAAGATATATACATTTTTATAAATATTCAACTATAAAAAGCATCTTCGAACATTTAATATTTAGTTAATATTTATCTTGAATAAAAAAGAAGGAAACATACATAGGGTTAAATGGAACAAATAAAAAACAGTTTATTAACATGTCAAAATATTTTTTCTGTACAACTATTTTTTTCATTTGTAGTGTAAATTAGTAAGTAAATAGTTTTTATTATCACAAAAATATAAGTGTATATATATTTTTTTATAAAAAATAAATTTTAAATAAATTTTGTTTAATCACATATATTGTAACATAAATAGTGAAAGCAAAAAATTTATAATATGTACTTTTCATTTAATGACAATTATTTTCATCACATAGACATTGCATAAATTGTTAGAATAAATGTGTTGACTATTATATTTTTATTTGTTGTACATTCATTTTTATTTTTTGTAAATTACAGGAAAATCATAGATACATATTTATACATATTTATACATTTTTTATTGCAGTAACATTTTTGTGGGTTACAAAGTTGTAATAGTTTGTTTTAGAAATTATTATGAATATAGAAAATATTAATAATATTAATTTTTACAAAGATAAACACAAATACATTTTTATATACATACATAAGTAAGGAAATAATATTAGAATTTTTATAAACATATTATTTGGGACAAGGTTATACATTCAATTTTGTTTAATATATAACGAAAATTCAAATGTATATATAAATACAAAGATATTTTTTAAAGTAACTTAGATAACAGTTCAATAATTATTTGAAAGTAAACAAGATTTAAGAAATAATTTTCTAATTTTTTTTACATTAAGTACATATAATATAATACTGAGTTTATATTTTTAAAGTATTGGAATATAGAAATTAAATAGCTTTTTGGGATATACAGGGACTACTTTTTAACCGTGTAATGTTATTTAGGCTTATTTGGTGCTTCAACAGATCGCGGTTGGATGCTGCTTCGCGTTGGACAGGGTAAGTTTGTTTTAATTGAATTTTATAAGTTAATGAAGTTATTGTAAGTGTATGTGTGGCGTGTTTAGCTTTATTTAGATAGTGTTATTGAGATAAGATTGTGTTTTGGGTGTTAGGTCAAGTGTACGATATTTGCTGATTACCGCGTTTTACTTGTAAGTGTGTGAGGTTAGCTAATATGTTTAAATGTTTCCAAATCAATATGTTTGCTGTATAAATATGTTTTTTTATGTATGTACGGGTGTATTTGTGTGGGTGGGTATGTATTTTATGTTTTTCAGGTTATCGTCGCGTTTTATCGTTTTGGAGGAGGTACTTTTTTTTCAGAGTTGTGTGACGAGTATTATTAACTCCTATTTTACACACATACTTTGGTTTTCGGGTTTTCCAGGAGCGTTTCTTTTTTTAAATGATTATTTTCGGGTTTTGAATGGTACATCGTGTGGATTACATTGGAGAGGAGTCGCTATGGAATTGCTTGTATTTTTCCATTTTTTTGGGGGCTTCCTTGGATTGTATTGGTTTTTGCAACGCTTTCGTATGGATTGCTTGAAATTGGATCACGTTTGAAGGTGCAATAGAAATGTAAGTATTTACAACACATTTTGTGGGTGGGGAACCTGTTTTAATTTTTGCTTTACTTACGTTGTATGTAACATTTTGTAAATACATTATCAAAATACATTTAATATATGTTATTAATATGTATTTGATAGTTTAATTGCAAATTGTTACATATAAAAATCTAGGAATTGTGAAGAAAATAAATGCTTAATGTAACATGTATAGTTATGTAATGTTTTATAGAATAGTTTTTGCTATCATTGATAGATATTCTAGTCCTTTGCTAGTTGGATAGAGTGTAACTTGGCTTTGGAGTGTGTTATACATTTTTTTGTTTCTTTGGTGAGTTTAGGTCCAATCAGGGTTACTGATTGCTCCATTCGGAGCTCCTGGTAACTCTGTTCTTTTTGTAAGGATTGTATTAACTTGTGAAGGGTCGGCGTTCCTCTGCCTGTAGTTGATTGGAAGGCATTGTGCCATCCTTCAACTGCATTGTTGGTTTTTGCTTCCTTATTGAGTGTGCTAAGGTAGACATTCCACCAAGCTATTTGGTATTTGGGTTGTCTTCTATGGCCTGATCTGTGTAGCCTTCCTACCCATGTGTCTTCGAAGTAGTCAAGAATAGGGCTTAGTTTTTCCTCGTTTCTTTTATAGTAGGGGCTGTCTATTAACAAGTTATAGTGTTCAGTGACATCAGTCACTGGAACATAGGCTAGGGCGATGAGTTTTTTTATTTGATAAGCAAATGTGCTATCTGTGGCGTATTGGACACTCAAGGTAGATTTTTGTAGATGTCGCCATATACATTGGTTAAAATGATAATAGCAACCTTGTATTGCTGTGTGTGGGTATGTTTTAAGGATGCTATTTATCATTGCTTTCTCAAAGTCAATGATTATTCTTTGTGGAAAATTGTTGTTAGTATGTTGTTTGACTTCAGTTAGTATTTCTTGATAGGTTGCATGCTGTTTTTTGGTAGGAGGGCATATAGGAATGGAATATTAGCATTTTGGAAATGACCGTGGATAGTGTATAATTGATAAAAAGGTTTTGGACATACAGAAAAAGTACAGTCCATCATCCAAGTTTGGCATTGTGTAAGTTTAGTCATGTTGTTTGCTGTGGCAAACAGTATAATTCTTTTATCTTTAGATTTGTTGTCATATAGTATAAATTGATCTTTACTGTGAGTTACACAGAGTTCAGTGGGAATTTGCACTTCTTGAAAAGTTGTAGGTGTGGGAGGAGTTGTGCATGTAGCTCTTTTTTGTCTAGCTACAGTTCTTTTAAGGGATTCTATAGATGGTAGTTGGCTAGAAGCATGTTGGGGAAGTACACTTAAATGATGTTTCAAAATAGCAGTTGTTGGTTGATCAGTACTAGTACTAGCTTCTTTCAGGGAATTAAGCATTTGTCTAATCTCTATTTCTGTTACATTGGGTGGGTGATTATGTTCCTTAGTATAAGTAACAGTTGTTTCCTGAGGTATAGCTCTACCATAACATTTGTTGGCATAATATTTTGTACATTTCCAAAAAACTTTCAAATCTTTTTGTTTCTCTTGAGTGTAGACATATCCCATGTAACAAAAAAGCATTTTCCCTTTTTGAGAATAAATGAATTTAGCTCCTTCAGTCATGCTTGTATTTTAGTGCTAGGAGGTAATTAAAAGAAAATATCAATAAATTGTTTAAAGAATGAAAGTTGTATTATAATCACACACTTTAACACATTTCTGATTTACCTGTATATGTTTTTATGTTTTCAAGCTGTTCTTTTCAGATGTTGATGGTTTTCAAACTGTTATTTTCTGTGTATATCTTTTTGTACCGGTAGAAATAGACAAAATGTGAGCTAATATTTTACAAGTATTTTTAATTTTTCCCTAGTAGGTTTTTAGCTCGTTTCTATTTAGTTACCTATTTATTAAACTTCGAAGTTACATTTAAATTATATACTTACTTATTTAGATTTTGAGTTTGATGTCCAGGTGTTGTGTAGGTCTTTTGAAGATTATTTTTGTCTGTAGGATAAAGAGTAGAGATAAAAGATTTGTTTTAGTTATTTGGCTTTTAAATACAGGTGTGAGGTTTGAGAGTTTAATTTTCTATGGATATTCAGGTAGTAGTACTTACTTTAGATAGGTGTAGCTTTCTTTCTCTTGAAGTCAATTAGTTTTCTTTCAGAAATCCTGCAGAGTTTCTTCTTCCTTTAGTTTGGAGATTTAGTCTGCATTTTTAGTTTGTTGAAATCTTGTTTATATAGCATTAGTGTAATAGTTTCTGAAATAGGATTGGTTGTTTGAATTGATAGTCTTTTCTTATTTGTGGGTTTGAATTTTTTTACATGGTATGGTAATTCCTTTCCTTATATGGGTGACGCCAATTAACGTTTTTTTTATGTGACCGGCCTTATTTTGTATATGTAATGTTATAAATTTGTTTTTAAAGTAGAGGAGTATATATACTTTGAAGTAAGACATTTTTAGGTGTTAGTAACGTTGTTTATGTATTAGAAAATGTATATTTGATGTTATTTTCTGCTTTTAAATGTTAGTAAACTATATAGTATGTTTTATTTATGTTTGAAACGCTTTGTGATAAATTGTGATGCATATGACAAAATTGTAAATTAATACTGTGATTTATGTAAGTATTTTGTAAATTCGATATTTTAAAAAAACAATATCTTTGCATTCTATATTTTTGTAATCGATATTTTGGCTGTTTTTCATGTAAAGATGTGATAATCGATGTTTTAAACACCGATAATGTTGTTTGTCGATATTGTTGTAGTCGTGGTTTTTTTTAGTCGATAATGTGGGTTCGATATTTTGGTGTTTTGTTGTTTAAGTATAGGCAATCGATAATTTTGTGGTCGATAATTTGACATCGATATTTTGTCCAGTCGATATTCGGTCTGTCGAGGTTATGTCAGTGATCCATCCATATTAGTATGCAGGTGGAGAGCAGCCTTTCCGTGGCATGCAGAGTTCACAATTGAGGGCCCGTTGCAGGCCCCCAGGTAGTTGGGGGGGTACACATGGGGGGTCCCTATGGTACCCTCCCACTGCATTTGCATGCACAATGCGACTGGCACTATGCGGTGCCTGCCACTTTGTGCATGCAAATGCACAACATGCATTTTTACCATTGCGCCGGGTGCTGCTGAAAGCACCGCCCACCGCAATGTTAAAAATGTGTGATGCACCCGCCAGTGTGGTGGGCGCATCCTAATCTCCCCCACAGGACTGCCGCACATATGGCGGCAGTCCCGTTTTCTGTCAGGATGGCGGACGGACAAAGTCCGCCCGCCGTCCTAATAATGCCCTAAATATTCATCAGTGGCTTTTTGAAGACACTTATTTATTTATTTATTTTTGGGTTTGTATAGCGTTGGAATCGACTCCGGAAGGAGTATCTCTGCCCTTCAGCGGGCGCTAAGGAAAGTTAGGGACTGGCGTAGTTTATAAGTGAGAAACAAGAGAGTCTTTAGCAATTACCTAAATGTCGTATGTTCTGAACAGAGTCTGAGAGAGTCAGGAAGTTCGTTCCAGAGGTGAGGACCGAGGTAGGAGAGAGCCTTTCCTCCCAATCTTGTCCTCTTAATGATAGGTATTTCAAGAAGATTTTTACTGCTGGAACGCAGGGCGCACATGGGAGTGTAGGGAAGGAATTTGTCGGCCAGATAGGATGGGCCCAGATCATGTAGAGCTTTGTGGATAATGCAGCAGACTTTAAACCTAATCCGTTGGCGGATGGGCAGCCAGTGGAGCTTCATTAGTAGAGTGCGCGATGGTGACCTAGGAGGTGCATTCTGAACCAATCTGGCTGCAGTATTTTGGACCATTTGAAGTCCGCTCAGCAAGGAGTCATTAGCTGAGATCAGAAGCCCGTTACAATAGTCCAGGCGACTGATGACCAAAGCCTGGACTAATGTTTTTCGGGTAGAGTCCCAGAGTAATGGAAAGACTCTCCGGAGCATTCCGATTATGTGGAAACATGAGCCAGAAGTCTGTGTCACTTGCTCTTTTAGACTAAGGGCCTGGCCTAATCGGAAGCGGGATTGGGGCTCAGAACTGAAGGCCACCAATCCGGAGTCCACATAAGGGGAGCATCACCGAACAGCATCACTTCTGTTTTTCCTATGTTGCATTGCAGAAAGTTGTTTACCATCCACTGGGACACAGCTCGCATTCCATCAGAAAAGGCCCATTGGACCGTCGTAGTTAGTTGGCTGAATGGAAAAAGGAGCTGTTTGTCATCAGCATAGGAAACGGGGATGAACCTGAAGGTCCTTAGGAGACTGGCCAAAGGGGCGACATAGATATTAAATAATGTAGGGCTCAGACAGGAGCCCTGTGGCACCCCCTTGGTCAGTTCCATAGGAGTAGAGCAATAAGGACCGAGGTTGCACTTTACGAACGCCCAGTCAGAAAGCTCCTCATCCACGACAGAGCTGACCCTCTCAGTCCCACCTCTTCCAACCTTTTGAGCATGATGTCATGGGAAACTGTGTCGAACGCCGCGGATAGGTCCAACATCACCAGAATCATAGAATGTCCCTTATCAAGGAAAATTCTGATGTTATCAGTCACTGAAAGGAGTGCGGATTCGGTGCTGTACCTGGGCCTAAACCCAGATTGGGAGGGATCAAGACAACCAGTTTGTTCGATGAAGTTCGACAGATGTGTATTAACATATTTTTCAGTCAGTTTGCTCAGGTATGGAAGGAGGGAGATTGGACGGAGGTTGGACAGCTCTGACCATGGAGTGCTGGGATTCTTTTGAATGGGTCTCACCTGGGCAAACTTCCACTCATGCGGCACAATGCTCTCAGTGAGGGACAAGTTAACCAGGGACTGCATTGTGGGGCCGAGTTGTTTGGCCAGCAGCGGGATGGTGTTGGCTGGGATAAAATCAGATGGAGAACCAGATTTGATCTGGCACATCAGAGTCTCAACCTCAGTTGTGGTAATGGCAGGGAAATTGCTGAGCAGCACAGGATTAACTAGTTCAGGGTTATGTAAGGATAATGTATTGCTCGCCAATGTTCCTGTCATTCAAATTTTGTCATATATCACCTCTATTTTATGGGGAAAATGGGAGGAGATCTCATCACACATCTTTTGAGATGGTGCCTCTAAACTTTCACATGCCTTAGGTTTGGTGAAAGATTGTAAAATTTGGTATATCATTTTTGGTGAGTTTCCGGCTTGTGTCAGTTGTAATGATATGTGCATTTTTCATGCTGATCTTATGTTCTTATGGTAGTTGATCAAAGAGCAATAGTATTGTGTTCTATCCAATTCAGTGTATGTGGTCCTCCAGACTCTTTCTAGTTTCCTGCATGCTTGTTTTTGTATGCACAGCAGGTCTGTGAACCACACTTCCTGGCGTTGATTAGGGCGCTGCCTACCTACTTTTATAGGGGCTATCTGCTCAATCGCCTTAGTGACAGCCAGGTTAAATTTGGATAGAGCTGTTTCAGTATTATCAGCAGCATTGAACTGAGGGGCTGTGAACACATTTTGAAAAGTATCCGCTGAGACCTTGTGCCATTGTCTTCGCGAATAAGATGTAGCCTGGGTCCGAAATTTGGGCATAGTCAGACCATGCATATAGAATTCGATGATAGAATGATCTGAACAATTCACCTCACTGGGCGGATCACATTAAATTTTTGTAGAGTTTGAAAAGATTAGATCCATGGTATGACCCGCTGTGTGTGTAGGGCTTACATTATGCTGAGCTAGTCCTAAAAGAGACATATCAGTCAAAAGAGTCTTGGCATCTGCATTAGCTGTGCATTCACTATGGACATTAACGTCGCAGAGTAACAAAAAGTTGTTACCTGAAGTGAGGTGTGGGGTCAACAATTCATCTAGTTGCAGGGAGAAATTGTTTATAGGCCCAGGGGGCCGGTAGACCAGTGCACCTTTCCAACAAGCATGAGTGGGGGCACCAATCCTGAACACCAGAACCTCCTTTGTAGCTGAGCTGAGTTGGTCTAGAACTGAGATATTAATGCCTTTTTTATAGATTATTGCAATACCCCCCCAGTTTTGAGAGGTCTGTCCAGTCTAATCATTTTAAAACCTTCCCGGATACCCAGAGTAATGGCTGGGACCGAGTGAGGCTTGAGCCAGGTTTCGGTAAAGAAGCCCAGTTCTGGCTGGACAGAGGAGATTAAGTCCCAGACTTCTGTCGAGTGTTTGGGCAGAGAGCGAATATTACTCAACAAATGTTTCCATCCTCTCTGAGTGGGATTAATAGAGGGTGTAAGAGGATGGTTTGGGTGGTCAGGGTGGGTAAGAGAGGCTTGAAACCGACAGTGTCGGCAGGAGGCAGGAGAAAGGCCCTTCAATACATGGCCAGGTGTCTGAAAGACAGCCTAAGAAAGTAGTAGGCTGTATACTGAGGAAATCTAGTCTAGAGTAATTAGTGCGCAAAGGGGGATAGTGATCTAGAACAGTAAGGCCAGGATCACTGGCATCTGGCGTCGTCCTGGAGCGGACGGGCGCAGAAGGATTTGACTCTGGTGCGATCGCGCTGCCGTCGCGCCCGCTGCACGCGTCCGCTGTGCGCTCTGCCTTCTGGGGGCATTAGTAGGAGTCCCAGCAGCAACACTAGACCACCAACCACCCGGAAATAAGCCCTTCCCTCCACTCAAACGAGATAGGAGCCCGCTGTGGACGGGGGAAGAAGACCGGGGGCGGGGCCTAGCGTGCAACCGGCGAGTAATCAGAATCTTCCCGCCGCCATCTCCGGCGAGGCCGCTGGCCACGCCCACTCTGAGGCCACGCCCCCGCCCCCTTTGGTATTTTAAGAGCTGACTACGAGCGCTCACTGCAAACCAGTCTCCTGAAGCGGAAAGCCGGGAGTAGGCACTACAATCGCTCCTAATTTTACTTGTACTTTCTTTTAAACAAAAGCTTACTTGCTTCACTTGAATTGGGCACCGTGCAGCGGAGCTAGCGCTGTCACGGGATCTGTGTCCTTCAGAATCTTCCCGCCGCCATCTCCGGCGAGGCTGCTGGCCACGCCCACTCTGAGGCCACGCCCCCGCCCCCTTTGGTATTTTAAGAGCTGACTACGAGCGCTCACTGCAAACCATTCTCCTGAGGCGGAAAGCCGGGAGTAGGCACTACAATCGCTCCTAATTTTACTTGTACTTTCTTTTAAACAAAAGCTGGTCAAACATAAGAGGGAAATCTTTGATTTACTTACCTCTGAGGAACCAGCGGCTCTATTCCTTACCGAGACATGGCTAAAAGATCACTCTGGCCCTGACATTGCCGCTGCTCTCCCTGACAATTACACCTATGTTGCAAAAAACTGAGTCATGAAAGATGGGGGAGGGATAGCTATAATTTATAATAGACGATACTCTTGCAAATGGGAAGACTTAGTAATACCTAACAGCGAGGCAGGTCTCTTTAAGCTCTCGCTGTCTCCCAACTTCACCTTCTCCGGGTTGCTCATTTATCGCCCCCCCAGCCCAGCGAGTTCGTGGGCTGCCACTCTCCCTGAGTACATAGCACCACTAATCCAGAACTCCACAAATTTCTCAATTATTGGTGACCTAAATTTACATTTAAATGACCCCTGCTGCTCCACTAGCAGCAACCTTTTACAGGACCTGGCTGCTCTTAATATTATTCTACATAATTCTGGTCCTACGCATAAAGCTGGTAACCTTCTGGACCCAATTCTCTCTAATCTTGAAATCATCAACTGTGAGGTCCCCTCACCTATTATGTGGTCCGACCACTTTATGGTGACTTTTACTATTACCATTGGTCGCCTACTTAACACCCCCCCAACCCTACTGTATCTAGACTATCTAGAAACTGGAATAAATTAGACATTAATGAACTCAACTCCCACCTTGAAAACACTAGACCTCTCACAGAAGTCACTAGTACGGAAGAAACCGACCTATTAAATGTCTGGCTAGCACAGGCTGCCGATGCATGTCTACCCCAATGCATGCAAAAGCATAATCTCCATCACCCGCCTGCACCCTGGTTTACAGATGCCTTAAAAAAAGAAAAAAACACCTGCAAAAACCTTGAGCGCAAGTGGCGCATAAAATATGACCTTTGCTCCAAACAAATCTACAAAGCTGCTTTAGCCAAATATCATTCTTTATGTAAAGTTGCTAAAGCTGAACATGTCAGCACAACTATCCTTGAAGCACAAAACCGGCCCAAAGCACTTTTTAAGGTAGTACAGAAGCTGTCAGGCGAGCTGTGTCATCCCAAACCACCTTGTCTAGATACTGCACAATGCAACTCATTAGCTGAATTTTTTATCGCCAAAATTGATTCCATCTACTCCAATTTTGATAATACTCCCCTCCCCCTTGTCTGCCACATCCACCTGCCCTTATCCCACCTCCAGACCATATGATCCCAGATGATAAGTCCCATATTCCTGTTCAGTCAACCCCCCCACATTATTCAAACCTTCAATCTCCGGTGATTCCAGGTTTCCACGGGAAACCTTTTCCACTGCTCCACAATTGATCGATACATGGGATCCGCTCAATATCACGACCCTCTCTGATATCATCAGTAAAATTAAATCCGGTTCCCCATTGGACCCTCTTCCCCCCCAAATACTAAAGAGGCTGGATAAATCTTCCCTTGCACTTATTTTGGATCTTCTCAATGCCTCCCTAAGAGAAGCTACAGTACCCTCTACATGGAAACACGCAATGATAGTGCCTCTGCTAAAAAAGGCAAATGCTGATCCTAGCATCCCATCTAATTTTCGTCCTATTTCCCTCCTACCGGTCTTTTCTAAAATTATGGAAAAACACATTAATTCCCAACTGTCTACCCATGTTGAAATGAATGGAATCTTACATCCCTCTCAATCCGGTTTCAGATCCGGTTTCTCAACTGAAACTACTCTACTAGGGGTCTCTGAAAACATCCGATCCCGAGTAGACAGAGGGGATACCGTGGCACTCATTTTGCTTGATTTGAGTGCCGCATTTGATACGGTTTCCCACCCCATTCTCATCAATGCCCTTAGATCTTCTGGCATCACCGGCACAGCACTCAACTGGTTTATTAGCTTTCTTTCTAATCGCACTTTTCAGGTTTTCTCTTCTTCATCCGCTTCTCAAACCTTCACATCGGCGTACGGTGTTCCGCAGGGTTCCATCTTGAGCCCCTTGCTCTTCAATTTGTATGTCAGACCTTTGGCGAATATTGCGGAGCAAGCTGGGCTCACAATCTACTCGTACGCCGATGACACCCAGATCATCTACTCTCTTTCCTCTGATCCTCACTCCTCTTCCTCTTCCCTTTGTACAAGACTGAGCAACATCGCAGCCTGGATGCTAGACAACAACTTGCAACTGAACGGGGGTAAAACAGAACTTCTTCTGTTTGGTCATAACACCACCCATTGGGGACCCCACCATTGGCCCTCTCAAATGGGCACCTTACCCACCCCGTCTAAAACAGCACGCAACCTCGGCGTCATTTTTGACGACCAACTATCCATAAAGAACCATGTGATCAAAACTTCCTCCACTTGCATCACTATCATTAAGTGGTTGCGTAAAATCTTATGGATTCTTCCCCTGGACACTCAGAAAACCGTGGTCCAGGCCTTAATCACCTCAAGACTGGACTACGGGAACATCCTTCTCTTGGGAGCAGGTACAGAGGTGATCCGTAAACTGCAGACTGTCCAGAACATGGCAGCGCGTTTACTCTGCAAATTACCTGCTACTTCCCCTACCTCCAACTCCCTACGCACTTTGCATTGGCTACGTATAGAAAACCGGACTAAATTTAAGGCCCTCTGCATAATGCACAGAATAAATACTGGCCTAGCTCCACCTTACCTTAACTCCTTGGTACAACAATACTGTCCCCCTCGCAATCTGCGATCATCTAGCCAACACTTATTTTCAGTTCCCAGAATAAAAAGAGCCAGAAGGGGCGGCCGCTCTTTCGCCTGGCTTGCCCCCGCACTCTGGAACTTCCTTCCCCTCCAGTTACGAACTGAACCCAACTTTCTTAGGTTTCGTAGACAGGTAAAAACTTGGTTATTTAACATCTAACAGTTCTCTTCTGCCTCTCCCCCCTCTCATTCTTTCTTGGTTTTAGCGCCGGGAAACCTAAGGGTAGCTGAGCGCTTTACAAACTTAACTATAATAATAATAACAGCAAGGAAAGTTAAAATAGGTGGCGCAAAATGAAATTAATATTTTAAAACAGCGGTCTTTGAGTCAGCAGCTAGCGCTAGGTAGGCGTTTCCCAATCAACAACAGTCCCACTACCTTAGTCGCGTCCGCTGAAGGGTTTTCTCAGATAACCCTCTGCAAACCTGCTCCTTGCATATAATCAAAACAATGGTTTGCTATAGGGGCTGTTTATAGATACCTAAATAGAGGAAACACCGCACTATTTATTCAGCTACTGGTCATTTATAAATACATGACATGTTTTTATGTGCTGTTGATTCCTGAGAAGGCCGTACCCGAATGTGTCAAACTTGTGAACCTGTGAACAAGAGAAATTCAAGTTCCCCGAATACAGCAAGTACTATGATTTGCTAATAGACAATTTGGAATGTAAATTAATTACCCAGTCCAGTTAAAATTTAGAATTACCTCTGGGTGTACTTGGAATATTAAGGTTCAGCTGGCACACCCCATTTGAACTTTAAAACAAGAAATGTGCAATTGAATGAACAGATTAACAGATAAATCTAATCTTCAAATGATTTTAAATATATTTGTAGGTTTTAATGTTCCTTTCATCCTCTTCATCTGCTTTGAATATGTGATTGAGAGTCATGTTATGATACCATGTGAATTTGAAGACATATTAAATATGTGAATACAATTAATTGTGTTTTCAGTTCTAATATTGAGATGTTTTCACTGTTGTAGATCTGATTTTGGCATGCATAAACAGCCTCTATAGGAAACCAATTGTTTTCATTATACTCAACAAACCAACAGAGTTTCCTCTTCTCTTGGCTTTTGCAAGAAGCTGAAGAACTGGCTTTTCCAGTAAGCCCCCAGGTCTGGCCTCACACACCTGCTACAAAGCACCTGGATGTCCACACAGGTGATTAGCATGCTATAAAACACTGATAAAATACCATAACATAATTTAACATAACATAACAGATAACATATAACATAACACAACACAACAAACAGTGGTCATTCATTGAAAAATGTTACAAATGTGTCAAAATGCACAGATATCAATTCACAAAAAGAATTTGAGTACAGAAAGGAGTAGCCTTGCATGTAAACTTACATTCCTTTGTGACTCACCAGCAAAGCATACAACTGCCTCCTGCTGAAAGTGCAAAAAGGGTTACATTCTTTCTATTTGTTTTAATTATGTATGTTTAGCCCCTACATATTCTCCTTTTAGTCCCATTTAGAAGTCCTGGATCTCTTTCACAAAGTATAAAAATAGTACTGTAAGAAAGTCGATTTTTAAGTGAGGTAGATGTGCGTCCACAACAAATATTAAGCCCCAAATTTGTTAGGGTGAAACACAGTTTCAACAATTTATGCATGATTCAACACTCTTGTAGCTATGGCACAGAGCACACAGACTTAACTGAAGAAAATGTAAAAAGTATTTAGCAGTAACAAAACAGTTAAAAAGTCAAAACACAAAACAATAAAAATCGCACAATAAATATTTGAAAATATAATAAAGTGTAATGACCAAAATGACAAAAAGTCATTAGCGGGAACCAGTGTTATCCATTTTTAAAGATGTAAAGCAAAAAGTGCCAAGTTAAAGTAAAGTGCTAATGAGAAGAATCAGGTTTTTTTTACTGGGACACACACATGGACACACACTTGATTTCAGGTTAACAGTGATGCAGTGGAGGTCAAATACACCAAGTGGGTAATTCTGGTCAAAGATTTTACCTTCTGCTTAGAGACTAATTCAGAATCTGGCAGACGTGTGCTCCATCACAAATGTTATGTAAGTTATTTTTATTCTAACATGCTTTTATTAAGGTGAACTGAATATAAGTCATGTTTATGATGAAGTACCCGCCCACCAACCTCAAAATCAGGCCTTTAGTGTCTGAAATTGAAGTCAAAATCCTTTTGAAGACCAAGGTTGTTAGAGAAATTCAAATTTTCTGCTGCCAAATTAGTCCCTTTAGGTGTACACTTTTTACATCTTCGCCTGTCAAGATTTTTACCTTTGGACTCTGGGCCTGATTTAGAGTTTGGTGGTCGAAGGTAAGTTCATTGTAATGGCGGAAGACTTTTTCCCCACCATACTTAAGATCCTCCACCTACTAAATTTAGTGTTGTCTGCTGGCCTTGCCGACAGCTCCACAAATTGTCAAGAACCACTCTCATGGCGGTTCCTGTCAATGTTGTCAAATATGACTGCTGCCCATCAAACCTTAACAAAGTTTTACATTATTCAAAAACAAACTTCCAGAGTGTGAGTTTGTTACTTATAAATTTACAAATAATGGCCCCCACACCAGGGAAGTTGTTTCCCGTGATGTAGAAGTGACTGTTTATTTTAATGTCTTTCCTCACTGGGTTTTACCTGGAAGTGATGACAGCAAAATATAACACATAAGACTGTCCACTCTAAATCGGAGGATGGTGTTATATGCAAACCTCCAATAGCCACTATTCTGTCAGGCTGTTACAGAAGTATGTCAGAGACAGAACCAGAGTAGACTCCTCTTCTAGCATATTTAAGCCTGTAAATCAGGTGGGGGATTAAAGGTTTGGCAGACAGGGGATTGTGTTCCAGTTGTGTAGTCTCTGCCAAACTCTAATCGCCCCTTAGTCTTTTTTATGGGGCTCAAAATCCTACAATGTGCAAATCTTGAAGTTGTAGCCAATGAAGCCCTTTTGAAATTAGGCACCTTTGCCATGAGGTCTCGCTGGCTTGTGAGTAGGAATGTGCTCAATTTGTGCTACTTCCTTTTATATAATTATGTAATTGAAATATGCCTGACAAATAATGTCTTTCTTATCAACCATGAGTTTATTAACAGCAATTTTGCACCACCATGGGCATTTTGTTTTCGCCAAATTATGCTAATATTGTAATGAAATGGTGGGAGAAGTAATTTGATTGGGGAACAGAAAATCAACAGGAATTGGAAAGCATAATACTATGGGTCAGACATATAGATAATGTAGTTCTAATTTGGAATTGTAAAAATGACAACTTCAAGTAATTTGACAAACTAAATCAAAACATTATGGCATTATCATTCACCTGCACAACCTGTAAAACAAGTATACATTTTCTAGATACACACATATATATAGACCAAGGTAAAAGTCCATTTGATTGATCAAGAGCCTTGCATATGGAGAACTCATCAGAATGCAACGGAAATGTTCCAAAGATGAAGATGTAGAAGAAATTTTGCAGGGACAGCATTTGGTTTAAAAAACAGAGACTACAAACAGAAAGAACTAAACAAATGTGTGGAAAAAGTCAAAAACAAAACAAATGCAGAAAAGCTAATCACTCTGAAAGAAAAACAAGTGTTGATGGCCGAACAACAAGATTGATAATAATGTACAGTAAAGAAAGTCAGAAAATCATGAACATAATTCAAAAACATTGGTATTTGATATTGGAAGATCCGGACATAGGTACTTTCTTAGGACCACAGCCATTAGTTACCTACAGAAAAACAAAATCCCATAAAGACATGTTGGTTCAAAGCCACCTGCAGGATAAACCAAAAAAGAATTGGCTAGAAAAATGACAAAAAAGCAATAACTGCAAGTCGTGCAAAATAGGGATCAATACAAAAAACATAACAGACAAAGAAGGCAAAATCATCAAAATTCAACACAAAATCACTTGCAACACTAAATTTGTAATTTATGTTATAGAATGTTCCTGTGGGTTACAATATGTAGGAAGTACAACATGCATGTTGAAGAAGAGAAAATTAAAACACATAAAAGCAGTAAAAAATAAAGACTTGAATGATGCTACAGCAAAATATCTGGCTCACTGCCAAACCAGAGATTGGAAAGCAATTCAATTCTTTAGATTAGACATGATTCCTCAGAATGAACGTGGAGGTAATAGAACAAAAAAGGGAGACAACTGGAATTACGTTACATCATTAGACTTTGTACCAAGACACCTATAGGTCTAAATAATGATGAGGAGTTATATGTACATCCATGAAACAAATACTCTCAAAAAGTAAACCTGCTCAGTATGCAACAATGCCCTTTAATAGCAAAATATAGAACAAAATAACAGCCAATCGACATGAACATATTAACAAAGAACTGAATTTTATAAGGGTATGATATCAACAAGTAAACATAGAAAACCAATACTAGAACTGTATATCTATGTGAAAAAGTTCATGGCAAGCATGAACATTGACAAAGCCACTTTTATTTAATATTTTGCATCATGTTGGTAGCAATGAGAATTTGTTAATCGGCTAAAGTGACAATGCCTTGATTATGTATGGTAGTGAATTCAATGTCACCTTGAAGGCAGCAAGAGAACATGGAATCATTCAGAAGGGAGCTCATGTGACTATGTACAAGCTTACTGAAAGGTCATGCATACACTCGTCATGCTGGACATTTAAATCCAGTTTACGCGTACTTGTGATTTTCTGTATCTAAGATGAAAGTTCGATGGTGCTCACTTAGCAAAAAATATTGGTTACATTTTGGTTACATTTTGATGTATAGATTTCTATGTATTCATTTTTCGGAAACATCTGCGAAACTTTGAGGTTTGATGTGTGGGTGGGTGAGATTGGTACAAAAAAACTGGGCACGGACTCCCGGGTGGGATGGAATGCTGTTCTCTTTATTTTATTTCCTTTCTAGTATACGCACATTTAGTTGGATAACGTACTCCTTAAGGTTTTTAGTTAAGATCGGGACTGGGTCACGGGGACAAGATTGCACTTCCCTGAATGATAACTAAAAGGCATTCATGTGGGAAAGGTTTAGGAATGTAGGTGAAGATGAGAGAACTCTTATTTTTAACTGTTCAAGAGAGGATGCGTTTATGCTGTTGGCTGTGACTTTTAAGGTAGTTTTTACTGGTTTTCATTATGGTCACTTAAAATGTGTTGTTACACAATAGGCATTTGGTTGAGAAAAGGGGAGGCTGCTTGGAGGGTTTTCAGCATCAAATCCATTAAGGGTTTCTTGTGCACTAAACGGAAGGGGGTTCAATACTAGTTTGTCATAACTTATTAACAAATGTGTTGGGCTTTGATCAGATAAGGTTTTTTGAGCATTCACTCTAGCTGTTTAGGCAGTAGGTCAAGGGGCACTTTTATTATGTTGACATATCAGGGTTTCACAAGGGTGCAGGAGAGGATAGGCTAACAGCTAACCATAGGGGCTATTTGTATCATTGACGCACTGATGTTAAAAACAGTTTGGATCAAGCAGATGGTTAAGATGTCTTTTCATTATGTATTTTTCAGTTACCCCTGATGAACGGCTAAATAGCCCAAAATGCATAGGGTGAAACTACACAAGGACATTCAGAATGAATTGCTTACCCTTAGGAGTCACTGTTGTAGCCCGGATGGGCACGCAGAAGGCATTTGAAAAACATGAAATAAATAGCAAGTGTTGAATCATGCTGTCTTTGTTGTGACTGTGAAATCATGAATTAATTTTCGTACCAGCCTTTGATAAAATTGGTAAAAACATTGGTTCATACTTCGGATTGAATGTGGAGCTTCACTTGTATATTTGTTAATTGAGAGGAATAACTCCTGCATTATGCAGTGCGACTGATGGGAGCTTAAAAGGCACGTTTCTTTTTGTCTGCTAACCTTGATTATGTACCAGACATTTGAGCAACACGATAAAAACTTGTGGACATTACATGGTGACTAAAAAGAATTGTATAAAACGTTCATCTAAAAATAACAATGGACAGACATCCACCTCCTACAATGCTTCATAAGAAGCAACAGTGGGAGTAGTATATAAACATTTTAGAATAAAGACTCACTCACTAATACAGTCACTGACATATCCACGCATACACCCATACAGCCACTCATAACACTGTCAGTCATCTATGGAGCTATTCATACACCAATTCACTCACTCAAAAAGTCAATCACACAGCCATTTACTTACTCACACAGTTACACACACACCCACATACTTACTCATTCAGATACTAACATGTACTCTCTCACGTATAAGCCACTGATATAAGCATACACTCACCCATACAGACTCATATTCACTCACTCACCCATACAGTCACTCATATACCCATCACTCACCCATACTGCCTTTCACATACCCAGTAACTCGCCCATATACCACTGACACATCCACTCACCCACACACACATTCATTCACCCATGCAGCCCCACCCACACACACTCACTTATCCATACAGGCAGTCACATACACAGACACTCAGACACTCATACAGGTACTCAGACAACCAATGAATCACCCATACAGCCACTCAAATACACATTCACACACCCATACAGCCACTTACACACCAACTGACAGGCTGATACAAACATTCACACAGCCAATCACTCACCCATATATTCACTGAGGCACCTAATCACTCACTTATACAGCCATACAGGGGTATCCATGGATGGCTCCGGGGACAGTCACCTCTCAGTGTCCACCCCTGCTACCTCCTGAGGTGCCCAAACTGTGGAGGTAGCTGTTGTCTTTTTCTTGGCTCCCACCAAGCAAAAGCAAACATAACTCCACTTTATGCAAGAAGGAGCTGTCAAACAGGTTCATTTAGGTACATCTAGTTAGGGAGACATTTTAGAAGTACGCACTTTCTCATTATGTGTTTTATGTACTTGTATATATTCATGATTACTGCAAAATGGTAGAACTGTATCATCCTTTTACTTTCATAGTACTGCTAATCATATATCTCTGCTATTGTCTGATGGTTGTTACAGCAAATCTATCTGACACTAGAATACCAACTGTTCAATAAATCCTTATTGAAATGTCCAGACTGTTTATTCAGTGTATCTCTGAGACAGACTAAGACTAAGTGAGCATGAGTGACTGAGCAAAAAGTAGTATATTGTTTGCGCGATTCCGAGGGATCATGGTTGTCATGTTTTGAGGTTGCCAGAAACTATTGTCTCCCCGATAAGAGGAGATTCTAGTGGCACTGTAAGCTAGCTCATGCAAACAGGCTGCCACCAAACCCACAGTTTATGCTATCAGCCTCAGGGGGGCTGATGAAGTGCCTGGAGGAGGTAAAGGGATGGATAACTTCTTCCTCCCTCAAACTTAATGGGGACAAAACGGAGCTGATGCTCCTGGGTCCCACAAACCCCACATTTTTCAACTCCCTGTGGCCCCCATGCCTTGGCACCCCTCCAAACCCCAAGCACAATATAAAGAGCCTTGGGGTTTGGCTGGACAAAGCTTTATCTTTTAATACCCAGGCTACAAAACTTTCGGCTACCTGCTTTGGTCTCCTTAGGATGTTAAAGAAAGTTCTTCCTCTTTTGCCTATGGAGGCAAAGCAGGTGGCCATCCAGGGTCTGATTCAGTCCCGTTTGGACTTTAGCAATGTCCTTTATCTCGGTGCCCCTAAATACACACTGCGCAAGTTACAGATAGTGCAAAACTGCGCGGCCCGCACATTGCTCCAGCTGCCGCGCAGACTGTCAGCCAAACCTGGACTGAGCAGTCTGCATTGGCTACCAGTACGACAAAGAATTGCCTTTAAGGCTATGTGTATATCCCACCAAGCCTTCTGGGACACAGGACCGGCCATCGTCCGGGACCTAATAACACAGTATCATCCTAGCAGAAATCTTCGTTCTATCCAGGCGTTTATGGCTATTGTCCCTAGAATAAAAAAGGCAAGAGCTGGCGGCAGAATGTTCACTCATAATGCCGCCAAGCTATGGAATTCACGTCCCCTTCAACTCAGGTCCAACCTTTCCTCCTTTTGGAAACAGCTGAAGACTTTCCTTTTTAATACCCCTCATTAATTCCTCAGTGACCTCCTTCTGTTAAGCAAATCACACTTGCCGCTAGAGCTTGGACGCCTCAGGGCAGCAATCGCGCTCTACAAATATACATTTCATTTAATTTCATTTCATTTCATCCGAACACGCACATATCCGGTGGGGGTGCTCGGAACCAGTCTGCCATCAAACCCACAGTTTATGTTATCCAAACACGCAGATCCTATATAGGATATATAGGAACTACACAACATGGTGCAGCCAACGTTGGTTGGGTACCTATTTAACAATAGAATCCGAGTAGTTCAGTTGGGCTATTCTCAGAGACCCCTACTCCTAATACAAGAGACGTCTGGAGTGGGTGGGCACAAAACTCCGCCACTGCTGAGTAGGCGAAAATCCTATTTATAAGCTGTTGGTTAATCAAGCTTGAAGAACACAGTGTACCTAAATTGTGGAAAAACACCTATCATAGTTTTCTTGAAATATTAGTTTGTGTTCTATACACAATGACTAACCCAGTCTTAGACCCACTACAACAAGCACTACCCTCACAGACGAGGAGGACGATGCAAACGCAAAAATAAATTGCACCAAAATTCAGAAATACAGTTACCCTGACATTGCTATAGAATGGATTATCAGCTAGGGGTGGCATCGTGGTTTTCGTGATTTAGGAACACAAATCTTACAAAATAGACATATTTTATTTGTGGGTTACCTTTCCAGCAGCAGATGCAAGTACACTAACATTTCATTACTATACAGAAGGAGATGCACCGGCTGAATATTGTCCCTTTGAGGACATAGAAGTTCTGCTCACGTACCAGGAACATTTATACTGGTTTAAAGATGCCCTACCCCACATAAGAGGAAGAGTAAGATTAGGCCCACTCGGAGCAGGAGGAGCAACATGGCTGATATTAGTGGCCTACACACCACATCCTAACATTAACATAATGTCAGAAGGAGACTTACTAATCCAACGTAAGGATTTAATCAAAACCGAAACATGACACAATTCGTCAAGAGGATATTTACTGTCCAACCAGCAATAGTTGCAACAAATGGAACTCAATCTCAGGGTACAGCAACTAATTTCACACCACAAACATTACATACAGCAATGGGAAAAATGCCCACAAAATGCAAACAAATGCCATTCTGGGTGGCTCAGAAAATAACATAGTTAGAGGCAGTATTCCAAACTACTACCCCATATGAAAAACACAGAATGCTAACAATCTGCTTGCCCATGGGCATAATACCACAAGCAGAGGATTTTACCACTTAGGGTACAGTCTTTGCTGCCATATATACCAGAACTCATACTTTCCTTAGCAGTGATATTCAATGTATTAAGACAAATACAAAACAAGTACGGAGCAGAGCCTGCTCTGAACTTAGGGATGAGGTTATTAAGTAACTTTGCCCAGGTATCAGGGATAAGTTTAGCTAATATTAAAGGTGAGGCAGCGTCAGTGACTATCTGCCAACGCCTAAGGGAGTTCAGTCCAGAAACAAATAGCACGCTCAGGAAAACACTTCCAAAAAAGAAGAAATGCCAAAGCAAAAGCCACAGTTCAAAAAGAAGAAGGTTGCAGGTCTAGGGATCAGACATGCCCATAATTCTGAGGGCTCGACTACTGAACGTGGAATGGGCTCTGACAAAGCTAGACAGTGTGGCAGAAGTAACAATAGCTCGTAAGAACCTGATGGAATTTCTGGTGACCGCGGACCTAAGTGATTATAGCATGGTAGAAACACCTGATACTAGAGTAAGTGTCCCACATACATTTTATGAAATAATGCTCCAGATGGAGGGGTACAAAAGGGGGTGGTGATGGACGGAGCATCTGAATCAATCAAACACTCACACCCAGTCAAAAGATCTGGGTTTAATCCATCACCGTTCTTTAGCCCACTCTGCCACCCCAGTTCAGACATGGCTATATGCAAATCAGTCTGACCCTGTGCCTCATGGGAACAGTCCAGCCCGAACTGCCAAGCCATGTCTTCCCTGGACCGGAAACAAGCTTCCGAGGACCGGTTTCTGGCATTCCAGCCGTCTTCAGCCCGGCTTGCTTGAATCCAGTGGCAAAGTGAGCAAGGGACTCACGTCTGAGCATACCCTGCCACACTTATGGCGACCAAAAGCAGTACAAAAGGGGGTGGTGATGGACGGAGCATCTGAATCAATCAAACACACCCAGTCAAAAGATCTGGGTTTAATCCATCACCGTTCTTTAGCCCACTCTGCCACCCCAGTTCAGACATGGCTATATGCAAATCAGTCTGACCCTGTGCCTCATGGGAACAGTCCAGCCCGAACTGCCAAGCCATGTCTTCCCTGGACCGGAAACAAGCTTACGAGGACCAGTTTCTGGCATTCCAGCTGTCTTCAGCCCGGCTTGCTTGAATCCAGTGGCAAAGTGAGCAAGGGACTCACGTCTGAGCATACCCTGCCACACTTATGGCGGCCAAAAGCAGTACAAAAGGGGGTGGTGATGGACGGAGCATCTGAATCAAACACTCACACCCAGTCAAAAGATCTGGGTTTAATCCATCACCGTTCTTTAGCCCACTCTGCCACCCAGTTCAGACATGGCTATATGCAAATCAGTCTGACCCTGTGCCTCATGGGAACAGTCCAGCCCGAACTGCCAAGCCATGTCTTCCCTGGACCGGAAACAAGCTTCCGAGGACCGGTTTCTGGCATTCCAGCCGTCTTCAGCCCGGCTTGCTTGAATCCAGTGGCAAAGTGAGCAAGGGACTCACGTCTGAGCATACCCTGCCACACTTATGGCGGCCAAAAGCGGTACAAAAGGGGGTGGTGATGGACGGAGCATCTGAATCAAACACTCACACCCAGTCAAAAGATCTGGGTTTAATCCATCACCGTTCTTTAGCCCACTCTGCCACCCAGTTCAGACATGGCTATATGCAAATCAGTCTGACCCTGTGCCTCATGGGAACAGTCCAGCCCGAACTGCCAAGCCATGTCTTCCCTGGACCGGAAACAAGCTTCCGAGGACCGGTTTCTGGCATTCCAGCCGTCTTCAGCCCGGCTTGCTTGAATCCAGTGGCAAAGTGAGCAAGGGACTCACGTCTGAGCATACCCTGCCACACTTATGGCGGCCAAAAGCGGTACAAAAGGGGGTGGTGATGGACGGAGCATCTGAATTGTTGGACCTGGCCCTTTTGGCAGGTTCACCCTGAAACTTTTTGCTTTTTCCTAGCCTGTTTCTGTGACCTGGTGTTGGTGATTTTAGGCCTTGGCGCACTGTTTCACTGTGGTACAGTGTAAAGTGCGTGAGCTCTCTGTGTATGTATGGTGAGTGACCTGCCCTCCCATAGGAATGAATGGGGAATATGTATGCCCATGGTAGTTCCTGATGTGTGGGGAGTGCAGGGTCGAGTTTGATATATGCGAACTTGTGAGATTGAATGCTGCGTATTGGTGTATGCGGCATGATTCTGTCTAGTCTAGAAGTGCCACTTTGAGAAGTTGGCATATTTGTGTAATTTGTGCCTGGCGTGTGATTGGCTGTTGAGCCTGGCCCAGAGTGCCTGGGCCTGCTTGTGGATTGACTGTCTGGTTTGAGGGTGACAGGGGCTGCTGAGCCCCCAGGAGGTTGTCGGAGTCAGCCCGTGGATGAAAGGCAGAATCTGCTGCCAAGGAAGTGGGAGGAGATAGCACCTGGGAGTGAATGAGGCTGTGCCTCCCTGCCACAATGCTGGCTCCACCTCCCCGCTGGGCGACTGTCACCTCTGTCCCTGATACTGAAAGGACTTCCCTATATCCAGTTCTAGCTGGTTATCACACTGCTTGCACAAAGACTTCAAAGATTTTTCTCTGTATAAGAAGGGGCTGTATCCCCTTCCAAAATGTTCTTGTTTCTGACTTGAATCTGCCAGGCGCGTGCTGCTGCTTGGGCCCAGGGGAATCCCTGGGCCCTGCCCAGCCCCTGAACTCCTGATGGACTTTCCTGGATGCCTGGAGGATTTTCCTTGCTCGGAGCTCTGTTGCTCCCTCCTTTGATCTCCAGGACTGCTGATACCTTTTTGGATTGCTTTGGTTTTGCCAAGGCTTTATTTCAGCCTTCCTGCGCCTTATTTGTGGGCTTGGGCGCTTGGATTTAACTTCCCTGAGAAAGAGAGAGAGCCTGGGGGATGAGCAGCGCGTCGCTGTAGCCCTGGCTGTGGGAATCCCCCTCTCCTCGAGGGATCGTTATGGGTGCCACCCCGTTTATTTAATTATTTTGCGAGTGCCTACCTCGCTTATCTAACATTATTTTGTCCCCTGGCAGGTGCCCACCCTGCTAGGGACCTGGCCGCTATTTTCTTATATTTTAACGCGAGGGAGCCCACCCCTCGGTTAATTCATGCCCCGCCTGCGGTGTCTGAGAAGGGCCGCCGCGCTGCCCGCGGGGACCCGGAAGTGCTTCTCGGCCGACCAATTGCAGTGCGGCCAGGACCGGAAGTCCCGCCCTGTCATCCCTGAGCCCCGGTCCCGAGATGGGGGACCGGGGGAGCAAGGGCGCTGTTGGGCGGAGCTCCCGGGACTCCGGGGAGCACCGCTACTGCCACCAGAGGAAGAGCCAGCCTTCCCCCGCCGAGAGCCGGTAAGTCCAGATGGCCGGGGCGGGGGGAAGGCCACACGAGACCCAGGGGCTGCAGTGGCAGTACTCGAGCGGCCCCATTTGGCAGCTGGCCACATGTTTGGGATTATTATTGTGATTGTGATTTTGTTTTTCCTCGAGTGTCATTTTCAAATTCTGTTCCTGCGCTTTATGTTTAGTGGCAGATGAGAGAAAGTGACAGGGCGGGACGCCAGTAGAGGGGGAGGTTCCCATAGATTAGGAATCCCTTGCTGGGTCCGGTGTCCAATCCCTGTTCCTGTGTGGGTAGATGGAAGAGAGGGAGTGTGGAGGAGAAATGGCTTGCTTGGGAGGGTGGTTATCCCCTGAGTGTAGTGTGTGTGTGTCTGGATTCCCCAGTATGGTAGGATCCAGTGGTGGCAGCTTAAATATGTCCAGTGCGTGAAGTCCCATTCCCAGTTCCCAGAGCATGGTGCCTGGTGCTCAGTAAGAGGGGTACAGGTTGAGAGTCAGGGGCAGTGAGGAACTGTCTCACCAGTCTGAAGGGGGAGTGTGTGGATGAGTGGTGTGTTGAACTGGAGGAGTTAGTGTGAGTTTTTTTAAAGAAGCTTGCACAGGAGGTGTACCTCCAGTGGTGTGCAGGAGGTCCTGCAGAGGCACTAAATAAGAAGGTGGATTTCTGGCGTTTTGCTAGATGTCTCGCAGAGACATTAGGGAGTGATTCTAAAAGTAGTGGCTTGTGTATCTGATGATCCTGTGTACGTGAAGAGGGTCATGTGTAGCCCAGCTAGGTCCCAGTAGGATGGTAGGGGCTCACCTCTTGTCTCAGTGGAGGCGGAGTGAGTGTGGGACCGTGTGTCCCACGTTGGCCCGAAACCCTGTCTCAGAGCCTGGAGGGTTCACTAAGGGAGCGCCAGGTCAGGGGCCTAAGCTGTACTTACAGGTCATTTTGAGGAGGATCTTCCTGTGTCTAGAGGACAGGGAGTGTCTGTAACCAGAACTCCGGCGGTCCTGGTGTTGGGTAGTACCGCTCCTAAGTGGAGGGTGTAGAACTCTGGAAGGGGGTGCAGAGGGACAGTGTACTTCTGACCCCGATGCAACCTGAGGGTTTAGATCCTAGGTTGGGAGATTAGGAAACTTCCAGGTCAAGAAGGAATCTCTGCCAAGGTAGACCAGCTGAAGAGACTGAGGGGGCTGCCCTTGCTGTGTGTTCTGGGGCCCACCTGCAGTTTGTTGTTTCCACTAAGGTAAAGGAAAGGGGATTTTGCTGTGTGCTGTGTCCCCCCACCTGCGTGAAGAGGAACTGTGCTGTGTGCTTTGTACCTCAAGAGTGAAATAGTTTCCAGGTGGTAGACCAGTGACGGAGTGAGGTCCTGATCTGGTAGGAGAATTCAGTTCTGGTGGGTGCTTCCCTGTGAGGGTGCGGAAACCCAGAAGTAGAGGTAGGGTGGGGCATTCTTGCCCGGGACCTCTGGTCAGCCTGGGGGTGTGGTCCCTAGGTTGTTGGATCAGTGGTAGTTGTAGCTACCCTGAGAGGGAGAGTGGAGAGTGGCTATTGTGTGCCATGGGTTACTGCCCCCCACTCTGTGGTTTGGACAGGACCTGTGATATTTGGATGGCCTAGGGCCTGGTCCTGGCTGTGGATGACTAGTGTGTACCAGTGGGGTACCCTTGTTGGGTCAAAGAGTTCTGGTTTGGAGGTAACCAGGTGGGTTCAGAGTGGCGTAGAACCGGAAGGTGTACCTGCCGTGCGGGCCCGTGTCCGTGTTTTGTCGCCCAAAGCAAGGAAGCCCATCAGTGGAGTGATTGGTCTACCCTGCGTTTTGGCTGGAAGGGGGTTGTGTTGGACCTGGCCCTTTTGGCAGGTTCACCCCAAAACTTTTAGCTTTTTCATAGCCTGTTTCTGTGACCTGGTGTTGGTGATTTTAGGCCTTGGCACACTTTTTCACTGTGGTACAGTGTAAAGTGCGTGAGCTCTCTGTGTATGTATGGTGAGTGACCTGCCCTCCCATAGGAATGAATGGGGAATATGTATGCCCATGGTAGTTCCTGATGTGTGGGGAGTGCAGGGTCGAGTTTGATATGTGCGAACTCGTGAGATTGAATGCTGCGGAAAGGTGTATGCGGCATGATTGTGTCTAGTCTAGCAGTGCCACTTTGAGAAGTTGGCATATTTGTGTAATTTGTGCCTGGCGTGTGATTGGCTGGTGAGCCTGGCCCAGAGTGCCTGGGCCTGCTTGTGGATTGACTGTCTGGTTTGAGGGTGACAGGGGCTGCGGAGCCCCCAGGAGGTTGTCTGAGTCAGCCCGTGGATGAAAGGCAGCATCTGCTGCCAAGGAAGTGGGAGGAGATAGCACCTGGGAGTGAATGAGGCTGTGCCTGCCTGCCACAATGCTGTCTCCACCTCCCCGCTGGGCGACTGTCACCTCTGTCCCTGATACTGAAAGGACTTCCCTATAACCAATTCTAGCTGGTTCTCACACTGCCTGCACAAAGACTTCAAAGACTTTTCTCTGTATCCCCTTTTGGATTGCTTTGGTTTTGCCAAGGCTTTATTTCAGCCTTCCTGCGCCTTATTTTTGGACTTGGGCGCTTGGATTTAACTTCCCTGAGAAAGAGAGAGAGCCTGGGGGCTGAGCAGCGCGTCGCTGTAGCCCTGGCTGCGGGAATCCCCCTCTCCTCGTGGGATCGTTACGGGTGCCACACAGTTTATTTAATTATTTTGCGAGTGCCTACCTCGCTTATCTGACATTATTTTGTCCCCTGGCAGGTGCCCACCCTGCCAGGGACCTGGCCGCTATTTTCTTATATTTTAACGCGAGGGAGCCCACCCCTCGGTTAATTCATGCCCCGCCTGCAGTGTCTGAGAAGGGCAGCCGCGCTGCCCGCGGCGACCCGGAAGTACTTCTCGGCCGACCAATTGCGGTGCGGCCAGGACGGGAAGTCCAACCCCGCCATCGTGAGGAGGGAAGCCCCGCGCTGGGGGAAGAAGCCGTCTCCTCCCTGAGCCCCGGTCCAGAGATGGGGGACCGGGGGAGCAAGGGCGCTGTTGGGCGGAGCTCCCGGGACTCGGGGGAGCACCGCTACCGCCACCAGAGGAAGAGCCAGCCTTCCCCCGCCGAGAGCCGGTAAGTCCAGACGGCCGGGACGGGGGGAAGGCCACACGAGACCCAGGGGCTGCAGTGGCAGTACTCGAGCGGCCCCGTTTGGCAGCGGGCCGCTCCTCCGGTTTCCTCGCAATTCTCTGTAGAGCCTGAGAGGCTCCAATGGCACAATGTACATGTGTGATTTCTATCTGATGTGATTTTTACAATACAGAAGTTATTTTTATATAACCTTGTGTGGAGTTCCTTTTGTGGTGTGCCTTGTATGTTGTTGCTATTGTGTGCTTACGCAAATGTTTTACACATTGCCTCCGAGTTTAGCCTTACTGCTCGTGCCAAGCTACCAAGGGGGTGAGCAGGGGTTATCTTGGCGTGTGACTCCCTTGCCCTGACTAGAATGGTGGTTTCTGCCTGGTACAAAAGGGGGTGGTGATGGACGGAGCATCTGAATCAATCAAACACTCACACCCAGTCCAAAGATCTGGGTTTAATCCATCACCGTTCTTTAGCCCACTCTGCCACCCCAGTTCAGACATGGCTATATGCAAATCAGTCTGACCCTGTGCCTCATGGGAACAGTCCAGCCCAAACTGCCAAGCCATATCTTCCCTGGACCGGAAACAAGTTTCCGAGGACCGGTTTCTGGCATTCCAGCCATCTTCAGCCCGGCTTGCATGAATCCAGTGGCAAAGTGAGCAAGGGACTCACGTCTGAGCATACCCTGCCACACTTATGGCGGCCATGTGTAGAAAAGTTCTGCCAAAATATAGCACCTGAAAGCAGGTATCTAACAGCATTCTCAGCACTAGTGTCTCAAGGACAATTTCGGCGACTCCCCAGGGGTATGAGAACAGCCCGGGTTGTTTTCAATCAGAGCAACAGAGTTACTACAAAAATTGGATGAAGAGGCATTGTCCTATGTGGATTATATTTATCTGATGGGCGATGACCTAAATGAACACTTGAACAGGGTGAATACCATTATTTTGGGATTTAGATCTGAGGCCTACAAATGTAACTTTAAAAAATCAAAAATAGTCCACCTCAGTGTCCTGGTTTTTGGATATGAGCTTTCAAGAAAAGGAAAAAGCCTGGCAGTCAATTTTTGGGAAAAATGTAAATGCACTAACCTCCAAAATCATTAAAAAATCTACAATCAATACTGGGATTCCCAAATTTTGGTCAATCATACATTTTGGATTATGCATAAAGGGTAAAAACATTCTCGTCTCAATTAAACCTGATTTTTCAGCAAGAAATTGGACACAGGAACACACAGACACACTACGTTCCTTACAAGCTGATATGATAGCTTCCAAACACTTACAGACATGCGCAACCTGGTGATCTGTATAGTTGTGGGTCAATCTGGGTACACCTGTCTGACATATAATGAAGGTGAGACAGTACATAGGGGCATATGTAGGTAATTTCCATTTTGCGATTCCCAAATAGCGATTTTTAAGGAATCGCTATTTGAGAATAGCAAAATGGAATGTAGGTAAAAATTCACAATTTTTTTGCGAATCTCTAACATTCCTTAATTGCGATTAGCAAATTGCGAATCGCAATTAAGGAATGAGTGTCCTATTAATTCCTATGGGCTAAGAGGCCCATAGGAATGAATGGGAATACATTCTCAAATTGCGATTTTCTATGAGAAAATCGCAATTTGAGAATCGCAATTCCAAGGGTGCCAGGGTGTCCAAAGGACACCTTTTGCACCCCTGGAATGTGCCTCTAAGTACATGTGGTGCACATACATGCCCTAAGGGCATGTCTGTGCGCCACATGGCACTTTGAATTTAAAAAATAAAATGCATTTAGAAAGGGAATCACAAAATACCATCTACTTGGAGTAGGTATTATTTTGCAATTCCTTAAGCCAAAATGGCATTTTAAAATTCACTCCTACATAGGATTTAAGGAATCGCAAAATTGCGATTCCTTAAATGCTTGCGCAAAATAGGGAATCGCAATTTTTGTGATTCCTTATTTTGCTAATGTGCACCTACATACCAAAGCACCGTTTGTGATTCGCAAACACCGAAATTCGCCGAATTTCGGCATTTGCGAATCGCAAACGCCTACCTACATATGCCCCTAATTGAATACAATTCACATACGTACACAAATGCTGAGATGCACTTCACATCTACTGAAAAGATTCTGTCAGCAGTACAGGCTGCTGTAGTAAGAGAAAGTGTTACAGCAAACAAATGATGAACGGAATGCAGACAATGCAAACATCCTCTCTCAGCTAGAAGATCTGGGTTAAATCCATCATTCTTTTTACCACTAAGCCACCCCAGTTTGGACCCAGTCATATGCAAATCCGTCTTGACCCTGTGCCCCATGGGAACAGTCCAGACTGAACTGCCAGGCCAGGTCCTCCATGGACCGGAAAAAAGCATCCTGGGACCGGTTTTACGGTATGTCACCCTTCTTCAGCCAGGCTAGTCTGAATCCAGTGGCACATTGAGCAAGGGACCCACGTCTGGGCATACCCATCTCGGCTTGGCAGTGGGCTGGACAGTTCCCACAAGGGTCAAGACTGATTTGCATACGGCTGGGTCCAAACTGGGGTAGTGTGGTGAGCAAAAGAATGATGGATTAAACCCAGATCCTTGTCACTGAGGGTGAATGTTTGCATTGTCCAGCATTACGTCCATCAATTGTATCTTCTGCATATGTCATCCTAAGTGGGAAGTGTATGCCCAGACGTGGAACCTGTGCTCACTACACCACTGGATTCAAGCTAGCCTGGCTGATGAAGGGTGATGCCCTGAAACTGGTCCAGGATGCTTGTTTCCGGTCCAGGGAGGACCTGGCCTGGCAGTTCGGGCTGGACTGTCCCCAAAAGGAACAGGGTCAAGACTGATTTGCATATGGCTGGGTCCAAACTTGGGTGGTGTGGTTAGCAAAAGAATGATGGATTAAACCCAGATCCTTGTGACTGGGGGTGAATGTTTGCATTGTCCAGTATTCCATCCATCAATTGTATCTTTTGCATATGTCACTCTAAGTCGGAAGGGTATGCCCAGACATGGGTCCCGTGCTCACTACACCCCTGGATTCAATCTAGTCTGGCTGATGAAGAGTGATGCCCTGAAACTGGTCCCAGGATGGTTGTTTCCGATCTAGGGAGGACCTGGCTTGGCAGTTTGGGCTGGACTGCTCCCACAAGGAACAAAGTCAAGACTGATTTGCATATGGCTCGGTCCAAACTGGGGTGGTGATCAAAAGAATGATGGATTAAACCCAGATCCTTGTGACTGGGGGTGAATGTTTGCATTGTCCAACATTCTTTACATCAATTGTATCTTTTGCATATCCCGTCTTAAGTGGGAAGTGTATGCCCAGACATGGGTCATGTGCTCACTACACCACTGGAGCTAGCCTGGCTGATGAAGTGTGATGCCCTGAAACCGGTACCAGGATGCTTGTTTCCGGTCCAGGGAAGACCTGGCTTGGCAGTTCGGGCTGGACTGTTCCCACAAGGAACAGGGTCAAGCCTGATTTGCATATGGCTGGGTCCAAACTGGGGTGGTGTGATGAGCAAAAGAATGATGGATTAAACCCAGATCCTTGTGACTGGGATGAATGTGTGCTTTGTCCAGCATTCCATCCATTAATTGTATCTTTTGCAATGTGATTATAAGTCGGAAGAGTATGCCAGGACATGGGTACTGTGCTCACTACACCACTGGATTCAATTTAGTCTGGCTGATGAAGGGTGAGGCCCTGAAACCGGTCCTAGGATGGTTGTTTCCGGTCTGTGGAGGACCTGGCTTGGCAGTTTGGGCTGGACTGCTCCCACAAGGAACAAAGTCAAGACTGATTTGCATATGGCTGGGTCCAAGCTGGGGTGGTGTGGTGAGCAAAAGAATGATGGAGTAAACCCAGATCCTTGTGACTGGGGGTGAATGTTTGCATTGTCCAAAAATCGGTCCATCAATTGTATCTTTTGCATATGTCGCCCTAAGTGGGAAGGGTATGCCCTGAGGTGGGTCCCGTGCTCACTCCACCACTGAATTCGAGCTAGCCTGGCTGATGAAGGGTGATGCCCTGAAACCGGTCCCAGGCTGCTTGTTTCCGGTCCAGGGAGGACCTGGCTTGGCAGTTCGGGCTGGACTGTTCCCACAAGGAATAGGGTCTAGACTGGTTTACATATTGATGGGTCCGAACTGGGTTGTGTGGTGAGCAGAAAAATTATGGATTAAACTCAGATCCTTGTGACTGGGGTAGAATGTTTGCATTGTCCAGCATTCCGTCCATCAATTGTATCATGTAGTAAGAGAAAGAGCACTGGCACAGGGGGAAACAAATAATATCGTGACTCTGGTTCCAGCCTTAGGGGCTACGAAAAAGGCAAGTGTGCCTTACGCTAAAGCCTTATACCCGAGATGGATACAATGGGCTAATTCTCTCACTGCAAGAGATGTTGAACACATGTACAACCCAAATTTAAAGGCACACGCATTCCTGCAATACGAACAAGTATATCCTCTACCTAATGAAATAATGCCTCTAGATCAATTTGAATATATTATTTACACTGACAGATCTGCTCAACTAGCCATAGGAAGTACGCAACAATATAGCGCAGCATGTGCAATCGTTAAATGTTGCTTGCAGGATGGAAAGTTCCACCCGAGTTGCACTAAAACACAATCTCTAGGAGGCTGCACGGCACAGTTGGCAGCGTTATTCCTTTTACTGTGTGCAGTCATATAATGAATACTTGGAATACTGGGTTCAAAACGGGTTCAAACACACAAAAGGTGGCACAATTAAGTATAAAATGCTATGGCAACAGGTAGAGGAGTTGAATTCCGAACTACCAAGGACTCACGTGATACACACACTGATGGCGTTCACATTGAAGGGAATTCATTGGCTGATGAAGCCGTAAATGGTCTGTACGCATGGCTTCCATAGCTGCAATCACTCATTTTAAATTGGGAATATGGCGAGATTATGGTGGCTGTTATTGCTTCAAGCAAAAGCAGTGGTGCAGTACACAAAAGATTTCTACTCAAGTACTCCTACAAGTTAGATGCCAATGACATTCCATTTGCTCAGATTCCTGAAGTGGGGGATAGAGTCATTCTAAACATTGATCGTAGGTTAGGTTTAATCCTAGCAGCACTTAAAAGGATAGGTTCTGCGCATGCAGGTGTTACTGCGACTGTTTCCTTTTTTAAACAACTCTACTGGTGGCCAAGGTTAACAAAGCAGACCAAAGACTTTGTCTTAAAGTGGGATATCTGTCAACAGAAAAGTAGGTCCACCATAGAAAGTCCAGTGCACATCCCATTTTTAGACAGCACCAGAGTGTCCATTCATTGCATTTATCAGAAGCACTGCAGCCCATTACAAAGTAATTTTAGCAGTGGATACATGCTCGAGATTCCTATGGGTGTGGCTCCTGCACTCACCTGACCCTTGAACTGTTATAAAAGATGCGCGAGTCTTCATTGGGACATATGCAATTGGCACTTACATTCTGACCAGGGCCCGGCATTTAGCTCCAGGGCTTACAAGGAGGCCATGGGTAGTTTGGGTATAGCATTCTGGTACTCATCTTCATGCCATCCCAAAGGAAATTCGGTAGTGGAGGGAAAAACCGAGACTTATAGCAATCTTTAACAGCTAGAGTATTAGGCATGGGTGAAAACTGTGTAAAACATCTTTATTAACATGCCAAGAAGTTCTCTGGGGGGATCACTCCATATGATGTCCTATTTGGAACAAGAATGTGGGTACCTGATCTTGATTGTGAAGGTGCAGTGGCGGATGAAATGCCTTTTGACATCCATGATCATTTGGCTGTTTTACAGGATCTAAATGAATCTAGGACAAAACTAAGTAAGGTCCATCTGAAGCAGACCGACACTGGGGAAGTCAAATCAGTCACGGCAAGACCTGTCTGGATCCCAAAAGTCGGGGATCTGGTCAGAGAGAAAATAGCAGACAAGAAAGAATTTGGGCAATCCTACAGAAAACCTGTACCAGTCCTAGCATTTGAAGGAACAAGAACTGTACTTCTACCGCCTCTAGCCGGAAAAAAGGAGAAAATATTTGTCTCATTTGTCCTAATCAAACCACACTATGTGGCCCATACTAATCAGTAGGCTGTGTGGACTCCAAAGTAGTAGACACCTCCTCTCGCTACAATTCAAGAGGTTCTAATGGAAAGACTAATAATGTTTGAAGAGTCACCTGTGCGGAATAAAGGACTATGCAACAAAGCTATGTAACTTGTTCTCCTTGAACCTGAAATTCAACTTCAAAATGAAACTCAAAATAACGCTCAAGTTGCGATTTGACCAAATACAGACGTCTACGTCAACATGCCTCAATGAGAGCAAAATGCAATTTCAACAAATCCTGATGCAATCCCAACAATTGATCGAACTCCTTCTGGCGTCTTCATAAAATTTGATATGTTTTCTTTGGATCCAAATGAACCTGAAACAACGTCAGCCCAAAAATCACGCAAGCATCAAATTAAAGACTTTTTGAACTTAGAAAGATTTACCTGGTATCACTATCGGTAGAACTATGGGTATCTTCTGGGTTTCTTTTCTTTCCTTTCTGATTAAGCCTAGTGATAGTTTTTAACATGCTTATTAGTGGACGATACATTCGGCAAAGATCTGCTGCCCAAGAAGTGAACTTAATTTTAAAACCACATCAATCATCTCATCGAGAACAAAGAGACTTGTCATCAGTGAACAACATAGCAGTTCCTGTGCTGGATGGTGTAGTCTGGGACAAGGTTGATGTCAGCATAAACTTAAAAAAATTCCACATTGATTTAAAATATCATTGAGTGACATCATTACATCAAGTACATTTTCCGATGATTGGGATTTTGAAACTATGAATAACATGTTGTCTGATGATTTAGAACAATCTGCTGCATTATCTAATAATTAAACATTGGAGAGCTCAGCAGATTATGAATCTTTGAATTGTTACCAACATTATGGTCATAATTTTTTGCATAAATCTACTAATCCTAGAAATGGGTTCACATACCACCAGTGGGAACATTGACCAACACCGCCAAAAGGTAGTTCAAAAATATTTGCACAAAAGTTTCCATATTTTCAGGGTATAAAATGTCTGAACCAGCCTCTTTTTCATCATAGGGTTGCACCAACATCAGCACAGAAAAATATATTGACAAACATCAAACAGATTTACTCTGCATTCTTTATTGCCTAGTTGTCTGAACAAGGTTACAACTTATGGAAAGACACCATTGACTTAAAATCGGTCTGGGGTACTAGAGAATGGCAAGTGCAGGGAATAGAAGCTTTATTCAGAGCGTGCCTGATCCCTCAACAAAACATGTTTTTGAACAAGACAGTACAACAGACGTCTTGCCTTGGACTAGCCAAGAACAAAGACTTGAATACACCTCGGCTACCAACACCATCTCTAACTGAGGGAAAAGAAACATCACAAGAGGGGGTTACATTAGATGACATCCTGGAATACAACAGAAAATACCCCAAATGGAAGAAATGGTTGATTTGGTCCAAAGACACGATTAGCTGTCAATCTAGATTCTTGGGTAGGACCAAAGGTTTCAGTATCCATATGCCAGATCCGCGCTATGTACAGAGACAACATCCAGGGGTAGTGACATCCTACAGTGTTGGGAAGTTGCGCCTTAATTGGACAGAAACCTCAACACTCACAGAAGTGAAACAACACTTCCGTACTCACACAGGCCATGGATCTTAGGGAGTTTTTACTAGGTCCTGGGAAACCATGCCAAAAGCGATTCATACATGCTGGCATTTACGCTGCCTACAATGAAATTTGGAAAATATCCCAACAAGAGGCTGCAGAGAGAATACAGGAAATAGACTGTATTAACTTAAAGAAATCTCTAGCAGTGGTAGACTATGGGTTAACAACATTGACCTCCAGGATATTTTCCATAGGCAACATTATATCTTCTGTGATAGACATACTGGAACAAGATTTGGCCATATTACAACTCCGACAATCTCAATTACGCTCTATTATGTTATTAAGCTGAATGCTACAATCTTTCCGTGCAGGCTATGTGCCTTGGCGTTTTATCAACAGTACGTCCCTGTTTTCTGAATACAATCTAACAGATAAACAGAAAGAAAAGGCACAAAGAGGAGCAAAATATACAATGCTGCATATATTACCATCCAAAGTGTTATAATCACCACACACAGACTGGCTAATCCATGGCCAATAGATCTACCGGTCACTACTTTTCAGTTTCAATATTGCCTTGAACAAAAGCAGGCAGACAAATATGAAAAAATGGGTAAGGAATACATTAAGGAAACTTGGGAATTACCATACAGATTTTGATGCCGGAGTGGGGATCGAGAAGTGTTTTTCAGTGGTACAAACTGTGGGAGCTCTTCATGTGGATCGCTCATATGTCAAGACATTCTACTACACAGGCTTGTAATGGTTCTGTGGCAAACTTGTCCTGTCATCTGAGGGATCCCCCAGCTGCCGTGATTACTCCAGCATTTGGGTTATTTTTGAATGGGAGTTACTTGATGCTGAACAGTCAGGGCTCCTGAGGAATGCTCCTGGGCATCGGATATCTGGTAACCGTGAGCTCCAGGGTTACTTGTTGTATGCAGTATTGTTTATCCTGACACATACAGTCAGGGACGTGCCATTATGGCCTTCACTGAATGTTTCTTTAATGCAGTTTGATACACCAGGCAGAATGAAAGTCATACTTTTACAGAAGACTGTGCCCTTAACCTCCTCTCAAGAGACTTTAGAACTCGAGATTGCCAGGTCTTCAGCTGAGATACAGGCACTTATTAATACAAATTCCCCTTTCCATTTCGTATAAATGGTGAATCGTATCTTAAACATGTCTGATACGACTGGCATTGTCCACCTATTTAAAAGCATAGGTTCTGGACTTCTAAGCACCTTTCAGACGGTCCTTGGAGTTATACCAAACTTTATACACTCCGTATTTGGAAGCATCTTAGGAGGAATACCGCTGATCCTGTTTCTAATAGCAGGTATCCTGATTGTCTTCTATCTGCTACGCAATGGACATCCTAGTCACCAAGGAGATGGAAAAAGCGCTCCTGGAGCAGAGATACCGTGACCGAATGGTACAATAACTAGGCATGCCTTTGCCTGAGAGAACTAAGTGCATCTTGGTTCCTGTCATTTTGACCAGTCTGGATGGACTGCATCTTACCTGTCTTCCGATGCCTGTTTTGCAGAGAAGAATGCGTGTTAGACCTTTGTTTGACACTCCCATGATGTGCGCAACTGGATGTGAAAGCTCAACTGGACCCGATAACGGCCAGTGTCCTCAGCGCATTCCAATGTTGTTGGCGGCATTCCTTGAGCCACCACAGGTTGTACTTACACCTTTTGGAATGGATTCCTCCACTGGCACCCAGGCTTTGGACAGTGCACAGGTTGCCCCAGCACCGGCTGCATACAGTGCAGAAGATCATCTGTGCTCAATTAGCATACTCTGCGAGGTGTTGCAGAGGCTGTCTACTGCGGAAGCAAGCAATGGAAATGTTGCGTCTACCAGCCAGGACACATAAACAATTGACTCAGTTTGGCTCATCGTGTGCTGGAAGAAATTCCGCCTTTTTAATAACAAGCTAAATTTGAAACTCAGATACAAAATTAACATTCTTTTTTATTTATTGGGTGGCGGTCACATCCTAATTTGCACGGAGGGACTGCCGCTGCGGACGGTCCCTCCAACTCTGGGGTGGGGGTCCGTCCACCATCCCAATCGGCCCCCTAGTTTAGGAGACATCGTAGTGATATGCACTTTCTTATCATGTGTTTTATGTACTTGAATATATATTCATGATTACTGCAAAATTGTAGAACTGCATCATCCCTTTACTTTTGTAGTAGTGCTAATCATATATCTCGGCTACTGTCTGATGGTTGTTACAGCAAATTTACTCTACACTAGAATGGCAATGGTTCAATAAATCCTTATTGAAATGCCCAGACTGTTTATTCTGTGCATGTCTAAGACCGACTAAGGGCCCTATTAGGATGACGGACGGACCTGCGTCCGTCCGCCACCCCAGTGGTGGAGGGACCGTCCGCAGGGGCAGCGGCGGTCCCTCCGTGCAAATTAGGATGTGACCGCCACCCTGGTGGTCACATCCTGTATTTTTAACATTGCGGCGGGTGCTGCTTGAAGCAGCACCCGCCGCAAGGTTAAAAAAATGCATGTGTACCATTGCATACACGAAGCTTCGTGCACGCAAAGGCAGGGGGGTACCATAAGTACCCCCCATGTGCAACCACCACCCCCCCTTCACCCCTGGGGGCCCGCAACAGGCCCCCAAACAAAAGCGGAAATGCCACCGTAGAAAAGGCATAGAACTGCATACATCCTAATATGCCTACACCGCCAGACATGTTAGAGCTTTTCCGCCGCGGTCGGAAGGCGACCGCGGCGTAAAATGTGGTGGACGGTCTTCCAGACCCCCCAGCCATCCTAATCTGGCGGGAGGTCTTTGAAGGCTCCGCAGCAGTTTTTCCTCATCCTCCAGGCCGGCGGACACTTCCGCCGGCCCGGAGGATGCGGAAAAAACGCAATCCTAATCGGCCCCATAGTGAGCACGAGTGACTAAGCGAAAAGTAGTATATTGTTTCCACGATTCTGAGGGATCAGGGTTGTCATGTTCTGAGGTTGCCAGAAACTATTCTCTCCCCGATAAGAGGAGATTCTAGTGGCACTGTGAGCTAGCTAATGCAAACAGGCTAACATATCCAGTGGGGGTGCTTAATTTTATGTATCTAATCTTGCAAGTATCCAATCCATGCATAGTACTTATTTTGTGTTTTATAGTTTGCCTTGGAATGATACGCATATATTTCCTTAATATATCAATGGATTGCTGTCAAATACTACAAACACTACTACAATTCCATTTCTATCCAGACACCTTCTTTGTAACTTTTCCTCAATAACTCATTCTACATTTGTAGGTACTATCATCTCTTTCGCTATAGGAATTCCATTCTTCATTTCATACCTTAACAATGAATTTCTTATCAAATACCTTTTTTAAGTAAATATCTTTTGTTCCTTACATAAAATAGGAATCACCACAGAAAAATATACAGAACAGAAAACACCGGTGTATGTAATAGGAATTTTATCTTTTAAGGTTCAACAAGGGTACTACACAGTTAAACACACAATGTAACAAGAGGAAAGCAAATGCAATTATACAGTCCTTCAATGTCACTAGCGTAAACACTTCTTCTATCACAGATTATTTTCCAGAAAAAAGCGAAAAGGTCAACGTTTCGGTCTATATGCTTTCGTCCGTAAGACCATCTTCAGGACTATCGTGTATAAAACGGTTAACCCCTATTGCAACATGGAATAAACAATGATTACCATGTGTAAATAAACTACTAATTTTAACATGTCAATTATTCCACACGTGTGAAAAAGTTCTCATTCAAAATTAATATAAGATTTGACATCAATGCATAAAAAACCAAAGAATGCATATATAATATATTTTCCTTTAGACTTACAAAGAGTTGTTTATATCTCTAATACCTGATTCCTTAGTACTTGTGTGTCTAACTGATAAAAACAGTGACATTCGTTTGTTCATTCTCATTAGACATTTCCTTTTAATGTGTAACCAACCGTTTGTGTATTTAACACATACTGGTCCAAATTAGAACATATATGAGGTGAACCCATTCTTCAGTTGCAGCAGGGCTCACTCTTTTCTTTAGTCTATCCTAATGGAGTTTGTTCAACTTCATAGTATATTTTTGTCTTTGTTTAATTTAGTGAAGATCATACCTCCATCATATTTTAAAACAAGACAGTAAAAAAGGGGAGCACATCTCTGACTCCCATAAATATGACTTGCAACTGTATTTGATCGCTCCGAATGTATACTAATCATGCAAAAAAAAATAGAATACTGATCCTAGAAAAGGATAATTTTCACAGAATATTTTTTATCGATGTAATCAGGTTTGTTTGCTTTTATGCATTGAATAGATTGTTATGTGAGGTTAGGTCCTATTTAGGGCAGATTTGTAGTCAGAGAACACGGCTCCCTGACATATAGATATGATTATAATGCCAAGTTAAACTCTATGATCTAATTCTACTGTTCCTACTGTAGTATGGATGACTTATTTTGAAAAAAGACGTCAAATACCTGAAAGGTACTTCAAGCGATTCAATAGGTCGAGTATAATTTTTTGGCGACTTCTCTGCATAGGCAAGATCAGTTGTTGCTCTGTAGCTCTATTAGTAAAAACAGTACATGCATTTGAGTCTGTTCCTCCTGATCAATATATATATATTAATCATGGAAATAATCCTCATACCTATTTTATTTCAAATAAGCAATCGCCACAGAATAAGAGTATTCAAATTCTGACGCTTCGCGGACGGTGTGACTCAATTTACTGTCCACGGAAACTTATCAGTAAAAAGGATTTAATCGATAAAGATAATAAATTGCATTTGCACTGCATCAGTATCTAATTTATGTATTTTAATCAGAGAAAGATTTATATGTAGTTTTCCCAGTCTTTCTAAATTGTACCGGTTGTATCGTCGTGTGAAGCGAAAGGTAGCAATCTTTCATCGGATTTGCATCAAAGAGGACTTATTTGGTGCGTCTCTATGGTGATCCGTTTTATTATTGCGGCCATCTTGAGCTACTTGTTTGTTATTTTCTATAGTGATTGTATTCAATGTCTATGTGGGTTGCACTATATTGGCAACACAATCCAAGCAGTCAAAAACAGATTCTGCAACACCAGTCACGCTTTAGGTGCGGAGTTGAAAATGCCCCATTGGTAGAACATTATCGGAGAACTGGACATACAGAAAAAGAGATGCTTTGGTGGGTAATTGAAGTAATTAAACCTACAGGGAGACAAAACAATGTTGAGCAACCATTGGCAATAAAGGAAGGCAGATGGATCTGTTCCACTGATTTGGTCAATAGAGGCCTTACCTCTGCCTCGGAATGGCATGCATTAGCATGTCTGAAGTGAAATATATTTCAATCTATATATTCGATAGGTAGTGCAGGACCAGACATGGGGCATCAGAAAAAGAAAAGGAATGTCCTATTCCTTCCGGATAATGTTGTTTAAAATACCGACATTATATCGTCCCTTTTTGTGACAAATAATGATCGTATTTCAATATATGTAACATATTGAGATCGTGCCCATTAACACCACAAAGTTCCGATATGCAAAATATTTTGACTCCCAAATACACGCAAATTGATGACACATCATGTCTGCAATGTTGATTGAAAGACACTGGACTGTAATGAATTTCAGTTTGTTATATATACTGTAATACTGAGATGAAATAGTATCACTGTACCATCTAATCCCATGACTAAAATCTGAGCCTTGAAAACAACAACATCAACAATCACAGTTGGGGTTGTGACAAAATAATCTGTAGTTTGGTTTACATGATTTACTTCAGGAATTATCTAAATTGTGGAACTGTATATATGTACAAGCGGTTAAACGAATGGTCTGAATTAAAAAATCTGTTTTGCTATATATAATAATTTTTCAGTAAAATACACATTACTATATGGAAAATATATTTCAACTACATTAATATCTTGTATATTGAAATTGCAAAGGTTAAAATGTATCAATTGTCATAGATAACCCTGAACAAGCATTTATCGAACTTGTTGAATTGGTGAGCTGTTTTTATATATAAGCGGGCATATAATTGGCCAGAATCTTGGAATTGTTAGAATAAAGGAATTATCTAAATCATTGAATTGTGTATATATACAACTAGCGAAATGAGTGTCCAGAATTGAAAAAATCGCTTTATCTGTTATCTCCTGAAGTAAATCTGTATATGATAGACATGCTGCTTCTATATCCACATGAGTGTTATATATGTATAAGTACTACATGTTAGAGTAGGGAGAGTTGATTGTGATGATACAACTTTAAATATCTGATAGAAATATGGAGATAGTAATTTATGCGACATTTCCCTATAAGAAAATAATTCATTTATTGGATACTTTACCCATGAAGCTCATTAAACTGAATGCTATAGAAAATAACAAACAAGTATTTCAAGATGGCCGCCATAATAAAACGGATCGCCATATAGACGCACCAAAAAAGTCCTCTTTCACGCTCGAAACGGTGAATATACAAGATCAATCAATCATGCCATTTGTATAGCGCACTACTCACCCGGGAGGGTCTCAAGGCGCTTGGGGGGAGGGGTATGCTACTGCTCGAACAGCCAGGTCTTGAGTTGTTTCCTGAAGGCGAGATGGTCCTGGGTCAGCCGAAGGTGGATGGGGAGGGAGTTCCAAGTCTTGGCAGCCATGTAAGAGAAGGATCTTCCTCCGGCGGTGGCTCTTCGGATGCGTGGTACGGCTGCGAGGGCGAGGCTGGTGGACCGTAGCTGGCGGGTGGGCGTGTAGAAGGTCAGGCGGTCGTTGAGGTACTTGGGGCCCAGGTCGTGGAGAGACTTGTGTGCATGGGTGAGGAGCCGGAACGTGATCCTCTTGTCGACGGGGAGCCAGTGCAGGTTCCTCAGGTGGCTGGAGATGTGGCTGCGTCGGGGGACATCCAAGAGATCAGCCCTTGATTGGGTTGATGCAAATCCGACTAAAGATTGCTAACTTTCGCTCGACACGACGATACAACAGGTACGAGTTAGAAAGACTGGGCAAACTACATATAAATCTTTTTCTAAATAAATACATAAAATAGATACTGATGCAGTGCATATGCAATTTATTTTCTCTATAGATGAAATCCTTTTGACTGAGAAGTTTCCGTGGACAGTAAATTGAGTCATACCGTCCGCGAAGCGTCAGAATTTTAATATTCTTATTTTGTGGCGATTGCTTATTTGAAATAAAGTAGGTATGGGGATTATTTACATGATTAATATATATATATATTGAACAGGAGAAACTGACTCAAATACATGTACTGTTTTTTACTAATACAGCTACAGAGCAACAACTGATCTTGCCTATGCAGAGAAGTCACCAAAAAATTGTACTCGACCTACTGAATCGCTTGAAGTACCTTTCAGGTATTTGACGTCATTTTTCAAAATAAGTCATCCAAACTACAGTAGAAATTGAATATGTAGATCGTAGAGTTTAACTTGGCATCATATTCATGTCTATATGTCAGGGAGCCGTGTTCTGGGACTACAAATCTTGCCTAAATAAGAGTGGACCTCACATAACAATCTAGCCATTGCATAAAAGCAAACAAACCAGATAACATCGATAAAAAACATTCAGTGAAAATTATCCTTTTCTAGGATCAGTATTCTATATATTTTTTGCATGATTAGTTTACACTTTTGAAGCGGTCAAATGCAGTTGTAAGTCATATATATATATATATATATATATATATATATATATATATATATATATATATATATATATATATATATATATATATATATATATATGAGTCAAAGATGTGCCCCCCTTTTTTACTGTCTTGTTTTAAAATATGTTGGAAGTATGATCATCACTATTTTGAAGAAAGACAAAAATATACTATGAAGTTGAACAAACTCAATTAGGAAAGACTAAAGAAAAGAGTGAGCCCTGCGGCAACTGAAGAATGGGTTTGCCTCATATATAATCTAATTTGGACCAGTATGTGTTTAATACACAAATGGTTGGATGCACATTAAAAGGAAATGTCTAATGAGAATGAACAAACAAATGTCACTGTTTTGATCAGTTAGACATACAAATACTAATGATTCAGGTATTAGAGATATAAACAACTCTTTGTAAGTCTAAAGGAAGATATATAATATAGGCATTCTTTGGTTTTATATGCATTGATGTGAAATTTTATATTATTTTTGAATGAGAACTTTTTTACAGGGGTGGAATAATTGACATGTTAAACTTTGTATTTTATTTACACATGACAATTATTGTTTATTCCAGTTTCAGTTTCAGTTAGTCTTTATTCGATTATAAACAATCGTAAAAGACACATGTACAAAACAGCATTAAAACCAAATTTGTCTTAATAAAACATATAAAATATCAAAGGATAAAACTTATTAAAATCCATTTACTTGTCCAGTTCCAAATACATATAGAGGGATCTTTTATCATCAAGGATGAATAAAATCATACTGAAAGAATGGAACCTCAATTAAATGTGGCAAAATTAGTCACGAGGATATAGGAATAAGTTAACATATTTAGGTTGGAGAAAGGCACCAGAGCTCAAAAACACCTGCATCCTAATCCTTCTTATGGCCCAAAGTCCAGCTCCAGAATTTTGCCATGGCAACAACTATGAGCTCGCTGGTGTCAGACTTTAGAATTTGCAAAGCCAGTTGAGAAGATCTTGTTCCCATTTGTGCACAAACTGGCTTCAGCCATTTCATGTGAAGTGCCTTATAAGCAGGGCAAACAAAGAGGATGTGCAGCAAGGTCTCTTCCACACATGGGGAAGAGTGGAAATATAAGTCTAAGTCAGTCCCCCAGTTTTTGGTGAACAATTGTATGGGGAGGCTACCCACTCTAAATTGGTGGTAGAGCTTCCTGCCCCCAAAGCTTGTGATGGTGTCCCAATAGGCCTACAATCTATATTCCATGTTATGATCCATAAAGAGGCCTGTTAAGGAACCTCCATTCACCTTGGAAAAGGACTTATGCCAAACCAACTCCTGTATAGGGCTTTGAACTCCATTTTTGAGGGGAAATAATTCCCTTCTGGGTCCAGCCATAAGTGGGTAAGGCTCATGTCTGTTGGAGTAACCTTAATCTTGTGTAACCATGGAATTTTGTTGGATTTATCGGCTACTCTGATAGACTTAAGTGCCTGCGCATAAGGAGCGAACTCCGGGGTAGTCCACAGCCATCTCCAATAGGCAAGAGTTCTAAAACCCGCTGCCTCTTCAAAAGAAGTACACCACAGATCCATCAATAGTGGCTTTAATGGTGTGGACTGCGGGAGACCAGTCAATGCCTTTAAAAACTTGTTCTGTGCTTGGACTAGATGTGATAAATTTTCGAATCCCCAGAGTTCAGCTCTGTAAAATATTGAGGCTTTAACCTTCCCTTGATAAATAGCCATGACCGGAGCGACTGGTTTGGTTAGTGATATACGATGTTCTTTGAGGAGGACCCCCGCTAGTTGATTATGCCTTACCACCAATAAATTCATCTGTGGCTTCCAATTGAGTCTTTTGCCTATTGTGACCCCTAAATAGGTAAAAGAATCAGTTTGTTCGAGGGGCACATTATTCATTTCTACTCTGGCTTTGACAAATTTACTTCTGTGCAAGCCCATGAACTTGGTCTTATCAACATTGACTACAAGCTCATGGTCATCACAGAAAAGAGCAAATCAGTTGAGGGCTCTTTGCAGACCCACTTGTGTTTTAGACAAGATTAAAGTATCGTCTGCAAACATTAATAAAGGCACCCTCGAACCAGCAAGATTAGGAGCATCCGTGGGATAGTCAGAGTAGTAGGAAATTACTTTATTGATGAACAGGGAGAAAGGGGTAGGGGCTAGGACACACCCCTGTCGAACTCCCTTGTTTACCAAAAAACTTTCTGTTGTCTCCCCCTGTTGTCCCCATCTAACTTGGGCATAGGTAGAATCATGTAGTTTGATGATGAATGAAAGGATCTCTGTGGGAATCCCAAACTTTGTTAAGATTGTCCCAAAGTTTGTTGCGGGGCACTAGATCAAATGCCAACTTAAGATCTATGAATGCTGCATAGAGGGTGCCCCCAGCTAACACCACGGTGTTCCAATACAACATCATAAATCTAAAGACTTGGTCAGTAGTAGTGACATGGGTGTGGAATCCTGCTTGATTGGTGGATAATATCTCATTATCGTCAATCCACCCATTTACCCGGCTTAACACTAATCTGGCCACCAACTTCTGCATAGTGTCAATAAGACTGATGGGCCGGTAGTCGGATGGGGAGGCTTGGTCCCCTTTTTTTATATATTGGGATTATCTCTACCCCGTGCCATGATTCTGGGATGGGGGCACCTATAGCTGAGCCATTGGCAATAATAAGGATATATTTCAGCCAATTCTCCCGGTCAGATTTAAATATGTCTGTGCCGGGATGCCATCCGGGCCCGGGGCTCTACCTGCAGCCACCCGTCAAGTGCACATTATATTTCTAGACGGGTTAAAGTTATTATTGCCTCTGAATCTACACACTGGAACTGTCCTGGGTCATATGTGCTAGAAGAGAATTGTGTCTGAAAATACGTGACCCAAGCTTCTGGTGGAACGTTATTGGCAGGTTGCGGACTGGTGTGGTCACTTTCCCACGTAATTAAATGCCAAAATCTACACCAGTCTTTTCCATTACATGCTGCTAGCAGCTCCTTCCATCTATTTTCATTGTGGGCCTTTTTTGCTCGTTGTTGGATAACCTTGTATTCAGATCTTATACTCCGTACATCCTGAGCAAAACCTGCCCTTATTGCACTGGACAGAGCCTTGTAGGAGTTCCTACATGCACCATCGTACCATTTTGCTGCCTTGTGTCCTGTACCCCTGATGCTTTGCACTCAAGGTTTGACAAAGTAAGTTCTAAGCTTGGTGAACAGAGCCTCATGTTGTGCTGTAATGGCTAATAAGTTATCCTCATTAGGATCTACGTGCGAAAGAGCTGCAAGAGAGTCTTCAAGTGTCAGCTTGATCTGAGATACCGTGGCCTCATCCGCGGCAACCTGACCCCATTTTAGCCTGCGGGAGTTGTTGGACACAATCACATCTGGTGGTGCGTTGCCCAAACTGCCACCCCTGTTCTCAGAGAGAAACACATCTTACGTCAGAAAAAGGGGGTCGTTGTCGCTTTCTGGTCTATTCACGACCTCCATGTCCCTCATCCTTTACCAGAGTTCTAAATTGATGAGAAAATAATCAATCCTACTTTTCCTTGTCCCACTACTAAAAGTAGGTTTGATTTGGGTGTCTGATTTAGATCTTCCATTAACTGCATGGAGCCCACACTCCATTGTTAGACTTTTGAGCTGGAGCACAGCTTCAGACCATTTCTTGACTGGGGCGAGCATTAATAACGGGACACCCCAAATCGCGTCTTCATCACTAGTGAACAAGCATTAGGCCACCCAAGGATAACCGATTATTTAGCTGTGGATCATGCAATAGCCGCCGTTCAGTCATGGCGATTTCATGAGCTAGTACCGAGGTTGCTCTTACAATAAATTGGTCCAAACTCCCAACAACACTTCCACCCGTGATGGCATTCCGCCCCCTCCCCTCCCGCGAATTCATCGTTAGCAAAATTCAGCTGCTAATTGCTCGTATTGCACCAGCCCAGCTATCAGAAAACGTAATGGAGACTAACCTTCCAAGGCCGGGAAGCTAAGAAGGGTGGCCCAGCCCAGCCTCTTCCAGTCTCGAACGGGTTCAAACGGGCCGGCCCTTGGCCCACGCTTCTCCGGGCACTCTTCCCTGGGGGCCGCGAGCGGTAAACTACCAGGCAGCAGGAAGTGCAGATGCCGCTCAGGTGCGGTGGTCTGTGGTGCTCCTGGGACCTGGAGTCCCATCTGGAAGGCATGGCAAGTCTCCCAAGTCTCCCAAAGCAAAGCGGTTCCCACAGAGCGGGGGCCGTGAGCAGTAAAGTAGCAGGCAGTAGGGAGTGCAGATGCAGCTCAGGTGCAGAGGTCGTGGTGCTCCTGGGACCTAGAGTCCCATCGGGCAGGCAGTACAAGTCTCCCAAAGCAAAGGTTTCGTTACAGTTGCACTTCAATGGGCAGGTTAGGGAGGTAAAAATTAACAAAGTGCTTTTGCGGAGATCTATCACAGGGTAGCAGTGTAGAAAAAATTGTTGGGCTGTTACCGGCTGAGGGGGATGCAGCTGCCGTTACAGACAGCCTTACAACGGGCTGCAGGTGAGAAGGAGCGCACCTGGATGCAGGCTGCCCCCAGCTTAGCTGGGCTGCTTCTGCGAACAGAGGGGTTCAGCCTTTGAAATTGGACAAGCCCACTGCACCGTCACCTTCAACGGCCGGCCGGTTTGGCACCAGACTGGCCAGGTCACAATCATCACCTTCTCCACTGCTATGAGCCACGTGAGAAGCAGGGTGAGAAGGCTGGAGAAGCGGAGTCAAGCAGTGCCCAATCAGAGCCCTGTCTTTGCCTCCAGGGGTCTGAGCACCGGGCCCACCCCCGTGGACCACTCCGGCGGTGTTACCGAGTGGTAGTGGTTCTTGTAGCCTGCGGGGTTACATATGAAAGCAGAGTACAGCCGCTCCGCTAGGCAGCTGCGGCAAGAGTCCTGACCCCGCCCCTCTACTTTTAAATAGGGGTCAACTGTTTTATACATGATACTCCTGAAGATGGTCTCATGGACGAATGCATAGAGACACTTTTTTCTGGAAAATAATCTGTGATAGAAGAAGTGATTACAATACTGACATTTAAGGACTGTATAATTGCATTCGCTTTCCTCTTGTTACATTGTGTGTTTAACTGTTTAGTAACCTTGATAAACTTTAAAAGATAACATTCTTTTTACATATACCCGTGTTTTCTATATGTTTTCTGTATATTTTTCTGTGGTGATTGGGTCACTGGTTCCTAGTCTATGTAAGGAACAAAACATATTTACTTAGAAAGGTCTTTGAAAAGAAATTCATTGGCTAGTTTATGTATAACTCTTGCACCTGAATTTATATTAAAAGCAATGTAATCAAATACCATAAATAAATCCCTTGAAGGCATCCTTTACCCGTTCATTGATTTTGCCGAGGCCCTCGAGGGTAGATTGGGTTTCCTATTATATTTAAGTCTTCATTTCATAACATCGTCATCTGTAATCAATTCCATGAACTAATCTATTATCCTGGAGATAGCTTTCTTCATTAAAGAAAGACTCTGTACTAGAAGTCTTTATGCATTCTTCACAAAAAAAATTACAAAAGTTACTTCAATTCACTGATCTTTTTTTCTGGTTTTGTCTCTTCAGGCACAACACCATTTTGTCAAGAGTCCTCATTCTATTGATAATCAAAATAAAAAAACTTCACCTTCATAGCAAAGGCCTTATCAACGTCTCTCTCAACTTGTTCTTTCTGTTTCAGTGCATGGCTCCTTCTTCTGTTCTTCATCATATTTCTCATTAGATTTATAACTACTCTACTACGAAACATCCTGGATCCGATTTCCTTAAACTGCTTCTTTCTCCTGGTTAAGGTGTGTCCATATGTGTTACATTCCTTCCTGTTCTTGTTATATAGATTTTGTCCATTGTTAATCTTTCTCATAGTTTGAATTGTATTTTCATTATTTCATAATCTTTGGAAATGTCCACATGTATTTTAAAGAAATGGCTTTGTCGTCTTACCAATAGCTCTTTTTTCATTCACCTCTTTTTGTCATTTTGTCCCCTTTGAGGCTCAGTTCTTCATAGAAATTGTAGTTGATGCTGTTCCTTTTTCCTCTGAGCTTTTGTAGGCATTCTCTCTGTAAAGATGCAGCTATGGTTCTGTAAAAAAAAAATCTATATTTGAATTTTCTTTTTAGGCAATGTACCAACTACTTTACTACTGGCTTACACATAATAAAAAACAGTTTTTAAGTTATGTTGCAGTTTTAAATTACAAATAAACCTACCTACATAGCTCAAGCACATACTTCAATATACCAAACCCAAATCAAAAAACAAAACCCAATTTATTAGTTACCTTTAAATATTATAGCACCCAGTCCTACAACACAGCTGCACCATATCTCAGTTCCAAATTATACATGCTAAAAGACCACATTGTCCCATATGTACTCAATTTAAAAATAAACATCAACCAAAGTTTAAAAGTATCTACAGTGTCTCAATACTGAATGTCTAAAAACACAATATGGGTTATTTCTATGCCTCTCTAGCACTGTGTCACTGGTACATTTAGTGTTTCAATACTTTTCTACTTAGATGTGTCAGATTAACATTTTGAGAAACACTGCATATAAAAATCTGCACATTTATCTGTATCACAACATTTAGCTCACTAATTCTTCAGAGTACATGCAAACCGTGTGTGACAGGTTACATATATAATTCACCATATGGTTCTAAAAGAGTACATATTCTTCACTAAACTAATAAATAGATGTGTTTCTGGTTGAGTACAACAATGTTTCCTGGATGAATACATAGATAGTGCCTAGGGACTCCTTCAGAATATAGGAAGTGCCTGCATGTTTCCCTGAGTATGTACGAACTACATCGGTGTTTCATATCCAGCTGTCCATTCACATGAATATATTGCTACTATCTGAGTGATTGGGTGAACGCATGGGTTTTGCCTGCGTAGTTCAATGAGTACATAATTAGTGCCTGCATGATTGGAAGAGTGCATGTATAGTGCCAGGGTGATTGACTAAGTCTAGATATCACACTTGATATATAATTGCATACATGGCTCTCTAAAAGAATACATTGCTCTGTTACTCAGTGTGCACGTACATCGGTACATTTCTAAAACTGAAAACAACAATTCTCACTTTTTCAAAGCACAACATCTTTTCTTAATGGCATAGCTACATCATTTCGCAAAATTCCTTGCGTCTTTAAAACACATATTCTGCATTTCTCAAAAAAGTTACACACCAAGAGAAGCTAGCACAAGAACTCTCAAGAGACATTGTGCACTATTTTAACCCTCCTCACTTTTAACCATAGCATGTTTAAAGAAATACACTACCTTCACCATATACATAACATTTTCAACAGCTTTAAAGATCATAGATCACCATTTACACATATATGTAAATTCATACTATATATATATATATACCTTAAGCCCATCTTTCCAAAAATATATAGTTCTCTGCATCTTTAGGTAAACTCAAGAGTCTCATCATACATATAACTTTCTGCAACCACAAAAACCATATCTCACCATCTAAGTTTATGCAAACAGGACATATAAGTTAAAAACCACATTGACAAACACTTCCTAATGCATACCTAACATGTATTAATTCTTTATAATTTATATAGACGCAACACATTTTCTTATTTTTTTTTTTTTACTACACTACTCCTGTTTAATAATGTGTCTAAAACTACCACAACACCCAGAAAGCTAATAATATAGATGTATGTAGTCTGCAAATAATGCTTAGACATTTAAAATGTTGTCATTTTTAAAGGTATTGCTCATGGTAATTTTCAACAGTACTAACATCTTTAATACATACCCACTGCCAGATACACTATCTGATATATTTTTTTCAAATCACTCCTTTTAATGAAACTGCCATATACATCTTCAGTTCTAATGCACATTTTTTAAATAATTAAAATTATATACATGCCAGTGAGATTATATTGTTATTTTAGGCCTTTCTGGATAGTTTTGACACTGTTAAGGTTTGTAAAAACTAAGCACAATAATGGTACACCACTCTCCTAGAAAGCAACTCTAAAATTGCAACTTCTTCAACTTTCCACTCTATCATCATAAAAATGGCAGCAAATGAAATCATGTCTATCAATTTAGACTAATGAATCTCCACTTGTGAATGGTTAGCATTTGTTAAACCTTTCCCTATCTTTCAAAACGAGGTTCCTGTTGGCACGTTTTTGCGATAATAGCCAGCTTAATTTTGTTTACATTTAAATAGTGAGCAACAGTTTATTGCACAGTCCTGAGTTGGAAATTAAAGGTTGCCATTACTTAAACGGTGTCACCATTCCTCAACTTTAAAAAAATGTTCTGTCACTTTAACACCTTCGCCCCCAATGCACTCTTAGCTCAGTGTACCTAGCAACCCAGTGGATCTAGGAGGTGACAAGTTCACAGCCCATTCTAGAAAGAACATGCTACTTCCAAATATGATACAGCAGGTGTGCTTTAATCCACAGATTCAAAAGCATATCCATGTCTTTATTTCATTTCTTTTTTTAAACAACAGCCAATAATAAGCCTTCTTGCTAAGGCATCCAACACACTAACTAATTGTATTCACTTTCAAGCTGATGGCATCCAATGAAATATATCTCTTTTTTTAAACACCTACAATTTAACAGCTTTTTATTTGGAAAACTACCTCATTCAGCTCCAGTCTTCTCCTGACTGCTATTTCTTCTTCACTTCAAAATGCTTAGAGTGTGGATTGTGGGACACACCTATGTCTATTCGGCTAAAGAGACTGCAATAAACAGAGGTATGGACAGAGACTTGAGTTTGCCAAATGTAGTTTGGTTTCGCCACTTAGAGTTAAAGATTCATCAGTTGCTGGCTTTGGTTAAAACCATTGTGGAAAAGAACATGTTATACTACAACTGAACCAGGCAGGCAATTCAACAAAGGAACTATATAAAGTTCTTAATGCCTTTACTGAGCCCTCAGCTTCAGCACAACTGACTGTCCCCTCTCAGGAACAGTGTGACAATATATCTGCGCATGTGGAGGATAAAATACATTTGATCTACAACCAATTTCCTCAAAATCCCTGTCAGATGGAGCCCTTTGACCATAGCTCTCAGACAGTTAAGAATAGGGCTGCAGGCCTGGTTAATTTCAAAGGTTTTCATATTTCTCAGGTGGAAGCCATGCTTAGTTCGACAAAATCCGGCTGTACCCTAGATGTGTTGCCAGCTCAAAAATTTGCTCTGCTTGCTCCTCTTTTAGCCGCCTCAATGACTGAGATCTTGAACACCTCATTAAACGAAGGTATTCTGCCCCATGACTGGAAGTCCGCTCAAGTACTCCCTATTAAAAAGAAAGATCTATTGCCCGCTGATGTGCTATCCAATTATCGGCTCATTTCACTCCTCCCGTTGATGACGAAAATGACAGAGAGTTATATAAACACTCAGCTAGTAGAATACCTTGACAAACATGCCATTCTTGATCCATCACAGTCAGGGTTTACACCCAACCACTCCAGAGACAACCCTTATTGGGGTTACGGATCATAATAAAATGGCGTTAGATGCTAATAAAGCAGTGATACGGGTCCTATTGGACTTGATAGCAGCCTTTGACATGGTCTTCCATCAGAAACTGATTCTGCAACTGAGGAAGGCCGGTCTGCAGGGACAGGCACTTAATTGGATGGTCAGTTTCCTTGACCAACACATTCAGACCATCAATTTTGGTCCTTTCCATTCCCAAACCTTGAACTCATTAAGGGGATGCCCCAGAGCTCTCGTTTGAGCCCAACTCTGTTTATTATCTATGTGGCAACCCCTTGCCAAGGGTATTAGGGCGTACGGCTTCACTCCTTTTTCTTACGCTGATGATGCCCAACTGCTCCTGTCCTTTGATAAGGACTCTGAGTCTGTTGATCAGCGTTTTACTAAAGGGATGTCAGCTATTGCAGAGTGGATGACGAACCACTGTCTGCAACTAAATGCATCCAAGATTGAAATGTTGTTGTTTGGGTCTGCCCAGAATTTCTGGTCCCCTGGGTGGTGGCCTGTTACTTTGGTTTCTGCTCCTACTCCTACCTTGGTGGAAATAAATCATGGGAGTACGCTTGAATTTGTTGTTATCCATGAAGTACCAAGTGATGACTACAGCAGGATCTTGTTATCATACACTAAGCCTCTTGAGCAGAGTTTTTCGATGGTTACCTCTCTCTGTATGCAGAACCCTGATTCAGGCTTTGATCATGTGCCATTTAGATTATTGTAATGCACTGTTGGCATCGGCAAATGAGTCCCTACTAACCAGATTACAGATCATACAAAATGTGGCGGCTCGACTGGTAAAAAAAAACACGTTGCACCTCCTCAGGTCCGTTTCTTTAACAACTTCACTGGCTCCCCATCCGCAAGATAATTAATTTTAAACTTTGTTGCCTCAACCATAAAGCTTTATATGGTGTGAGCCCTAGCTATCTGTCAAACAAATTTAAAATCTACTGTCCGAATCGTCATCTTAGATCGGAAGGTAAAGGGTTGCTGGTGATTCCCCGGTTTAAGAAGTTTAGATTGAGAGGCCAAACCGTTGTCCATCTAGCCTCAAAATTATGGAATACCTTGCCCGAGGAATTACGCGAATGCTCCAACTTACTCTGTTTCAGGAAACTCCTGAAAACAGTGCTGCTCAGAGCCTAATCCTGTCTGCCCATGTGTTTCCGACTTACCCACTTCCACAGCGCAGAGATACCCCTTCGGTGGTGATTCCTGCGCTTTACAAATCCCAATACAATACAATACAATACAATACAATTGCCCAGCTCCTCGCCTCATGATTGTGCACTGTGGTGGCAATGACCGTAGGCACATTGACTGTGGTAGGTCTGGTAATCCTAATTAAAGATAACATTGCAGAACTGTTGTCACTTTTCTTGCACACTTGTCCTGCACATTGTCTTGGTGTAATCTAATATATGCCAAAGACAGAGCAAGGAAACATGTTTATAAAATTGTTTCTGTATTTCTCAGAGACCTTTGCATCAGCTGTATCTATAACTACAATCTGCGTTTTGACATACATGGGATTTTTAGAAATGATGGAGTGCACTTTAAGGACAAAGGCAACAGGTTGTTTCTAAGTAACCTCAAACTCTTGATCCGGTCTTATGTGTATCTGTCATATACACACAATCAACACAAAGGCTCTTTCCAGATCCACCTTATTACCTGAAATATTGCTATTTTTTTAAATAAAAATCCTTTTTTTTAGTTTTTGGGTATCTTCGTGATGACGTGATCACTGTGAATACGTTGTGAAATCGTAAAACAAAAGTAGTCATTCAGCGGCCACCAGCACATCCAAAAATTAAGTTAAAAATCCATTCTAAACATTGCTCTGCACATATTACTATATACATGTCTCTTTAAAAAAAGGTTAGACTCATGTTTTTGTACTAAGTTTCTTTAAAATCGATCTTTACACCTTTTCTGCGGTCAGTCGTGGTGTCACGACAACTTCGTTAACAGCGATGATCTCACCTTTTGTATAAAGTGAAAAACACATTTATGCACACATATTACAGTATTTTACACTCTAGAGGTTTATTACTTCACACTTCAAACTCATGTTTTTCCAGTGTATTTCTAGAACAAGCATTTCTGAAACCTATATTACGTTTTTGCGGTGAGGCAGGAGACAATGACATAGGTAATCGTGATCCCCATGGATATGTCGTAAAAGCAGAAAGCAAAAGCAGGAAATCAATAGCCACCACAACCTAAAAAAATATAACTATATAATTAATTCAAACCATCACACTAGATAAATCAGTAACATAATAACTCTATAAATCCAGTTATCAGAATCTCAGCATAATACAAAGTATATTATTGATTCAATTATATAGTTTTATGTTTTTACCAATAATTGTGGTGTTGCTGTGATATTCTACATGAGGGCAGCTCTGTCCATCGTAGCATCCTCGCATATTTTGTGCGTGATTTAAAACAAAACAGTATTGGACACAAAACTTGTGTCACTAACACTTACAAGTCTGAAACATGGGCTCAGAGTCCCCAACCCTGACCCCTTATGTTTGCTTTCACAGAACATTTTAGCCTGAGATCAGCAGACCACCTATCTGTGATTGCTTTTAGTTAAAGCTGTGGTTTTTAAATACAAACCGTTATCATTATAGGAAAAGAGGATGTGTTTAGAAAGAAAATGTTCTTATTTTTCTTTTGTTTATTTAAGAAGATAAGATGCAGTGGTCCTGTGGACTACTGCCTTCTCTTAAACAAACTTTTTTTCTAACATTCTCAAAGGGGACAAAGTTAAAGGGTGGCATCTTCCCATTTGCAAATGTTTTACCACTACACTTCGATTAATAATGTTTTGCGATTGGAATTCGGTTGCAAAATATTAATACATACCATTCTGATTTGGTATTTGGAAGGAATGCCCCTTTCAAATACCAAATCGATATTTGGTCACAAACCACAATTGCGATTCAGTAACATGCTACCAAATCTCAGTTTCGGTCTGATACATACAAAATGTTTATTGGAGGATCGCAAACAGGTGAATTCTGCAAATCGGCCCCTTTGCAACCACAATAAAGCTTGATACATGTGGCCCTAAGTGAACCTTTACTGAGAAAATTGTATTAGACTAAGGGCTGCATGACCTCATTTATGTTAATAAAAATGGAACAAACAGTGCTTTTTGTGTGCTTTATTCGTACAAACAAACACATGCACACAAACCAGATGTGGACAGAGCAATATATACAAATAACTTTGGAAAAGTTGTTTTAGTTACCCTCCATCCATGCAATTCCGTCTCTGGTGCATTCTTACTTCCAACAACTAAAAACATCTTTGTTGCAAAAACATTTAAAGCTCATCCTCTACAATTAGATATTAAATATTAAACTACAAACTACACAAGTAGTGCCTAATTTGTAAACTAATGAACGCTGGTGCCTAAAGCTCTGCTCAGAAGCCCACAGCTGGTACAATTACATGTTGGTGCACTGAGTACCAAGGCTGTGTAAGCTTGATTACACCTCATGCTGTTTTAATCCACTACCAGATGCTCTCTGCCCCTTAATATCACTCTTTTATGGTCCTGCTTTCTACCTTTATGACAGTTTTCATGTCTTTCTCTTCCTCTATCTTTTCCCTTTGTGTGTTTTTCCCTCTCTTGCATTGGTAAATGTTTGATGCAGATAAATAACTGCTGGTCCCCGAAATGAGTGCAAGTGACCCCCATTGTCATCCACAGCTCTGATTAAGCACTGTATGTAATTGGTGCACTGTCCCTGTTTGTGCATTGGTGCACCGGGTGCATACAGGTAAGTTACACTCTGTCAGAATAAATGTGCTGTCCCCATGGCAGCCACAAACTTGCACCTGCCTTGGGGATAGCACATTAGTGAAAGACTAAGTAACTGTTTGAAGCAGCCACTCCATATTTCACTGTGCAGGAGATAGCTCTCTGCACTTCAATGGAGACAGAGATTGTCCCTTCAGGAAGGTGCAGTGACCTACCTTCAGGTGCATGTCTGATGGGTCCATGAGATCCCTTCTCCCTCTCGAAAGTAGGGGGGCAATGAGTGTGTGCCACCTCATTGTCTCTCACAGTCAGTGTGCCTTCTGACAGTCTTTTTGCCCCTGCACCCATGTCCATAATATTGCACGGGCACAGAGGCAAAGTGTATCCCTCATTTGCTTGGGGCTACACCCCAAACGTATGAGGGTAGGCCCCCTTGAGATAGCACTGGCACCATCTTTATCAGAGAATGGACACACAAGCTTCTGTGACTGGTTCTGTGATACAGCAGTGCCCCAAGGTGCACAAACATGCAACCACACCCTTTGCATCCCAGGGCAATAGATGTAAAGCAGCCCCTGGTTTAGATAACACACGCTTGTATTTGCTCCTGTATAGTTTGACTTTTTTCAATGTTTTCAATGTCAGAGGTGCATTCAAGAGATCATATTTACCACTTTACTTTTTTGTTCTTTCATAACACATTTAGTGGCATACAGCCAATGACATGACACCAGTTTTCTTATCCCACACATATTGTGCTGCGTGCTGTGGTTGGTTGCATATTTTTAAAACAGTTTGGAAAAACAATAATAATCATAAATCTTGCAATATTCCATGATTTCTTTCATGAAATCCTTTCACTTCTCCTATAGCACTTTATTGTTTAATGGAGTACCATTGTTTCCACACAATAGTAACCAATTTTATGCATCAGAATACTGTACAGCAATAATGTTGTGGGTGTCCTGGTTTGGGTACTTTTGGAGTTTACCAACAGTCTTGGAAGTCCTTCGGGTGTAAACGATATTTCTGAAGCTCTAGCAGTCAGATGCAACTGCATGTGCTAGTTCGACCCTTAAGGGCAGTCTTTAGTTGTAGAAGACTCAGCGCATCTGTCAGGGCTTATGAACTGCATTCTGAGGGCAGACTTGACTTGAGTCAAAGAGCACCATGAGATTTCTCATTTTGGGTTTGTTGGAGAATAGTGATTGAGATGTTGTGTATATGTATACAGATGTGCTTATTTGAGGAAGTAAGTGCAACATTGTGTGTATATTTATATGAGAGTGTGTGGGTTTATTTGTTCATGTTGCTGGATGCCCTTACCAGGCACATCACAGCCAATGTTAGTAGATTCAATTTTGACAGCAAGGATGGCAACATCACCATTGCCGAGGCTTGAAGATGAGTCCACTCTTGAGAGTATGCCAAAGACGTCTTTCCTTTGCTATGCAAACATTATTTTCTTTATCCAGGGCTGACATTGGAATTGAAGTGGATATCAGGGTGTGGTAGGTGAAAAGGGGATCAACTCTTGAGGGGCACAGTAATGAAAGGTGGATTGGAAGTGGATGTAAGGAAGGACTTGGTATCAACCTTGGCAGCAAGCTAGCTTTGACAATCTCTGTTTTTTCAACAACCACACTTTGGTGCATGGAGTCTTCCATTCTTGCTCAATCAACCACAGAGGTTTCCCTCATTGCTTAGACCCTTCTCTTTTAGCTAGAGACCAGAGTCAACCCAGAGCAAGATAAAAGAAGGAATCACAATGGGATGAGACAAAGCAAGGGGTCCAAATAAGTCAGAACAAGAACCAAACACCAGGGACGAGCTTGAGTGCTCCTTTATGTTCAACCTGAAAGGGAAGAAACTGACCCCAAGCCATATCAGTGTATTAAATAAGGTCTTGGGTTTTGTCCCCACTCCTTCACTTGACTGCTTCCAGTTATATTGAGAAATTACAGAATTTTGCAGGAAAATAAACCTTTATTCTTACTTCATTGATAAGCAGGAACCAGACTCGATTGGTGACACAAATCTTCAAGCAAGCTCAACATTTTGTCTTACCTCCACAGCTCTCCTAATACAGATAGTGGCCTTCGAACAGGAAACCTTTAAGGAGATTAAAGCTAATGATATTACCATAATCAAGCCCTTCCCGAACATTACCTGGAGTGAAAGATTGGCTATAAAATAACTGGCTAATGATGACAACATTATCACAGAACTGGCTGACAAAGGAGGGAGTATTGTACTCATCAATGCTGATTATGAGGCTGAGTGTAAAAAACTACTAGCGGCCAACAGATATTACAGAAAGATCACAGAGGTCCCAACATTGCACCTTAAGAACATTATTCACAAACTAGTGGAAGAGTTACAGGTTGCAAATTGAATTTTGAAGAAGGAAGCTGATTTTCTAATGTAAGAAAGTCCAGTGATACCCTACTTTTACATCTTATCAAAGGGACATAGGAATCAGACACCCTCCATCATGTCACATCTATAGTGCCTGGCTTTAGCTCTATTCTTGAACCATTATCTCAATTTGCTGACTTCTTTCTCTGTCCCATTATCCAATAGACTCCAAACTATTTGAAGGACACAGGGATGTTTGATGTGATGTACCCTTTAAACCTTTGATTAACTTGCTGATAGGCCTTAGCATTGAGAGATTGCACACTAGTTTACCTCAAAACACCGTAGATACCATAAAGGGGATTATTTGCCAGGAAGATTGGCAATATAGCACCCATGATATTTTTTCCAGTAATGTAGTAGACTAGTCTGCAGAGACTTCCAGGGCAGGGAGTTCCAGGGCCCACTATACCATCAGATCTATGTGATAGCGATGGGCAGTACCTTTGCCCATAGTGTGTCAGGACTCTATGTACATCATTTTCAGGAGACGTTTATTCTTACTGACCTAAATCCATATAAATATATCTGATATTAGTATGATAACATTAATCAATTAGGTCTTGATCATCTGGAAGGGGATGAGACTTCTGTCTGTGCATTTCACTATCAGTTTAATAATGATGACCATCATATGAAATTTACACACACAATGAGTAGAATAAACCTCTCCTTTCTGGACATTAACATCACCCTGAATCAAGGGGGTCTCAAGACTAGTATTTACAGGAATCCTACAGATAAAAACAGCCTACTGAAATTTTATAGTTTTTACCCTCAACTATTACATGACAATCTCTTGTATGGTCATTTTTTATGGATTCGAAGGAACTGTAGTGAAGACAATGACTTCAAACTACAGTCGGAGGACCTCATCAGTAAACTTAATGACAGAGATTATCTAGACTCTATAATCTCTAAAAGCTGGAAGCGAGCCAGGAACCAGAACAGACCACCATCAAAAACCAATACCAATAACATTCTAACCTGTTTGAATATGTATAAAATAGCCTTTAACTATGTCAAGAGAATTATTAACAAGAACTGGTGCATCAACAATACAGGATCATTGACTTTTGGAAATGTGAGATTTGCACAAAAAGAGGCAAACATTCAAGGAATCAATTAGTACACATTTGCCCATTACTTCCCTGAAGAAATTCACAACAATACCATTGTTTTGGGGTCTCCAACCAGTAGGGGGACATTTGCCTTGCAGTTCATGTAGTGTTTGTTGACTTATTTACAGCAATAATATCAATTGGCTATGGGTGGGAAAAACGTTGGAAGTTGCGTAAACACTCTGACTGCAATATATCACATGTATCTTATATGATTACTTGCCCATGTAATATGAGATGCATCAGAATGACAGGCGGAAAGATCTGTGTTTACATAGGAGAACGCAGAAGCAACATCTGATGTAAGAAAATCACAACATAATTCAGTAACGAATATCTTGAATCAGACCACACTGTGGAGGACCTCAAATGGGTCATTCTGGAGACATGTAGAGTCCTAATAGACAGGCAGAGAAATTTCCCTTTGAAAAAACCAACATATAATGTATCATCTCCAGGTGCATACGACTGGATTGAAGGATAACATTCGGTGGCTAGCCTTATAAAAATGAAAACATTATTTTTGTTGAGGTCGAAACTCTATTAAAGAGAATGGGGCACCACCTTTCAACAGCCAGTATTTACCTGTAACCTGGTAAGGGTACATTGAGACGTGCAGTCTTCCTTACCGTGTGACAAACACACCAGCTTCCCAACCCCTGTTTTTATAAGGTTGCAACCATACTTGTTCAAATTTGACCGATTTGGCATCCGTGCAGTCACATTATCCTTCATGCATCTGCACTTTTGATATTGATTTTCATATGGGATATTTCTTTTTATTTCTGTTTTTCTTGTTCATTTCCATTTTTATTATTGTTGTTCATTCTTAACCTCCATTCCAATTGTTCACAACTTTACGAGTGCTTCTGTTGCTTTCGCCCACTGAGACAGGCAGAGGGACCCGCTTTGGCCCTGCCCACATACCACTGTTGAACATGTCTACTGACAAATGCAGAGGGACTCGCTTTGGCTGCACCAACATGAGGTGTGATGTTTTGTAGGCAAGCGAGGGGGAGAAGCAATGAAACACCACACTGGTTCAGTATTTTGTAAGCTTCTTAGAGCCCCCTCTACTACAAGATGAAGAGCGTACAGGTCAAAGTAGGTACTCCAGCAAGGACGGCATTCTTGTTCAAGAAAATTAAATGTGATGAGGGAGTTTGGACTATTTCTTCATAATAATTAACTAAAATGGTTTACCTTGAAGAAATTTGGAAATGGTCTTTCCCTTTAAACCCACATTTTGTAACTACAGGGTATGCCAGCTTGTAAGTTGCCATATAGGGCACCAATAAGCCCCCTTAGAAAGTATCTGAATGCATTGAATATATCATCGGTCAGTGACTTTTAATTGCTAGGTTTTAGTCTAACATGAGGATTGTTCACCATTTTTTCACATGTAAAGGTACGATCTAGCTTAACCCACAGGGCTTCCACAAGAGCGATAAGAATATCTCTATGCAGTTCATCTGTGTCTTTGCTTGTACATCAGCTAACACATATGCATACATATCTTATCCTAATGCATGCCATGATATCCACTACTGGAGGAATGCACTTTGGGTTCTGGAATAACTTTTCTCAGGGAACTATGAATAAAAAACCTGTATTATGTTGTATGCGCTTTCTTCATCCTGCAGGTTCGGGGACCGTATAAGCAGAAATTGTATGAATTATTACTTTCAATTTGCTAATTTACACTTTAGAAGTAATACTTTTTTGAACACCCAATTCAGGATAGTATTCACATTTGTACTGAATTATAGAGATCTTTCACAGTAGGATATTATCACCCCCAAGTGCATCTGTTAGTTCTTTTAAACTTACCCCAGTTCTAGGATACACAATCAAACCAGATTATGATATTGGAGGTAATTTAAACACATCTCACAGATCCCACTACTAATTCAGTTTGGAAGTGTTCCACCATGAGGATGTTGAGCCCACTCAGTCACACTAGGTGCGTGAGTGCTGACCCGATGTTGAAGCAAGGCAGAGCATCTCTTAAAAAACCTTAATGGATTGCATGTCCAATTTATTTTTTCTTCGGAAATCCTCTCCCCTTATACTGTGTGGAGACTTTAACATACATTTGGAAGTCAATTTGATATAACCAGTGAGGTAGGACACTCAGGCAGGAAAGTTAAAGTCTATAAAGCTTTGAGAGGATTAGTTAGGGAACTTTGCTTGGTAGATGTCGGGCATGTCAAAAGTATGGGCACATCTGGATATACTTTTTCTCAGCACCTCATCAGAAATTCGTACAATTAGATTATTTTTTTATAACCCCTAGAGCTAGCACGGACTTTAATTATTATATCTATCCTAAAATAATATTGGATCATAACCCGATTATGATAGAATTGGTGGTGGATGATATAGGGACCTCTGCGCGGAATTCATGGACGTTTGAACGGAAATTACTGGCAGACACGTGCTATATAGAACATATGAGGAAGTGGATTAATGACTTTATGGAATATAATCGTGGCTCTACCTCACCTCAAATGGTCTGGGACGCGTTTAAATCAGGGATGCGGGGTGAGACGTTGTCAAATTCCATCAATAGTCAAAGATTATCCCGTGATCATATAGCGGCACAGTTCAAGTTACTACAGGAATGTGAGTTCAGGCTTATAACAGCGGTGAGGCTTTTACAAGATATAGAAGGTATAATGTCAGAGGTGGCTATCCTTAAATCAAGGGTATATGAGAACTTAGCTAAAAAATTAGCAGAACAGATAGCCGTTAATCAGTCAAAGGTCTATGAGGTGGGAGACAATACAGGCCGAATCTTAGCTAAAAAAATTCCGCAAAAGGAGGCTAGTAACTTAGTAAAATGTACCTGGGACCAGGCAGGACAAAGCTTTGAAAAACCAGAAGAGATATTGGAGGTCTTCAGACAATATTACAGTAACCTATATAAGGAGGAAATACCTAAATATGCATCAGATAACTTTTTAAATTTTAATGATAATAGAACTATGAACAAACTTACAGCGGAGCAGATTGCGTCGTTCGAGAAGGATATAACTTGGGAGGAAACGGAAGCTGCAATCCTTTCCCTCGCATTAGGAAAGGCCACGGGACCGGATGGCATCCCGTTAGGGTTTTACAGGATGTTTCGACACATTTTGAAACAAGATCTACTGCTTACATTTTTAGAAGCACAGAAAGGTAGAGCCCCTGAGTCATGGAGACATTCAATAATCATGGCCTTTTTGAAGAAAGATAAATCACCTATTTTACCGGCCTCTTATAGACCAATATCTTTAATTAATGCTGACAGCAAGATTTATTCGAAGATTTTAGCTTCTAGAATATCAGGCATAATATCATCTATTGTCTCAAATCAGCATGGGTTCATCCCTAATAGGGATACCACAGATCATATACACCGGCTTATTGCCGTTTTGGACTGGGCTCAGGCAACTGACACGGCTATGGGAATTACGCTGTGGATGCCGAAAAGGCATTCGACAGGGTAGCATGGCCGTACCTCTGGGATGTGTTGAGTCAAAAGGGTTTTGGACCAAAGATGACTCTTACATTGCAAGCTTTATATGCTTCTCCAACAGCATCAATTAAACTTGTAGTTCAGGAGTCCGCCTCCTTTTCGATATATCGGGGAACAAGACAAGGGTGCCCCTGTTTTAATTACAGGACGTTCACGTGCACAACATTATATGGCAATATTTGATCTGTATTACACCCCGGGAAAAGTCTTGAAATGGGGGACAACGGTGGGCACATCTTGCAGTGGATGTGGGGAACATGCCGCTCATGCTATACATATGTTTTTTCATGTCCAAATTTGAAGCAATTTTTTAACTCTATCGAACACTTTTCGACTACTTTATTACAATCGACAGTGAGTATAACTGGGGAAATGGTACTGATTTGTGTAACATCAGATGTAGTGTCTGAAGAGAGGAAGAACTTTCTGTTTATCTGCATGGCGCTCACACGTGCATGTATTACGCGTGAATGGATCAGTGCCACCCCCCCTCCTTCGAGACCTGGTGGGCGGGGCTACTTCCTAAGTTTAACTTAGAGATAGCTATATATAGGACTAAGGGCAGGAAGAAAAAAAGAGAATGGGAATAAAAATGTGGGCACCTGTAATGGATTGGTGTAAAATATAAAAGGTGCTGTTGTTGTTTTTCTCCCTATTCTTTTTTTTGGGGCGGTGTAGCTTATTACTTAATGCTAGATTTATATTCCTCTCTCTTTCCCTGTATATTTGTTTTATATACATGTGTATTATTGTACAAAGATACTGCTGTGTATGTTCTGGAATGGAATTTTCATACTGTTCTGCTTGCTGTTTTTGCCTGCATAAAATGGGAAAAATGCTCAATAACATTTTAAAAAAAAATAAAGGAAATCCTCTCCCCTTAGATTTTTGTAGTAGTCTAGGCCACTCCCTTTTGATTTTTTCCTGTTGACATTTGGAAGTTGAGAGGAGATTTCCTACGTACTTATTCCTCCATGTTTTGAATCGTTATTGGCTGCTTAATTTTGTACTAGTGTTGGAAAGGGGCACCAGGATAAATACAACAGTTTTCATTGGGTTATCCAGATCTTGCTCGGAAATAATGTCCGGAAACGGGATATGGCGGGATCCCACTCTTTTCCTTCAGTGCTTGTATCCCAAATAGAGCATTTGTGTACCAAAATTGATTTCTATCCTTTTAAATACCTTAGTCTCTCATGGTGGGTAGTCAAGGGCCTTCTGTTGTTGGCAATCTGCTCTAGTATAAAGAGTACCAATGTATAATGAAGTATGAATTACTTTATGATGCAGGGAAGACTGATATTTACACTGCTAGCTCTAGCAGGATACTGGCACAAATCTACCATCCGCAAATTGAGGTCATAGATGTGTCACTTGCCATTTTTATTGACAAAATCGGCACCATCTTTCGTTACTTGTCTTTTGTGATGAAGACCTTTGCATGCAGTATTTTCAGGCAATTTCTTAATATTTCACACAAAGACAATCCCAAGTTTGTACTAGGTGTACCCTAGCCCCACTGTACGCCTGTCATAAGTAAATTGTTGAACTATTAAGCTGCTTAATGTGGGCACTGTTTGAAAATAAAAGCGTGTACTCCCTCAGCAGGGGCGTGCTATTATTCTCAAACGAAAATGTGTTTTATTTTCATGGCATTAGGTAATGATCACTTGCAGATTCTATGGCAATTGCGTCAAAGGGGTGGGATTCTTTATTATTACCTCTTTCAATCAAGGATCTGATGTTGGAAACTACTGCTCTCAATCACGCGATTCTATCATCGTTAATAATTTAGTGAAAACGAGGCGTTTCTAGATTCTACAATAAAATAGACTTCTTAAAAATAAAGTTTTTATTCGAATTTACGTCTGTGTGGCAGAGGGCACACAGTGACAAGAAAAACTTGCATGCCTCGTTAACACTGCAGGACAGCCATAAGGACTGTATTACTTCTGAAACTGAGACAAATGCTTTTAAATCTCAAACGAAAAAGTGGTGTCTCACAGATCCACAAGACATGAGGCATCAAGGGAACAGAATGGGGTAGAAGCAAAACCATCACAAACAATAACACTTGTGATCTTTAAATAAAGTCCCCTGGCGAACAGGGCAGAGTTGACATATTGTCCCTAGACCAGTCAGGAAATGAAGAGAAAAACAAGTTGGCAATGATTTCCTGCTTCATCCTCGCAGAATAGCTTTCTTAAGCGCAAATGGGAATTGGTTCTGGTGCTTCAGAATACCAGAGGGACTGAACACTTGAACTTCGTGCTTCTTGTGGAATTGCACAGAGACGTGTGGGGTGGCCAAATGTTCATTCTCAGAACACAGAGGGGCGTACAGGGAAAAATAACGCAGAGAAACATTTTTGTGATGAGACAGAAATCTATATTTTCTGTCTTAACCTGTCTGTATTTTTGGTTGAACAAATGTGTTCTCTTTTTGACTTCTACTTGTACTCAAGTTTATAGGAGTAAGGATTGGGGCTCGTTTTAGGAAACTTCCACAACACTGAAATGCAAATAAATATAAATAAAAGTAACAGATACCATTTCTCAAGACAGAGCCTATTTTAAATGGGCAATGTAAGCACTTCAAACACCGAGCCAGATTAAACACATTTGTTTCCTATGGAATGTGATGATACAATATCAATCATAGCTATTAGTCATCGAAATATAACGTCCTTCGTGAACAATGGACACTGGTTTTGACATATGTCTGCAGTGGTATCCAACCCAGAATGGGCACAAAGGTTTTCGTGTCTGAAAGTCCTGACACTGTTTCTAATGCCTCCGTTAATTGACTGAATCATAATCTATGCGTAACATTTCCTTCACAATACACCGTTTTTCAGCCAAAGCAAGTAACAGGTGTCAGCACAATCAATATAAAAAAGTTGTCTTAGTTCAGTTCTGTACCTTCACTTAGATCAATGAACAGGATTGAAGGATTACAACATTTTAAGATTATTTGCAGTAGCACCGCTGGAGAACACTCACTTAAAGCTGTCCTTTAGAATGGGAAATGAGACAGTTTCCCTGGCATTTCACAAGTGGTACATCGATGTTCAGCTCTCTTCAAGTACTATTCTTTCGTGTACTAAGTGCCACAAGAGTGGGTAGCATTTATTTGACATCTATATAAGTTTAAAGGATCAGCTGTTAGCACTGTTACATGCTGGAAAAGGTCTCTCAACAGAAATATTAAAAATGAGAGGTAAATTGAATTGCACCCCATCTTGTGTACTTACCAGAAAGTTATTTCTGAAGGTGCTGTGCAATCTCTCTGATTAAGCCTTAATTGAGTTGTTGGTTGAGTGGGGTGCGAGCCCTTCTCAAGCAACAGGCACAATCCCTGTTAGGGTGAACATCTAAAGTCACTAAACTAAACTGTGCTTAATCATCTGAAAGCTTGGCACAAAAGCAGTCAGGCTTAACTTGGAGGCAATGTGTAAAGTATTTATACAGCACACAAACACTAATAAGGTGAAAACACAACACAAGAAAAATACCCCACCAATTCAGAAAAAAAGAGTATGTTTTGATAAACTATTTGACACTAAAATGACAAAAACCCAATCATTAAAACCAAAATTATACATTTTTAAAATATATGGTAACATCTAGCACCTAAATGATCAAAGCACCAACCTCAAACATCTGGATGCATGAGGGCGTGGTGAATTTGGAAGTAATGGCAGGCCCTAATTGAGCTTGGGTTGATACATGGAGTGCATTGGGTTGGGTCTCTGCTTACCTTTGGACTTGGAAGAAATTTTTATAGAAAAATGTCTGAGAAGGTGAAGTTAGGCAGGGCAAGCCAGCTGGCAGAGTCCAATGAGGAGGCATGGTCCACGGTGAGACGTTGGGAAAAGTCATAGTGAAGAATCCTTTATTCGTATTTTGTCTTTTTTTTGGACTATGAAGATTACCTGTGGGACACAGCTGCAGGGCTCCACGAGGTCATATACCCCTTCTAAAAAAAGAGTTGCTGAACAGGATATGAAACTGCAGAGAAGAATGTAGGGGGTGATGCCTCAAAGTCAGGCTGATCTGAGGTGCACCTTGGGTGGTTTGACATGCAGGTGGGTTCTAATCTCCTCACAATTCTTATAGCACTTGTTTATATGAAAGTAAGGCACACCCTATGATTTGCAAGTGGGGCTGTGCCCAGCTCTGCCCCCACCCTGCCTGAGATCACCCATCCAGGCACACCTAATCCCTCTATTTTGTGCAGAGTTGGCCTTTGCAAGGACAGCGCCCTGGGCGGACATACACTTGGTACCCTCAATCAATCAATGAATTAGGTGGTTTATAAAGTGCCACAAGTTACCTGTGAGGGTCTCAGGGTACTAGGGTAGCTAGTTGCTACAAGGTGATCTGTTCATTCCAACAGCCAGTTCTTGAGCCCTTTCCTGAATTGCTAGAGGGATGAGGCAGTTCTGAGGTGTAGGGGAAGTTTATTCCAAGCTTTGCCCACCAGATGTAAGAAGGATCATACTCTGCTGTTTCTTCAGCGGATTTGGGATGGTGTCTGAGAGGAAGAGGGAGGCAAATCGTAGGCATCTGATCATTTGATGGAAGGTCATGTACTTGTTGATGTATGCTGGTCCTTTATTGTCCAGAGCTTTGTATGCATGGGTCAACATCTTGAACCAGCACCTCTTCTGGATCAGGAGCCAGTGCAGCTTCTTGAGGTACTGTTGGTTTGGCTGAGGAGGTGGAGGATGAGTCATGTTGCTGTGTTCTGTATAGTCTGTAGTCTATTCAGAAGGTTTGAAGTGATTCCTATGAAGGGTATATTCCCATAGTCCATCCTGCCGTTGATGAGGTCCAATATTATTGTCCTTCTGGTGTTGACTGGGAGCCACCTGAAGATCTAACTAAACATGCAAACGTTGTGGAAGCAGATGGACAAGACTGCAGTGATCTGTTCTTTCCATAGATAGTTTGTTGTCTAAGATGAAGCTGAAGTTGCAGGCATGGTCCGTTGTGGCAGGGGATGGGCTAAGTTCAGTAGGTCACTGTTGTAATTAAAGGAAGTCCATGCCAGGTATATATCACACGTTGGTTTTAATTACGCTTAGTTCCAAGTTTAAGTACATAAGTTAAGATGATAACAAATACCCCACCAGGAGCAGCCTCCCTGCTGCTCAGCCTGCATCCACCAACTGCCACTCCACACATCTCCAGACCCCCAGGCATCCCATGACATCACACACATCCAACATTCCAAACATCAACAAGTACACAAGCACTCACTCTGGCTGAGCAGTAGGGAAGAGACAAGTAAGTTATAACAGCCACCATGCGTCGCTCCAGGGAGAGGTGTTGTTTTGAAAGTTGAAGACTTCCATCTTGTCCTTATTGAGCTTGAGACAGTTGTCCCTCATCCAGTCAGTGACTTTCCTCAAACATCTAAGGAAGTTGACTGGTGGTGGAGGTGTCTTCTGACAGTGAAAGGATGAGCGTGGTGTCATCGGCGTATGAGATGATTTTGAGTCCATGAGGTCTGACATTGTCGGCCAAGAGGACATGTATGTGTTGAAGAGGGTGGGGATGAGGGATGATCCTTGTGGGATGACGCAGATGATTTTCTTGGGTTATGAGGTGAATGGTGGGACACTTGTTTTCTGGGTTAATCTGGTAAGATGCGGTGATCCATTTGAGAGTGTCTCTTTGGATTCCGATGTGGTGAAGTCTGTTGATCAAGATATGATGGGAGTGTGTCAAAGGTGGCTGACAGGTCCAGGAGAATGAGGAGTGCAATTGTGCCATGGTCAAGAGGGCCCTTATGTCATCGTTGGCAGCAATCATGGCTGTATCAGTGCTGTGCTTGGTTTGGAATCCAGAGGAGGTTTTTGTGTTCCAGGTGTTCGGTGAGTTGCTGTTGATTGTCCTCTTGAGAACTGTTAGAAATGGGGGTCTCTAGTTGGCATAGGTAGGTACCCTTGGCCAATTAGGGACCCTTGCTTCTAGACAGGGTAAGGGGAAAACACATTGTAGATAACCCCTGCTCACCCCCTTGGTAGCTTGGCACGAGCAGACAGGCTTCTCCACAAGGCAATATGTGAAGCATTTGCACCAATACCCACAATAACACAGTGAAACACCATAAATTGACACCACACAGGTATTTATAAAAATAAATGAATCTTTATCTAAATACTGCAAGACCCAAAACGACAAAAAATCCAACATACAAAATTACTCTACTTTAGAATGTTCTCTAGAATTTTCTTGTGATCAAAAAAAGCTTGTAGCAGTAGCAGTCTCTTTAGGCAAATAGAATGTGATAAACCAACGGACGCAACAAATTATTGCAATTCAGTTACCCTAAGCACCTGCACATGGTGTGCTTATGGCTGGGAAACTCTCCCTCACAAGCCTGCTAGCTTCACAATCGATGTGTACCACTGTACGCCCTCCAACACTGCCTCCAGTTTTAATTGCAGGGTTTTAAGCCCTGAAATGTACCCAGCAAGAAATATTACACACACCGGCCCCGGTACCACCACTAACAGTGGTGCGAGTACGGGCCAGCTGACGCACTTCCATGCAAACAGGCTCACTTCTCAGAGCACAGTAAACAACTCTGCCTGTCCATGCAGTAACAGGAGCAGTCCTTTCAGCAGCAAGACAGCTCCTGCAGACTCGCACCCCGCCCGCAACACTCCCACCAGCAACAGTCTCGGGCGCAGGCTCTGATCACTGACCGAAGCCTTTACCTGTGGTGATGAAGTCTCGGCTGGGGTCAGTGCTTAGGGTGATTCTTGGGGACGGCGAGTCCTCTTCTGGTCAACATGGCATGGGCTTGAGCGCAGCTCCATTCTCGGCAAGGAGGTCACGCTCGGTGATTCCTTCTTGTTGGCGATTAATACCTTGGCACAGCCCCGGTTGCAAGGCAACGCCTCATGGCCAGGGGCAGAGGCCCGCTTTCCTTTTCCTCCGAGAGAGCTCTCTCTCCGTAAACCTGGCAGGCGGCGGTGATTTGGCACTTGAGAGTCTCAGGCTGTGCGCTGATCCGAACACGGGAGCGTAGAGACATTCCTCGGGGTAAATCATGCTTGAGGTTAGGCAGACCTCCGAAGGGCACCAGCTGTGTGCAGACAAGCACACCGAGTTGGCAACCCACTAGCAGATAATGCGAAGGTCACGAAGGCAGAAATTATATGCACACCACAGCTTGAAGGATGTTGCCTAGAAACTTTTATCTCCCTGAGTTTTCCGAACAGGAGGCCAGCTCTCCTCAGACCCCTAGAGACGTCCTTACAGGGACACAGCACACAGCAAAGTACTTGTTGTAAGGGGGGGGACACAGCACACAACAAAGTCCCTTGTCCTCATCCTCAATAGAAACAGCAAACTGCAGGCCAGCCCCAGAGCACACAGCAAGGGCAGTGCTTCTCCTCAGTTTCTTCAGTCGATCTTCTTGGGCAGAGGTTCCTCTTGATTGCAGAAGTAGTCTTGGAAACGTTTATATCCCTGAGTTTCCACAACAGGAGGCCAGCTCTTATCATGGCCTTGGAGACTTTCCTTTCAGGACAATGCACACAGCACAGTCCTATCTTCAAGTAGGGGGCACAGCACACAGCAAAGTCCTTCTCCTTCCTTTGTCAGAAATATCAACTGCCGCCCAACTCTAGACACACAGCAAGGGCAGTACTTTTCCTTCAGCTCTTCAGCATTTCTCCCCAACAAACCTTCCTCCTCGATTCCTAACTTTCAGGGGTTTCAGCTCTTATATTTATACCCCAAATGTATTTGTTCTCTATGTGTGAGGGGTCCTAGACGCAGTTCAAACCAGTTCTGAGTGCACTCTGCCAGTACACAACTTCTTCCTTTGTCAGTGTGGGCCAGGGTCATCAGATGCACCACAGGAGGTGGAGCCAGCATTGTGGAAGGCAGGCACAGCCCTATTCAGACAGAGGTGCTACTCCTCCCACCACTCTACATGCAGATAGGTCTATTCTGCCTAGTACTGACTCAACCAGACTCCTGGAGCCACCCCAGCCCCTGTTACTCTCAAACCAGATAGTCAATCCACAAACAGACAGAGGCACACAGAAAGGTTGAACAAGAAAATAGCCACTTTATAAAAGTGCTATTTTCAAACACTGATTTTAAAAAACCATCCTTCCTAAAAGATGTGTTATTAAATTCTTAGTTCAGGGGGTACCAGATTTAAATTTTATATCTTGCTTCTATGAGAAGATATCAAGTAAACATGTTACACCGCATTCCCTATTCTGTCCTATGGGCAAGATAGCCTATCAATAGTGAAAAACGAAATTGGCAGTATTTCACTATCAGGACATGTTACCCCCACTAGTAAATGTCCTACCTTTTACATACACTTCACCTTGCCCAGGGGGGCACCCTGGGCCTTCCATATGGTTGTCCTAGGTGCAAGAAAAGGGAAGGGTAAGGCCTGGCAAGTGGGTGCACTGGCCAGGTCGACATGACAGTTAGCAAACTGCGCACAGGCACTGCGGTGGCAGGCCTGAGACCTCTGTTCAGCGCTACTCATGTGGGTGGCACAACCAGTGCTGCAAGCCCACTAGTAGCATTTGAATTACCAGCCTTGGCATATGCAGTGCACTTTACTGGTAAGACAAATAGGCCAATCATTGATAACCAATCACAATAACAATTTACAGAGAGAGCATGTGTAGTTTAGCACTGATCAGCAGTGGAAAAGTGCCCAGAGTCCTCTAGCCAACAAACCCAGGTCAGGTAAAACAAAGGAGCAAGAAGCAAAACATTTGAGGATAACCCTGCAAAAAGGGTCATTTCCAACAAGAACCTTCACTGGCAAAGGGAGTAGGGAGATGGGGCAGTAGTTCTTCAGTTCTGCCTGGGTGGTGGATGGTATCTGCAGTAGGAGTCTCATTTCACTGCTGCTTCACAATAAAATGAGCCGCTTTTATGTTCAGCGGTCAGTCCCTAGCTGTCTGTATTTGAACTGTGAACAGCCTCTGAACACAAATGTCTCAGCTTGTGCTAGTGCCAAGTTGTTTGTTGAAGGGTGTGGGGTTAATAGTGTGTGGCAGCACAGGGTGACAGGGAGATGGAAGGAAGAAAGGTGGCCAGGGAGGTGCTACAAAATAGCACATGCAGTACTGGAGTCAGGTGACAGGGGCTCAGCTGTCTGCATGAACTTAATACAGACAGCTCCATATGCCCCCTCTGAAGATTGGTGTCCTGCCCTGGACTCAACTACAGGAAGCAAGGGGAGTTAGGTCCTGGGGCTTGTAGTCAGTTGGACCATTTATAATTGAGAAGAGGGGACAAGTGACCGACTACACATTATTTTAAACCCACTATTAAAGGGAAAACAAACCAAGTGATACTCCTAGGTTGTTGGGGTACACAAAAAAGATTAGCTATCAGTAGTTGAATAGACCACAGAATTAATTTACGGTTTATTTATTGTTTGAACAACATTGTTTTCATTCATTTGTAGTTGAATCATTTTGTGAGTCGTGAGTTTGACTCTTGTCCTTTTTTGAGAAATATCAGTTTCTCTTTTTGAGAAATACTTGTTTGTATATATTCTAAAGAAAGTTTGTACATGTAAGTGTTGTATTGTCTAAATGTATTGTATATTTGTATATATGAAGAAAAATTGATAATTGTGAGAAAACGTAAAGTGTCCTTTTCAGATGAGATGTTTATATTTCAAAAAATAAACTAAAAGGGTACGAATGACACATACCCCAACAACCTAGGAGTATCACTTGGTTTGTTTTCCCTTTAATAGTGGGTTTAAAATAATGTGTAGTCGGTCACTTGTCCCCTCTTCTGGACTCAACTACCCCAGGTCAAAAGCTGGCCCTGAGTATGTGGTTGTGTGGAATGAAAATACAAAAGACTACTGCCAACTAATCCCAGTCATGTGAACCAGGATAGGTTGCAGGCATCAAATAGTTAGGGGAGGAAAATGTGACTTAAATTCTAACATCACCATTAAAGGGAATTTTAAATGACCATTTCTAAGGTACAAAACATGTCTTTCCTACCTGTTCCAAATATAACATGAGCACTTATTAAATGTAATAAGGGAACACAATGTTATCCTAAGGGAGAGGTAGACCTCGCCATAGTAAAAACAGTAGTTGTGAGTTATTCACTACCAGGACATGTAAAATTCAAAGGTGCATCTCCTTCTTTTTAAATGTAATTCACACTGCCCCATGCCCCATGTTTCAGGCCTACTTTAGGGGTGCTTATTTGTAATAACAAAGCAGTTTATGGATTGCCAAGGGTTTATTTTGTCAAGTCGGTGTCGTACTACTTCCACTTTTCTATAGGAACTGTTAGTTTGTTGGACAATATAAACCTTGGGATGGTGCCAGACTGACTGTGTGCACCCCCTTTAGGATATTTTGAAGTAGTAATGTGTAAAGAAACGAACGTGCTTCAAAATGGCCACCGCAGCATGCCTTGGCTGAGGGAACACCGCATATCTAAAAAACACAGACTCAGTACCTTTGAGTGCGCTGAAAAGTGCCCAACTGACATAGGCAGTCATGAGGTTAGGTACGAGAGACTGAAAACCTCACAATAGGAGGTCTGTTCCAACAAAAACATGAGCGTAGTCACCTCACATTCAGGAGCACCAGAGTTAGGTGGCCATCTGTTTGGCAGCTTTGCCAAGCCCACTAGTAATTTGCTTTTTATTTTCTGAACTTTGACATATGCTTACACTCTGAAAACATAACAATGTTTTATTGCTAAATATGTAAAGAGAAGAGCAGGTCTAAACCGATCTTTATCAGATCAGTCACAATTGAGTGGGGGCAGAAGGGCATTATAGCCTGAGCTTTGTGCTTTAAAGGGCCAGTGTTCTTTCATCAAAATGTTTTTAGAGCTAGTTAAGTGTAAGAAAGCCTGAAACGGCTCATGGTTACCTTTGCCTACAGGCGTTTTCTAGAGATGTATGTGTGCTGCCTGTTGTATGTATCAATAATCTTTCCTACCCTGATATCAGGGCTACATCCACAAAGGGTGGCTCACTATTGTTCGAGAATTCCTGAGCTTGTTATCAGATGGTAGCTCAGCAATAACACGGGCTATGTGCATCAGGGCTATTTGTAAGATTTTCTTTGCTTCTGAGAAACTGGTTGTGTCATTTAAACAACATACAATGAGACACAGCATGGCACTTTGTATTTAAATATATTCCTCCAATTTATTAATGTATTAGTTCTAATGTTCAAGATGAATCGAAAACAAAATGTTTATGTTCCATGAGTTTTTGTTATTAATCCATATGAATACATAAATAACACTGTTTACATAGTTATTAAATTATGCTCCATTCAAAACTTATTACTTCTTCTGGATTTACAGTGTGTGAAATGTGTGTTTTTTTTCTCTGAAATACTGATACACATTTCACCTTTGACTAAGTGAGTAATTTATAGTTTGTTGGAGCGGATGATTCACCATAATTGCCAGATTTGCAGTTCCCCACCTATTTAACTATTAGTGAAACTGCAGGCTTTCCACTGTTGGATCTTCGGAGGCCTCACCCAGTCAAAACCAGTCTGCCACCGTAAAGCCATGCCGTAGTAATGAGTGTGTTCCATCCTAAATATTACATTTACATGTAATCAGCTTAGGTCCTCCTAGCTGCTCAGCCAGAGTGAGAGATGGTAACGGAATGTTGGTGTGACTGTGATGAATGGAATGCCCGGGTGCCTGCGTGGATGAGTGGTGACAGTTGGAGATGGGCTGAGCAGCTAGGCAGGCTGCTCCTGGTGTATGGCTGGTACATGGCTAGTACCTATATAGAGCTGGCTGGACTAAGATTGTTAATACCCTGACGTTGATCTAATAAAGGAGATTTGAAACTACTCTACAGGGCTACTAGTGTCTCTATGCAGGGTACAGCAGGGTGTTCCTTCTTATTCGGAAAGCAATCAAAGGTTCAGCCATGCAGGTAATAACTCCCTGCATGTTAGCTCCATTGCTTTTTTGTGTTCCCTTTTTTGTTTTTCATAAACCAACTCCTAAGGTGGGAGTCTGTTCTGAGTAGAGCTACAATATAGAACCCATGCTTTCAGAAAGTGGTTTTCCTTCACTGCACCTGTTTGACTAAGGGTGATCCTCTACTGGGAGCTGAGTCAGAGTATCTGTTCATCTAAAGGGCTCACAGGTCTCCCATTAAACGATAAATCACCCTCTCTGTTATTTTTTAATTTTGCATGTTTCCAATATCTGAAGAAATTCACCTGTTCACCTCAGCACTTATCTAATGATAAAAACGTGGCTTGAACTGAAGTGCATACGAATTTAAAAGTTTCCGTTCATTACTCAGTCTTTGACATTAAAAAGTATGTTAAGAGAAATGTTGGTATGAAAAACTCCAGTGACTTTCCCCTATTGCTTACACACTTTAAAGAGAACTGGGAATGATGCACCTAGTTCTAATATCTAGGAGTCAACATATGCACCATTCATATTGTCTAACAAGATTGGCACCACGTCTCTTGTAACCTTTGCAGCCCATTCAAATGCTCTGGTGAATCCACAAAAAGCATCTCCCAAGGAATAAAGCATACCACAATTATAGAAGCTTAACTACGCCCACTACCTCAAGGCAATTCAGTCATATAGAGAACTCTATTTTGTAATTGGGCTTCAAGCTTGGTAAAGATGTTACTGAATTTAAGCAAACTAGCATTTAAAGGTAAAAACAGGTTTCTGTAAGCAATCTTCATCTTTCCTTTGGTAGCTTGGCACATGTACCAGGCTTTCCACTGGAAAACTTAACTAAAAGGTTTCTTTCACTTCTGACTGACGCCAACCGGGGCTAACCCATTTCAGAACACACTTGATCACAGAGAAACACATCCCTCAGCATAGGTGTGAAGCTGTCTCTGGGAATATTAGCTGCAGTATTTTCTTTGTTGATTGTGGATGCAGTTACACAAGTCCACACTTGTTTTTATGTATCTAAGCTATCAGAATTATCAAGGCTACCTTTCCAAGCATTTGCAAGGGACACGGTTAGGCATACAATTCACTTAACATTTATTAATCACAGCATCTTAATAGCCCGCACAGTGACATTGACTCAGAAGACCCTACTGCCTCTGGAAGAGCACTCATTATGTGGTAGGTTCATGCCTCATTTAGAACCACAGAGCTGAAAAGTGGTTTATTAAAGTAAACATCATGTTGCCTCTGCAACTTCCACTCTGGCCAGATTTGATTTAAGATCGGTTAGGAGGAAGTCAGAAGTGGACAACTTTTATAAAATTAATTATTGTGACATTTGCCTTAAAAGTGTAAGTTTCCGAAACAATTAGATTTTAATAAAAAATATAACATTTCGGAAAAGTGGTGTTTCTAGTTGTTTCCTGTTTAAAGCTGTCAATTCGCCTCTTTAAAATATTGTGTAGATTTCTCCATATAAATTGTTAAAGCTTTAGAGTTAATTTGTATTATATGAGGTTTCCAAAATTCATATATTTTAAATTTGAACTTTGGGCGTCTGGGCACTGCTGTTTCAGTTGACATATGCCGTTGACTTACATAATGTCAGAGTAATACAAACTATCCAAAACTGTTTAGTTTGTTATTTTACCATTGGAAAGCTGCACTGTCTTCACTGTTACAATTGTTGCTTCCAACAATTTGTTTTTGTTTTTGCAATCTTCCTATCCTCTATATGGATGGGGATAAGCAGCACTATCTTCACTGTTACAATTGCTGCATTTTATATTTCGTTGCATTGCATATTTCGTTTTTGCAGTCTTTCAGTTCTCTGTGGCCCATATGTATGAACACATTTTCCCATAGACACAGAATGGGTAAAAACCTTTGATTCATATGGCACTAGAGTGTTGGGAATTGTCTCACTGCATTATGCATTACATTTTATGCACTCCAAGATCCTTTCTGATGTTTACTTTAGAATAATATACATTTTAGTTATGACAAATATACTCTCCAAACTGGATAGTGATACAATGTATGCAGTGAGAGGTTGATTGTCAGACTCTAATGGCCCACAAAGGAAAAAATGTAGCTATCTAGTCACAAACAGACCGAATAATCCACACAGGACCTACGCATCTAGGCAAGTCCTCAGGCCACACCCACCAAATATATATGCACATCAATGATGGTGAAAATATGCAAAAAGCAATAACAAAAATAGAAATTACTGAGGCATATACCTTAATAAATGCTAAATAAATCTAGACACTAGTGGAGGAAACTGCAAAACCGAGGAAGAAGGTAACAAACTCGATCAGTATTGTGTGGTCATGCTTAGACCAGAATGTGCACAGTTTGAAGAGATGTTGCCCTACAACACCTAGGTACTGTGTGAAAATAATCATCCATATAATTTAATAGGCCATGAAAGCTATTTAAGATTGCTAGTTACACCTATTCCTGAAACTGGATTGGAGGCCATCTCTATGTACCCGTAAATTAATTTTATTAAAATGAAATATAAAATGAATTCCAATTAAATATCAAATCCTGTCAGAAAACATCTTTCCTACACTATCATCCCATAAAAAGGAACAGATATCCAGCTTTTTACAAAAGTAACAGAATAAAACCAGAGAGCAAAAATACAACATGAGTTTTACAAGATCAAAACATTTCACACACATGGTAAAAATAACATTAAAGCACAAAGACCTCTTATATATATGTATCGATCAAGTATATATCATGTAACAGAAAAGAAAGCAGATGATGTGTTATGTGGCAAAAGTATACATTTGTGTTGCCTTTCTTAACACGGTTATAAAGCGATAACAAAGATAGAGGTCAATTAAAATACACTTTATTCAAAAGAACAAATGCAACACGCTTACAAACTGGGAGCCCAGAAACAATAAAGTATATAACAATGATAATAATAATGATAATAACAACAACAATAATAATAATAATAATATCAATAAAGTTTACAAAAAATTATGAATGGAATAATTGAATTAATCTCTGCCACTGGTAATTACTTGGGGGGCCTCAACCCAATCCATCTTTATTTTGCACACCATGCCACCTCAGTTTGGATTTAATATATGCAAATCATTCTTGGCCCTACTTGAAAGGGGAACAGTCCAGCCGGGACTACCAAGCCAGGTCCTCCCAGAACACAGAACCAGTTTGACCCTTGTTATGGACTCATTGTGCACTGGACCCACATCTGGACTTACTCGTCCCACTTAGGGTGACTTGCTAAAGTATATATAAAGTGATAGATGGAATGCTGGAATTAATCTCAGCCACAGGCAATTACTTGGGCCATATCTCACTCCATCATTAATTTGCACACCATGCCAAATCAAATAAGTCTTGGCCCTGCTCCAATGGGAGCAGTCCAGCCTGAATGTCTAATTTAGGTCTTCCCTGAACAGAACAGAATGTATCGAGGTCTGTTTTCACTCTGGGTTCATCAGCTGGGCAAAGCCTGGTTCCAGTGCCACAAAGCACATGGGAATCACCTCTGAGCGTACCTGTCCCACTTAGGGTGAAACACTAAAGTATACAAAAAGTATTCCATCCATCACTTTTTGAATACTATATGAAAATGAGTATTCCATATTATAACAAATCAAAACATAAAAAGATAATTTCCATGGCTATCCAAAAGGACCCTACCCACAGATGAAAGTAAAAGAGCTGAAAGTTGTGTAACTTTGCTTATTAAATAAATAATGTTACGTTTTCGACCCAAGTCACCTGCTTAATCCATGAAATAACTAGTTTAAAATTATAAGTGCCCATCTTAGCACTGGAATGGAGCCCAGTGACATACAATACCATTTTATAGTGCCTCATTAACACCACAGGTGCTAAGGAAGTGCTGGTTGCATCCTTAGCACCGTTGCTCGGGTGCTGAGAATGGATCCAGCATTTCCTAGCAATCACCGACAGGGTGAAGCACTAATGCTCCCCTGAGGCCTCCATCACACGCCCCCACCATGGATAGTAGCAGAGGCGCTGCCGCTGCTACCTCGACTCCCAGTGCGATGATGAAGTCAGTGAGCACACTGCACAGCAATGTCATCATAGGGAGCCAGGACAAGCTGGAAGCCATTTGCTTCCAGGGTACCATGGGTTCAGGACCTTTTGGAGGTAGGTCCACTTGCTGGCGGAAGGACTAGGATTGAAGAGGCACGTGGGGGAAAGGAAAACATTTCCCTACCTCCAGTGTCTCTCTTAAGTACATTCCTGCTGGGGGATCACTGCAGGGACTGCAATCACCCTGCAGAAATGCGCCCACTAGACACCAGAGATGTTTTTTTTTGTGTGGGGACCAGCCCCTTGGGCAACAATCGCTCTCAAAAATATCTGGGCATTTGAAGTGCCCATTTGGCTCCCCTGGGGCCATGTTTTGAGGCCAATCTGCTTTCCTGAAGAGGGTGGAAAGTCACTAGGCAGCAGGAATTATGCTGTTTATTTATTTGTATAGGTAGCCTTAGGGGCACTGTAGATGTAGAGCTGCACTCCTAACCTTGACCTCTCAATTATAGGTAAGCCTATACTGTGGTATGAACTGTGAGTGAGCGAGCAGTCTAACAAGGAGAATACCCAACCCCCTATTCGGAAAATGTACTGTCGAGGCCAGGGGACACCCTGGTCTGAAAGACGCTCAGCTACTGACCAAACGGTCTTGAAAGTTTAAACAATTTATATGCATTTATCATCAAAATTGATTTAGCAAAAAATACATAACAATTCTCTCAATGTTTTCGTCCTTGTATTAGATCAATCATTGTTTGAAAACAGTAATCACCTTAAATAAACCGTATTAAACTAATCAACAAGACTCATAAGTGCATCTGACTCATAAAACAATCAATGTATCATTGTTTCATAAATGAGTAATGTACATCAAAAACAAAAACAAAAAACCCAATGCATTTCGGGTCTACATTCGACCCTTCTTCAGGGGTGTGACATTAACTACATATAATCATGAAGATAACCAATGTCGTGTTCCAGTGACACTGTTCAATGCAGATTTGGTTTCATCGCATTGGCTCTGTAAAAATATACACAAATTGCTCTCACATTCCGTTATATGTGTAACAAATGAAAAAATAGGGTTTGCACATGCGGGACTCTCTATATGTGGTGCCGATTAAGGGGAACCATCCCAGAAACACCCAAGCTAGATGAAAGGAGATTATCTGTGTCTGAATGTGCCCAAAAAAAAAAAAAAAAAAGAAACTCTAAATAGTGAGAACGCGCGTCAATATATAAACAAAACTCACGGGCTGCTAAAGTGCTCTTTACTCTGGAAAAAGTAGTAATGAACAGAATCAACCACAGGATCTGAAAATGGATTATGCGCTTCTCAACATATAACCGTATGCTCTATGTGAAAAGCTTATCGGTGTCTGCAGTAAATCAACCTTCACATATTTCCTATGAGTGGTGAAATGCCAAGAAAATCAGCTGTTCCTGGGTGTATGTCCTTTGGGAACGCGAGGATTCTAAGGAGCAAATGCACGCAGTATCAGTGAATGTGAAAAGCTGCAATGCGGTTGGTATGTGTGAAACGAATTGAGGAACTGGAATCTTACCGATAATTTACCGATTGCGATTCTCGGCATAATGCGCCGCCATGAACCAAACCGCTTACAAGCTATCCGCCGCTAACACAAAGGTGAAACAGGGCAGTCCCACCTCCCGGGGTCACGTGATTCATTTAAACCTGCCCATTCCAGGTCAATGCAACTTTATTGTTGCGCAAGTCACTCAACAAGAGTGTGTTAACATAAATATTGATGGTATAAAAAAATACAAGAGAAGAAAAGTGAAATGGACCGCCATGAACAGAAACGCTGACAAGCTATCCGCCCCTACCGCGATGGTGAAACAGGGAAGTCGGGTCACGTGATGTTTAGAAACCTACCTACTGTAAGCCAAAGCTACTTTGTTGTTTTCAAGTTCTGCAAACATCTCTAAACAAAAGTGTATATATAAAAACTATGATGGAGGTGTTGAAAATGAAGGTGTTAAAGATGAAAATAAAAATGAATGGAAAGCCTCGCCGAACTTGTTGGTGAAAGAGCATGAGCTTGCCCATTTAAAGTAACTGGAAAGGGAGCTGACAGGAGTGATGCCCTAGTGTAAAAACTCAAAGGACTTGAGGAGGACTTCAGTTAAAGCTGATTATGAGCTATGGTACCTTGAAGGTTCAATGGGGAGAAACTGTCCTCTCTGGGGACCAAAGGCGAGTATGAGTGGAAAAGGAAATTATATAGTGAGTTGGCTAAAACACAGACTTTCTTTATATTTCTGTGACTCAAAGAGCTGGAGTCTGTGGGGGCTGCAAATGTCCTGTACTAAGAGTTCTCACATATCTCCTGATAAAAATGGTACTTCAACCTGAGTAGTTAGGCCTAGCTCCCACAAAAAGGTGGGGTCCAAGGTGCAATTTGACAACATCAACAAAAGAGTTAGCTGCATTTTTAGAGCTTCGGCTCAACTGCCACACAAGAAAGCCACCAAACCCAGTCATTTCTGAAATTAGACACCTCGGATGCAGGGTTGGTGTATCTCTTGTGAATCCCACAAAGTGTTCTTACCCACATTGTCCTGCAATCCAAAAATGTGCCTAAAATAACAGTTTTCCGTACATTATTGTGACATATTCTACAAGAATCAGAAGGAATTCAAAAAATTCCTACACCCAGTGTTCCTACACTTGTCCCAATAAAAATGTTGCCCTACTTGTGTGGCTGGGCCAATGGATCAAACTAAGGTCAATTGGAGTCTTCTCAAAGGGACAGTCATTGGCCTTGGTTTGATCTGTTTCTGTTGCGGGCACTAGATCCAACTACACAATTGAGGTACTATTTCCCCTGTTTGATTTGGATGAATGGTAGGAAATGTGTTGCTCCCTACAGATTTGGAACTTTCTGTCACAGAAATGTGAAGAAAAATGTTTTTTTAGTCTAAGTTTGAGGTTTGCAAGGGCTTCTTGGTAAGAAAACCTGGCAAGAGCCACACAAGTCACCCCACCCGGAATTTTACTGGTAACTAGTTTTCAAAAATGTGCAGATTTCATAATATAATGTATATTTATCAAGGACCCCTGAATACAATGGATAAAAAATTCCTAGGTCGGGGAAAAGCAATTAATCGTAAAACAACAACCTAGGCAATCATGATTGGAATTCAACAATGGACAGGAGAATTTCAAAGGAAAGAGAGCTACCAAAGATTTCAAGTTATGATATTTATTAACAAATACTCTTTTTAAAAAAAAGAAAAAAGGCAATTGAAAAAACATAATTCTCATATATACAAAGTTAATAACAAATCAATTAAACATTAACCATCAAGACGTTTCAAAACAATACAATGTATATTTATGAATTCATTAAGAAAATTCTTTTTCTTCATTAAAACAAAGAAAATGGCTTAATAATTCTCGACGCGCGTTTCGGCGACCAGCGCCTTCCTCTGGAGAAGCCACATATGTTCTACAATAAAATGGTAAAGATAAAGAAAATAAAAATAATTATATACAATTCCTAAAAACATTGCACATTATTAGAGCACTCATTGTTAAGAACCGGTAGCTTCATTTAACCTTTGTTATGAGAACACAGTATTTATATACACGTTTTGTTTCACTTTCTTGTATATCTCCAAGGTCGGATAAAAAATATAAAGGGGGTATGGAAAACGGAGACATCAGAAGTTTAAATAAAACAAGCGCTAACTATGAGATCAAAATTTATTGAAAGAGGCTATCCACACCGTTTGGTAAGGCATTCGTATAAAAGAGCACGATATTATGACCGAGATTGCTTGCTAAAACCTAAAACATCTAAAACCAACGAACAGGTGATCTGCATTACTAAGCATTCAACTGTGAATGCTAAAGTTAAGCAGATCATTACCTCAAATTCGCACATCCTAAATAGCAATTGCCCAGGAGGACAAAAACTGGTTAAACCACTTTTCGCACATAGACGAAATAAAAATTTTAAAGAACACATTGTGCATTCACGATTTAAAATACCAAAACCTGAGCAGAATCCCATACCGAGATCAATTCTAACCAATAATCCTATCAAAGGTATGTTTCCATGCTCCTCCTATTGTTCATGTAGAAACATCCTTGCAGGCGAAGAATTCTCTAGTAATGGGTATACAACTAAAGCACAAGAGATGTGGAATTGTAGATCTTCAAATGTGTTCTATCTTATACAGTGCCCGTGTCTCCTGATTTATATAGGAGAGACCTCTAGAATGATTCAGACTCGCCTTACAGAACATCGTTCTGCCATTAACACAAAGAAGATGATTGCCCCTATGGTTAAACATTGCCTAGAGAAAAAACATGGCCCTAAAGACATGAAATGGCGTATATTAGAGAAAATCAAAATATCTGATTCTCAAGGGGAAGCCATGATAAGAAAGAAAAGAGAAGTGTTCTGGATTTTTGTTTTTGATTCTTTCCGGAGAGGTTTAAATAGCGAAATCCCTTGGGAAAATGCAATTTGTTAAAAAAGTTGAAGATTGGTTAGAGATAGAGATATTCACAAGCTGAAATGTCTTATGTACTTACTCCACATGTTGCGAATACTATGATCCAGTATATATTGATGTCTGTTATAGATTAAGGTACCATGAGAAGAACATAAACAACTATATCTCCTACACATTGCTTATGCAATATATATATGAATAGATCTATATATTACCTACTGGCGGTCGCCAGTAGGTATATATAGTTAGGATTTTTTCTCTATGGGATTTTTGAAAATTCTATGTCTAATAACTTTGGCGTTTGTGGACGGAATTGGCTGAAATTTTCAGGAAAATGGCACATTTTGTTTCAAGCAAGCCGGGCCGAAGACGCCTGAAATAGCAGAAACCGGTCCCCGGAAGCTTGTTTCCTTCCCAGTGTAAGAATTGGCTTTTGTAGTCTGGTCTGCCCTGTTCCCATGATGCACTGGGCCAGGGTCAGACTAATTTGCATACAGCCAGGTTCTGAAACTGGGATGGTGCAATGAGCTAAAAAACGGTGTTGGATCTAGCCCTGATCTCTTGACTGGGTTAGAGTACTCTGCTTAATTCAGAGACTCTGTCCATCACCACCCCTTGTTGTAAATTATTTTGTCCACCCTAAGCGTGGAAGGGTATACTCAGATGTGAGTCCCTTGCTCATTGCACCATCAGGATTCAAGCAAGCTGGGCCGAAGACGCCTGAAATAGCAGAAACCGGTCCCCGGAAGCTTGTTTCCTTCCCAGTGTAAGAATTGGCTTTTGTAGTCTGGTCTGCCCTGTTCCCATGATGCACTGGGCCAGGGTCAGACTAATTTGCATACAGCCAGGTTCTGAAACTGGGATGGTGCAATGAGCTAAAAAACGGTGTTGGATCTAGCCCTGATCTCTTGACTGGGTTAGAGTACTCTGCTTAATTCAGAGACTCTGTCCATCACCACCCCTTGTTGTAAATTATTTTGTCCACCCTAAGCGTGGAAGGGTATACTCAGATGTGAGTCCCTTGCTCATTGCACCATCAGGATTCAAGCAAGCCGGGCCGAAGACGCCTGAAATAGCAGAAACCGGTCCCCGGAAGCTTGTTTCCTTCCCAGTGTAAGAATTGGCTTTTGTAGTCTGGTCTGCCCTGTTCCCATGATGCACTGGGCCAGGGTCAGACTAATTTGCATACAGCCAGGTTCTGAAACTGGGATGGTGCAATGAGCTAAAAAACGGTGTTGGATCTAGCCCTGATCTCTTGACTGGGTTAGAGTACTCTGCTTAATTCAGAGACTCTGTCCATCACCACCCCTTGTTGTAAATTATTTTGTCCACCCTAAGCGTGGAAGGGTATACTCAGATGTGAGTCCCTTGCTCATTGCACCATCAGGATTCAAGCAAGCCGGGCCGAAGACGCCTGAAATAGCAGAAACCGGTCCCCGGAAGCTTGTTTCCTTCCCAGTGTAAGAATTGGCTTTTGTAGTCTGGTCTGCCCTGTTCCCATGATGCACTGGGCCAGGGTCAGACTAATTTGCATACAGCCAGGTTCTGAAACTGGGATGGTGCAATGAGCTAAAAAACGGTGTTGGATCTAGCCCTGATCTCTTGACTGGGTTAGAGTACTCTGCTTAATTCAGAGACTCTGTCCATCACCACCCCTTGTTGTAAATTATTTTGTCCACCCTAAGCGTGGAAGGGTATACTCAGATGTGAGTCCCTTGCTCATTGCACCATCAGGATTCAAGCAAGCCGGGCCGAAGACGCCTGAAATAGCAGAAACCGGTCCCCGGAAGCTTGTTTCCTTCCCAGTGTAAGAATTGGCTTTTGTAGTCTGGTCTGCCCTGTTCCCATGATGCACTGGGCCAGGGTCAGACTAATTTGCATACAGCCAGGTTCTGAAACTGGGATGGTGCAATGAGCTAAAAAACGGTGTTGGATCTAGCCCTGATCTCTTGACTGGGTTAGAGTACTCTGCTTAATTCAGAGACTCTGTCCATCACCACCCCTTGTTGTAAATTATTTTGTCCACCCTAAGCGTGGAAGGGTATACTCAGATGTGAGTCCCTTGCTCATTGCACCATCAGGATTCAAGCAAGCCGGGCCGAAGACGCCTGAAATAGCAGAAACCGGTCCCCGGAAGCTTGTTTCCTTCCCAGTGTAAGAATTGGCTTTTGTAGTCTGGTCTGCCCTGTTCCCATGATGCACTGGGCCAGGGTCAGACTAATTTGCATACAGCCAGGTTCTGAAACTGGGATGGTGCAATGAGCTAAAAAACGGTGTTGGATCTAGCCCTGATCTCTTGACTGGGTTAGAGTACTCTGCTTAATTCAGAGACTCTGTCCATCACCACCCCTTGTTGTAAATTATTTTGTCCACCCTAAGCGTGGAAGGGTATACTCAGATGTGAGTCCCTTGCTCATTGCACCATCAGGATTCAAGCAAGCCGGGCCGAAGACGCCTGAAATAGCAGAAACCGGTCCCCGGAAGCTTGTTTCCTTCCCAGTGTAAGAATTGGCTTTTGTAGTCTGGTCTGCCCTGTTCCCATGATGCACTGGGCCAGGGTCAGACTAATTTGCATACAGCCAGGTTCTGAAACTGGGATGGTGCAATGAGCTAAAAAACGGTGTTGGATCTAGCCCTGATCTCTTGACTGGGTTAGAGTACTCTGCTTAATTCAGAGACTCTGTCCATCACCACCCCTTGTTGTAAATTATTTTGTCCACCCTAAGCGTGGAAGGGTATACTCAGATGTGAGTCCCTTGCTCATTGCACCATCAGGATTCAAGCAAGCCGGGCCGAAGACGCCTGAAATAGCAGAAACCGGTCCCCGGAAGCTTGTTTCCTTCCCAGTGTAAGAATTGGCTTTTGTAGTCTGGTCTGCCCTGTTCCCATGATGCACTGGGCCAGGGTCAGACTAATTTGCATACAGCCAGGTTCTGAAACTGGGATGGTGCAATGAGCTAAAAAACGGTGTTGGATCTAGCCCTGATCTCTTGACTGGGTTAGAGTACTCTGCTTAATTCAGAGACTCTGTCCATCACCACCCCTTGTTGTAAATTATTTTGTCCACCCTAAGCGTGGAAGGGTATACTCAGATGTGAGTCCCTTGCTCATTGCACCATCAGGATTCAAGCAAGCCGGGCCGAAGACGCCTGAAATAGCAGAAACCGGTCCCCGGAAGCTTGTTTCCTTCCCAGTGTAAGAATTGGCTTTTGTAGTCTGGTCTGCCCTGTTCCCATGATGCACTGGGCCAGGGTCAGACTAATTTGCATACAGCCAGGTTCTGAAACTGGGATGGTGCAATGAGCTAAAAAACGGTGTTGGATCTAGCCCTGATCTCTTGACTGGGTTAGAGTACTCTGCTTAATTCAGAGACTCTGTCCATCACCACCCCTTGTTGTAAATTATTTTGTCCACCCTAAGCGTGGAAGGGTATACTCAGATGTGAGTCCCTTACTCATTGCACCATCAGGATTCAAGCAAGCCGGGCCGAAGACGCCTGAAATAGCAGAAACCGGTCCCCGGAAGCTTGTTTCCTTCCCAGTGTAAGAATTGGCTTTTGTAGTCTGGTCTGCCCTGTTCCCATGATGCACTGGGCCAGGGTCAGACTAATTTGCATACAGCCAGGTTCTGAAACTGGGATGGTGCAATGAGCTAAAAAACGGTGTTGGATCTAGCCCTGATCTCTTGACTGGGTTAGAGTACTCTGCTTAATTCAGAGACTCTGTCCATCACCACCCCTTGTTGTAAATTATTTTGTCCACCCTAAGCGTGGAAGGGTATACTCAGATGTGAGTCCCTTGCTCATTGCACCATCAGGATTCAAGCAAGCCGGGCCGAAGACGCCTGAAATAGCAGAAACCGGTCCCCGGAAGCTTGTTTCCTTCCCAGTGTAAGAATTGGCTTTTGTAGTCTGGTCTGCCCTGTTCCCATGATGCACTGGGCCAGGGTCAGACTAATTTGCATACAGCCAGGTTCTGAAACTGGGATGGTGCAATGAGCTAAAAAACGGTGTTGGATCTAGCCCTGATCTCTTGACTGGGTTAGAGTACTCTGCTTAATTCAGAGACTCTGTCCATCACCACCCCTTGTTGTAAATTATTTTGTCCACCCTAAGCGTGGAAGGGTATACTCAGATGTGAGTCCCTTGCTCATTGCACCATCAGGATTCAAGCAAGCCGGGCCGAAGACGCCTGAAATAGCAGAAACCGGTCCCCGGAAGCTTGTTTCCTTCCCAGTGTAAGAATTGGCTTTTGTAGTCTGGTCTGCCCTGTTCCCATGATGCACTGGGCCAGGGTCAGACTAATTTGCATACAGCCAGGTTCTGAAACTGGGATGGTGCAATGAGCTAAAAAACGGTGTTGGATCTAGCCCTGATCTCTTGACTGGGTTAGAGTACTCTGCTTAATTCAGAGACTCTGTCCATCACCACCCCTTGTTGTAAAACATTTTGTTTCTGAGCAGCCCCTGAAAATTGGGGGGGGGTTCGTGCAGGGGGGGTCGAGAAAAAAGGGGGGTCCCAAAACGTGTTTTTAACATTGAGTTTTCCATAGGGCGGTTGGCCTCACTTTTAGCCCGAACGGCTGAATGGATTTGCACGAAACTTGGCAAAATTGTAGGGACTGGTAGCCCGATGTGCCTTTTGTAGGTCTCAATATATGTGCTCCAGTGGATTTTGAGAAATTAACGTTTACAAAAAGATATATATCTGTAACAGCGGACCGGGCAGCGCTCCGGTTCGCGTACTTTTCGCGCAACGGAGCTTTGTGAAGCGAAGCTGATTGGTTCTCCGGCGTCTGTAAACATTCCAAACAGTCCATAGCGGCCGCCATCTTGTCTCTCGGTAGGATCGAGAGACAAGAGGAGGCCAAAGCGAAGGGGCAAATGACCATAAGGGGGCATAGTAGATTCTCGCTGACCCCCTAGGTTTGATGTGGAGGTTTTAAAAGGGCCCCGCGGGGCAAAAAAAAAAATAAATAATAATAATCGAACGGCTGAATGGATTTGCACGAAACTTGGCAAAATTGTAGGGACTGGTAGCCCGATGTGCCTTTGCTAGGTCTCAATATATGTGCTCCAGTGGATTTTGAGAAATTAACGTTCAAAAAAAGATATATATCTGTAACAGCGCTCCGCTTCGCGTACTTTTCGCGTTACGGAGGTTTGCGAAGCTGATTGGTTCTTCGTGGTCTGTAAACATTCCAAACAGTCCGTAGCGGCCGCCATCTTGTCTCTCGGTAGGATCGAGAGACAAGAGGAGGCCAAAGCGAAGGGGCAAATGACCATAAGGGGGCATAGTAGATCATCCCTGACCCCCTAGGTTTGATGTGGAGGCTTTAAAAGGGTCTCGCAGGGCAAAAAAAAAATATACCGTTTTTTTAGTTTTTTTGCGTGGAGTGCGCCCGGTTCGCGAACCGGGAAGCGTTCTGGGGAGCGTACTTTCTTGAAAATTAGTGAAAAAAGTTAGAGTAAAATAATAATTGTGAGTGATCAGATGTAGGGTAGCTCTGAGAAGAGCTTTTGGGTTTATGGTACATTTAGGTACTTATAAGTAGGTACCAATGCACAGTCTTAAATTCAGAGTGAAAATTCTGTTGCCCTCATCTGAGAAGTGAACTCCATCTCCTCTGTAGATATCTTGCATGTAGTAACGCAAGTTATTGTTGTACAGGGAGCCCATTCCATGGTCTCTCATGTAAGCTGAAACAGATTTGTTTACATGCTTCCTCGATTTCTCAATTTGTGGACAAAATTGGTTCGACCACCTCCATTTTTGTCTTTGGCATATATTTGAATATACCAAGGCAGTCTGAGGAAAAAGTGCCATCAATTGCTCAAAGGTGTCCTTTAAAAGCATTTCCAAACCTACCCCAGTCAAAGTGCCCAAATCATTACCTCCACAGTGCACAATTAACAGGTCAGGTTTTGGCAAATGCATAAAGGTTTTCACCAATGGTATCAATTGGTGACATTTTAATCCTCTGTGGCCAAACCACTTAATTTCCACATCTTGTAAATTGAGGTTAGGTAAATTCCTGTTTTCAGCGTACCTCTGAGCCCAATAGATGTAACTATGTCCAACAATCCAGACAGAAAACATGGCGAGAGAAGGTTCTCCTGCAGTCAGATGAAGTGTGGCAATGAAATGGCAGTTGAAAAAATGAGAGTGTAAAATGAAAAAAACTGAGGAGTTTGTGTGTTAATGAAGCAGTAAGAGTGATTGGTGGATTTTGATTGCTGAAAACAGAAAGTTAGGGTGCATGGATGAGTTCGTTGAAAGATGTATTTTGAGTGGCGAAGAAAAAATCATTAAATGAAAGATTGCACTGGATATGCAGGTGCACTGAGAGTTCAGAGTTCAATTGCAACATTGTTGTGTGAACTTGGAAACACCAGAGGTCTTGCAAGAGGTGGTTGCTATGCAGAAAAAGCAGAGAGGGGGCAGAGGGGGGAAGGGTTTTGCTTTGAAAAAAAGTGAGGGAAGAGTTTTGATTGGGTGACATGAGAGATATGTGTGAGGAATTACAGCATTTCTGTGCTTTTGATAGCTGCAGACTCTGGAGTGCATACCTTTTGCTCTGCTGAAGACAAATTGGTGTGTTTCTGAGACTGTTTTGAAACTCAAAGTATTTGCTAAGGTGAGAAAAGATTTCTTTAATTTAGATAGAAAATAGTGTGCTTTAAGGAGAAAATTATGAAGAAAGTTGTGTTTTTCAAATGTTGCTTTGTCTCAAGTGTTTTACAAATAGATTTTGTTTCTTTGAGAAATTGTAATTGGAGAAAATGTGAAGTATTAGTACTGACAGGGTTTTTATGTGCATAGGAGCTGTGGAGTGTTTTCAAATTATGACTTGTAAATCGTTTTTGAGAAAAAGCAATGGTTTTAATATTGATGAGAAGGACATAATGGTGTCTGCTTCTTTATAAGGTAATTGAGAGTCTCTGATGTTATTTTTCCCATTTCAATGTAAGAAGTTTGTCTGTGGAGCAAATTGCTTGTAAATATGCTCCCACCTATGCATGGCAAATTTAGATTTTGAATGTTTGCGTTACATAGGCATGTTAAAGGTGACTGAAACATGCTGCAAAGGCAATCAAAAAACGCTTTTATGTGTCTTAAGGACATTTTAAGTCATTTCCCCATGTGCAGTGTTTTCAAATTATGAGTTGAAAATCGTTTTTGAGGTAAAGGAATGTTTTCAAAATTTATGTGCGCCATATGCCCCCAAATTTCTTTTTCAGGGGTGCAGCAGGGTGTTCTTGAGACACTCCTGCACCCTCGGAAAAATTCGTAATTTGCGATGAGGTAATTGCTAATCGCAAATTGCACCTTCATTCCTATGGGCCTCCTGCTGCATGGAAATGAATGGGTAATTTGTAATTAGCAAATAGCTCATCGCAAACTAGGAATGGTAAAGAATCGCTATTTATTCCTTAAAGTTCGCTATTTAGGAAATGCAAAAAACTTTGATGATACATATGGCGGTTCATCTCTAACAAGATAAGAAGCATAGGGATAGATTTATGATGACTGGCGCATCACCAGGGATGTGTTAGTCATTCTGTGCCGCTGTTCCGTCACCTATGGTGTGCTGCATTTACAATGCGGCGCATCATGGGGCAAAAACAGCACAGATGCGTGACGTATCTGTGCCGTAAAGGTGGCGCATTGCTGGAGTTGTATCGCAAGTGTGATGAAGCTCCAGCAAGGCTCAGGGGTGCCCCTGTCGCAGGGTTTCTGTTCTCACACAGAACTGTGGACAGAGGATTGGAACCTCGGCGAATTAGGGTGCCCCAAAACTCACCTTAGTAATCAAAAACCCCTTAGCAAGCTAGGTACAGTGTCACATTGGATATAACAAACTCTCAATGTTTAGACAATCCAGAATATGAACTTATAGTACCTCAGGATACGTGGAACTCATGAACAGTCGGTCGTTATATATTTCTTAGAAACCAGAACATGGAGTTAAGAAGAACACATGTGTATTTGAAATGTTTATTTACTAATGCCGTCTTCTCAGGCGTAGTATCTTAGATAATACAAGTGCACATATTATCAGTAGCAAAATTACCAGCATAGTTACTAGTACATAAAAAGCAAATGGTGACAGTATGTTAACATGCTGTAAATGAATAAGAGTTAGCAACACTTATAAGCAGCCGCGGGCCGTGGAGGGAGTTACGGTGGGGCAGGGAGGCGGGGAGGGGGAGGGGCAGGGTGGAGAGGGCTCCACCCTGCCCCTCCCCCTCCCCGCCTCCCTGCCCCACCGTAACTCCCTCCACGGCCCGCGGCTGCTTATATCTCACCCTCCCTAATACACATATTATATTATTTGCTAAGAAGGTCTCTTTGTGTTGGTTTAGGGAGTGCCCATACTTTAGTGTCTTAGATTTGAAGGAATCACATCAGCATACACCAGCTCTCTCTTCATGTGAACCGCATCAAGTGTTGTGTATGTGTGTTCGGCAAAGCAATATAAAACCCGCCTCATGCCCAGAATTGGCAGAAGCTGCACTTATGTTATGAGTATGAAGTCGTGGAGATCAGACCTCATAACAATTCTGTATCGTGTTGTTCTTGAAACTTCAGCACTCGCTGTACAGATATAGTTTAACAAGTAAAGCAGATAGTAGAGCAATAACATATTATTCTCATGTAAATCACGATGAACTATTAGGTTGAAAGCTAAAGCAACAACTAAGTGTCGTGTGCAGAAGTTGCAAAAAAAGGAAAAATGGCGTTTAAACCGGTAATGAGTCCATGCTAACTTAACACGGTGTAAAGATATATAGGATCTACATGACACCTCCCCATGATCCGGAAACGAACTGAATAAGATAATAGAAGTGCCATCTCATGAGAGCAGATTGCAACTTTATATGTGGACGGTCCGCAAGGTAAAACATTAAAAACTAGGAAAATTTAATGCTAAAGAAAAATAAAACAGCCAACTACTTTATCGAGGCTTAAGCCAATAGGCAAGCTAAATAATAAAAACTTGACAAATAAGTCAATGAATTGTCAATGAAATGCTAGTACTCAGCATATCAAACATGAAAAAAGTCTATGACATAACTGTGTATGCAAAATAAGCTGCAACAGCCTCTAATAGGAAGTCACCGTCTTCATCCGAAAAGAGTTCAGCCATCCAATTTAAAAGCGGAAAAGAACATACGTGCTCTCCCAGCACCGGATCCTCTATCACCATCAGAGGACAGCTCGGTGGGTTTTCAAGAAAGCTCTGTTCCAAGAAAGACTGTGTTGCCGCCAGTAAATTCCAGGGACCAATTAGTCCATGGATCAATGCCACAGCCATAATCCTTTCGCCAGGACAAACCAACTCGTGAGTAATGATAGGACTCATCAGCTGATTAAAGTCGACGTCAGGAGAAACCGGTCCGCAGAGACACAAATCAATGGCCCAATCGAAATCACAGGTCAGGCAGTGAAATACAGGCTGGACACAGGTGAAGTAGGAGAATCGAAAAGATAATCCATATGCCGTGCTTAATATCGCCAACGGCATTGTGCCATAATATTCAAGCATGCGATTGCGGAACAGCGTCAGCAGCTGCAGGGCGGGAGCTTGCACAGGAGGGACATCCATATTTAAAAATGTAAAAAAGCACAAGAGCGTCCGCTGGTAATGCAAGTAAAAATGGGAATCCACCAAGCACAGTGGAAAAAATAGAATGAAAGAAAGCAGGGATGATTCCAAAGATTTTCTCAAATGAAGTCACGAGACCACTGGTAACAACTTTAAAAAAGTGCGCCAGGCCCTTTGTGGAGGACGCGTTAGAGATAGTCCGAACCATCTTGCTGAAATGGAAAGGCTAATCTGTATTTAAAAGGGTCTGCACCTCTGTACGGGTGTTCGCTATGTGAAGCACGAAAGTTTCACAGGCCGAAGTCAAGGCCACCTCTCTCTGAGACAAAAGAGCTCTTATTCTTGCCATGCCGTTGAAATGTGCTCCCAAGGTTGGTATTTGTGGCCAGATTGAAAACTCCCTATGTTCATGTGTGGGAGGAAATAGAACATTTCTGCAGCAAATAACCCGTTCACTTACTGTTACGATAAAAGGAATACTTTTAATTAACCCAGAACAATCTTCATTATTGAGCATCAAATAACTACCATTTTCCAACAACTTGAACGTGGGGATGATAGCAGGAACTGGCGTGCCTTGCAACACGCAAGCCATATTTGGTCGGTGTTTGTTGCATGAACCGTGTAACTGTATGTGCCTACACATTAGTGAATGATCTGGCGTCTCAGTGCATTCCTCTCCATTCAGATAAACTTCTTGATCATCTTTGAAAATCTGTATGTGTATGGAAGCGACCAGACCTCATGAAGAAAACCACTACCTAAAGGTTAATAACGACCTATTGGTATATATTTCATACAATTTGAAAACTTATATAAAGCAAAAGGCAGCGTTATTAAACCGTGGATAAGGCACGTTGCCAAAGCAGTCAACCTTTTGGATTTATACTGGAAATGTTAAAGGAAGAATTACGGAGTAGGGCCTGTAAATCTTTAATGGACAACGAGTAAAATTACTCCAACCATCATATTCCTGTAACTCCGGGATAGTAGGGGTGTTTAATTTTTTAGAAGTAGCCAATCCAAAGCATTTGGTCTGGGAAATTGTTTCATTCACAAACAACATATGATTTGGGATGAGACATGCACGGTGCAAAGCCTCAGTGCCTTGTACCTGCCAGGTTCGTGAACCCCAAACTGATGTAGATCCTGGATATCTTTACTCTGTGTTAAGTTAGCATGGGCTCATTACTGGTTTAAACGCCATTTTTCCTTTTTTGCAACTTCTGCACACGACACTTAGTTGTTGCTTTAGCTTTCAGCCTACCTGCGTCAAGATCTATGCCTGCTTCAAGCAGGCGCAGGGTTTTGATGTAGCTTTGTCCTATCTGATTGTAAATGCGGCACACCGTGGGTGGCAGAGCAGCGGTGCATGTTAACTGGTGCATCCCTGGGGATGTGCTAGTTAATATAAATCTGCCCCTTTACATTTAATTATGTGCAGGGGACACAGAGTCGGTGAGGTTTATCCAAGGTTAAGAAGAGATGAGTCCTGTTCAGTGAAAAATTGGAGATAGGCTTCACCTCCTCTGCTCCTCAGCATCGTTGGACATGGTTAAATAATAGCTGCAAAATGTTACTCTTGTTAAACAATTTTACTATTATAATCTCTGAGATTTGTCTCTTACTGTGCAACATCTCATTGTTGTTATCTTTCTTTAAAGATAAAGACAACATCAACATGAGCGACAATCAGCAATCAGTTGATTTCGACCTCATCATTGAACTCGTAATTGAAACATCAGTGGATGTTGATCCCTTGGATGATTTCAATCCTGAGGATGAAGAAGAACGTGATGAGGATGCAGATTTGTCAGAATTGTATGACATAGGATGGGAAGCTGACTTGCTTGAGCCTATGGAACTATAAACATTTATTTTATAAATTTATAATAAATAAAAAGTAAATATGTAAACCGTTTAATTTAAAAATAAAGACACCTTCAAAAACAGGTTATGTGTAGTGTCTTCAATAAAATATTAAAATATGTTCATAAAATTAGATCAGATTCATATATAAAACAGGACAGGTAAAATGAATATAAATTCCATTTCTTTTCTGCTATTTCTGTATTCTAAATTTGCCATGTACAAAAAATTCTTCTATGTAAAAATGTTAAGTAGTGTGTTAAGTTTTTGATGACTGTTATTAATTTACTGTTGGGTAATAGTGGTTAATAACATTTTTTATTATATTTTACCACAGATTCAACTGCAGATTATTTCAAGATTTTAGGATGCCAAGCAAAGAAAGAGTGAGAAAGGCTGCAAAACGTCAAGGACAGCAGGTGAATGAAAAAAAGCAGCAGTCCTCTAACAAAAAGATTTGTCAAGTCACCAAGAAAGCACCGGGTAAGAGTACAAAAACATTCATAAGAAATATCTCTAGTAAAAAAAATATTACTACAGAAAATGTTTCAGTCCAGAAAAGGAGAAGCAATTCAAACGGTAAGGAAAGGCCAATGAGAAATGTTACTGCTAGAGTAAGAGATAACTCTATGCATGAAAGTAGAAGGAAACAACAGTTTAGGGACATTCGTAAACGAATGTTCCGCAACAGGATAATTGGCAATTTGTTAAAAAATATTAAGAAAGGTCAACAGAAAGTGGTTTTTTATAAGAGAAAAAAAATAGTTGAGAAAGTTATTGATCAGGCATTTGAAATTAAACGTAAGTTATTTATTTTGACAATCAATAGAATTAGGAAGCTAAACAAGGCAATTTATGATTTCAAAAGAAATAGTAGATGGAAGAGAATAGTTAATCGTAGTAATTTTTGTGAAGTTTTTTCTGGAGAATGGATGCATAGTTCAAGCTCTGAGGCATTTTTTAATGAGGAGAGTTATTTCCAGGATAATGATTTGGTGCATGCAGTTGACACCAGTGGTCGAGGTTATGAAGTGAAAGATGGTTGTCCAGTTGAAAAAGAAAAACTTGTGACAACAGAGATAGAAGAGGTGTTAGGTAATGAGGTTTTAGGGAGACGTCCTAAGGGTCCTGTGTACACCTGGAAGTGTAGTAGTATTTGCAGTGTACGACAGGATTCCATCAATTTGCTTTGTGATTTTATACGGTCATTTAATAAGAAAAGTTTGAAGCAGAAAATGAAGTTGTTGCAAGAATTAGATCCTTGCAGAGTGAGAGAAGTGATAGGTTTGCATGGTCATTCACTGGCTTGTCTTTCCAGGAGAGTATGCCAGAGTGTTTTTCATCATTTCAGGATGCTAGCAGTGCATCATAATAAAGTGAGGAAATTAGTTAGAATGTTGTATTATGCTAAGAGTCCAGCAATTATGCTTAAACAATTATGCGCTGCTCTTTTGCATGGTTCTGAAATAGATGTGAAGAATATATGTGAAGAAATTGAGTTTTGTTACTTTGGAAGTAAAGAGGAGAATGTTGAAATTGACCAAGAAGAAGAGAGTAATGTGGAAGATAGTGTACAGGTTTCCAGTACAGATAATTTCCAGAGGGAAATTGCGACGTTTGAGGTGAAATCAAGTGAGAGGCCAAATTTCACTTGTGTGTGTTGTCGACGCACTTATTATAAGAATCAGACTAAGTTAGTGGATTTATATGCAAAAAGTGAAAGGGAAAATAATAGTGAATGGAAGGATTTTACAACATACTTGATGGTAGAAAATTGTTTTGATTTGGGATTGGATCAACGTGTGTGTACTTATTGTTGTAACAAATTAAATCAAAACCAGATGCCTGCTAGAGCAGTTCATAATAATCTGGAATTGGTTGAGATTCCTTCTGAATTGAAGGATTTAAATACTTATGAATCTATTTTGATTCAAAGTATCCATCCCTTTCAGGCTATTGTAAGAATGGAGCCAAAGACAGGGAAATTGCCTCCATCAGATTTACAGAGAGGATTAAAGGGAAGAGTTGTTTATTTGCCTCTAGATTTGAAGAAAAACATTAACACAATAGGAGTAGAAAAAGTGGAAGAGGAACCTCTTGTTATCTTAGTTAATGGGGTTCCGACAAAGAATAAGAAAATATGGCAAGATTTAGTAGATGTTAGGAAAGTCAAAAGGGCAACATTGTATTTGAAAAAATATAATAAATACTATAAAAATGTATATGTTGCAGAAGAGGAAGTAAGTGAGGAAGAGGATAGCGATTTGTGTGCTGGTCAAATTGAGAAAGTAGAACCTTGTACTAGTGAAGAAATATATGAACATTATAGTGTTCATCCTTTGCATTCCAAGGAAGTCATGGGGAATGCTATTGAGTTGTTTCAAATGAAACAAGCAAAAGGGAGTCCCATTAGTGTTTGGGAGGAAAGTTTGGAAGCTCGGTGTTTCCCACAGCTTTTTCCAACAGGTCAGGGAGGAAGATATGATGAGCGACCTCATCAAATTCCTGCTTCTGAATACCGGACTTTGCGATTGTATGCAGGAGATCCTAGGTTTCGACAATGCATTCCTTATTTGTTTCATCTCCTGTTTGAAAGCGATCTGTCTGGACTGTCATATGCAGTGAACCACATCTTGAAAAGTGGTATACACATGCAAAACATCTCGGCAAGTGACTTTATGGATAAAGTCAATGTCCAAGACAGTATTTTGGATTCTCACCTGATTAATCTCATGGCGTGTCAGCGTGGTACTAATGAGTACTGGTACCGTCGTCATGGTGATTTAAAATGTATGCTGAGGAACTTAGGAACTCCCACATGGTTCCTCACTTTGAGCTGTGCTGAGTATGGCTGGGAAGACTTACTTGAATTTCTACGAGAGGCAAATGCTAACGTAGAAAACATCGAATTCAAGACACCCGGAGAACTGTGCTCTTTGGATCCAGTCAATGTATGTAGGTACTTCAATCATAGATTTGAAGGTATGATGTCTTTCATCATGAATAAGAAGAATCCACCTCTTGGAGAGGTGTTGGATTTCTTCTGGAGGAAGGAGTACCAAGCAAGAGGTGCTCCTCATATACATATGTTGCTGTGGATCAAGGATGCACCTAAATTTGGAACGGATGCAGAAGACTCAGTGATGAGTTTCATAGAACAGTATTCTACGTGTGCTGTTCCAAACGCAAAGGAGAAAAAAAGCCTAAGAGAAAAAGTTCTACGTTTCCAAAGCCATCGATGTGGAAAGTACTGTTGTCGTAAATTCCGGAACAAAGACAAGTTCTACACCAAATGTCGTTTCGGCTTTCCACGACCGGTGATTTCTAAAGGAAGAGTGAACAGTTTGATGTCTTCGCTGCGACATAATGTGATGAAGAAATCACCTAAAAACACATACAATTTGAAGAGGAACGAAGAGTCTAAGTACATCAACGACTACAACCCGGTGATTTTGTCCATGTGGAATGCTAACATGGATATACAGTTTGTGGCTGATAACTGTATGGCTGTGGCTCGGTATGTGACATCTTACATCACCAAAAAAGAGAAGACAGAATTGAAGGATATGTGGGAGGACATTTCCCATGAAAAGAGCCTCAGCAAGAAGTTGTACAGTTTCAGTCTGAAGATGTTGTCGCATCGAGAAATCGGAGCTTACGAATGTTCTGACCGGTTGTCTTCAGCAAGTCTCTATGCCAAGTCCAGGAGTATCGTTTGGGCGAGTGTTGGTCTTGCTGCAACGCGTAATCGAGTTCTGAAACCTGTGCGGGAAATTGAGTATTTGGCGGAAAAGGAGCCAAACAGTACCGACATTTTGAAGAGCAACATGTTGGATACATATTATCCAAATCGAAGCAGTCACCTCGAGAATGTTTGTCTGTATGAGGTTCTGCAAAATTACATATTCAAGAGGAACATCAAAGAAGATACTGAGAAAGGAGTGTATGCTGTCATAGGAAGTGAGGGATGTCTGGTCAAGCAAAGAAAATGCCACTTGATAAACCATCGAAAATTGAGTGGCGAATCTCCTGAAAAAAAGGAGTTTTTCTATTTAGCACTTTTGCAACTTTTTAAGCCTTGGCGTGCAGAAGAGGAACTGCTTGGAGATTTCCTTTGTTATGAAGACTCATTCAATGCTGCCAAGGAGACCATAGAATGTCCTGCTTTTCCCAAATATGTAGAAATGTTGAATGTGGAAATTGAGCAGGAAGCAACGATTGCAGCCGAGATTGCCAGAGACAGTTCTCAGGACAGTCAGAGTTCTGCTTCATTGAGTCAGGATCCACTAGGAGGACCTCTTATCGAAAATGAAGCTGCCACTGCTATGAATGAAGTGGAAAGAGCCATGGCACATGCTCAGGAGGATGCGGTTAACTTAGAAGAGTTGGAAAGACAACTCAACGTTGAGCAGAGGAAAATATATGACGAGATTACCATGCAAATTGATCATGGATTAAGTCATGACAAGAAAGAGTGCTCATGTACGTCGTTGAAGCCTGTCCGACTGTACGTGAGTGGAGAAGCGGGAACTGGAAAAAGTTTCCTTATTAAAGCAATTTCATGTTATTTGCAGGAAAGGACAGAGTCATCGCTGTCTTGTGTTGTCACCGCTCCAACTGGACTGGCAGCACATAACATTAAAGGGATTACTTTACATCGTTTACTGATGCTGCCAGTGGAGCATGACAACAAATTAGAATATCACAAGCTATCTGGAGATGCTTGTTTTGAAGTTTCAAGAGTCTTGAGGAAAATGAAACTTCTTATCATTGACGAAGTAAGCATGGTTTCCAATGTCATGCTTGCCTTTGTGCATTTGAGAATGCAAGAAGTTCTCAAAACAGAGTATGATGTGTTATTTGGTGGCAAACACATCATTGTTTTCGGAGATCTTCTGCAGCTGACACCAGTGAAAGGGCAACCTGTGTTCAAAATGCTCACGCATGAAGATACCAGGAAGTGCTTAGGGAGCATTGGCAACGTCAATATATGGTTAAACTTCAATTATGCTGAACTGCATGAAAATGTGCGTCAGGCAAAGGATGAAGTTTACAAGACTATTCTACAAGATGTTAGAATTGGAAAAGTGACCGAGCATGGGAAAGAAGCTTTACATGCACGATTACAGACAAATTTATATCCAGACGAAGATGTTGTGCCTGAGAATATTTTTCAGAAAGTTACTGAGAAAAAATCTGGAATATGTTTGATGCCAACTCTTGCAGAATGTGCCAACTTCAATAACAAAATGTTGCATTTAGAAAAGCAAGAGATTGTGAAACTGGAAGCTATTGACAGAGTAGAGCATATGGGATCAACAATTATTTTGTCTGAGAATCTGAAAACAAAATTGGATTCATTAGAGAAGAGTATATCTAAAACTGCGGGTTTTGAAAAGACTCTGAATGTGTGCTTGAACTGCCGTATAATTTTAAGAAGGAATTTACATGTTGAAAGAGGTCTGGTAAATGGATCAATGGGTAATGTTGTTGATTTTGTGAAATACAGAAATAGAGATGGAATTGAATTTTTAAAAATTAAATTTGATGGCATTGAGGAAGTACAGCTAATTGGTCGTTGTTCTGCTAGATTTTTGCTTGTAAAAGACTTATATGTTCGTCGTAAGCAGTTTCCTGTTTGCTTGGCATATGCGGTGACAATCCATAAATCGCAAGGTTTAAGTGTAGACTGTGCATTGGTGAATATTGGCAGTTCTGTGTTCAAGGAGGGTATGGCATATGTGGCATTGTCACGAGTTAGAACTTTATCGGGATTGTACTTGATTGAGTGTGATGTCACAAACATTTGTGCGGATCTAGATTGTGTTAAGGAATACAATAGGTTAAGAAGAGAGTATGCGCCACATTTGCCTCAGTATCCTTTGTTTGAGAAACGTGTGGTAGGCCGGAAACGAAGAAATGTGACCAATACTGGGGAGGTTGTAGCAAAAAGACGAAAAGTTGATGAACCTGAAATTATAAGCAGAAACAAAAAGGATTCTGTTGAAGATGTTGTTGGTTTTCAATTTGAAAACAGTTCTGGTGTCAACTGCTATGCTAATGTAGTGGTTAATGTTTTGTTTTCTCTAGAAAATGTAAAAGAAGAGATTGTGGTCAATTCTGATCAAAGATTTTGCAGTTTGTTAAATTCTGTGTTAGAGAAATGTAGCACTGATAGAACAAACATAGAAAGTGTGTCTGAAATTCGAAATCTGTTAGACAGATGTTCAGGCCAAACACAATTCTCTCAAAATAGTCAGCAAGATTGTCAGGAGTTTTTAATGTATATGCTTGATGTATTGCATGATGAAGGTGTAGATGTAGATCACCTGTTTGGGCTTTCTTATCAATGGCAGCATGACTGCGAGAACTGTAGGGTATCAAGTACTACTAGTGTAGACTCAGAAAGATTTATATATTTAACTTTGCCAGACAGTAAATCAGTCTTTTTTAATAAGCTAGTAAAAGCAGCTGATCACAACATGGAGTGTATCCAATGTAAATCTGAAATGATGTCCACATTATTTATACGAACATATGGCCAGTATGTCATTTTAATGTTCCAACGATGTAGGCCTGATGGAACAAAATTGACAACTTTAATTAAAAATTTTGTGGCTTCACAGTTGTCAATATCAGGAAGGACTTTTGTAACTGTAGCAATTATATATCATGATGGTCCTTCAATAACATCAGGACATTATACAGCTTATTTAAAGTGCAGAAATGGCTGGTCATTCTGCAATGATTCTGTTTTAATTTTCAAAAAAAAATTGCCGTATGACCTTAAAAACTCTTACCTGGTGTTTTTAAAACCAAAATTTTAGGGAAAGAATCTCGGGATGTGCTCTGAGGAATTTCAAGAAGTTCTAATGGCTCCTACACGATTTGGCCTTGAGGATAAGTGTAGTATAGAGACATAACTTCTTACCATAACACTGGACGTCATGGAGAAATACGTGCACTTTGAATGAGTTCAGAAAAACTGTTTCTTTTTATAAGCTAATTGAAGCAGCCAATCAAAACATGGAGTAGAGGGAATGTAAGTCTGCAATGCTGTCTACTGTTTTACATTGCTTTGTGATTAAAAGTGATGTAGAGAATTAAATAATTGTACTAGTCATAAAGGTAGTGTAAGTCTGCTTCATAGTAAGCAGTATCAGTGTGATAGGAAATGTAGAACATGATTGAGCAAGAAGGGGAAGATATTACTAGTCCAGGATTGTGAAAATGATCTTCAACATTTTAATTGTGAAAGTTGCGGAAATACAACATGACGGGATTGGTTTAAAAGAATTCTAAGAGTTATAAATGGCTCAGACACGATTTGGCCTTGTGGAAACGTGTGGTAGAGAGCGAGAAGTCATTTATTGTATGTAACATGTTTTTGAAAACGATGGAGGTTTTCTTTCAGAAAGTGGCGGGTTGAAAGTAATAACAGCACAACAGAGTGTAAGCTGTTCATAGGACATCCTTGGCCGTCATGGAAAGTAAGTTAACTTTAAGGAGTTCTGAATTCTGATTTGTTATGTTGTATGGGTTTTTTAAACACAATCATTTTGATTGTGTTTTTTTTTCCCCGCTGTTATATGATGAATACCTTCAAGTCACTGTTTTAGTGAAATTTGATACATTCTGAGAACAGCAAAAATAAACCATTTAACATGTATAATTAATTCTGTTCTGTTTGCATTTATGATGTACATGTAGAACTGTGTAGGAGGCATGGAGAAGGTGAGGCTTCTGTAAGTGTCAAAGTTGTTGCATACAGTGCTTATATTCTACGTAGTCTTTTATATTTCATTACTTTCACTGTTTCTGACTGATCTAAAAAATTTTTTTTAAAAAGAACAGTAAGTATAAGGGAAGGAAACAGACAGTTATGTTAAAAGAAACACAGCTATAGGGAATAAACTAGGGATACTGTTACCCGCAATCCTCTGCTGATGATGTCATTGAGCATGTCATGAATGATGTAATATGTGACATCATCAGCAGTGGATTACGGGTAATAGTATCTCTAGTTTACTCCCCTATAGCTGTCTTTCTTTTAACATAACTGTCTGTTTCCTTCCCTTATACTTACTGTTCTTTTTAAAAAAAATTTTTGGGGGGTTCGCTTCCGGTTCGCGTACCGGGGAGCGAACTGGGAAGCGAACTAAGAGAAATAGAGGTTGGCACAGTTCCAAATATTGTACCAATTTTTTAATAACGGGGAGGTAGTTCTGAAAAGAACTTTTTTTTTTATTGTTTTTGTTGTTTTATATTTTTTTATTATTTTTCTGAACATTTTTTTACTTTTTTTGAATTTTTCTGAACAGTTTTATATTTTTTTTGTTTTTTTTCGGAGGGGGCATCGAAAACGATTCATTGTAAAGGGCTCAACAGGAGCAACAAAACAAAAAAAAAGAATTTATTATTTGGGGCGTTTCGTACAAACTTGCATATGATAGTCAATAGCTCTGTTGATCAGAGTGATGCTTCTTTCTCCGTAGCAAATGAATCCACTGCAATGTACGCAGACTTGTTTTACTTCACGAAATCTTGTTTGTATATTTGGCACCATCTCCCTGCCCTCTGGTCCAGTTACTTCCGGTACAACAGATCTTCTGGCCATAATAGGGAGATTATCTAGGTCGTTACGAAACTGTGCAGCACTGTAGTTGTTAGGATGCCACCTAGTCATATGGCGATGCATTGTGTAGTTTCCGAAACTGTATTTTTTGTCGGTCCCTCTGGACAGTCTATCTTGACATATAAGGCAAGTTACGTATCTTGCATTTACTTTTTTCTGACCTTTGGGAATTTTAAAAAATTGCCAAATGAAGTTTTCTTTCCGGTGAGACGTCCTGGGCTCCTCAGGCAAAAAGTGCCTCTCTTCGTGCTCGTCGTCCTGTTCCTCTTCTTCCTCTTCTTGCTGAATTATAACTTGAGCAGGTGGTCCACTCTTCCTTGGATGTGGTGGAGGTGGTGGGGAAGCACCAGCTGAAGCTACTAAAGAAGCCATTGCTCACTGGTAACAAAGGGTCTTTCTCTCACAATGATGAAAGTCAGAGTGAGGAAAGAAGGAGGGATTTTCATCATTTGGGAAAAACAATAGTTCTCAACCAATGAAAAGTGTTCATTTTATAATATATGACCTAGTCTTACATCATTAGGAAACCAAAAGTGAAATGAACCAATGAAAAGTGTTATTACCAAGTCACATGACCTGCTGTGTTTACGTTACGCGCTTTGCAGGGCCTCCCGGTTTGCTTCCAGAAACCTGTGCTTTGCGACTCGGTAAGCGTACCAGTTCGCTAACGTAGCACGTCATATGACGTATCACGCGACAACGCGAAACGTCATGCGGACGGGAGGCGTGATGATGTTGTTTTCTAACGCGGCAGTTGCGGTAAAGAAATGTTTACCGGCTCGCGATCTATTTCGCGGCATCAAGGTCAGCTAACGGGAAGCTTCCCGATTCGCGAAGCGGGAACGAAGAAAAAAATATATAAAAAAAAAAGTTATTAATAAACATATAAAATATATTTTTGGATTTAAAGAAGAATACATTTTACAGCTACAGATATTAGCTGTTAAAAAACCAATGAAATTCACTGAAAAAACCATAGGTTATAGACCATATATAGTTAGGAATTAGCATTTACAAAACCTTGAAAATTCACTGAAAAAACCATAGGTTATAGACCATATATAGTTAGGAATTAGCATTTAGAAAACCTTATTTTACTCACACAAAACCATTGAAATTCCATATATAGTTAGTTGCACTAACTATATATCGCGCACCCGCAATCCACTGCTGATGATGTCACATATTACATCATTCATGACATGGTCAGTGACATCACTGATGACATCTCAAATGACATCACTGATGACATCACTGATGACATCTCAAATGACATCACTGATAACATCTCAAATGACATCACTGATGACATCTCAAATAACATCACTGATGACATCACTGATGACATCTCATTTGACATCAATGACCACATCACTGATGATATCATTCATGTGACAATACAATGCATCTCCTCACACTTTAATATAACCTCTGTTACACCCAGTGTTAAATACAGAGTATAATTTTTGAAACCATTGACACACCAATACTAGTTACTACATACGCACTCAGTGATTCCTATGTTTACACACACATTCACTGATTTATCCATACAATCATTCATACATACAATCACTCATCTTTACAACACTATCATATGCACTCATACACCTATACAGACTCTCACACTCTGTCACTCATCCATGGAGTTACTCACACACCTAGTCAGTCCTGTAAATAATCAATCACACTTCCATTTTCTAATCTATACAGTTAAACATAGAGAACCTTACATTTTGAAACATATACTAACACATACTTACTCTCTTATACAATCATTGATACAAGTACACATTGATCTGCACAGAGTCACACACCTCCCAGCCAGCCACACACACACTCAGTCTCCCATACAAATACTTGGGCAATCAATCAATAACCCATATAGTTACTCATATAGCTACTGACCAACACATGCAGCAGTTTACAGAACAACAGACATAATGATGCACAAATTAAGACAGTTTAGTCACTAACCCATGCAATCAGTGAGACACATTTAATCACTCACTCATACAGTCAGTCACTCACCTAATAAATCCTTCATCCAGACACTTCTACATCTACTCATTCTTCAATATGTAAAACATATTTAAACTTTTCAGAAACACACAGTCACTGGATGATGTCATCAGTGATGTCATTTGAGATGTCATCAGTGATGTCATCAGTGATGTCACTGACCATGTCATGAATGATGTAATATGTGACATCATCAGCAGTGGATTGCGGGTGCGCGATATATAGTTAGTGCAACTAACTATATATGGAATTTCAATGGTTTTGTGTGAGTAAAATAAGGTTTTCTAAATGCTAATTCCTAACTATATATGGTCTATAACCTATGGTTTTTTCAGTGAATATATATATATATATCTGCGATAATAATAATATTTACTTCACTGACCCAGATTTATTTTGTTACCATGTTCGGTTAATATTTTAATACGTTTTTTGATTGTTTCGATGTTTTTTTTTTTATTTGCATTATTAGGTCAAACAATACAATATAAAATTATACTGTCAAATTGGTGCAGTGAAACAGCAGGATATCTCCTTGTACCTGAATATGATATATACATCACCGTACCTATTGTTGGACGGTCAGTCTAGGGTCCTTTTAATTATACTTGTCGAGAGTGGTGTTTATCACCCCATTTAAAATGAAGTGGTCTGTTTTTCCAGTTACCGATGTTCAGATTTCATCGCTTGTAACAGGGAACAGTCCGTTTAATTATACTTGTCGAGAGTGGTGTTTATCACCCCATTTAAAATGAAGTGGTCTGTTTTTCCAGTTACGGATGTTTAGATTACATCGCTTGTAACAGGGAACAGTCCGCTTTCTGTTTTTAGCTACTTCTACCGATTCAAGTCGCATTGCTATTTACATCACCGCTCAGACAGCTGAGATGGATAACGTGTAACAAAAAATACCCGTATATAAACGTGCCGGTTTCTTAACGCTGGTAACATCAAGTTTGACTATCGAAGCTGGTAGAATCCCGTTTCCCGCCGTCAGAACGACAGACCCTGAAACGATATCAGGAGGTAAGAGCAATTTGCCGTCCTCAGTCTCTGTAGGCTCGTATTCAGACTTCGCTACATTATTCTTAAATTGTGTCCGTATAATTGACAAGGGATAATGTAATGCATTTTCTTAACAGTACTGTGAGAAAGTTAGGAAGAAAAGAAAAAAACGTCCCCACATCAGGAGGAGCTCTTCCATTTCTATGGACTTGTTCACATCATACAGGTAGACTAATAACCTGTTTTTTTTGCGAACAAGAGTAACTAGTCGCTATTTTATTATCGTAGTCTAAAGAATCTCCATTACTACATTTTTTGTTACAGAGTTATATGTTCGTTTACCGTGTGAAGCACCGGTTATCCCTGACGGCGAGAAACTTAGGCAACCTTTTTACTTTACCAGGTATAAATTACTAAAGCAAGCTCAATAGATAGGTTGAGATTTACTAATCATGGGCAACTAAATAAGTTAGTTCTTTTTTTGATTTCTTTTCATCATTTTTCTTCTATAGTAATTTCGGATCCAGCCTTTTATGAAGAATCATAGAATATAAAGCCAACATTTTTATCAAATACCTACGTTTACCATATCCTAATATCAGAATTGGAAACCAAATCAAGGTAATCACTGTATTAAATCATCTTTTAACTTCGAGCATGCATTCATTAATAGAACCTAACGCAGCTCATTATGGATTAGGAAACTCTGACTATTATTTGTTTCCCACAGCCTTAAGGCCTGATTAGCTGTCCGCCTTTCAAACATTCCCTACATAATAGAAGAAACGCATGAAGAAAAAGAATTAATAGTCAGTTTGGCTCGTGTCCTATACTTACCATTTGAAGATGTAAGTATATAGGTATTAAAACCCTATATAGTTGTTGAGAGATTTCCTTTAGGAACCCGTATGTTCATAGGGGTTCTTGTTTAGATAAACTATTAAGAATAAAGATAGCGATGCTAGATTGAATCTTCGATTAACTGCACTTTAAGGAAAATACTTTATGCACTGGATTTGTAATGGCCAGAAAACTGATTTGTCTTTATTTAAACTTCTGATGTCTCCGTTTTCCATACCCCCTTTATATTTTTTATCCGACCTTGGAGATATACAAGAAAGTGAAACAAAACGTGTATATAGATACTGTGTTCTCATAACAAAGGTTAAATGAAGCTACCGGTTCTTAACAATGTGTGCTCTAAAAATGTGCAATGTTTTTAGGAATTGTATAACATTATTTTTATTTTCTTTATCTTTACCATTTTATTGTAGAACATATGTGGCTTCTCCAGAGGAAGGCGCTGGTCGCCGAAACGCGCGTCGAGAATTATTAAGCCATTTTCTTTGTTTTAATGAAGAAAAAGAATTTTCTTAATGAATTCATAAATATACATTGTATTGTTTTGAAACGTCTTGATGGTTAATGTTTAATTGATTTTTATTAACTTTATATGTATGAGAATTATGTTTTTTCAATTGCCTTTTTTCTTTTTAAAAAAAATAGTATTTGTTAATAAATATCATAACTTGAAATCTTTGGTAGCTCTCTTTCAGGTTTCATAATATGCTAGCTGAGCTAGTTCACAAAATCCACAGCTAGCCACATTGCAAAAATGGTTCATTTGAAAAATGTGATGTGACCATTCTGTCTTTTTCCGCCTTTCCTTTTATGGTCACTAGCCCTACCCACACAATTTTTGCACCAATTCTATTGTGAAACTTGGGAAATGTTAGGTGGCAGGGCATTTGTCAGTCCCTACAGATCTCTGAACTTTCCATCACATACATTTATGGAAAAAGGTTTTTTGATCAAAGTTTGAGGTTTGCAAGGGCTTCTGGGTACAGCAACCTGGTGAGGTCCATACAAGACACACACTCTGGATTCCTCTGCATGTCTAGTGTTAAAAATTGTGCAGGTTTTTCTAGGTTTCCTTAGGTGTCGGCTGAACTAGGGCCCAAAATCCACAACTAGCCACATTGTAAAAAAACGGGTCTGTTTTCAGTGGAAAAATGTGATGGGTCCATGTTCAGTTTTGGTTTCTTTCCTGTCATGACCACTAGCCCAATGCATACATGTGAGATAGCATTTTTTGGGGGATACTTAGGGAATTGGTAGGTGGTAGGAAATAGGTTGCCCCGTGCAAATTTCATACCTTTTCATCATAGAAATGTGAGGTAAAAGTGTTTTTGTTGTTGTCAAAGTTTGCGGTTTGCAAGGGATTCTGGGTAAGACAATCAGATGAGAGCCATGCAAGTCACCCCACCCTGGATTTCCCCAGACATCTAGTTTTCCAAAATGTGCTGGTGTGCTAGGTTTCCGAAGAAGCTGGCTGATCTAGGGCCCAAAATCTGCAGTTACCCCCATTGCAACAAAAGGGTAAAATGTATGAGTCCATGTTGAGTTTTTGGTCCTTTATTATCATGGGCACTAGGCCTACCCACACAGGTCTGGTACCAATTTTATCCGGTGGCTTAGGGGAACTAAGTATAGTAGAACAAGTGTTATGACTAATTGTATTTCTCTGTGTTTGTGCCTTTCATATGTAAGCCAGTGTGCAAGAAAAAGAAGTTTTGAGAAAAGCCCTCTAATTTACATGCTAGTATGGGTGCACACAAATTCAGAGATGTGCCAATAACAGCTACTTCTAAAGTCCCTGTCTTGTGCCCATTTAGGAAATACATAGGTTCCTTGATTCCTATTTTTACTCGTACTATTTAACCATATGAATTGCTCTATAACCGGTATACAATGAAAAGACATTAATACATATAAGGATCGGTAGTGGTGTATCCAAAATTGGGAAAAAACGCACATACACTAGTAGTGGTATATTGAAAAACAATACTGGAAAAGTCAATACAATCTTTTAAGTGTCAAAGACGGAGTGCTACATAGACCACTATCCCCCACTACCAAGAGAGATCAAAATGTCAAAACAAGAGATTGACAAATATACAACTAGACAAAAGAGGCCACAGAGAGCACAATCCTAAAAGTACATATCCATATGAGACTAGTGGGTTATGTAGTCATTACAACATTAGATCCGAATATGATTTGTAACTTGTAAATCAGGACAGAACAGATCAATAGATAAAGTTCATGTTTGTATCATCTTTTTCTTTATTAGAAGATCCATTAAAAAAAAAAAAATTATAAAATTTTCTCAGTTGATAAAAAGACAGCCGACACGTGTTTCGTCTGTACTCTCAATAAGTACTCAGACTTTTTCAAGGCTGTAAATACAAGGTGGGAAAATATATATACAAGATATATATATACAACATTGCAAAATAATACATTTTAAAAAGACAAGCATTTAGCGGGCCTAAACATTACATGAATAAGAAATGTTATTAGTGATAATAGACAAAGCATGAGTCACCAAAAGAAACCAGGAACGTGCTAGGTGATGAAGAAAAATAGATCAAGTGGTCTTATAGAAAAAGAGAGAAAAAAAGGAAAAGAAGATCAGCTACCTAGTGAAAACAATAATGAGTCCAATTCATAATGAAACACCCGATGTGAACATAATACAGAATATAGTATTATGCAGTGCAGAGTAAGGCTCTCACCAAAGAAAATACCTTATTCAAAAGTGAAACTGACCAAATAAGGATGGAATATACGGCGCATGTGTCATCAAGTCATACGATTGTGGCCATGACCATAAGGTTCCTGCGTCAAAATGGAAAAGAGGGGGTATGCATAAACACGAAATCAGAAAAATTGTGAGTAAGACAAAAAGGTTACAAAAGGTGTCAGGAAGTAAATTGATTAGTACACATATATCGTATGTTAGGAAAGATTATAACACATATAGGTCATATGAATGTACCTGAATAAAGATTGATGTAATTAAGAAATATTATCAGATGCACAGGTGGTAGAACATGACTATTATAATAACATATTAAATACAAGAACTCTCACCAAAGTAAATGACAAGAGTCCAAAGTGTCCAAATGAGTCAAGCGCAGTCAAATAACGTGGTAAGTGGCAAGGTAAGGTAACCAAATCGAGCTCTATAAGAAAAAATATATATCTAAACTTAAATAAAGAACATGATGTGGAGTTAAATACACTGGGATGTATCCCGTAAAAGCATCAGTTCATAATTCAATGAACAATTAGTCCGATTAGAGTCTAGTAAGGAGTGCTAATGGTGTAGCTAATTACTAAAGATGAGCATCCAAATCAATACGTACTCATCTATAATGAAAAAACATTGAAAGGTTATTGGCTTTGGGTACCTCGGGATCTTGGAAAACCCAAAAACTCTATATATCCCCATAACCATAGGGTATTGCAAATGTAATGGTATATTGGTTTTGTAAATCAGCTATCGTGACAAGAAGTTAAAAATTAAAACATTATCATAAATGGATGCTTTTTCCTACTGATTTTCATCATTTTTTTTAATCAACAGTTAGTTTTTATGGGAAATCCTTGAGACAGCTACAGAAATTAACCCTTGCTTCATTGGAAATGAGTCTTTTTTCAGAAATCTGTAGCTCTCCAGTGTCACCCTTGGGTTTTTCAGCAGTTTCCACCGTTAAACTGGAAGTAGGTTCAATGCATAAGAATTAGGAAAAATGGTCAACCTGTTTGAAAAATGCCCAAACTGTAAGAAAGTAGGCTTTTTGATTCAGCTCTGCATGTTCCTGAAAGCCAGGAAAATGGGGACTTAAGCAGAGCAAACCTTATGCTGATGTCATTTTTAGGAGAAAAATAAGTAGACACATTTTTGCGGAGCACTTTTTCCTATTTTTCCCCAAAACCCCAAACTATAGCTGTTTGTCATCTATTTTCTCAACCGTCCAAGGGAATCCACAAACCCTGGGTACCTTCAGAATCCCCAGAATTTTGGAAAACAATAAAGACACATTTTGCATGGATACTTCATGCAATAAAAAATATATTAATGCTTAAGCATGAACTATCCCAAAAATGGGCTTAGCATTATTGGAGGGGGCGGAAGGCTTAGCAGCCAAGGGGTTAATAGCATTTTAACTGGTCTAATGATTCATATATTGCCCCCACAATTAAGGGGACTATAGACAACAGGGATTTTTTACATCTTGGGGTTTATCACTGTGAGGCTGTGATGAAGAGATGATAGAGGCATTGCCTCTGAAGCCAATCTACTGGGGCCACTGTTGCAGCTGGACTTTTATCAATGGTAGAGCCAGCGGAACTTAGCTGTGGTAAACACAGCATGTCTCCCATCTCTACACAAAGCTGGGGAACAGTGATTTTGGCAGAGTTGCCAAATGTCTGATTACCCCCCACCGAGCTATGATCTACAAACTATCACTGCTGAAAAATTGAGATAACAAGCAACTTTTCAGAATTAGTGTTTTATTGTGTATCATTGTTCATAACAGATGACTACCTCATTTATGTTCCAATACATACTACACGAACTGTGGTTTCTCTCCTCCATTTCCAAATAGATCAATATGAATATAAAAGGCTCTGGTTATGGATTATGTGGACTACTGTGAGGTTTTTACTGGACCCAATAAACACTGCCACCCCTGGGTAAACACTTCCTGTGATGAGTTTTGCAGACCCTGAAAATGAAGCAAACACAAGGAGAAGATGGACGGAACGCTGAAACTTTTCAGACACCCTCCCCCAGTCACAGATCTGGGCAGTCAAATACATCATCATTCTTTAGCTCACTTCACCACTCAGTTCAGATCCAGCAACAGGCAAATCAGTCTTGACCCTGTGCCTCATGGGAACACTCCAGCCCGAACTGCCAAGCCAGGTCTTACCTGAACCAGAAACAAGCATCCTGGGACAGGTTTCGGGGTAACGTGGGTCCCTTACTCATTGTGCCACTGGATTCAACCTAGCCTGGCTGATGAGGGGTGTTACCCCTGGACCGGTCCCAGAATGCTTGTTTCCGGTCCAGGGAAGACCTGGCATGGCAGATCAGGCTGGACTGTTCCCATGAGGCACAGGGTCAGACTGATTTGCATATGGCTGGTTCGGAACTGGGGTGGCAAAGTGAGCTAAAGAAAGATCGTGGATTAAACCCAGATCTGTGACTGGGGGTGAGTGTCTGAAAAGTTTCAGCTCTCGGTCCATCATCTCCCATTAAACCCATCTCCTTGTGTTTGTTTCTTTGCCCTAAGTTGGCAGGGTATGCCCAGATGTGGGTATGTATTTGTATTTAAGTATTTAAGCTTATAAAGTGCTCAGCTACCCCCAACGGAGGTGTCCCGGCACTAGCGGATATAGAAAAAGGTGGGGGCAAGCTAGAGTTGTCGAGTCACTGTGTGCTAGGGGAGGCTGAAGAGCCAGGTCTTCAAGGCCTTCAGGAAGCTAGATTGCGATTTGGCTTTTCTGATGTGGTCAGGCATGGAGTTCCACAAGCTCACGGTTTTGATGGAGAGGGACCGTCCTCCTATTCTGGATTTAGAAAAACGGGGGATGACAAGGTGCTCAAGGTGGTTTGATCTTAGGGTCCTTGACTGATGATATTTGCGGACTCTCTTCTTTAGGTATTGCGTGCCAATATCGTTAACCCCTTCGCTGCTAGGCCTTTTCCCCTCCTGTGCTGAGGCTTTTTTTGGCGTTTTGGAGTAGTGCGCGCTTAGGCCCTTGTAAATTTTTGACCACATAAGGTATCCACGCCAAATTTGCGTCCTTTTCTTCCAACATCATGTGGATTCTAAAGGCGCCCAGGGTTTGTGGATTCCCTTGGAGGGGTCCCCGAAATTAACCAAAATATAGTGATTTTTTAGTTTTTTTCAGAAAAATGGGAAAAACGGGCTGCAAATGAAAGCCTCTGGATTTTTCCCTGAAAATGGTATCACAAAAGGGTTTGTGGGGCTGAAATCTCCATTTTCTCAGCTTTCAGGGAATGACAGTCTTTTGTCAGAGAACTGAAATTTTTCACTCAGTTTTGGCATGTTTCTGGGACATAGTCTATTTTTGCTATTTTTAGAGCTTTCCACCTCCGTCCAGTTAATGGTAGAAATGAGTTTGAAAGCAATAATGGATCCAAGAAAGCTTTACATTTTCGAAAAGTAGACAAAATTCTGAATTCAGAAAGGGGTCATTTGTCTAAATCCATGAAGGTTTCGTTATAGAAACTAACAGTTAGATATTGGAATAATTGAAAATATGTTAAAAAAAACAGCCTTTTGTCTCAACGTTTTCACCTATAACTTTTTCTAATTTTGACAGCTCTTGGAAAGCAATATACCGTTACATCCGTTAGACCTTCCTGGTTGTGGGGATATATAGGACTTGTAGTTTCACGAAGAACCCGACGAACCCAAATTCAAAAACTGAGCAGCAACTTGCAATGGTATTTTTTCATTTACTGGGTATAGTGTACTTTGTCTTGGAAAATGTATACATGGAATAATCTGTATGAAAGACACCTATGTATTTATGAATTGGGTACAAATTATAGAGTTCAGAAACAGTATGTAATTGCACATTTTCAAACTTGGGAATACTCATACTAGCATGAGAAATATTGGTCATTTTTCATAAAGATTTTTTTTTACACAATGTCTTTCATTCAAAGGGAGAAATGCATGAAAGCTCAATTGATAATAACAGTTGATTTACAAATCTGAATTACCCCAAGTGTCCCGATAAAAACTGCACCTCACTTGTGTGGGTCGGCCTTGTGCCTGCGACAGGAAACGGCGCACAATGCAACGTGGTCACACCTAAATTTTGCAGTTACAAATTGACCCTTTTTTGGCAAAGTGCCTACCTGTAGTTTTTGCACCCTAGCTCTGCCGGGACCTAGGGAAACCTAGCAAACCTACACATTTTTGAAAAGTAGACACCCAGGGGAATTCAGGATGGGATGACTTGACTGCCTAACTCCAGGTTTTGTTACCCAGAATCCCTTGCAAAGCTAAGATTTTGTAAAAAAAAACACATTTTCCTCATATTTCTGTGGTGGAAAGTTCTGGAATCTGCGTGGATCAACAAATTTCCACCCACCCAGCGTGCCCCCAGGTCTCCCGAAAAAAATGGTACCTCACTTGTGTGGGTCGGCCTTCTGCCTACGACAGCAAACGGCACAAAATGCCACGTGGTCGCACCTCAATTTCCCAGTGAAATCTTAAGCTCTTTGGACAAAGAGACTACCTTTTGTTTTTGAGCCGTAGCTCTGCCAGCACCTAGGGAAACCTAGCAAACCTATACATTTTTTAAAACTAGACACCCAGGGGAATTCAGGATGGGGTAACTCGTCTGCCTACCCCCAGGTTTTGTTACCCAGAATCCCTTGCAAACCTAAACATTTGACAAAAAAAACACATTTTCCTCACAGTTCTGTGGTGGAAAGTTCTGGAATCTGCGTGGATCAACAAATTTACACCCACCCAGCGTGCCCCCAGGTCTCCCGAAAAAAATGGTACCTCACTTGCGTGGGTAGGCATAGTGGCTGCGACATGAAACAGCACAAAACGCAGCTTGGTCGCACCTCAATTTCCCAGTGAAATTTAGCACGTTTCGGACAAAAAGACTACCTTTTGTTTTTGCGCCGTAGCTCTGCCAGCACCTAGGGAAACCTAGCCAACCTATACATTGTTGAAAACTAGACACCCAGGGCAATTCAGGATGGGGGGACTCGTCTGCCTACCCCCAGGTTTTGTTACCCAGAATCCCTTGCAAACATAAAAAATTTGATTAAAAAAACACATTTTCCTCACATTTCTGTGGTGGAAAGTTCTGGAATCTGCGCGGATCAACAAACTTCCACCCACCCAGCGTGCCCCCAGGTCTCCTTAAAAAAATGGTACCTCACTTGCGTGGGTAGGCATAGTGGCTGCGACATGAAACAGCGCAAAACGCAGCAAGGTCGCACCTCAATTTCCCAGTGAAATTTAGCACGTTTTGGACAAAAAGACTACCTTTTGTTTTTGCGCCGTAGCTCTGCCAGCACCTAGGGAAACCTAGCAAACTTATACATTTTTTAAAACTAGACACCCAGGGCAATTCAGGATGGGGTGAGTCATCTGCCTACCCCCAGGGTTTGTTACCCAGAATCCCTTGCAAACCTAAAAATTTGACAAAAAAAACACATTTTCCTCACATTTCTGTGGTGGAAAGTTCTGGAATCTGCGTGGATCAACACATTTCCACCCACCCAGCGTGCCCCCAGGTCTCCCAAAAAAAATGGTACCTCACTTGCGTGGGTAGGCATAGTGGCTGCGACATGAAACAGCGCAAAACGCAGCATGGTTGCACCTCAATTTCCCAGTGAAATTTAGCACTTTTCGGACAAAAAGACTACCTTTTGTTTTTGCACCGTAGCTCTGCCAGCACCTAGGGAAACCTAGCAAACCTATACATTTTTGAAAACTAGACACCCAGGGCAATTCAGGATGGGGTGACTCGTCTGCCTACCCCAGGTTTTGTTACCCAGAATCCCTTGCAAATCTAAAAATTTGACAAAAAAAACACATTTTCCTCACATTTCTGTGGTGGAAAGTTCTGGAATCTGCGTGGATCAACACATTTCCACCCACCCAGCGTGCCCCCAGGTCTCCCGAAAAAAATGGTACCTCACTTGCGTGGGTAGGCATAGTGGCTGCGACATGAAACAGCGCAAAACGCAGCATGGTCGCACCTCAATTTCCCAGTGAAATTTAGCACTTTTCGGACAAAAAGACTACCTTTTGTTTTTGCACCGTAGCTCTGCCAGCACCTAGGGAAACCTAGCAAACCTATACATTTTTGAAAACTAGACACCTAGGGCAATTCAGGATGGGGTGACTCGTCTGCCTACCCCCAGGTTTTGTTACCCAGAATTCCTTGCAAACCTAAATATTTGACAAAATAAACACATTTTCTTCACATTTCTGTGGTGGAAAGTTCTGGAATCTGCGTGGATCAACAAATTTCCACCCACCCAGCGTGCCCCCAGGTTTCCCCAAAAAAATGGTACCTCACTTGTGTGGGTAGGCATAGTGGCTGCGACATGAAACAGCGCAAAACGCAGCATGGTTGCACCTCAATTTCCCAGTGAAATTTAGCACTTTTCGGACAAAAAGACTACCTTTTGTTTTTGCACCGTAGCTCTGCCAGCACCTAGGGAAACCTAGCAAACCTATACATTTTTAAAAACTAGACACCCAGGGCAATTCAGGATGGGGTGACTCGTCTGCCTACCCCCAGGTTTTGTTACCCAGAATCCCTTGCAAATCTAAAAATTTTACAAACAAAACACATTTTCCTCACATTTCTGTGGTGGAAAGTTCTGGAATCTGCGTGGATCAACACATTTCCACCCACCCAGCGTGCCCCCAGGTCTCCCGAAAAAAATGGTACCTCACTTGCGTGGGTAGGCATAGTGGCTGCGACATGAAACAGCGCAAAACGCAGCATGGTCGCACCTCAATTTCCCAGTGAAATTTAGCACTTTTCGGACAAAAAGACTACCTTTTGTTTTTGCACCGTAGCTCTGCCAGCACCTAGGGAAACCTAGCAAACCTATACATTTTTGAAAACTAGACACCCAGGGCAATTCAGGATGGGGTGACTCGTCTGCCTACCCCCAGGTTTTGTTACCCAGAATCCCTTGCAAACCTAAAAATATGACAATAAAAACACATTTTCTTCACATTTCTGTGGTGGAAAGTTCTGGAATCTGCGTGGATCAACAAATTTCCACCCACCCAGCGTGCCCCCAGGTCTCCCGAAAAAAATGGTACCTCACTTGCGTGGGTAGGCATAGTGGCTGCGACATGAAACAGCGCAAAACGCAGCATGGTCGCACCTCAATTTCCCAGTGAAATTTAGCACGTTTTGGACAAAAAGACTACCTTTTGTTTTTGCGCCGTAGCTCTGCCAGCACCTAGGGAAACCTAGCAAACTTATACATTTTTGAAAACTAGACACCCAGGGCAATTCAGGATGGGGTGAGTCATCTGCCTACCCCCAGGGTTTGTTACCCAGAATCCCTTGCAAACCTAAAAATTTGACCAAAAAAACACATTTTCCTCACATTTCTGTGGTGGAAGGTTCTGGAATCTGCGTGGATCAACAAATTTCCACCCACCCAGCGTGCCCCCAGGTCTCTCGAAAAAAATGGTACCTCACTTGCGTGGTTAGGCATAGTGGCTGCGACATGAAACAGCGCAAAACGCAGCATGGTCGCACCTCAATTTCCCAGTGAAATTTAGCACTTTTCGGACAAAAAGACTACCTTTTGTTTTTGCACCGTAGCTCTGCCAGCACCTAGGGAAACCTAGCAAACCTATACATTTTTGAAAACTAGACACCCAGGGCAATTTAGGATGGGGTGACTCCTCTGCCTACCCCCAGGTTTTGTTACCCAGAATCCCTTGCAAATCTAAAAATTTGACAAAAAAAACACATTTTCCTCACATTTCTGTGGTGGAAAGTTCTGGAATCTGCGTGGATCAACACATTTCCACCCACCCAGCGTGCCCCCACGTCTGCCGAAAAAAATGGTACCTCACTTGCGTGGGTAGGCATAGTGGCTGCGACATGAAACAGCGCAAAATGCAGCATGGTCGCACCTCAATTTCCCAGTGAAATTTAGCACTTTTCGGACAAAAAGACTACCTTTTCTTTTTGCACCGTAGCTCTGCCAGCACCTAGGGAAACCTAGCAAACCTATACATTTTTAAAAACTAGACACCCAGGGCAATTCAGGATGGGGTGACTCGTCTGCCTACCCCCAGGTTTTGTTACCCAGAATCCCTTGCAAACCTAAATATTTGACAAAATAAACACATTTTCCTCACATTTCTGTGGTGGAAAGTTCTGGAATCTGCGTGGATCAACAAATTTCTACCCACCCAGCCTGCCCCCAGGTCTCCCGAAAAAAATGGTACCTCACTTGCGTGGGTAGGCATAGTGACTGCGACATGAAACAGCGCAAAACGCAGCATGGTCGCACCTCAATTTCCCAGTGAAATTTAGCACTTTTCGGACAAAAAGACTACCTTTTCTTTTTGCACCGTAGCTCTGCCAGCACCTAGGGAAACCTAGCAAACCTATACATTTTTAAAAACTAGACACCCAGGGCAATTCAGGATGGGGTGACTCGTCTGCCTACCCCCAGTTTTTGTTACCCAGAATCCCTTGCAAACATAAAAATTTGACAAAAAAAGCACATTTTCCTCACATTTCTGTGGTGGAAAGTTCTGGAATCTGTGTGGATCAACAAATTTCCACCCACCCAGCGTGCCCCCAGGTCTCCCGAAAAAAATGGTACCTCACATGCGTGGGTAGGCATAGTGGCTGCGACATGAAACAGCTCAAAACGCAGCATGGTCGCACCTCAATTTCCCAGTGAAATTTAGCACGTTTCGGACAAAAAGACTACCTTTTGTTTTTGCGCCGTAGCTCTGCCAGCACCTAGGGAAACCTAGCAAACCTATACATTTTTGAAAACTAGACACCGAGGGCAATATAGGATGGGGTGACTCGTCTGCCTACCCCCAGGTTTTAATACCCAGAATCCCTTGCAAACCTAAATATTTGACAAAAAAAACACATTTTCCTCACATTTCTGTGGTAAAAAGTTCTGGAATCTGCGTGGATCAACAAATTTCCAGCGACCCAGCGTGCCCCCGGTTCTCCCGAAAAAAATGGTACCTCACTTGCGTGGGTAGGCATAGTGGCTGCGACATGAAACAGCGCAAAACGCAGCATGGTCGCACCTCAATTTCCCAGTGAAATTTAGCACTTTTCGGACAAAAAGACTACCTTTTGTTTTTGCACCGTAGCTCTGCCAGCACCTAGGGAAACCTAGCAAACCTATACATTTTTGAAAACTAGACACCCAGGGCAATTCAGGATGGGGTGACTCGTCTGCCTACCCCCAGGTTTTGTTACCCAGAATCCCTTGCAGATCTAAAAATTTGACAAAAAAAACACATTTTCCTCACATTTCTGTGGTGGAAAGTTCTGGAATCTGCGTGGATCAACACATTTCTACCCACCCAGCGTGCCCCCCGGTCTACCGAAAAAAATGGTACCTCACTTGCGTGGGTAGGCATAGTGGCTGCGACATGAAACAGCGCAAAACGCAGCATGGTCGCACCTCAATTTCCCAGTGAAATTTAGCACTTTTCGGACAAAAAGACTACCTTTTGTTTTTGCACCGTAGCTCTGCCAGCACCTAGGGAAACCTAGCAAACCTATACATTTTTAAAAACTAGACACCCAGGGCAATTCAGGATGGGGTGACACGTCTGCCTACCCCCAGGTTTTGTTACCCAGAATCCCTTGCAAACCTAAATATTTGACAAAATAAACACATTTTCCTCACATTTCTGTGGTGGAAAGTTCTGGAATCTGTGTGGATCAACAAATTTACACCCACCCAGCCTGCCCCCAGGTCTCCCGAAAAAAATGGTACCTCACTTGCGTGGGTAGGCATAGTGGCTGCGTCATGAAACAGCGCAAAACGCAGCATGGTCGCACCTCAATTTCCCAGTGAAATTTAGCACTTTTCGGACAAAAAGACTACCTTTTCTTTTTGCACCGTAGCTCTGCCAGCACCTGGGGAAACCTAGCAAACCTATACATTTTTAAAAACTAGACACCCAGGGCAATTCAGGATGGGGTGACTCGTCTGCCTACCCCCAGGTTTTGTTACCCAGAATCCCTTGCAAACATAAAAATTTGACAAAAAAAACACATTTTCCTCACATTTCTGTGGTGGAAAGTTCTGGAATCTGCGTGGATCAACAAATGTCCACCCACCCAGAGTGCCCCCAGGTCTCCCGAAAAAAATGGTACCTCACATGTGTGGGTAGGCATAGTGGCTGCGACATGAAACAGCTCAAAACGCAGCATGGTCGCACCTCAATTTCCCAGTGAAATTTAGCATGTTTCGGACAAAAAGACTACCTTTAGTTTTTGCGCCGTAGCTCTGCCAGCACCTAGGGAAACCTAGCAAACCTATACATTTTTGAGAACTAGACACCCAGGGAAATTCAGGATGGGGTGACTCGTCTGCCTACCCCCAGGTTTTGTTACCCAGAATCCCTTGCAAACCTAAATATTTGACAAAAAAAACACATTTTCCTCACATTTCTGTGGTGGAAAGTTCTGGAATCTGCGTGGATCAACAAATTTCCACCCACCCAGTGTGCCCCCAGGTGTCCCGAAAAAAATGGTACCTCACTTGCGTGGGTAGGCATAGTGGCTGCGACATGAAACAGCGCAAAACGCAGCATGGTCGCACCTCAATTTCCCAGTGAAATTTAGCACTTTTCGGACAAAAAGACTACCTTTTGTTTTTGCACCGTAGCTCTGCCAGCACCTAGGGAAACCTAGCAAACCTATACATTTTTGAAAACTAGACACCCAGGGCAATTTAGGATGGGGTGACTCGTCTGCCTACCCCCAGGTTTTGTTACCCAGAATCCCTTGCAAACATAAAAATTTGACAAAAAAAACACATTTTCCTCACATTTCTGTGGTGGAAAGTTCTGGAATCTGCGTGGATCAACAAATGTCCACCCACCCAGAGTGCCCCCAGGTCTCCCGAAAAAAATGGTACCTCACATGTGTGGGTAGGCATAGTGGCTGCGACATGAAACAGCTCAAAACGCAGCATGGTCGCACCTCAATTTCCCAGTGAAATTTAGCATGTTTCGGACAAAAAGACTACCTTTTGTTTTTGCGCCGTAGCTCTGCCAGCACCTAGGGAAACCTAGCAAACCTATACATTTTTGAGAACTAGACACCCAGGGCAATTCAGGATGGGGTGACTCGTCTGCCTACCCCCAGGTTTTGTTACCCAGAATCCCTTGCAAACCTAAATATTTGACAAAAAAAACACATTTTCCTCACATTTCTGTGGTGGAAAGTTCTGGAATCTGCGTGGATCAACAAATTTCCACCCACCCAGCGTGCCCCCAGGTGTCCCGAAAAAAATGGTACCTCACTTGCGTGGGTAGGCATAGTGGCTGCGACATGAAACAGCGCAAAACGCAGCATGGTCGCACCTCAATTTCCCAGTGAAATTTAGCACTTTTCGGACAAAAAGACTACTTTCTGTTTTTGCACCGTAGCTCTGCCAGCACCTAGGGAAACCTAGCAAACCTATACATTTTTGAAAACTAGACACCCAGGGCAATTCAGGATGGGGTGACTCGTCTGCCTACCCCCAGGTTTTGTTACCCAGAATCCCTTGCAAACATAAACATTTGACAAAAAAACCACATTTTCCTCACATTTCTGTGGTGGAAAGTTCTGGAATCTGCGTGGATCAACAAATTTCCACCCACCCAGCGTGCCCCCAGGTCTCCCAAAAAAAATGGTACCTCACTTGCGTGGGTAGGCATAGTGGCTGCGACATGAAACAGCGCAAAACGCAGCATGGTCGCACCTCAATTTCCCAGTGAAATTTAGCACTTTTCGGACAAAAAGACTACCTTTTGTTTTTGCACCGTAGCTCTGCCAGCACCTAGGGAAACCTAGCAAACCTATACATTTTTGAAAACTAGACACCCAGGGCAATTCAGGATGGGGAGACTCGTCTCCCTACCCCCAGGTTTTGTTACCCATAATCCCTTGCAAACCTAAACATTTGACAAACAATACACATTTCCCTCACATTTCTGTGGTGGAAAGTTCTGGAATCTGCGTGGATCCACAAAATTCCACCCACCCAGCGTGCCCCCAGATCTCCTGAAAAAAATGGTACCTCACTTGCGTGGATAGACATAGTGGCTGCAACAGGAAACGGTTCAAATCGTACGGTGGTGAATTTACATTACCTTATTGCAAAACTACCTTGATTTTGGGGGGGGGGGATCTGAGTTTGTGGCCCGGCGCTCGGTGGTATTCTTTGGAAAGTAGCAAACCCAAACAGTTCTGAAAACTAGACACCCGGGGGAGTCCAGGGAGGTATGGCATGCGTGGGTCCCCCAATGTTTTCTTACCAAGAACTCCTTGCAAACCTTAAAATTAGGTAAAAATAGCACTTTTCCAAACTTTTTGGCGTGAGATCGCCGTGCCGGCAAAAAAGTCCTACCACCCTGCGTTCCCCTTGTTCTCCCGAGTAAAAGGATACCTCACTTGTGTGGGTGCCCCAAAGCAGAACACCCCAAAAATGAATTTTGAAAAAAGTAGTTTTTAGTCATATTTAAGTTTGACAAATTAAGCCCCCCAGCCTGAGTCACATGCCTTTGGCCCACCCACACAAGTGAGGTATCATTTTACTCGGGAGAACAAGGGAAACGCTGGGTGGTAGGACATTTGTTCCGGCAGCGAGATCCCACCCAAAAAAGTACGGAAAAGTGGGTTTTTTGACCAATATTTCAGGTTTGCAGGGGTTTCTGGGTAGGAAAACATTGGGGGACCCACGCATGCCATACCTCCCTGGACTTCCCCGGGTGTCTAGTTTTCAGAACTGTTTGGGTTTGGTAGTTTCCAAAGATGCCCGCCAAGCCCCGGGCCAAAAGCTCAGGTGACCCTCTCAAAAAATAAGATTATTTGGCTAGAGGTAAACTTTTGGTCGCCACAGTATGAATTGGGCCTTTTCCTAAAGCAGCCACTATGCTTACCCAGGCAAGTGAGGTACCATTTTTATCGGGAGACCTTGGGGAATGCTGGGTGGGTAGTAATTTGTGTGAGCCTAGTGATGCCACGCTTTCCCACACTAAAACGTGTGAAAAAACAGATTTTTTTCCAAGCACAAAATGAGGTTTGCAAGGGATTCTGGGTAAAGGAACGTTGGAGGATCCATGCAAGCCATACCTCCTTGGAAGCCCCCGGGTGTCTCCTTTTCAGAAATGTGTGGGTTTGGTAGGTTTCCCTAGATGGCTGTCTCGCACGGGGCCAAAAACCCAGGTAACCCCTCTTGCAAAAGCTGGTGAACTTAACATTTTCACCATTGTTCCTCAAAGACACACACATACAGGTTGGATTTGGCACGAGGGCGAGTGATGGTTCAGTACATAAAATTTTATAAACAAGATATTTCAAAAAAATGAAATGATCTGTCAATAAATAAATGCATAAAAACCGAACCAGTGACTCGCAACTCGTGAGCTGTAAAGCCACGACAAGGCACCAACCATTTTACAGGCCATTCACGCACCTTTCATACCTGATACAAACCAGACCATTGACAGCATCCGAATGGAAAAGCAACACATTACAACAATCACAATAAGGGACAAGGTACACCCTAATGCAGAAAGAGAAAAAAAACAACTATTACTGCACACCCATCTAATCCGCAAGCACACACACATACTGGTTGGATTTGGCACGAGGGTGAGTGATGATTCAGTACATACAATTGGATACGCAAGTAATTTCATCGAAAATGAAATACACTGCGTATAATTGAAAGTATGATAAACTGAACCACTGACTCACAGCTCGTGAGCTGTAAAGCCACGTCAAGGCACCAACCTCTTTACAGGCCATTCATACACCTTTCGTACGCGTGACACATACAAAACATTCACACCGCCAGCCGCGGACCCATCACATTTCAACACACACACCAGCAAACAGCGCCATTCAAGGGCCCATCACTTTCACACGCCCACATTTCTGACACTGCAACTACACAAAATTAAGGACTGTGTGGAGTGTCACTCAACTAGCAGTGTGTGTAGTGACCAACAGAAAGTAACTACTCACACACCGCCTGCCGAGCGCCAGTCCACCCACACCACCATCCAAGCACCAGACCATGCACACTGCCAGCCAAACACCACTCAGCGCACACCGACAGCCAACTACCACTCCACACACACCACCAGCCAAGCATCACTCCACGCACACCACCAGCCAAGCGCCACTCCACAAACACAACACCAGCCAAGCACCACTCCACACACACCGCCAGCCAAGCATCACTACACGCACACCACCAGCCAAGCGCCACTCCACAAACACAACACCATCCAAGCACCACTCCACACACACCGCCAGCCAAGCATCACTCCACGCACACCACCAGCCAAGCGCCACTCCACAAACACAACACCATCCAAGCACCACTCCACACACGCCGCCAGCCAAGCACCACTCCACACACACCGCCAGCCAAGCACCACTCCACTCACACCGCCAGCCAAGCACCTAACCATGCACTCCGCCAGCCAAGCAAAAATCCATGCACCCCCCCAGCACAACTCCAATCCATGCACTATGCCAGCCAAGCACCAGACCACGCACACCACCAGCCAAGCGCCATCCACTCACACCACCAGCCAAGCACCTAACCATGCACTCCGCCAGCCAAGCAAAAATCCACTCACCCCCCCAGCACAACTCCAATCCATGCACTATGCCAGCCAAGCACCAGACCACGCACACCACCAGCCAAGCGCCAGTCCACGCACACCAACAATCCAAGCACAATCCTGCACACACCACCATCGAAATTAGAATTTTTTAAAGAAATACCACAAATCAAATGTAGAAACCTACAAATCTGCTAACACAAATTCAAAAACTAAATGCTTTGCACTAATGCAAACCTAAAAGCAAACTAAAAAATATTACAGAAAACAGACCAGACAGTACACTTACAAGCTCAATGAAACTCCCAAAACTTCTTTTGTGTGTGGTACGATTTAAAACAAGCTGGCACACACAATACAGGATTTGAAGGACAGTCAGGACAGTGCATACGAGACTCCCTCCGCACTTCTCTTCGCCAACAGACTCTACATCTTTTAGTGGGATTGTCTTTTGCAGTTGTGGGAGGAATGTATTCTGGAAAGTGGTGATCTTTCAGTCTAGCCACTTCCTCCACCACTCCAAATCTTGGCACAGTTGCCTGTTCCACTAGTACAAGGCTGCCTATTATAGTCTCCTGAAACTTAACAAAAGGTATCTTTGACTCAGGACAAGATTTCTGGAAAACAACAAAAGCATTAAAGGATGCCAAGTGGAAAAGATGGATAGCCAACTTCTTGTACCAAACGTAAGCCTTTCGAAGAGCAGCATAAGGTTCCAACCTCTGATCTACTCTGTCAACACCACCCATGTGCCTATTATAGTCTAAAATGCACACAGGTTTACGCACTTCAGCAGTCTCACCCCGAACTGGCAGAGCTTCAGTGCTTTCGTCATGGATAGTAGTCAGCATGTAAACATCTCTCCTGTCTGAAAACTTCACAGCTAGAAGCTTCCCACATCGCAATGCAGTAGACTGTCCCAGCACAAGCCTTTTGCAAACAAGTTCTATTGGGAAACCTTTCCGGTTACTGCGCATCGTGCCACATGCAACAGTGCCCACTTTGGCCAACTCCTTGAACAAACGCACACTAGTGTAGAAGTTATCTACATATAAATGGTGGCCTTTGTTAAATAATCGTCTACCTAGTTCCCACACAATTTTCTCAGTCACTCCAAAAGTGGACAGACAAGCAGAAGTGTTAATGCTGGAATCCTTACCGGTGTACACCCTGAAATTATAAACATATCCAGTATCACTGTCACACAGCATATACAGTTTGATGCCATAGCGTGCCCTCTTACTAGGAATGTATTGCCTAAAAACCAAGCGGCCCTTGAACAATACCAAAGACTCGTCCACAGCTATTTCTCTTCCAGGTGCAAAGATCTCAGGAAAACGATCAACAAAGTGATCAAGGACAGGCCGAATCTTAAAAAGACGGTCACAATCAGGGTGATCGCGAGGCAACGCTAAATCATTATCAACAAAATGCATCATGCGAAGAAGAAGCATATATCGATCACGAGTCATAACTGCTGGAAATATAGATGTTGCCATCAAGGGACTAGTGGACCAATAAGAAGACATTGATGGCTTCCTTAGCAAGCCCATCAAAAAAGTTAATCCCAAAAACTTCGTGATCTCTTCAACGTATGTGGGAGACCAATGGGTAGCTCTAGAATGGGGCTTAAGGCTGGCACTGTGGTCCCTCAAATACTGCTCTGCATACAAATTAGTTTGCTCCACAATCTCCTGCAAAAACTCATCGTCAAAAAACAACTGAAAAAATTGAATTGGCAAAAAATTGTCAGTATTCACTCTACACCCTGGAACACCAGTGAAGTCTGGCAATTCCGGCTGCACCATGCCAGGGGCAACCCAGACGTCATCAGTAACATCAGAAGAAGAAGCCACCCTAGCCTGCAGGCCAGATGCCTCTTGCTGCACTACATCAACGGGAACACTAGCATCCCCAGATGCCTCTTGCATCACTACACCAACAGGAATACTAGCATCCCCAGATACATTTTGCATCTCTACACCAACAGGAGAACTCACATCCCCAGCTGCCTCTTGCATCTCAACATCAACAGAAGAACTCGCATCCCCAGATGCCACTTGCTGCTCAACAACAACAGAAAGACTAGCAGCACCAGATGCCTCATGCTGCTCTACAACAGGAAGACTAGCAGCACCAGATAACCTTTGGCGCACCACAGCAATGTGAAACCTTTTGGGCGCAGCCTTTACCACACTTGCCTCTTCCCGACGAGAAAAAAAGGGAAACCTTGAGGACCTAGGCTGCCGCTCACATGGCTCTTGCCTCTCTACCGGCACATCAATGTCCCTCTCTACCACAGGCACTTCATCAGCACTAGAAGAAGAATCATCATCCGATGATACCATGCGAAGAGAAAACTCACTGCCTGAATCTTCTGCACCTACCTCATGCTCCGAATCGGAGTCAGTGTCTGGACCATGGTCAGAGGAAGACTCAAAAAGCAAACTAACAACCTGCCTAGCAGTCATCCTGCGAGCAACCATTATCCTTACAAAGCAAGAAGACTACACACACAAGTGAACAACAACCTACACTGTGCAAAGTAAGAAGTAAACAAGGTAGAGTTTTCACACAAAAATCAATACACTCAAAAACAATTCAAATCTAACCAAATATAAGAACACTCACCAGCACCTACTCTGCTGAAACACAGCAAAAAGAAAGGAAATCCCACTGGAAAGAAAAAAAAAGTATAGATTAGACAAAGTACACATCAAGCAGCAATACAAAAAAAGTTAACAATCAAGAAACACAAAGCCACACAAACAGCAATAACTTCACTTTTCATAAAAACACATTCATCTAGGAAAAGTAGTACAAAAAACATTTTCTTACCAAGCACATGCAACTACACAAGCTGAAACACCAGCATTAACTGTACCACAACCTACACCAATACAAACAGCAAAAGCCTGGATCAAAAACAAAGAAGAAAAAAAAATTAATACTACATTTCACAAACAACATAACAAATGAATAAACAACACACAAATTTACCCCCAAAATAAAGGGCAAAACGGACAAAAGTACGGGTTGATTTGCCCACCGGGGGGGGGGCCAGAAAATCTAAATTTAAAATCAGACCCACCTGGAAGCGACCCTTGCCCAATGGGTCACTTCCTACAATCTAAAATAAGATCCCTGGTGCTAGTGGGGGCATTTCCACCGCGCAATCGCAATGCTGTGCGAGACCGTGAGGCAGAAATGCCCTGCAAAAAGACATCAGAAGAGAGGAAATTCACTTACCTCTCCCCTGATGCTTCTTTGCAGCCCTAAACCCCCTCAAATATCTCAAAACCAACCTAACACCTCCAGGCGCAGGAAGCAAATGGCTTCCCGACCGCCTGGGAATCCCTGAAGATGTTGGCGCGTGCTGTGCGCATTGATGTCATCAGGGATTCTGGTGGGGAGGGGGACAACAGAATTACTGTGGTTAACTGTGATGCTGGACAGAGGAACTTGCATCCTTGATTTTCACAAGCGCAATCCAAAAACAATTCCTATGACCAGGAGCTTCTTTCTCCCCATCTGCTGCTCTCATCAGTCTCTGACCATTTATACACATAAGAGGCATGTGAACTCACACAGAAGATCCCCGTTTGGCAACGCCCACCAACTAGCAGAGTGCACCATCTTTCCTAAATTTACCCACTATGATGGACAGCTCACTCAAGGGACCTGTGCACACATTGGTGCAATGGCATAGTAACACACACGGTCACTGGAGACAAAGCAAGCGCTCGAGTTGCAGCACAAATTCAGGAAAACAATCATCAGCCCAAAAACATTTGTGACCTTCCCACTATGATGGACAGCTCACACAAGGGACCCCTGCGCACATCTGTGCAATTGCATAGTAACGCACACATGGACACTGGAGACAAAGATGGCGCTCGAGTTGCAGCACAAATTCAGGAAAACAATCATCAGCCCAAAAACATTTGTGAGCTTCCCACTATGATGGACAGCTCATTCAAGGGACCTGTGCACACATTGGTGCAATGGCATAGTAACACACACGGTCACGGGAGACAAAGCAAGCGCTCGAGTTGCAGCACAAATTCAGGAAAACATTCATCAGCCCAAAAACATTTGTGACCTTCCCACTATGATGGACAGCTGACACAAGGGACCCCTGCGCACATCTGTGCAATTGCATAGTAACGCACACATGGACACTGGAGACAAAGATGGCGCTCGAGTTGCAGCACAAATTCAGGAAAACAATCATCAGCCCAAAAACATTTGTGAGCTTCCCACTATGATGGACAGCTCACTCAAGGGACCTGTGCACACATCGGTGCGATGGCATAGTAACACACACGGTCACTGGAGACAAAGCAAGCGCTCGAGTTGCAGCACAAATTCAGGAAAACAATCATCAGCCCAAAAACATTTGTGACCTTCCCACTATGATGGACAGCTCACACAAGGGACCTGTGCACACATTGGTGCAATGGCATAGTAACACACACGGTCACTGGAGACAAAGCAAGCGCTCGAGTTGCAGCACAAATTCAGGAAAACAATCATCAGCCCAAAAACATTTGTGACCTTCCCACTATGATGGACAGCTCACACAAGGGACCCCTGCGCACATCTGTGCAATTGCATAGTAACGCACACATGGACACTGGAGACAAAGATGGCGCTCGAGTTGCAGCACAAATTCAGGAAAACAATCATCAGCCCAAAAACATTTGTGAGCTTCCCACTATGATGGACAGCTCATTCAAGGGACCTGTGCACACATTGGTGCAATGGCATAGTAACACACACGGTCACGGGAGACAAAGCAAGCGCTCGAGTTGCAGCACAAATTCAGGAAAACATTCATCAGCCCAAAAACATTTGTGACCTTCCCACTATGATGGACAGCTGACACAAGGGACCCCTGCGCACATCTGTGCAATTGCATAGTAACGCACACATGGACACTGGAGACAAAGATGGCGCTCGAGTTGCAGCACAAATTCAGGAAAACAATCATCAGCCCAAAAACATTTGTGAGCTTCCCACTATGATGGACAGCTCACTCAAGGGACCTGTGCACACATCGGTGCGATGGCATAGTAACACACACGGTCACTGGAGACAAAGCAAGCGCTCGAGTTGCAGCACAAATTCAGGAAAACATTCATCAGCCCAAAAACATTTGTGACCTTCCCACTATGATGGACAGCTCACACAAGGGACCCCTGCGCACATCTGTGCAATTGCATAGTAACGCACACATGGACACTGGAGACAAAGATGGCGCTCGAGTTGCAGCACAAATTCAGGAAAACAATCATCAGCCCAAAAACATTTGTGAGCTTCCCACTATGATGGACAGCTCACTCAAGGGACCTGTGCACACATCGGTGCGATGGCATAGTAACACACACGGTCACTGGAGACAAAGCAAGCGCTCGAGTTGCAGCACAAATTCAGGAAAACATTCATCAGCCCAAAAACATTTGTGACCTTCCCACTATGATGGACAGCTCACACAAGGGACCCCTGCGCACATCTGTGCAATTGCATAGTAACGCACACATGGACACTGGAGACAAAGATGGCGCTCGAGTTGCAGCACAAATTCAGGAAAACAATCATCAGCCCAAAAACATTTGTGAGCTTCCCACTATGATGGACAGCTCACTCAAGGGACCCCTGCATAAGCATTTCATTTAGAAAAAACGACCATTCCTCAACATAGGAGGCACACAAAGACATCCAAATAATGATCCCCCAAAAAGGGGAGTGACCCTTCCCCAAGGGGCCGCTCCCCCAACAACGAAAGTGGCAAAAAAAAAAATAATTAAATCCCTAGCATTCCAGCTGCACGATTGCACGATCGTGCAGCAGGAATGCTCAAAAGTTACATCGAGGGAAAGGAAAGGCCTTTCCTTCCCCTCGATGAACGTTTCAGAAAATTCCCCCCTGCCCCAGCCGCAAAACAAACCTCTTTCCAATCCGACACGCAGGAAGCAAATGGCTTCCCTGCGCGTCGGTAAACAAAAGGAACCCCCAGTGACGTCAGCGCGCCTCGCGCGCTGACGTCATTGATGACGCGGGCGGGGAGGGCGGGGGGAAGCATGGGAAGGTCTTCCCCTGCCATCCCGGCAGAAAAGCAGAAAATCGGGCAGACTCGGGGAGAGCGCTGGCGCTTCCCCCGAGGGTGGGGCTCATGACGAGCTGGGCTCGTCATCAGCGTGCGAGCGCCCTGCTCCATGACGAGCCCAGCTCGTCATCAGCCCCGAAGGGGTTAATTGCTCTGTAGGCCAGAGTCAGTGCCTTAAATTTGGTTCTCCTTTTGACGGGCAGCCAGTGGAGACTACGCAAATGAGGGGAGATGTGATGCCTTAGTGGGACGTTTTTAATGAGCCTGGCTGATGCCTTCTGCACGTTTGCAATTTCCTAAACAGGTATGCTGGCAGACCCAAGTACAGACTGTTTGCATAGTCAAACTGCGACGTAATCACTGCAGGGATTATTGTTTTTCTGCAGTCCATTGGTAGGAAGTGAAGGTCTCTGTAGGGCCTTCATCTTCCAAAAGCAGAATGAGGAAATAAGGTCTATCTGGGTCTTACATGACAAGGTGGTATCCAGTTTGAAGCCTAGATTCCTAGCAGATGGGACAGGGAAGGGAGGGGGGTTGAGCACTGCGGGCAAACAGAGGTCGAGTAATGGGGGGAGGGCTGATTGAAGAATAGCACCTCTGTTTTATCTGTATTTAACTTTAGGCAGTTAGCTGTCATCCATGTAGAGATGGCCATAAGACACTAACTAAAGTTTGAAAATGCGGCTTCGGAGCGATCTTGGAAAGAAAACACGAGCTGTGTGTCATCAGCGTATGAGATAACATCCACACCATGTTGCTTAACCAGCAGGGCGAGATAGACATTAAAAAGGGTTGGGCTGAGGGCTGAACCCTGAGGCACTCCACAAATCAAAGCGCGACAGTTGGAAGTGTAAGGGTCCAACCAAATTCTCTGGGAGCGTCCTTCTAAGAAGGAGCTGAACCAAGCTAGGGTGGTCCGCATCACTCCAAACTGTCTAAGCCTGTCTAAGAGGATATTATGAGACACTGTGTTGAATGCTGCTGACAGGTCCAATAGCACCAGCAATGCACAGTTCCTCTTATCTATTGTCTCCCGGACAGTTTCTGCTACTTTGAGTAATGCTGTCTCAGTGCTATATCCTGCTCTGAAGCCAGACTGAGAGTCATGGAGTAGTTTATTGGTTTCAAGAAACATGGATAACTGTTTCTACACTACTTTTTTGAGAATCTTAGCAGGTGCTGGTAGAAGGGAGATAGGTCTAAACATTTTTAGTGTTGCAGGATCTGCATTCACCTTCTTGAGGATCGGGTTGAACAACAGTGATTTTCCAACTAGATGGATAAATGCCAGTTTCCAACAAGGTGTTCCAGAGCTGGTTTAGGGCAGGGTTGAGCAGTGGTGCTAATATTTTGTAAAACCTAGCCGGGCAAGGGTCAAATAGGGACCCGGATTTCGTTTTTCCAACTACTTAAGGGACGTGTCCAGGTCAAGAGGGCTAAATTCAGACAAAGTTTTTGTCGGGAAGGGGAGAGACAGTGGTGTGTTTGATGGTTCCGTCTCGAAAATGCTGCATAGATGTCTTGGATCTTCTCCTGGAAGAAGACCGAGAGATCCTCACAGAGTGTGGCAGAGAGGACTACATTGCCTTTCATTGTCTCTGTTTAAGGAACCCTTGAATAATTTTAAAGACTTCCTTAATGGAGTTGTCAGCTGATTTTATTTGATTGGCAATGTGGTCCTTAATAGTATTGCATTTTAATTTGTGCAATCGTTTTATTACCTTTCAGTATATATTTTTCACTTCAAGGTCGTAAGTTTCTTGCAGTGGCTTTTTTCTGATCAAAGTTCTGGTGTGAACCAGGGGCCAGAGGGTTTGCTCCTGGCCTGTTTCATTATTTTCATGGGAGCTATTTGGTCTAGGGCCAAACTGATCCAGTGGTTGAAGGTTACGGTGTCGCTGTTCGGATCTCCGGTCAGTATCAGAGGGGAGTTTTTTAATACCGGGCCAAGTGTTTCGGGGTTAACTTTCCTCCAATTTCTTCTAACTTCGTGTTCGGGCTTCCTAGTGTTGTGGTTCGTGGAGATTGTTAGATAGAAAGGAATAAGACAGTGGTCTGACCATGTAAGGGAAATTGGATCTTCAGTTGTTAGGGTAGGGATATTAGTAAAAATGAGAGCCAAAGTGTGGCCAGCCATGTGTATGGGCTTGTGGACCAGTTGTTTAAGGTTCAATCCTGTCAATGTCTCAGCTAATTGGGTTGCCATTCGGCATAGATCATTGTCCATGTGGACATTGAAGTCCCCCTATACTGCAAAGTTAGTATATTTTAGTGAGAGATTAGTGATCCTGTCGCAGATTTCCCATAACTCAGCGGGCTAGATGCTGGTGGCCTGTAAGTCAGCATTCCCGCAATGGTGTGAGTAGGGGAAATTGTGATTTTAAAGGACAGTTCTTCTATCAGGTCAGTGTGTTTGACCCTTTTATGTAAAATCTCCCAATCATTTCTAATGATCACCGCAAGTCCACCCCCACTCTATTACCCTTCCGTTTTTCTGAAACTATTACGTAGCCTTTTGGGATAGCCATTGAGATGTGGGGGTTAGAGCTCTCTCTCAAACAAGTTCCGTAAGGAAGATGAGATCCCAAGTTTTTGATTCTAGCAGTAGCCAAATGTTATCTGGGTGCTTGGGAAGAGATCTGCAGTTGATAAGACAGGCTTTGATTTTAATCGTTGACATATTACTGGATGTCCACAACTCTGAGGGGGTGGCTTCTTCAACGGCTTTACACTTTCTTCCGAGCCCTGTTTATTAAACTTTAAAGAGCAGGATTTACAACTTACTCCTAGGTTGTGTAGCTCATGTTCCAATATGCAGGGATCAAGACAGGTCGGCCTAGGGCAGGCTTTTGAGTTAAGCTCCAGGATTTTCTCCCTAGACAGCATTATTCGTGTGTCTGGTTGGAAATGGGCAGCGGGGCTGGCACTGGTCGCGGGCCCGTCGCTGACGGGTGCAGAGCAGACGGGCTTGCCTTAGGCGCGCCTTCAGCATGCCAGCAGCACGCCTGCTGCGGCATCCGCTGGCGGTCTGGGCTGGCTTACAATTAAGTAGTCTTTGCAGGAAAGGGCCCACCTCCGCGGAAGTGCATCACTTGCAGGGGGGGCCGAGCAATTGGTCAGGAGACGCCCTCCACTCAACCGGCACAAGATGAGGTGGACCGGGGCAATGACCAGGAGAAATGTGGCGTGGTAGAGCGAGAGTAGACGCTGCAAATACCAGGTAGGTAACTGGAAAATGGAAATTTAAAAACAATACAGTGCTATTTTAAACAATATGCTGTGAAAATTTAAAAGGCAGCAGTGCTACTATGCGATATTAAAAACAGATATGCTGACAAGCGTAGCTAACGCCTAACCAGGATAGCGTGTTTGCTGCGCATCAGGGCCGGCATACAAATAAGTAGTGTTTGTGGAAGAAGGGCCCGCCTCCGCCGTCCCCCAAAAAGTGTGTCACTGGCAGGGGGGGGGGAGGCGAGCAATTGGTCAGGAGACGCCTCCACTCAACCGGCACAAGTCTGGTGGACCGGGGCAATGCGGTACAAAAGGGGTGGTGATGGACGGAGCATCTGAACCAATCAAACACTCACACCCAGTCAAAAGATCTGGGTTTGATCCATCACCGTTCTTTAGCCCACTCTGCCACCCCAGTTCAGACATGGCTATATGCAAATCAGTCTAACCCTGTGCCTCATGGGAGCAGTCCAGCCCGAACTGCCAAGCCATGCCTTCCCTGGACCGGAAACAAGCTTCCGAGGACCAGTTTCTGGCATTACAGCCGTCTTCAGCCCAGCTTGCTTGAATCCAGTGGCAAAGTGAGCAAGGGACTCACGTCTGAGCATACCCTGCCACACTTGTGGTGGCCAAAGCGGTACAAAAGGGCGTGGTGATGGACGGAGCATCTGAACCAATCAAACACTCATACCCAGTCAAAAGATCTGGGTTTGATCCATCACCGTTCATTAGCCCACTCTGCCACCCCAGTTCAGACATGGCTATATGCAAATCAGTCTGACCCTGTGCCTCATGGGAACAGTCCAGCCCGAACTGCCAAGCCATGCCTTCCCTGGACCAGAAACAAGCTTCCGAGGACCGGTTTCTGGCATTACAACCAACTTCAGCCCGGCTTGCTTGAATCCAGTGGCAAAGTGAGCAAGGGACACACGTCTGAGCATACCCTGCCACACTTGTGGCGGCCAAAGTGGTACAAAAGGGGGTGGTGATGGACGGAGCATCTGAACCAATCAAACACTCACACCCAGTCAAAACATCTGGGTTTGATCCATCACCGTTCTTTAGCCCACTCTGCCACCCCAGTTCAGACATGGCTATATGCAAATCAGTCTGACCCTGTGCCTCATGGGAACAGTCCAGCCCGAACTGCCAAGCCATGCCTTCCCTGGACCGTAAACAAGCTTCCGAGGACCGGTTTCTGGCATTACAGCCATCTTCAGCCCGGCTTGCTTGAATCCAGTGGCAAAGTGAGCAAGGGACTCACGTCTGAGCATACCCTGCCACACTTGTGGCGGCCAAAGCGGTACAAAAGGGGTGGTGATGGACGGAGCATCTGAACCACTCAAACACAGACACCCAGTCAAAAGATCTGGGTTTGATCCATCACCGTTCTTTAGCCCACTCTGCCACCCCAGTTCAGACATGGCTATATGCAAATCAGTCTGACCCTGTGCCTCATGGGAACAGTCCAGCCCGAAATGCCAAGCCATGCCTTCCCTGTACCGGAAACAAGCTTCCAAGGACCGGTTTCTGGCATTACAGCCGTCTTCAGCCCGGCTTGCTTGAATCCAGTGGCAAAGTGAGCAAGGGACTCACGTCTGAGCATACCCTGCCACACTTGTGGCGGCCAAAGCGGTACAAAAGGGGGTGGTTATGTTAATGTTATGTTAATTGGGTTCTTCTATAGCGCAACGGCTACTCGCAATGGAGTGTCCCGGCGCTTTGGCGAAGAGGACCTTTAATGGAAAGGAAACATAACTGAGGTTAAAAGACTTCACAGTTCATAAGTAAAAAGCCAGGTTTTTAATGCCTTCCTGAAGGACATCAGGCTGGGGGCTTGTCTAAGGGCAAGAGGCAATCTATTTCACGCATGTGGGGCCAGGTAGTGAAAAGAGCGCCCCCCTTGTCTAGTTCGTTTGATGGAAGGAACGGACATTAGAAACAAGGAGGCAGAACGAAGAGCTCTGCTCGGTTTGTACAAAGCAAGACGCTTTTTGATGTACCCAGGGCCTGAGTCATGAAGAGCCTTGTAAGTTAACGTCAAGCTCTTAAACAGCACCCTTTTGGCTATAGGGAGCCAGTGCAATTCCCTCAGCAAGTTAGAGGCACTAGCTCTTCTCGGGAGACCATAGATAGCCCGAGCGGCTGAGTTTTGCACAACCTGAAGTCTCCTTACTAGGTATTTAGGGAGACCCAGATAAAGGACGTTAACATAGTCCATACGTGATCCTACCAATGCTTGGACGATGACCCTGCGATGGTTCACGGAAATCAGAGGGAGGAATTTCCTGAGCATCCTCAGGATGCCAAAGCATTTCCCAGCAAGACAGGCTATTTGGGGTCCAAAAGTCAACTCGTTGTCGACAATGATGCCCAAATTTTTGGCCTTGGTGCTTGCGTTGGCAGGGGGAAACAGATCCTGAGGCCACCAATTCTTCCAATTAGGTTCAGAGACACACCCGAAAAAAAGCAGCTCCGATTTGTCGGAGTTGCATTTCAGGCCGTGTCTCTTGAACCAATCAAAGACTGCTTCTAGGCAGCCTCTGATGCGAGTCCCATCAAACATCTCGTTCCTGTTCTGAGTGAACAAGAGCTGGGTGTCATCAGCGTAAGACACAATCTGAGCGCCAAACGACTCCGCAACCTCTGCAAGGGGGGCCATAAAGATGTTGAAAAGCAGGGGACTAAGAATAGACCCCTGAGGGACCCCCACTTCCAGGGCTGACATAGCTGCGGAGTGAGGTGGCGCCCAGATCGTTTGCCGACGGCTGGCTAGAAATGACTTAAGCCAGTTCCACACCGTCCCCCTAAGACCACACTCCCAGAGTCGAATTAGGAGGGTATCATGGGGGACGGTGTCAAACGCCGCCGACAAGTCTAACATAACCAACATGGCCTTGCCACCCGAGTCTAAGACCTCTCTAATGGCGGTGGTGACTTCCAGCAATGCGGTCTCTGTGCTGTAATTCGCACGAAACCCAGATTGCGTACTGTGCAACAAGTTGTTATTCTCGATAAAATCCGAGATAGATCGGTGCACATGTTTTTCCGCCACCTTCGCCAGAGCGGGGAGGAGAGAAATAGGCCTATAGTTGGCGTGTATGATGGGATCAAGATTAGGTTTTTTAATTAATGGAAGAATAAGGGCACTCTTCCAGGCCTGTGGAACAATGCCAAACGATAGTGAAGAATTCAAAATGGAGTTTATGGGTCCATTTAGCACAGAGGCTATTTTATTAAGACAGGAAATCGGGCAAGGATCTAAAGGGGAGCCCGATTTCAAGCCTGTCAGATAGTCTAATGAAGCGGCAGGGCTTAACTGCGGAAATTCCCCAAGAATGGGGTTAACAGAAAAAAGAGCATCAGGGTCAACAACCCGAGGCTGTTTAGAGTAAATGGCAAGGTCAGCTTGGATACTAGTTATTTTGTCAACAAAATAGTGTGCAAGTTCATCAAGCCAAGGCTTGGAATGGCTCTGAACAGGAATGGCCAAAGATGGCGACGTAAAGTCTCTAACAATTTTAAAAATCTCCTTACACGAATTGTCCGATTCATCTATCCGACGTTCGAGATAAACTTTTTTTTCACTCCAAATCAATTTATGATAGGATCTTGTCAAATCTTTAAGTTTTACTCTCTCATGAGGGTGATAGTCTTTCCTCCAAATTCTTTCTGCTCTCTTACAATGTTGACGAGCTTCTTTAAGCTTGGATGAAAACCAGGGAGCAGAAGCACGTTTGTTTCTAGCTTCAACGGCTTTCTCGGGCACGAGATCCGCCAGTGTGGTTGTGAGCCATTCCGTATAAATGGGTAGGTCAGTTTCCACATTACCGGACAAGGTGCAAGGTGAACGTACCAAAGCCTGAGGTAACGTTTCACTAGATAACAAATGGAAAGGCCTAAATGTACGTTTAGCCGGAGTCACAGAATTCAATCTGGCAGTAGAGATACTAGAGAGACTAAAAGTAATTAGGAAATGATCCGACCATAATACGGGTTGGGGGGCAAGTACATTAATCATAACCGTGGAAAAAACTTGGTCCAAAATATGGCCCTTATTATGAGTAGGATCGTGAACGAATGGAGTAAATCCTAAAGTTGCAGTAACCTCCATCAATTTTATTGTGTCGGGATTCACGACCGCGTCCATGTGTATGTTCAAATCGCCTAACAATAGGCAATGTTTAGATTTGAGACATGGCACCGATAACGCAACCTGTAACTCGTCCATAAAAGAGCCTACAGGACCAGGAGCACGATATACCAGAATACCAGTACAAGCATACTGAGGAGACAAATGAAGAGTAAAGCCAAGTGCCTCCGTATTCTGAATATTATCAACCGGGAAGGTATTGCAGCGCAATTGGTTGTTAACAATAATAGCTACACCACCCCCCGCCCAGATGTTCTGTCTCTCCTAATAATAGAGTAATTCGGTGGAATGGCGTTCGCTAGGTCTGGTGCAGAGGAGTCACTCAGCCAAGTCTCAGTAAGAAAAAGACAAGATATATCAGAATTCTCAAGTAAATTCCATATATCTAGAGCATGGCATCCAAGAGAACGAGTGTTAAGAAGTAAACAGGTAAGAGTGGTCTCTGGATAGGGGTGACTCGGTTTGTTATATAAAGGGGCTCGCCAGCCACAGACCTGACAACCTTTTCTTAGTGCCCGATGGGCCGGGAAGACAGAATGGCAGCGCCCAAGCGGCGGGCGAAGATCGGAAAGGGTCTCGGACGAATAGGAATAACACATTAAAACAACTAAAAGTACAATAATACCTATAAAATGACCAGGTCTGCCAGCCGTCCTGCCCCGTCTGCTACCGGAACGCTGACGGGCGCAGACGGGCAGGACTCTGGCACGACTCAGGCGCAGGGAAGGCGCCACCTTGCGCGTCACCGCTGCGCGTTGAAAAAGTGGAGCTTTAAGTAGGCCGGCGGAAGTAATGAAGACCAGTCGCCACGACCCGCACCAATATGGCGGCGTCTGGCTTCACTGGTTACACCAGTATGGCGCTCCCTCACCACCCCAGAACCGGACCCGCCAAACAGCGGTGGAAGGGTAAGTTTTAACGTGCAAGTGAGGGGCAAATAAGCGCTAAGGCACACAAGAAATAATAATACTAAAATCCAAATTTTAAAGTAAAGAATGCTAATTAGAAAATGCACGCTGTGCAAGTAGTTTAAAAAACAACGCGTTAGCGCCGAATCGCGCAGTCCTTAAGCGCAGAGTACACCGCCTAACCTTTCAGGCACCTATTGCCAGGGAAGGATCGTCGGGCAAGTTCCGCCTTAAGTAGGCCGGCGGAAGTAATGAAGACCAGTCGCCACGACCCGCACCAATATGGCGGCGTCTGGCTTCACTGGTTACACCAGTATGGCGCTCCCTCACCACCCCAGAACCGGACCCGCCAAACAGCGGTGGAAGGGTAAGTTTTAACGTGCAAGTGAGGGGCAAATAAGCGCTAAGGCACACAAGAAATAATAATACTAAAATCCAAATTTTAAAGTAAAGAATGCTAATTAGAAAATGCACGCTGTGCAAGTAGTTTAAAAAACAACGCGTTAGCGCCGAATCGCGCAGTCCTTAAGCGCAGAGTACACCGCCTAACCTTTCAGGCACCTATTGCCAGGGAAGGATCGTCGGGCAAGTTCCGCCTTAAGTAGGCCGGCGGAAGTAATGAAGACCAGTCGCCACGACCCGCACCAATATGGCGGCGTCTGGCTTCACTGGTTACACCAGTATGGCGCTCCCTCACCACCCCAGAACCGGACCCGCCAAACAGCGGTGGAAGGGTAAGTTTTAACGTGCAAGTGAGGGGCAAATAAGCGCTAAGGCACACAAGAAATAATAATACTAAAATCCAAATTTTAAAGTAAAGAATGCTAATTAGAAAATGCACGCTGTGCAAGTAGTTTAAAAAACAACGCGTTAGCGCCGAATCGCGCAGTCCTTAAGCACAGAGTACACCGCCTAACCTTTCAGGCACCTATTGCCAGGGAAGGATCGTCGGGCAAGTTCCGCCTTAAGTAGGCCGGCGGAAGTAATGAAGACCAGTCGCCACGACCCGCACCAATATGGCGGCGTCTGGCTTCACTGGTTACACCAGTATGGCGCTCCCTCACCACCCCAGAACCGGACCCGCCAAACAGCGGTGGAAGGGTAAGTTTTAACGTGCAAGTGAGGGGCAAATAAGCGCTAAGGCACACAAGAAATAATAATACTAAAATCCAAATTTTAAAGTAAAGAATGCTAATTAGAAAATGCACGCTGTGCAAGTAGTTTAAAAAACAACGCGTTAGCGCCGAATCGCGCAGTCCTTAAGCGCAGAGTACACCGCCTAACCTTTCAGGCACCTATTGCCAGGGAAGGATCGTCGGGCAAGTTCCGCCTTAAGTAGGCCGGCGGAAGTAATGAAGACCAGTCGCCACGACCCGCACCAATATGGCGGCGTCTGGCTTCACTGGTTACACCAGTATGGCGCTCCCTCACCACCCCAGAACCGGACCCGCCAAACAGCGGTGGAAGGGTAAGTTTTAACGTGCAAGTGAGGGGCAAATAAGCGCTAAGGCACACAAGAAATAATAATACTAAAATCCAAATTTTAAAGTAAAGAATGCTAATTAGAAAATGCACGCTGTACAAGTAGTTTAAAAAACAACGCGTTAGCGCCGAATCGCGCAGTCCTTAAGCGCAGAGTACACCGCCTAACCTTTCAGGCACCTATTTCAGGTACCTATTGCCAGGGTGGTGATGGACGGATCATCTGAACCAATCAAACACTCACACCCAGTCAAAAGATCTGGGTTTGATCCATCACCGTTCTTTAGCCCACTCTGCCACCCCAGTTCAGACATGGCTATATGAAAATCAGTCTGTCCCTGTGCCTCATGGGAACAGTCCAGCCCGAACTGCCAAGCCATGCCTTCCCTGGACCGGAAACAAGCTTCCGAGGACCGGTTTCTGGCATTACAGCCGTCTTCAGCCCGGCCTGCTTGAATCCAGTGGCAAAGTGAGCAAGGGACTCACGTCTGAGCATACCCTGCCACACTTGTGGCGGCCAAAGCGGTACAAAAGGGGGTGGTGATGGACGGAGCATCTGAACCAATCAAACACTCACACCCAGTCAAAAGGTCTGGGTTTGATCCATCACCGTTCTTTAGCCCACTCTGCCACCCCAGTTCAGACATGGCTATATGCAAATCAGTCTGACCCTGTGCCTCATGGGAATGGCAATGACCAGGAGAAATGCAGTGTGACAGAACCGGTGTAGATGCTGCAAGTACCAGGTTGGTTACTGGAGAATGGTGAGGTTAAAAATGATACAGTGCTATTTTAAACAATGTGCTGTGAAAATTTAAAAGGCAACAAAGGTCCTTAATTAAGCAAGATACAAATGGGGCAATTAATGACTTATAGACAACAATGTGTGCTATAAGAAAAATTGTCCAGCCGGACAATGATTTAATCAATGTTAATAATTCGACAAAATAAGGTGAACAATTATACAGTGGGATACAATTTTCTTGGGTTGCTGGAATGTGACGCTGAAATGCATAGTCATGTGGGTAATTTGAAGCTTGAGGAATGCAGTAAGAAGATACTGTCTTAACTTACCTGCTTGACACATGTCTTAACATCAGACACTCAATGTGATAACTATAATGCAAACCTGAATACAAACTTTAATTACTCTTAAGTTTATTATCAGGGCCAACATGTTAGAGTTCAGTGTCTCAAATGGAAAGAAGAGAACTGATGCTCAACAATTGAAATTGTTTTAAAGGTATCAGCCTACATATTTGTATTGCATATACATTCAATGTTAGATAGTTAAGTAGTAGCAAGAATATAGATGGCATATAGTACTCCTAGATATACATTCTAAGCAAGCCCATGAAACAGGTGGTACTAAAAAACAAATTTCAGATTTGGGAAGATATCAGGAGAAGCAGATATCACAAGTAGCAGGCCGCAGAGACCATGGCTTAGGCCTAGACCGCCAAAGTTTGATGACACAATAAAAAAGATGCACCTTGAGGACACCTTTCCCGTTGCAAACCAGTTACCTCTTCCATTGTGATGCAGGTTATTGATCTTTGGTTTATGGCAGCAACAGTGCTTGAAATTGTTGATACATACCATTCCAACTCACATTAGGAAGAGGTGACTTTTCTATGCCCGCTCATAATTGTAGTTTGAAATGGATTGGAAAACATCCTTCGTGAGTTGGAAAGGCATTTCTGACCTGCCGAATGGATTTGGTACATAAAATAGAGCCCTTTTGCAGTTTCAAACTCATCGATTTTGTAAATTACAGCGTTTGTGAAAGCGATACAAGCTGTGTACATCTGGCCCTAAATATGGTCTCAAAGTCTTGATATCATAAATGGCTTTGAGAAGATCCTGAATGAAGCAGCACCTGCACAGGTCATCTATTGATCATTGCTTCATCTTCCAAAGAAAGCACTAAGTACTGAATACTTCTTTCAAGCTGCACAGTAGGAGAAACTGTCCTTCCAATAGATCCTTGTGAAGTTTGCCATAATACCCACAACACATCACATGTGAAATAAAGAAATCCATGCAAACCAAGCCCCACCTTCAATCAATCAATCAATCAATCAATCAAGCAAATTTATATAGCGCGCTACTCACCAGCTAGTCTCAAGGCACGGGGGGAGAGGGATCTGCTACTGCTCGAATAGCCCAGACTTGAGTTGTTTCCTGCGGAGGCGGTCAGAGCCATCCGAGGTGCACCGTGCCAAGCTGACAGACTTCGTCCTTGCAGCCAGGAAGGAGCAGATCTATTGGCGTTCATATTATTAGATTCTTACATCGTGTAGGTGTTGGATGAGCATGGGGTGGGAGACCATGTTAAATGCTGCAGAGAGGTGCAGGAGGATGAGGATCTCCATTTCTCCTCTACCCAAAGTCATGCAGTTGCCATGCCACTGTTGTGAAGAGGTCAGTGTCTGTGTTGTGGTTGTGTCTAAAACCAAACTGACTGGTTTTGAGGAATTGGTGGTTCTTGAGGTATCCTGTTAATGATTTTCTCAAAGATCTTGGCTGCGAATTGTAGCAGGGAGATTGGTCTGTAGTTGGTGAGCATTGAAAGGTCTGCAGAGGGTTTCTTATCCAATGAGAGGATAGTTGCATGTTTCAAAGTGTCTAGGAAGGTCTCAAAAGTGGTGGAGCATTCAGAATGGTTGTGAGCAATGATCTGGTGTGTTGAAGTCCACTGGAGTTGGAGTTGTGGGGGTAGGGGTCTGATGGGGCTTCATGATGGTAGCGTGTTGTTTCAGAGTCATGATTGGCATGTGGTTTGTATTGGTTATTTAGAAAACATTGGGATGCCTTTGGCGAGGTCTAGCGAGTCTGGTTGTGGGATTAAGTTGCTGTAGATGGCAGAGATTGTATTGCTGAAATATTAAGAGTTTAAAAGGTCTTGAAAGAAAGTAATTGAGTTGGTGACAACCAATGACGAGGCGACATATATTATGATGGCGAATATTTCCTTGCTTCTGTTGGTGCTGGCATGGATGCGGTCTGCCAGAGTGGTGTGTTTGATGGACTGGATCATTTGGTGATAGTATCTCATGGCGGATTTGAATGCGCTCTTGTATGTATTGTCCTAGGTTATTCTCCACTTGTATTCCAGTTATTTTCAGTGATGCTTCATCATTCTGAATTCCTCCATATACCAACTGGCTAAGGGTCTACATCTTGTTATGCGTCTGTGTTTGTGGGGGCCAGGAACCATCACAGAAGGACATCTAATTGTTGAAATTATTGATGGTTTTGTTGAGGCTGTTGCTGTGGGTGTTGAGAGAAGTGGTCAAGTCTTTGTTAATGCTGCTGTTCCAGTCTCGGTAGACCATCTGGTGGTAGTGCATATGCATTGAAACAGAATGGGGATGCTTAACTTGACAAGAACATGGTCTGCCCAATAGTCTGGTGTGGGTTAGTTGACTTGGATGTTATCAAAGGTTATGAAACTAGGGTACAGGAGGTTACAGGAGGTTTCCAGTGACGTGGGTAGTTCACTTTAGTTTTTGGGGCAAGCTTTAGAGCCGAGGTCGGCAATGTCTTCCAGGTGGAAGTTCAGGTCTTCAAGCAGGAAGCAAATTTTAGCATTTTGGGCGAGTGGTGGCATGAAGCCTGTGATGGTGTTGGTGAATTCGGTGCATGGTCCTGGTGGCCAGCAGAAGAGAGTGCCACTTAAAGTGAAGTAAGCTGTCATGTGGCCCTTGAACAACAGGTGTTCCATGTTGGAATATAGCATATCCATGGAGATGGTGCAGCTGACGGCGCTCTTGTGGATAATGTTGATTCCACCTCCAAAGGCTTGGCAACTCTGTCTTGCCTGGCATTCTTGTAGCCAGTGGGATTTCCGACGTGAGGAGGGTAGGGGCAGGTCTCTCGAAGGATTCTGCGTGCAAGACATTAATATGCTCTGCTCCTAGCTTCAAGGAGCCTGTAGTTACCCGTATTGGGATCATTATCCAGATTAAGGTACAATTAATGATTTATTCTGACCTGATCTTTTGACCGATCACCATGACATTACAAAATAGTAAGGAATCTAGTCAATTTTGTAATGTATTTAGATATTCTGGGTCCTGAGGAATTGCAGCTAGATCTGATTGGACTTACATAGGCGAGAAACATGTTGACCATATTCAAGCTTATCATATTGTTAGTCTTATTAGGACCATTGCATCTTGTGTAAGCATCACATTTTTTAAGTAGGGTAGTGAGTTCAATCAATAAAGTTAATTGACAATGAGCAACACTACACCTATTTTAAAACACTGCTGTTAAAACTAACCCTGGGCCGGGCTGGCGGAGCGGGACTATGCGGAGGTCCACGGAGTTGGGGACAAACTCCATGGAACTCTGCTCTGCTCCACCACGTGCCTCCAATTCTTAATAGGGTGGGGTGGAGGCGGGGGCTGGTCAACTCTGCCCGCAGTTAGTTAAAACTCTTTCAAACACTACAAAAATGACCACCCTTTCACCTCGACTTCATCACACGGCATATACAAAAAGATCTCCAGAAAAGAGCCCCCTCGTGGGGGCCCAGTGGGCTTTGCAGCTTTGGCCTGATAAGAAGCTTTCCCAATGATGAACAACACAAAGCCCATTCTTGAAAATAGATGGGGTGATGTCAGGTGCTGTCCAATCAGGTTAGCTGAGTAAAAGTAGGTCTATAGCATCGTGCAGCAGGTCCCAGATCTCTGTGGTATGTCTGGTGAATAAGAAGGCATTGAGGAGCATGCATGTGAACACAAGGGGGCCCATTAGGATGGCGGGTGGCTTGCTCCCGCAAGGCTGGCGGTAGCCACCGGCGGCCTGGCGGGGGCAATCCGCCCACCATCCGCTCCGGAATGACCCCCGCCATGTTAGTATGGCTGGGGGGTCCGCGGCGGACGGAAAGACCGTCCGACGCTTTTCCGCCCCGTTCGCCTTGCGGCCGGTGCGGAAAAGGGTTTATATGGTGGCGGTGTCTATCAGACACCGCCAGCCATATAAGCATGGGCTTTGAACAATGCCCATTGCCGCCACGGAAAGACATGCGGAGACTCCCTGCAGGGGCCCGTTGCAGGCCCCCAGGGACTCTGGGGTGGTGGGGGATGCACATGGGGGTACCTATGGTACCCCCAGCAGTTCCATGCACAGCATGGCAGGCACCGCGCGGTCCCTGCCATGCTGTGCATGGAAGTGCACAGCATGCCTTCCTGCCATTGTGGCGGGCGGTGCTGAATGCTGAGTGCACCGCCCGCCACAATGGTAATGGTAATGCAGTATGCACCCGCCACTGTGGCAGGCACATCCTAATGATGCCCACAGGACCCCCGCCCTTATGGCGGCCGATCCATTTCACTGACAGGATGGTGGGCGCCCGCCATCCTAATGGACCCCTAGGTGTTGTGTGGGTGGTTGCAGGACTATGTGAGTGTGAGAGAGTGGGTTGTTAGATGCTGGTGGTGGGGGCACAGTGAAATTTAGATGTGGATGAGTTCATGAAAACTTGCAGGAAGCACAGGAGAATGCTCTGTCTGTGTTGTGTTGTGCAGTGAGGCAGCAGTGTGGAGAAGGGTGGCTGGGTTTGAAGGCACAGAGAGTCACAGTGGGGTAGTAGCGGGAAGCAGGAAGACTAGAGGTACCTGGCTCCGGGCACTGTCCAGGCGAGTATGGGTGAAGATAGACTGCTTTGGCATGCCTTCGACGTCATTATGTGGGTCTTGGGAGAGAAAGCAGTGATGTCCCTTCCTGTGCACATGAATGATGGGAAGTCCAGTGAGGTCACTGTCTATCCAAATGGATGATGGGAAATCCAGGGTTGTCACTTCCTGTGCAGATTGATGATGGAAATGAGTCATATTACCTGGCTTCTTTAAGCAACAATTTTGGTGGGAAACCAGTGCGATCACTTTCCATGCAGATGGACGATTGGAAATTATTCGATGTCACTTCCTGTGCAGATGAATAATGAAAAAGTATTGCTGTTTGCTCATGTGACTGGATATTGTGTGTTTGGAAGCATACCTGCATGCACTGCTGAACTGTCACTCAAACTTCAAACCTATTAGCATTTCCAATGTATATTTTACATGTTGTTTTATGTGGCAGTTATCACCAAGTATGGAATTGTACACATAGTGCAATTTCACAACCATAGACTGGAGATAGAAATAACTGCTCATTTGGTGTGAGGCGATACAAAAGGGGATGTGAGGGCTTTGGAACATGGTCAGAATTGTCTGCTTTTTTAATATTTCCTGACCATGGCCCTATCTGCAGGTTCACTCCCATACCTTTTGCCTTAACCCCTCCGGTTTTCTGAGCCAGATTTTGTTGACTTTTACTACTCTGCACTTTAACACTGCTAACAAGTGCTACAGTGTTTGTGCCCACTCCTTAAGAATTAACCTACACTTGATTGACACATTTCATTTAATTTACTTATAAGTCAGTAGTAAAGTTGTACAATATGTACCCAGGGCCTGTAAATAAAAAATCCACTATTGTGCCTACAGCCCTTATTTAGCCACACATTTAAGTAGCCCTTTAAAGTATGTCTCAGGCCTGCCATTGAAGCCTACAGTGCAATTTTAAACATCCAATTTTACTTGAGAATATAAACCTTTGGCAGGCCGAAACCTCTGTTTTTAATACTTATAAGTCACCACTAGCCTAGGTCTGAAACATCCCATAGCGCAGTGTCTATTGTATTTAAAAAGCTGGACATGTATTTTTAAGTTTTAAATGTCCTTCTTGTGAAAAAACCCTAAATTCATTTTTCACTACTGTGAAGCCTACTACTCCCCCAGAATAACATTGTGTTATCTTATTATATTTAAGTAATGCTAAGCTTTGATTATGAGTAGGTAGACATGTTTTGTTTGGACTCAAATGTATTGTAATTTTAAATCCTCTTTAAGCGTAAAGTTGGATTTCCGATTACGGTTTTGAAAATTAAATTCCACTTTTAGAAAGTTAGTATTTTCCTGTCCTAAACTTTCTGAGGCTTTTTGAGACGGATCCATGAACCTGGGCCTTTTAATTGCCCCCCATCAGGAATGCATATCAGGCCCAGACAGTGAATAATGGGACCTGGTTGTAGCTTTGACAATGCCATCCTACCAGGACAGGAGAGGCAGAGCTACTTTCCTGCTCTTTATTCATTTCAAAGGGCCTGCCTCAAAGAAACTTGACGAACACAAGAACAAGTGTCACCCTACTCACTAGGAACCAGGGTATTTCATGGGTAACAGAAACAACGGTTCCAGCGGAAAGTTAGGCTAATCTATAATAATAATCAAATGCACAATCGCAATCACAAAAACGGGTTTTGGTGATGTCAGAAAGAAAGAGGGCCTTGCAGACTTTATGTTCACATTAATTCTTTTTATCAGATTTGTAAAATTCAAATTTATATCTACACAGACCAAGAAAAAACAATATTGATTTTGTGTCCCCAAGTGAAATGGAACCATAAAACAAATGTGTACAGCTTGGTTTCCACAATTTTTTAAAAAGGCGACCAAAGATTAACTTAGTAATGATTCCAGCTTCTGTGTACAATAGTCAGAGCTGTTAAACTGGTTCGCTTTCAAATACAGTTGACGGCGTTTCGACTCTTTTACAGTGCAGGGTCTCTTCAGGACCAAAGGATATGGGGACAATCTAATGATCAGCAAAAGAAAAGAAGGCATACGCTTAGAATGCTATATGTCAGCTAGGATCCTTTAAAAAGGGCTTAGATGGAATAATGAGTACCTGATGGCGATTGTTTAGCCTTGTGAGACAGTAAAATAAGTGAGACACCGGTAAAGTGAGAGTGGAAAAGGGGAAAACTCACACAGGGACCCGGTCGGGTGCTGCACATGTGAGAATACAAAAGTGGTATGGATCAGTAAGCTGAAGATTGACTTTTGAGGTATTAATGAACTGTGGGTTATAGAGAAAATGGTTGTATTAACCCCGTACGAGAGACAAACTGGTGGGCTGACAAACAGTCTTAATCATAGGTTGCTCAATCATGGTGGATGGCAGAAGTACATGACCCCCTGTAATAGTGAGCATGATGTGTATGAGTATTGAGCAATACATCTTTGAATAATTGACCACAACAATGTTAAACAGGTGCAAGCAGGCTTACCACTTAATGTAGTAGTGATGGAGCAGATTCTTAAATTTAATTGAACTAGCCGCGGGACCAATCGTGCCACAGGGATAGTATTACTTGGTGGGGTAGTGACAGCCCAACTCCCATCCAGCATTCTAAACAAGGGTTTCAGGGGCGGCGTGTTAGTGATGATAGCAGTGAGGTCTCTCTGCACTGTGGTTGATTATGGTAGAGAAGGGAAGGGAAATAACTAACTTTTTCACCCGTAGTCCTGTGACAAATGAAACAACCTTGATGACAGATGCCACTCGTCTCTAATGTGGTCTTAATGTGTATTGTACTGCACGTGTGGACTGCAGGGCACTGTAACCCATTAAGGTTTGCACCAAGTGTGGGTGCCGCCTTCCGTCTTCACTGTCGCATAAACATGCTAATCCAAGGGCGCACTGTTATCTCGGCCCGCCACATGCGTAAGGCACTTAATATATGCAATAAGATGGCTAAATGCTAATAATGCGTGATGGCAATGGTCACCTTAACCCGTTTTGTGATTGCGATTGTGCATTTGATTATTATTATAGATTAGCCTAACTTTCCGCTGGAACCATTGTCAAAGAAACTTGAGACCTGGTGTTTGTCACCCCGGACATCTTAGGACCTGGGCACGGAAGAAGGAAATTCCAATCCCATCTGTGGAGGGTAAATGGCAGAAGCTGGCACCTGGTATAAATATTGCACCCTCACAGACTCTCTTCAGTATTCTTCTGGACCTTCACTTGCAAATGACCCTTCCTAAGCTCTGATGGTTTCTGCTGGAGTGAGTAACTGACCCCGAAGAGGTGCCTCCAGGTCCTGGACCATTGGTGTGGAATTAGTTAAGATACTTCACTAAAGTTTTGGGCTCTTCGCAAACACTAACAGGCCAGTTCATGCCAAGATCATTCTGCCCGTGCTGACTGCCAATGCAAAGCTCTGTTGAATTTGACTCTTCAGATTACAGCGACCACCAGCGAAGACTAGCAACATAAGATCTGCCCCTCATGCTACAACATCGACAGCCATGATGACTGACAACATAAAGCTTCTGCAATGACTGTTCATGATGCCCAACAGGATATTCACACTAAAGAAGCGAGCATCCAAGATATCCGGCTTGCTCTTCACACTACGTCGACGACCATCCATGACGATCTCCCTGCTCCTCGTTGCCTCCTCCATGGTGAACTGTACTCTTTGCACTTGACTTTAGAAGGAAACTTTTTCAGCAGAACAAACTTGGTTCCTGTTTTTGGCCCATGCTCCATCATGTTTGGCCTGACCTTGTGAGTTCCATCTGGCCTCACACAACCACACGATAAACACAAATGGCGATTTGTGCTCTTAGGTGCTATTCCCAACTTGAATCGTTCAAATTGCATGCCTCCATTTCTAATGACTGGATTTTAGTGTTAAATAATCTTGTGTTGTTTATTCATTTTATTACTATTTTTGGGCTGCATGCATACTTTACACATTGACTCTAAGTTAAACCTGATTGTTGTTGTGCCAAGCTACCAGAGGGTTAAGCACATGTTAATTTAGTGACTCTTAGTGGTTTACCCTCACAAGGTGTTGCTGGGATTCTGTCGGTTCAGAGAACTATGATTGGGATCATGGAACTTTAGTAGGCAGGGACTGAGTCATCCTACCACCTATGTACACATGAGCCTGGGGACCGACTAGCTATACTGTCTCACTTGCTCCACTCCAAGAGGAACAAGTGATTAGACACCCCAAAGCAGAACACTCCCAACCCTCTCAGGAATTGCAGTTGCAGGACACACCCTTTTGCTCTCACTCTCGTACCAGTCGAGAATAAGATTTCACAGAGAAACGAGAAAAGTTTTACATGTTTATTTTAACTATCATTCTCTAGTATGCACTATACATGCCACAACAAGTAGAAAAATGCCTAACACAAATACAGTTAGCATAGCAAGTAGTCTGTAAATCATAAAAGGTGCTGTCATTATATACAACAGTATAGCCTAACTTCCCTCCCCTTCTATCGACGCACAATGATTGTATATTAGAAGATCTCTGGGTGTTAGCAGCAGACCCCTTATTTCAGTCTATAGATGGAAGATCTACATCACAGGTGCTGTCAGGCTCCCTTCTCTGGAAAGATCCCCATCCTAGTGTGTGTTACCCACCCGTGTATACCTATATGACCAAAATACATGTTCACAAACAACAATTGCATCCGCATGTGTTGCCTATGTGCTAGGGCCTGACCAGTAGAGAATATAAGGGACCTTGTTGTTCAGCCTTGTCTGCAGTGATCCCAGAAAAGAACAGAACACAACGACAACAGCATGTTCTGCGTGAAATTTGCAGTGTGGCACAAAGCAAAATGTGTTTATGTAGTAAAGCGTGCAAAGCAGACGACGGTCTGCCACGGGCTCATGCTCACCTAGGGAAAACGACAATGGCCACATGGACCACTTGAAAAAGTTATGGCTGTTGCTTGAAAAGGACACCCCCCCCCACAATCAAAAAACAACTTTCTCACACTATTGCTCCCCCATCTCATCTGTTACTAACTCCTTGAAAGACATTTTGAAAACAATCAATGAACTCTTCAATACTGTTGCTTGTATGGCCAGGGTTTACCCTTTGTGAAAGTCATGCACTGTATTTTTTATCTAACAATTAAGACATCCAAACTGTTTTCGAAATCTAACATTAACAGTTTATGTGTTCTTATCCATACCTTTATCCCAGACAGTAGAGTTTCTATAGACAGTCTGCTTTCTCTCTCTGATGGTGTAAGTCTCTCTGATTTGGTTTCTAATACTCATGACTCAGTCAAAGCTTCTACAACGGCCATTAAAGCAGGTTCCTCTTCGAATGTGTCACCTACCAACATATGGCACTTGCTTTCAGACACCATCATTCTTGCTGTGGCCATATTGTGCAATGACTCATTCTTATCTGCTGCTGTTGCTTCTACCTGGAACGGCAAACAATGGTCTGCTTACTGTAAAAGCCTTTAGCTGACCTCCCTACCTGGGGCAGCAATAAACCTATTTCCCTTTGCTCATTAAGTAAAAGTTGCAGAAGGGAATCTAAAGAGCACAGTTATACTTTTGTCACTAATGACCAAAAAAACCTTGACCCTACAAAATCTGGTTTCAGAGCCTTTCATCGTTTTCAGGTCACAACAATATCCGGTATGGATCAGATCAAGTTAGAATTGTCAATGTTATTCTTCTGAACCTATCCACTGTGTCTGATACCATGTGGTATGCCATTGTCATTATGAGACTGTGAAGCCAGTATTCATGTCATCTTTGACTGGCTCAAGTCATTATAAAAGTGATCTCTAGCAGTCACCTTACAAATTTCAATTCTTCCACCATGCCTTTACTGTCGAATCCCACTTTGCTCCTCTCTGATCCCACCCTTGTTTAACCTTTACGTGCTACCCCCTTGTAAAATTTGATTCATTTACTCATTCAGAATCAACCTTACGTTTTATTTTGATGACACTCAACTCTTTTCAAGAATAAACTCCAACCCTCTTCAGTTTCAGTCTACTTCTCAAATCCTACTTTATAGCTGTGGCTGATTGGATGCACTGTCTATGTAAGGCTAATATGAGTAAATCATCCCCATCATGGTCTCATGATTTTGGTCTCTGTCCATAGTCTAAATCTGGAGGGGCTTCAGGTGAGAAGATCTCCATCAACTTTTCTGCTCATCATAGGTTGACAAAGTCAATTCTGTTAGCTTTTTTCCATCTTTGGTTAAAAGTTTGACTTTCATTCCTGAATTTGACAGTTACCTGGATATTGTGTCATCATTGACTCAAGACTAGATTATGGTAACGCATGGTAGAAAGGCATCCCCTATTTTTGTTGCAACGACTGCAACTACTTCAAAATTCTGCAGCTTGTCTACTCTTCCGCCCAAGCTCTGCACTCGCAGTCTGTTTACACTGATTAACTGTTGCTTGACTAGCCAGATTCAAAGAACTCTGCATCTGCCGAAGAGCCATATTCGGCAATAGTCCACTTTTCATTAAGACGTTTTTCACTTAATACTCTTCACCATGCACGCTTCCAATGCTTTGTTTTGCATACTCCCAAATGTCACAGATCTACCAAACAGGAGCCTTCTTTTGTAGACTTTAATCTTTGGCGCTCTTTCTCTTTGCCTTACCTTTCTACAACTGAGCATTTGGCTGACTAATTTTGAGGTTTCAGTGCTCTTGCAGTTCTTTCAACACCAGGACACCATCTTTTTTTGCTATGTATGTGTGTTTTAAATATCGGCAATGAAGAAATAAGCACCTAAAAAGTAAATACATAAGGAAATATAGCTTACGACTGGTATGTCACTGCTTGACATTATATGGCGTGCAAGTCCTAATTTCTGCCAATTTTTAACTTGAATTTTGTTATGAAACAAATAACTTACAAAAAGGTCTTTAAGGATTTGAACAAGAAAGTGTTCATGGGTCATAGGACATCGGCAAGTAAGAGTTAAATTATATTTTAGGGAAATTATGCATGCAGCAGAGGTGATCAATGCAAGGGATGTATCTTTCAGGCAAATGAATGCAGATGTGAATAATAATGATGCTTGCCAATATCAAATACATGTCTGGGACTTTATCGGATCAAGAGATAATGAGTTTAATACCGTGCAAACCTTCGAAATGTCAACCATCACCTTGTGCCATAGTTAACAAATAGAGTTCTACCAACTGTGAAATTTTCATGATGATACGATCTGAGATAACTGATATACTTCAACAGAGCGAGAAGAGAGTTACGGTTTGGGTCTTTTTCCTGCCATCCCTTAGATTTCAGCGAACTTTATCTGGATGTAGGTGACCTTCTCGAATCCATTAGCAAGCCCTGTCATAACTGTCTCCATGTAGAAAATGTAAATTAATCTGTCAACAATACCCAAAATATTATGCAATGTTTACTTATTTCCAGTCTGTAAACATCCATCATGTAAAACCCCATGTGATCAAGTCAGATGGAATATTTATTTTTGCTTCAAATGAAAGCGGTGTGCGCAGTACCGTGCCTCTTTGGCGTCCTTGTACTGTGCTAACTGGCTGTGCAAATGGTACTGCTTCAAATAATTCAGGCAAAGACATAACAAAATGTGAACTGTTAATTTAGAAGTGAAATCTTTTATTAGAAAATAGTGTCTCATTGCGGTTTGGTTTAGTAAGCATTACTAGACTCTGCATTAATGAAAGTGGTTGTTGCATTGCAGAAAAATTGATGTTTATTTGTGGTGCGTTGTCCATGAGCTACAAGCTTTCATTGCCATATTTTTTTTGTAAAATGTTTGAAATTCAGATGCAATCCATAGTGTAGGAAGCCAAATCTCTATGAACTACAGAAACAATAGGTATAGTGTGCAGAGAGTCCCGTGGATCACCATAAGCTTTACATAGGCTAAAGTAGATAATGCTAATGTTGGCATTGGTTGACGCGGATGCTAGCGGGTACTGACAAAGCATGCCGGAACGCCGGAACGCCAGTGAAGCTCCGCACAAAGGGGCATATTAACAAGGGCTTTATCGCTGCTTTTTTGGCTTTAAAAGCCAAAGAAGCGGAGATAAAAATATCGCCCTATCAACAACCGGGTGCTAACATGCAAAATCGCATGTGAGCACCCTTTTTCACTACGCTTCCCTTTGCATCTCTAATGAGATGCAAAGTGGGCGTTCCAGAGCAAAATAACAGGAGAAGAGTCGCTAAACGACATTTCTCCTATTATCAAGCTTCATGCTAACCCTGTTAGAGACATAAAAAGCAGTGCTAACCATGATTAACGCTGCTTTTTTACATCTGCTCATTTTCAGACTTAGCCATGTAATCCAATGTGAGGTGAATTACATGGCAAGTTTCACCATGGTCAATCAACAAGGATATCCCTATCCTTGTAGCTTTATCGCTGCATTACCAGCGATAACCTCCCAAAATGCCGCTATTGCTGGATTTTTTATCGCCTAGGCGGTTAGCATTGTTAATAACGCGTTAACCGGGCGATATTATCCAGCGATAGTAGGCGTTAAAAAAATTAACCCTATGTGCCCTTAGCGTTAATTTTCCCTGTTCCTTGTTAATATGCCCCAAAGTTTGTCTCCTGGCTCCATGTTTACATTCTTGATTACCCTAACTTCTGCTAGGCAAGGAAGTAGAGCGATTATGCCCCAGAGCAGGAGTTCAATCAATCAATCAGGAGTTTGTTAAAGCGCGACTACTCACCCGTAAGGGTCTCAAGGCGCTAGGGGTGGGGGGGGAGTTGGGGGGGTGCAGGTTCCATTCCATCAAGGAGGGGGTCTGTCGAAGAGCCAGGTTTTGAGGTTTCTTGCGAAGATGGGGAGCGATGTTGTCTGTCTGAGGTGGAGCAGAAGGGCGTTCCATGCTTTGGCCGCGAGGAAGGAGAAGGAGCGGCCTCCCGATCTGGTCTTTCTGGTGCGGGGGACCACAGCGTAGGAAAGCTGGGCTGATCGTAGGGTCCTTTGGGGTGCGAGGAATTTGAGTCGGCTGTTCAGGTATGCTGGTCCGGTGCCGTGGAGGGCCTTGTGTGCGTGGGTGAGCATCTTAAAGGTGATTCTCGCCTCAAAGGGGAGCCAGTGGAGTGTGTGCAGGTGCTGGGAGATGTGGCAGTGTTTTGGCAGGTTGAGGACCAGTCTTGCGGCGGCGTTCTGGATGTTCTGTAGCTTGCGGATGAGGTTTTTGTTTATGCCGGCGTAGAGTGCGTTGCCGTAGTCGAGTCTGCTGGGGACCAGGGCGTGAGTGACTGTCTTTCGGTGTTCGAGGGGGATCCATTTGAAGGTCTTACGAAGGAGGCCGAGGGTGTGGAAGCAGGAAGATGAGACAGAGTTGATCTGGCGGTCCATTTTGAGCTCGTAGTCCAGGATGATTCCCAGGTTGCGTGCGTGGTCTGTGGGGGTTGGCGGGTTTCCGAGGGCGGTGGGCCACCAGGTGTCACTCCAGGCGTCGGGGTTTGGGCCCATGATGAGTACTTCTGTTTTGTTGGTGTTTAGTTGTAGGCAGCTGTTTTTCATCCAGTTGGCGACGGCTTCCATGCCTTCTCGAAAGTTGCGTCTGGCGGTGTTGGGCTCGTTGGATAGGGAGAGGATGAGCTGGGTGTCGTCTGCATACGACACGATGTTGAGTCTGTAGGTTCTGACGATGGGGGCAAGTGGAGCCATGTAGACGTTGAAGAGCGTCGGGCTGAGGGAGGAGCCCTGGGGGACTCCGCAGGTGATAGGTGTGGGGTCCAAGAGGAAAGGGGGGAGTCTGACCCGCTGCGTCCTGCTGGAGAGGAAGGAGCAGATCCAGTCGAGGGCCTTGTCCTGGATTCCTGCATCGTAGAGTCTGCGTATTAGGGTGCGGTGGGAGACTGTGTCGAACGCCGCTGATAGGTCGAGGAGGATGAGGGCTACTGTTTCTCCTTTGTCCAGTAAGGTGCGAATGTCGTCTGTTGCGGCGAGGAGGGCGGTTTCCGTACTGTGGTTTTTTCTGAAGCCGGATTGGGAGGAGTCGAGGATGTTGTGTTCTTCAATGAATGTGGCGAGTTGGCTGTTGATGGCTTTCTCGATGACTTTCGCTGGGAACGGGAGCAGGGAGATGGGTCTGTAGTTTTTGAGGTTGGTGGGGTCCGCTGAGGGTTTCTTTAGGAGGGGGTTGACCTCGGCGTGTTTCCAGTCATCGGGGAATGAGGCGGTCGCCAGGGAGCGGTTGATGGTTTGGCGGAGCATGGGTGCGATGGTGTTGGCGGCTCTGTTGAAGATGTGGTGGGGGCAGGGGTCCGTGGGGGCCCCTGAGTGGATTGACTTCATTGTCTTCAGTGTGTCTTCGGTGGTGAGGGCTGTCCAGTCATCAATCGCTGGTTTCCGGGTGTCGGGGGTGGTTGGTGAGGGTTCAGTGTGTTGGTTGTCTTCGTCGAAGTTGTCATAGATGCTCTTGATTTTGTGGTGGAAAAAGATGCTGAGTTTGTCGCAAAGGTCTTGTGAGGGAGGGATGTCGGTAGACTCGCTGGTGGGTTGGGCGAACTCCTTGATGATGCTGAAGAGTTCCTTGCTGTTGTGTGCGTGGGTGGAGATTCTGTCTTCAATCGCTTTTTTCCTCGTTTCTCTGATGAGTTGATGGTGGGCGTTGGTGGCGGCTCTGAAGTTGTTGTGGGCTTCTGTGGATTTGGTGTTTCTCCAGGCCTTTTCGAGGCGGCGGCATGTGCGCCTGGACTCTCGAAGTTCGGTGGTAAACCATCTGGCTTTCTTGGCACGGGTATTGTTGTTTTTCTTGAGGGGGGCTATGGTGTTGGTGCTGTCCGAGACCCATCTATGCAGGGTTCGGGCTGCGGTGTTGGGGTCGTCGTTTTCCGCGATGGTTGGGGTGGAGTTGTTGAGTGAGGAGGTGAGCTGGTCATCGGTGATTTTGGTCCAGTTTCTTTGTGGAAGCAGGTGCTGGTGTCTGTGGATGGTGGGTGTTCTGAAGGTGAAGTGGACGCAACGATGGTCGGTCCATGGGAGTTCGGTGGTGTGGCTGAAGGTAATGGAGTTTCCTGTAGTGAAGAGGGGGTCGAGGGTGTGTCCTGCTGAGTGCGTGGGCTCGGTCACGATCTGGCGGAGTCCAATGTTGTGGAGGTTGTCCAGGAGGGATGTGGTGTTGGGGTCCAGTTGATTGTCGAGGTGGAAGTTGAGGTCTCCCAGCAGGGTGTAGTTGGTGGATGCGATGGCCTGCGGGGAGATAATGTCCGTGATGGAGTTGGCGAAGGGTCCGCGGGGTCCAGGGGGTCGGTAGATGAGGGTTCCTCGGAGGGCTGCGGTGGGGCTGGCCAGTATCTTGAAGTGAAGGTGTTCCATCAGTTCTGTGGACTCGTCAGGGAGTGTGCTCAGGCGGAGGCTGGATTTGTGGACGATGGCGATTCCTCCTCCTGGGTGGCTGGGACGGTCCTTCCTGGAGATCTTGTATCCTTGGGGGATGGCGATGGCGATGTCCGGTCCATGGTGGTGTTGGTCCAGGTTTCGGTGAAGAATGCTACGTCTGGGGTTGTGCTGTCAAGGAGGTCCCAGATTTCTGTGACGTGTTTGTGGAGGGATCGGACGTTGAGGAGGATGCATTGCAGGGTCTTCGGTTCAGTTGTGTTCTTGTGGGCGGGTTGTGCTGGATCCGTGTTCTTGGCGGTGCTGCAGGTGTGCCGGCAGCGGTGACAGCTGAAGGGTCCATGGGTGTCGGCTGGTGATGCTAGCTTGCAGTTGTTGTTGCAGCCTGGGTTGAATGTGTGGAGTGCTGCTGGGTCGTAGCGTTGGCGGGGCGGAGGTCCAGGGTTCCTGGTGCTGGTCGCGGACGGGTCGCAGACAGGCGCAGACGTGCTTGCCTTTGACGCGCCTTCGGTGCACCAGCGGCGCGCCCGCAGTGGCCGCCATTAAGTAGGGGTCGGGGAGGGCTGGACAGCTGGGAGGCGGGAGCGGGGAGGGGAGCTGGATTGGGCCGGTCGTGCTGGGGGGGGAGGGGCCGCGGGGGCAGCAGCGGCGGGGAAAGGTAAAGGGAGGAAAGAAGGGATAAAGAAAAAATCGAAAATAAGCAGAAATAAGGCACAGAAGAGCAGAGATGCAGAAAAGAGCAGAAAGGTGAAAGATAGAAAGGGTAAAAAAACGAGTGAAAACGAGTGAAGGAGCAGAGGGAGAGAAAGGGAAAATGGGCAGAAATAAGGCACAAAAGAGCAGAGGTGCAGAAAGGTGAAAGATAGAAAGGGGAAAAAAACGAGTGAAAACGAGTGAAGGAGCAGAGGGAGAGAAAGGGAAATGGGCAGAAATAAGGCGCAAAAGAGCAGAGGTGCAGAAGGTGAAAGATAGAAAGGGGAGAAAAACGAGTGAAGGAGCAGAAAGAAAGAAAGGAGACAGAGGTCCACTGGACCACCAGGGATAAGGCGCAGGGAAACCTGCGGGTGGAGGAGGGCCTCGATCACCAACACTCAAGAGTGCAGGGGCAGGGGCACCTCACTTAATGGTGGAGCTGCGAGGGTGGGAGAGCAATTTCACTGACAATGAGTCAGTGGTCTTGCTCGCCTGTCCCCGCAGTGGCCGCCATTAAGTAGGGGTCGGGGAGGGCTGGACAGCTGGGAGGCGGGAGCGGGGAGGGGACCTGGATTGGGCCGGTTGTGCTGGGGGGGGAGGGGCCGCGGGGGCAGCAGCGGCGGGGAAAGGTAAAGGGAGGAAAGAAGGGATAAAGAAAAAAGGGAAAACAAGCAGAAATAAGGCACAGAAGAGCAGAGAAGCAGAAAAGAGCAGAAAGGTGAAAGATAGAAAGGGTAAAAAAACGAGTGAAAACGAGTGAAGGAGCAGAGGGAGAGAAAGGGAAAATGGGCAGAAATAAGGCACAAAAGAGCAGAGGTGCAGAAAGGTGAAAGATAGAAAGGGGAAAAAAACGAGTGAAAACGAGTGAAGGAGCAGAGGGAGAGAAAGGGAAATGGGCAGAAATAAGGCGCAAAAGAGCAGAGGTGCAGAAAGGTGAAAGATAGAAAGGGGAGAAAAATGAGTGAAGGAGCAGAAAGAAAGAAAGGAGACAGAGGTCCACTGGACCACCAGGGATGAGGCGCAGGGAAACCTGTGGGTGGAGGAGGGCCTCGATCACCAACACTCAAGAGTGCAGGGGCAGGGGCACCTCACTTAATGGTGGAGCTGCGAGGGTGGGAGAGCAATTTCACTGACAATGAGTCAGTGGTCTTGCTCGCCTGTCCCCGCAGTGGCCGCCATTAAGTAGGGGTCGGGGAGGGCTGGACAGCTGGGAGGCGGGAGCGGGGAGGGGAGCTGGATTGGGCCGGTCGTGCTGGGGGGGGAGGGGCCGCGGGGGCAGCAGCGGCGGGGAAAGGTAAAGGGAGGAAAGAAGGGATAAAGAAAAAAGGGAAAATAAGCAGAAATAAGGCACAGAAGAGCAGAGATGCAGAAAAGAGCAGAAAGGTGAAAGATAGAAAGGGTAAAAAAACGAGTGAAAACGAGTGAAGGAGCAGGGGGAGGGAAATGGAAAATGGGCAGAAATAAGGCACAAAAGAGCAGAGGTGCAGAAAGGTGAAAGATAGAAAGGGGAAAAAACGAGTGAAAACGAGTGAAGGAGCAGAGGGAGAGAAAGGGAAATGGGCAGAAATAAGGCGCAAAAGAGCAGAGGTGCAGAAAGGTGAAAGATAGAAAGGGGAGAAAAACGAGTGAAGGAGCAGAAAGAAAGAAAGGAGACAGAGGTCCACTGGACCACCAGGGATGAGGCGCAGGGAAACCTGCGGGTGGAGGAGGGCCTCGATCACCAACACTCAAGAGTGCAGGGGCAGGGGCACCTCACTTAATGGTGGAGCTGCGAGGGTGGGAGAGCAATTTCCCTGACAATGACAATGAGTCAGTGGTACTGAGTTTTTCCCTGCAGCTCAAAGGTGTGAGAATGATGCGCCGGTCCTGATACTCTTTAACCTCTTCATTACAAATGCAACAGTTTGCCACTGACTAGGGATGCTAGGGAAACTCCTGGGCATGCACCAGAGTCTTCCACATCTGCATTAATCCTTTCTACTCTTCCACCCACCAGTGATGCCAGTGGACTGCACCACATTCTGACATCACAAACGTGACCTAAACAGCAAATACGAGCAGGAGATTTGCTCCACTTGCATTCAGTGGGAATATCTCCCACCAAGCGACACCTTCCAGCTTGAGAGAAGCAAAACAGGAAAAGGAGTGGGGGCTGTTCTACTCTTTCTAGGGTTGCCACTTTGAAACTCATTTGTGCCTGTGGATTGCGGATCCATTTTTTCACCGACTACAGATAGATGGAAAAAGTATATATGATGCCGAACACATGGAAGACTGTTCTTCCAAAAATGCTGCAATCATTTATCCCTTGACCTCATCTTCGATTACAAAAATAAACACCATGTACAAAGCTCGGAAAATGACAAACCCTGGTAGCAAGTGCAGGGTCGATATTAAACAATGCATATCTCTGCGGTGTTTTCCGAATGCATAGTTAGGTTTTTATAAACACCGCTTCTAATACACCAAACATTAGAGCGTCTGCATTGCAAGCAGTTAGCACTTTAAATAGTCATTGGTCATCATTACCAATAGTCGATTGCTTTGTTGCAATGTGGTTAGAAATACAGGTTTGCTGCTTACATGGAACGGGTGTTTTTCCCCAACTTAATTGAGTTACATTTCAGGGCCTTTGAATAATGAAACACTGTGCTGGATCGTCTGGGACCCAAACGGTTGACCTGGACACAGATGTCAGCACCGAGCCCTTAGCCCACTTGTTGGCTGCCTAATTTTGTTTCACAGGTAAGCCATGAATCGTTTTACTATGATAAAAATGTAGTTTTTTTGCTTTCCGCAACTATTTGTTTAGTATTAAGCATCCGGTTCCAAATGGATTTCTTCAAGGTTCTGCTAGACGTATATTTTGAAATGAACAGTGTTCAACTTATACGATGCACATTCCTATATATTTTCAGTTGATATTACATTTGGGATAAGAAATGTACAGAACGCTTGTCCTTTTGCTAGGTTTCCACGCGTCACTAAGTGGGTGGCCGTGTGCTACTATAGCAGTTTCAAATATGAATGAATATTAAAAGCAATGACTTAAGCCGAGAACGGTGTCACATCGCGCCCTTGGCATGGCTCCCAGCAGCAACACTCTAATTAAATGATACGGTTTATTGTACTGACCCACTTCTAGCTGCTGCTAAAGGCCATGGGATATCTCGATGTAGCATCATTTAGCGAAGCCATTAGAAAGTAATTGGAGATGTTGTCTTAGTTCGTCCCCTAACCTTCCATAAAATTGACATTTAAATGGAGAGCACTGGGCCATTTGCTGTGTTTTATGGTTAATTGTAGAAATGGCTGGTAGTGGTGGCCAGGTGAGAGACTTCATAAGTACAATCTCCTGTTCTCACGTGATCAGCTTCAGGTGCTGGTGAAATTTCGAGTACTGCCACGGTTCATTGAAGCCCTGCATATTTTGTTGAGGTGGGGCCGCCGAACCACGATCAGTGACATTAAATCATTCATTCAGTATGTCCGCAATGATAGCTTAGGAGAAAAATTCACGTATTTTTCTTGACTGCCTATGTGGTTGATGTCCAAATAGTCTGTGGAGGTTGTTGGCCATGAACTTGAAATTGAATAAGACTATCGGAACAGAGTAATTTTGGCTCCACCCTTACACATCACAAATATGCGACATAAATGTGCTCTTGGCACACTGTTCTCAGTGTGCCCTAACGATATTAATGTAAAGGGTCGCACTTGACATCACTATTAAAGAGCATTTGCTATAGAATCCGAGAATTCATATATACTTTGCGCTTTCACTTTACTAAATGATTGTTTATCGGTTAGGTGATTGAATAAATCATCCTCACACAATTGACATGTATCCACATTAGAAACAACAATTGATTTATGAAATGTGTGCACTAATATTTTAACTTTGTATTTGAATGTAGTTCTTAGTCACATTTAAAGGCGTATACTCAAGGTTATTTTATGTTTATGAACTTTAGCGTTAATCTAATGCACTGACAGTTTTACTCATTTGAGTTTGAATGTGCACACTTATATTCGTTGTACACAATTGATTTAATGCTTTAAGTTTTCCTGACTAGGCATATGTTTCTTCTTGCATAAAATCTTGTTTCCCATTTCTGCGTGCATGTTTTTCCATTGCAGGTATAATTCACATGGATAATTAGTTTGAGAATAGATACATCATTGTATTAGTGATAAAGAGAGAGCATGAGATGAAAAGTCTTGATAAGGAACGTGGGGAGCCAGAGCATTAACTGAAAGTCTCCGTTTATTAATGTTACAAAGGCTCTCAGGTGATCAAGACATTTGCGATGTTCCAGCTTACAACTTGAGAACGGAAAAGGACAATAGAACCCCTGATGATGAAAAGAGCAGTGCTACCTGCAAGATTCGGGTTAAAATAGCTATTGTTCACCCTGCTTGATGTTACACCACTTTGTCCTGGGACTCTGAGAGATTTGGACCTCTATGCTTACTCCCTTTGATTCTTGCAGAGTTTGGCTTAGGCTAATACGTATTCCTCTCACCCAAGAAGACTCTTGAATGCGCTTCTGAGATGCTGATACCTTCAAAGATTTTTCTGTACTCTCTAGCATTTTCCTATTTTCCTGCAGTCTCAGATTCTTTGAGATCCTGTTAGGTCTAAAACCAATCCTCCTAGTTTGGACTTTAATGTAGATGGTCTTAGAATTCACTCATGTATAGAAGAGAAAACCAGACACTCTTCTTTGAGCACCAAACTCTACTATTGATCTTTTGTACTATTGTGACTGAACTTCTTGTCTGCCTTCCATTGGTGCACCTTAACTTCTTTAGAAGGTTTAATTCCCAGTTGTTATTCGGAATCTTTATAGCATTTTACAAATATTTTTTTTTACCTTAACCTGACTACTAACTTGTGATAAATCTTTTAACTATATTCCCTGATTCCTGGTTCTTATTGTGTAGCAAAATGGTTTGCACTGCTAATTAGAATTGATTGAATGAAATGCTAACTCTCTTTATCTTCCAGGCGGTGAAGAAACGATTCATTGAATGACCAATGGCAGGAAGGGTTGACCCAAAGCACTGCATCAACTTGGTAGCCCTTCAGAGGGTTCACCACTGAAGTGAGGGAGTTAGGGCATCCCATGATAAATTGCCCAAGCCCAGTCCAAACCTATGGAAATGCAGAGTAAGCTAAGGGATCTAGAATCTACCATACACTAGCTGCAGGGTGAGGCAGGTAACATTCATAGTGTTTAGGATAAGGCGGTGGTGGAAGATAAGATTAAGAGTGCAAGTATCGATCTGGCAAACTATTTGAAGACGATAGTATGAAGTAAATGGGAGGCTAGCAAACTAGCCCATTTTGAATATGGAGATGGTTGTGCCAAATTTCTGGCCTGGTAATCAAAGGTATAACAGGAAAGGAGCATCATTAAAGTTATTGAAATTGAAGAAACTGGTAAAAGATGTATGGAGTATTCAGAAATAAAGAAGACCACACATTATTTCTAAAAGTAGATCTATGGATTTCTGAGGACCAGATTAGGAACTAATTTAGGGGAATTGCTATCCTGACTTTGAAAATAGAATTAAAGGATAAGTTACATTTGGGGATCAGCACGAATGAGTCGAAGGTAGCAATTAAAATACTAAAGAGAGCTGGTCCAGACGGCCTTCCAAATGAGCTGTATATGGTCCTGAAGGATGAACTAGTCCCTGCCTTAACTGAGCTACTGAATGCTGCATTCTCCAAAGATCAAACAATACCATTTTCCTAGGAAGAGGCCGCTGTTAGTATATTTTTAAAACCGAGTAAAAATCCTAATATCTGCGAATCATAAAGACTAATTTTGCTACTCAACAGTGATTATAAAACGTATACACAGGTGCTAAGAGACTGGAGAAGGTGATCAGAACTTTAGTTCATGAAGACCAAAAGGGTTTTCGAAGGAAGGAAAATCCATGAACTAATGCATGATCTGATTGGTACAATAGATATGACTATAAAGGATAACATTCTTTGACGGTACTGACTTTACATGCCGCTAAGGCCTTTGATTTGTTGAGCTGGCCTTAAGTATACTATGTAACTCAACAATATGACTTTGGTGAGGAATCTTCAAGAGCAGTTAAGCCACCATATAGGAACCCAGCAGCAGGGATTGTAGTGAACGAAAATCTAACCGAACAGATAAATATAGAGAGAGGGACACGTCAGGGGTGTCTGCTGTCACCTCTGCTTGTTAACCTATATATTGACACTCTGGCAAATGAAATGAGCGCAAATCAAGATATTATTTTCTTTGATAGTAATAGGTGGGTGAAAAAAGTGTGGCTCTATGCCCATGATTTGATTGTATACTCTCAGGATCTAGCAAGCACCCTTCCAGTGGTCCTCAGTACTTTTTTGTTTTTCTTTAAAAAAAATGTATTAGAACAAGTAGCTCAAACAGTGTACTGCAACAGTACAGGCTTACAAACGGCATTTCACAAATGGCAGATCGAGTTGTATGAAATGTTACAGTCTATAGCACTGTTAGTAATATCTGAAACCACATAGTACAATTTTTACAATATTGACACCCCTTACCTATCATTACATACAGTAGTTGACGTTCCTACATTAGGATTCACATTTAAATACTCCGTTAGAGTTATTCAAAAGTCTCTTGGCCTAGATCTGGTAGGGAGTTCCTCCTCATACATCTTAAGAATGTCTCTACAATAGGCCATATCATGAAGGCATTGTCTACTACTTGGATACTGCTTACTTCCCCAATATATTGAAACCCTTCTCTTGGCCATTAACAATGCTATTGCACAAAATTTACGTTTAAGTGATCGCAATCCTGTTGTTATTCCTAGCAAGCAGATTCGAGGTGTGCATTCTCGTCTCATTTCCAGCATGTCACTTAACATCTTTGTTATATCTTCCCAATATGCTCTAATGTTAGGGCACGTCCACACCAAATGTAAGAAATCGGCATTATCTGTATTACATCTTTGACACCTTGCGTCGGTTCGGAGTCCACATTTATACAATTTTAATGGTGTGTGATAGGTTTGGTGTAGGTATTTATAGTGTATAATGTGCAGGTTCCCATTGGGGTGCGCATATCAGTAAGTGTGCAGCTGGTATTCCATTCTACATCTGAGAGCTGTAATTCTAGTATTTTGTTCCACCTATCTAATGCTTTAGCCATGGTGCTGTTTATATCTTCTTGCAGGAGAGCATTTAATTTTGTGAGAAGATGTGCATTAGGGGGAGTTGTAATAACCATTTGCAATGCTTGTAGCACAGGCAGTTCAGCAGGGAACATGGGGTATAGATTTTTTATCGCGCTTCGTAGTCGGTGGTATATAAATTTGAATAGGAGGGTTTGATTGCGGACGTATTGAAGCTCCTCAGTACCTATAAAGTTACTTTCTTCATATAGATATTACATACGGTCTATACCCACCCATTGTAATAACTCCATTCCAACTTTTTCCTGGGTCACTGACAGAGCTGGGTGGTTTTGTAGTGGCAATGCTGACACATATAATGGAAGTTTATGTGCTAGTTTCCCCATTCGCTGTCAAGCTAAGTTTGTAGTCCGTATTGTAATAATTTCCTGTTTAGTCACATGCTCGTGTAGGTGTGGTAGTATGTTGTGTAATGGGATTGGATATGCGTCACCATCCTCAACTGCCAGATGTGGCAGATGCAGAGTAGGATGATACTAGAGATGCGCATATTGCGCTTGTGCACATAAATAGTATAGGATAAAGTCTGGCACTTTAAATCCACCTCTTAAAAACGTGTAAGGGCTCGCATCTCAATCCGGGCTTGCTTACCGGCTCAGATAAGGCTAGTTACTGCGGCTAATAATCTACTAAATACCACTGCTGGTGGCATTATTGAAGAGGTAAAGAAATTTGGGCAATATGACCATTTTAACTATTGCTGTTCTGTCTGCTAGTGATAATGGCAGTTCGATCCATCTGTCTACTTTTTCTTCCAATTTGCAAATAGCTGTGCCATAGTTTGTCCTTATGACTACTTCAGGGTCCCTATGGCACCAGATCCCTAAGTATTTAATTGGGTCATTCTGCCATTCTACCGGAATTTCAATTGAGCATGGTTTAATATTTCAGTTCAGGTAATGATGGTTGACTTGCTCCAATTTATTTGAAGTCCCGAATGTCCACCAAATTTAATATATTCTCTTAATAGGGGTGGTAAGTCGGTACTGGGGTCTCAGCATATAAACATATACTCAAGGGACGTTGGGGAAATTGCAAGACCGTATGTTAATGACCTAGCTGAATTTTGCACGCCAGTGGTTCTCAGGCGATGGCAAACAAACGGGGCGATAGGGGACATCCCTGTCTTGTTGCCCATGTTATTGGTATCGGGTCTGAGACATATCTGTACACCTTTATTCTCGCAACTGGCTTCGTATATAAGATTTTGATCCTTGTAAGAAAGATTTGGAGCACTGTGAACATATATATCCATTCGACGGAGTCGAATGCTTTGGCTGCGTCTAGTAAAAATGCAGCTGCCTGCATTTCTGAGTTTAATTGATGCGACAGTGCAAATAGGGTGCAAATATTATGTGCTGTAGAGCGATGAGGTATCAACCCTGATTAGTCCGGTAGTATAATATTAGACATTAGGGGTTTCAGACGCATGGCTATTAGTTTAGTAAGTATTTTTGTGTCTGTGTTTATTAGTGAAAGGGGTCTGTATGATTCACATAGTTCCAGGTCTTTCTCAGGTTTCAATAGCGCTATTATCATCACTTCTCGCAATGTAGGTGGTAGTATTTGTTTCTCTATTCTATTTCTATTTATTTAACTTATAGAGTGCCCAAATCACCCCATTAGGGTATCTCCATGCTAGGACCGCTATAATAACCCAAGGAGGGACAATCAGAAGAGAAAGGTTTTCAACAGCTTTCTGAATGCCAGATAGTCCGTGCATTGACACAGGTGCATGAAGAGTTCATTCCAGTAGAGTGGGGCCAGCTTGTAGAAGGCTTTGCCACCTTGTCGTTTTTTTTCAAAGCGTGGGACTTGGAGCAGTGCTTTGGCTTCAGAGCGAAGGGGTCTGGAAGGAACATGGCTAACAAATTTGTTGTTTAGGTAGCTGAGGCCTAGGTTGTTTAATGCTTTATATGCAATACAACAGATCTTACATTTGATCCTCTTCCGTACTGGCAACCAGTGTAGTTTTTGAAGAAGGTGGAGTGATGCGGTCCTGGAGGGGGCATTGGTCACTAGGCGGGCCGCTGTGTTCTGGACCACCTGAAGTTTGTTTATGGAGTTTTCATTGGCTGAGATCAGCCGAGCATTATTGACGTCTTATGACTAATGCCTGAATCAAGGTTTTCAGTGTCGATAGTGGCAGTAAAGGGAAAACTCTTCTGAGTAAGCTAAGGCTTTGGAAACATGCTCCCGCAGTGGATGTGATATGATCTCCCAATGTGAGTTTGTGGTCTAATAGAACTCCAAAGTTTTTTACCACCTGTTTAGGACATGGGTAGGACCTATTTCCTCTGGCCTCCAGCTAGGAAACCATTTCACTGTAGCTTCACCAAACAGCATAATGGTGTCTCGTGTGCATCACCATACATTTCCACCAAATGAGGGGCTAACAGGTCTACATATTCCTTATAAAATTCTCCCATATAGTCATCTGGGCAAGGGGCTTTCCCCTTGGGCAGTGTTTTAATGACTTCTGTTATTTCTTCTACTGTTATCGCCTGTGATAAATATTCCCTTTGGTTATCCGATAACCATGCTATTGCGATATCGATTTTAGAATTTCTTGTGTGTCTGTTGTGTTTCGTGTATTATTTAAGTCTCCATATGTGTCCATAAAGGCTTTCAGTATCCCAGCTGTGCTATAATGCAAAGTGTTGTGTTGATCTCTAATTTTAATTACTGTATGTGTTACGCGGCCTGTACATATTTTGTTTGCTGATGTACATCCCGGTCTAACCCCTTCACCATATGTTCTAGCAATGCTTATTTTTGAAATATATTTAAGTTCATCGTCAGCAAGATTCTGGTATTCTGACATTATATTTCTAATGTCCCCTAGAACGGGGGTATTGTGAGTCCATTCATACACCTGTTCTAGGGCTCTCAGTATGGCTTCACGTTGGGTGAGTTGTTGCCTAATATCTTTCAGTATGCTAGCATTAGTGCTTATGCACACTCCAGGTATGGTGGCTTTGAAGGCCCATAAAAGGCTAGGATCTTCTACTGAGGGTTTGTTTAGTGAGAAGTATTCCTCGATTGCTTGCCATATGGAGGTATTGTATAGGGGATCTAGCAATGCCTTTGTATTACATCTCCTTCCATGTGGTGGTGGTACATACTCAGGAGGTTCAATGACTAATAGAACCGGTTTGTGGTCTGATAATGATTTTGGCAAGTGTTGTGCATCTTTTGTCCACATGGTCACCTTCTTAGTAGCAAGCCAGTAGTCAATTTGTGACCAACTATTATGTATGGTGGAGTGGTGTGTTGCTGCCATATGTTGCAGGTTTCTCAGGCGCCATACAAGTAGCGTGTTAAATTCCAACATTCCATCGAGAACACACTGTACCGCCCTTTTATGAGGCTCTTTGGTAATTCCTGATCTTTCTAATTCTTTTTCTAGTGCCAAGTTGAGATCTTCACCCCATGGTAATTCCATGTCTGGCAGTTCTCTAATTTTCCTCCATAGAGTTTGAAAGAACCCAGGGTCATCTATGTTCGGGCCATATTTGTTGATCAGACCTATACGATGTCCCCGAATTTGACCTGTGACAATAATATATCGACCCATTTCATCTGTTATGGTTTGGGCTACTTGAAATTGTATGCCTTTCCTCACAAGTATAAGTACTCCTCTGGCATAGCTGGAATACGATGACATTATCACTGTCTCTGCCCATTTCCTACCCAGTTGGTTTTTACTAGATTTTACAAGGTGTGTCTCTTGTAACCTCACTATATCAATATGCTGCCTATCTGGATATGCAAACATTTGTCTATTTTTTTTAGGTTGTTTAGGTCTCTAATATTCCAGGATAATAGACTTATGTGCAAGGATTTCAATTTAGTATCAATGCTCTAACTCTAAGGATATTGAGTAAGGTGACATGTAATGAACATTAAATTCCAGTGTCTGCAATTAACAATCTGTGACCAGTTGTATACGCTTTGTGTAAGCCTGTGAAAAAAAAGAACTTTACGCCAAACCCCCCACCCATTTCAGCATCCCAAACATGCCAAACACATACCCTATTTAACAACAGTTCAGGAGCACCCTCAGGGGGGTCGCTGAGTAATCACATCTACACTTGTGCGTACGAGTGTGGTTGGGGAGTACCTGATTAACTTGGTGAATCACTCCAGTTTGCTTGCTAGCACAGGTAGCAGCATATTGCAGGAACGTAGGCCCATGTATATATGTACATTTCAATCCTGGACAAGTTTAGTGCCTCAAGGGTTGTGCTCAGCTATGGAGGTACATGCTCAAGGTATGCAAGCCTATAAGCAATGACAATCGCAATATTCTACTACATTTCAAAGGGGGCTATTGAGTTGCCAATCGGGTAGGGCCTGTGCGTTTTACAATACACTACGTCTAATTTTACATTTGTGATTTCTACTTTGTTACATAGAATTACTACAGAGAAAACTAAAATTGCAAATATACATTACCATCCCTGAAGTAATAAGGCTCATTTTATACATTACCACCTGTAGTAAAACTGTCAGTCTGATTCGGGATCTGAGGTTCTATTGCTTTGCATTTAAAATCTCAGCAGAGTCTTTTTTATGAAGTCCCGTGCTGCACGTGGTATAGTTACAATTTTTTCTCTACCATCATAGTTTATACGTAACCTTGCTGGATATAGCATCATATATTCGACTCCCATCTCTCTCAGTTTTTTTGGGCGGGATTAAATTCTTTCTGTGCCGGTTGCAGAGACATTGTAAAATCAGGATAAAAAGAGACCGTATTGCCTTGGTAAGATATTTGTTGCTCTTCTCTTGCCATTCGTAGTATCGCATCTCTGTCTCTGTAGTTTAGAACCAGTGATATAATGGGCCGTGGCAGTGCGCCCGGTACTGGCACAGTCGCCAATGATCTTTGGGCTCTTTTAACAATAAGCACTGAGGAGAGGTTTTCTGCTCTGAAAATATCTTGCAGCATAGTCTCTACGAATGTTTCCAGACGTCCTGTGTTGGTGCTCTCCGGAATTCCCATAATGCGCACATTATTGCAGCGAGATCTCGCTTCTAAATCTTTATTTATCTGCTTGATCACCTCCAGTATTTTTTCTATCTCTGCACATTTGCCCGTTTTTGTGTTGGATTCATCTTCGACTGCTGATATGCGCTTTTCTGCTTCATTTAGTCTCCCTCCCTGCTTATCGAGCTTGGTCGATATCTTATCCATTCTCTGTGTAAGCGTGTCAAGTTTGCAGTTAATTGCTTGTATTGCTTGGAAGGCGGCATTCATAGATGATTGACGTGTTTTGTCCACATCTAATTTAGTGTCTGAGTGTGCCATTGCTGGTTTCGGTATGCGGCGGGTGTCAAAGGAGAGTTTTGATTGCTGCCTGTCAGGGTTGCCCATGTCCCCTACGATCGGTTGGTATTGAGTGCAGTTGAGATGCGTTTGGGGTGTGCAGTGCTTATGAGGTATTCGATGTAGTATTAGACACTTATTTTGGCCGCAGTGGAGCGCCGTGAAGATACTGTCTATTCCTTTGTGGTATAGTTGAGGTGTCGACTTCTACCCAGGATAACAGCTCTTTACAATGTCAGATTGAGTCACTGTTCACTGGTTTCCTGGTATGTGACGTATATGGCGTGCCCGTTGACTCCTGGCCACTGGTTGCAATTTTGTGGGGGTTCTTTGGCATCAAGTCCTGTGTACAATAGACTCCAGATCACACCACTCTCTCGTAAGGTCGATTTTGGTACGATCTAGGAGAGCTGCCAGCAAAGAGCAACACCCAACAGCGCGTTCAGTCCATATCTCAGAATGCTTGTATTCTGGGTAGGCTGCGCACTCCACTGCGCTGTCCTACTCAGTTTATGGGCGATCTGTTTTAGGGTTTCTGGGATCACAGCATACCAGAACACGGTGCCTGGCCTCTCACGTTTTCTCCTTCATGCGGAAAATGGGGAGACTCAGCACGGTGCACAGGAGCAGGGACAGGCAGTAGTTCACACCATTTACACCTGAATCGCGTGATGATTGAAGCTTAACCCCCACACCTTGCCAATAAACTATGGTACTGTGCCGTGCCAAGTCATATCGTGATGTACGCTTCTTGGAGCAGTAAGTGAACGCCGCTGTTGATCTGCCTTGTGCAACCACCCTCACCGCTTCCGCTTCCGTGCGCCTCGCTGGTTACAGGACAGCAGGATGTTGCACCACTGGTCGTCGCCCTGTGCCTTAGAGTCTCTGATAATGTTTGATCCTATCCGGCACAGTTATCGGGGTGTAGTCTATTAACCCTGATCAATCGGCCCTTTATCCTTGCGCACCTTGGGGCACCGGTTGCTGTTACGGCGCTATCCTGCCATGACGCAGCTTTACTCAGAGCATGCTCCGACTTCTGGCCGTGTAGTAATGTGCCCACGCCTCCCCTCGTACTTTGCGCTACGATAAAGCCTCCTTGTACTCACGGTTTTATACTCCACCAGGTAATGATGATATCTAGTCGATCTCTGATGGTCACGTTAGCACTCTGCTATTTGAATCGTGGCTTGTTGTCCTTTAATCGCCTTTCGGTTTGGTTTTCTGCGTGACAGTAGTGAATTTCTTGCATCCAGCGCCAGATGTATAACGGGCTGTGGTTCTTATTCATTATACTCTGCTCATTTCTCATCAGGAGACACCAAAAGCGAGTGTTCTTGGCAGAGTGGCAGATTAATGTCACCGTCCGGCGTAGCGGCAATAGCGTGCAGCCATTCCACAGTGAGCCCTCTAGCACCCCTCCCCCCGTCGGTGGTCCTCAGTATTTTGGAATATTTTGAGAAGGTTTCCAGATATTCAGTTAATCAACAAAAGATTAAAATAATGGAATGAAATACTCATTGTAATAGACCTCTTATGAAAAAGGAAATAAGATATTTACGAAGTCACGTGGTTGAAGATCTAGATAATATGTCCCAGGTCAACTTTGAGAAAATAATGGCAGGAAACAGAAAATTATTAAGCTCATGGGGCTGTCTTCCACTCTTCATTATAGGCAGATGTAACATTTTAAAAATGATGATACCCCACCAAATCTACTCTGATCTTTCACACAATAACTTTACTTTTCAAGTCAGAGTGGCTTAAGAAATTACAGCTACTGCTTTAGGTGGAGAGTACAGATGTGGGTGTTATGGGAACACTGGCACTAACCTGTTTTAAATGATATGTGAGCTGAGAGAAGGCCTGAAACAACAATGTCCAATGATGATGCACCTAAAACCAGCCATTTAAAAGGAGATACCACTAAGGCCAATAAGAACGTCCGAAAAATAAAGCTGTATCTGGCTTTGGATCAAGCAAAGAAGAATTATGGCTTATTTTTCCATCATGAGAAGAAGGAAGAACTGTCACCTCTTTTCCTCACTGCTTGAGCTTCTTGTTTCTAAACTACACAAATGAGCGCTGAAACAAATTAGATTGTTCCTTGACAGGTGTATAAAAGAAATTTGTAGATTCAGTAGAAGATAGATGAAGAGAGACACTGGCAGGAGCGGTGAATCATTCAAACGTACCTGCATGGGCTGGAGGAAAGTGAGCATGGGCTAATAGGAAATTTATCAGCATTAGCTCTAGATCGGCAGCACAAAGGGAAATTATACCTATTTGTTAGAAAATCCAAACCAGATACAAGTTATGTGGAAAGTCGTGAGTGTGATCATGCTTTTGAAATCCGTGGAACTTGGGGATTATATTTGGATGCAACAGATCATGTTATCCCAGGAGTATACTATATTTGTGGGAAAAATGCTTATTATAGGTTACCCAAGCGATGGTAGGGAACATGTTACATGGTGATTGTTTTCCAAAAATCTATCATGCAAGACATCTTGATGACACAGCAAGGGTAGAGCATTTGAGAACTAAGAGAGGTGCCAGTGCTAACGAAATTGTGGGAGATATCTTTGGTGCACTAATACCATTTGTAGGAGTGGTATTGAATTTTAATAATATTAGAAAGCTTTCCACTTTAGTTGATAAGTTGTCCACCAACTAGTACACCTGGAGAATCTTTAGTTATAGATGTTGAAATGGTTGTGATTATATCAATGGTTTTGCAGAATAGACTTGCATTAGACGTCTTTCTCGTGAAAGAGGGTGGGGCCTGGAGGACAGAGTCTACTGGATATTAAAAGTTCAAAAATGTTGTACTTATATTCCTGACAAGAGTAAGGACTTGAAGGAATACATTAACCCCTTCGACGCTGATGACGAGCTGGGCTCGTCATGAGGTAGCCTCCTCGCACGCTCATGACGAGCCCAGCTCGTCACGTAAAGTGCGATTTTAAAAAACCCAGCGTATGGGCGGAATTCCGCCCGCACGCATGCGGTTAAGAACATTACTGATTTAAAGAGGAATTTGAAAGGGTTGAAAGCAACAGGTGCATGGGAAGCATAAGGGAATGGATGAATGGATTTTCTGTTATACAGGGAGCGGAATTCTTGGTAGCATTTTGAAATCCTTACTGATTTTGATTGTTTGTGGAAGTAGAGGATCCACATTTTTTGACAAAATTGTTTACTAGGGGCATCTCAGCTCAAACTGTAAACTGTTATAGGTCAGCTTTTGCAGCAGGACATTCTTTATTGAATGGTTTATCAATTGGGAAAAGCCCCTTAATTTGTAAGGTGATAACATTTGTTTAATAAGACAACCTAGATCAAATTATTACGGTATGTGGAACATGAATTTGTATTACAGCTCTTTGAGTCCTGCCCAGGAAATAGTAATTTATCACTGAAAGCTGTCTTGGGAATTGGTGACTTTGCTTTGATTAGTTTCTTTTAGGAGAGTAACTGATGTTCAACTTTAGACTTTATCGGCAGATCTTACCAGCCAGAAGGGGTGTTATTTGAGATATGGAGGAGAACATCGACTATGTGAGATTCTATTCTTGATCCGTTATGTAAAGATTATCCTACGTTTCTTGTGGTAAGTTGCATGACGGTTTACGAGTCGAGAATAGAAGAGTTCAGAAATTATGGAGTGAATCAGCAGTTGATCACATACACAAAGCTGTATAGAGCTGTTTCAGTGGCTAGGTGGGTGAATACATGGCCAGCTTTAGGGCAATCCGACCAGTACAGCTGCACTGGGCACTGACCTGGAAGAGGGGGTACTGACCTCGTGGGGAGGGGGCAATGTGTTTAGCAATAACTTTAAAAGCACCTGCTGCAGAGTTCCTTGTGCATCCAGTTTTCTGGCAGCAATAAAAATGTCAAGATAACTCTTGAGATTAATGTTCCTGCTAGATAGAGAGAGATCAGAGTTTTGTCTACTGCCAGTGTTGACTTGCCAGTAGTGCAGAGAGTTCATATGCCTGCTGCAAAGCGCAAATCTTTATTTAATGTGGATAGCTGAGTGGATAGCAAAGCCTGCCTATACCAATGCCTTAAAAAAAATTAAATGTATGTTAGAGAGAAGCTATGGAGAGATGAGGGGCACGTTTGCTGGGTGATGGTGAGGGAATCTGAGTAGGAGATCATGGGTAGTGGGTGCTAAAAAGGATTGCTGCACTGGGCCTTTCCCCCCCCTGTACTCAAAATGTTTTGCGCTACTTGGGTTAGTTCGGGCTTAGGCATCTGTTTTTTTCTCTGTGAATGGTATCAACAAACGGTTTGTGTTGCTGAAATCACCATCTTGCAAGCTTTCAGGGACAGATTGACTTTTGTCAGAAAACAAACATTTTTACACAGTTTGGCATTTTACTGGGACATAGCCTATTTTTGCTATTTTTTGTGCTTTCAACCTCCTTCTAGTTAATGGTAGCAATGGGTATGAAAGCAGTAATGGATCATAGAAAGCTTTACATAAAACATTTTAGACAAACATTTGAATTCAGCAAGGGGTCATTTATGTAGATCCTACAAGGTTTTGTAATAGAAACTAACAGTTGAAAATAGGAAAAATTGAAAATGAGTTGAAAAAAACAGCCATTTGTACCAACTTTTTCACCTGTAACTTCTTCTAAGTACAACAGATTTTTTGAAGCAATATTCCGTTACATCTGCTGATAAACCCTTCTGGTTTTAGGGATATATAGGACTGTAGGTTCACCAAGGATCCGACGAACACGGAGCCAATAAACAAGCAGCATCCTGCAATGGTTTTTTATTGTGCACCAGGTATATAACAATTCATTTGGGAAAATATAAACAGGGAGAAATGGGTATGAGAAACACCTATGTATTTCTGAAATGGGAACACAATATAGAGTTTTGAGGCAGTAGCTATTTGCACATCTCTGAAATTGTGGCCACCCATACTAGCATGTGAATTATAGGACAGTTTTCAAAGTGATTTCTTTTTTACACATTGTCTTACATTTGGAAAGCAGAAATGCATCAAAAGTCAATAGATAATAACAGTTGCTCTACAATTCTGTGTTTCCCTAAGTCTCCTGATAAAAATGGTACCTCATTTTTATGGGTAGGCCTCGTGCCTGCGGCAGGAAATGGCTCAAAACGCAACATGGACACTCAACATTTTTACAGTGAAAACTGACCCTTTTTTTGCAAAGTGCCTAGCTGTAGATTTTGCACACTAGCTCTGCCGGCCCCTAGGGAAACCTAGCAAACGTATACATTTTTAACAACTAGACACACAGTGGCATCCAGGATGGGATGACTTGTATGGCTCTCACCAGGTTCTTTTACTCAGAATCCCTTGCAAACCTCAAACTTTGTCAGAGAAGCCATATTATCCTCATATTTCTGTGATGGAAAGTTATGGAATTTGCATGGATCCACAAAATTCCTCCCACCCTCCATTACCCAAAGTCTTCTGAGAAAAATGGTACCTCACTTGTGTGGGTAGGCCTAGGGCCCGCATCAGGAACGAAATGTGGACACACCACATTTTTACAGTGAAAACTGACCCTTTTTCAGCAAAGTGCCTAGCTGTAGATTTTAAACCCTAGCTGTGCCGACATCTAGGGAAACCTTGCAAACCAATACATTTTTAAAAACTAGGCACCCAGTGGAATCCAGGACGGGGTGACTTGTCTGTCTCTCACCAGGTTCTGTTACCCAGAATCCCTTGCAAACCTCAAACTCTGTAAACATAAACACATTTTTCTCACATTTCTGTGATGGAAAGTACTGGAATCTGCATGGTTCCACAAAATTCCTCCCACCCTGCACTTCCCAAAGTGTTCTGAGAAAAATGGCACCTCACTTGTCTGGGTAGGCCTAGTGCCCGCAACATGAAATGGCCCAAAACGCAATGTGGACACACCACATTTTTACAGTGAAACCTAACCCTTTTTTGCAAAGTGCCTAGCTGTCGATTTTGAACACAAGCTCTGCCAGCACCTAGGGAAACCTAGCAAAACCATACAGTTTTGAAAACTAGACACCCATGAAAATCCAGGATGGGGTGAGTTGTGTGGCTCTCACCAGGTTCTCTATCCCAGAATTCCTTGCAAACCTCAAACTTTGTAAAAAAAACACATTTTACTCACATTTCTGTGATGGAAAGTTCTGGAATCTGCGTGGATCCACAAGATTCCACCCACCCTGCATTCCCCAAAGTCTTCCAATAAAATGATACTGCACTTGTGTGGCTAGGACTGGTGGCCACGAAAGGAAGTGGCGCAAAATCCAACATCGACTCACCTCATTTTTACAGTGAAAACATACCCTTTCTTGGCAAAGTGCCTAGCTGTAGATTTTTAACTCTAGCTCTGTCGTCACTGAGGGAAACCTAGCAAACCTACACATTTTTTAAAACTAGACACCCAGAGGAATCTAGGTTGGGGTGACTTGTGCGGCTCTCACCAGGTTCTCTTACCCAGAATCCCTTGCAAAAATCAAACATTAAAAAAAATAATTTTCCTCACATTTCTGTGTGGATACACAAAATTCCTCCCAACCCGCATTCCCAAAAGTCTACCAATAAAAATGATACCTCACTTATGTGGGTGGGTCAAGTACTTGTGACAGGCAAGTGCCCAAAATATATTGTGGAGACATCAAAAACACCGATCACAAAACAACCTGGGGCCTCATTTATGAGAAATGACGCATCGCTGCATGAAAGCAGCGATGCGTCACTTCTCAGTGCGCACTCCTTGCAACATAACTGATGCGTCATATTTACTGTATGACGCATCATGTCGTAAGGAGTTACAGATACGTCAGTATTTCTGACGTATCTGTATGGCGCAAAAGTGACGCATTGCTGGAGTGTGTCACAATAGTGAACCAACTCCAGCAATGCGTCCTTTCGCATGGGGCAAGCCCCATGTGAAAGAGCCTGCGTCAGTTTTAAGCCTGCTGTGAGGCAGGTGTGAGATTCTGATGCAACGGCATTCCTAGAAGTGACGCAGTGAAATCTCATAGATTTCACTGCGTCACTTCTACGAGGCTTTTTGCGGGGAAACGCCCCCCTACATACATTATACCAAACGCAGGTATAATCTAGCGCAGGGGTTTACAAACTGACGCATCCGCTTAGATGCATCACTTTGTAAATAGTGTGCAACAGGAGGCATGTTTTACGCCGCAGATGAGTCACAAAAAGTGACGCATCGAAGCGCAAAACTGACGCAAGGCATCATAAATGAGACCCCTGGATTTGCAAGGGGGGCACCTGGGTTTTTGGCCCCGGACTCTGCAGTCATCTAGGGAAACCTACCAAACCCACCCATTTCTGTTAAGTAGACACCATGGGGAGTCCTGGGAGGTATGGCTTGCGTAGATCCCCCAACGTGTCCCTAGCCAAAATCCCCTGCAAACCTCAAATTTAGCTTAATAGATCACATTTTCCTCACTTTTCTGTGTTGGGAATGTTGTGGGATCACTGGGCTGACACACATTTCTTACCACCTAGTATTCCTCCAGGGCTCCCAATAAAAATGGTACCTCCCTTGTGTGGGTAGGCAGAGTGGCTGCAACAGGAAATGGCCCAAGTCGTACTGTGGAGACTTCAAGTTTCCCTAATATAAAACGACCTGCTTTTGCGCGGGGACACGTGGTTTAATGGCCCGGGCTTGCGGCAATCTAGGGAAACCTACCCAACCCTCATATTTCTGAAAAATAGGCACCCTGGGGAGTCTAGTGAGGTATGGCTTGCATGGACCCCCCACCGTTTCCCTACCTAGAACCCCCTGCAAACCTCAAATTTAGCTATACAAATCACTTATTATACACATTACTGTGTGGGAACACTGTGCCGGCACAAATGTCCTAAACAGATCTTTCTACACAAAGGTTGTTGTCTGGTGATATGTCCCTGATAAACCAACCTACACAAACCTACAATTTAGTACCTGTAAAATGATGACCAACCTTAATTGGGTCAGAAATTTACAGCATCGACACCCGGCAGGTAAGACACTAGGAATATACTTGTGTCGTTTGCTTTTTAGCAACACAACCAGAAGACCTACCCACTTGCTGCCAGGGACCCTTCGTGTAAGATATATATTTGTATATATTGGTCCTGACGAATTGCCGCTAGATCATATGACTATTAGGCGAGAAACATGTTGCCATCCAACAGAGCGCCAATCCTGAGACTTTACCTCAGAAGTGCGCCACCCAGTTTTTATTCAGGTTGGAAGCCATATTGATTAAAATTGTTCTCTCTGGCACTTCCATTTACAGTTTTACCTTCCTTTTGGTTCATTCACCTCCACCCGTCTATCTACACCTTTAGGACCCTCACCCCCACGGCACCAAATGGATACTTGGAATTAAAGCTCTATACCAAAGAACCCCTCATAGGGTTCCCGTGAGGTATTGCAGTGCCAACCTGACGAGGAATATGCCCTATGATGAAGCATGACATCCAGCGAGGTGTGTGAGGGCCCTAATTCCAACAGGAAGAAATCCCTGTTCCCCCTGTAACTTATGGCTATCTAACCCTTTTGTCTCCCTCCAACAATTAGGAACTGCATACCCTTTAGTAATGACTATTGTTGGGGCATGTATGCTTGCTCTATGAAAAGGCCCCAGTCCCTCCTTTTTGAGTTGTTTGCAAGGGGGGGTCACATGAGTTTTTGGTCCCGGGCTTGGCTTCCATCTAGGGAAACCTACCAACCACCAGATTTCTGAAAACTAGAGACCCGGGCGGTCCAGGGGGGGTATGGCTTGCGTGTATCTCCCAACATTTCCCTACACAGAATTACCTGCAAATTTCAAATTAAGATTGTAGGATCACCGGGCTAACACAAATGTTCTGACACCCAGCATTCCCTGAGGTCTCCTGATAAGAATGGTACCTCACTCTTGTGGGTGGGTCATGTACTGCGACAGGCAAGGGCCCAAAACATATTGTGGAAGCATCAAAATTACCTATCACAAAACTATCTGCGTTTGCAAGGGGGGTCATCTGAGTTTTTGGTCCTGGGCTTGGCTGCCATTAGGGAAACCTACCAAACCCACACATTTCTGAAAACTAGAGACCCCGGGGAGTGTAAGGGGGATATAGCTTGCTTGGATCACCACAATTTCCCTACCCAGAAGCCCCTGCAAACCTCTAATTTTGCTGAAAAATAAAAAAAAAATTGCAAATTTCTATGTGGGAAAGTTGTAGGATCACAGAGCTGACACAAAGTTCCTACCACCCAGCATTACCCCAGGTCTCCCGATAAGAATGGTACCTCACTCTTGTGGGTGGGTCAAGTACCCGCAACAGGCAAAGGCCAAAACCGTATTGTGGAGAAATCATATTTACCTATCACAAAACAATCTGCTTTTGTAAGGGGGGTCATATGAATTTTTGGTCCTGGGCGTCCAGGGAGGTATGGTTCCGTGGATCCCCCAACGTTTCGCTACCCAGAATACCCAGCAAACCTCATATTTCGATGAGAAAAATCAAACGTTCTGAATTTTTGTGTGGGAAAGTTGTAGAATCACCGGGCTGACACAAATTTTCTACTATCCAGCATTCCCCCAGATCTACAGATAAAAATGGTACCTAACTTGTGTGGGTGGGTCAAGTACCTGGGACAGGCAAGGGTCCAAAACCTATTGTGGAGACATCAAAATTACATATCACAAATCTATCTGCTTTTGCAAGGAGGGTCAAATTTGTTTTTGGTCCCAGGCTTAAAGGCCATCTAGGGAAACCTACCAAACCCACACATTCATGAAAACCAGAGACCTGGGGGTGTCAAGGGAGGTATGGCTTGTGTGGATCCCCCAACGTTTCCCTACCCAGAATGCCGTGCAAACCTCAAATTTTGATGAAAAAAATCTAATTTTCTCAAAATTCTGTGTGGGAAAAACGACCTAGTGTTGCAGGTGGGGACCTGGGGTTTTTGCCCTGGGCTCTCGGCCATCTATGGAAACCTACCAAACCCACACATTACTGAGAACTAGACAATCTGGGGAGTCCAGTGAGCCATCTTGGGCAGCCCCCACCTCTACATTAATCGGGAAAAAACGTGTGTCTAGTGGGCTTTCTGCCCCCTCGGGGAGGCAGATTGCAGGCTGCTTCCCCATCGGGGGCAGAAAGACTGAATTAACCCGATTGAATATGGGGGAGCAGAGGCCCTTGTTGCCTAAGGGGCCAATCCCCCCTCCCTGGTGCCTAGTCGGTAGATCCTTGCTTGGGGATCGCCCTCCTGGCAGGGATCCACTAGTGAGGGGTACCATTGGAAAGGGGAGATTCTCCCCTTTCCAACAATACCTCGCCTGACTTTCTACTTGCTCAGGGGGCTGATATCCCTCTGGTGCCTGCACCAGAGGGATTCCCTGTGCCATGTGATTGGATGGCTGGGGGCCATCCGAGGCACATGAGCATCGGTGCGTCTGACGCACCGAAGGGGTTAAACCAGTGGAGAATGCTTCAAGTATTGTTTTAGAGGCTTTGAATATGCATAATGTTAGCCTCATGTCTTGCCATAAAGTGCTTCAGTGTAGAGAATCGTGATTTTCTTAAAGGCTGGGAGGTTAGCATCATCTTTTATTCCCGTCACAGTTAAAAAAAAAGAATGAAGAAAGGAATACCTACTTTCGTGTAGTTGCTTATACTAATAAGGAATTTTGAGATGAGAAAATGTTAAATTTTTTTGGATGTAAGAGGAGGATTTTATTTATGAATGTTGTTTTCATTTTGGAGACAATCGATGAGCAACATTGGACATGCTGAAAAGATGGACAGGCTGATAAAAGTGCCAAAAGAGGAGTACGTTGAAATGTTATTTTATTATATGGACTCAAGTGTTTGAAATGCTGCTTAGAGATGGTAAATAAAAGGTTAATGCACAATGCTAGTCTCCTTGTCTTTAATAAAATCACGATTCTCTGTACAGTAAAGCTTTGTGAATTGTCATTTTCGTGCATATAGCATCAAAAATTCTCCTTCAGTCCCATTGGCTCACTGGTTTAAGTTCTAATATTTTTTTTCTCATAAGTTGCTCATATTTGCATTCAAATATTAGCTTTTTATGAATGTCTTTCTGGATCCTTGTTGTTTGCTGTTGTGGGGCCCCTAGTAAAATGGACATTGTAACCCACATGTTCGATTGTTTTGCTACAACAGTTTCTAAATACCCACACTTCTAGATGTGATTATTAGAGATAAATTCTGACAGAGTCAGACACTCAAACGGGAAAACAGTCTTGTACTTGTAAGCTTATTTTACTGACTGGGTATGCAATGCTCTCAGGTGTTTTGAGGATTTCGAGCAGCAGTTGCAAATAGGTAATTCAATAATTGATTTAAAAAGTTCTTATTTTATTACATCACAACTCATATGGCAAAGTCATAAATATCAACTTGTTAACTTAAGTGATAGCCTGGTAGGGCAATATTTTGCCATTCACCTGCAGCTTTTGGGTTTGAGACTCTCTGACTTTATTCTATGCCTTCGATACTCTAGGAACAATAAACAAACAGGTATAGGAGTACTGCTTGTTTTGAAGATACTTATTTTCTTGTTTTTAATAGGTCTACAGACTTCGGGGTTGGAAGTAGGGGTGCGGTGGTGCTGCCAAAAACACCCCCAAAAATAACTATGCTGGAGTTCGGAAGGTGAATGAGCAGTAATTACGACTTTACATTCTGTTTTTATTATGCCACATTGTATGCACATTAAAATAAATAGGTCAAATGTCAGGCTATGTCTTCTGACAAAAGCCTGCTGTTTTTAAAATTGGTTATTATGTCCCTGACTGCACAGTTAGAGGATTGTGTTAAAATGACCGAGTTGACAATCTTACTGGGGTACAGGAAGTTAAAGCAAGGGCTGTGGGATGTCAGTGTTTTGCTAACATAGAACACAATTTAAATATCTCTAAATGAACTGTGCACATACTTCAAAATATATCAGCCATTGGGAAAGCAGGAATGAAACACATTTTTTTGTATTTCTGAAGTGTGATGTCAACATTTAATAAATGCAAAAAGAACAATTGATGGACAGAATGCAGTACAATGTCATACATTCTCCCCAGTACAGAGATCCGGGCCTAAATCCATAGATTTTTTTGCTCGCAATGTCATTCCAGTTTGGACCCAGCGAGATGCAAATCAGTCTTGACCCTGCGCCCAATGGGAACAGTGTGATAGTGTTAATTATATTTATTTATAACTAATTGTTTATTGGTTAATGAATGCTAATTAATTAATTAAAATGTAAATATGCTAATTGTGTAATCATTTTGATGTGTGAGTTGTGGGGTTTATAGTGGTAAACGGCGGGAAGTAAATATTTTTTAATTAATTAATGATTTCTTGTTAACTGACATTAATTAATTAATGTAAAATTAGTTATGTAAATTGTGTAAATCTATTTAGGTGTGTGTTTTGGTGCTTATTGGGGTAGAAGGTGCAAAGTAATTTAGTTGAAATTAATGAACTATTACTTGATTATTAATAATCATTGTTTAATTGATAATTTTTTGGGTAATTGCTTAGTTTTTATTTTGTTTGGGGATATAGGTTCAATAGCTGTAACGTTTAGTTAGTACATTATTTTTTCCAATTTTAAATGTGTTTTTTAATTAATAATATTTGTTTAATAGATAATTAATTGTGTTAATTATGGGGGTACAGTTTTTATTTTTTATTTAGATGTGTGATTTGAATTGTGTGGGTTATAGGGTAGGAAATTAAATATTACATTTATAAATTATTTTTATTAACATTAATTTCTTTAACTAAATATGTATTCGTTTGAACATTTTGTGATAAATTAAAAAAATACCATTTCATGTCAATTTTAGATTTTTGCTACATTATAATATTTTTATATATCTTTTGTTTTTTGTTATATTTCGTATTCAGTCATTATTTTGTTCGTTTTTACACTTGAATTTTGTTTTGTGGAAATAGTCATTTTTACCCATCCGCTAACCAACACTTTCTCTATTGTTGCGCTCGCTGGAGTGGGAGAAGTAAATTATTCTCCTCTGCTCTACAACACTTTCTCTACTGTTGCACTCCCTAGAGCGGGAATAGTAATTTTATCCCCTCCGCTATCCAACACTTTCTCTACTGTTGCACTTGCTGGAATGGGAATAGTCATTTTTATCCCTCCGCTATCCAACACTTTCCCTACTGTTGCACTCACTGGAGTGGGAACAGTCATTTTACCCCTACACTATCCAACACTTTCCCTACTGTTGCACTCACAGGAGTGGAAATAATCATTTTATCCCTCCGCTACTATTCCACTCGAAGGAGTGGGACTAGTAAATTATTTCCCTCCGCTATCCAACATTTTCTCTTCTGTTGCACTCAGTGGAGTGGGAATAGCAATTTTTACCCCTAGGTTTTCCAACACTTTCCCTATTGTTGCACTCGCTGGAGTGGGAATAGTCATTTTTATCCCTCCGCTATCCAACACTTTCCCTACTGTTGTACTTGCTGGAGTGGGAATAGTAATTTTTTCCCCTCTGCTATCGAACACATTCTCTACTGTTGCACTCATTGGAGTGGGAATAGTAAATTATTCCTCTCCGCTATCCAACACTTTCCCTAGTGCTGCACTTGCTGGACTGGGAATGGGTAATTTTTTCATCTCCTCTATCCAACATTTTCCCTACTGTTGCACTAAATGTAGTGTAAAATGTAGATTTAAAAAATATTACATATTTTAATATTTAAATTTATATTATAAATATTATTATTTATTTTTATGTAACAGGTGCATGTATATATATATATACACTTATTTTAAATGTTTAATATATTTCTAGCATTTTATAAATAATTAATATTATTTATATTTGCATAAATATATATATATATATATATATATATATATATATATATATATTACATTTTATATATGTCTGTTTACTATATTTTTTAATTCATTACTTATAATTGTTAAAATTTACAAATACATCTAAATATATTTTTTAAGTTTCACATATTTAATTTATTTTATAATATTGTTTATACATATACAAGAAATTATAATGTGTACTTCAATTCTTTTAACAATATATTTTTTTCGATAGTATTTTGCTTTGCCAATTGTAATTTTTGTATACTGTGTATTTAACAACTGTATTCATGATAACAGCTACAGGCCTGATTGGTTCACTAGAAACAAATATTTCTGCCACCATTTTTAAGGTCTGATTACTATAGAAATTTGGAAAATTGCCTTAGGAATAACATATTGATTGAGAATAGTATACATTGAAAACATTATGCATTTAAGGGTGGATTGACATTTCTCTGTATTAATGTCTACAGATATGAATTGTTACTGAAATGAAACAGATTACCTTGGAAGGGAACGATTTTGGCGTTGGTTACAGTCCCTTGCAAATTCTGGGCGGGGGGGGGAGATTTGAACTATAATAATTCTTGTTAGAATTTTTTTTAAACCGTCTTTCAGGATCTTGTAATAAAAAATTATTAATTATTACATCCATATATATCAATACACTTACATAGAGGGCCGTCGGATCAGTCTGTCTAAGTGTCTTGTACACTCTGCTACAATTCATTACAGCAAACTTCATGGGGTAATGGTTCTATCTGCATCAGTAATAGCATCTCTTCGTCTGTGAATGATGGCATTTTATGATTGCATGTGTATATCCCTCTTAAAAAGGGGTGTGCTTCAGTGCCAGGGCTGGTTGGACAACCCTTTAGTTTTTTTCCTTTTATAGTTCCCCTGTTACATCTTTGCTTCTCCTCATTTTATTCTAATGTTTCCTAAGAGAATACTACAGCTCTCCAGCCAGTACTAATGCATTGCATGCTTTCCGCTCAATTCATTTGCAGTTCACAGCATCTCACAAGGTCACTTCCTCTAAACCATGAAACGATTTGGAATGCTGTAGTCAAAAGTGTATTTTAAGGAACAAAGGTCCCTAAGATAATAGATAAGTAACCATGCTCTGGAGAAAAGAATAATATCTAGGAATTATCTAATTGGATGTGTAGTGTAAATTGTATTTCTCGTGAAACAATAAAATATAGAAGATCAACCCCGCTGGAGTAATCCTAATCAGGAGTTGAAACCATAAAACAACCAAGCAAGAAACACTGTGTGATCATCAATAATATACAGAGTCAAGGTCACTTACTTTTAGGGCTGACCACTACTGCACCCATTATTCATATATGCATATTTAGAGGGTCAGAGTGTTTAGGTCGACAATGTTTCGATCCATTAATAATGCAGGGCCATCATTACGAACAACAGAAATATATGCCTAATTACATCATTCAAATGTAGAGAGTACATATAAATGAACACCATTGTAGTTTCCAAGTGATGAGGTGACCAAGTGATATGGATGAGGTACTCCATAATATGGAGGAATCAGTCAGGAATCTTCAGAGGGCCAAAATGTAAGGTCCCACATTATATAATCCATTCAATAGAGAATCAGCATGTTCCAGTGCCATGAGGTCAGGAGCACCCAACCTCAAAGGTGAAGTGTAAAGTGTATCATTATTTTACTCTCCTAAGATTGTCAACACAGTGGTTCTGAAGCAGCCATGCTTGAACTTTAAAAGAACAGTAGACTATTTGCAATACCTAAACGAAGCGGACATGTTCTCCTTTGCTAGTTACTGCAAGCACAAGTACTTCATATTTAGATAGGAGCATGTTTTTTTCTAACTGTATTCTTCTTAATTATATTGCACACTTTGTTGAGTTTGGGTGTTATTTGAGGTTTTATAATTGGGTGAATGGAAAAATGAGTACATAGATGAATGACAGAGTGCATGTGTGATGACTTATTGGGTGCCTGAACCACCTCCGGCCCGACATCGGCACTGCCATCACCAGCGGCTACAAGATCCAGAGAAAGGGCCGCCCCCACTGCCCAGGAGGGGGACTCACCATCGCACACAAAATCCCCCTCTGACTCTCCACATCCGTGACCCTCACTCCAACACAGAACACCTCAACTTTCAGATTCAGACCAGCCCCAGGACCATGCTACACGGAACCCTCATCTCCAGACTGCCGGGACCTTGCACCCAGTTCACAACCACCATCACCGAGCTCGCCGCACCCCACACAATCACCTCCATGGCTACATCCTACTCGGGGACCTGAACTTCCACCTCGACAACCTCAACGCCCCCAACTCCATCACTCTCCTCGACAACCTCGCCAACCTCAGACTGAAGCAGCTGGTCAACATTCCCACACACAGAGCTGGACACACCCTCGACCCAATCTTCACGGGAGGAACTAACACCTGTTTCAGCCACACCACCCTGCCCCTCTGGACAGACCACCACTGCTTCCATTTCACCTTCAACACCACCACCACACCCAAGCCTTCCCCGCGACCGCCATGTAGGAGCTGGAGCAAGATCAAAGAGGAACCACTCATCAACATCCTCCTCCAAGATCCCCCGAGTGCCATGATGAACGCCAACTCCGCAGCCACAGAATGTCCCCGCTGGATTTCCCGATGCGCAGACAAGCTCGACCCCTCCGCCACCCCTCCAAACAATGCCCTCTGAAGGCCATCTGGTTCACCACATGACTACATGAAGCCAGACGCTCTTGCAGACACCTAGAGAAAACCTGGCGAAACCAGAAAAGCACAGAAGCACGGAACAACCACAGGAGCGCCCTGAAGGAATACCACCAGTGCATTAGAGACACAAAGTGGACCTTCATAAGAGACAAAGTCCAGACCAACGTGACCAATGCCAAGGAACTGTTCAACGTCATATAGCAGTTCACAAAAGCCCCCAGCGAAGCCACTAACGTCACACCTTCCCAGGATCTCTGTGACAAGCTCAGCTCATTCTTCCATCTGAAGATCAAGGCCCTCAATGACAACTTCACCAAACAGACGCCAAACACCACCCCTCCCCCCAATGCAGCCGAAAAGCTGACCATCATGACCTGGAATCCCTCCACCGTCGAACACATCACAGCTACCATGAAGAAGACCCACTCAGGAGCCCCAATGGACCCCTGCCCACGGCACATATTCCACAGGGCCGCCACCGCCATAGCACCCGAACTTGGATTGACCATCAATGCCTCCCTCAGATCCGGCATCTTCCCAGATGACTGGAAGTGAGCGAAGGTTAAACCCCTCCTCAAGAAACCCACAGCCGACCCTACTGACCTGAAAAACTACCAACCATCTCTCTCTTCCCTTTCACGGCCAAAGTCACAGAGAGACTCGGGAACGCCCAGCTGACCACCTTCATCGGAGAGTATTCCATCCTATACGCCTCCCAGTCCGGATTCCGCAGCAACCACAGCACTGAGACCGCCCTCCTTGCTGCCACCGATTACATCCGCATGCTACTCGACCAGGGACACACCATGGCCCTCATCCTTCTAGACCTCTCTGCAGCATTCAACACCGTTTCTCATTACACCCTCACAGCCAGTCTTCATGACGCGGGATACAAGGAGCCACACTCGACTGGATTCGATCCTTTCTCTCCGACAGAACCCAGAGGATCAGACTACCTCCCTTTCTCTCTGAAGCCACCAATATCAACTGCGGAGTACCCCAAGGATCATCACTCAGCACCACGCTCTTCAACATTCATATGGCCCCCTCACCGCCATCGTAAGACAGCATGGGCTCAGCATTGTATCCTACGCCAATGACACCCAGCTCATCCTCTCACTCATGAAGACACCAGACTTTGCTTCCAGGAAGGAATGAAGAACGTGGCAGCCTGGATGAAAGACAGTTGTTTGAATCTCAGCTCTGAGAAGACCGAGGTCCACATTCTCGGACCTTGCACCTTGTCCTGTGACAAAACCTGGTGGCCCTCTGCCCTCTGGAATTTACCCACTCTTACGGACCACGCACGAAACCTTGGCATCATCCTCAACTCCTCCCTCTCCATTAACAGTCAGATCAATGTCGTCACTTCGACCAGCTTTAACTGTCTGCGCATCCTCTGCAAGACTTTCAAATGGATCCCCCCGACTGCAGAAAGACCGTCACCCATGTGCTCATAACTAGCAAACTGAACTACGGCAATGCCCTGTGCACCACAATCAACAGAACTCTCTTTTTCATGCTGCAGACCATCCAGAACGCTGCTGCCAGGCTCGTCCTTGGGACTCCGCACCACAAAATCATGACTCAACACCTGCAAGATCTCCACTGGCTCCCCGTTGAGAAGAGGGTCACCTTCACACTTCTCATCCATGCCTACAAATCCCTCAACAACATCAGAGCCAAATACCTCAGCGGGAGATTATCCTTCCAAGTATCCAAGAGGAACCTCCACTCCGCCGTCCTCGCCCTGACAGAGGTCCCCTGCATCCACAGAAACAGAGCAGGCGGGAGAGCCTTCTCCTACATTGCAGCCAAGACCTGGAAGGAGCTCCCCATGAATATCAGACTCTCCCCAACCCTGCACACATTCAGGAAGGACCTCAAGACTTGGCTTTTCTACTGACTCGGAGGGGCACCCCGCACCCCTAGCGCCTTGAGACCCTCACGGGTGAGTAGTGCACTTTAAACCCCTGATTGATTGATTGAAGCCATCAATGACACAAAATGCACCTTCATTCATAAGCCAGACCTACTGGTATTGCCAAGGCTTGTTATGCTATATGTATTTTAACATTCCAACAATTTGGAATTGTTTCTGTGTCATTCCTAATGCAGTCAGCATAAAGGCCGAGACATACAAGATGGTTTGAAGTATTCCATTTAGTACTGTTCCTCAGATACAGATAGTGGTTGACCAGGTAAAACCTTCAGCCAGGGGTGACTATCTGCTCCGATGACAAAATCAGACCAAGAAACACATTTCCTTAAGGATCTAGAATATCCGTATATTTTTATTTGAGTTGTCCAACTGCTACATTCTAAAAGCAAACTTAAATGTTCAACAATAGTATCAAATGTGTTTTCGATACAATAAAACTTTATTTGTAGATGTTTAATGACACCAAATACACCAACTGCATTTGGTAGGAAAGGTCCATAAGCAATTATGATAAAAAGGCAATGACAATTTGTTCTCATTATCACATGTCTGCTGTTTTTAAGCTAAAGTGTTTGAACCAGGTTTCATCACGAGTAGTTCATGATGAGCTACTAGTAGCTCTCCAGCTACTTGTAATTAGCTCTCCTGGGTGCTGCACAGCCTACTAAATAAGAATCTTTTAAGAAAATATTATTTAGATTTGGAGAACAGGAATCAACAATATAACAATTACATTTACCAGAAAATACTTTTATAATATTTTAGTGTTTACATGGAAAATCTGCTGCCTTCTCTGCTGAAAATGTATTTTTCTGAAAAATGTTTACATGATAAGGCTCATCTATTTCCTGGCATTTTAAACTGATACAATCAAAACTGTGACAAGTTATATTTAAAGTACCGTTTCATGCTAATACACAATTCTGTCAGAAAAAACTGAAATCCCATTTTAACTATTAGAAGGAACAAAATATATATTAATCAAGACTTCGAGAAGGAAACACTAATTTTTTTAAGGAATTTTCTGATAAACGTCAAAGACATATAGAAGCCTGTATAAATATGAACTTTCATACCCTTCAGTCTTGTGGATATGGAAACATTATGGGCTCATTATGATGTTGTGACATTCGCCATGACCGATCCGGCGGTGGCCACCGTCACAACATTTGTTTTACTTCACCCTTGAGGCGGAAGTCGGGGGTTCTCTGCGCTCCCTGCGCGCTTTTGTGCCATTCTAGAATAGCGCTTCGTTATTGACCTAAAAATAACGATTTTTTAAACAAATGTAAATATTTTAAATTGCAGTTCTTAATTTCGGCCCCCACCTTGGCGCGGGATTAGCGTCGCCCAAGGTTCTTTCCTGACCTGCCTACTGGACATAGCGCCGCCACTATTAGGCGCTGGTCACTTACTCTACTTACTTCAGGCGCCATCTTGGCCTGGGGGAGGCTGGCGGTCTAGCTGATCGCTAGTCCCGCCCTCCCAGGATACAAAAGGGTGTCGGTCATTACCCTCGAGGTATTTGTTTTACTTCACCCTTGAGGCGGGAGCCGGGGGTTCTCTGCACTCCCTGCGCGCTTTTGTGCCATTCTAGAATAGCGCTTCGTTATTGACCTAAAAATAAAGATTTTTTAAACAAATGTAAATATTTTAAATTGCAGTTCTTAATTTCGGCCCCCACCTTGGCGCGAGATTAGCATCGCCCAAGGTTCTTTCCTGACCTGCCTACTGGACATAGCGCCGCCGCTATTAGGCGCTGGTCACTTACTCTACTTACTTCAGGCGCCATCTTGGCGTGGGGAAGGCTGGCGGTCTAGCTGATTGCTAGTCCCGCCCTCCCAGGATACAAAAGGGTGTCGGTCATTACCCTCGAGGTATTTGTTTTACTTCACCCTTGAGGCGGAAGCCGGGGGTTCTCTGCGCTCCCTGCACGCTTTTGTGCCATTCTAGAATAGCGCTTCGTTATTGACCTAAAAATAACGATTTTTTAAACAAATGTAAATATTTTAAATTGCAGTTCTTAAATTCGGCCCCCACCTTGGCGCGAGATTAGCGTCGCCCAAGGTTCTTTCCTGACCTGCCTACTGGACATAGCGCCGCCGCTATTAGGCGCTGGTCACTTACTCTACTTACTTCAGGCGCCATCTTGGCCTGGGGAAGGCTGGTGGTCTAGCTGATCGCTAGTCCCACCCTCCTCCTACCCCAAACGATGGATAAAAACAACAGACTAGCCCGTCCGCGCCGGTGGCGCGCCGAAGGCGCGCCAAAGGCGGGCCCGTCTGCGCCCGTCCGCGCCTGGCCCGGGCTGAGGGCCAGTCCCCCTGGTCTTTTAAGTCCGCTTGGCTTAGACTCTCCAGGACCATATACGTCCAACATGCTCAGGCGTCTACGACCCCCTCAACACCAGTCATGCATTGTACTGGATCCGCTACTACTTGTTGCTGATTCCCCTCAAACTTGTCCCGGTTGTCATTCACAGATTCCCTCTTACCTCAACTCCCCCCCTCTGACAAAGCCCAAGTCCTACTTATCCAAATCCTTTTCATTTGCCCTCATAAATGTCCGTTCGCTTGGGAAACACCGGCAGGACATAGCCGACTTGATGGAGGACAACAACTTAGACATGTTATTTATGACAGAAACCTGGATGGACAGTTCGTCCGAGCCAGATATAGTAATTGCAGTTCCTAAAGGATTCTCTATCCACAGATTGGATAGATCACGCAGGAAAGGTGGTGGGATCGCCTTTATTGTACGCGACTTGTTCACTGTTAGAACCAACACGATCCCTCTGCAATCCTGTGAAGCCCTGCAATTCTCCGTCAATTTGACCCCCTCTGATAATTTTAAAGGGATCCTTTTGTATCGTCCACCGGGATCAAGAACTGGATTTATTTCTGATCTCAGGTCCATTTTGGAATCATCCGCTCTCGACAGTTCTTTCACTGTCCTCGGTGATTTTAATTTTAATTTTGAGAAAATGGAGGATAAAGACACTGCTGTGTTCTTAGGGGATATGACCACTTTTGGTCTACCGCTACTGGTCAATTCATCCACGCATGATGGGGGCCATACATTGGATGGTATCTTCACTAACTTACATAATGTACATGTCTCTCAAATTCTCCCTGTCACTTGGTCAGACCATCATGTTATCATGGCGTCACTAACCCCTCATCAAACAGTTGCTCCCTTACTCCCTTTCAATACCCATCAAGCATTTCAGGCGTGGAATGATATTGACAGCTCCAGCCTGGAAATTTCCTTAATCACTTCCATCCCTTCTCTATCAACCGACCCTAATATTGCTACCACTCAATTTTATGATTGGGTGGGTTCGGCGGCTTCTTCGCTGGTTCCGGTCAAACAACGATCCCGCAACAGATCTACTCCATCGGCCCCTTGGTATTCTGCAGCCTTAAGAAAACAAAAACAACAGTGCAGGCAAAGGGAGAGGCACTGGCGGAAAGATTACTCAGAGGAGCCTAAAATAAAATATAAAGAAACAGTTGCCAAATATAAAATTATGATTGATGAGGCCAAGAAAATATTTTTCAGTCACAGAATTGAGATAGCCAAAAACTCAAATAAAACCTTGTATGAGACCGCCAAGCAGTTAGCCGGCTACTCTTCCAATCTGACCCCACCCCCCTCACAATCCCTTTGTGATGCATTAGCCAGTTTCTTCTTTAGTAAAGTTAACAATATCTATTCTGCCTTTGCCAAAACAGCCAAAAGTCCTTCTAACATGCTGCCCGACTCACATACTGGACCCACTCTCTGTCGATTTGCAGAACTTTCCAGCTCTCAGGTCATGGAAATAATATCTACCATCAGATCAGGTTCAGCACTGGATCCATGTCCATTCAAAGTTCTACTTCCGGTCATAGAAGTGGTTCTTCCTGCTATTTCTTCCATATGTAATGCTATGTTTAGCACTGGCATCTACCCTGAAAGCTTAAAAAAAACCCTTATAAAACCACTTCTAAAGAAACCAAACCTTGATATGGACGAACCTAAGAGCTACCGGCCTATTGCCAGCCTACCAGTTTTGGCTAAAATAGCCGCAAAAGCTCTGAACAAACAGCTCTCCGCCTTCTTAGAGCAACATCACTTACTTGATGAAACCCAGTTTGGCTTCCGCCAATTTCATGGGACGGAGACGGCTTTGATTAAAGCAGCGGACGACATCAGACTCATCCGTGATGCTGGGGGCACAGCAGTCTTGATACTGCTTGATTTATCAGCAGCCTTCGACACGGTCGATCATGTTACTCTGATCGACCGTGTCGAAAACATGGGTGTTCAAAAGACTGCCAGCAAACTTCTGGCCTCCTTCTTGGCTGATAGAACCCAGGTAGTCACAATGGGACCCTTTCACTCGTCCACCTTGTTTCTGCCATGTGGAGTACCTCAAGGCTCATCCCTAAGTCCGACACTTTTTAACATCTATGTGTCGGACCTAGCCAATGTCATTCGGGCTTATGGGATGAGCCTTACATCCTATGCAGATGACACACAGTTGGTCCTAGCCATCAAGAATAATGGCTATAAAATAGCGGAGGATCTTAAATCAGGCATGGTAGCAATTGGGAGTTGGATGGCCTCCAATTGTTTAAAGTTAAACTCCGATAAGACGGAAGTAGTCATCTTTGGACCGCTAACTCCGGAGTGGTCCTCCAATTGGTGGCCATCTTCACTAGGCCCCCCTCCTGAGCCTGTTAGCAAGGTGAGGAATCTGGGTGTCATTTTTGATGACCGCCTCACTTTTCACCCACATGCTAACCAGATCACTTCCTCAGCCTTTTTTAAACTGAAACTCATTAAAAAAATTCTCCCTTTTCTTCCAGATAAAGCTGGTAAAACCCTGGTCACTTCACTAGTATTATCCACTCTGGACTACTGCAATGCTTTATTCCTCAATGCACAAGAAGGAGTCTTAAACAAATTTCAAATAATACAGAACTCAGCTGCCAGGCTTTTGGGAAAAATTCCCAAACATCAATCCGCCTCGAATACCATCAGAGAGCTACATTGGTTATCCATCAAAAATAGAATATAGTTTAAGACTCTATGCATTGTGTATAAGGCTATGCACAATCTAGGATCTGCCCATCTCATCCACAATCTGATTCCCTACTGCCCATCTAGAACACTACGTTCTTCTTGCCTAATCGATCTTGTGGTCCCCCGCACGAAAACTGTTTCATGGGGTGACAGAAGATTCCTGGTGTCAGCTCCAAAGTTGTGGAATACTTTGCCTCACGTGATCAAAGCCAGCCCCTCTCTCTGGTCTTTTCGTAAGCAACTTAAGACCTGGCTTTTTAATCAATAGATCCCGCTCCTTTCTCCTAGGGTAATTAATTCAGATACTTAGCGCCGAGACGCCCACGGGCATTTGCTTGCGCTTTAGAAATATCAAAAATAAATAAATAAATAAATTGTAACGAGAGGACCCCCCGCCATATTACAATGGCGGGGGTTTCGCGGCGAACGCACTCCTTCTGATTGCCGCCTGGGCGGAATCGGCCCCTAATATGGTGGCGGTGCCTAGTAGGCATCGCCATCCATATTAGGATGGTGTATTGTGAAGGCCTTTCCATGGCGGCTGTGCCGCCACAGAAATGCTGGCAGGGATGTTCTTTAGGGGCCCTATGTGGGCCCGGGTAGGAGGAGGGATGGGGGCTGCACTTGGGGGATACCCATGGTAATTCCCTCCATTTGCATGCACAAGGTGGCAGGCACTGCGTGGTGCCTGCCACGTTGTCCATGCAAATGCACAACATGCCATTTTGGCAATGCGGCGGGTGCTGCTGTACGCAGCAATAGCGGCAATACCAAATATGCAAGATGCGACCGCCAGGATAGTGGTTGCATCCTAATCAGGGCTGCGGGACTGTCGCATGTCTGGCGGCCGGTCCAGTTTCCGCTAGGATGGCTAATCAGCCCCCTATGTATTCAAACCCTGTTTCACCAGCCGACCTTGTTTCCTACTTAGTATAGTACATGATGTCTTTTAGCCAAATAACTGGTCTATATTTCTATCCATACTAATATTATAAAGAGAGCCCAAACCTTTGAGGCGGGTAATCTCAGTAACCACAGCACCAATCACAACACCCAATACAGCGTTGGAAAGGGCATTTGCAGTAGAAGGACATAGGCTATGCAGACGGCCACCATATATATATATTTTTTTTGCAGAGTTTTATATAGCGCGAACTTGACCCAAACTGAATCAGGTATCAGAGCGCTTTACATAGCACCAGTTACGTTACATAAGGAAACACATTCATTTTTTTTAGGCACGGGGAGATTAAGTGATTTGCCCAGAATCACAGGATGTTTGGCATCGTTACCAAGACTCAAACTCAGATCCCCAGGTCCGAGGTCGAGTGCCTTAGCTGTTAGGCCAACTCCTCTATACATTTAATAGGTAAAAGAACCGTGCCAGCAAAGTAGTCCCTTGTGGGCGTGTCTGCGTTGTGCTGTGGGCGTGGGCTGGGGGCGTGTGGTATGTCCATCACATCGTAGGGTGTGGGCTTGTGCTGGTGGTGTGACAAACGCTGGGGGCGTGACAAATGCTGGGGGCATGTGTCCCCCCTTCATGCCATGTGAGTAGTACATACAAGTGCCAATTATGTTGCTCCGCAGTATCAAGGGGCATGCTGGGGACGTGACACGCAGGGGGCGTGACATGCTGGGGGCGTGAGAAACGCTGGGGGCGTGTGTCTGGCCTTCATGCCATGTGAACGCAATTACGCCGCATCCAGGGGCACGCTGGGGGGTGTGAGAAACGATGGGGGCATGTGCTACGTTCCGTCCTTCATGCCATGTGGGTCGTACATAAATCAGAAGATCGTCTGCTGTGGCCGTGTGCTGGGGGTGTGACAAACGCATTCACCTGGAGGCCTGGTAAGTAATGATACTGCAGCCTCTCCTGCACGCTCTTACTGAACTCTCTCATTCAACGAAATTACACGCGCCTACTACCATCAACCAGGGCTCTAGCCGGGCTCAGGCGGCGGATCCGTACACTAATTACATGCACCTGATAACATCAACCAGGGCTGCAGCTGGGCCTCAAGCAGGGAAACACGCACCTGCTAACATCAAACAGGCCTGCATCTGGGCCTCCAGCAGGGGAACACGCAAATGAGCGTGTCTGCGGCGACAATTACTGCAGCCTCTCCTACTCGCTGTCACTCAACTCTCTCATTAAACGGGTTTACCCGCGGCTGATAACTCTCTCATTCAACGACATTACACGTGCCTGCTAACATCAACCAGGGCTGTAGCCGGGCTCAGGCGGCAGATCACTACACCAATTACAAACGCCTGCTAACAACAACCAGGGCTGCAGCTGGGCCTTCTCCGTCCCTATTCTAATGAAACAAAAAATCTTGTCTACTGCGAGATTTTAAAATAAATTGCCCTTGCCAAATACACACATTACACACATTCTATTTCATACCCGGACAACGTCAAGACTGGCTGCTAGTTGTTTATAAAGCTATTGTGGAGCTGAACCTCTCTATTCGATTGTATTTGTCCCATTGTTTCACGTTTTGATTATTCCACTTTATATGTGTCTTGTTTGTTTTCTATGTCTTATACATTTTATTTGTCACTTTATGTGGGCATCTTTTTTAATGATTCTCAAAAAAGACCCATATTTTTCAATACATTCCCTATACTTTTAAAGTGAAACATTCACATGTCTATTGGATAAAGTTTAAAAATTGTCTCCTGAAAGTTAAGGGTTCATGTCACCCAGCAAACAAAAACGTGAGTAAATACAATCATTTCTTCCCTAGAACAAGAATTGAAAAATGGCGTGGCTATTCTTTTTTCTCATAAATTCCAGTTTACTATTCTTATGCACAAAAAATATTCTGAAGGGTGGTATACTTATGCTCACATCCACATTGATGAATGCTTTCTTAATTTGCTTAATATAAGAATCCAATTTTTTGACATCAATATCTATAGATGTACTTGATATTGGTAATGTACTTCTCTTCATAGCTGGTGATTTTAATTTGATTTCAAACCCACTGTTGGATTGAATGACTACTGTTAAATGTCATCCAACAAAGTCATATAGCTTGCATCTTGCAAAATTCATTGATCACTGTTACAAACTTCTCTTTCATCTCCAATGCGTACTCTACTATTCACATATTGATCATTTACTTTCGTCTGCAACTTTCTGGTATGCGATTGCAGATGCCAAAATAGAATCCATACCTACTTCAGATCACAACCTAAAATAATTTTCTTTAACCCTTAAGGATAGTCCTAGATATTCAACTCAATGGTGAATGAATACTGATAGTGTCCTATCTAATACAAATAAACACTAGTTATTATCTATCAGTTCTGATTGTTTCCAGAATCTAAAGATACTTTTAAGATTATTCAATGGGACACTTTTAATTATGCCTATATTTGAGGAGTCAATCTCTATAATGGCACTTGTGAACAAATTATGTCAAATTATGTCAAATTAAATACATTGGACCAAAAAATCATCAAAGCTGAGATGCTTTTTATATATTCATTGTAAATCCAATATAAGATACAATTACAATATCTTCATTGTGAATATAATATTCTATTTAGGGGCCGATTCCGATCTGGGTCGGAAATCACTCCGACCAAGCCGGATTCGGGGTGTTTTCCAACCGATCTGGACTCCTGCAGTCCGACCGAGCGAGAACGATGCAGCAGTATGCTGTCGGACTCGGTTCAGTCGAACTCCCATAGAAGTCAATGGGAGCCGGTCGTACGACGCGTACATCGGCCTCCATTGACTGAATGGGTACGTCGTGGACAAGTGCGCCCCCTACAGAGGGTAACCATCAATGCCATCCACACTGTACATGCCTGTGTTGGGGAGACCCATGGGCCTCCCCTGTGTCCGATTCGTAAGGCTGCGGGTAACAGGGGGTCCGACACGGACCCCCTAAGTCCAACTCTGGGAGTTATGGCGAGCTGGGTGCTCCGACTCAGTCTGGCTGTCCGAATCGAGCATCGTACTAGCTCGGTCGTGAAACGTCTCCATTGCGTGCCACGGTTTCCTTGTGACCTAGTTGTATGGAGCGGTTCGGCCCCGGAAACGATTTGGATGGAGATTTCGCTATCGTTTGCATCATACTTCGACGTCCGGACCCATGTACGACTCGGACGGAAATTCAGCCTCCTAATCGGATCCGATAATGCCAAACCTGATTTGTTGCCCTTCCAACCGAGATAGGAATCGGCCCCTTAGTAGAAGAGCAGTTCTTTTTATTGAGAGGCAAAAATTACGTTTTCAATTTACTTTCAATAAATCTAGTAGTACACTTGCTAATTATCTATGAGTTAAAAAAGATAAAAGCCACATATATGGTATAAGATGCTAAGATTGTCAACTACTTCTTGTAGCAGCTACAGAGTTGAGTACAATTTGAATGGAGTTGCGAAAGTAATCACACTCTGCAAACGTTAAGTAAAGTACCTCTAAATTTAACATTTTTGATTTAAATGTTTGTGTTCTTTAACTTTTTTTTTTTTTTGCAGAGTTTTATATAGCGCGTACTAGACCCGAACCGAATCAGGTATCAGAGCACTTTACATATTTTCCAGTTACGTTACATGAGAACACACTGTCATTTTAGGCACGGGGAGATTAAGTGATTTGCCCAGAATCACAGGAGGTTTTGGCGTCATTACTGAGACGCGAATCCCAGATTCCGAGGTCGAGCACCCTAGCCATTAAGCCAACTCCTCTCCCCATTGTTTGTAGTTAAAGAAACATTAAAGTTACATTCATTTAAAGGTGGTGCATGCATTATAAATTTAAGGTAAAACTATAACTGACGAATTTCTGATGTTTTCAGTTTGATTTTCACAGAAAGAATAACAGTGCAAACCTTTGATTTTTCATTGAGTTTCAATAGTTTTTCATTTTTATTATACATTGAGATTACTGTTGTGGAGTGGAGTGTTATTAAGTGAAATGTGATATTGTGGATTAGTGTACATTTGAATAGAACAGAGTGGATTTGTTGTAGAGTGGAGTGGCCTACAATAGGATGGTGCACAGCGGCGTGGCAGAGTGGAGTGACGTAGAGAGTAGAGTGGTAGAGTGTAATAGCATGCAGTAAAGTAGCAGAGAGTGCTGTGGTGTAGAGTGGAGAGTCGTACAATAGAATGAGGTACAGTGTAGTAACATATAGTAAAATAGCGTGGATTGGTGTGTCGTATCAGTCAATCAAGTAATATTTGTCTGGAAGGATGAGGGCAGCTGTTTCTCCTCTGTCAACTAGGGCTTGGATATCATCCGATGCTGTAATCAGGGCTGTCTTGTAGAGTGGAATAGGGTAGAATGCAATTAGGCACGGTGGATTGGCACAGAGTGAGTGGCTCATAGTGGAGGGGGTACAATGCAGTCGTGTAGACTGGAGTGGTGTACAGTGCAGTGGTGTAGACTGCAGTGGCATAGATTGGAGTGGTGTAGAGGGGAGTGACATAGATGGTAGTGCCAAAGAGTGGAGTGGGAATAGCAGAGTGGCATAGAGTGGAGTAGTGTACAGTGGAAAAACATATAGTAAGTGTCATACAGTGGAGTGACGTACACTGGAGTGGCATAAAGTAGAATAGCATAGAGTGGAGTGTAGTACAGTGGAGGTGCATACAGTGGAATAGTGTAGATTGTATTGGCATGTAATGTATTAGCGTACAGTGGAATGTCGTAGACTGGAGTGTCGTACAGTTGAGAAGCATACAGTTGAATAGCGTACAGTAGAGTGTTGTAGAGTGGACTGGCATAGCTTGGAGTAAGGTATAGTGCAATGGTGTACCTTGGAATAAAGTAGAGTGGAATGGCGGCTACAAGAGTGGAATAGTCTACATTGGAGTGGGGTACAGTGGAATGGCTTAAAGTGGAGAGGTAAAGTGGGGTGTTGTACAGTGGAGTAGCATAACATGGGGTAGCGTATAGTGGAGTGGTGTAGAGTATAATAGCATAGAGTGGAGAGCATAGTGGCATACAGTGGAGAGTGGTGCTTGTAACAGGCGTAGAGTGAAAGTGTGTTAACGGACCTAGATGTTATTTGGCAGTAAAATAGATTATTTGGTGTCAATGGTCATTTTTGGTAGTATGTGTGAATAGTTTAAGCAGTATTAAAGTTATAATTCGTTTTAAGCTTAGTTATATGTTAGATTGTTTAATAGTTTACATAGTAGAGAAACTACCATATTATTTTTCTACCTAATTTTGTATGGCCTGTGGACAGTTAATGGGAGTAATTGTTTACAAAACTCATGTGCTCGTAATGCATTATAGGTGTGTAGAGGTATTGAAAACATGAACAATCTTTGTATTGAAGAGTAACTCTGTGTGCATGTGACAGTTGAGAACCTGTGTTCAGCATGGTCCACACACGCGATTTGACTCTGCAGACAACGTTTCCAATAGGGCAAATAATCCACTTAAAACATATTAAGTATTGTAAGCAGTCTTGAGTTATTAGACATAATTGTCTCATCATGGCAATTTCCACATAGCATAGAAGACTGTGTGCTTGTTTATTTCATAAAATGGGTTATTTGTAACGTTTTCACAACAGTATGAAGGCTGCAGGTAGTCTGATCTTTAGCATCTTGAGACCTTGGTTACTTTCAGGGAATAGTTGCTCTTTGGACAGGTTCTGCCTACAGTGTACACTATTCTTAGTAGATACTCTTTAATACTCTGTGATGTATTTATCATGAGAGTGTCACTGACTGCAAACAATGCGGTATAGAGTAAACTCTCGCCGTAGAGTAAGCAGTGCTAACAGTATCCACTTTTCTACTCACGTCCTCTATATTTCTCAACGTAGGTTCAGTGACTATGAGGGGTTTGTTACAGGTGGGTGTTGTTCATAGTAGAGTGTTACTTGTGTAACAGTGCTTGAGTATCTGGAGGAACTTGGTTTTCCCTTAACATTTTATACAGATTGAACACCATGTGCAGTAATGGTTACCCTTTTATCTGTGGCTGACATGAACATGGCTACCCATGTAGTGTATTGATTAGGATCAATGTTGAACATTACTCAAGCTTTCTTCACCTATGAGAGTTTTATGCACGATGGCAGTAATGATGCCCTATATTATTGTGTATCATGTTGCAGTTATTTTCTGGCTCCCAATACCATATTTGTTTATAGAGAAATGAGTGCAAAAGAAGCTTGGATGATGTCATCAGTGATGCCATCAGAGATGTCATCAATGTTGTAATTTCACTTGTCGTCAGTGATGTCATAAATGATGTCATATAACATGTCATGAGTGATGGAATATTTGAGGTCATAAGCAGTGTCCGGCAGGGGAATTCCTGTGTTTTTGAGTCTAAAAAGTTAATATTGTCACTGACATCTTCACCTAACTATAGCAGTACTTTGACCATTGTATTTTCAGTTTTTAAACAGTAACAAGTATTTTATCACACCTAACTATAACGTTATTTTAATCTTTGGGTTTGCAGTAAACATCTAGGTTTTGTTTATTGTAAAGTAATATTTTATTACCATACGTAAAACCAACCCCCCACTGCAACAGCCTTAGGCCATGCATGGTAGGAGTTAAGACTCTATGGCAAACCAATCCAGAGGCAGCTGATTCTCCTGCAAACAGCCAACCTCACGCTGTGCACAGTCTTTTGTTGCATGCAGCATTCAGATTGGCCTGCACCCAGACAGCCAACCCTACGCCACGTGCGGCCTCATCTCATACATGTCATGGGGTTAGCTGCAGTACCTGTGTGCAGCCAGGCCCTGCTTCCAACTCCTCTCAGGCAGCCCACCCCATGCTGCACACAGTCTTTGGGCATGCACAGCAGGGAATTTATCACAGGCCTTGGCCTTTTGCACATCTCTGTGGCCAAACTTCCAGCATGCTGCGAACCCCACACCACATACAGCCTTTGTCATGTGCAGCCTAGAGTTGGCCTGCAGGCCCCGGGCACCCCAATACCTGGGGCAAAAACATATATATTAGGTGGTGGGGGGCATGCAGCTTCCTCCCCGACACTTTATGTATATCTATTACCCATGGTGGTCGCCAATGGGTCGTTATAGTTAGAATTGTGTTTCCATTGGAAATGCCTTTTTTGTGTTGCTATTAACTTTGGTTCCATTTGACACATCTACGCAAAACCTTCCAAAAAAGTGCTTATTTATGTCAAGTTTGTGCATGGAAAGTTTCGGGGTTATGCATCAAGGAGTGGATGAGAAAAAGGGGGGTACCCCAAAATACATTTTCTCCATTCATTGATGCATTGAAACTTTAGACACAGCTACAGCCCAAATCACTAAATGGAATGACACCAAATTAAACAAAAAGCTAGATCTTGGTTCAGAAAGATGCTTTTTGTCATTTGGTATAAATATGTTCAGTAGTATTTGAGCAATTAAAGCCCAATTTTTTTATATGGAGGGATGCAGGACCTCAGCGGGTCTGACAGCTCTGAAGCTGTGATCTGATTGTCTGCAACCACATAAACCAGGAAGTGATTGCAGTCATCTTAGGACTCGAGAATGAACCCTGAAATCTAAGAAAAAACTCTAGAGTAGAAATGCTAAACCCCCTAGGCCTGTTGGTGGGCCTGGGGCCAAAAATTATTTCTTCCACCAAATGTTGTCACAAATATGTGGAAGACTTGCAAATCCACAGCAACATTTTTAAAAAGCATGGCGTTCTGTGTGTCTTTTTAAAAAAATGACCACTGGTGGGCCAGCTCCCAGGGGATGTCATACATTCTATAAATTTGGGGAGGTGGTGCATGGCTTCTCTCCCCAAGTCTCTGAGAGGCCCCAGGGACCCCATACCCCAGGGCCACCATAAAAGAAAGACGGAAGATGGCACACAGCCCCTTTCCAGAGCCTAGTTAGGCCCTGGAGAACTCATTCCCCGGGGTCACACTCCCCTCCGTCCCAAGCCTACAATGGCTGCCTGGACCCCATCCCCCATGCAACGTAATTAAATATGTAACCATTTATTACGCTTTTTGGATGAGAGGCAACAAATAAATGACAAAGCACATGTACATATTCAATCAGGCGATATAAATCTTGTGTCGTTATTGGTCTTTTATTTCCAGATGTTTTTTTTTGGTTTGCAAAGGAGTGAGATCAGCCAACGCGTTTCGCCCAGAACAATGGCTTCTTCAGGGCTGTAATGGCATACAATTTGAACATATATCAGTACGTTTTAGAAAAAAGACCATACAAGATGTTGCACAACCAAAAGCAGTTACAATAAATCAGGGGCTCCATTGATAGAGAGAAAACAAGAGAGAATAAGAGAAATAAGGGGTATTCCAGAAATGCTTGCGCATAAGAATCTAAAGTGCTTGAGAAGTTAAAAGGAAAGAACGAAACTCCCAGAGAATGAAGGGGTGCATGAACCAATGCAAGAACCCAATGAGTCTCACAGAGGAGCACGTTGGTGAGAAGATGGTCTAACACACAGTCAGGAGCGTGCATGTGATTAAAAGAAAATACCGTAGAACTGTGAGACACAAATGTGCATGTTCCAAAAATATATAGAGAGCACCTAAAGCAAGAAAGTGAAAGTGAGTCACACATGACTAGTGAAAAAGTGCTCATGGATACCATGAAAACACAGGGACACAAAAGTGTCTGTTCAGTCTGCACTAAAGCCCATGCCATGTGCAAGCTACCTAGCCAGTAAAGGTAGAATGGCTTACCAAATAATGTTGGTAAGATAGATAACGTGTCGAAGGTATCCAAGAACGCATAACCAGCAGTATCTGAAAAAGTATTTATTTTAAAATATATATCAGGTGGAAAGGCAGTCAGGACCTAGGTTCAAAGAATCAAGTGAAAACGAGACATTCCTGATCCTAGTATGAGACACGCCTGTGTTGCAGATTGTGTCTTGAAGAAAGCAAGAGGACCCATAAAGAAACGGGGGATGTGTTAATGTAATGAAGGCGTATCACGATAGAATGCAGTGACTAAGTCAGACATAACAATCTAGCCAGATGTCTCATGCAGAGTCTCGAGAAAGAGAAGTCCACCAGACCGCTGAAATACCAGAACACCATTAAAAGCGGGCAACTAGCTGGGTGGATGTAGTCCCTAAAAAGATTCCGGCAAGAAAATAGTAAAAGAGACCACAAAGATGTTAATAACAAAGCACCATCATCTTATGATGTTGGTTTCAGTTTAGCCAACAAATCTAATCATAAAAGATGCCCAGAGCATGCTCAACGGGTGCTTACTAAGGGGTACAATGCATGTGAACCTATGGTAACAACGTTTGACATGAAACAGAAAAATTAGCTGTAATCAAAAAGCCTAGTCAGCACATATGCATATGACAGAATCTCAGTGACAGAATAATGTAAAAAACCCCATCAGTACCGTGTTCAGTAAGCCAAACATTAGTGCAGGAGCACGGCTAAAGTCAGAGCACGTGTTACAGAGTCTTAAATCTTAGGTAATCGAAGCCCCGCCCGTACCGTGAGCAACTTTACCACCAACCGGGCTAAAATATCATTTAACGTCATAGTTACTTCAGACACAAGTTATATTTACTTGAGATAACTATTAGCATAGGATTTTAAGCATAGGATTAACCTGGTACCTGCCACGCTGAGTTAGAAAAATGACAAAGACCTTTGCCATTTTTCATCAAAGTCTTTAAAGCATTGGATTTGCTAGTGACAATGACAAAAACCTTTTACCAGTCCATGCACAGTATTACATCTTTGGATTGGTAAAATATCATCCAAGCCAACCTGGAATGAATAAAAGCAGTCCATGACACATGTTTTTTGCTCTTACCAGAACTCAACAGGCAGACAGAACTTTGTCCAGACACAAGGGAGCACCCATCATCAGTCAAAGCAAAACCCGTTCATGCTTAGTGTGCTATATAAATTATGCAATAAAGCAAGTAGGGAACTCTGGGTTCAGTGTAACGACAGATAGGTGAGTACATTGCGTCCAGACAAACTATTTGCTATTTGTGTACTATTATTACGAGGCAGGAGGCGCATTTTACTCTATGTAGATGACACTTTATTGAACATACAAGTATCATGGGCTGTGTCATCAACAGCCTATGAGAATACAATCCTGCAGCTCTTAGTCAGGAATGAATCCACTATCTTTCATGTGACAACACTAGCCTTATCATGAGCTAACAAAGTGCTTTTAAAACGGTACGCATACACACAAGGTTTTTTAAAGTGCTGACCTTAATATGGTCTAATCTGATGCCTGATCGGTTTTAAGTGTACTTTCAGCGCCGCCATATGGTAGCCCTTCATATAAAGGATAGAGTTGGAAGTGGGGGTCTTTCTTTTTCCACCTCACTCTGTAGTACAGTACCTGGGGGCTAGAAATACGGGTCTTGTATGCATGCATTCCAATATAATGCTCAACACTTACTTAATTTCACACAGTCTGGTCTTTTTTCTATGATTGTGTCATGCGTGAAATGATAGAGTTGTCGTAAATCGTATGGAGAACTGTCTTATGGAATTCTTACAGTGTCTATAATCTTTCCTTTTTAACAGAGTGGTGCCTCATGTCCTGAACTGCTTGCCAGGTGAGGTGAGGCATCTACCTGTGGATCTACGGGTAAGGATATAATGTATTTACCAATTATTCAGTGCTATATCCACTATGTACACTTAAGGTATCATGAAAAGGACAATGTTCCACAACATGAGCACTCTATACAGTACAACTTTATTTTTTTACTTGTTTGTCTCCACTTCATCATGGTTTTTTTGCCACTGTGTTTTTTTCTCCACAGGTGACAACAACATTGCTGTGGATTCTTCACAAACAGGACCACAGGTTTTTGTAGGTTGTATCTTTCCAACCACTTCACTGTTAAGTTCATCACATAGTCATTGCAGTAGCAATTTATCATCTAGGTCCTGAAGAAGGTCGCGATCAGATATTGATCACCATGACTGAAACATGTAGACCCATTGTTTAGACCAGCGCAGTCAGCAATTTTTTCATACTGTGTTTGCACAGTTTTTTTACCTTGACACCAAGAGTTAACTAATAAACTCTTCTTTCTCTTGGTAGCAAATTTTGACATCACCTAACACATCACCATGCTATGCACTGCAAACCATCAGCCTTTACACTTCTATGCTTTGCATTAAACAGATTTGAGGAGATCCGATCAATTTATCAACAAAACATGCCTGAGCTCCTCCCTCACAGTGCGGGGCTTGTATCCCTTGGTTGCACTAGGGCTTGCAACCAAGAGGAGATTCCAAATGATGAAGTATGCCACCTCGGTGTGTGATTGGATTCCGTTCTTTTAAAAGGACTTCCCCCATATTTTAGTAGGAGTCACTTGCTTGTACTAGTTGTGCTCTGGAGCTCTTTTTTGAGCTTGACAGACCCGCGGATTATCTGTTTGATATAAGTCTGGGTACTTCCCAAGTTTTAGGTGAAAAGCAGCTCCTTTATATGAAACAATCTACAACAACATCATTCAAGAGTGCCTCACTTTTGTCTTCACTATAAAATGTAAACAATCTAGTTGTTCATTAGAGTACTGTAGGAAACTGAAGTAGGTTAGAAGGTAATTAGCTGAGAGACTGCTAAACAATCTAGTTGTTCATTAGAGTACTGTAGGAAACTGAAGTAGGTTAGAAGGTAATTAGCTGAGAGACTGCTAATGTATCACTCTGCATGTCAGAATGTTTTACTGAAATGGATAATGAAGATAATTGTGAACTCACAGAAAATGTGTCATACTGTTAGCTTAACCCCTTCCACGCTCATGACGAGCTGGGCTCGTCATGCAGTAGCCTCCTGCTACGCTCATGACGAGCCCAGCTCGTCATGAATAATGGGGTTCATGGGTTTCCAGCACAGGGGAAAAATCCCCATAGCATTCAAGAGGTTAACAGAGCACTAACCATAATTTCTCAGCAGCCGCGGCCCGTGGAGGGAGTTACGGTGGGGCAGGGACAGGGTGGAGGGTGCTAAAAACCGGCATATGGATAATTGCAGGTAAGTAAACAATTTAATTAATAAAAATGAATTTCATAGCTCGCCTTGCATCGCAAAATGCGATGCAGTGCGTGCTACGAAATTTGTTTTATTAATTAAATTGTTTACACACCTGCAATTATCCATATGCCGGTTTTTAGCACACTCCACCCTGCCCCTCCCCCTCCCTGCCTCCCTGCCCCACCGTAACTCCCTCCACGGGCCGCGGCTTTCTCAGATAAAAAGAACCCCGTAATTTTGTTAATCAATTGCTATATCCTCTGTAGGAAATTACTGTTAGTGTTACTGCCTTAATTCCATCAACATGGAATTTAGGTGTACCACACTAGTGACATAAATGCCAAGTGTTCTCAATCTGGTTGTTCATTAGAACTCTGTGGTGAAGCTTTTGTTGAGCAATAGAGATGTAGCTGCCAGACTGCTGGTGTTGAAGTATGTCTTTTTCATGGCATTTCAGAATGTTATACTGACATGAATGAGGGTGATATTTGAGAACTCAGAAAATGTTTTCTTAGTTTAACTTTCCTGAGTACTAGCCATATATTCTATGATAAAAAAGAGCCCTTTCTTTTAGTACCTTTACTCCAGTCTCCACTGTAGGAAATACATTCAGTTTCCATTAAGGCTCATTCAGGTGTGTCACTTTTGTCATAAATACAGAATGTTAGCACTGTAGTTGCTCATTAGATCACTGTAGTGAACATGCAGTAAAATCAGCTGACAGGTACTTTTTGGTGTTAGAAATATATTTCACTCTAAATATACCAGACATTTTTCTGACATTGATGAGGAAGTTAACTGTGAGTTTATAGATAATGCTTCCTCAGTTAGGGCCACATGTATGAAAGTTTATTGCATTCGCAACCAGTGCGATTCAGTAAAATCGTCCATTTGCAAAAGCAAAATAGCCTTTCATGATGTATGAAAGGCTTTGTAGTTGCAAATTTAGGTCATTGCAAAATTGCGAGAACCTGAAATTCCGACTACAAATAGGGAATCGCAAATTACGATTCCTTTAGCACATGTATGAAGCATTTAGGAAAATACAATTACCATCAACTTCAAGTCGATGTTAACAATGTGCAAACTTTGAAAAATGCACAAAACTTCATTTTTCAAAGTGGCATGCAGTGCACACATGCTTTTAGGGCATGTGTGCACTTTATACGGGCACATTTCTTTTTTTGGGGGTGCTTCAAGGGCACCTTAGGCCCCGGGCAACCTTGGCTTTGCATTACTTAAGTTGCGATTACCAATTAGGTCATCACAAATTAGCTAATGCAAAACCATTCGCACCCCAACATGCTTATTTGATACATGTGGCCATTAAACTTTGTAGAGCTCTAACCATAGCTTCTGTGACAAATTAATCCCTTCATTTTATTCATTTAGAAAGCAACTGCTTTCAGTTTTACTGTTTTGATTTCATCAAGATGGCATTTAGATGTGCCATACGTCTGTCATAAATACAGAAGTTAGCACTCTAGCTGTTTATTAAAACATTGTGGTGAAACAACAGGAGAACTAGAGATCTAATGACAGGCTGCTGCTGCACGAATTACATATTTTTCTATCTGTAATCATTTGCATAAGATGGGGCTTTGCCTAGAACAGCAAAGGGAAAGAAAAACGAAATACTCAAATGTGGCCTGAGTGATTGCCAGTGGCTGGGATGAATCCCTGCATACTATCCCTTACCTTGTTGTTGTTGCAGATGACACCCTACATTTTACATTGTGGTCCAAAACCCTGTAATTTGCACACTGTAAACATTTTTGTTACTGTCAACATACACTTTGTGACCCCATGAGAATTTAGAATATAGAGGCATCATGAAATAACTTTTCCTCCCTCTCCTCCTAAAGAGTCGCAATGGAATGTATCTACAGCTAGTGCCTGCAATTGCAGCTGAAAATTACTGAGTGAAAGCTGACATATTAAAGCAGGTGTCAGTCATTCATAAAGTAAATTCTGTCTAAGGGACAGGAGCAGCACTCAGTAAAAAATGGCATTTCGATTTTGTGAATTATGGCAAGGAGTGTTTTTTTAATAAATATTTTTATTTTTGTTGCTCATGCATGAATTTGCAAATCCTACCAAATGCTCATTATTAATACTGCCAACACACTTTTGGACATTGGGCGCCGAATTTCCTTTTTTTTTTCTTCATTTTTTAAAAATATTTTTATTTGCATCAAGGGGAACAAAAAAAGAAGCAGTACATGTCTACATACAATTTAAGCAAGATCAATGAATTAGCATATCCAAAGCAAGAGAATACATAAATCAAAAACAAAGTAGAGGCCAACCACAAAAATACTACAAAAGGAAGAAAAAGTAGGAGAAAGAGACTGTTATTAAGACATTATTAATCCCGACATTCTGTCCAATTTCCGTTTCATCTGTAAACCCCTTCTAACAGCAAGGGCTTGCTCCATATTATATATTTCCTTAACAAGGCTCCACCACTCCATAACCAAACTCTAGCAATAACCAACCTTGCACATGTAACTAAGATGTTCAACAAATCACATAATGCACTCTTGCCCCCGATATGCCCACCAACACATCCATTGATGAAAATGCAATAGAACTAGCAAGTCTATCATAAACAACTTTAGTTACTCCATCCCAGAATTCAATAAGGTGCGGGCAGGAAAAGAACATGTGAATAATATCAGCTCCACTTAAATCACATTTTGGGCATTTCGTACGATCACTGAAGTTATTATTTGTTGCCCATTTAACAATCCTCTCTGGAGTATAATAAAGTTGGCATATGGTTTTAAACACCTGAAGTTTAAGACTTGAAGATTGAACAGATAAGTTTAAGCTATTAAGAGACGAAGTAATCAGATCTGATGATACATTCTTTGACAGCTTTCTACTCCATTTCTCAGCTAATTTTGTGATATCGTTAGTATTATAGCCCTATGCTAATCAGAGCTTTATCTGCTTCTCTATAAATACAGTTCCAAACTTCAGAATCTGATACAGTGGTAAACTCTATTTTTCTCAATAAATAATCCTTAATCTGATAGCATTTAAACCGAGCCACCTCTGACAAAATCTAACATATCTTCAGTTGCTCAAATACCATAAATCCCTTATGGTCATATAGATCACCCAGTGTTTTAATGCCAGAGTCTGATAGTAAACGACAAGCTGAATCCTGAAAAATTGCCGGTAAACCCGGATTACACCACAAGGGTGTTTTATAATGAAAAAGAGAGACCTTACTCTTAATCAGAATGGAGCGCCAAATATTAACTGTATCCCGTACCGTCTTAAACTTTACCTGTTTAAAGTAGTTGGGGTCGTTTAGCCTATAAAGAAACATATTTGCATCCAGTCCTAATAAAAATCTATGGAAATACAAGCATTTATCGGGGATCAGCAAGCTACGAAAGCGGGTCAAAAAAGCCGACCAATAATAAAGTTTAATATCCGGAAGAGCCAGTCCTCTTTGATTAAAAGGAAGTTTAAGTGAAGACACAGCCTGTCGGGCTTTCTTATATCCCCATATAAAACTACTACTAATACCCTCTAGTCTAAGAAAATAAGAATTATTTACCCGTAAAGGAATCGAACGAAAAAGATATAAATATTTTGGTAATATTTTCATCTTAACCAAGTTTATTCGGCCAATAATACTAAGTGGTAGCTTATGCCACTTCTTAAATAGCATAGCAGTCTCTTTTAGTAATGGTTCATAATTCAATGCCACAATTAAATCAATATTCGAGGAGATTTTTACCCCCAAATAGGTTGCTACATCACATATCCCTAAAACCGGGGCTGATGGTTGATGATTCATAATAATATGAGTTTTGCTGGTATTGAGTCGATAACCTGAAACTAAGCCATATTTCCCTGCTTCTGCTATAATACCCTTCATAGCTTGAACCACATTGGTAGAAAAAACTGCTACATCATCTGCATACACAGTAATATCAAGAGAGTTTGAACCATTTAAAAAAGGGCAAATTAAAGCCTGACTCTGAAGTGCAATCAAAAAAGGTTCCATACCCAAAGCAAATAGCAGGGGTGACAAAGGACACCCCTGCCGTGTCTCCCTCCTGATTGAAAAAGAGCAATTTCCCAAGTAACATACCTTGCCCATAGGATTATCATACAGCGATTGGATCCATCTCAAGAATCGGCCTTTGATACCAAACGCCTGCAATGCAGCCCATAACAAGCCCCACCCCACTCGGTCGAATGCCTTCTCGGCATCTAATAAAATCATACCAAGCTGGGTCAGCTGGGTCCGTGCAGCATCAAAAGCAGAGATGACCATATTAATATGTGCAGTGGTATCTCGTTTTGGGATAAACCTGTGTTGCTGGGAGGATACAAGCTGAGCCAATAATGGTGCCAACCTAGTTGCCAGTGTTTTTGCAACAGATTTTAGCATCACTATTGATGAGTGAGATTGGTCTATAGGAGCCTCTCTCCTGAGGCGGTTTGCCCTTTTTAAAAAAAAATAATAATTTGGGTGAGGTTCCAAGACTTTGGTGCCTGCTCCCCATTGCCAATAGCATGAATCACTTTAATTAATAGCGGTATTAATTCCTCCATACAGTGTTTAAATAATTCCAAAGGAATAGAGTCCTCACCTACAGCTTTGCCAGCTGCTAAGGAGTTAATAGCATTTCTAATTTCTGCCGTTGTGATATCTGCCGCAAGTTGATCAGATTGTTCAGGCTCCATAGTTTTGACTCTATTTACCGCAATATCATTTTTAATATTATCCCCCGTGACTGCAATTTCTGGTGTATAAAGATTTTGATAGAACAATGCAAACTGTTGCAATATTAATTTGGGATCTAAAAACAATTGGGTATTATCCCCTTTAATTTCCTTGATAACATTCTGAGATCGGTCTTCAGCCACTTTATAAGCTAAGATTTTACCAATCTTGTCGCCATTTTCATATTGATCAAGTTGATATTTCTTTAATTTACTAATGCTCTTTGCCCTAAGCAGATTTTTTAAAGCTGCTTTAAGTTCGATTAGTTTGAAGTTTAGCATATCCAAATTAGTTACCCCAATTACTAAAGCTTCAGATATTTGATGTTCAATATTGAGTATTTCCGCCAGCATTTTCTCATTTTGGCAACGGCACTCTTTATTTTGCCGCCATATAAACTGCTGTGTGAATCCACGTATGCTTGCCTTACAGGCATCCCATACTGTCAAAGGTCGGGCAGAATACATATTTATATATCAATAAATTCCTTTATATGCGCTTTAAGTTGGTTCACAAAATTAAGATCCATAATAAGTATCTGGGAAATGAAAAAAGGCGAGGAGAAGGTCTCACTGTTGTAACCTCAAATGTTAAGAGGATCGGATTGTGGTCCGAGGTTACCCTTGGACAAATTGCTATAGAGCTAGTTCCAAGAATAGAATCTGATACCCAAACCACATCTATTTGTGAGCATAACTTATGTGCTGCGGAATAGTAAGTGTAGCAAGCTATATTGGGGTATAAACATCTCCAAGCATCTTTAAGTAGATGGATTGCTGCAAGATCTATAATTGCAGCCCTAGTTTTCCTCATTCTCTGAAACAAGCTTTTTCTGGTGGTATCTAAATTATAATTCATGATACAGTTAAAGTCTCCAAGCACAATATATTCGCCATCCCATGCGAGCAATTCCATATTAATCTGGTCAATAATTTTTGGTTCATCCTGATTTGACGCATAAACCCCACATATTGTATAATTACAGCCTTCCAGTATTATCTGTACGATAGCCCATCTGCCCGCCTTATCAGTTAATGTTCTACGTATTTCAACCTTCAGATGTTTATGTTTTAGTATTGCTACCCCCCGGATTGAAGCATTGAATTCAGTACACACCATAATATCATATCCCAATTGTTTAAGCAATTTTTTATCCTTATATGCTATGTGAGTCTCAGTAATAACTGCAATTTGAGGGTTATACATCCTAAGTTCTTCATACACAAGACTCCTTTTAAACCTGCCGTTTAAGCCCGCCACATTGATACATTTTATAGAGTGTATTATCCTAACTATAAAGCCTCTACAATAAATCAAAGCAACCTTGCTATACCTCACATTTATATACTTTTTTAATCCCCTGATGCATTTTTTACCCCAAAGAATACCACCCCCTTCCCCACCCCTGCTTAGCAACCCCCAACCCACCCCCTCCCTACCCCATAACTACCTACAGGTGGTTGCCAAATTTCCTAAAGTGGATTGTTGAATGTAAGCAGATGTCATACAAGGAGTTCACATTCTAGATGTACAACAGAGGATAAGGTATTCTTCCTTATAAAAATAACTGTGATGTTGTAGCCTTTCATTGTGATGATTTTATATTGTTTATGACGGTATGATGCCATATGTCGAAGCACATTTGAAATGAGTTAGTATTTCTTCCGAAAAACAAAATAAAACAGGCTACTAGCTACCCAGATAGTGGCATTACAAATTCATAGCAAAATACATTTTCTTCATCATTTTACTCCTCCTGCAGATGAAAGATTTGATTAGCATATTTTACTTCATTCCCAAAAAATCAAGCTGTTGCGATTGGTAAAGCACACGTGCGATAGCGGTCTTTGACCCTTGAGTACCAGACTTTTCTGAATCAATCTGTATGTACATTTCTATGGCAAAAGTCATTAATTACCTTTATAAAGTGAAAATGGCCATTGTATCAGACACATTCCATGCTGAAAATCCAATGAATAACTTTTGAAAACATTTTTCTATATAACTTGGTCTTTTCATTTACTAACGAGAGCAAATTCAGTAGTCGGTAACAAAAACTCTTGCATACTGAAATCATCTTTTATTTATGAGACTGATTCCAATTGCAAGCATACATAAGTTAAGGATGAACGCTATTAACGTTACATTCATTTAAATGCCATTTTGCCTCTGACATTTTTATAATTGATTTGCTCAGATTTTTTTTATTATAACTAAACCAATACGTTTCTGATGTGATCTTTGTCTTTCAATGAGAGCGTCTTACATTTCTCATGTTTGCAGTTTCTGCCATTCACGCATTGTGAAGGACAAAGTGCATTGTGTCCCCACATTAGCCCTTTAAAGTCTAATCAACTTAGTTTCTGTGAAGAAAGCTTGAACTATAACTAACGAATTCTGTATTCGTTAAATGTCTAGTAGCAGATTTGAATGTCTCTGAATAGAGAATCGTTTTCCTTGAGCCCAGTTTCTAGTCATCAAATATAACCCCTATTGCTCCTGACTAGGCAATTTTGTTTATTCTATCTATTTGCCATCAGCAGTCAATGATCTTATTGGGAGGGCTCCAGCTCTCAGTTGGAATAAAAGCTTTCTGTCACCTGGCTTTGAGATAATATCCCAATACAACTCCAAAGCGGGATACAGTTTAACCTCAAGAAAACCCACAGACATAGACCCATTGCTAGATCTGCTCAGGCTCCTGTTAGCAACATTGTCCCCAAAAATATTTTTTAGGGCAGACTTGGTGGGAAATAATGCACCTGCTGGATCTAGCCATATAGAACTCAACCCAAGCTCAAACAGTGTGGCTTTCAGTGACTTGAGCCAACTAATTTTATGAAAGGTATCCGCCTTTATGACATCAATAAAACCTTCAGCATAATGCGAAAGCTCGGGAATGGTCCAAAGCCTTCGCCAATACAAGAGTGGTCGTAAGCTGGCCAGGTCCTTAATTTGTTTCCTACCAAGATCGTATCTTGAGGGCAACAGCGGAGTGCTTTTCGGTGTGCCAGTGAGTAGCCGTAAAAATGTGTTCTCTGAGGTTTGCAAGGAATTCAAATTTTCAAGCCCCACATCTCCGCACCATAAAGTGCAGAACCAATTGCCTTTGCTTCGTAAACCAGCAAAGCTGGCTCAACAGGTTCTGAGTTAATGGCACCCGCTAATTGTTTGTGTCTCAGAGTGGCAGTGTTTATATGCTGACTCCACCTGTTATTGTCTGCAATATGGATACCCAGATATGTAAACGAGTTTACTACTTCAAGAGGCCGACCGCTCATAACAATTTTGGACTTAAGATTGCAGTACGGCTTAAAGATCATAAAGTTAGTTTTAGTTGCATTCACCTCTAATCCATGTTCCCCACAGAAATTTTCAAAAATTAACAGAGCACCCTGCAAGCCACTAGGGGTTTTAGATAGAATGAGTGTGTCATCCGCAAACATTAATATGGGGATTTTTAGACCTGAAAGAGAGGGAGCATCTACTGAAGCTGGTACCATACGGGAGACAACACCATTTATGAACAAAGTAAACAAAGTTTGAGCCATTGAGCACCCTTGTCGAACCCCTCGCTCGACAGGAAAGTCAGATGTGACCCTCCCATAGCCGCCCCACTGAATTTTAGCAAAAGTGAGCTCATGGAGGCACATTATCAAGGTCAGTAATTCCATAGGAACCCCCAGACTCTGTAAAACTTGCCACAATTTGGCCCGTGGCACCAGGTCGAAGGCAGCCCTTAGATCGACAAAAGCCGCATATAGACTGCCTCCACCCAGCACCACAGTCTTCCATTGTAGCAATTGAAAGCGGAACACTTGGTCCACCGTGCTTGTTGCCCTTCTGAATCCCGCTTGGTAGGGTGATAAGATATTATTGTCCTCGGCCCAGTCAAGGAGCTTATTTACAACCACACGTCCAACTATTTTCTGCACAGTGTCTATAAGGCTTATTGGCCTGTAATTACCTGGCTGTGCGCGGTCACCCTTTTTAAACACGCGGATGATCACAGCTCCTCTCCATGAAGCCGGGACCTCTGCTCCCTTAGCGATGAAATTAGTAAGTAAATGAATGTATTTACACCATCGCTCTTTATCATTTAAAAAGATATCGGCAGGGACGCCATCCAACCCGGGAGCACGCCCTCTATTCACTGCATTGATGGCAGACATAACCTCCTTGTAGGTAAAAAGATTACCTTGGGAAAAGGACATAATCAACCTGTCCTCACCTGTAATCTGAATATTAAGAGCGTATTGTGAACTAAAAAATTCAACCCAATCCTCTTGTGACTCATTATTATTAGGGGGTTCCTCTACTCTCTCACTTCCCCATTTGACAATGTTCCAGAACACTCTGGAGTCCTTCCTGTCACTAGCTTTTTTCAGTTTACACCAATGTTGCTCATCCCAATCTCTCTTGGCTTTCGCTATGCAGGCTTTGTAACCCTTTCTGGCTAAGCAGATGGTCGCGGGCTCCCTCCTCTTAATGGCATGACCCAGAGCAAGTCGTGCCGCCCTACATTCGGCGTTGTACCATCTTGCATCTTTATAAGCTATTGCTCCATTTCGCTTAGCAGGTTTTAGAAAATGTTCTTTGATCTTGCCAAAGAGGGTATCATGGATGTTGACCACATCCCCCAAGCCAGAAGAGGAAACGCAAATTGATTCCATAGCTAATATAGCTTGGTCAGTTTCATTATTAATAGCATCAATGGCCTGCGGATTGGTCACTACGCTAGCCCACTTGAGCCTGTGCATATTATTTGCTGGGATGATCAAAGGCGGAACAAGAGCATTCGAGCAGATGGAGTTAGTCCTAGCGGGCCACCATTTGTGCTCCACGCATAGGGGGTTGTGGTCGCTCTCAGATCTCACGACAACCTCCATGTCACAGACAGATGGCCACAGAGTCATGCTACAGATTACATAGTCTATTCGACTTTTATGTCTCCCATTATCAAAATTCATAGAGACATTTTTATCCCATGCTGTTCTTCCATTCAGAGCTCTCAGACCTTTTTCGAGACACATGGCATTCAGAGCTATTATGTCCTCAGTCCAATGTGTGACTGGCTTCACTTGTATCTCAGGGATACCCCAACGGGAGTCCACTTCTGCTCCAAAGACGGCCTCACCCGCGACCAAAGGCTCGAACGTCCTATTAGGGTCGCCTGCAATAACAATATTATTGTCATAGGAATATATATCAAGAAAGTTATCTAAGGCAATTAAAACTTCGGATCGGCCTCCCTTAGCACTTCTAACATATATATTATAAATGTCAAGTGACCCATGAATATCATTAGTTATCCTGATCAACTGGATGTCATTATGACTAGTCCCTATACTTTTGGTTGTGAATTTAAGGGACTGTCGGACCCAAATTGTGAGACCCCCCATTGGTCTCCCTTTTGGACCCTTTATCGCTGGTACAGAAAAATTTAGATATCCTAACACAAAAACAGGTTCGCAAGCCCAAGTCTCCTGGAATATGCACACATCGAATAAGCTTACAAAGCCAAGCCAGTCCCCACAATCTAGTTTAGAGGACAGCCCAGCCAAGTTCCAAGAGATTAGATTCGCCCCCCCAGAAAAACGGCCAACTAACACTTCAGGAATAACATGCGGGATTCTAGGTTCACCTGCTACTATCACTACTGGACTTAACTGGGCTATATTGCTTGTAGTAGCACTGTTACCTGCCCCCTGAGAACCAACTACAAGATTGCAGTGAACAGTAGATGAGATCGTAACTGTTTGAGGATCCCTCTTGCCAGACACGGCCCCCGGTTTAGTCTTCCTCCTATTTCTGCAACAATTGTCATTCTGGACGGGCAAGCTGCATAAGCTCTGATCGGTTGTAGCGGGTACTGCTAAACTTTTGCCCCCAGGAAGTCAATCACAATCGTTCAGATTAGAAAGAGCTGAATACCTATTCTCCAGATTTAATCCCCACTCAGTGGGTTGGGTAGCCCTCCTCCCCTTAGTTGAAACCACATTCCATCTTGTCCTTAACGTACACCGGTTAGGAACCCTTCCACTCTGATAGTAAAAGAAGTCTAAAGTGAGTGGAATAATCTCGGTGGATCTACGCTGTGGCGGTAGAATATTGGGCAATATGTTGGTTAAAACATCTGGGTCTGAGAAATTCAAAACAACACAATCACCCCTGAATCTTTTTGGACTGTTTCCAATCCACTCCACCCTCCTGGCCATAACTAGTTCTTCTGCCAACTGTTGCTTGCCCCAGGGAGTTATCTTCATATTATCTGTCAGCCAGTGTAGGGCTTTGGACAACAAGGATGAAGTAGTTTCATCCTGTCCTGGAGCCAATGTGGGAACGTTAGCTAGGACCAGGACTAGAGGAGAAGCCTCAACTATAAGCTCAACCGAACCTTTCGTAGGTTCCGGAGCAGTAGGTACAACTGGAGGGACAACATCCCCCCGCTCACCATCTAATGTAGCTACATGAGGAGCCACCGGTTGGTTGAGCAAAGGGAAGGCGCCGCCGTCGCCCACATGTGTAGTGGAGCCTAGCACTAGCCCAGCCCTATTAGCGACTTCATCAGTCAGCTTTTCTACTTCAACTAATGCTTTATTCAATAGATCCCCTAGTTGGTTGACCTCGCTAGTGAGCTTCTCTATCATGCCTACCAATGGCTTTACAATACCCTTAACCTTTGTGTCTATCATGCCCAACAGTTTTTTCAATTGCTCATTTGTTAAGGACATGGAATTTTCATCAATTGATCCATCATCCTCCACCACAATATTACTAGGGGGGGTTTTCCGGCTTGATCGAAGCCCTCCACGTTTGGGCTGATCCTTTCTGACACCTCTATTAATACGCGGTGCAGGCACTGGGGTAGGGCTTTTTCCTCAGTTAGATGTATTTCAGCCACCTCCTCGTTGTCACTCTCTTCTACTAAACAGCTTATCTGAGCCGAAAACACATTGTCAACATGGTCAAATATTGCAGCAGTGCTACTACTGTTGGCTAACTCAGGGGTTTGGGCCAGGTCTGGTGCCAGTAAGGTGGGTGTAGATGATTTAGGAGATACACCCAACCCAAGTGAGGATCTCCTTTCGCTGTTGATTTTAGCAACTACCTGGACTACGTAGTTGTCCATAGTATTTCTAGCCGGAGATAGCTTTTTACTAGACATAGTGCACCAGTGTACAGTAATCTTTCCAAAAATCCTATGTGTATATGTTGACAACGTGTATCCCAAACCCTCAGAGCAGCGTAACCACAGTTCAACAATGTCTGTAAACAATAGTGACTGAGTTGGACCTCGAGCAATGGGAAAGTCTCACCTTGAGGGAAACGGACAGAGTAACTGGCCCAGCCCAGTCTCTGCCTGTCTCGGACTGTCTTAGACTGTCCGCCCTTAGTCCGGGCTTCGTCCGGCGCGTCCCGCGTGCGTCCTCGCGGGACGAGGGACCTGCCGGTGCTTTATGCGTCACCTGGCGCACTGTTAGCTGGCGTCGTCGCCTCCCCTGGAGGCTGCTGGGAGATGGAGTTCGACCGGTGGAGCCAAGCCCGGCCGGTCGATTACAAGGACGGTGTGGCGGAGCCAAGCCCGTCCGCTGGACAAATAGGTGAAGAGCCTCGGAATATCAGGCTGCCAGAGTAGAAAAAGAAGAACGGGGAACTCGGCCCCTGCCGGTGCTTTATGCGCCACCTGGCGCGCTGTTAGCTGGCGTCGTCGCCTCCCCTGGAGGCTGCTGGGAGATGGAGTTCGACCGGCGGAGCCAAGCCCGGCCGGTCGATTACACGGACGGTGTGGCGGAGCCAAGCCCGGCCGCTGGACAAGTAGGTGAAGAGCCTCGGAATATCAGGCTGCCAGAGTAGAAAAAGAAGAACGGGGAACTCGGCCCATGCCGGTGCTTTATGCACCACCTGGCGCGCTGTTAGCTGGCGTCGTCGCCTCCCCTGGAGGCTGCTGGGAGATGGAGTTCGACCGGCGGAGCCAAGCCCGGCCGGTCGATTACAAGGACGGTGTGGCGGAGCCAAGCCCGGCCGCTGGACAAGCAGGTGAAGAGCCTCGGAATATCAGGCTGCCAGAGTAGAAAAAGAAGAACGGGGAACTCGGCCCCTGCCGGTGCTTTATGCGCCACCTGGCGCGCTGTTAGCTGGCGTCGTCCCCTCCCCTGGAGGCTGCTGGGAGATGGAGTTCGACCGGCGGAGCCAAGCCCGACCGGTCGATTACAAGGACGGTGTGGCGGAGCCAAGCCCGGCCGCTGGACAAGTAGGTGAAGAGCATCGGAATATCAGTCATGCCATGCCCGAAGGCAGTTGTGGCCGTAACGTGCCATGCCTGGCACCTAGACCGCGGATCAAATCTGCTCTAGAGAGAGCACTAAAGGAGGACTGTCTGATGTTCCTTAGACCGGGCAAAGAGAGGCTGCATGAAAAACTGGTCCTAGGAAGCTCGTTTCCGGTCCAGGGAAGGCATGGCTTGGCAGTTCAGGCTGGACTGTTCCCAAGAGGCACAGGGTCAGACTGATTTGCATATGGCCATGTCTGAACTGGGGTGACAGAGTGGGCTAAAGAACGGTGATGGATTAAACCCAGATCTGTTGACTGGGTGTGAGTGTTTGATTGGTTCAGATGCTCCGTCCATCACGACCCCCTTTTGTACCGCTTTGTTTGCCATAAGTTGGCAGGGTATGCTCAGACGTTTGTCCCTTGATCACTTTGCCACTGGATTCAAGCAAGCCTGGCTGAAGACGGCTGTAATGCCAGTAACCGGTCCTAGGAAGCTTGTTTCCGGTCGAGGGAAGGCATGGCTTGGCAGTTCGGGCTGGACTGTTCCCATGAGGCACAGGGTCAGACTGATTTGCATATGGCCATGTCTGAACTGGGGTGGCGGAGTGGGCTACAGAACGGTGATGGATTAAACCCAGATCTGTTGAGTGGGTGTGAGTGTTTGATTTGTTCAGATGCTCTGTCCATCACCACCCCCTTTTGTACCGCATGCAAAACTGGACTGCACCTTCTGATCCTTGGGATAGCAACCAGAGGATTGTGCCTGAAGTGCCCTGCTCAAGTCAAAATCATCCTTTAGTCCCAGACAGAAGAGGTGAGCTTCAACGGTTAGTTGGCTGACTCCTGTTACAGCTCTAGGCCACCAAAAGCTGAAGAAGCCTGCCTTCACCAGTTGGTAGTCACAATCATTTAACTCCTGCTGACTGCTGAAGTGCAGCATGGGAGACCGGGTTTTGACACTGAGAAGTTGCACCTGAGTCTACTGGGCATGGGAGAGTCATTGCAGTTTTGTTGCCCGAGATGAACACTAGTCTCAGGTAAATGGAACCATTGGTTTTGCTGTATCCAGAGACTAGTAGCCCAGTGGCAACTGGTTTTTGGGTGGAATTCAACCAGATTTTAAGGAGCCTTGACCTCTGTGGCCAAAGTCTCCCACACTGTTCGAGGACCAGTAAACGGCTCCCTTCTGCTAGAAAATCATCCAGTGAAAGAGTTTGTTCCCTTGAGAATAATTTCAACAAAAGCTAAAACATAGCCTCAAAAAGTACATACTATAGATAAAAACTCATATAATCACAGAAGTGAAAGAAATAACATGTAATCTCAAGGGAACAAACTCTTTCACTGGTTGGATAACCTCACTTCCCTTGATTGTACCAAGTGGTTCCTCTCTCTTTTTAAAACGCTAGAAAATCATCCACAGCATCCTTCAGCATCTTCAGCATCCTGTATCCCTTGCATCAGGACTTCTTCATTAATGTATATGCCGGTTTGCCCATAGAACCTGACTGGACTGGAGATTGCATTGACTCCGAAGGTAACTGTCCGGCCAAGCCTTATGGGCCCTGTGACTCATTCCCTGATGGATCTGGTTGCACAAAGCAGTCCCGATCAGCCAACACAACTTTATAAAAGTTTTCAAAGTAACAGCTTTTAAGTGAAAATCAGTGATTTACAATGTGCTTAATAATTTATATCTCTTGAACCTCTGGTGAATTTTGTTCATTTTGGTGTCTAACAATTTATAAAAATAGGATCTATTATTATAAATTGGTGTTGGATTTCCTTTGTATCATGCTTCTTTCTTATTCTACTCTTTTGGTGCTTCTAAATGATTTGCACGTTACCTTGTTAAACACTGACTGACTGCTCAAAGCCCCTGCTTCCAGTGCATGATTACTATGCCTGGCTTTTCACATTAACTTTGAAAATACTTGCTGCTACCCGATACACCTCTGCTGCTATTTTGGAAATTAATTCTATAAACTTAAAACTTCGCCGTGTCTAAAATCACTTGCACTTTACATGCTTTTAAATTGCTTTTAAATTGTACCGTTTGCACTTTACCTTGTTTTAATCGGACTCTGTAGTTCCTTTAGTGTTTGTTCCTTTCCGTGCCTGTGCCCCGTTCCACCGCGGGTTTTCCCGTTTGCGTGGAGGGCACGTCGGCAGACAGCTTGGTCCTCGCTCCCATTGGCTGGTGTTGGTCAGGTGGGGCGACAGACTCGGGACCTTGTGGAAAAGTAAATTTTGTCATGTTCTGTGTCCCTACGTGTCATCCATCATATGTTATGTGTGCATGACCAATATGCATATGTACTCCCCATGTCCGATTAATGACGCAATTATAGTTGTGTCCACCTCTGGTATGTCATTTTCCAGTCCCCGTGAATACTACGAATATCAGGCTTATGTAAAGTAATGTTGCCACGCTTCTCAGTGTGCACGTTATTTCATTATAAAGTCCCCGTTTCCAGGCCTCAACAGGGCCCGGACATCAGATTCAGCTCCTGTCTCCTGAACCCTCGCTGAGGAGCGATTCAGCCCCCACCTGTATCCTCGACCTTTCACTTACTTCCTGCCTCGCAGTGCCCGGTGCAGCTTGGCTCAGTCTCTGAGTCTGCCAAGACTATATTATGATTCCCGTTATCAGTTTAGTCCTCCTTCTCTGCATTCCTAAGCTACTGAACTGCATCAATAGTTTCCGTCATTGTCTAGCCTATGCGGCTCCATATTAAGAGAAATACTGTATTTAATGGTCATTTAATATTCTTCATCACGCACTACATGTAGAATAAATGCATGCTCTAGTCTTAGAGTCAATTAGCTTTTCCCCTCATGACTTCTAGTTTATATCAACATGTTCCCTAAACATCAGATACTAGATAGGGTTTAGGTACATGTCGCTCCGACCCTCCAGACTTTAGTCTCTGCTCCTAGCACAGAGTTCATAGCCCCCAGCTTCTCCTCGTAACACGTCATTACCAGTTTGCGCGCACCACCAGGTTAGAGGTCCCGGCTCCTTAGGTAGCCCCCTCCTATGTTTCCGCCCATTCATGACATATTCTGTTACGTTTGCATCACATGTCTGAGTTACACCTTCTTTTTACTCTTATCTTTCGCGACTGCTACGCGTCACGCCTTCTGCTCCACCCACTGCTACGCCTACTGCAATGTAATGCTATGTGTTTGCGCTATGTATATATGCTCATGTATTGTTATTAAAAGCCAGCGCGCTCATCCCAGCCCCAGCAGCTGCTGGGCCCTGTCATCCTATTCCTATGCAGGTTGTCCTGTTCCTGTCCTTATGCTGTATTAAACCTGCAAAACTCCTACTACCTCGAATCTTGACTCTTATTTATTGAGCTATCTGTTATGATATATGTCTAGTCAAAAATAGGGTATTATTTATTTATTTACCACATAATGGCGCCCGAATAGGGACTTGCCCTTTCCCCACGCGTCGGTGAAGCCACGCCGACCCCCTGACCCTCTGCAGTCGTGACGGAACTCTTCTGCGCAGTGGCAGATATTTCTGCTCAAGTATCCCTCAGGCCCACGGAGGAGACGGAGGAGGCGGTCCAGCATCCAGACGAGACGGTGGAGGAACGCGGCGAGTCCCGACCAGAGCCCAAGCCAAGAGTCCAAGGTCCGAGGTATCCGGAGGTCCACCCGTAACTGAAGTCCGAAGTCCGAAGTTCGTCGTCATCGTCGTAGCAGTCCAGTCCAGTCCGAGGCCTTCCGTTCTTGCTGCCCGGTGAGTACCGTTACTGGGGTGGTATCTAGACAGGGTCAATTTGATTGACTCTGGTCTGTGGGTTGGTGGTACACAGTCCCACAAATGAAGTGTCCACTTCGGTGGATGCGGGTCCTGACGTGTCTCTTTAAAGAGACCGGTAAGTTTCGTGCTGTTTCAGCAGTGCATCTAGTTTCTGTTCTAGTCAGTTCTGTTCTCGAGAAATTTCAAGTATTTCCAGGTAGTATTCTGTCCGAACTGTTATTTTAAATGTTTTTCATGTATTCTAATGTCGTGGTATGAATGGGAAATAAGTATCGTGTTTATTGTGTATTGTATTGTGTCTAGATTACAGTTCAGTCATGCCTATATTTTCCAAGTTACGTCAGTTAAAGACTAGAAAGGGTCTGCTGGAAGCAGCAGTTCCCGTCCCGCCCAGGGACAGTCCAGGTCACTTTATGTATCAGAAACATGGCATAAGTGCCATATTGTATCTAGATTTATGGGTAGAGTATACCAAACAGTTAGAAGAAAAGTATAGATGGCCCGTATCGGGTACATGGGATGCCGAATGCATCATGCGAGTAGAGGAGGCATTATGGAAAAAGAAAGCCAGACAATCACAGAAAGATGCCATCGAGTTATGGCGCAAAGAAGCTCATAAAAGAACCGAAAGAGAAATCAGAAAGTCAGAACTAAGTAGAGAATCCCAAGAACGAGCCCAAGAAAGAGAATTAATCGAGATAGGTGAACAAGTTAGAACTGAGCAATCAGACAGACAGAGGAATGCCCTCATTAAGGGTATGTATCCTCTTCTTGCTGAGGGCTTGCCAAAAGCGACCCCAGAGGCATCCAGTAATTTCCCGCCACCATTAGTTCCGACCAAGCTACGTCACAAACCGACCGCAGCTGATATTTTTATTTCGTCCTATCTGGACGACACAGTCCCCGAATATGCAAATCCTGTTCGCACTCCGCCAGTCCCTGTAAACCAGGTAATTCCTGCTCCTCCAGATACCGGGGTGCCCTTAACAGCCCCCCCGGGTCAGCCCGCCATACAAGTCCAGCCCACGTTACAATTACCCACCCTGCCAGGACGAAAAGCATCAGTTGATGATTCCAGTTTAGGGGCCGCGGGAGGAGGTCTTCCTCAAACCCCGCCGCCATACAAACGTTTATCAGCACTCGAATTACATGCTCAAGCATCACAGCGTACTCCCAAGAGTAATAAGTCTGTTGCAGAAATCAGGCAAACCCTTGGCGAATGTGTCTATGACCCAGTTCCAGGCGAGTTTAATATGGTTTTATATTCCGTACGCGTAAGGAGAGTGACCGAGTATCTAGTCACCCTGCCGAATATGAAAGAAGACCTAGACAGGATATATCGTTTCATCCGTACAGGGGATGACCCACAAAGTATTAGTGATGCCATGTCTCAAAGGAAAGCCGAGATTCAGCGCATGATATTAAAGTTCTTAATTAACTGTCTAATAAGAGAACAAGATTACCCGTCTAAAGACCCGGAAGAAATGAAAACTCTAACAAAGTGGAGTGATAATATAGCCGAAGGAAAGCACAATACCATTGGTGCCATGGAAAGTATGTACAAGAAAATCCGTAGAGAAATAATAAAGATACACGAACAGCGTAAAGCAGCACAAGTAAGCGAGAAAGAAAGTACCTCTGATCCTGAAGAGGAAGACGATGAGAATACTGCCAGAATAGCGTATGTAGGAAAATCTAGATTTCCAGATCGCCATTTACGTCTAGAACACAAGCCAATTTTCCATCATCCAGCACCAGAACAAGGTTCCCTAGAACAAGTATTTCAAGCTACCGATCACATTCTGAAATCACGAATCGGTTATAGTGAGTTAAGTACTATGCATGAACAAGAAATAGTTCGGTCAGCAGTCCGATGGATTACTGATTCTACCACTTTTCCAGACGAAATAGTGGCACAAATGTTTCTGAAAATGCCCCCAGCCGAGCAGCGACTGGTGGGTATGTATATGATTCAGCACCTCATTACTCTGTATGAGGGTCAACATTCTGATCCAGGCCCGTTACATGATATCCTGAACGAGTTACTCCAGTACAAATGGAGAGGTCTAGGTACCGATTTAATTAGTGTCATTTTAGAACAGCGTCATAAATATAGAACATTCTTGAACCCGCATTTTGTTCATGTCTCACCCCCAGAAAGTAAATCATTCTACATAGACAGACAGAATCCGTTACGAGAAGTCCACCCAGTCAGAGGAGCGGGTGGCGAAATGCAACGAGTGTTTGTATACACTCCGATCACAAAGATGGAACTCCTCGAAATGAAGAAATTAATTCCCTGTCATGACAAAGATCCAGCAGGGTTCCATAGAGAATTAAAAGACATGCTCCGTATGGGAGAATACACTTACCCAGATATCATTAAAATGTTAAAGGTTCTGTTGCCCGCAGGGGTGTATGAAAAGCTAAAGGAAAAAGAATGGGAGGTGGGAGAGAAAAAGATCGATTGGGCAGTCCTAGAAGCTGAAGATAAGATACGAGTACCAGGTACTGGTCTTGGAGATAAATGTAAAGAATTACCAGAATTATTAATTCAAGTTTTACCCAGATTATTAACAACGAGAAAAGAAGACTGGGATGCAATCTCAGCCTGTAAACAGAAACAAGATGAAGATATTAGTGATTTTTATTCTAGGTTTGAAAAGTGCTTTAGTATCAACAGTGGCCTCAAGACAAGTAGTGAGTCATACCCTCACCTTTTCGTTACCAAATTAGTCGAGAATTCAAGTCCACCAATTAAAAACCGAGTTCTGAAAGTCGAAAGCACCTGGCAAGCAAATACTCCGTCCCAGATGCTCCAGATGCTCCAGTATCACCAGAATAGAATCAGGGAAGAGCAAGAACACGAGAGAAAACGTATGAAAGACACGAAAATGAAAGTACTAGTTGCACAATCTGTTCCTCGAGACAGTCAGAAGAGGGGTCCGAATCAAGCCAGTCATCCTGCAGCTCCCGTTAAAGGGAATTGCAATTATTGTAAACAGCCAGGTCATTTTAAAAATGAGTGTGCAGTTCTGAAACACAACATAGCTACTGGTAAGACTAAAGAAAGACCACGTCCGCCTAGACAAGAGCAAGTTTCACAGACTCTTCAGCCACAGAATGCACCACAGACAGTTACAGCACCGCAGCCTATTGCTGCAACCCAGCATGTTACATCGCAGATGTACCAGTATGCACAGTCTGAGTATCCAGAGTACCAGCCATATTCATGAAACAGCCTAGAGAGGGAGGTAGGCTTGCCTCTCATCGAGATACCTGTAGATCAAGAAGGTCCCTATGTTCACAGTCAAGTATTAGGGAAGGACAGAAAGTTTTTGATTGATACAGGGGCAAGTAGGACCACAATTAGTCACGCCGAAGTTCCAGGGGCTCCGCTCTCAGGCTCAAGAAATGTTTCCCTTGGATTTTCAGGAAAGCCTATCGTTAATGAGATTTCAAAGCCAGTCACTCTAGAAGTAGGTCCATTGTCCCGCACTACTGATCTGTTACTTACTAAGTCATGCCCAGAAAATCTATTAGGCATTAAAACACTGAAAGAGTTAGGTGCAGTTATATGTTGTTCCCCAGAGGGAATACGTCTGTTCCTACGTGACTTTAAGGGTCACTATGTATTACGAGATTTTGATCCCAGACTGTCTAAGGTTCCGCAGCATTTATGGGCGCAAGGTCCAACTGATGTAGGTTACATGCAAATCACACCCCATCGTGTGACTCTCAAACCAGGTGTAGTGTTACCACGAATCAGGCAGTATAGATTGCCACCTGAGGCTGTAGCAGCCTTATCCAAAATTATTGACGAGCTCATGGCCCAAGGAGTAGTTGTAGAAACTGACTCCAATGTATGTAACTCTCCGATCATTCCAGTTATGAAACGTACTGATCCAAATGCACCCCCAGTATATCGATTAGTGATTGATTTACGAGAACTTAACAAATGTATTATTCCTCAGTACCCAGTTGTCCCAGACATCTCTTCCCTATTGACAGCCATTGATTCCGAAGCCACGTTCTTCACTGTCATAGACCTCAAGAATGCATTTTTCAGTGTTCCCATCCATCCAGACAGCCAGTTTCTTTTCGGATTCTGTTTAAATGGAAGGAGCTATATGTTCACACGCGCTCCTCAAGGTTTCACAGAAAGTCCTAGTATTTACAGTCAAGCACTCAAGAGACAACTAGACAACATTCACATGCCAACTGACACTGCCCTGCTCCAGTATGTCGATGATCTATTGATCACAGCCCGTTCTGAACGTGACTGCGAGCGTGCGTCACTCACGGTTCTGTATTTCCTAGCCGAGATGGGGCACAAGGTATCCCCTTCGAAGCTTCAATTCTGTGTCCAGCAAGTGGTCTACTTAGGACACTTACTGTCCAAGAGGGGTAGGCAGTTGACACCAGACCGTATCCAGTTGATAGCGAGTCTTCCTCAGCCCAGAACCCAGAAGGAGGTACGTGCCTTTGTTGGCCTTACTTCTTATTGCAGACAATGGATTCCTCAGTATGCATTTCTAGCCAAGCCACTGATACAGTTAACGACACAGGAGGCAGCCGTATCGACTGCTCTCCCTTGGACATCTGAGCATACACTTAGTTTCAACGAGTTAAAGAAAGCTTTATGTCAAGCTCCAGTTCTAGCGACACCGAACTACAGTAAGCCTTTTACACTTTTCGTTACTGAACGTGAAGGTACAGCATTATCTGTTCTCACACAAGATCAAGCAGGACAAAACAAGCCTTGTGCTTATTTTTCGAGCACACTAGATCCAGTCGCCCAGGCTCTGCCTGCGTGCCTCAAGTCAGTTGCAGCCACAGCACTAGCTATCAGACAAAGTGATTCCATAGTCTTAGGACACTCCTTGACAGTACAAGTCCCACACTCCGTGGAAGTTCTTTTAAACCGAACACAAACACAGCACTTGACAATTGCACGTTTAACAGGTTATGAATTGACACTGTTTCAGCCACACATAGATATTAGACGCTGCAACGTCCTGAATCCTGCTACACTGTTACCATCAGTTAGTTCAAATTCTGCCACACACGACTGTGTGGAAGTAGTCAACATTACGACAAAGCCAAGACAAGACCTGACAGACATTCCGTTACTAGATCCCGACCTGACACTTTATGTGGATGGTTCATGTATGAGGACTAGTACAGGAGAACTAGTAGCCGCGTATGCAGTGACTACTGACACCGAAGTTATTGAGACACACCGTATTGATACCCTGTCCGCTCAAGCAGCAGAGCTAGTTGCTCTGACACAAGCCTGTATACACGCCAAGAACCTGAAAGTTAATGTTTACACAGATTCACGTTACGCATTTGGAGTTGTACACGACTTTGGAGTGCTCTGGCAGGAGAGAGGTTTCATGACTTCTCATGGAACCAAGATTCAGCATGGTCTCCTTATTCAAGCTCTGTTAGATGCCATACACTTACCGACATCTATCGCTATCATGAAATGCAAAGCACATACGAAAGTTACTGACATTATTTCTCAAGGTAATGATCTAGCAGATCGCACAGCCAAGCTTACAGCACAGACTCCAGACATTCCAGTTAACATGACACATACTCCAGATCCGACTACATGTATGACCGTTAAGGACCCTACTCAAGATGTCATAGATATCCAGTTACATGCTACTCCCGATGAAATCAAGAAATGGTCTGAACAAGGAGGGGTCCAGACAGATCAAGGATGGTTAACGAAGGGTAGAACCGCATGGTTTCTCCCCGACTCTATGGTTCAAGTCATCATTAATACCGCACATAGTCCAGCACATTTAGGAGAAAAAGCAATGTTAGACAGTATCCAGAACATTTGGTTCAACAAGCATTTACGAGCTGCAGCCAAGCAGAAAGTCCGTACCTGTATGATATGTTGTCAGTTTAATCCAGGTAAAAGTGTCCCGGTGGAACAAGGGGGATTCCAGCCTCCTGACCACCCTTTTGAGGTCCTCCAGATGGATTATATTCAGATGGAGCGATGTCGAGGTTTCAAGTATGTTCTTGTAGTTGTATGCGCTTTGTCCAGATGGACGGAAGCATATCCAGTCCCAGATTACACAGCCGTGACCACTGCCAAGCAGTTGGTTCGTGAGTTTTTCCCTCGATATGGACTCCCTAGAGTCGTATATTCTGATAACGGTCAGCCATTCTCATCTGAACTGATGAAGCACGTTTCCCTGTTGTTAGGGTACCAGTGGAAGTTTCATTGTGTACGCCATCCTGAAGCAGCCGGTCTAGTCGAGAGACATAATCAGACTCTGAAAATTCGAATTGCCAAAATATGTAAAGATAAGGGTGTGGACTGGCTAGTAGCTCTGCCAGTTGCTTTATTTTACATGCGCATGGTCGCACATTCCAGATCAGGTCTGTCCCCGTATGAGGTCGTATTCGGCCGCCCCCCTAACATGTGGGGTACTCCTAGACCCCGAAGTATTACTGATGTTTCATGTAATATGCTGACAGATTACCTAGCTTCCTTGATGTCTGCCCTCAACTCATGTCGTTCACAGGTTGCCGCCACATTTCCAGACAATACCGAGGTGGCACCGCATGAAATCGTTCCAGGTTCGATGGTGCTCGTACGCAACTTTGACAGATCAAGTCCGCTGGAGCCACGTTGGAAGGAGCCCCGTCAGGTCCTCCTCACCACCCGTACAGCTGTGAAATTGGAAGGACGCCGCGGCTGGGTGCACCTTTCGCACGTCAAGAAATTCTACGGATTAAAACCGGTCTCCAAGAACATTTCCCAGGATATCAAGACTTGTCAAAACATTGTTCCTAAGGACTGTCCCGCAAATGACATTGACACAACCCCTCCCCTGTTAGAGAAAACTCCGCAACAGGAGTATAAACAGAAATTAAGGTCTAGTAAAATAAGTCAGCCAGTTTGATTGTCTAAGTCCTCCCCTAGGTGAAACGGTTAGACTGTTTCTGACATGTATAAAATAGACCCCCATAGTGAGAGAGTTAGTCCAAACTCAATCCGATGTATCGTTTTTCTAAGTTTCATATTATTTCTCAGCCTTTTGATATCCTGCACTAGTTACGCATTTTTCCTGTGTTTTCCAGTTCCTCATGTAAATAAGCATTCTAATGTTACAGTAGAGCACACGTTTAGTGATCTGCCTCCTCACGAATATTCATACCGCCTCGCTATGCGTAACAATACATTTATCCGCATGTTGCATTATTCACATCAAACCAGCAATGCCACTAATTGTTGGGTGTGTGGTCGACTGCCCCCTTTCCAGACGTCAAAGGGAGTTCTGCCACTTTTTCCTTATCCTTTTTCACATAATGGTTCGTGTGGAGCATGGTCCACGTTAACGTCATCCTTAACAGATATGTCTTTTCTTAACAGCACATGTTTTCCAGACAAGCAAGGTCTTCCCCACAGAACAGGGTTAGATCTAGAAAATGAAGTGTATAATTTAGGTAACTATTCTTCGAATTTCATGGTCCTGAATGTTCAGTCTGATACTACTCCAGACTCACCTGCTATTTCAGTACTACCAGTCAAAGGCGAATTATGTGTCCGTAATTATGGTTCTGTACACGTAGGACATAGTGATTGTACTACTATTATCCAGTATAGTGACAGTGGGAAATCTATTTTTAAAGCTTCACGTCATTCTTATTTTGTTTGTGGTCAAACTGCATATGTTCGTCTGCCCCTCGATTGGGAGGGAACCTGTTACATTGCCTTCCTACTGCCACCTGTTTTCCTAGCCCCACCTGACTACCATAGGAATTCCTTCCTAGTACATACTAGACACAAGAGGAACCTCCCGATTGTCGATTATACTGAAACTGCTGCAGAGCAATTCATTGATATTGATAAAGGTGTGTTCCCTTATTTAGGTACAGTTGTAAACAGTAAGCTAATCCGTAGGTTAACAAGAACCCTTGAAGCAGTAGTAGATGAGACTGCCTCCGCTCTAGGTAACTTAACCGAAGAGCAATCCTTTATGAGAATTGTTGTGCTCCAGAATCGTCTCGTCCTTGACGTCATACTGGCCGATAGGGGCGGGGCCTGTAGAGTCATCGGATCCAGTTGTTGCATTTTCATTCCAAATAACGCGCCGTCTGTTTATTCAGCTATAACCAGACTCCATAAAATAGCCCATCTATTACACCAGGATCCAGGCACCTGGACATGGTCCGGTTGGTTCTGGAATATAATTTCCGCCTGGGGATGGAAAGTCCTGTCCTTTCTAGGTATCGCAGTAGCGATCATATTCAGCTGCTGTCTCTGTATACAATGTGGCCCTGCGATTTGCGGCATGTGTGCTACCTCTTGTATTCCTAGTCCCAAGCCCCGTTCTAAATCCCGTTCCAAGACAATTCGAGATGAACAAATGGTACTGTATGAAATGATAGATGGTATCATGAATATTGATGTTTCCTGATGGAAACGTAGTGACAAGGAGGGAATGTGGAAAAGTAAATTTTGTCATGTTCTGTGTCCCTACGTGTCATCCATCATATGTTATGTGTGCATGACCAATATGCATATGTACTCCCCATGTCCGATTAATGACGCAATTATAGTTGTGTCCACCTCTGGTATGTCATTTTCCAGTCCCCGTGAATACTACGAATATCAGGCTTATGTAAAGTAATGTTGCCACGCTTCTCAGTGTGCACGTTATTTCATTATAAAGTCCCCGTTTCCAGGCCTCAACAGGGCCCGGACATCAGATTCAGCTCCTGTCTCCTGAACCCTCGCTGAGGAGCGATTCAGCCCCCACCTGTATCCTCGACCTTTCACTTACTTCCTGCCTCGCAGTGCCCGGTGCAGCTTGGCTCAGTCTCTGAGTCTGCCAAGACTATATTATGATTCCCGTTATCAGTTTAGTCCTCCTTCTCTGCATTCCTAAGCTACTGAACTGCATCAATAGTTTCCGTCATTGTCTAGCCTATGCGGCTCCATATTAAGAGAAATACTGTATTTAATGGTCATTTAATATTCTTCATCACGCACTACATGTAGAATAAATGCATGCTCTAGTCTTAGAGTCAATTAGCTTTTCCCCTCATGACTTCTAGTTTATATCAACATGTTCCCTAAACATCAGATACTAGATAGGGTTTAGGTACATGTCGCTCCGACCCTCCAGACTTTAGTCTCTGCTCCTAGCACAGAGTTCATAGCCCCCAGCTTCTCCTCGTAACACGTCATTACCAGTTTGCGCGCACCACCAGGTTAGAGGTCCCGGCTCCTTAGGTAGCCCCCTCCTATGTTTCCGCCCATTCATGACATATTCTGTTACGTTTGCATCACATGTCTGAGTTACACCTTCTTTTTACTCTTATCTTTCGCGACTGCTACGCGTCACGCCTTCTGCTCCACCCACTGCTACGCCTACTGCAATGTAATGCTATGTGTTTGCGCTATGTATATATGCTCATGTATTGTTATTAAAAGCCAGCGCGCTCATCCCAGCCCCAGCAGCTGCTGGGCCCTGTCATCCTATTCCTATGCAGGTTGTCCTGTTCCTGTCCTTATGCTGTATTAAACCTGCAAAACTCCTACTACCTCGAATCTTGACTCTTATTTATTGAGCTATCTGTTATGATATATGTCTAGTCAAAAATAGGGTATTATTTATTTATTTACCACAACCTGACGTATTTAACCGGGATGATTTTCTCCGCGCATAGCGGACGCGCGCAGGGGGCGCGTGCCGAAGTTGCGCCAAAGTTAAGCCCGTCTGCGCCCGTCCGCGCTGAGGATGCACCAGGAGCCAGGCGGGCTGGGCCACGTTTTACTCTCCAAACAGGCTGTGAGTTGTTCTCTCGCTCCATGCTTCTTTCACTTAGACCCCTGCTTAGAACATGTCATTTTGCGAACTCTCCTGGAAACCTTGTTGATATTCAATGCTGTACTGTGGCGTTTAAAGCAACACGTTCCCAACACCCCTTTAGAAAACAGCTTAATCCCGGGAAATATATGCCCGGAGCTATCTCAATAAAAGAGGCTGGCCTGCTTATAAATGCTAGGTCGCTGGCTCGAAACAACGTAGCATTTAATGACTCTGTCTCACAAAAAAATCCCCCCTGGGCCTTTATAACCGAAACGTGGGACTCTGAGTCTTCAGGCCCTGATTTGGTGGAGGCAGTCCCTGAAGGCTATACTCTAACCAGGATGGATAGGATTGGGTGCAGAGGTAGGGGACTGGGAATCCTATTCAGAGATACCTTTACTTGCCGCACCGAGCCCCTCTCCTCTCCCTCCGATAATTTTGAGGCAATGCATTTCTCTATCAATTTCCTCCCCTCTGCCTCCTTTTCTGGGATTCTCTGTTACAGACCTCCGGGGCCTAGAACTATTTTTCAACAAAATATTCTTAAACTCATCGAGCCTTTTGTCGACAAGCCTAATTTCAGTATTTTGGGCGATTTTAACTTCCACTTAGAGGCCTCTGACACCAAGGATACGATGACACTAATAGATGGTCTTGCCGCAACTGGTCCAGGGCCCTACGCACTCCGCTGGCCACACGTTGGATGGCAATTTTACTAATGATGCCAGACTAACGACTGGTTCTCCCATCCTTCTTTCTTGGTCTAACCATAGAGCAGTTCCTTTCCATCTTAAAGTTAACTCTACGTCACTAAATACATCTAAGAGTAACATCTGGGAGACTAGAAGAAATTACGGAGCAATGAAGTTACCATTGCCCCATTTATGGACGCTTTTAGCTCTCTCTCTTTATCTGACCCTAATACAGCTGCTCTGGGTCTTTCTAACGCCTTAGCCAATGCTATAGACACCCTAGCTCCGGCTAAACGTCATTACTCAGCGCGAAGGAGTCTTTCTCAGCCTTGGTTCTCTGACCGCCTAAGACTTCTACGCCAGAAGTGCAGACAACAGGAGAGATCTTGGCACGCACACCCTGACCCTCAGGGAAAAGCCCTACACAAATCCCTACTGACAGATTATAAGAAGGCTATTATTGAGGAAAAAAGAAACCATTTCACCAATCTTACTGTTTCTCTAAAAATCATCACGAGATCTGTTTAAAATCATTGACTCCCTAGCGGCCCCTAAAGTTGCCGAAACTATCGCAAGCTTCTTTCACTCCAAAATTGCCGATATTTATAACTCTCTTGAGATTTGCAATCAGGAGATGGATGTCAACTCAGTACTTTCTCTCCCTATGATCTCACCTCCCCATATTGAGACCACCGAAGCATGTCCCAATTTGGGTCTCACCGGCTTCCCTCTCTTGACCCTAGAAGACCTTAACCAGCTCCTTGATGCCACCAAGTCATCCTCACCCTTAGACCCCTGTCGTTTAAGAATCTTAAAGACCTGTAGAGGGGTTGTTCTCCCTCCGCCACTAGAGGTTTTGAACATGACCATTAGTGAGGGGATCTTCCCCTCCTCCTGGAAGAATGCTGTTGTTTAACCATTTGCTCAAAAAGCCCTCTCTCAACCCGGGAGTGTTAAAAAACTTTCTTCCCATCTCCCTACTTCCGGCCCCAGCCAAGATTCACGAGGCCCATATCAATCGAAATCTTTCTGCTTTCATCGAGAGTTCAAATCTATTGGATATCTCTCAACATGGGTTTCACGCCGCACACAGCACGGAGTCTGCCCTTACCGTTGTGATCAACAATATCCGCCTGGAAGTCGACAAGGGACATTCCACTCTGCTGGTGTTGTTAGATCTCACAGCAGCTTTTGACACCTTGTCCCTGTCAATTCTGATCTCCAGGCTTAAGGATATCGGGGTAGAGGGCACTGCTCTTAGTTTACTCTCCTCCTTTCTACATCTTAGGGAGCAGAGAGTTAAGCTGGGCAATTTCCTCTCCGCCTCCCAAGAAGTGCAATGTGGGGTACCACAGGGCTCTTCATTGTGCCCTTTGTTATTTAATATCTACGTTACCCCACTTGCTAAGGTGGTGAGATCCTTTGGTCTTGAAGTATTATCGTACCCCGATGATACACAGATCCTGGTCTCTATCACCCAGTCGGCAAGCGACTCAGCCCTCAAGTTTAGAGCATGTATGGAGGCAGTCTCTAACTGGATGGTACGAAATTTCTTAAAATTAAATGGGGACAAAACAGAGATCATGGTCTTTGGTGGTAGTCGGGACCTATGGTCAAAGGACTGGTGGCCTTCTTCCCTGGGGGAATGCCCTCTTCCCTCCCTCTCCGCCAGGAACCTTGGAGTTCTAATTGATCCCGCTCTATCATTTGACGCTCAGGTAAACAGAACGGTGTCCACCTGCTGTGCCATCATAAGAACGTTGAGGAAGATTGCTCCCTTTCTATCCCAGGCAGCCCGGAAACAAGCAACAGTTGCTTTGGTCTCATCGAGGCTAGTTTTTTGTAATGCCCTTTACAGTGGCATTAACAAGAGCTCCATCCACCATCTGCAGATGGTGCAGAATGCTGCGGCCAGGATGGTCTTGAACCTTCCTAGGCTAGCCTCGGCAACTCTGGCCAGAAGGGATCTTCACTGGCTTCCGATTCCCTCTTGAATTTCGTTTAAACTCCTGTGTCTGGCTCATGGTGCTGTTCATGGCTCAGGCTCAGAGGGAATCAGGTCCCTTCTGTGTGTCTATACTCCCATAACAACACTTCGCTCTGCATCTAAGAACTTACTCTCGGTCCCCAGAGTTGTGAAAGCAAAATGGGGTGGTAGAGCTTTTTCCACCTTAGCTCCTAAACTTTGGAACTCTCTCCTTCCTGAACTCTCCAGCCAGGCCTCCCTGTTGATCTTCAGGAAATCCTTAAAGACCTGGCTTTTCTCTCAGGCTTACTAGAGGCCTTGCTTTCGGTGGTCATAATTAAGCATGGGCGGATCTAGCGGATCTCGCGTACGCGAATTTGCGTATTTACGGATTCGCAATCCGCAAAATCCGCGAACTCTTGCGGATTAGCGGATTTTTAAGTTTTTTGTGTTGGCGAGCGTTCGCGAGGATTTGTGGACCATTTCGCAATTGCGAACTTACTTTTCGGCTCGCAACGGCCGCGACTATGTTGTTTCTACGTCTGGTTTATCATCACAGGTTCACAGCACCCTCTGTTTCACCACTGCCACCCTCTGGTACACCCATGCCACCCTCTGGTACATCCTCACTGCCACCCATTAGGTTTGTTTATCACTGTAGATTATGGGGGTGAAAAAAAGCAAGCACACCTGCCCTGCTTCAACTGCCATGAATTAATTTGGGGTTGATTAATGTGTCACTTATTTTTAAACTTCCAGTCTGGCTGGCACCTGCTTCCTTCCTTATCTGTAATTTGCTTTCTGTTGCAGTGAAAGCAAGCACACCTGCCCTTCTTCAACTGCCATGAATTAATTAGGGGGTGATTAATGTGTCAGTAATTTTGAAACTTCCAGTCTGGCTGGCACCTGCTTCCTTCCTTATCTGTAATTTGCTTTCTGTTGCAGTGCAATTTTTTTTCACAGGACCTTTATGGTCTACTTGTATCTATTCTATGAGCCTGCTGTTTGGGTCATAGCAGGGTCATGGAATAGTTGCAAATAGGCAACTGAACTCTGGAGGGGCCCCTCAGGAAGCACTAGAGTGAACGGTTACTAATGTTAAGTTTGAACTTTTGCACCTGCTGATTGCTTTCAGTTTAGCAAAAATCGTTTTTCTGCAATTTCGCGCCATTTGCGGGGCGCGAATCCGTGCAAGATCGATTTCGGAAGCCGCGAATACGTGCGAATACACTATTTTTTTTTTTGCGGCGTGTATGTTCGCGTGATTTTTTGCATGTTCGCAAGGCGCTTGTAGGGATACGTTTGCGAAGTTACCCTAGCGGTCGTACACGGGCGCGGCCATCTTGTTTGCGTGACGTAATTCCATTTCCGGCCGCTATGTGTAATCTCTCAAAGTGTGCTGCTCGCTAGTACAATTTCGCGCGTGATCGCGAGGAAAATCTCACGCGAACTTACCCACGCGGTCGTGAATGGGCGCGGCCATCTTGTTTCTCATTCATTGCTATGGTTCTGGGCATGCTTTCTGTATCCTCTCTGAATCTCTGCCATCCTTTGCTTGTTTGAAGTTTATTTGATCTATTTTACTTATTATCTATCCCTCTATTTCTCTAGCTCTATATTTTTGTGTTTTCTGCTACTTTTTGTTATTTTAAACTACTTTTTTAAACTCTTTTCTTTTCTTCTTCCCTATTCTATTTCTTCTTTATTATTTAACTCATTTCTGCCCAGACCATGGTAAAGGGAGCCGGGAAGCACCCTGAGAAGGGGAAGGGTCCCGCACCCCGTGCCCGGCTCCCGTGCGGGCGTTTGAGGGGGGAGCTAGTGATGCCACGGGAGATCTTTAGCGCGGATGAGGTGGCCGCACTCATCTTCCACGTCCAGCGCCGCCTCCCCAAGACCATCCTTGGAGGCGGCAAGATCGCAACCGGCTATGGCATCCGGGAGCGCCGGAAGCGGTGGGAGAAGGTGTGCCAGGCCATGTTCAAGCTCTCTGGGGTCCGGCGCACCTATAACCAGGCCACCCACCACTGGACGGATGTCATGGACCGGGAACGGGACTTGCTGGACGCGCTCGGCGTAGAGGTCCCCGGGCTTGGTGAGTAGTAGTAGCTATTTCTAGCTATTTCATCACTAATCTGTTTTATCCGGCTCTGTTATTTGCAAATCTTTGTTCTTTACCAAGAGCAATAATGCTGCCGATTACATTGTAGGTAAATTATATTTCAAAATCTTCTATGCATTTCAGGTGCACTGCTCTCCTTTTCAGTAGCCTTGCTTGCTACTATGCTTATTTGTTTTGTATTTTGTGTTCATTTCATTGGCCTGAGAAATTATGTATGAGTGTAGTGTAAAGAACTGCGTAATGCTAGACACTAAGGGTCATATTTTCAATTACCGGCGCATCCCTGCAAAGTAGCAGGGATGTGGCAGTAATTGTGCGCCATGCCACCACCACCCATTGGCCCAAACATCACAGAAGCCTTACGCATCTGTGCCGTAAAGGCGGCGCATTGCTGGAGTTGCGTGCCAACGATGGCGCAGCTCCAGCAATGCTCTGGGGTGCCCTATCTCCCCAATGCTGCATCAAGCCGTACGTCGGCTTCAAGCAGGCGCAGGGTTTGAGTCACGCATCATTGTCCTAAAAGTGACTGATTGACATCTTGTAGATTTCCCTCAGCCACTTTTAGGATTCGTTCCTGCGCAGGAACGCCCTCCCTTGCGCCGGAACGCCCCCTGATGGCGCAGGGCTTTACAACGTGATGCATCTCCCATATGCGTTTTTTTTTTATATATACGCCGCACCATGGCGACTCTTTTGTTCTGCCGCTGCGTCACAAAAGTCACGCAACAATGGAGGAAAATGAGCCGCAAGGGACTTCTAAATCAGCCCCAACAGACTGAAGTCCAGTCCTTCCTTTAGACACATGGCTATAAGAAGAAATAGTGGTGGTGGTCGGTAGATTGATAGATTGAGTATTCACTGATCTGCAAGTAGAATGGACTTTGTCTGTCACTTCGCGTGCTGCTGACTGCTGCCTGCCAGGCCTAGGCAAACCTTTTTAATAGTCTGTTTAGTGAGTTACACAGGAACTTTCAAAGTCAACGGTCCGCAAATCAGGCAATACGAATAACGTAGTATACCACATGAGATAGGTCAATATATCCCGTGGAATAGTTGTCTATCTGTTTGCTATTTCTCCAAAATATTTTGTTATTGTTCTTTTGAAATGTTTGATTTGGTTGACAAATCTCATCCATGTTTTCTGGTCTTTCTTTCTTTCATGTTGTACATCAGCTCCCCCCAAGGGCAAGAGGACACAGGAGGAGGAGGAGGAGGGTGCTGTTCAGGAGGATGCAGGCCAGGATCGGGCAGGCGAGGGCTACTTTGCTGGCCCCAGTAAGTTTTAATTTTAATATAGAGTACCTATTTTTTCCTAGCGTTCCTCATTCGATTTTTTCTAAATCGTCTTTGATCTTCTTGTAGACTGGATCTAAATTCTTATCCTGTCTCGACTATGACTCCCTATGGTATTACTAGATTATTCTTATTAGTCTGTCTGTGTAGCTAACTAAGATTGCACATTTGGCAATTCCATTGGACTCCCATTCTAGTCAGCAATAGCTCTATGCACTGAGTGCAGTCCTCTGGGATTGTCCATAATGTCTTTTCAAGTCTTCTAAATGTTTATGCTTTGACAATTGCCAACAATAAAAAGGTGAATGACCACCAAGAAAGAATAAGATACTACTTTACTTTTGGTTTGGATAGGAGGACAATCCATTCTACTACTGTTGCAGGGACAAATCAGCACAAACCGAACTATGAACACTAAATAGTGCATTGTTTATCAATTATAATAGAGGCAGGTATACTTTCTTTCCACATACCTCAGTGATATCAGACTTTGAAGAACCCCCAATCTCCTTACTGACTAGATAGTGTGGCAGAGTCATTTAGCTCCCAAAGTCACCGATGATTGATCCCCAATGATCATTAGATTATCCAACGCAGGACAAGAGTACGGAGTCAGAGTCAAGAAGTGCCAGAGGCACTCATGCTTGCAAAAATTCCAAAACCTTTAGCTCATCCACTCTAGTCTGGAGGACCAAAAACCACAGAGTCTATTTAAGTTTAAAAGCTTTATTAAAAGTAAACACATTTATTAAAATCAAATTTATCATAAAAGTAAACGTTTAACTGAAAATGGAAAAGTGCTTAGTGCTAACGATTAATTGGACACATTTCTGTGGAAAAAGGGACATTTTTACTTTAGAGTAGACAGTTACAAATTATTACATTGTATTTCGTTTTTTTAACATTTGTTTATTCCTCCTAGACCAAATATTATATAGTAGTGAGTGGTGTATTCTAACATTCTTAAATGTACTTTGTAGGTGGAACATCTGGTGGCGGGGCCAGCGCGGAGGTGGTGGGGTTGGGCGAGGACTCTGGGGAGGAGGCGGTGCAAGTGCCGGACGTTCCTGTGAGGGTTCGCACGGTGGTGGCGGGAAGAGGTAAGCTATATATTCCTTACCTATTGAGATTGAAGACTGCATAGTGTGCTTTCTGCACGGGTGTATTATAAATCAACCAGGTAGTAGCCTCCTCTAAATGTACTTCGACTTAGCTGTGAAGTTTTTGGTGAGAAGAATCCCAATAAGATCTTAGATGAACTTGATGGATGGGATGAACGAAAAGCGAAAGAAGGGTGTAAGTAAGTGTGGAAGGACGAGAAATTTTATGATGGCTGGCATAGAAGAATGATTTGTGTTTGCTTGGCCCCCGAGGTGGCTGGGAAGGAAAGAATATGGTATGGTGCATGGCTGGGTCAATGATGAAGCAAGGATGGGTGGAAGGACAACAGCCTGGGTGGGTGAAATAGAAACTGTATGTGTGCATATACTTTGAATGGATGGATGCCTGGAGCATGGTATTATCTGACTCTTAGATAGCACATGTGTATCTAGAGAGAGTAGATGGTCACTGGATGAACTAAGTGTTACCTTGAAGAGCATGTAACACCGCACCCGCACGTCCGTTCCAGTGTAGGGAAGGCAAGGAAAAGAAATTGTAAATTTGTCCAATACTACCATGAATAGTAGCAGTAGTTTGTATTGCAACTGCAAGCACAGCATATATCCGGTTATTACGGTGGACACTCCGTGCCTCTCTTAATAACTTTAGTTTAGTAGTAGTACTTCATTCATGTGTGGGTGTATCACTGTTTACTCAATAATAAGCAAAGCACCTAAAGTCATCCCATATGTCATCAAATACATCCCATGTGAAGTGATAGATAATCAAATTATTTAGCTTCTTCATTTTCCTTTTCTAGTACTCATTTGCACTGTAGGGTGAAAGGTAAATTAATTAAGCAGTAGCCCTTGTAACAGAGTATTCTCAGTGCCACCCGTAATAGAAAAGTAATAGCTTCACCACCTGCATGTACTGGACCGGTACAGTAACGCAAGTCTGTCTCACTCATCATGGTGTGCGTCTGTTTTTCTCGGGTGCAAGTTCACTGCGCTGGCATTCTGCCGGCTTGCATAAGATAACGTACCAATTTTCCTAAACAAGAGAGAAGAAGAAGAATAAGACTGGTGTACTGTCATAGTCGACTGTAATGGAAGTCCATAGTGGTCGTAGAATTTGTTCATTAAACTCCCACTAATGTTAGAGCAAGGATGCAGAAGTGGGAGGTTAGATAGATACTGTCCTCAATAGTTATGTACTGTGCTTTCAATTTGCTACTTGTACTGTGCCACAACTTTCGGCTCAATCACTTTGTGTTATTAATGTTAAGGAGCATTGGTTACAGACTATGTCTTTCTTTCTTCATATAGTTGCTCCTTCCAAATGGACATCACGGAGGGAGCAGGCTCGAATGGCCCGGCAACGGAGGCTGGATGCCACTGTCGCCGAATATCGGCGGCTAGTGGCCCTGGAGGAGGAGGACACGCAGTCAACCGGTGGAACCACAACATCCTCCACTGGGACAGCTGCATCCTCCTCCGTGCCCCCACGGGCTGCCAGCCAGCGCAGTGCTCCAGCGGTACGGAGCCAGGCTAACAAAGCCAACCACCACCGCCAAGCAGCAAAAAGACCAGCTGCCCCCCACAGGAGTTGCAAGGCACGCCAGCGCCGCCTAGGAGTCAGAATGTCCTACCTGGAGCAGGAGGTCCTTAGGTACAAGAACTTGGTGGAGGGCCTCCGCTTCGACCATGCCACCCTCCGCAAGGAGTATGATGCCCTGGCCTCAAAATTCACCAGCACCCTCCAGTAGTGGAGTGTCCCTTGCCCTTTTTTTAGAGACTTTTGGGGGGTGGGATTTGGGAGTTGGGTTCTTTTTGGGACTTTTCAAAGACAATCGTTGGGGTTAGGGAGGGTCTTGAGGGAGATAATTTTGTTAGGGCTACATAAATATACTTTTTTAAACTTTATCTGACCATACCTGTTTTTTTACTGCTTTTCAGTCTGGTGGGTGGGGGTTTAACAGTAAGTTTGTTTTCCTGAAGAGTCCTAGGACTTTAGTAGTACTACCGTCAATCTCTCGTCTAGTCCTAATACTCCATTATACTACCTCCCACCAAACGCTTATCTTACCTGTAATTTGTGTTAGAAATTAGGGCTAGGCCCAGGGCTGGCTCCACGGGAAATGGGGATTAAGGTTGGCAATCCTGGGCGGATGAAATTTCCTCGTTGCGGTGGTACTAGTGGTGTGACACAGTGGCAGTTGCATGCCTATGGAAAAAAAGAAAACGAAACCTGGTTTGTCCTTACTGTAGCACTACAACGGTTACGGTACGATAGAGAATATAGCAGGTGACAGTACACTAGAACAGTGCCACAATGTAGCCTAACAAATGGTAAAGTATTGCAAGTATAACTAGTACTTGCGTTGAATTTATTTGACATTGGCTCCTACTACTACAAGAAATAGTACTGAAGCTGAGTAAGTCTAGAATATATCCTCGTATTCCTTCACCAGCCTGTTGCTATGACCTTATCCTCCCCAGCAAGTGTGTGGAATTATTGATGTCATTTAGTCAGACATCAAGCAAAACCACACAGCCCGGGGGAAGAGGGTTAGGGTTTGGAAAATGGATGGGAATGGGGGTTTCTTTTTGGGTAGGTTTTGTTGAGAGAAGAAAAAAAAAGCACAGCATGGACAAACAATAATTGAAGATAAAGAAATCTTTGGGTACAAACTAAAGCTAACCACATGCAGTCACACTCATAGAAGAAAAAAATGGATACTGTATCTGTATTCTGTATGTTGTTGGAGTTGTCCTGTTGAATTTGGTAAGTAAGTTGCATGCAGCAAACAATTCCTCTTATTAGCGGCACTCCTCCTTTCCAGCTGACGCTTCGTCCATCAATGTTGGTGACCAGTGACCACTGACAGAAGACACCCTCGCCACTGCCTGCCTGGCGGATGTTGACTGAAACCCGGCCTGTAATTATTGAACGGAAAACAGGAAGTGCTATTACAATACCACTGATAAATAAATATAAGGTATGTACGCTGTGTGGTGCAAAAAGTCACACTTTGATTATCCTAATAGACAGTACAATATTTTTGAAATTGCGTAATCTGTCTGAGTCACCTTTTTAAGGATAAATAAGTATGGCCAAATTAATTTAGCGGATCTTTCCCCTCAAGCTAGGTGTACTGTAAACTGTATTTTAGAACAAAATTAGACCTTCCCAGCAATGCCACCAAGACCCTTACTAAAGCCAGTCGCAAAAATGTAGAAGACCACCAATCAGATCTCAAAAAACGAGGCCTAGCAGAAAAATGGTGACAAAACGTACTTTGAAAGTAAAAGTAGGCCCAAATACACCCTTACCCACCGTGGATTGTATTCAAACCACTTGCAAGCAAGCAAAAGTATCCATAGCCAGCATCGCTCCAAGAGTGCTCTAAGACCCCAGAACTCAGTTGCAAAAATCTAGAACACCCCGAAACACATGCAATCCTGTTGCTAGGGCTAACCCTAACGAACCCTAAGTTACAAAAAGTGCCAAAAGGCTTTTCCTTATGGATTTTGTCCAAACCACTTCTATCCGGTATTAGACCTTCCTAGGAATGCCCCAAAAGACCCGCCAACCCACCCGCAAAAAAGCACGCGACAACACCCCCAAACAGCCAAAAAGCAAAATCTCATACTTACAATATCTCTCGGCCTTCGGTCCAAACGCGCTGTGCAGCTAGGTCATCATCATAACTCCTGTTTTCCACCACGGATTTCCTGAAAAGCAAATGCAATCAAGATTAGACTGTCGCAGCAGTGCTTCGACAGAGACCCCGCAACCCACCCACAAACACCAGGAAGCCCCCCAAACAGGCCCCCGAAAACACTACATTGAGCAAGATGTCAGAAGAAATAGCAAAAAAAAGGCTTTTCCTTATGGATTTTGTCCAAACCACTTCTATCCGGTATTAGACCTTCCCAGGAATGCCCCAAGAGACCCGCCAACCCACCCGCAAAAAAGCACGCGACAACACCCCCAAACAGCCAAAAAGCAAAATCTCATACTTACAATATCTCTCGGCCTTCGGTCCAAACGCGCTGTGCAGCTAGGTCATCATCATAACTCCTATTTTCCACCACGGATTTCCTGAAAAGCAAATGCAATCAAGATTAGACTGTTGCAGCAGTGCTTCGACAGAGACCCCGCAACCCACCCACAAACACCAGGAAGGCCCCCAAACAGGCCCCCGAAAATGCTACATTGAGCAAGATGTCAGAAGAAATAGCAAAAAAAAGGCTTTTCCTTATGGATTTTGTCTAAACCACTTCTATCCGGTATTAGACCTTCCCATGAACGCCCCAAGAGACCCGCCAACTCACCCGCAAAAAAGCACGCGACAACACCACCAAACAGCCAAAAAGCAAAATCTCATACTTACAATATCTCTCGGCCTTCGGTCCAAACGCGCTGTGCAGCTAGGTCATCATCATAACTCCTGTTTTCCACCACGGATTTCCTGAAAAGCAAATACAATCAAGATTAGACTGTCGCAGCAGTGCTCCCAGACCCCAAAACTCACCCACAAACACCCGGAACCCCGCCAAAGAGCACCTCAAAGGCAAGCAAGTCAGCAAAAACGGCAAGAAATTTCCGCCTCATATTTGGTCCAAAACACTTTTATCCGTTATTAGAGCTTCACAGCAAAGGGCCCAGAGCCGTCAACTCACCCGCAAAGAAGTAGAACACCCCCACAAGTGCTGAGTCTTTCTTCATTGGGCGTAATCCAGCCCTCTGCTTTGAGGGAAATAGGAGGAGGAGGATAGAGGAGCATGTTATTCTGAACTTGTGAACCTGAGGAATGTAGACTGCGGCACCTTCAAATCAATAAGCAAACAAATAAGACAGTTCTGCTGATGCGCTTGTTTTTGGGATTAGGTGATTAAAGTTTGAATTAAATTAACTGTGCAAAACAAAGAAAGACAGACACAGAGGAATAAAAGTGAATAAGGACGAAAAAGAAAGTTATTGATTCATTGTCTCATTTTCAGGGCTCGGTGTCAGGGAATAGGAAGAAGATTTCGTCATCATACTCTGCGAATTCAGGCAGGATGAGGTCAGCGTCACCGAACAGAGAACAAATCCCCTCATCTACGTTGCCGTCCTCCTCGTCTTCATGCGGCGTGCTTTCTCGTACTTTGTAATCTGGTGGTATGAGGTGCTGATTCATCTTGATCATTGTTAGCCTCTCCACATTTTTGGGCGAGAGGCGGCTCCGTTTGGGAGTTACAATGCCACCAGCAGCACTGAAAACACGTTCAGAAGACACACTTGCGAGTGGGCAAGACAAATAGTTTATAGCCAGGTTGGAGAGCTGTGGCCACAATTGTTTTTATCCATGCCAATACTGCAATGGCTCATCATTAAGAAAGACCTCTGTTGAGTCATTCAGATAGTCCTGCACCATTGACTCAAGGTCCTCAACGGTTCCTCCACTTTGCTTACTTTTTGCTGTGCCTGTGACCTTTTTTCGAGAACCATACCCAAGCAAAGTTAGCCAATCCTCTTCAGCAGCCACTGTTACTCTTGTGTGTGGTGCAGATGATCCGGTTGCCGGTGTCTTTAATGGCTGAGAGGTCACTTGTACCACAGTCACAGGTGCAGAAGTGGATTCTTTTGACTGGGGATGGCCTGCTGATGCTGATGCTGATGTACTGCCTTCTCCTTCAATATCCTGCCGTTCTTTTTCAAACCTCTTGGCTAACCAGGCTAGCCAACGTTTGTACTTTTTAACATCTTCATCAGCAAAAGGAAAGAATGCTTGGCCTGCCAGCGCCTTTCTGTAGCGTGGATCCAGAATAGTAGCACAAATGTAATGCTGTTCTGAGTTGATCTTTTTAAGACGTTCATCACCACGTAGGCGCTCTAATAATTTCTCCGACAAAAGAAAAGGGTCTTTGTTTTTTTCATCTTTTTCTAACTCAGAAGACACCGCCTTCAGTTGGTGCTCCAGCATGCACAACAATGGGATAGCTTTTCCCAAATTACAGTCCTCCTGGCTGACTACACGCGTGAAGAACTCAAAAGGACGAAGCATGTCTGTCAGGCTTTTAACTATGTCCCATTGCGCCGCACCCATCCGCAGGTCCTTCTGAGCTGTACCCTCTTTTAAGAAATAGTGATCGAGTACCGTATACTGCTCATACAGACGCTCAAGCATGTAGAAGGTTGAGTTCCAACGTGTTGCCACCTCCTGGATGAGTGCTTTCACTGGCATTCGACGTTCAAGTAGCAGGCTCCTCAGATGCTTCCGGGCCTTAAAAGAATGGCTGAAATGGTTGCACATTTTGCGGCAGGTGGCCATTACCTCGCACGCTGGACTGTCTTTATCACTCAAGAATTTTTGAACTACCAGGTTGATAGAGTGCGCCAAACACGGCACTCTGAAATAGTCACCCAGCGCCATGGCCTTAACTACATTGGCGCCATTATCCGTGGAAACATAACCAATCCGGCGTTTTTTTGGGGACAGCCAGTGAAAGACCTTTTTGTTAAACTCGTCAAAAATGTTTTGTGATGTGTGACTTTTCTCCAAGTCAAACATGGCTAGTGTTGCATGTTTCCGAGCAGCTTTAAAAACTTGGTCCGGGTCAACACCTGCGTTTAGCTTTGCTTTAACACCTGAAAAAGAGACCCAGTGTGCAGTGATGCACATGTAATCAGCGCCTGCGCCACTGGTCCACATGTCTGTTGTCAGATGTATTGTGTGAACAGCACTCTTCTGCAAAGCTGCCCAATCGCCTCCAGCACATCTTCATGTAGTGCTGGAACCGCAACTCAGGCAAAATAGAACCGGCTAGGAACCTTCCATTTAGGGCAGAGCGTTGCCACTAATTCTAGAAAACCTAACGCTTCTACAAAAGAAAAAGGGAGAAGGTCCACAGCTAGCATTTTAGCCAGCTTAGTGTTATACAGACGCGTCAGTGGGTGGTTGCGTTCATATGGCGCGTCTGAAGAAAACATGGTTCTAATGTTGCCCTGGACCAAGCATTTACGGGATGATAATGACTTTGTTGACCCAATTATGCTCGCTGGTGAACTTTTGCGCGTTGGTGTCTCACTCGCTCCAACACTCTTAGTGTGCCTCACATGGGGTGTGCTGCTGACAGGGGTACTGGGTGTAAGTGAAGTGTTTGACACGTCTTCTTCCTCCTCGTCATCATCAGATGCAACATCAACGTTTTCTTGACTTCCAATTCGGGCTTCCTTGATCTCCTTTAGGTGCGCAAACCATTGGACAGCGTGCTGTCTCTCAAGATGACCTCTCTGGCCTCCAGTCCCATAGTTGGTACCAAGCTTACCACGACTAACTGCAAGCTTACAAATGGTACAAATGGCGAACTTTTCCCTTTTTGGGCAAACAGTAAAGAAGTCCCAAACTGGGGACTTGAAGTGTCTGTGGGGGCCGGAGGAGGCGGCGATACTGGTGGTGGTCATGCTGCGAAGTGGAGGATCTGGATTGCCCAACTTTTGTACGTTGTGCACTTTCACCGCCACTAATTAAGGTCGAGGTGGATGGAGGTCCCTTCTTGCCAGAAAGAAATATGGAAGCGGTACGAGTTGGTGTACTACTTAACTCCAATGATTGTGGTGGTGTTTCCACTGCCTCCTCGTCGACAACATCATCATCATCACGCTCAGCAGCTTTTCGGGCTAGGGTCAAAATGTCTGTTTGCTGCATGCCCGCTGGGGCTGCAGTGACCTTTATGATGACTGGGTTGTCGTTGTCAGAGTCTTCATCAGCAGCAGTATCCGCCACTTCTTGCTGAGCCTCATCATCACACTCCATAACTCTGAGACTTTGGACGAGCTTCCTTTTACGCTTAACTACCTTTGTCAGATCATGGTGTGCCTCACTCTCAGACGGCAGTGGTGCTGGTTCCCAATTTTGATCCGTATCATCAGAAGGAGGTGTGCTTGAAGAAGATGTAGACACCACCCTTGATCTCTTCCTTGCTAGGGGTGTTGAAGACAATTAATGATCATCAGGAGGAGTGTCTTCCTCAAATGATACCTCGCCTTGATTGTCGATTTCCTGATGTGCCCCATACTTCGGGAGGAACAACTATTGTGGGCACTTGTGACCCTCCATGCACCTCTGCTTGCGCATCTCCTTGCGCTGCCTCTCCTTCCACATGTACTTGGGCTTGTACTTGCACATGTGGTTTTAGTTGCGGCTGTGGTTGTTCAACACTCGTCAGATGAGTTACAACAACCTGTGTTGATTGAGGGACATTGCTGCTACTTTCTTGCGATGAGCCAACATCACTGGTCGATGGTGATTGAACAACTAGACTAAGTGCCTCTGCAGCACTGAAGGGCTTGGACTTAAGTTGGCGTGGTGGTGGTGGTGGCACTGAGCCCAATGGAGCGGGGGTGCTGCTCCCAGCTTGGTCCCCAGCAGATCCCGCTGCTGCTGCAGGCATACTTTTTTTTTTACTCCCAAAAAAAGGGGCGGCCGGCACACCAGTCTCCTTGGTAACTTGCTTCTTCTGCTCCTTACTGGCAACTTTCTTGCTAGAGGAGCTACGGGTACCTTTTTTTGGGGCCATCTTCTTCAGAACAGCAGGCAGCAGTTGCACGAGTTGCAGAGTTGTCTGTGTCCAGACGTGACGTCGCGTGACGTTATGCTGCACACACACACACCGCTGCAGGACTTCTTCCTGGCACTGGTGGTTCTCTAGAGTCTTGTGCACCTAAAAGCAATGGAAGACAGAGGAACATCAGTTCAGTTATACTCCCCCAAAAATGGAAAAACAAAGAAAAATAAGCACAATCCCATGCCATCCATGATGTTTACATTCAAGACACCCCACAGAAAGACTAGGCCCATGCAACACTCACTACCCCTGGGGATAATGGATGAAAAGTAGGCTAAATAAGTGCAGGCCTCAGACACTGCCTCTCTTCAAAATGGCCCCTTGCACCCCAAGCACATGTTGCCTGTATCAGCCAGCACTCAAGATGGCCACCACCACCACCCACATGGCCAGTCCACATCAACAGTACACCCCAAAAAAACAGAAAAACACCCATAAATCACCACAATCCAATGCCATCCAGGATGTTTACCTTAAAGAGAGTGAGACCCCACAGGCACACTCAGTCCATGCACCACTACCCCTGGGCAAAAGGCCACACCAGCAGCCCCAAAAAAACGACAAAAACACAAAAAACAGAACAATCCCAGCCCATCCATGGCCTCAATGGTGTTTAAATTCAAGAGGACACCCCACAGAAAGACTAGGCCCATGCAACACTCACCACCCCTGGGCAAAGGGCCCCACCAGCAGCCCCAAAAAACGACAAAAAACCACAAAATCCAGCACAATCCTAGCCCATCCATGCCCTCAATGGTGTTTAAATTCAAGAAGACACCCCACAGAAAGACTAGGCCCATGCAACACTCCCTACCCCTGGGGATAATGGATGAAAAGTAGGCTAAATAAGTGCAGGCATCAGGCACTGCCTCTCTTCAAAATGGCCCCTTGCACCCCAAGCACATGTTGCCTGTACCAGCCAGCACTCAAGATGGCCACCACCATCACCCACATGGCCAGTCCACATCAACAGTACACCCCAAAAAAACAGAAAAACACCCAAAAATCACCACAATCCAATGCCATCCAGGATGTGTACCTTAAAGAGAGTGAGACCCCACAGGCACACTCAGTCCATGCACCACTACCCCTGGGCAAAAGGCCACACCAGCAGCCCCAAAAAAATGACAAAAAACAGCACAATCCCAGCCCATCCATGGCCTCAATGGTGTTTAAATTCAAGAGGACACCCCACAGAAAGACTAGGCCCATGCAACACTCACCACCCCTGGGCAAAGGGCCCCACCAGCAGCCCCAAAAAACGACAAAAACCACAAAATTCAGCACAATCCTAGCCCATCCATGCCCTCAATGGTGTTTAAATTCAAGAAGACACCCCACAGAAAGACTAGACCCATGCAACACTCACTACCCCTGGGGATAATGGATGAAAAGTAGGCTAAATAAGTGCAGGCCTCAGACACTGCCTCTATTCAAAATGGCCCCTTGCACCCCAAGCACATGTTGCCTGTACCAGCCAGCACTCAAGATGGCCACCACCACCACCCACATGGCCAGTCCACATCAACAGTACACCCCAAAAAAAAGAAAAACACCCAAAAATCACCACAATCCAATGCCATCCAGGATGTTTACCTTAAAGAGAGTGAAACCCCACAGGCACACTCAGTCCATGCACCACTACCCCTGGCCAAAAGGCCACACCAGCAGCCCCAAAAAAACGACAAAAAACACAAAAAACAGCACAATCCCAGCCCATCCATGGCCTCAATGGTGTTTAAATTCAAGAGGACACCCCACAGAAAGACTAGGCCCATGCAACACTCACCACCCCTGGGCAAAGGGCCCCACCAGCAGCCCCAAAAAACGACAAAAACCACAAAATTCAGCACAATCCTAGCCCATCCATGCCCTCAATGGTGTTTAAATTCAAGAAGACACCCCACAGAAAGACTAGGCCCATGCAGCACTCACTACCCCTGGGTTAATGGATGAAAAGTAGGCTAAATAAGTGCAGGCCTCAGACACTGCCTCTCTTCAAAATGGCCCCTTGCACCCCAAGCACATGTTGCCTGTACCAGCCAGCACTCAAGATGGCCACCACCACCACCCACATGGCCAGTCCACATCAACAGTACACCCCAAAAAAACAGAAAAACACCCAAAAATCACCACAATCCAATGCCATCCAGGATGTTTACATTAAAGAGAGTGAGACCACACCACAGGCACACTCAGTTCAAGCACCACTACCCCTGGGCAAAAGGCCATACCAGCAGCCCAAAAAAAACGACAAAAACACAAAAATCAGCACAATCCCAGCCCATCCATGGCCTCAATAGTGTTTGCATTCAAGAAGACACCCCACAGAAAGACTAGGCCCATGCAACACTCACCACCCCTGGGCAAAGGGCCCCACCAGCAGCCCCAAAAATACGACAAAAACAACAAAAATCAGCACAATCCCAGCCCATCCATGGCCTCAATGGTGTTTAAATTCAACAAAACAGTTGTATCATGCACCCATAACCAACACTGGTCCTACTGGATACTGTGGCTACCCACAATATATTTTATTTAATGTTCTGAAAAAGTTCCAAAATTGTAGTTGCAGCCACTGTAATGCCCAAACAAACTTACTTGTGAAAGTTGATTTCTAATCCAAAAGTGATCCAAAGAAAGTCAAAAAGGCCTCAAATCCAAATATCCAGCAGCACCCACAAAATGTAATCCTTCCAGGTCAAGGTCCAAATGAAAGTGACCAGCACATGAAGAAAGCACTGGGAGGAGCCTGCTGGACAGGAACAGGAAGTTGGAGACTGTGGGGCACTTCCTTCCTCCCCCCCCCCAAAAAATGGACTCCTTGCAAAAAAAAAGGCCATGCAAATGTCAACCTGAGGAGTGATTCTGATAAAAATCATCATTTTCTGAAGGTTTATCCTGTTTGCTGGTGGATTTCTTGTGCAGAATTGCTAAATCTCTATTTCGCGAGTGCGAGATTGTTCCTTTCCCCCGCAACTACGTGTTCGCAATTGCGAACTCTCGCGAGGCGTGCTGTGCAAGGTGGCTAGCCGCGATTACGTATTCGCGGGCGCCAAACTCCCGCGGGATCCCGCAGCAAGATCCAAAATGGCGCAGCACTCGCAAAATATGATCGAGAAAAACAACTCGGCAAACGCTGAATGACGGAAAGTGAACGCCGTGCACCACGCCGCGCGCCGCAATATTGTATCACCAAGCAAAAAATCAGCCACGAGCGAATTCACGGATTTTCGACAAATTCGCGAGAGTTCGCGGATTGCGAATTTGCTGAAAATCCAAATAATCCGCGAGCGGAGCGGATTTTACGCCCATGCTTAGTCATAATGATCTTCACTTGGTAGCCTGGACTCTCTGTTTGTTTGTTATTGCGCCTTGATGCCCTTAGGGGCTAAGTTTGCGCGTTATAAAATGCCTTTCATTCATTCAAAGCCACAGCTATCCAGGGTAAAGCTAAGGTTTTAAAAAAAGCACTTGACTGGGCCCAAGATAGATTTGTGAGTTTATTACACATGAGGTCGCACAGCCACACCATAAAGTAAACCGATTTCCTCACAGATGTATGTACAAGTATCTCAAGAACACAGCAAAGAGGTATGCAGCTGTTGGCCAGCGGTGTACAGCTGGGTCACTCAACTGTGGCCCACAATATCTCTGGTAACAACAAACTGTAAATAGAAAGGACTCCACAGATTCCTGCTACCCAAATATTGGATGAGAGTTTTCAGTAAAAATACAGTCACAGCTATTATGTAAAAAATTAGTGCTAGTGCATCACCTGCACTGGGTATCTTGCCTGAAAGACCCAACAGTACATAATGGAGTAGTTTGAGTCACAGTGAACAGCAACCTTAAATGTAATAAATTCACATGATTATGTTGTCGTTTGGGAGTATTAGTGTTTTATATTGACAAACGTACTTGTTTTGCAAATGAAATAGAAACATTGGCATATAAAACTTTTTTTAATACACTTTTCTTTTATTCAACTTTTGGTTGTACGTTGATCTGAGTGTGCTTTATGCATGCACTAATCTCCCTGAGAACCCTATGATTGTTTGCCATTGGTACCACCGACAGTCACATGCTAGAGGAGTTGAACTTGTCACAGTTACGCTAATACATAGTAGGGTGGAACCAGCGACAGGAGAGCCAAACAACCGTAGCCCCACAGCTGATGCCCAGCCGCGCAGGTTTGGCCGTGGATCCCCAATTGCCATTTCACAATTAATCACACAACAAACAGTGATGTATATGTAATGTTAGCAATCAACATACAAACACTCACAAGCTCCATAAAAAAATCAAGATGATTTATTTTACAAATGCCCCAACTTATAACACAACATTAACATCACAATTACAAAACAACATTTTTCAAAATCATAGAGAAGTGGAAATTTGTTAGCATTTATGTGTGCCCAAGATTGGCTCCATAAACACATATATGTAATGAACCTGAGTAATAGTTGACCATCAATGCAGACGCAAACTGTCGTAATGAAAACTGACATCAGGTAAGTTTTTAATGGTTTAATCAATCATTAGCTGACCATCAAGCAGAGACACAACATCATGTAAATGTTCAAGGGCAACTGTCATCAGACTCCAAAAGAACAGAACTTCCCCATAGAACACCCTCAGTGCAGGGTTCTCATCATGTAGCCTTGCAACAAGCACAGGCAAGTACAACATAGAATACTACATAGGTTTTCCCTTTAGAAAAGGAAAGACAGAAGGAAATAAAAAATAATAATGAAAGAGAAAAGAAACAGCAAGAATAAGACTAAGAAGAGAAAAGTAGGAAAGAAAAGAATTACCTAGGAATACGATACCATCCAAAAACAAACACTGCAAAGCAAGAAGGCTTTGCTCAATTAAGATAAAAAATAGCACATTAAACTCTATAGCAATGAGGAATTTTGGATTCTCGAACACTACGCCTCAGGACAAATTGTCCCGTACAATCTTCATCACTTTTTACCCGTACTTTTGTCAAGTAAATTATCAGACTGACAACTTTTTACTAAACAGTTCTTGTTCCACCATTGCCCATTGATTAGTTTGACAGAGTTTCCTCTAACATTAGTGACTTTAATAGGACAACTACATTTTGAAGATCCCTTCTTCACATGTATGGGTTTCTTGATGGAAACATAATCACCAGAATGTATCTCCACTACTTTAACACACTTCTTGGAATCAAAATACATTTTTTGTTTATTCTGTACACATTCTACTTGATGCCTGACAACCTTATCATTCCATTGTTTTCCCTTTATCCACTTGCTCATCCAACCTGGACAAGACATGGTGGAAGCTCTACGACCACGCAATAGCTCAAAAGGTGACATACCTGTAGTTGAGTGAGGAGGAGTTCGTTAAAACCACAGCATGCTCCTCACTACACATTTGTTTGACAGAGCCCATTGTATGCACTCTCCCAAAACCCTGTTCATACGTTCTACTAACCCATTGGTTTGAGGGTGATAAAATGAACTTCTGAGATGCCTTACACCACACTTACATAGACATTCCTCGACTTCTGACGCAACAAACTGTGTTCCATTATCAGTCACTAAGAATTCTGGGAACCCTTCCTTCAAAAACACATCACTGAGGAATTCAACAACTGTTCTGGAAGACACTTCCCTTACGAACTTAACTTCTGGCCATTTTGAAGAATAATCCATAAGGACCAAAGCAAACTTAGACAAAGAATCAAGAGCATGGAAAGGCCCCACAATATCTAACCCCAATTTAATCCAAGGTGCCGAAGGCAACTCTATAGGTGATAAGGGTGGAGTGCGCAACTTTGCTACCTCATCGCAACTTGAGCAAATTACACATGACCTGACAAAATCATCAATTTCTCTGTCCATAGATGGTCACCAAAATGAAAGCTTCACTCTTTTTTTTTGTTAATGTAGCACCTAAGTGTCCCTCGTGTGCACACTTTACCAATTTGGCTCTTAAAGCTAGAGGAGGGAGAAGCCTGTCACCTCTTAAAACCAACCCATCATTAATGGTAAGCTCATCAGCTACTTGAAGATATGTCTTGAACTCAAAACTCAGACTCCTTTCTTTAGGCCACCCTTCCTTGATAAATTGCATGACGTTCCCTAAAGACACATCATTCAAAAGAGCTTGACGCCACTCATTCTCTGACACAGCACACAACTGAGGAAGATCTACAGCAGCGACCAGAAAATCTTCTTTATCTTCCTCATCCATATTTGATTTGTCCTCAACAGTGTCGATAAGAAATCTGCACACCCATTTTTACTTCGTGGAATATATTCAGCTGTGAAATCAAACTGCAACAATTTTGAGGACAATCGTGCAATTCTGGGTGTGAAACCTCTCACGTTCCTCCCACTGAGGATGAAAATCAAAGGTTTATGATCAGTTTTGAGACAGAATTTCCTTCCCCAAAGAAAATACCTGAACTTCATGATAGCCCACCAACATGCTAGCAATTCCTTCTCTATAACTGAGTACTTCATCTCAGCCGGGAACAAGACTCCGGATGTAAACCCAATGTTTTTGAATTCCCCTTCTTTTTTTAGAGAGAACTGCACCCAATCCAACATTGCTGGCATCTACTGTAAGAGTGCACATAAGAGAGGGGTCATAATGCTTTAAAATCATTAGAGAACTGAGTTGTTGTTTCACCCAGTCAAAAACCTCCTGACAATGTTTGCTCCATTCAAACTCAACACCCTTCATAAGCATGCGTGATAAGGGTCTTAGTCTACTAGCAAAACTTTGAATAAATCTCAAGTAAATTTCACATAACCCAAGGAACGGTTTGAGGGTGCTTTTGTCAGAAGGAGCTTTAGCTTTTAACAATGGAATCAACAAGACTGGACTTTGGAAGAATACTGTTTTCATTAACCAAATGACCTAAATAGTCTACCTCATTGGTTGCAAAAACACACTTGTCTCTGCGCAAAACCACTCCATTGGTTTGAAATCTTGATAACACTTCCTTCAATATGACATCGTGTGCAGTCCTATCAGGAGCAAAGATAAGGACATTGTCCTGGAACACAGACAGACCATCAATTCCCTTCAACATTTTAGACATGAGACGTTGAAAAACGGACGCAGCTGAGGCAAGCCCAAATGGCATACACACATCCTGGAAGGTTCCAAATGGGGAAACAAATGCAGTGAAAGGTCTGGACTCAGGTGCCAATTCTACCTGGTGGTAGGCAGATGCCAAGTCCAACTTGGTGAAAACGTTTGCATCTTTCAAACTTGCCAGTAACTCATTTATGTTCGGAAGAGGAGGTGAGTCAACCCATATTTCTTTATTAAGGCATTAAAGGTCAACACAAACCCTTAGTTCTCCATTCTGTTTCCTAGCTACAACTAATGGGGACAACCACAGGGGTGACTCCACTGGTTCAATTATACCCTTAGAGGATAAGGAATCAAGTTATTTTTCAAGGTCCTGTCTTACACTAAAGGGAACGTTCCTAAGTTTATGTTTTATTGGACAATCACCTTCTTTTATAATAATCTTGTGTTGGAAATCTCTTATTTTCCCCAATTCACCTGAGAACACATGTGGATAATCATTAATTAGACTTTCAAGATCAGAACTGTCTCTTATAGCAAGTACTTGGTCTGTGGTGGCAGGCCTGAGTACCATCCCAAATAGGCCCTGGTGAAACCAGCCTAAAATTTTTAAACCTTTATGGGCCACATAACTTTTACCAAAAATGTTCCTTCCCTTGAATTCCAAAATCTCTTCTATGTAGCCAGAAAGATAAATTTTGCGTCCCTCATAAGAGACAGCTTTCCGGTCTGGAGGAATGAGAGCTCTATTGGGCCATTTTGTTTGATAAAGTTCTAGAGTAATCATGAAGATGAGTGCTCCAGAATCAACTAGAAGATTCAGCCACACGATCCCCTACTTGGATCTCTACATAAGGATAAACACATAAATCTGGATCACCTTTAATAACACCATCATCTTGAACCACAACCACCATATTGCTGAGTTCTTTAGTGATAGACTTTTCTTCCTCTCGTAATGTGTCTTCATCAACTACACATTTCACTGGGAAAGGTTTTGGATTAAATTTGCTTTTACCTGTTTGACAAACCTTCGCAAAATGGCCCATTTGGTCACAATTTTTACATGTCACAAAGCTAGCTGGACACTTGCCGCCTGGACCATGTAGTTTATATCCACACCTGAAACAAATGTTAGTTTTAGAAAAGAAAGAATTTAGTCTTTCATATGACTGTTGTCCACCATGTGTTTTGTTGTGAGAAACTTTAGCATCTTTAACTTTTACAGCAGTAACAGCTTCACTTTTTTGTTCATCCAATTCTTTTACAGACAGTTGAGATGTTTCAATGCTTCTCGCCACTCTAATTGTTTCTTCTAAAGTTGGATTCCCCATTGACAATAATTTTAGTTTGATGGCTTTATCTGTGCAATGCGATATGAATTGGTCCTGAACAAGTTGATCAGCAAAATTTTCAAATTGACACTCTGATATAAGACTTCTTAAAGTAGTAATATAATTATCAACATCTTCGCCTGTGTGTTGCGTACGTAAAAAAAACTTGTGACGGAGTACAACTAAGCTGGGTTGTACATCAAACCTTGTCTGTAATTTTTTTTATTGTTTCTTGATACTCACCAAGAGGATCACCATCAACTTGAACAGGATTGGGAATATGTTTTAAAATTTCCCTGCCTTCATAACCCAAAGAGAGTAGTAAAATGTTCTTTTTTCGTTCAGCTCGAAATCTCATGGCACCAATTGCACCAAGGTACGTCTCAAAGCCATCAAACCATTTTCTCCATTTAATGGGCGGGTCTCCTGGTGTTTCTAAAAATGGTGTGGGCGATGAAACAGCTTGCATTGTCATAACAAAATCGTAGCTTTCAGGTTAAAAAAATATATATATTTCCTGGTGCAATAGCCTATGTTTTTCTAATGACAAGTGTAAGTAACACTATAAACAACATTTAAATGTCACAAATAAATTTATTGTACCTTGTAAAGGATTCTATTGAATAAATAAATATAAGACTAAACACTAATGAAATGTACTCTTTTTTAACTATGTTTGAATAAATACATTTCTTCACAAAAAAGTAATTGCATTAAAAGAAAAATACTGTGGATCCATTTCCATTGCAGCTCCATTTGTTTGACTATGACGTGCTGAAGAGATTAATGTCCCAATGTGCACTTTGCCACTCCCTTTGTTTGATTGTGACATGTTGGGCTGTTCCTACTCCCAATGAGCGTCTACAGACAATAGTCTTTATGACACTATCGTCATGGAAACACCATAGCGTGCTTGTGCCTTTGTGATGTAATGCTTCCTGGAAACTCTTCTGCGTTCCAGTGATGAAACGCAAATGTGCTTGCGTAGAGTGTCTCACATACGTAAATCACCCGTTTTTTCAGTTGCTGGAACGCATGCCGATGTTATGCGTTCCAGCGCCACTAACCTTGCCTTCCGTTGTGCTCCGCCCACATAATCCTCCCTTACACCTCACTGGCAACACCGCTCGTCGGACATAAGCTTTACACAGCTTATCGCTTGATTGATACGTAATTTTCCAGGGTCACACCAGATGTCCGACACACCAGTATTAAGGCTCACTTGCTCTCAAAGAAGCGAAAGCAGTCGCTTATATTTTCCAAAAGCTTGCCGCTTTTCCGCACACTTCCGACACCATTGAACTTGGAGCAAGGTCGTTTCTGTGAAGCATCCACTTTTCATCTGCTCTTCATTGCTCGTGAGTCTGAGTCTTTCAAAATTTCTTTATGGGTTTGTGTGGGCAGTCCAGCACCCGTCGCCAAAAAGATGTCGTAATGAAAACTGACATCAGGTACGTTTTTAATGGTTAAATCAATCATTAGCTGACCATCAAGCAGAGACACAACATCATGTAAATGTTCAAGGGCAACTGTCATTAGAAGAACACTCCAATAGAACATAACTTCCCGATAGAACACCCTCAGTGCAGGGTTCTCATCATATAGCCTTGCAACAAGCACAGGCAAGTACAACATAGAAAACTACACAAACATGCACACGTAGGTTAGATAATGTAGAGGCAAGATAGACAACTGCCAACGTGCTACCAAAACTCTCCTCTAATGTAAGCAAAAAATGTGCCTTAGCAATATTTTAAAATATCAGATAATTTCAAATTTGACAGACTTATAAAGCCTCTATCAGGACACATCACATTAGAAAAATTAGCTGTAAACTCTGTTGAGTTACCCTGAATTGACCAACTCAAAACTGCAGTAAAGTTAGCAAGATATAAAGGATATCACGTAGGGCCTGATTTAGATTTTGGTGGATGGGTAACTCATTCACAAACTTGATGGATATCATGTTTGCAATATTACAAGTGTGTTATATTCTATATGAGTATGGAGGAGTAAACTGCCCTCAATAATCTAAATCAGGCTCTTTTGAATGAACACGTGACTCAGGAAAAATTTAGATTAACCTAATATTTCCAAACATCATATCGCAATGTGTCTATGTTCTTCTACAGAGAATGAAGGGATGTTTTAAATGAGGACTGTGACAGATTGTGTTGGTGGTTGAGGGGGATGTGAGACCTTCTCAAGCAGCAGGCACAATCCTTGGCAGGGTGAACCTCAAAAGCCAATACATTAACATGTGCGTAACCCCTTGCTAGCTTGGCAAAAGCACAGTTAGACTTAACTTAACCAGAAAAATCTGACACCTATTTAGACACAAAGGATACATTTTAACAAATAGTTTGACACTAAAACAACAAACATTCAATTGATGGAACCAAAGTTATTAATTTTTAAAGTTTAAAGTGAAAAAGTTGTTAATATTGATAAATACGATGTTGATGTTTGTCATGATATATGTATGTATAACAACGAACTTGCGTCACTGTTGTCAAATCCACCCGATATGAGCACCGTATTAACCCTGATTCAGAAATACGTGGTCAAGCAGGCCCTGTGACCTAAGCCTGAAGCAATTGATAGACAGATTACAGGTGGGGTGACATGTAACTCTTAGACTAACGAGTGAGAAGGAAAACCCAGATTGATCCAACAGACAGGCAGCAACACCACAATAGTCTTAGGAGATTGGCCCCAATAAAACACATTTGCAGGAGGGGCGCCTGTTCCCACAACACCATAAACTCTGATGCTTCGTTAGGGGCCCGATTTAGATCATGGCAGGACCGCAACAGAGTGGGCATTTTTGGCGGTCCTCCCATCTGCCGCCCTGGTGGTCCGCCACCCCGATTTAGATGCTGGCTGGCAACCAGAGAGAACACCGCCACAGGTCCGCTGACTCTGCCAGGATTTCACTCCCCACCCCTGCAGAGTGATGGGCTGCAGCAGCCGGTGGCGTTACTCCAGCCAGGATTCCCACCGTCTATATTTGGATGTGGGCTGTTTCTAAGGGAATTTCAGCAAGAAATCCTCCTACTTTGGTTGATGGAATGGGACTAAAGAGGGTGAAAACTCACATGGTAGTCTGAATTCTGATGTTCAGAAAAAGTTCAGATTGGTTCCACTGCCTGTATGATGTTGCCAGTACTTCTCAATGATGTGTCTTTCCTGTATGGTCTGTAAATTGAAAAATGGTCTGCACACTCGCTTATTTGCATTGATGTATCCTTCTCCATCTTCGCTGAGATGGATGATGGACATCTCTGCAATATAAAAGTGGAACATCTAAGTGATAAAAGAGAATATATTTCACAGACACATTTGTTTCCTCTAAAAGTTAGCAAATTGTACTAATACACACATGTATATGTAACTTGGGTGCTGTGTGAATACTTTTGGTAATTTTACTCATATACACAAAAATATAATTTGCAATATACAGAACTACATATGTTTATATATCTGCTGTTATTGTTTTAAACAGAAAGAAAAAAACTTGCAGATATTATATCAACAAGAGTACTGGTGTAATATTACAATTTTTGTACATTTATGTCATACATTTAGTTTTCTTTCTGGAGAACTCATTTAGTAACATTGAGACAGGAGTGTATCAACATCTGTGAACACTTAGAGCAGTGACTTCATAATCCAATTTTAATAAAGTGCTTCATTTTTGCGTAATTACCCCTATTTTTGTGGACTGACACTGCTGGTTTTTTGACCTTGTACACTGAAACTCGGCTAACCAGGTCCCAGTGCAACTGCTCTGATCCCTAAAATATGTTAAAATTGGATATACCTTAGCTTGTTATCATCCAGGTGGTGGCGCAGCTCTGGAAAACAAGTATTAAGAATGTGCTCCTTCAAAAACAAGACTCCATATCCTAAAAGATATGGTGACCAGTGAAAATGCGGGAGTGACATTTATAAATTGTTGGTAGCCTATGAAGTGGCTTTAAAAGTCCACAGTATGCTCGAGGAGTTTAGGGGGAGGGGGTAGTCTTTGCAGTACATTCCCACAATGGGAAGGGACACACTCCTTACACTAGTGGTATTGGGCCAGACCAACTGCACTGCCATGAAAACCATTTTAGTCAGTTTAGTTTGGCTTAACACCTGAGAAGTACAGGCAATGGTTCAGGGCTAGTCACATGCTCTTTATACAAACATGGGTGGATTTTCTGGATTGTGCTGGCAAGGCACTGACGGGCTAAGCGAGAGGCAGCAAAGTTAATAAGTATGAAGGGTTGTACAAGTTATTTTTGAAGGACCACATTCTTGATTCTTGACTGTTTCTCAGAGCTGCACCAACACTTGGTTGATAGCAAGCTTTTCAATGCCAGGAAGCACGCTGAGGAGCTGGACTAATGGGTCAACACCAGAGTGTCCAAAAAGGTATTAGGGGTACTCCCAAATGGGTGGTCAGGGTACCAACCAGAAGAAGGAAGGAGGTGATAAAAATACGGAGTTCTCTAAAGTCTTTAGAAAAAACTTAAAGGGTAAAGGGTCTGGTTCACATTTCCAATCTGGCCACCAGAAGAAATCTTATACTGACAAAGATCAGCAGCCCAAGCACATCAAGTGCTATGAAACCTGCATGTATAGACACTAATAAGGAGATCCAAGTGTCCAAAAAGAGCACCACATCAGACTGGAGAAAATATTCTGGGGGTGGCTAGTATAGTGCTGGAGGAGGAGTTTGTCCCAGTACAGGGGGGAATTTAAAGGGGTTACCCTAGTGCCCCTGGGAGACAGTGAAATGGTTCCTAAGATCCATGTGCCTTCAAAACATACAAAGTATAGGCAATGGGTCACCATCAATGGGCAAAGTGTGGAGGCTCTGAGGGATACAGGAGTCAGAATGACTACAATAAAGGAGTCAGATAGTTTCCCCAGAGCAGGTAATCGATAATGCACACCACCAGGTTGTAGTGGCTGACAACAGAGAAGCTCCCTATGCTGTGGCCCTGGTGCACAGTTAAAATGTGGGGCATGGCACATATACATGGTTAACAGCCTATGAACTGGCTTTGAAAGTGCACAGGTTCCCAGAGGAGTTCTGGGGTAGAGAGGGGTAGTCTTTGGCAGTACATGCCTACAGAGGGGAGAGTCACACTCCTTACACTAGAGGTGGGTGACCAGAACAACTACACTACCATGAAGATCATTTTAGGTAGCAAGTTTGGGTTAACATCTGAGAAGCCAGGCAATGGGTCAGGGCTAGTCACAAACTCTCTACACAAACATGGGTGGATTTTCTGTATTATGCTGGTAAGGCGCTGAAGGTCTGAGTGAGGGGCAGCAAAGTTAATTATTATGAAGGCTTGTACAACTTATTTCTGAAGGAGCACATTCTTTATGCTTGTTTTCCAGAACTGCGCCAACACCTGGTTGATAGGAAGCTTACCGATGCAAGGAAGCTTACTGAGGAGGTGGATCTCTGGGTCAGTACTAGAGTGTCCAGACAGGTACCTTAGGGTTTCTCCCAACAGAGCTAGGAGGAGGTCCAAAGAGCCCCAGACATGTCCCATGGTAAGGGGGAAGGAAAGGGGTACCATGTCCCCTTTTGAGTAGAGGGAGGTAGGTTCTGGTGGGAGATGAAGTTAGATTTATTACTAGTGTAGAAAGTGGAAATTTCTCTGTGCCTGACAGCCTGCCACCAATACATGTCTGGGCTGGGTGACCGCTATAATTTGCGCATTCCCTCTAGACAGCAACAAACACAGAAAGGTTTAGCTCATCTGCATTCTGATGGGTCATCCTGGGAAGGCAGAAATGGGACAGACGGGGTAAAGACTGACACTTACACTTCAAGTAATGTCCTGGCAGCCAAGACTTGGTTGAAAGGATTCCTGTGCGCTTCGGAGAGTTCTTTTCAAAGGCACTTTTGGAATATACCTACTGAGTCTGTGGGCCCTAAATTCAGACACTACTGGACAGGTAACTAAGCTCTCTCAGATGAACTGTTGCATTACCTAAAGTAATCATCTGGACTGCTTTTCTGGAAGGACTGCTTTTCTGCTTGTTGCCCTGCTGCCTTTTGCTCTCTTACTCTGTTGAAGGATAGCTGGTCTTTGCTTTCTGCCAAGTGATCTCCAAGGGATTGTTGGCTTGCCCCCTTTTATGAAGTCTCAGGTCCATCAAAGACTTCATTGTTCTACCATTGAAGTGGAACTCTGCAATCCATGAGTCCGGCAAGGATCAGAGCATGCCTTATCGCCATCTTGCTTGCCTGCAGATCGAGCAATGTTGCTCGCTCAGGATCAGCACTGCAAATTTTCAACTGGGACCAGGAGCAGAGTGTGCAGGATTTCCAGCTGTTTTTCTTTTAACAGAGCAGCTATTTTGCTTCGTTCAAGATCAGTGAGTCATATTCAACCACAGCTGCAACCCACCGAGGCTGTGTGTGCCGATCATCGCATTCATCTGAATCTGGTGCAGCAACTCCCACTGTGGATCTTCAGTGACACATTCCCTAGGAGACCAGAGGCATGAGCAATGCACGAGGCTCACCAGCCTGTCTTTTTATTTTATTTATTTAATGCAATTTTATATAACGCAAACATTACCCGAAGGTGTCAGAGCGCTTTACATAAGAACCAGTTGCGATACATAAGGACTTAGGATTACATGAGTTACATAAAAGATGCAAACAGAAAAAAATTGCAAATGTACAAGTGGTAAAGTCACACAAGGAAGAGATACAAGCAGAACAAATTGCAAATGTATAAGTTGTAGAGTCACACAAGGAAGAGATACAAACAGAAAAAATTGCAAATGTACAAGTTGTAACGTCACTCAAGGAAGAGATACAAATGGATAAACTCTAAGAGTCACATAGGAATGGTAGAGAGTACAGGTCTACTACATATACTAGTGGTTAGAGTTATCTCTATATACATGTATATACAAATAGTAGAGTTTCTCAGGTCAAGGCCCAAAAAAAAAAAAAAACCAGGAGAACAGAGTTCCATTAAGGGGGTTAGAGGGGGGACGTAGTCACAGCACCAAGGGAGGGTGGGAGGGATACAAGGGTATGGAGAAAAGGCAAATCAGAAGATCGTCAAGGGGGAAAAGAGGAAAAAGGGTAAAGGACAAGGGAATGGACAAGATGGTGGGTCAGGGTCCAGAGAAAAACAGCCGAGAACAAAATGGCAGGCAGGACAAAAGTAGAGAAGTCCATGAAAGTGACCCAGTGAGTTCTTAAGGTGCAATAGAGTCAAGGGAAACTGCTAGGACCTATCTGCTGGAGCAGCGTTCGGTCCTTACACTGGGCGCCCCTCCAGACTAGTTCGGCGGTCTGTTGGTTGATCCTGTCGCCCCTGAAGCTGAATCTCGATCTGCTCCAGAGCCCAGGGAATTTGTTGGGTCCTCGATGCCATAGCAGTGGTCGGACCTTCCACTGGGCCCCCCCCGGATACTAGTCCAGTGGTTTATACTGTTCCTATAACCTTCGGGATACGACCCTGGATCGAACCATGCACATTGGTCCGGCAGTGGATCTCGTACCCTGGACCTTCGGGACACGACCCCGGGCTTCCCTGCGTTGATGCTCCTGAAGCACCCCTGAGACGACCGGGTCTTATAGTCATCGCCCCTGGAGCTGCAGCAGGACGCTGACTGAGCACGCCGAGGTGAATGTAGCACATGGCTCGCCGGCTCCTCTCCAGGCCTCCGGAGCTCGCCCCGCCGCAGTCCTCTGCCCCCGGAGCCCTCGCTCATTCCCCCGGGCCACGGACAGCGCAGCCTGCACTGTCCGTGCAGTATTGCAGTGTCCATGCAGTCACCATGCAGTATCACATGCTCTGGCAGCTTGACCCTGGGTGCTGCTGAGCTCTCTTACTGTGTGTTCCACACTGGTGAACCCCATCTAGAAAGACACAACAACACAGAACTCACTTCAGAGGCCCACTGACATCTACACAGCCCGGCACCTGCATCATCACTATCTCGGGCTTGGCGACTTCGACGATCCTTCTCCCTGAGGTACTGTGAAATTAGCTTGGCCCTGCAAGGTCCTTGGAGTTACCCTGCATGTTTGTGGATAACTGTTTTTTCCTGTACACACTAGCCCAGAGAGACCAGCACAGAACTTTTGAGTGCCTGTTGGGCAGAGTTGGGCACTGTTCTATACATGAGCTTTTGCAAAAACCTATCTTACGATCCAATGCTTGGATCAATAAGTTTTTTACCATGCGATTGCTGTAGCACTCTGTAACCTATGAGAGTACTACTTTTGCACTTCCACAACATTGTATGCACTCTCCCAAAACCCTGTTCATACGTTCTACTAACCCATTGGTTTGAGGGTGATAAAATGAACTTCTGAGATGCCTTACACCACACTTACATAGACATTCCTCGACTTCTGACGCAACAAACTGTGTTCCATTATCAGTCACTAAGAATTCTGGGAACCCTTCCTTCAAAAACACATCACTGAGGAATTCAACAACTGTTCTGGAAGACACTTCCCTTACGAACTTAACTTCTGGCCATTTTGAATAATAATCCATAAGGACCAAAGCAAACTTAGACAAAGAATCAAGAGCATGGAAAGGCCCCACAATATCTAACCCCAATTTAATCCAAGGTGCCGAAGGCAACTCTATAGGTGATAAGGGTGGAGTGCGCAACTTTGCTACCTCATCGCAACTTGAGCAAATTACACATGACCTGACAAAATCATCAATTTCTCTGTCCATAGATGGTCACCAAAATGAAAGCTTCACTCTTTTTTTTTGTTAATGTAACACCTAAGTGTCCCTCGTGTGCACACTTTACCAATTTGGCTCTTAAAGCTAGAGGAGGGAGAAGCCTGTCACCTCTTAAAACCAACCCATCATTAATGGTAAGCTCATCAGCTACTTGAAGATATGTCTTGAACTCAAAACTCAGACTCCTTTCTTTAGGCCACCCTTCCTTGATAAATTGCATGACGTTCCCTAAAGACACATCATTCAAAAGAGCTTGACGCCACTCATTCTCTGACACAGCACACAACTGAGGAAGATCTACAGCAGCGACCAGAAAATCTTCTTTATCTTCCTCATCCATATTTGATTTGTCCTCAACAGTGTCGATAAGAAATCTGCACACCCATTTCTACTTCGTGGAATATATTCAGCTGTGAAATCAAACTGCAACAATTTTGAGGACAATCGTGCAATTCTAGGTGTGAAACCTCTCACGTTCCTCCCACTGAGGATGAAAATCAAAGGTTTATGATCAGTTTTGAGACAGAATTTCCTTCCCCAAAGAAAATACCTGAACTTCATGAAAGCCCACCAACATGCTAGCAATTCCTTCTCTATAACTGAGTACTTCATCTCAGCCGGGAACAAGACTCCGGATGTAAACCCAATGTTTTTGAATTCCCCTTCTTTTTTTAGAGAGAACTGCACCCAATCCAACATTGCTGGCATCTACTGTAAGAGTGCACATAAGAGAGGGGTCATAATGCTTTAAAATCATTAGAGAACTGAGTTGTTGTTTCACCCAGTCAAAAACCTCCTGACAATGTTTGCTCCATTCAAACTCAACACCCTTCATAAGCATGCGTGATAAGGGTCTTAGTCTACTAGCAAAACTTTGAATAAATCTCAAGTAAATTTCACATAACCCAAGGAACGGTTTGAGGGTGCTTTTGTCAGAAGGAGCTTTAGCTTTTAACAATGGAATCAACAAGACTGGACTTTGGAAGAATACTGTTTTCATTACCCAAATGACCTAAATAGTCTACCTCATTGGTTGCAAAAACACACTTGTCTCTGCGCAAAACCACTCCATTGGTTTGAAATCTTGATAACACTTCCTTCAATATGACATCGTGTGCAGTCCTATCAGGAGCAAAGATAAGGACATTGTCCTGGAACACAGACAGACCATCAATTCCCTTCAACATTTTAGACATGAGACGTTGAAAAACGGACGCAGCTGAGGCAAGCCCAAATGGCATACACACATCCTGGAAGGTTCCAAATGGGGAAACAAATGCAGTGAAAGGTCTGGACTCAGGTGCCAATTCTACCTGGTGGTAGGCAGATGCCAAGTCCAACTTGGTGAAAACGTTTGCATCTTTCAAACTTGCCAGTAACTCATTTATGTTCGGAAGAGGAGGTGAGTCAACCCATATTTCTTTATTAAGGCATTAAAGGTCAACACAAACCCTTAGTTCTCCATTCTGTTTCCTAGCTACAACTAATGGGGACAACCACAGGGATGACTCCACTGGTTCAATTATACCCTTAGAGGATAAGGAATCAAGTTATTTTTCAAGGTCCTGTCTTACACTAAAGGGAACGTTCCTAAGTTTATGTTTTATTGGACAATCACCTTCTTTTATAATAATCTTGTGTTGGAAATCTCTTATTTTCCCCAATTCACCTGAGAACACATGTGGATAATCATTAATTAGACTTTCAAGATCAGAACTGTCTCTTATAGCAAGTACTTGGTCTGTGGTGGCAGGCCTGAGTACCATCCCAAATAGGCCCTGGTGAAACCAGCCTAAAATTTTTAAACCTTTATGGGCCACATAACTTTTACCAAAAATGTTCCTTCCCTTGAATTCCAAAATCTCTTCTATGTAGCCAGAAAGATACATTTTGCGTCCCTCATAAGAGACAGCTTTCCGGTCTGGAGGAATGAGAGCTCTATTGGGCCATTTTGTTTGATAAAGTTCTAGAGTAATCATGAAGATGAGTGCTCCAGAATCAACTAGAAGATTCAGCCACACGATCCCCTACTTGGATCTCTACATAAGGATAAACACATAAATCTGGATCACCTTTAATAACACCATCATCTTGAACCACAACCACCATATTGCTGAGTTCTTTAGTGATAGACTTTTCTTCCTCTCGTAATGTGTCTTCATCAACTACACATTTCACTGGGAAAGGTTTTGGATTAAATTTGCTTTTACCTGTTTGACAAACCTTCGCAAAATGGCCCATTTGGTCACAATTTTTACATGTCACAAAGCTAGCTGGACACTTGCCGCCTGGACCATGTAGTTTATATCCACACCTGAAACAAATGTTAGTTTTAGAAAAGAAAGAATTTTGTCTTTCATATGACTGTTGTCCACCATGTGTTTTGTTGTGAGAAACTTTAGCATCTTTAACTTTTACAGCAGTAACAGCTTCACTTTTTTGTTCATCCAATTCTTTTACAGACAGTTGAGATGTTTCAATGCTTCTCGCCACTCTAATTGTTTCTTCTAAAGTTGGATTCCCCATTGACAATAATTTTAGTTTGATGGCTTTATCTGTGCAATGCGATATGAATTGGTCCTGAACAAGTTGATCAGCAAAATTTTCAAATTGACACTCTGATACAAGACTTCTTAAAGTAGTAATATAGTTATCAACATCTTCGCCTGTGTTTTGCGTACGTAAAAAAAACTTGTGACGGAGTACAACTAAGCTGGGTTGTACATCAAACCTTGTCTGTAATTTTTTTTATTGTTTCTTGATACTCACCAAGAGGATCACCATCAACTTGAACAGGATTGGGAATATGTTTTAAAATTTCCCTGCCTTCATAACCCAAAGAGAGTAGTAAAATGTTCTTTTTTCGTTCAGCTCGAAATCTCATGGCACCAATTGCACCAAGGTACGTCTCAAAGCCATCAAACCATTTTCTCCATTTAATGGGCGGGTCTCCTGGTGTTTCTAAAAATGGTGTGGGCGATGAAACAGCTTGCATTGTCATAACAAAATCGTAGCTTTCAGGTTAAAAATATATATATATTTCCTGGTGCAATAGCCTATGTTTTTCTAATGACAAGTGTAGGTAACACTATAAACAACATTTAAATGTCACAAATAAATTTATTGTACCTTGTAAAGGATTCTATTGAATAAATAAATATAAGACTAAACACTAATGAAATGTACTCTTTTTTAACTATGTTTGAATAAATACATTTCTTCACAAAAAAGTTATTGCATTAAAAAAAAAATGCTGTGGATCCATTTCCATTGCAGCTCCATTTGTTTGACTATGACGTGCTGAAGAGATTAATGTCCCAATGTGCACTTTGCCACTCCCTTTGTTTGATTGTGACGTGTTGGGCTGTTCCTACTCCCAATGAGCGTCTACAGACAATAGTCTTTATGACACTATCGTCATGGAAACACCATAGCGTGCTTGTGCCTTTGTGATGTAATGCTTCCTGGAAACTCTTCTGCGTTCCAGTGATGAAACGCAAATGTGCGTGCGTAGAGTGTCTCACATACGTAAATCACCCGTTTTTTCAGTTGCTGGAACGCATGCCGATGTTATGCGTTCCAGCGCCACTAACCTTGCCTTCCGTTGTGCTCCGCCCACATAATCCTCCCTTACACCTCTCTGGCAACACCGCTCGTCGGACATAAGCTTTACACAGCTTATCGCTTGATTGATACGTAATTTTCCAGGGTCACACCAGATGTCCGACACACCAGTATTAAGGCTCACTTGCTCTCAAAGAAGCGAAAGCAGTCGCTTATATTTTCCAAAAGCTTGCCGCTTTTCCGCACACTTCCGACACCATTGAACTTGGAGCAAGGTCGTTTCTGTGAAGCATCCACTTTTCATCTGCTCTTCATTGCTCGTGAGTCTGAGTCTTTCAAAATTTCTTTATGGGTTTGTGTGGGCAGTCCAGCACCCGTCGCCAAAAAGATGTCGTAATGAAAACTGACATCAGGTACGTTTTTAATGGTTAAATCAATCATTAGCTGACCATCAAGCAGAGACACAACATCATGTAAATGTTCAAGGGCAACTTTCATTAGAAGAACACTCCAATAGAACATAACTTCCCGATAGAACACCCTCAGTGCAGGGTTCTCATCATATAGCCTTGCAACAAGCACAGGCAAGTACAACATAGAAAACTACACAAACATGCACACGTAGGTTAGATAATGTAGAGGCAAGATAGACAACTGCCAACGTGCTACCAAAACTCTCCTCTAATGTAAGCAAAAAATGTGCCTTAGCAATATTTTAAAATATCAGATAATTTCAAATTTGACAGACTTATAAAGCCTCTATCAGGACACATCACATTAGAAAAATTAGCTGTAAACTCTGTTGAGTTACCCTGAATTGACCAACTCAAAACTGCAGTAAAGTTAGCAAGATATAAAGGATATCACGTAGGGCCTGATTTAGATTTTGGTGGATGGGTAACTCATTCACAAACTAGATGGATATCATGTTTGCAATATTACCAGTGTGTTATATTCTATATGAGTATGGAGGAGTAAACTGCCCTCAATAATCTAAATCAGGCTCTTTTGAATGAACACGTGACTCAGGAAAAATTTAGATTAACCTAATATTTCCAAACATCATATCGCAATGTGTCTATGTTCTTCTACAGAGAATGAAGGGATGTTTTAAATGAGGACTGTGACAGATTGTGTTGGTGTTTGAGGGGGATGTGAGACCTTCTCAAGCAGCAGGCACAATCCTTGGCAGGGTGAACCTCAAAAGCCAATACATTAACATGTGCGTAACCCCTTGCTAGCTTGGCACAAGCACAGTTAGACTTAACTTAACCAGAAAAATCTGACACCTATTTAGACACAAAGGATACATTTTAACAAATAGTTTGACACTAAAACAACAAACATTCAATTGATGGAACCAAAGTTATTAATTTTTAAAGTTTAAAGTGAAAAAGTTGTTAATATTGATAAATACGATGTTGATGTTTGTCATGATATATGTATGTATAACAACGAACTTGCGTCACTGTTGTCAAATCCACCCGATATGAGCACCGTATTAACCCTGATTCAGAAATACGTGGTCAAGCAGGCCCTGTGACCTAAGCCTGAAGCAATTGATAGACAGATTACAGGTGGGGTGACATGTAACTCTTAGACTAACGAGTGAGAAGGAAAACCCAGATTGATCCAACAGACAGGCAGCAACACCACAATAGTCTTAGGAGATTGGCCCCAATAAAACACATTTGCAGGAGGGGCGCCTGTTCCCACAACACCATAAACTCAGATGCTTCGTTAGGGGCCCGATTTAGATCATGGCAGGACCGCAACAGAGTGGGCTTTTTTGGCGGTCCTCCCATCTGCCGCCCTGGTGGTCCGCCACCCCGATTTAGATGCTGGCTGGCAACCAGAGAGAACACCGCCACAGGTCCGCTGACTCTGCCAGGATTTCACTCCCCACCCCTGCAGAGTGATGGGCTGCAGCAGCCGGTGGCGTTACTCCAGCCAGGATTCCCACCGTCTATATTTGGATGTGGGCTGTTTCAAAGGGAATTTCAGCAAGAAATCCTCCTACTTTGGTTGATGGAATGGGACGAAAGAGGGTGAAAACTCACATGGTAGTCTGAATTCTGATGTTCAGAAAAAGTTCAGATTGGTTCCACTGCCTGTATGATGTTGCCAGTACTTCTCAATGATGTGTCTTTCCTGTATGGTCTGTAAATTGAAAAATGGTCTGCACACTCGCTTATTTGCATTGATGTATCCTTCTCCATCTTCGCTGAGATGGATGATGGACATCTCTGCAATATAAAAGTGGAACATCTAAGTGATAAAAGAGAATATATTTCACAGACACATTTGTTTCCTCTAAAAGTTAGCAAATTGTACTAATACACACATGTATATGTAACTTGGGTGCTGTGTGAATACTTTTGGTAATTTTACTCATATACACAAAAATATAATTTGCAATATACAGAATTACATATGTTTATATATCTGCTGTTATTGTTTTAAACAGAAATAAAAAAACTTGCAGATATTATATCAACAAGAGTACTGGTGTAATATTACAATTTTTGTACATTTATGTCATACATTTAGTTTTCTTTCTGGAGAACTCATTTAGTAACATTGAGACAGGAGTGTATCAACATCTGTGAACACTTAGAGCAGTGACTTCATAATCCAATTTTAATAAAGTGCTTCATTTTTGCGTAATTACCCTTATTTTTGTGGACTGACACTGCTGGTTTTTTGACCTTGTACACTGAAACTCGGCTAACCAGGTCCCAGTGCAACTGCTCTGAACCCTAAAATATGTTAAAATTGGATATACCTTAGCTTGTTATCATCCAGGTGGTGGCGCAGCTCTGGAAAACAAGTATTAAGAATGTGCTCCTTCAAAAACAAGACTCCATATCCTAAAAGATATGGTGACCAGTGAAAATGCGGGAGTGACATTTATAAATTGTTGGTAGCCTATGAAGTGGCTTTAAAAGTCCACAGTATGCTCGAGGAGTTTAGGGGGAGGGGGTAGTCTTTGCAGTACATTCCCACAATGGGAAGGGACACACTCCTTACACTAGTGGTATTGGGCCAGACCAACTGCACTGCCATGAAAACCATTTTAGTCAGTTTAGTTTGGCTTAACACCTGAGAAGTACAGGCAATGGTTCAGGGCTAGTCACATGCTCTTTATACAAACATGGGTGGATTTTCTGGATTGTGCTGGCAAGGCACTGACGGGCTAAGCGAGAGGCAGCAAAGTTAATAAGTATGAAGGGTTGTACAAGTTAATTTTGAAGGACCACATTCTTGATTCTTGACTGTTTCTCAGAGCTGCACCAACACTTGGTTGATAGCAAGCTTTTCAATGCCAGGAAGCACGCTGAGGAGCTGGACTTATGGGTCAACACCAGAGTGTCCAAAAAGGTATTAGGGGTACTCCCAAATGGGTGGTCAGGGTACCAACCAGAAGAAGGAAGGAGGTGATAAAAATACGGAGTTCTCTAAAGTCTTTCGAAAAAACTTAAAGGGTAAAGGGTCTGGTTCACATTTCCAATCTGGCCACCAGAAGAAATCTTATACTGACAAAGATCAGCAGCCCAAGCACATCAAGTGCTATGAAACCTGCATGTATAGACACTAATAAGGAGATCCAAGTGTCCAAAAAGAGCACCACATCAGACTGGAGAAAATATTCTGGGGGTGGCTAGTATAGTGCTGGAGGAGGAGTTTGTCCCAGTACAGGGGGGAATTTAAAGGGGTTACCCTAGTGCCCCTGGGAGACAGTGAAATGGTTCCTAAGATCCATGTGCCTTCAAAACATACAAAGTATAGGCAATGGGTCACCATCAATGGGCAAAGTGTGGAGGCTCTGAGGGATACAGGAGTCAGAATGACAACAATAAAGGAGTCAGATAGTTTCCCCAGAGCAGGTAATCGATAATGCACACCACCAGGTTGTAGTGGCTGACAACAGAGAAGCTCCCTATGCTGTGGCCCTGGTGCACAGTTAAAATGTGGGGCATGGCACATATACATGGTTAACAGCCTATGAACTGGCTTTGAAAGTGCACAGGTTCCCAGAGGAGTTCTGGGGTAGAGAGGGGTAGTCTTTGGCAGTACATGCCTACAGAGGGGAGAGTCACACTCCTTACATTAGAGGTGGGTGACCAGAACAACTACACTACCATGAAGATCATTTTAGGTAGCAAGTTTGGGTTAACATCTGAGAAGCCAGGCAATGGTTCAGGGCTAGTCACAAACTCTCTGCACAAACATGGGTGGATTTTCTGTATTATGCTGGTATGGCGCTGGAGGTCTGAGTGAGGGGCAGCAAAGTTAATTATTATGAAGGCTTGTACAACTTATTTCTGAAGGAGCACATTCTTTATGCTTGTTTTCCAGAACTGCGCCAACACCTGGTTGATAGGAAGCTTACCGATGCAAGGAAGCTTACTGAGGAGGTGGATCTCTGGGTCAGTACTAGAGTGTCCAGACAGGTACCTTAGGGTTTCTCCCAACAGAGCTAGGAGGAGGTCCAAAGAGCCCCAGACATGTCCCATGGTAAGGGGGAAGGAAAGGGGTACCATGTCCCCTTCTGAGTAGAGGGAGGTAGGTTCTGGTGGGAGATGAAGTTAGATTTAACACTAGTGTAGAAAGTGGAAATTTCTCTGTGCCTGACAGCCTGCCACCAATACATGTCTGGGCTGGGTGACCGCTATAATTTGCGCATTCCCTCTAGACAGCAACAAACACAGAAAGGTTTAGCTCATCTGCATTCTGATGGGTCGTCCTGGGAAGGCAGAAATGGGACAGACGGGGTAAAGACTGACACTTACACTTCAAGTAATGTCCTGGCAGCCAGGACTTGGTTGAAAGGATTCCTGTGCGCTTCGGAGAGTTCTTTTCAAAGGCACTTTTGGAATATACCTACTGAGTCTGTGGGCCCTAAATTCAGACACTACTGGACAGGTAACTAAGCTCTCTCAGATGAACTGTTGCATTACCTAAAGAAATCATCTGGACTGCTTTTCTGGAAGGACTGCTTTTCTGCTTGTTGCCCTGCTGCCTTTTGCTCTCTTACTCTGTTGAAGGATAGCTGGTCTTTGCTTTCTGCCAAGTGATCTCCAAGGGATTGTTGGCTTGCCCCCTTTTATGAAGTCTCAGGTCCATCAAAGACTTCATTGTTCTACCATTGAAGTGGGACTCTGCAATCCATGAGTCCGGCAAGGATCAGAGCATGCCTTATCGCCATCTTGCTTGCCTGCAGATCGAGCAATGTTGCTCGCTCAGGATCAGCACTGCAAATTTCCAACTGGGACCAGGAGCAGAGTGTGCAGGATTTCCAGCTGTTTTTCTTTTAACAGAGCAGCTATTTTGCTTCGTTCAAGATCAGTGAGTCATATTCAACCACAGCTGCAACCCACCGAGGCTGTGTGTGCCGATCATCGCATTCATCTGAATCTGGTGCAGCAACTCCCACTGTGGATCTTCAGTGACACATTCCCTAGGAGACCAGAGGCATGAGCAATGCACGAGGCTCACCAGCCTGTCTTTTTATTTTATTTATTTAATGCAATTTTATATAACGCAAACATTACCCGAAGGTGTCAGAGCGCTTTACATAAGAACCAGTTGCGAAACATAAGGACTTAGGATTACATGAGTTACATAAAAGATGCAAACAGAAAAAAATTGCAAATGTACAAGTGGTAAAGTCACACAAGGAAGAGATACAAGCAGAACAAATTGCAAATGTATAAGTTGTAGAGTCACACAAGGAAGAGATACAAACAGAAAAAATTGCAAATGTACAAGTTGTAACGTCACTCAAGGAAGAGATACAAATGGATAAACTCTAAGAGTCACATAGGAATGGTAGAGAGTACAGGTCTACTACATATACTAGTGGTTAGAGTTATCTCTATATACATGTATATACAAATAGTAGAGTTTCTCAGGTCAAGGCCCAAAAAAAAACAAAACCAGGAGAACAGAGTTCCATTAAGGGGGTTAGAGGGGGGACGTAGTCACAGCACCAAGGGAGGGTGGGAGGGATACAAGGGTATGGAGAAAAGGCAAATCAGAAGATCGTCAAGGGGGAAAAGAGGAAAAAGGGTAAAAGACAAGGGAATGGACAAGATGGTGGGTCAGGGTCCAGAGAAAAACGGCCGAGAACAAAATGGCAGGCAGGACAAAAGTAGAGAAGTCCATGAAAGTGACCCAGTGAGTTCTTAAGGTGCAATAGAGTCAAGGGAAACTGCTAGGACCTATCTGCTGCAGCAGCGTTCGGTCCTTACACTGGGCGCCCCTGCAGACTAGTTCGGCGGTCTGTTGGTTGATCCTGTCGCCCCTGAAGCTGAATCTCGATCTGCTCCAGAGCCCAGGGAATTTGTTGGGTCCTCGATGCCATAGCAGTGGTCGGACCTTCCACTGGGCCCCCCCCGGATACTAGTCCAGTGGTTTATACTGTTCCTATAACCTTCGGGATACGACCCTGGATCGAACCATGCACATTGGTCCGGCAGTGGATCTCGTACCCTGGACCTTCGGGACACGACCCCGGGCTATCCTTGCGTTGATGCTCCTGAAGCACCCCTGAGACGACCGGGTCTTATAGTCATCGCCCCTGGAGCTGCAGCAGGACGCTGACTGAGCACGCCGAGGTGAATGTAGCACATGGCTCGCCGGCTCCTCTCCAGGCCTCCGGAGCTCGCCCCGCCGCAGTCCTCTGCCCCCGGAGCCCTCGCTCCTTTCCCCGGGCCACGGACAGCGCAGCCTGCACTGTCCGTGCAGTATTGCAGTGTCCATTCAGTCACCATGCAGTATCACATGCTCTGGCAGCTTGACCCTGGGTGCTGCTGAGCTCTCTTACTGTGTGTTCCACACTGGTGAACCCCATCTAGAAAGACACAACAACACAGAACTCACTTCAGAGGCCCACTGACATCTACACAGCCCGGCACCTGCATCATCACTGTCTCGGGCTTGGCGACTTCGACGATCCTTCTCCCTGAGGTACTGTGAAATTAGCTTGGCCCTGCAAGGTCCTTGGAGTTACCGTGCATGTTTGTGGATAACTGTTTTTTCCTGTACACACTAGCCCAGAGAGACCAGCACAGAACTTTTGAGTGCCTGTTGGGCAGAGTTGGGCACTGTTCTATACATGAGCTTTTGCAAAAACCTATCTTACGATCCACTGCTTGGATCAATAATTTTTTACCATGCGATTGCTGTAGCACTCTGTAACCTATGAGAGTACTACTTTTGCACTTCCACAACATTGTATGCACTCTCCCAAAACCCTGTTCATACGTTCTACTAACCCATTGGTTTGAGGGAGATAAAATGAACTTCTGAGATGCCTTACACCACACTTACATAGACATTCCTCGACTTCTGACGCAACAAACTGTGTTCCATTATCAGTCACTAAGAATTCTGGGAACCCTTCCTTCAAAAACACATCACTGAGGACTCAACAACTGTTCTGGAAGACACTTCCCTTACGAACTTAACTTCTGGCCATTTTGAATAATAATCCATAAGGACCAAAGCAAACTTAGACAAAGAATCAAGAGCATGGAAAGGCCCCACAATATCTAACCCCAATTTAATCCAAGGTGCCGAAGGCAACTCTATAGGTGATAAGGGTGGAGTGCGCAACTTTGCTACCTCATCGCAACTTGAGCAAATTACACATGACCTGACAAAATCATCAATTTCTCTGTCCATAGATGGTCACCAAAATGAAAGCTTCACTCTTTTTTGTTGTTAATGTAGCACCTAAGTGTCCCTCATGTGCACACTTTACCAATTTGGCTCTTAAAGCTAGAGGAGGGAGAAGCCTGTCACCTCTTAAAACCAACCCATCATTAATGGTAAGCTCATCAGCTACTTGAAGATATGTCTTGAACTCAAAACTCAGACTCCTTTCTTTAGGCCATCCTTCCTTGATAAATTGCATGACGTTCCCTAAAGACACATCATTCAAAAGAGCTTGACGCCACTCATTCTCTGACACAGCACACAACTGAGGAAGATCTACAGCAGCGACCAGAAAATCTTCTTTATCTTCCTCATCCATATTTGATTTGTCCTCAACAGTGTCGATAAGAAATCTGCACACCCATTTTTACTTCGTGGAATATATTCAGCTGTGAAATCAAACTGCAACAATTTTGAGGACAATCGTGAAATTCTGGGTGTGAAACCTCTCACGTTCCTCCCACTGAGGATGAAAATCAAAGGTTTATGATCAGTTTTGAGACAGAATTTCCTTCCCCAAAGAAAATACCTGAACTTCATGATAGCCCACCAACATGCTAGCAATTCCTTCTCTATGACTGAGTATTTCATCTCAGCCGGGAACAAGACTCGGGATGTAAACCCAATGTTTTTGAATTCCCCTTCTTTTTTTAGAGAGAACTGCACCAAATCCAACATTGCTGGCATCTACTGTAAGAGTGCACATAAGAGAGGGGTCATAATGCTTTAAAATCAGTAGAGAACTGAGTTGTTGTTTCACCCAGTCAAAAACCTCCTGACAATGTTTGCTCCATTCAAACTCAACACCCTTCATAAGCATGCATGATAAGGGTCTTAGTCTACTAGCAAAACTTTGAATAAATCTCAAGTAAATTTCACATAACCCAAGGAACGATTTGAGGGTGCTTTTGTCAGAAGGAGCTTTAGCTTTTAACAATGGAATCAACAAGACTGGACTTTGGAAGAATACTGTTTTCATTAACCAAATGACCTAAATAGTCTACCTCATTGGTTGCAAAAACACACTTGTCTCTGCGCAAAACCACTCCATTGGTTTGAAATCTTGATAACACTTCCTTCAATATGACATCGTGTGCAGTCCTATCAGGAGCAAAGATAAGGACATTGTCCTGGAACACAGACAGACCATCAATTCCCTTCAACATTTTAGACATGAGACGTTGAAAAACGGACGCAGCTGAGGCAAGCCCAAATGGCATACACACATCCTGGAAGGTTCCAAATGGGGAAACAAATGCAGTGAAAGGTCTGGACTCAGGTGCCAATTCTACCTGGTGGTAGGCAGATGCCAAGTCCAACTTGGTGAAAACGTTTGCATCTTTCAAACTTGCCAGTAACTCATTTATGTTCGGAAGAGGAGGTGAGTCAACCCATATTTCTTTATTAAGGCATTAAAGGTCAACACAAACCCTTAGTTCTCCATTCTGTTTCCTAGCTACAACTAATGGGGACAACCACAGGGATGACTCCACTGGTTCAATTATACCCTTAGAGGATAAGGAATCAAGTTATTTTTCAAGGTCCTGTCTTACACTAAAGGGAACGTTCCTAAGTTTATGTTTTATTGGACAATCACCTTCTTTTATAATAATCTTGCGTTGGAAATCTCTTATTTTCCCCAATTCACCTGAGAACACATGTGGATAATCATTAATTTGACTTTCAAGATCAGAACTGTCTCTTATAGCAAGTACTTGGTCTGTGGTGGCAGGCCTGAGTACCATCCCAAATAGGCCCTGGTGAAACCAGCCTAAAATTTTTAAACCTTTATGGGCCACATAACTTTTACCAAAAATGTTCCTTCCCTTGAATTCCAAAATCTCTTCTATGTAGCCAGAAAGATAAATTTTGCGTCCCTCATAAGAGACAGCTTTCCGGTCTGAAGGAATGAGAGCTCTATTGGGCCATTTTGTTTGATAAAGTTCTAGAGTAATCATGAAGATGAGTGCTCCAGAATCAACTAGAAGATTCAGCCACACGATCCCCTACTTGGATCTCTACATAAGGATAAACACATAAATCTGGATCACCTTTAATAACACCATCATCTTGAACCACAACCACCATATTGCTGAGTTCTTTAGTGATAGACTTTTCTTCCTCTCGTAATGTGTCTTCATCAACTACACATTTCACTGGGAAAGGTTTTGGATTAAATTTGCTTTTACCTGTTTGACAAACCTTCGCAAAATGGCCCATTTGGTCACAATTTTTACATGTCACAAAGCTAGCTGGACACTTGCCGCCTGGACCATGTAGTTTATATCCACACCTGAAACAAATGTTAGTTTTAGAAAAGAAAGAATTTTGTCTTTCATATGACTGTTGTCCACCATGTGTTTTGTTGTGAGAAACTTTAGCATCTTTAACTTTTACAGCAGTAACAGCTTCACTTTTTTGTTCATCCAATTCTTTTACAGACAGTTGAGATGTTTCAATGCTTCTCGCCACTCTAATTGTTTCTTCTAAAGTTGGATTCCCCATTGACAATCATTTTAGTTTGATGGCTTTATCTGTGCAATGCGATATGAATTGGTCCTGAACAAGTTGATCAGCAAAATTTTCAAATTGACACTCTGATACAAGACTTCTTAAAGTAGTAATATAATTATCAACATCTTCGCCTGTGTTTTGCGTACGTAAAAAAAACTTGTGACGGAGTACAACTAAGCTGGGTTGTACATCAAACCTTGTCTGTAATTTTTTTATTGTTTCTTGATACTCACCAAGAGGATCACCATCAACTTGAACAGGATTGGGAATATGTTTTAAAATTTCCCTGCCTTCATAACCCAAAGAGAGTAGTAAAATTTTCTTTTTTCGTTCAGCTCGAAATCTCATGGCACCAATTGCACCAAGGTACGTCTCAAAGCCATCAAACCATTTTCTCCATTTAATGGGCGGGTCTCCTGGTGTTTCTAAAAATGGTGTGGGCGATGAAACAGCTTGCATTGTCATAACAAAATCGTAGCTTTCAGGTTAAAAAAATATATATATTTCCTGGTGCAATAGCCTATGTTTTTCTAATGACAAGTGTAAGTAACACTATAAACAACATTTAAATGTCACAAATAAATTTATTGTACCTTGTAAAGGATTCTATTGAATAAATAAATATAAGACTAAACACTAATGAAATGTACTCTTTTTTAACTATGTTTGAATAAATACATTTCTTCACAAAAAAGTTATTGCATTAAAAAATAAATACTGTGGATCCATTTCCATTGCAGCTCCATTTGTTTGACTATGACGTGCTGAAGAGATTAATGTCCCAATGTGCACTTTGCCACTCCCTTTGTTTGATTGTGACGTGTTGGGCTGTTCCTACTCCCAATGAGCGTCTACAGACAATAGTCTTTATGACACTATCGTCATGGAAACACCATAGCGTGCTTGTGCCTTTGTGATGTAATGCTTCCTGGAAACTCTTCTGCGTTCCAGTGATGAAACGCAAATGTGCGTGCGTAGAGTGTCTCACATACGTAAATCACCTGTTTTTTCAGTTGCTGGAACGCATGCCGATGTTATGCGTTCCAGCGCCACTAACCTTGCCTTCCGTTGTGCTCCGCCCACATAATCCTCCCTTACACCTCACTGGCAACACCGCTCGTCGGACATAAGCTTTACACAGCTTATCGCTTGATTGATACGTAATTTTCCAGGGTCACACCAGATGTCCGACACACCAGTATTAAGGCTCACTTGCTCTCAAAGAAGCGAAAGCAGTCGCTTATATTTTCCAAAAGCTTGCCGCTTTTCCGCACACTTCCGACACCATTGAACTTGGAGCAAGGTCGTTTCTGTGAAGCATCCACTTTTCATCTGCTCTTCATTGCTCGTGAGTCTGAGTCTTTCAAAATTTCTTTATGGATTTGTGTGGGCAGTCCAGCACCCGTCGCCAAAAAGATGTCGTAATGAAAACTGACATCAGGTACGTTTTTAATGGTTAAATCAATCATTAGCTGACCATCAAGCAGAGACACAACATCATGTAAATGTTCAAGGGCAACTGTCATTAGAAGAACACTCCAATAGAACATAACTTCCCGATAGAACACCCTCAGTGCAGGGTTCTCATCATATAGCCTTGCAACAAGCACAGGCAAGTACAACATAGAAAACTACACAAACATGCACACGTAGGTTAGATAATGTAGAGGCAAGATAGACAACTGCCAACGTGCTACCAAAACTCTCCTCTAATGTAAGCAAAAAATGTGCCATAGCAATATTTTAAAATATCAGATAATTTCAAATTTGACAGACTTATAATGCCTCTATCAGGACACATCACATTAGAAAAATTAGCTGTAAACTCTGTTGAGTTACCCTGAATTGACCAACTCAAAACTGCAGTAAAGTTAGCAAGATATAAAGGATATCACGTAGGGCCTGATTTAGATTTTGGTGGATGGGTAACTCATTTACAAACTTGATGGATATCATGTTTGCAATATTACAAGTGTGTTATATTCTATATGAGTATGGAGGAGTAAACTGCCCTCAATAATCTAAATCAGGCTCTTTTGAATGAAAACGTGACTCAGGAAAAATTTAGATTAACCTAATATTTCCAAACATCATATCGCAATGTGTCTATGTTCTTCTACAGAGAATGAAGGGATGTTTTAAATGAGGACTGTGACAGATTGTGTTGGTGGTTGAGGGGGATGTGAGACCTTCTCAAGCAGCAGGCACAATCCTTGGCAGGGTGAACCTCAAAAGCCAATACATTAACATGTGCGTAACCCCTTGCTAGCTTGGCACAAGCACAGTTAGACTTAACTTAACCAGAAAAATCTGACACCTATTTAGACACAAAGGATACATTTTAACAAATAGTTTGACACTAAAACAACAAACATTCAATTGATGGAACCAAAGTTATTAATTTTTAAAGTTTAAAGTGAAAAAGGTGTTAATATTGATAAATACGATTTTGATGTTTGTCATGATATATGTATGTATAACAACGAACTTGCGTCACTGTTGTCAAATCCACCCGATATGAGCACCGTATTAACCCTGATTCAGAAATACGTGGTCAAGCAGGCCCTGTGACCTAAGCCTGAAGCAATTGATAGACAGATTACAGGTGGGGTGACATGTAACTCTTAGACTAACGAGTGAGAAGGAAGACCCAGATTGATCCAACAGACAGGCAGCAACACCACAATAGTCTTAGGAGATTGGCCCCAATAAAACACGTTTGCAGGAGGGGCGCCTGTTCCCACAACACCATAAACTCAGATGCTTCGTTAGGGGCCCGATTTAGATCATGGCAGGACCGCAACAGAGTGGGCTTTTTTGGCGGTCCTCCCATCTGCCGCCCTGGTGGTCCGCCACCCCGATTTAGATGCTGGCTGGCAACCAGAGAGAACACCGCCACAGGTCCGCTGACTCTGCCAGGATTTCACTCCCCACCCCTGCAGAGTGATGGGCTGCAGCAGCCGGTGGCGTTACTCCAGCCAGGATTCCCACCGTCTATATTTGGATGAGGGCTGTTTCAAAGGGAATTTCAGCAAGAAATCCTCCTACTTTGGTTGATGGAATGGGACGAAAGAGGGTGAAAACTCACATGGTAGTCTGAATTCTGATGTTCAGAAAAAGTTCAGATTGGTTCCACTGCCTGTATGATGTTGCCAGTACTTCTCAATGATGTGTCTTTCCTGTATGGTCTGTAAATTGAAAAATGGTCTGCACACTCGCTTATTTGCATTGATGTATCCTTCTCCATCTTCGCTGAGATGGATGATGGACATCTCTGCAATATAAAAGTGGAACATCTAAGTGATAAAAGAGAATATATTTCACAGACACATTTGTTTCCTCTAAAAGTTAGCAAATTGTACTAATACACACATGTATATGTAACTTGGGTGCTGTGTGAATACTTTTGGTAATTTTACTCATATACACAAAAATATAATTTGCAATATACAGAATTACATATGTTTATATATCTGCTGTTATTGTTTTAAACAGAAAGAAAAAAACTTGCAGATATTATATCAACAAGAGTACTGGTGTAATATTACAATTTTTGTACATTTATGTCATACATTTAGTTTTCTTTCTGGAGAACTCATTTAGTAACATTGAGACAGGAGTGTATCAACATCTGTGAACACTTAGAGCAGTGACTTCATAATCCAATTTTAATAAAGTGCTTCATTTTTGCGTAATTACCCCTATTTTTGTGGACTGACACTGTTGGTTTTTTGACCTTGTACACTGAAACTCGGCTAACCAGGTCCCAGTGCAACTGCTCTGAACCCTAAAATATGTTAAAATTGGATATACCTTAGCTTGTTATCATCCAGGTGGTGGCGCAGCTCTGGAAAACAAGTATTAAGAATGTGCTCCTTCAAAAACAAGACTCCATATCCTAAAAGATATGGTGACCAGTGAAAATGCGGGAGTGACATTTATAAATTGTTGGTAGCCTATGAAGTGGCTTTAAAAGTCCACAGTATGCTCGAGGAGTTTAGGGGGAGGGGGTAGTCTTTGCAGTACATTCCCACAATGGGAAGGGACACACTCCTTACACTAGTGGTATTGGGCCAGACCAACTGCACTGCCATGAAAACCATTTTAGTCAGTTTAGTTTGGCTTAACACCTGAGAAGTACAGGCAATGGTTCAGGGCTAGTCACATGCTCTTTATACAAACATGGGTGGATTTTCTGGATTGTGCTGGCAAGGCACTGACGGGCTAAGCGAGAGGCAGCAAAGTTAATAAGTATGAACGGTTGTACAAGTTATTTTTGAAGGACCACATTCTTGATTCTTGACTGTTTCTCAGAGCTGCACCAACACTTGGTTGATAGCAAGCTTTTCAATGCCAGGAAGCACGCTGAGGAGCTGGACTTATGGGTCAACACCAGAGTGTCCAAAAAGGTATTAGGGGTACTCCCAAATGGGTGGTCAGGGTACCAACCAGAAGAAGGAAGGAGGTGATAAAAATACGGAGTTCTCTAAAGTCTTTCGAAAAAACTTAAAGGGTAAAGGGTCTGGTTCACATTTCCAATCTGGCCACCAGAAGAAATCTTATACTGACAAAGATCAGCAGCCCAAGCACATCAAGTGCTATGAAACCTGCATGCATAGACACTAATAAGGAGATCCAAGTGTCCAAAAAGAGCACCACATCAGACTGGAGAAAATATTCTGGGGGTGGCTAGTATAGTGCTGGAGGAGGAGTTTGTCCCAGTACAGGGGGGAATTTAAAGGGGTTACCCTAGTGCCCCTGGGAGACAGTGAAATGGTTCCTAAGATCCATGTGCCTTCAAAACATACAAAGTATAGGCAATGGGTCACCATCAATGGGCAAAGTGTGGAGGCTCTGAGGGATACAGGAGTCAGAATGACAACAATAAAGGAGTCAGATAGTTTCCCCAGAGCAGGTAATCGATAATGCACACCACCAGGTTGTAGTGGCTGACAACAGAGAAGCTCCCTATGCTGTGGCCCTGGTGCACAGTTAAAATGTGGGGCATGGCACATATACATGGTTAACAGCCTATGAACTGGCTTTGAAAGTGCACAGGTTCCCAGAGGAGTTCTGGGGTAGAGAGGGGTAGTCTTTGGCAGTACATGCCTACAGAGGGGAGAGTCACACTCCTTACATTAGAGGTGGGTGACCAGAACAACTACACTACCATGAAGATCATTTTAGGTAGCAAGGGGCCGATTAGGATGGCGGTTTTTCCGCATCCTCCGGGCCGGCGGAAGTGTCCGCCGGCCTGGAGGATGCGGAAAAACCGCGGCGGAGACTCCAAAGACCCACCGCCAAATTAGGATGGCTGGTGGGTCTGATAATCTGTCCGCCGCTTTTCCGCCGCGGTCGGAAGGCGACCGCGGCGGAAAAGCACTAACATGTCTGGTGGTGTCTATCAGACACCGCCAGGCATATTAGGATGTCTGAAAATATATGCTTTTCCGCGGCGGCTTTACCGCCGTGGAAAAGCATACGGACCTTCACTTCGGGGGCCCGTTGCGGGCCCCCTGGGTGAAGGTGGGGTGGGGGGTGCACATGGGGGGTACCTATGGTACCCCCCTGCATTTGCGTGCACAATGCAGCAGGCACCGCGCGGTGCCTGCCGCTTTGTGCACGCAAATGCTGTGCATGGATTTTTTACATTGCGGCGGGTGCAGCTTGAAGCTGCACCCGCCGCAATGTTAGAGATAGAGGATGTGACCGCCACCCTGGCGGTCACATCCTAATTTGATCGGAGGGAACGCCGCAGCCCATGCGGACGTTCCCTCCTCCTCAGGGGTTGCGGACGGACTCAAGTCCGTCCGCGATCCTAATCGACCCCCAAGTTTGGGTTAACATCTGAGAAGCCAGGCAATGGTTCAGGGCTAGTCACAAACTCTCTGCACAAACATGGGTGGATTTTCTGTATAATGCTGGTAAGGCGCTGGAGGTCTGAGTGAGGGGCAGCAAAGTTAATTATTATGAAGGCTTGTACAACTTATTTCTGAAGGAGCACATTCTTTATGCTTGTTTTCCAGAACTGCGCCAACACCTGCTTGATAGGAAGCTTACCGATGCAAGGAAGCTTACTGAGGAGGTGGATCTCTGGGTCAGTACTAGAGTGTCCAGACAGGTACCTTAGGGTTTCTCCCAACAGAGCTAGGAGGAGGTCCAAAGAGCCCCAGACATGTCCCATGGTAAGGGGGAAGGAAAGGGGTACCATGTCCCCTTCTGAGTAGAGGGAGGTAGGTTCTGGTGGGAGATGAAGTTAGATTTAACACTAGTGTAGAAAGTGGAAATTTCTCTGTGCCTGACAGCCTGCCACCAATACATGTCTGGGCTGGGTGACCGCTATAATTTGCGCATTCCCTCTAGACAGCAACAAACACAGAAAGGTTTAGCTCATCTGCATTCTGATGGGTCGTCCTGGGAAGGCAGAAATGGGACAGACGGGGTAAAGACTGACACTTACACTTCAAGTAATGTCCTGGCAGCCAGGACTTGGTTGAAAGGATTCCTGTGCGCTTCGGAGAGTTCTTTTCAAAGGCACTTTTGGAATATACCTACTGAGTCTGTGGGCCCTAAATTCAGACACTACTGGACAGGTAACTAAGCTCTCTCAGATGAACTGTTGCATTACCTAAAGAAATCATCTGGACTGCTTTTCTGGAAGGACTGCTTTTCTGCTTGTTGCCCTGCTGCCTTTTGCTCTCTTACTCTGTTGAAGGATAGCTGGTCTTTGCTTTCTGCCAAGTGATCTCCAAGGGATTGTTGGCTTGCCCCCTTTTATGAAGTCTCAGGTCCATCAAATACTTCATTGTTCTACCATTGAAGTGGGACTCTGCAATCCATGAGTCCGGCAAGGATCAGAGCATGCCTTATCGCCATCTTGCTTGCCTGCAGATCGAGCAATGTTGCTCGCTCAGGATCAGCACTGCAAATTTCCAACTGGGACCAGGAGCAGAGTGTGCAGGATTTCCAGCTGTTTTTCTTTTAACAGAGCAGCTATTTTGCTTCGTTCAAGATCAGTGAGTCATATTCAACCACAGCTGCAACCCACCGAGGCTGTGTGTGCCGATCATCGCATTCATCTGAATCTGGTGCAGCAACTCCCACTGTGGATCTTCAGTGACACATTCCCTAGGAGACCAGAGGCATGAGCAATGCACGAGGCTCACCAGCCTGTCTTTTTATTTTATTTATTTAATGCAATTTTATATAACGCAAACATTACCCGAAGGTGTCAGAGCGCTTTACATAAGAACCAGTTGCGAAACATAAGGACTTAGGATTACATGAGTTACATAAAAGATGCAAACAGAAAAAAATTGCAAATGTACAAGTGGTAAAGTCACACAAGGAAGAGATACAAGCAGAACAAATTGCAAATGTATAAGTTGTAGAGTCACACAAGGAAGAGATACAAACAGAAAAAATTGCAAATGTACAAGTTGTAACGTCACTCAAGGAAGAGATACAAATGGATAAACTCTAAGAGTCACATAGGAATGGTAGAGAGTACAGGTCTACTACATATACTAGTGGTTAGAGTTATCTCTATATACATGTATATACAAATAGTAGAGTTTCTCAGGTCAAGGCCCAAAAAAAAAAAAACCAGGAGAACAGAGTTCCATTAAGGGGGTTAGAGGGGGGACGTAGTCACAGCACCAAGGGAGGGTGGGAGGGATACAAGGGTATGGAGAAAAGGCAAATCAGAAGATCGTCAAGGGGGAAAAGAGGAAAAAGGGTAAAAGACAAGGGAACGGACAAGATGGTGGGTCAGGGTCCAGAGAAAAACGGCCGAGAACAAAATGGCAGGCAGGACAAAAGTAGAGAAGTCCATGAAAGTGACCCAGTGAGTTCTTAAGGTGCAATAGAGTCAAGGGAAACTGCTAGGACCTATCTGCTGCAGCAGCGTTCGGTCCTTACACTGGGCGCCCCTGCAGACTAGTTTGGCGGTCTGTTGGATGATCCTGTCGCCCCTGAAGCTGAATCTCGATCTGCTCCAGAGCCCAGGGAATTTGTTGGGTCCTCGATGCCATAGCAGTGGTCGGACCTTCCACTGGGCCCCCCCCGGATACTAGTCCAGTGGTTTATACTGTTCCTATAACCTTCGGGATACGACCCTGGATCGAACCATGCACATTGGTCCGGCAGTGGATCTCGTACCCTGGACCTTCGGGACACGACCCCGGGCTTCCCTGCGTTGATGCTCCTTAAGCACCCCTGAGACGACCGGGTCTTATAGTCATCGCCCCTGGAGCTTCAGCAGGACGCTGACTGAGCACGCCAAGGTGAATGTAGCACATGGCTCGCCGGCTCCTCTCCAGGCCTCCGGAGCTCGCCCCGCCGCAGTCCTCTGCCCCCGGAGCCCTCGCTCCTTCCCCCGGGCCACGGACAGCGCAGCCTGCACTGTCCGTGCAGTATTGCAGTGTCCATGCATGTCACCATGCAGTATCACATGCTCTGGCAGCTTGACCCTGGGTGCTGCTGAGCTCTCTTACTGTGTGTTCCACACTGGTGAACCCCATCTAGAAAGACACAACAACACAGAACTCACTTCAGAGGCCCACTGACATCTACACAGCCCGGCACCTGCATCATCACTATCTCGGGCTTGGCGACTTCGACGATCCTTCTCCCTGAGGTACTGTGAAATTAGCTTGGCCCTGCAAGGTCCTTGGAGTTACCCTGCATGTTTGTGGATAACTGTTTTTTCCTGTACACACTAGCCCAGAGAGACCAGCACAGAACTTTTGAGTGCCTGTTGGGCAGAGTTGGGCACTGTTCTATACATGAGCTTTTGCAAAAACCTATCTTACGATCCACTGCTTGGATCAATAATTTTTTACCATGCGATTGCTGTAGCACTCTGTAACCTATGAGAGTACTACTTTTGCACTTCCACAATGAGAAATCCCATTTGCCTTTCACTGGCATTACGGTAAGGGATCTAATAAAAGTGAATGCATTTCTAGCACTGTGTTTATTGTGATGCCTTTCATGTCATTACTTGAGAAGTATACATGGCATCTTTATTGTTTTGATCTGGTGTGGTTAACAATATTAACCACAAACAAGGGAGGGATTGAAGAGGTTCTGTAAGCTGCCCACACTTTACTTGTAGAAACATGCTATCCTTCCAAGATTGGTTCTAAAGTGAGTATTTAGAAGACTAGGTTTTCTTAAGGATGTATAGGAAAACAGATTGGTTGTAAAAAATAATCCTCACCCACCAAAAGGTCCCGTGGTGGCATGCTCCATCATCGGGTTCTTACCGCTCTGCTGTGGGACGGGGCGTGCTGCGATTGATGAAGTTGTGGAGCACTTATTAGTGAGGTGCTACTATGTGTAGGTGGGAGAGTGGAAGGTTCAGAAGAAATGTAGTGAGTTAAAAAATACCGGGCTGTGCGGAAACTACATTTTAATACTCCCTGAAGCTTGTATTAGTAAAAATAGGAAGAAGAGGATGTATGCTATAATGGACTGTTTCCTCTCTGGTCTACATGTTTCGAAGCCTTCCCTTGGCTTCTCTTCAGGACCAAAGCGGTTGATCCCGACACCACTTTACAAGAAATCAATGTGGTCTGAATAATAAATGTCAGAGTCTTGTGTGCATATTGTAAAACATGCACTCATACAGTATCTAATTGGTTTATTCCCGTAAATTAATTTGGAAGGATAGAAAAAATATGATTATCACAGCGATATATGCATGCAAAAACCACACCACCAAACTTGTGGAAGGTCAATTGGTGATATATGCTCCCACTCGTGCACGACTACTCATAGTTCATTCACGTGGGTGCCGTGTTGCCCTTAGTCATGATGTACAAGACAATACAAGATAAATAACAAAAACCACACATTCTATATTGATCGTCATCTGTGGTAGTCAATTCGATAGTTGGTGATCTTGTGGTGTCATTGTGGTATATATATGAGAGAGACATAATGCGACTGACTGCCTGCAAAGATATTATATGAGATAAATGTAAAAATTCAAAAGAATTAACATACACTTTTGGAGCCAAACTAAAGCCCCATGAGCTTTTTCATGGGAGGGGAGGAGCGCTTGTAGTCAAAAACTGTAGGAAAACAAAGGGTTGACTTAGAGAAATTACATTTTAAAAGAAACGGTGCCTTATTAACGAAGATGCTCGCTGACTATGTGGATCCGCTGGATTGGCTGTGCTGTACTTACGTTGTCAAAGCTGCTCTCTCATCCAAGCAATGCCTACCTGTGGCTCCGATAAACAAGGTTTGTATGTGGAGAAGCTGCTTCAGTAACCGGTAGCTTCCGTATTGAGTGCGCATGTGTGTGCAGGCACTTGAAAGCTAACCTCCTAAAATGGCTGCCCCTAGGTGGACTAACAGGTTCTTGGTACTCGTTCTGCAAGAGACACGCACATGCGTCATGGAAGCTAGAATGCGAAGAGTTACAAAATGTCCACCACGCTCGTTGCACACACTGCATCACCAAATGCGATGCAGCGTGTGCAACGAATTTCGTTTTATTTATTTTTATGTTTACTTACCTTTAAAAGTCCGTAATCCATACATTACTACCCCCCACCCTGCCCCTCCCCCTCCCCACGTCACTGCCCGGCCTGTACTTCCACTACCGGCTGCGGCTGCGTAGGAAGGCATCTGCAAATTTGGACAAAAGTTCCAACATGGATCTTATGCCCGACACAATTGGATGTCTCAGGGGTTGGACTAAGTTCTTATGGATTTTGGGAATTGTGTAAAATTAAGGGGTTTCAAGTGATTTGTTGGTTAGAAATGTGCCTTCTTTGTTCACTGGCATTATGGTAAGGAATCTAGTAGAGTTGAATGCATTTTTAGCACTGTGTTTATTGTGATGCCTTTCATGTCATAACGTGAGAAGTACACAGTGAACAATATCCTCCTTGACAATTATAAAGATAGAGAACATATATTGAAATATATGTCAAGTCACTGTAACCAAAAGTAACCACAACAATTAATTACTAAAATACATAAAATACATATCTTTTATTAGATTTTTGTTAACAGGTTATGCAAAAATAAAAACACTATTATTCCACATAGACATACAAGAAGGTTGTTTTGAGTTTACACAAATTAATATCAATGAAAAGATACTATTAAAAATTAAGACAATTCTGTGGCGAAATTGTTTACTTTTCGACGCGCGTTTCGGCGCAAAGAACGCCTTTGTCAGGAAAAAAGCCACAATTCCTGAAATCAATAAAAAAACATTTCTGAGCCAAAATTAATATATGATCATCTTTAACTTACATTCACATTACATGTGGTGTTACATTGGTCTGACTGACATATACAAAGCAGTATCCTTAGGACAATGTTTAAGTATACCTTCATAGTTTCTATCTAAGATAAAAATATACAATTCATTACAAACAATACAATTTTAGGTGTTTTCAAAAAGAAAATTGAAATGTGGGAAGAATTTATAGAGTATACTAGTCCACAGTGTGAAAAAAAGAAAAAAGAAAAAAAAGAAAAGTGAGGAGATAGATTCCAAAACGCCCAGCGTGATCTCTATTTTATCAAGGGTAGTAAGTAACAGATTGAAATAAGAGATTCTTACTTTTGATTTATGACTCTAGATAATGCCAGATTTTGATGTATTAAAAGCAATCCGATGATAGAAACCTGATGACGTACAAAGACATAAAGATGATATTGGTAATATGGAACGTCAAAAGTCGGATACAGTTGACTTAATTGACTTAATTTTCAATATAAAGTGTGTACCTTGTTTCTTATATTAAAGGTCCATCCATGATATGGAAATATTAACCAGTTCTCTGCATCAATTGCCGGTCCTTAGGTATACATGGGATCTTTGTGTCATGAAACCACACTCACAGCCTCTTCAATCCCCATAGAAGTAAAAACCTGCAACACGCACGTTTAAAAGCAGGGCCAATACTCAGTTTAGGAAACCCACCCCTGTCCCGTGCATCCAGCACTCCGTGTGTATATGTTTGTGAAAATGATGTTTAAGGTGAATTGTGCGTGCATGCATCATTCTGTGTTAACACTTATTTCCTTTTGTGACTCTTGGCGGTGTAAGCTTGATTTAATCTGTTTGATAGGATGTAACTTTAGGCGGTATGCATTGTCATGCTTGAACTTATAAATATTGGTTTCTGCCTCACTTTAGCAGACAATCAGAAACACGCTTGTGCTCCGCTTCAGCTGAAAGCGGAAAGACGCGTTTGTTTACCTTTCGAGAAGACGCGTGTGCTCCGTTTCAGTCAAAAGCGGAAAGACGCATTTGTTTACATTTCTCTCTGCGCAAAGAGAGAAGCCCAGCGTCAGAAGGCACGCATGCGTCTCAGCGTTTGGGTGTGGTTCGGCTATAAAAACCACACCCGATCTTCTGGAAGATGCTTAGCCTTCCAGCCTTGCTTGGGGAAACATCGCGCTTCATCGGAAGGCCTTCAGGATTCCTTCAAGGTTCGCAGATTGCAGTAAATCGTTTGAAGGACCAATTCAGGACAATGCAGCAACAAGATACTGAAAGCTAAGTGCAAACTCTTTTCCTCATAGGCGCCCACCGCTAGCAACCTTTTTGGAAAGAACAATTTTTGGAACATTCCCTCTGAATTCACAAGAAGGGAATTAATGGAAGAAAGACATTTGAATTAATGTGTTCAATTTGGACATTGATTACAATTTCAGTTTAGTCTATATGTATATTTCTCTGTTTGCTGTATATGTATATTTTTTAGTTCTTTAAGCAGGAAATCAAAGTCATCTGAAAACGTGGAAGTGGTGAAAGATATTACAGTTAGCAAAAAAGTAAGTGCAAGTGGAATGGAAGTCGGTTTAGGATTTTTTCTTGTAGAATTGGTATAATTGTGCATTTGTATCTTTGTAGTGAAACTGATGCCACGCTGCATTTAACTTCAAGAACTCCATCTCCTCATCATCTCATCTCTGCTAACCTGTTCCGACACACCACACCACTTCCAGGACGCGAAGCCTCTCTTAGTAGATCGCAGGTAGGATACTTAAACCTAGAAAGAGGTTAACAGAATTATAGATTAAAAGTAAGAGAGTGTCAACCCATTTGTGGCCAAGATACTAAGGTGAGCTTGTTGCTTTGCAGGTCGACTACAAGAACTCACATTAGCGTCAGATCCGGCCACTCTCCCTTTTAGCTATCCAGCATCTTGGCGCGTAAATCTGCTAACCACCAGAGGTAGGATAGGTTTCAGGGAGTTTGGCTCATAGCGTCTCTGCAAAACCCGTCAAGCACCTTACAGGTAAGATTACACAGCCTTTCAGGTAAGAGTGACTTGATTCACCTGACACTTTGTTGTTTTGATTTGGTTTTGTTTATAATATAACAACCATAATTTATAAACCTGTGTGGAGTCTTTTTGTGGGATCTACATTGCATTACTGTGTGTGTGTGAGTGTTGCACAAATACTTTACACATTGCCTCTTTAATTTAGTCTGGCTGCTCTGTTCCAAGTTACCAGAGGGCACAAGTAAATGTTTACTGTTTTTCTTACTTACCCTGACTAGAGTGGTGGTTCCTGCCTGGCCTGCGTGCATACCTCTACCAACCAGGAATCCCATTTCTAACAACTGCTAATTGGCATCTTTAATTTACCTATAATCCCCTAATATATGGTACAAAGTTTACCCAACCTAAGTTAAATGCATAAAGTGTGAACTGCAACATAGATTGTGCTACCATTAGAGTGACAGTACAAAGCATGACTTCGTGCCTGCCACATTAACCTGTCTGTGCATGTTTAAAATACAAATTCAACCTGTCAAAATAACCCCTTTTGTCAGGATGAAAGCCTCCTTTTAAATAGTAATTGTCACAGCTAAGTAAGCCTTAATGTACATACAGCAGGGTGCATGGTATCTAAAAGTTGGACCTGAAAGTTTTCTGTTGAAGATGTTCTTACAATGACAAGGCCCCAAAACTATTTTTGCTGTAGCAGGGTTTGCCGTTTCATGGGAAAGCATTGGGATAAAGTATCAAATGTAATAAGGTCATCTCCACCTATATAACAGCAACAATTTTCATTCTTAGACTTTTTAAATAGTTATTACTTGTAAGATTCTCTAGTAGATTCAGATTTGTAATACATATTTTAGCGTAGGTACTATTAGAAATTCACCTGTTTCCTGCCTAAAATCCCATTTGCATGAACAACCAAATATCACAAAGTATCTCAATAGCCCCTTGATGAAGTGTGAACTTGCTCCCAGAACCAAAGGCCTTGGGTGTGGTGAGGCGTTCTGTTTATCTGGCAAGAGGAGCACCTGGACTGTGCCCTGGAACTTAATTAAATCCACAGAGTTCTACCCTGGCACATGAAAATGTTAGCTGACACCTGGACAGGGTCCTTTTTTGTCCAACTAGTCCACCAGACACCAATGCCAGTGGAAGAAGAATTGCCCCAGAGCTGGTTTGATGTTACTACAGAAGAGGGGTTGTTCATTTCCCTGACCAGTACTTCTGGGTTGGGCAGGAGAAGAAAGGCTCTTTCATGTTGGATTCAGGTAGAGAGGGACACTTTAGGATAACTTAAAGTAGGGTCCATGGTGCTGCTGCTAAAGTGGGTAGGTTTACCCTGGGAACTTTTCCCCTATTGGTTAGGGAGGGGTCAGGAGTCTCCCCTACCTACAACCTAGAGCAGTGCATATGTGTGGTATCCCTGGTCACCCTTTTCAGAACACTACTGGACCTGTGGAAGACAGAAGAAGGACTGCACCTGCTATTGAGACAAGTAAGGAGACCTGAAAAGGTACACCTTCTCCCATTTGTATCCAGGACATAGAAGTGGATTCCAAGGGTCAGTTGTCTGACCTCCCGTTAATCTACAGGGAGACAACAAGCTGCTAGAAGTCCTTTTCCTGAAGAGCCCAGCTGACCAGTTACAAATGGACCTGCCGTTGGCCCTGCTGATGGCTTCTGCTGGTGTGAGTCTTGACCTCCAATTGTTCTTTCTTATGTCCTCTGAACCTTGTTGTGCTCAAGTGTGCTCCTCCCAACATGGTGAAAAACTTGGGCCTATGACAGACCTTCAGATGACTGATACAATAACTGCCAAGTCAATACGACTGAGGTGCATTGCCGCTGGCCAGAGGATGCGGTTGGTCCATCTTAGAGCTTTTTCACAGCAGCAAATTCATTTCATTGGGACATTACAAAGAGGGTATCTGACCTTGTGGAGCCCTGATTGGCTATTGCTTTTGGGTTTCTCCCAGTAGAGGGATTTGAGTTCCAAAAAATTGACTAAGTCTGAACGCAGACACATAATATGTCCACCACCCCCCAGTACTCCTGTATCACCAGGCAATACAATGCTCGATGCAGGAATCTCCCTTCCACTTCCCTGTATCTTTCACAGTGGAATGTGGTTTTCCTGTAAGTCCATTTTGTGTAGTTTATTAGGCATGCACTAGTTACTGTGTACACATTTGAAATGCATATGTCTTAAATTATATATCGGAAAAAGCTCTGACGTCTGAGTGCAGCCGTACTTCCACCATGCATCTGTGAGTATTATCTACTACTCCTCATGCCATTTTTGTCTGGATTTTGGCTGACATATCGGGTCATCATTTTGTAATTGTCCTGTAACAACGCACAGTTGTCCAGTCTGGACCATAAGTTTTGAAAGTTGAATGCTCAGGTACCCTCTTATATGTTGATTTCTAGATTACAACACAACCACCAGGATGTTGTCAATTATAGTTTCCTACATTTGCTTTCTGGGCTGGGGGTCTCGTGCTATCACTGGATCTACAGGCATTTGGATCTCGATTCACATGAAAGTCCCCCCACATGATCCATGCTGTGCTGAAATATTATATTTTAAGTCACAACTCCCAGAATAAGAATAGGTCTATGTATGCATGTGACTGTGGTGGGAAGTTTGTGCATAAGTGCATGCAGTATTATACATCGCCCTTCCAGATCTGCTATTGAGTGGAATAGGCAAACTGGGGCACCTTGCTTCACCAGAATGTGCGGGCGTTTAATGAGTAGAATACCATATATTTGTGCTCAATCCATTTAGGGTGGATCCTGGTGTCCAGCAAATGGGTCAGGTGTATCTCTTGTCTCTTTTACTAGGCCTACATTATGTAATTTCCTTAGAAGTAGACTAACACCTGTCTAGTTTTATGGAATTGTTGAGGTGTCATACATTTCAAGTCATTAACTTAATGCATCTCATTATGTTGTTCTGGTGTATATCCCTAAATTTGCTCATCAGTTTCCCTGTGTTCTCTGATTACTCTTCCCCCTAACTTGCCAAAGAAGGCATTATATTCCATCGCTCCAGTTTTAACACTTTACATACATGTACATGATAATGAGTGAATGGGATCAGACTGACCCTGTCAGCATACTTCATCATTACATTATGATGACCCATCATGACTCTAAACGTATGTCACCAACAAAAACAAAGAGGGGAGGTCCCCTGCTTAGGAGGGGGATTGAGAGCCCAGCCTACACCCAATCCTCAGATGGGGTTGGTGATCGGGTGTGAGTTATTGCTTGCGATTAATGTCACAGGGCTTTTGCCTAGTTTTTGGACCAATTCTGTATTTAAATGTTCATAGGGTGAGAAAGTAGCTTTACTTACTCTGGGTCAGGATCCATTGGTATTACACGTTGTTGATCCTACTTGAGTTGCATCATGGTCAGGACCTAGTTTGCAAAGCTCCATGTGAAGTTTTTAGAAAATAGGAACAAAAAATAGACAAAATATCAACAAGTACACAGAAATATAGAAAATATTTTGAAAAGCAGAAATTAGGGTTGCTTTTAATCAAGACCCTAGAGAGTTGATACAGCACTTGCCCAGCCATCTTACCATTGGTGATCCGATAGACCTTTTCTTCATCAACTGAGAGATAGAGGGAGTTAACATTAACTCAATCAATTTACTTAACAGTGCAACCCATTTGGCTACACAATAAGTGCCACAAATCAGTGGCTATAGTTAAGAAGGGTTATTACAAGTTAGCAGTCAGGACAAGATAAACAAATCTTAGTACCATGCTGTAAAGATACAGAATAACAACAGGGGAAACCCAAAATCTTAAAGAATTTTTGGTGTACCAAAAGGAGGCAGACAAGAGGTTCAATCACAGCAATACAAAAGATCAATGACCGAATTTGGTACTCAGAGAACAGTTTCAGAGTTTCCCTTCTATACTTGAGGGAAGTCCAAAATCATCTCAGTAAGGTCCAAATGCAGAAAAATAAGAAAAGGTGGGAAAGCATAGGAAGGTGTAGGAAGGTGTCAACATCTTAGAAGTTTGGTCAAGAGTCTTATTTGGTCAGGAAAATGAGTGTTGGATTAAACCACACTCAGTAAAGAATCAAAGGGAAAGCATAGAGGTCTACACCTCTCAAAGTCCAAAGGAAAAGTAGCTTAACCTCAGAAAATGTGAACTCCAGTTATTCCCACCAGTACCTCGAAAGTAACACCCCACTGTTCGCATCATAAGGGGCTCCCTTGCCCTTTCCATTCTCACATTGTAAGCTGAAACATCGTCAATGTCTCCCAGGCCGAACAGAGAACAATATTATCCTTTAGTCATCTGTAAGCCCTTACAACAGTTTTGAAAGGACACTTTCAGTTAACGCTCTGGCTCTCTGTGTTCTTTGTCAAGGTCTCATTCTCAGGCTCTCTCTGTATAACTAATAAGGTGTTTTATCTATTCTCAAACTAACAAACCATGTGAATTACACCTACAAGGAAAAACACGCAAGCAGAAAATGAAAAACGGCATTTCATCCAGAAAGAAATACAGGCCTAGCAATGGTAAGTAAGACTATTAAATCAATGGTGCACATTTAATATGTGTGTGCACATTCAACATACAAACAAATGGAAAATGTCAGTACAATAGAGTCACATTACACAATGCATACAGATGAAATCTTGAGAACGGAGATGGACAGTGATTTCTACATAGAGTGTGTTACCGTAGTACAGGCTGCTGGTGATGAGGGCCTGATTCATGGTCCTTCTGGTGCTGACTGGGACCTACCTGAAGATCTTGCGGATCATGCATAGGGTGTAGAAACAGGTGGATTAGACAGTGTTCAAACTGTTGCTTCATGGATAGCTTGATTTCCAAGATGATGATGGGGTTGCAGGCATGGTCTGTCGGATCGTGGGGATGGGGCGAGTTTCGCAGGTCACCGTGCCTCATTCCATGGCAAGGTGTTGTTGCTAAAGATGAGGACTTCTGTCTTGTCTGTGTTCAGCTTGAGGCAGTTGCCCTTCATCTGGTCTGTGACGTTCATCATAAATCTATGGAAGTTGGCTCTGGTGGCAGAGGGGTCTTCTAACAGCAAGAGGGTGAGCTGGGTGTCGTCGGCATAGGGAATGATTTTAAGTCTGTGTGATCTGACCCTGCTGGTCAGGGAGGTTATGTGTGCCTTAAAGAGGGTGGGATGATCCTTGGGGGATGCCACTGATGATCTTCTTAGGTTCTAATGTGAACGGTGGGAGACAATTCTCTGGGTTTTTCTGGTGAGGTACGAGGCGATCCATTTGAGGGCATCTCCCTGGATTCCAATGTGATACAGTCTGTTGATCAGGATGTGATGGGAAATGGTGTTGAAGGTGGGTGAGAGGTCCGGGAGTATGAGGGCTGCCGTTTCGCCATGGTCCAGGAGGACGCTGATGCCATTATTGGCTGTCATCAGAGATGTCTCTGTGCTGTTTTTGGCTCGGACTGCGGATTGGAAGGGTTGCAGGAGGACATAGTGTTCCAGGTGTCGGTTAGTTGATTACCTTTTTGAGAACCTTTACAGGAAAGGAAAAGAGAGAAGGGAGATGGGTCAGAAGTTCTTTGGATCAGCAGATGGTTACTTCAAACTGGCCTCACTTCTGTATGTTTCCCGTGCTCGGGTAAAGAAGCTTATTTTACAAGGTTGTCGAGGACTTTCTTGAGCTTGTCGTCAATCATGTTGCTCTCAAGGTTTAAGGTTCATATTTCATATTTGTGATGAGTAAGAGCATTGCTTATCAGATAGGCAAATTGCAATCTAATTATTTTAATCATCTTTCCACTGGATTCCTCCAAAAACTTCACGTTATCATACTATTTGCTCTGTCTATTTCCTGGTTCTATTTGTTCTCTTTTTCTCTTCATTCCCCTTTTTATTTGTACACATTTGTATCCTTTATATATTACAAGCATGAATGTTCCACAAAGAGCAATAACCAGTAGGGGTTTGAAAATGCTTTCAACAATTCCCCTCCGTAAGTTTCCAAACCATCTGCCTTTATTAAAAAATCTGTTCACTATTGCTTCCCAAGTACCTGTTGCTTCCAAACCCTTCAAATCTCTCTTTATGTCAGTAATGTTCTAGATGTATGGCTTCAAGTCCTTACTTTTAGCGAGAAAGGTAAGTACGGTATTGTTGAACTTTTAACATCTGACAGACTCTACCCTCCTTTGTGAAAAGGACATCTAATGCAAATCTTTTCTGTAAAACCATAGATCTAATAGCCACTATATCAGTATCTATAACTAAAAATTCTCCAGCCATACTAGTAGACAACTTATCTACCTCCGTGGAAAGCTTTCTGATCTTATGTAAATGTATTATCCCTCCTAAAAGTGGTAATACAGAACCAAAGATGCCTCTTACACTTTCACTAGCACTGATACCTCTCTTAGTTCTCAAATGTTCTTCTATTCGGTCATCAAGATGCCCCACATGATAGATTTTTGGTTAAACAATTCCCATGTAATATGTTCCATACAACCTCTTGGGTAACCTATAATAAGCATTCTTCCCACAAATATAGTACACTCCTAGAATAACAGGATCTGCTTCATTGAGATATCATTCCAAAATTCTAGGGGTTTCAAAGGTGTGGTCACATTCACTCCTACCGACAAAATCAGTATCTTAATAAGATTTTCGTGTATGTAAACACAGCTTCCCATAATGTTGCCAATCTAATGCTAATGAGGCTGCATTTCCAACAACCTTATGCTTAAACTCTTCTTTAGCCCATGTTGGTGCATTTGTCTGAATTCCTGCTCTAGCCATAGTTATTATTCTCTTACCTTTTATTGAGTCTATAAATTTCTTCTCAACAACTGTTAATGTGCAAGTTAAATTGTGTGTATGGGCATTAGCTGTATCTAATGTTATAGTGTGTTAAAAAAAATTACCAACTATATACAGAGTTTTAGCACTAGGCTGACAATACAAATATTTCAGGAAAGGAATTTCTGAAATGAATAAATCATAATTTAAATAATATTATTGGAGATGCCCCTTTCCATAGAAAAGACTCATCAACAAACTACACAACACACCATAAGTCAGAAGGATATGATGATATGTAATACCGTCTGAAGTAGAGGTAGGCAATTGCAATCACACATAATATTCTCTAGCATACATATTGTCAATATATTTTTAAGCAATTTGGAATAAGCATTTCATGAATAGTCTCCTCTACATGCATCTACTTGTAAGTCTTTCTCATCTATTGAAGGTAAACTACTATCAGTAAGGAATGGCATTTAAAAAGCACTTGCAGACCTAAACTCCCTTACATGAGAATGTGTAGGTAATGTCCACTTTACAAGCAAAAGCAATCAATACTAATGTCACAACAACAAATACTCCTGCACACAAGCATTTCCATATATTAGTGTTAGTACTTATTATAATGGTTTCTCTGAGACTAACCATTTAGTGAAAGATAGACGCAGAATGTTTTGGTAGATTTCCACCTGCGCAAACTGCCAAACAAAGTTAAAGTGTCTTTTCAGCTAAATATGCACAAAGGACCATCACGAAACTTCCTTAACCCTACTCTGTATTCTTCGAAATGGCAACCTTACACTCTTTCAGCAGACTCAGGTCTCTGTACTCTTCTTAGTAGTTTGGCCAAAATCTGTTAAGTTCTTTCTTATAAAGGTGCAGTTAACGTTGTTAATGATCACATCCAGGATACATTGACTCAATCTGTTTTATGGCAATGCGATTTCAAAACTCAGTTCTGTCACAAAGTTCAATTCAAGAAGGCACAATTGAATGCAAATGTTATTGCAAAATGTCCAAAATGCTTTCTCACAGTCATTGAGAGCAAGGTATGACCATTCAGAGGAGGAATACCTTGAACAGAGTCTGATCAACTGAGTTCCTTGAACAGGGACTGATCACCTGCTGCCTGGTGTGTGGCCTGCTGCCCCAAACCATCAAGAGAAGGGCATTTCTGCTGCTCCTGGCAGAATTCCTCACTTGAGGGGCCCCCTTCCTGCTGCCAATGGGTTAGCTCAGGCAGGTCCCCCAATTTGGCCACTTGCTCCCCTGTAGGCTCCAGGGCATCCCCCTAAAGGTTTTCTTCCTCCTGGACCATGAAAACATCAGGGGCTGGTTTCCCATGCCCCTTGCCTCTTCTCTTTCTGGCAGGCACCTGGGCCACTGTTTCAGGCTTGAGGTTCTCTTGAATGCCCTTACTGGCTGCCATAGACTGAGTGGTCACAGATGCCCACTCAGGCAGACCCAACATCTCCAAATGAGACTTAAGCTCCAACTTTTCCCAAGGGGAACTCTCCAAATCACTGCCTATAAGACAGTCAACAGGCATGACTGGCCTCACAGCTAATTTCAAGGTGCCTGAGAACCCCCACTCAAAGGGAACCTGTGCCACATTGCAGAGGCACTCCGAGTTGTCAGCTGCATCTACTGGGTGGACTGTGTTGGGGACCACATGCTCGTCAGACACTAGCTAATAACTGACAGATGTCACACTGGCTCCAGTGTCTCTCAGAGCTACCACACTATGGCCATTGATGGTCACCCGCTGCATGTATTTTTTAGGCAGATGAGCTCTTGGGACCATCTCAGTGTCTCTTAAAGAGACCAGGTTCATTTCTACGGGCCCGCATATCCCTCCTGGGAACCCAACACCTCCCCTAAGGCTACTCTAGCCAACTCACAGGGCAGAGCACTGTGGGTGCAGTAATGGCCTTCTTGGGACACCTGACCACAAGCATAACATGCCCTGGGGCCATTCTGGGTGGGCTTACGTCCTGGGACCCATTGCTTCTACTCACTGGGTGGCAGGGAACCCTTATCTTGGTTCCCATGGGAATTACTTTGGGGCACTTTTTGGAACTCCTTCTGTTTACCCTTGTCCCCCCCACTCTTCTGCTGGGGAATCTCCCCATCTTTGGCACAGTCACCCACATAACCTTTGTAGACCCTGGTACTGACCCAGTGGTCCACCTCCACAGTGAGCTTCCTAGGGTTAGTCAGCTGACTGGAAAACAACTACCAGACAAGTGCTCCCATGCAACCAAATCATAGAACCCCTGAAAACATTTACCTGGCTACCCTTCACTCAACCATCCAGTACTCTGCAAAAATAGGACACATACTCCACCTTGACTCAAGCTTCTTGCAGGCCTTCGACTTCTGCCTGTACAGTTCTGGGGTCAAACCATACTTCTTGATTAAGGCTTCCTTCAAGTGGGCATAAGACATTTTCTCCTCGTTTGGTAAGGCTAACAAGGTGTCCCTTCCTTCTGTCATGATGTGGATCCACAACCTTGCTCCCCAGTCTCTTGGACCTCATTGCTAGCTCATATGCATTGAACCACTTCCTTGGGGATGTATACCTGCCCTTCTCCAGGCACTGGCAACAAGCTACCACATTTGAAACAGGGTGCCACACTCTTGCCCTTTATGTCCAGTTCCTTAAAACCTCTCTCATGCTCTAAAAACATCCTATTTTCGACCATGGCCAGTTTCTGCTTCTCTAACTCCAATTTCTTACTCTCCATGTCACACCTCTTCCCCAGCCTGAGCTTTGTAAGCTCCAGCTCATGCACACTTCTTCTCTCCCTATCCTCCAACTCCTCTGGAGACATACCCTTTGAGGAAACACTTCTGCTCCCCCAGATTGTAACTTTCCTCCAGGCAGGCCCAATAGCCCATCCTTCTGCTCAACTAAATTATCTTCCTCCCCCATAGGCTCCTCGGTATCCTCAATGGCATTCTTTGATTCCATCCCTGGCCTTGGCGTCTTTTGGTATTCCTCCTTTCTGGTGAGGGCTCTTACTGAGATTTACATTTTTTTACAGACAGGTTTCAATTGTGGCACAGTGTAGGTTCAAACGTTATCCTCTTCAAATTCAATTTCCACAGACGCAAGTGATGCGGGTTTACACATGGCCAAAATTGGCAGTTCTCAAGTTGCAAAAAATTCCAAGGAAAAAGTTCCACCAATTATATGTGGTTGATTAATGGTCTGCACCACACTAGTACGTTACATCAATCACTTTATGTAAGACACAAATGCAAGTCCAGATCCTCACCGCTGACCACCAATGTCAGAAAGGGGGGTCTCTAGTTGGCATAGGTAGGTACCTTTGTCCAAGTAGGGACCCTTCTTCCTAGTCAGGGCAAGGGGGATAAACTTCTAAAATAACCCTTGCTTACTCCCTTGGTAGCTTGGCATGAGCAGGCAGGCTTATCTCAGAGGCAGTTTGTAAAGCATTTGTGAACACATAAAGTAAAACACTGAAAACACTGCAAATTTACACCGAACCAGTTTAGAAAAATAAGTAATCTTTATTTAAACCATAACAAGACCAAAACGACAAAAATCAACAGTACAGTAATACAAATATAACTTTCAAATAGTAGAAAAAGTTCTGTTCAAAGCAAATTGCAGATACAACACTTTCAACACAAAGTACCTTGGATGAGTTGCGCACAGAAGCAAAAACAGTTGCAAGGAAGGTGATGCGTTGGTTCTTTATGCCCAGGGAAGGTGATGCGTTGGTTCCTTACTTCAGGGGAGGTGAGGCGTTGGTTTTTTACTGTGCAGGGAGGTGATGCTTTGGTTTCTTACTGCGACCCCTGTGTTCTTGTCAGCGTGGTGCCAAGATGCAGTGCTTGAGGATCGGGGATGCATTGGTTCTTGATATGGTGGCGGCAACGGCACTTGCGTTGATTTCTTCAGCTGCGGTCCCATGATGCGTTGGTTCTTGCAGCTGCACAGCAGGGCCTGTGTCAGAATCAGTGTGGATGATCTTAGCCTTCATAGATAGGTGCACTCGATGCGACGTACAGCGATTTCTCGAGCCGTGAGCAGGAGCTGCATCAGTTTCTTCAGTGATACATCGGAAACAGGTATGGATGTGTCACGCTTCTTGAAGTGGCATTACTTTTCCAGCTTCCAGCGGCAAACAGCCTCCAGAGGTTCAAAAGAGCAGCAAGCACCTCTCAGCAGGTCAGAACTCCCAGCAAGGAAGTTCAGGGCAGGTGGTGGGGAAATCTTTGTGTCCCTGAGACTTCAGAACAGGAGGCAAGCTTTTCTTTCAAGCCCTTGGAGATCTTCTTCAAGCAGGGGGTACAGCAAACTCCCCATTCTATCCTATGGGGACAGATAGCCTTACAATAGTGAAAAACAAAATTGGCAGTATTTCACTATCAGGATATGCCACACACATCAGGGTATGTCCTACCTTCCACAAACACTGCACCCTACCCACAGGGGTACCTTGGGCTTACCTTAGGGGTGACTAAGGTAAGAAAAGAGAAGGTCAGCACCTGGCAAGTGGGTACACTTGACAGTTGGACATGACAGTACCGGACTGCACGCAGACTGTACAGTGGCAGGTCCGAGTTAAATCTACAGGCTGCTTATTTGGGTGGCACAATCAGTGCTGCAAACCCACTAGCAGCATTTGATGTACAGGCCCTAGACACACACAGTGCACTGTACTAGGGACTGACTAGTGAATCAAATATGCCAATCATGGAGTCACTCATTCATAGCAACAATTGACAAAGCGAGCACTTGCACTTTGGCACTGAACAGCAGTGGTAAAGTGCCCAAAGCATCTAGACCAGTAAAACGAAGTCCAACACACAGCAAAAACACATGAGGCAAAGGCAAAAATACAGGGGAAACCCAGGCCAATGATGATAGGTCTAACATTCATTTGCAAACAAAATAAAACAATGGCAAACACGAAAACATAATGACAAATGTGGAATGCTGATAGCAGTATGGCAAACAAAACTGCTATCGGGTGAACCGACATTTCAAAAACATGGGCAGAACCCAAATAAAAAATAGTGCTTTTACACACAATCTGACAAGCACAAAGGGGCAAGCCTACAAGTAATAGGGGCATGCTCCATGGGAGGGGTCAAAACACAAAAAGGAGGGACATATAACCTACATTGACCTGTGTGAAGGACATACAAAGCAACCAATTAAAAGCGATAGCTGGACTTTAAGCCCACAGAGTAGGTACAGCATGTATTGAACAGAAAGTGCATGTGCTGCCTAGGTAACACCTAAAAAGGAAGAATATACTTCCCACCCCAAGAATGTAGGCTTGTCAATAATGTGCCATTGATAGGGCCAATAATTAAATTCCAGCCTAATGTGTCATGCTTTATGTGTGTCTGTGAGTTCCAGTGAAACAGTAAGGCAATGTATCAGAAAACAGCGCATTTGGATTTCTTTTTATCATTGTAAAATGCAATGGAACTAGGCTTTTTTAAATATACATGGTTTGGTTGTTGAATAAAGACACTAAAACTACATAGTTTACAGATTATTGTTTTCTTTATTCTTTTCATAGGTTTGGCACCAGGCAGGAATAATTAATTAAGCTTATCCTTCTGGTTAAATTAAATTGATTGAAATGTCTCAGGTCAATGCTGACCAGGGCGGGCTTTAGGGTACTGGCATGGAGCAAGGGTAATGACCTCAGGGGATGTGCTGTGTTTTGCATCAACTTGCAATTTAAAAGCCCCTTGTGCATACAGCATTCAAGCAGCAACCTTAAATGTTAAGATAACTCTTGTGATTAATGTTACTGCTAGAAAGATCAGAGTTTTGTCTAGTGGCAGTTTTGACTAGCCATAAACTAATGCAGAGGATTATTATGCCTGCTGCAAAGAACAGATCTGCATTGTATGTGGATAGTTGGGTGGAGTTGAAAAGCCAGCCTGTACAAGAACTTTACAATAAATGAAATGTATGTGAGAGAGGGGATATGGAGAGATGAGGGGCACTTATTTTACATGTTTGAGGCAACCACCTATAGATATGAATATGAGAATGATAATAAGGTAATGGTAATGATGAACAAAGAACCAAGGCATCTGAGTTTATATATCAAAGGCGAGGGGCTCTGCCAGGTGCTAAAGAGGTAAACAGAGGAGGAGTTTATGGGGAAGTGTGGGCACCAAAAAATATTGTTGCACCATGCACCACCAATGCTAAAGCTGGCCCCAGGATAAGCTTGCTTGCTGGATTTTCGTGGGTGGATTAAGGAATGCCAGCCCAAAATACTAAAAGACTTTGGGATATTATGAGATGTAGGTGGGAATGTGAGTGTGATGGTATTAGAGAAAGATTTTTTCCTGTAGAGAAAGAAACGTGTAAATGTGCAGCTTTCTATATGTATCATACCGCATCAGGTATATTGTCAGCATGCTGGACAATTTGCTTCACTCATTTTAGAGGAGATGAATGCTTCTAGATCATCATTGAAATGAATCCTTTGTGAATGCGCTCTTTGTTAAAGAGTTGTACAGCACATATTTTATTAGATTAAACCATGGAGCCAGCTCACTGAAATTATCCAGAAAAAACGGTCTATTTAACAGACACTCATTTGTATATGATGGCTTAGCCAATTTTGCTGTTAAAATATGTCATTCAAACACACTTACAGCTTAGAAAGTATTAACCCGACATTTTCAGTGTGCTTTCATGTCCAGTTTCAGGAAATGTTATATGGGGCTGAAAACGAGTTTGGCGGTCATGGAGCGGGCTGCCATTACAGCCCTCCTCTAAAAATGCCAAACTCCACCACCAGCCACCTGCCAGATTACGAGTCCTTTGGTGTTCCCATGATGATGCCTATTAAAAATGCACCGCACTGCGAACCCCAAAGCCTGTTCCTGCATGGCATGGCAGAGCATATTAGGGCCTCTGACCACCACCCCACTGCTGTGGGATCCATGATCACCAGCGGTTGGGGAGATCATGTGGTGGTCCCATCGTTGTATTTGTAATATTGCAGGTGGACCGCACCATCACGGGTCATACTGCCAAACTGGTAATCAAGCTCATAATCTCTCTTAAAGTTTATGTAAATCGAATAGGAAGTCAACTTCGATCCTGTTCTTAAAGTTGTGCAAACTCACATGACAACTACATTCCATGAAACATATAGAAATCAAAGGCTTTCTTCAAAACTTCCACCAATAAAGTACATTTTAGATAGATCCCATTATTCAGCCAACAATGATAACGTCACTCTTGAGAGGTGCACACATGGCTATCTGTCCACAACGTGCTTGTCTGCTTTACACAGACAATGCTGTATTAATGTTAGAACTATAGTGGGGTTACAGCTTTTGATGATCAAGTATTTTGAATTTATGGATTGGACTGGGCTAAAAATATATGAAATAAAATCATGTTGGTGATAGAGTGCCAACATAGCTCTATCTAGGAGTTATACTTGACAATAAACAAAAATGAGGACCGTTCATAATTAACAAATCAGTCGATCTGGTATAAATTAATAACGGAATCCTACATTTTGTAAAGGGGTACTGTTCTGTCTATTTTGAGAATGCACAGTACAAAGAGTGCCCCACAAACCTGACCCCATAATTTGTGACAAGACAATAAAAATTGTTTTTTGCACTAAATACCATATTTTTTCTATTCCACTCCCATATATGCATCTGGATCTAGCAGTGCACTATTTGGAGGGCAAATTCAAATATTTCCCTCTCCTACATTGGGATTCTGTCTGGTACAACCAATATACCAAATTTATCAGATGCAATTTATTAGATATACCTCATATGCAATTCATCGTTCTAACTCCTTGTGAATCTTATATTAAGGATGTGTTGGTAAAGATTGGCTAAGGGAAATCTTAATGCATCCTGAAAAGATAAATCTCTTTCATGAGAAAAACATTTCACCCTATTCTTCATGTAGTCACCATGGTGAGGGAGTTTTCCGAATTTGATCAAATGTTCTATGAGAGTCCATCTTTTAATTAAAACATCCTGGAATGGAACTCTAGCTATGGTTATTTCACCATCATTACCAAAGGATCCTGCTAACATGATCTACATGTGTTAGGTACTTATCCTAAATGCCAACTCCAGAATATTGGTGTTTTTCTTATCAAGTTCAAAATAATGTGACTACAAAAATATCAAAGTAGGAAATAATGAGAGCAATTAAGCAATTTTTTATCGAAGTGTAAAATATTGATTTATTATTTTGTTTGTATACTATATAGTTACAATTGTTCCTAATGGTACATTGTTTTAATCATGATTAAATAAAATACACATTACCTTACATTAATAAATAATTTCTTAAAATATTTATTATGTTTCTGATTGTTACCATTAGTAGTAATTTTATTTTTTATATTGGTGTCACAGCTCATCAAACCACATCTGGACCTGTGAAAGAAAAAATGAAGACTGGACCTCTTATCTGTGACCTGTGTGAGGACCTGCCCCTGCTTGTAACAAAGTCTGAGAACTGGATTCCAATGGTCAGTTGGCTGACCTACAGGGCAGTTAGAGTAACCCAAAAAGTGGCAAATAGCCTTCGTCCTGGAGTACCCCGAAGACTAGTAGCAACCAGACCAGGACTGGACTCTGCTGGAAGCCTCTGGACTCTAATTGCTGTCCCTGAGGTCCAGGGAGCCATAGAAGAGATAAATAGAAGTCTGAAAAGTCGGGACTTCCAAGACCGTGAAACTTCAGCAGGACCATGAGACATAGGAGTTCAGTTTCAAGAGGATATTGTCAGACAAAGCGTCCAGGCTTGCCATGCTGGAGAATTCAGAGCTCTAAAAAGAAAACTAAGTCCAAAGATAGAAATCTTGAGTGGGCAAAGTCTCAAACAGTGTTACCCAAGGAGAAATCGTTGATGGCCATGAAATTTGAATCTTCCAATTCAGAACTTTTGCTGGTAAAATTAACTGCTTCTGCAGGACAACATCAATCAGTTATCAAAATGTAAGAGCACGTCAGTGGATACAGCCTGCAACTTTGCCTCACTGGAGGATTTCAACATCCATATCAGAGATGGAGTCAGAGAGTGAAACTATCACCAGGACGATTTCCTCGGTGTACCCAACCTGCACTCTATTGCGGTTGGTCTGAAATCGCACCTAGGTCCTATCAATCTATGAGAAGTAACATATGATTGGTGATTTTCTTTTGCTTAGTGTTTTTACCCTAAAACATGTAGTATTGACATCTATGGTTCACCCAATTCAATTTTTGTTGTCTCGGTGTCATTTTTCATTTTAAATTTGTTTGTATTTTTAGAAATACATTCTGGGATTTTTATTATGTTGTGTTTTTACTCTTTATTGTTTATTACTGCTACATATGTGAAACACTGGGGCATATTATCAAGGGATTTATCTCTGCTTTTTTAGCTTTAAAAGCCAAGAAAGCGGAGATAAAATTATCTCCCTATCAGCAACAGGGTGCTAACACGCAAATTCGCATGTTAGCACCCTTTTTCTCTACGCTTCCCCTTGCATCTCTAATGAGATGCAAAGGGGGCGTTCCAAAGAAAAATAATAGGAGAAATGTTGTTAAGCGACATTTCTCCTATTATCAAGGATTTCGCTAACCCTGTTAGTGATAAGAAAAAGCTTTTTTTACACCTGGTATTTTCCTGACTTAGCCATGATATCCTATGGAAGGTGGATATCATGGCTAAGTTTGTGAGCCCCTATCATCAAGCTAACGCCAAACTTCGAGAGATTATCGTTGGTTTTCCAGCGATAATCTCTCATTTGGCAGTTAGCGCGAGGATTTTTATCACTTCTGAGATAAACCTTGCTAATAGCAAGTTATCTCTGCGATAATTTCCGGCGATGCTTAGCGTTAAAAAAATCGTTGCTAAGCATCGTTAGCGATAAATATCGCTCATCGTTGGTAATATGCCCCAAAGTCATTTACTGGATTGGTGTTTTATGAATTTAACTGCAAAGCTTGAAGACCCACGATTGTAATATACTTTCTGAATCAAGTAAAGTGGTTTAAAAAAGAATGGGGCATATTATCAAGGGGGTTTATCTCCGCTTTTTTGGCTTTAAAAGCCAAGAAAGCGGAGATAAAATTATCTCCCTATTACCAAGCTGTCGCTAACACCAGTTAGCGACAGCTAATAGGAGATAGCGACTATCTTGGGCCCCGCTTTGCATGTCAGTGATATTTATCACTAATGACATGCAAAGTGGGCGTGCCAAGATGTTAGCGACTGGAAACAGTCGCTAACATCGCTATCTCCTATTACCAACTTTTGGAGATATTCGCGCTAAGCGCGATTATCTCCAAAAGCTAACACCTGCCCTGAGCAGTTCTTAGCCATGTTAACCAATGGGAGGTGGATAACATGGCTAAGAGCATTTGCTCGATAATGCATGAATATCGCAGACTTTTCAGCGATATTCATGCATTGCGGCCGTTTTTTATCGCATTTGCGATAAACCTTGCTAATAGCAAGGTTTATCTGCGATAAAAATCGACGATTTGCGGCGATAATTTTTGTCTCTAAACAAGTTAGAGACAAAAATTATCTCTATTGGTTGGTAATATGCCCCTTTGTTCTGATATGGCTCTCCATTTCCAATTGCCTTGGGGCAAACTGTTGTGTCAGACTGAGCACCTGGAACAATTTACCCAAACCCTTTTGACAATTGCAGGAGAATTCTTTAATTTGGAAAGCTTTGAAGACCCATGTTATTGCTATTTGATGATGAAAATGCTTTGAGAGGCTTGTTGCTGGCTACTCGCAGTGCCAAGACGCTCTTTTTTGAGTGAATGTCTGCTCTACTAATACACACACACGCACAAACACTCTTTCTCAGTTTTTTTCTCTCTCTACATGTCTCTCTCATTCACAAGAAAGTGAAGGTTTGGTCAGATTTGATTATAACATATACTGCATGTTTAAATAAAAATCTCAGAATTGCACTTAAAATGCTAGTGTTAAAGTAGTGTTATGGGTACAAATAGCAGTGGGCAGAACTCACTGAGTTTCACTCCACAGAATGCCTCGGAGCTACCTAAAAAGTCAACGAGACTCTGAGGAGTTCCACAAGCAGAGAAGTTCGGGACGTTGTACTGTTCACGTTGATTTTTAGCACCGGGAGTGCAAATGGCACCCGGTTATGCGCCATAGGTTGTTGCTTCTTTCTGTCACTCTAGTAGATTTTCTACTTGAGCGACATCTTTCTCAAAGTAAGCTTTAGGGACCTGCCGCGACTGCCCAAGTTGAGAATCTCACCAGGAGGCAGGTGAGCGCTCGATTTTCTCAGGTGCCTACTTAAAATGGGTGAGCCGCCAGCAGGAAAAAAATGTGTCACGTTGTGGTTGGCAGAGTTTTACTGGAACTGGGGGAAAACTCCACAAAGTCTGCGAGAGGAGCAGAGTTTATCTTGCACCCCTAGGTATGAATTAAAAATTAAAACAACCCGTAATTTGTAAGTTATGATTAGATCTGCAATCCGAAACATGCAAAATAGCAGGAAAACCATACCTTACACATCAAATACAATACTCATGACTTCACCCTTGATGCAAATATTATAACTAATCTTAGAGATGAGAATACTTGTAACATTACTTTTGATCATATACTGCATACGATACTTCCGTGAGTCCAACCATCATTTAGCAACCAACCCATGCTATACACAGCCATTGACCGTGCTCAGTGGGTGAAGGCCTACAGTGGGTATTGGCTGCAGCACACATCCAAAGACCCTGGGCCAAGCCTTGCAGTGTACATCTGACGTCATTGCCCTCACCCAACACACCGTAGGTGGCCATCTCACTCTATGCACAGCCATTGGCAGCACAACATTGGTGTTGGCTGTTGGGCTTGACATTCACTCAGGTCCTGCACCCAATCCACCATGACAGCTATACCCTGATATGCATGACTTTTGAGATTCAGCAGACTATGTGGTGGCGTTCTCAGATCTCTGCAAATGGGTGGACCTTTGTTCAATCTCCTACGTGTTTTCCAAAACACAACATTGTTTCCAGAGACCTTGCAGGAGGCCATATAGGTGCCCAAGACCGCTTGCTATGGGTTAACAGACCCTTCACAATGGTTCACGGTCTTTGGGGGCAATGCTGGTGGCTGGGAGCCATATCCTGGTGTTCCCAAACCTAGCAGCAATTTTAAAATTGATGTCCCAGAATGATCTGCAAACCTAGGTTCGGACCAATAGTTCACATATCTCTGTTTCCGACTTGATTTATGTTTTTGATGAGCTTCGAGTGCTACCTTTAAACTGCTCAATGGATTTTCTCTTGCAACCTCACTTCTAAACTATAAATGTTTCTAAAACCTTTAAATCTTGGCTACATCGAGTCTCAGAGCTTGATGACCTATACTGAGAAAGAGACCAATCCTTAGAATTTCTTATTGTAAGGTGATGTGGTAATCCACAGTGTTAGCTGTCAAAAGGGTAAAATGCTGTGTATTACTGTTGTCGAGTGTGAGCACGAGGCTTGAGTTATGAAGGGCAAAGCCTTAAATTAGTCATAATGTTCCTCTGGTTTCTCATAAATGGTGATTGATAGCATATTATACTCAGTGCATGTGGTTGTATTATTTAAGTCAAGACATTTTATATGTTCTGAAGTCTGGCCTTGATTTTCCTCAGATCTTGTTGGGTTTGCTGCTAGGTTTGGTTTTATTTTGTAGGCTCTACTCAATGTGGTTCAGTTGCAAGGTATGAAGTAACTAACTATCTCTCTGATCTACCTTTTGCCTGAAACATCTCAGCAACCTTTGGTTCAAGAAAGTTTTCAGGGGCTATATTACATACAAAGCACATTTTTCCTGTTTGCTCTATGGGTTGCCTTTATATAGGTGTGCAAACAGGGAAAACGCACCACATTGCAGTGAATGCACTGCCCCCTGGGAAGCCACGATCTTGTGTTGCCCTGGGGGTAGTTCATTCAAGGGATATATGGAGCGACTCCTTCAAAGGCACTCTGTGTTTCACTATGCAAGTGGCACCCAGCCTGCACTTTTAGGAGGGGAGAGAAATAACCTTGCAGTTGTGTGCAGTGAAAGACTGAACCGACCTGCAAGGGGATGTTTGGGGGGCCCCATAGGAACCCCTGTAACCCTTCCAGAGGACTACATTTGTAAGGTGCACTTTCAGTTCAACTCCTAAAGACATGTTTGCCTCTGTGCACATATCTATAATATGGCGTGGGTGCAGAGGAAAATGGATTCCCTCATTTGCTGCCAACAGTGCTATCTGTATTACAAAAGAGGCCATACAAGAGTTTGTGTCCCTTCTGTAATACCAAGGTGCCCCAGGGGCTCAAAAAGCAGGAACGCACATGCCCATTGTGGTCCTAGGGACCATTTCTATAATACAGTCCCAGATTATCTGAGCTAAAAAAGGTATCCTTGTACCAAAAAACAGTACCTAATGTCCCCAAAAACATTAATATTTTCCACCTGGGAAGGGTTGCTACAGATTGCCACTGGGAAACCACACATTTGTGAAAATAAGCACTGTCCCAATGTACCGCTACATGTGAGCACAGGCCCGTAAATTATAACAGGGCAGTGCTTCAAAGCTACAAAAATGTTTCCGATTCCTGCAAAATGATTTGCTGTATCTAACTTAACCAAGATAATAGAGATGTGGGACAAAACTGTACCCCAAAATGTGTACACCCCCACAGTTTACTGGATCAGAGGCGGTGTAAAACCTCACTTTTATGAGGTAATATGTCCCCAGGGTGTGAGAAATTGGGTTGTTGGTTGACTGGAGTGTGAGCCGTGGTCAAGTAACAGCCACAATCCCTTGCAAGGTGAACCCTAAACAGTCACTAAATTAACCTATGCTTAACTCAGGGTAGGAAATGCAAAAACAATAGTTGATCGACAGAATGCAGAACAATGTCATACATTCACCCCAGTACAGAGATCTGGGCCTAAATCCATTGTTTTCTTGCACTCCACACCACCCCAGTTCAGACATTGCCATCTGCAAATCAGCCCAGCCCGAACTGCCAAGCCATGTCTTTAGGGGAGTGAGCGCAAGCAGTTTAGCGTGAGTTAGCAGTGGTAAAGTACACAGAGTCCGAAGGCCGACAAAAACGAATTCAGCAAAACGTTTAGGGAAAAAATCTAAAAGTTTGTGGGTGACCCTGCAGAGAGGGCCAGATCCAACACAGTGTTAAGAAAGCAAGCTAAATAAAAATTAGCACAGTGAAAACTGCTAACTAGGAACTGGGGTCCACTCAATAATTGATCAATGAAACATTTAAAGGTTTTATCACAAAACGTTTAAAATAAGTGGTCCTGTGCCATGAAAAGTCTCAGATGCTTAGTTATACATAGTATGTATAAATCAGAAAATATTCTAATAAGCAACAAAATAATAAGAAAATCAGCCAGCATCCCTAGCAGCATGGGAAAGGCGTTCGTATAGACAATTCGTGCATAGTAAAGTAGAAAAACTTCAGCATCATCATGTGTGAGCAAGAGTATCAATTCCTTAGCAAATTGTACACAAGAATAATACACATCAACTTAACGCATGAGCATCATGCCCAATTCAAATGAACATATTTAACATCATCTATGCTAATGTCCTCCAGAGATGTTCAAACAAATATGAAATATTTAGACAAATGTTTCTCCCAGTGGATTGACCCAGTGAAGAAACTGAATGAGATAGATACTTTTTCCAAACTTACTTCTGCACTAGAGCATATTAAACAGTAGCAAGGCAATTACTGCTGTGGAAATAAGACTTTATATCATCAGCAGCTTAACGGTGTCTGCAAAGCCTGTGGGGAGAGGATGTGTTCAGGGGGAATTAGGAGTGAGTGACTGGGATAACATATATCGTATTCAAAATGGACATTTATACAGATGTGTGGCCAATCTAAAACACATGAATAACTCCCATGTTCTACATTATAAGGAAATTGTTTCAATTGCAATTGTATTATTTCACTCTATGTGTGTAGGATCAAGTTTAAAATGTATGTATTATTATAAATGCCTATAAATGTAAAGTTAAAAACAATCCCACAGGGACAAGGCACAGATTATAACGAAAGCAGCAAATTAGAAACATCTGAAATCCAGGCATCTGGTATTAATTTCATCATTTTATTAGATGAGCATTATTATTGTCACCAACTATCATAATGTTTCGTAACAAATGTATAATACTAATTTAGAATGTGTTGCAGCCTGGACCATCTGTCATACATTGCCTGCCACTTCGTAGTGAATCCCCAACGTTCCGTTCTACTCTTGTGCTAATCTTGTGCAGGTTCAGTAAAACAAAATGGAATCTGAAATGACATAAAAATGCGCAATGAGCCCAATCACAGGTTCACACATAGGAAGATTTATGTTTGTGCTTTTGGCACTCCTTGCAAAGCTACAAGAGGGAAACTAACCGGATTCCATATGGTGGAAGATAGGGATCTAGATGTAAGGTTATGCACTTTGGTGTTAACTCGCTCTCAATGCACTTCTCTTAAACATGAGAATCAGATCTCCCACAAATTCTCGGGAAACATCCATTCTTGGGTTCACAAATTTTTCATGTGCATTAAGGATCACAATCTCAACACAGTGTGTCTATCCACTTCCACACGTGAGTTGCTTCAGGACTGACTATGATCCTTACATTTAACTGCTGACAGTGCAGTGCAGCAATCTGAAAATGTGTCCTGTAAACTCTGAGAATCATATTGTAGGACACATTCAGAATTGTGGTTCCTTACAAGACTGGATAGAGCAGTTAGCAGTATTGAATGGTATCTAAAAAGTCTTAGTAAGTTTATTCTGCCCTACTATTCCGCCTAACGTTCAACTACAGCTATATTCACTTAAGCTTCTGCTTGAAGGGCACCTGGGCTTGTATCCTCTCTGCAATGTTGCAGCGTCTTCAATGTTTGGTTTATGCATATATTTGAGCTTCCTAAAAAACTTGCAACAGATTTGACACAATTAAGGGGCTTTTTGGTTGAATAAGGAACAGTGGGCCATATTATCAAGAACAGGCGATAAAATTATCGCCGCTTTGTCGGCAGGAAACTGCCGCTAAAGCGGCGATAATGGGCTTGATAATATGTCCTTGTGAATTTCCATAGCAACCCAGGTTCTGGTGTTAACCTGGGCTGCAATGGGAATTCACAAGGGCATTTTATCAAGCCCATTATTGCTGCTTTAGTGGCAGTTTCCTGCCGATAAAGCGGCGATAATTTTATCCCCTGTTCTTGATAACATGCCCCAGTATTCTTATATATTGTTTTGCGGATGGGATAATCTGTCACAAACTTTACAGAAACAGGGCCCGGCAAAGAGCTGGGTGGCACCTCCAACCCGCCCCCCTCCCCCGAGTGGGGAGGGGGTGCCGGCCGAGCACTTTGCCAGGGCCAGTTGTGGTTCCCAGTCCGGCCCTGGACAGAATTCCTACCTGCCTTATTACAAGTTCCATAGGATATAATGGAATTGTAATTTTGCAGAGATCCTAATGAGGGGGTGCCGGCCGAGCACTTTGCCAGGGCCAGTTGTGGTTCCCAGTCCGGCCCTGGACAGAATTCCTACCTGCCTTATTACAAGTTCCATAGGATATAATGGAATTGTAATTTTGCAGAGATCCTAATGAGGGGCTTTAATTTTTATGCACTATATTGTGTAGCAAAGTGCTCGGCAGCACCTCCAACCCCCCCAACCCCCCCCCGAGTGGGGAGGGGGTGCCGGCCGAGCACTTTGCCAGGGCCAGTTGTGGTTCCCAGTCCGGCCCTGGACAGAAATCCTACCTGCCTTATTACAAGTTCCATAGGATATAATAGAATTGTAATTTTGCAGAGATCCTAATCAGTGGCTTTAATTTTTACGCACTATGTTGTGTAGCATATAATAGCAGCGTCAACTAAGTAGGAGTTGTAGTCAAGTTCTGGAACTTCTGGCCTGTGACAAGGTTTGCATTTCTGACATACTTGTATTTTAATTCTTTTTATCTATCAGAAATAACCTGACAAGATTGACCTTTTCTTAACGCAGGCCTCTTCTGATGGTCCAGACTCATCTGACATTGCTGATGCCTTTTCACAGCAGGGTACCAGCAGGCGAATTTTCACAAGTGAGACGGGTCCCTTGCTGTGTCTGTTTGATAGCAGCAGGGAACATCAAGTCATGCGGCTTTTCCTCGTGCAGCTGCGGCCCAGTCGGCGTTTTCTGTAAATAACAAAGGTGTCATTTGGAGTTCACAGAACGAACACTGGGTTTAGTATTTGAACAGTTATACACTTGTTTATACATTTCCATGAACACATTTTCAGAATCACCTGATAATATTGTAAATGAATCCTGGGGTGGTGTTTGGATTTGAAGAACTAACAACATTCCATCTTGAGCCGTTTTTAATATATTACTTTTTCTGCCATCTTTTGTGGAAATTAATTGCATTGAGTAACGCCCTGAAGCTAATCCTGAATTGGGTTTATCAGCCTTCCTTCGTAACCTAAACTCAGTCACCATGGGTAATAGGTAGGCATGGTCAAAATACACATACCTTCCATATGTGGAAATTAAACAAAATACCCCAACATTCTGCAAAATCCCTCATTATTGCAGGAAATGCCAGCTTTTGCATTTAGCTCTATTTATTAGTGAAAAATGCGTCCTTGCCACAATAATGCATTTCTGCAGTAAAAAAAAAATATATATATAGCATATTCGTGCACGGTGCAAACAGCTGCTCGCGTTCGAATAATTAACACTCTTCCTGAGCGCCAGCGTTAGGATTTTTTTAGCCGAATGAAGCCTCAAATAGGAAAAATTTGATTATGTAATCTGAAGTGTATCACTTAACAATCGTAAACAAAATTGGCTTAGGCAGTTTTGTAAAATGCTGTGATTTTTACAAAAGTGCTTGCAAAATATGTTAAAAAAAACTATAAACTGCCGTTCACCCTCTCTTTACTGGCTCTGTGCTGCCACTGAGCCAGTAAAGAGAGGGTGAGCAACAAGCCAGCATGCAGCATAGGTGTTAAATGCCTCTGCTGTCTGCCTTTGAAATGCAGCTAGCACTTCCTGAGCAGTTAGCCTGCCGCCTTACACTTATGTGTGCCTTGCTGACTAACCCCTTGCCTCCCATGTCTCCTATTGTTTTTTTTACCTTTTGTCAACCTTCTCTGCCACCACCCCATGCCACCCATCCCTTCACACCTACTGCCCTGCACGCATAAGTTGTCTGATATCAAATAGATCAGGTTTCATATTGTAATCTGCTCTCTTTGGTATCAGACACCCTCCAGTTCCAGGCTCTACTCTGCTGAAGACTGCCAAGTTACAGTCTGTGAAAGAGCACAGTCCCCAGCAATGACAGAGCACAAGCCTTTGGTATTTATGTGGCTGGCACATTCTTTGCTTGAAAACAATATGAGAGAGAGGGCTAGAGACACTCTCAGTCCCCCTGGGTTAAATGTATCAAACAAAAAGGGGTCCAATTGCAGGAGAAGCTAGGTGCCGAGCGGGTGCCAGGCGTTGCGGGCGGTGTGCCATTGTCGCCTCCACCCCCCTCCCGAGACCTATGGGGTGTGGATCTTTTAAAATACAAACTACACAGGTTCCTCATAACTGGGGTAAATCCCACAACTTGCGGTTTGTTTTTCTTGCACTTATTTATACACCATCATTCCAATTTTTAACTTTCACGTCCTCTGGTTAGGGTGGGCCTTAGCGTGCTCATACCGCCGAGGTACATGCAACACGGTCCTGAAAAATGCCCAGTAAATCATACACTTAGATGGGCAGAAACATGTCGACCCCACTATAAAGTGGAAACTTCCATCATAATCTATGGTAGTTCTCCCACACATATCTTTTAACCATGTCGAACTGACCAGTGAATAAAAAATGTTTCCGTTTGGTACAGTTTAGACATTTTTAAATCACTTTTTCACATCACTGTCACAACAACCAGTTCCGCAGTAATCTGGCTTTGTAGCACACCAGGGAGGCATTCGGCTTCTCCTGGTGGGCCCGATGATGAAGCATGTCTCCAACCAGGATGGTGAGTGAGGGCTTCCTAATAATCCCTAAGAGATCTCCAGTGTGTTCTTAGAAGGGATTCCTCTTCACAGTCTTTGCCTCAGTCTTCATACACAGACCTTTTTTGCGCATGGCACATTCTTTGCCCACTGCAAAAATACCGCAAATTTTGAGATTTCAAGCTGCAAATTTTGCTTTTTTTTGCCGCAAAATTCCCACTCAGTGCCGCAAAATCCTGGGGGGTCTGACTAAGGGGTATTTTTACTAAGAATTTACATGTTGTTTGTGTCACAAAAGTGCCAGAAAATCTTATTTTACCTAATTATTTTCCAGTGTAAAACCAGTTTTGTGCTGAAAAATCACTTGAAAGTAAAGCAAAGCAGTGCAGAACACTGCTTTGCATTACTAAGCGCCAGGGAAGCTTTCTATGGAACCACCCAAGGTTTTTGATAAAAAAACATAATTACTTAAAAACGTATACTTCCTGTACAAAACCTATGCTAGACTTATTGAGATACCTTTGCATTATGGTGCCAAGATTTGCAGTGGCGCATAGCAACACATTTCAGCACCGATGCTAGGGAGAGTGACACTTTTCTGTAAATACTTTGATCTCCTACTCTCTCCTTCTCAGGCGGTGGCTGCATTGTGTGGCATGATTATCTAGTAAATCTGGACCCAAGAGTCATATTTATCTACCAAGTGGGTATTCTCCTACTAATAAAAATGGGGGAACATTTAGAAGGGAATGGCGTCACTGGAACATTACTTTTTACAACGTTACAGTAGTGCTCTGCCCTGCACCATATTTACAAAGTGGTGTTAAGCCACCTTGCATGGCTAAACACTGCCTTTGTACATATGGTACCCTTTCAAGCAGATTTCTATGCGAAAGGGGCGCAATGGTTGTTGCTGTGTGTGTTCTTCTGCAACACCTATTGCTTTTTTAAGCTGCCCCAGGTTTACAAAGATCTGTAAATCTGAAGTAGAGCCAAAAGTACTATCATGAAACAGCAGGCATTAAATTGGCTCAACAAGGAGAAATACTTTTATTTCTCCTCATTTCTATTTTTTCTATGGGTTCTGTGTTCTGCAGCACACACAGAAAGAACGAATTTTTATATGCAGGAAGTTTTCCCTTTCTCATTGAATAATGGCGATTCGCTACTAGCAAAACACTGTTACTGATTGTTTAGGTGCAGAAAGGGACACCTTCCTACATATAAACAATCATCCCCTGCAATGCAGGCCCCCTTGCACTATGGTGCAAGGGTGTCTGTGTTATCACCAGGCAGCTATTCTTAGTGCCAGTGCAAGGGAAAACACAAGGGTGCACCATATTGTTGTAAATATCCCTGTGTTTTTTTAAATGGTGCAGTGCTGGGCAACAGCAATCACTGCATCATTGTCTTGTAGATATGCCTCATAGTTTGTGATGCAAAGCCCTATCTACTAACATTTGTAGATATGACTGTTCACATTAAGGGCCAGATGTATGACCATTCCATATTGTGAGTCGCAAATTGTGTCGTATTGCGACTCGCAATTTGCAACTCACAAAATGGAATGTACAACAGTACAACAAAAATGTGATGCATTCAAAAATGAAAAATGAAAATTTTCAGTTTCATTTTTTTAGGGTAGGCAGTGGTTTCGGGGACCTCTGCCTGTTCTTAAAAAAATAGTTTCTCACCAAATCACAAAGGTGAAGGGGTCCATTGGGGACCCCTTCCCTTTGATAGTAGCTTACTACCTACTTGAAGTAGGTGGCAAACTGTGAATGTTTTGCAACTGCTAATGCAGTCGCAAAACAATGGTACCCTTGGCTCACCCCTTCCTAATAGCGAGTCACAAACCCTATTTTCCGAGTCGATAATTGGTTACCAACTCGCAAAATAGGGTTTGTACATGGGCCAGACCAATTTTGCAGTCACAAGCAGGCAGATTTCCCATTTGAGACCGCAAAAAATGGGTCAAACATCTGGCCCTAAATGCCTATTTGTTGCTGGTGCAAAGTAGAAAAATATTTTTTTTCTCCAAACCTTTCCAGCTTTCCATTTGTGCTGCACTGAACAGCACACATGCAAAGTGTGAAACGTTTTAAAGTATGTCTGAGTGTGGTATTTTGTATTGGACCCTTCCTGTACAAAACCTATGTTTGACTTCTTGCTAACTAAAGTCATTAAAGGGTCACTCAGACCAGCAGGAATATGCGCAATGCTAGAAGCTGCAGTGAAAGCGGTTACATGTGAGGCTGATAAGGCCTACACAACTGAGGCAAAAACATTCACAGTAGATTCAACGCAATTAATGCATAGCCCTAGAAGAGTTTATATGTAACAATGCAAGGGGGGGGGAAGAGCATTTCTATCTACAGATGGACCGCTGCTGCTGTTCTCACTATGACTTTTTTGGATGCATGCTTGATGATAAAGTATCTGGCTTATTCATTCATAATCCTTAAATAGATGGGAAAACATATGTTGCCCTAGCACAGCACCACACATATTTAGCTCCCTTCTGAGGTAGGCTTATCAGCCTGTTGTTCTTTAATAAGGCCTTCATCCTCTGCCAATTGGTGTTTGGGATTTCCACCACCCACTGCACCAATATTGGTTGCCTAACGTCCCCCTGTCTGTAGTTGAGTTACTCTAACCATTTGGACTCTGCTCCATTCAGAGGTGCTGGTGGTGTTTGACCCTGCATGACTATCTGAAAGGGGCGCCTCTTCACTAGATATAATATCAGGTAGTGCTTCAACCTTTTGGGGCAGTATTATCCATTTTTCCCCAGGGGTGTAATGGGCATGTGCACCAGTTTTTTGTGCCCCCGGATCACAATGGTATTACAGAGTGGGCAGCAGATGGCTGTGTGTCTCCATCTGTAATACTGATGGAGAAGTGTGGCTCAATGGTTTGAGCGGCAGACCCTGATGCAGAGGTCTAGCCTGGGACCAGGGTTCAATTCCCGCCTCTGCGGGTCTCGGGCTCAATTTCCTCGGACCTGAAAATTCTCGCCTCGGTGCCTATTCTAATCATGGATCCCACTCTGCAACTCTGGGCAATAGTTTGCTTAATCTCCACAATGGCCCCAACAACGCTAGGATGCCTGGCTTCACCTTGGGGGTGCCCAGGAGTGGGCACTTCAAAGGGAAAAGCCAGGAAGGGTTCCACAGCGGTATGCGTACAAGCGCCAAGATGCCTCATGGGTGATTCGTGCGCTATAAAAGTACTACACATTTACATTTACATTTACATAGCGCTGGAACATATATTGCGCCAGAGCTATCATAAGCAGGCATTCCTTCATTTGCCTGGGGGCGTGGCCCCATGCAGATGAGAGAATCAATTTGCCTCTGCACCCACGCAATATTATGGACACATGTGCAGAGGCAAACAGACCCTTAGGAGGTGCACTGAAAGTGTGCCACAAAAAAGGTGGGATACTTTCAGTGCGCCTTATAAACACAGCCCTCTGGAGGGAAGAAAGGATTCCGCCCAGGCATCCACCTGCAGGCTGGTGCAATCACTCACTGCACTTGCCTGCAAGGGGATCTCTCTCCTCTCTTGAAAGTGTATGCATGTTGCTGCCTGCACTGTGAAACATGGAGCAGCTTTTGAACAGTTGCTTCCTATTTCGCTTGACTGCACTGCCCCAGGGCGGCACAAGTTCACAGCTGCCTTGGGAGCAATGCATTCTTAGTAATACGGCACACTGTCCCTGTTTGCACCCGGCGGATCTTTTAAAACAGGCAAAGTGTGCTGTGTTCGTAGTACAGCTCCTGTTATGCACTATTCAGCTTTTTGAGCTTATTCAGTGAAACAGTAGCAGAATATGAGCAATGAAGATTTCTGGAGGGATTTTAATACAAAGAGTAGTCGAAGAACTTTGTATATGACTGTATCTACTGAGCCAGGATGACCATTTCATCTTTGTTCAATTCTGCCACTTGGTTGTGGTGAGCTTCCTTGGTGCCGTCATTTGGGAGCCAAGTCCCGCCTAGGTGATCTAGCTTTTCTCACTGATGTTTTCATCAGTGGTATTGGCAGTGGCCGCCGGCACAGGTAAGCAGGGTAAGTTGATAGATGACAGAATAGGTATAGTTAAATAAATAAATGATACCTATTCTGTCATCTGTCAACTTCCCCCCTGCACGCCCCTCCCCGTTTCACCACGCTTACCCTTGCCAGCCCCGGTTGGGTGTTGGTACTTGATAGTTGCCTTCATATAAAAATATTGAGGGAGTCCTATGACTCCCTCTTTGTAGAGAAGTCCTGTGAGTTATTTTGTGGAAGTTCTGGTGATTGAGGTTTCCAAAGCTAACATCTCCTGGGGTTTCGTTTTGACCTTGGTTTTGACATCTCCTTGACATTATTATTGGAGACTATGGGCTAGATGTAGGTGGCTAAATACCGGTCGGTAAAGCCGAAATTCAGTAAATTTCAGCGTTACCGACCCGTATTTAGCCCTGTGCGATGTAGGTATTACCGAATGCCATCAGTAATAACGAATCGGTAAATTAAAGGGAAACAGTTACAGATTCCTTATTTACCGATCATTCAATACCAAAATTTCAAAATACCGAATCGGTAAAAAATCGGTAATGGGATGTAGCAAAATTTGGTAATACCGAACTTGTCCAAATTCGGTATTAAAGAATCGGTAAATACCGCTGACACAGAGCAGGTGATAATCAGGTGCAGTGCATAAAAACAGTCCCAAAATGCAACAGTGTGAACACAATGGCGGCCCTCTATGTCATAGCAAGGCGGCTACGTTTGCGAGCAGCAGGACTGAGGGTTTGGAGACGGGAAGAGCGTGTGTACAGACTGCGTGTCACACTGTTCCAAATGACAGAGCTAGAAATCAATGACAGGTACAGGCTACACCCACACACCATCCTTGACCTGATACGGTACCTGCAACCATACCTGGAGCATCAGACACCAAGGGCGTACGCAATAACAACCCATGTACAGGTACTCTGTTGCCTGCATCTCCTGGCATCAGGAAGTTACCAGAGTGTGATAGCCGCAGCAGGTGGTATGTCACAGAGCTGCCTGTCCCGTTTCTTCAACTCCTTTCTGGACGCCATGATGCAGAGAATGCATCACTACACACGTTTCCCCAGCACACAGGCAGAGCTGCAGCAGACCAAGCTGGATTTCTACCAAAAGGCACACTTCCCACATGTGATAGGCTGCATCGATGGGACTCACATACCAATCGTCCCACCTGCAGCTACAGAATACATATACCGCAACCGCAAATCGCCTCACTCCATCAACGTGCAGGTGCTATGTGATGCAAACTTCATCATTAATGACATTGTGGCCAAATTCCCAGGGAGTACCCACGACTCCTACAGATTCAGGAACAGTGGGATCTATACACGTCTGGCTGCTGGTAAATTCGGAGAAGGATACCTACTAGGTAAATCAAATTGACCCACCCTGATGTATACCTTGGATTAACATATTGGTGACCCAAATTAATGGCACTTTCTATCCCATTTAGGTGACAGCGCATATGCCCTCCCGTCATTCATACTAACTCCATACCTCAACCCATCCAACTCAAGGGAGAGGAGATACAATGTGGCACATAAAAGCACGTGCAACATTGTGGAGCGCACCTTTGGACTGCTAAAAAGCAGGTTCTGTTGCCTCCACAAAAGTGGAGGTGCACGTCAGTACCGCCCCATCATCTGCTGCAAAATATTATCAACATGTGCAATGCTGCATACCCTTGCCACAAAGAAAGGAACAGCAGTGGAACTAACTGACTCTGAGGACGAGGGTGAAGACAATCCACTGTCAGAGCCCTGTGCAGCTGGTGTGGCACCAGCACCGGATGGGAGACACAGACGGGCTGAGATAACACGCAACTATTTCTGAGTGAGTAAGGAGACAAAGCCAGTTACTGTTTTTGAATGATGGTGTTTAATGACCAGTGCCCACCACCAAGATATGAAACAGTCTCCATACACCCATGGGTTACATCACCCATAAATGTACAACCATGGCTGGCTCTATTTTTTGCGCCCACGCTCTGCACTGCCAGGTTCTTTGGCCCCACTGTCTGCACTACCAGTATGTTCCTGGGCAGCGCTGTGGCGTTCGCTACGCCTCCTGGTCTCGGTGGGAGAGGGCATAATGCTACTACGGCTATTAGCCTCCTCACTGTCACTCCCTCTCGGTTTGCAGCAGTTGAAGTGCTGAGGTCATTGTGACCATCCCCCTAGCCACATCCCGACTACAGTGTGCCATCTCCTCCTGCATGGCAATAGAGCGTCTGCACATGAGGGAGGTAGCAGTGGTCAGGCGGTTCACCGCCTTGGTGTATGCATTCAGTCTCTGCCTATCCCTGCACCTTGACAGGCGGTCCTCCTCAAACTTGCTGCAGAGCTGCCTCACAGCCAACGCCACGTTACTCATGCCCTCAGACATGGTGTTGTTAATTGTACTGATGCCCTTTTCGATGCGATGCATGTGCGCTTTCATGTGTGACATCTCCCGCTGCACTTACCGCATTGCTCTCCATTGCAGGCGCTTGACTTTCAGCATGTTGCCTTCCAACTCAGCGAACACACTGTCACCTTGGCCCGGGATTGGAAGACTGACTGCCCTTGCCCTGTGGCGTCTGGACGATGTGTGGACACGGCTCTGATGGGGACTCTGATCTTTCCCTGTTGCCGTCCTAAGCCACTGTTGACTGTTGGCCCCCTGTGCTCTCTTCCTCCGACACCTCCATCTGCTGGAGGGTGGCCACGGCATGCCTCCTGCCTGACTGTGGTGGTGGTGTTGATTGTGGCAGTGGTGATGGTGTTGTTGGTGAGGCTGCGTTGTCTTGAGCTGTGGTGATGGTGGGGATGGAGACGTTGTTGGTGGTGGTGATGGTGGGGTTGTGTGCCCTGCAGGCGACTGCTCCTCCTCCTGTTGTCTCCCCTCTGGCCTGGGTGCCTTCCCTCTGCTCCCCTCTGCTGCACTGCAAGATGTCTCGCCTGTAAAGAGAGAATGTAGATATACTCACTTATCTGGCAGCATTTGCATTGCATTAAACATTATGCCTGCCAATCACACTGACTGTCCACTGCCTGCTAATTGCTGTCACATGCCTTTGGGTTTGCTAGACTGACTGTTCTGAACATGTCTTACTTATGACTACATCTCCCATAATGCATTGCAGGTTATGAGTGAAACATGGACTGGAGTGGGAGTCCCTGTGCCTCTCTGGGGTTTGGGGTTGAGGAGGGGGTGCACAGCATGCTGTGCCTGAAGCTTACCTTGTTTGCTGGCAGCTCTGGCAGAGCTGTCTGTATCACCGATCCTGCTCACACTCCCCTGCTGGAGGGTGGACTCAACCATGAGCTCCAGGGCTGTTGGTGCAGGTGCTCTGCTCCTCCCTCCACCAGTTTTGCTAGCCTGCCTCTGCCTCACCGCCATCCTTGCCTTCGCAGTCTTCCTCAGGTCATACCACCTTTTCTTTATGTCCTCAATGGAGCGCTGGGTGACCCCAATGGCATTAATCTTGCTCTGAATCGCAAGCCAGATCTGTGTTTTCTGTGATTCTGGGACATGGAGGGACTGCTTCCCAAACAGCTTCTCATGGTCCTTGGTGACTTCTTCAATGAGGACCTCCAGCTCCTTTTCACTAAACTTCTGTTTTTGTTTTCTTTCACCTCCATCCTTCTGTCTCTCCTGGTTTGCCATTTTGCAAGTTTTTCTTTTTTTACAAAGAGAGGCTGTGTTGCTCCTGGCTCCGCTGCTCATCTATCTGCCTCACAGTCAGCTCCAGGTCAGTGCAGCTGCCTGGGTGTGACCACTAACTGTTTGGGAGGTAATTGGGATACACAGGATTGGCTGATTCAACAAATTCAGAATTTTTGAATTACCGAATCGATATTTACCGATTCGGTTTTGGATTCAGTATTTACGAATCGATATTGGGGTTTCGGTATTTCTTTTTTTCGAAACCTTCTGAATCGCTATTTTTTACCGAATTATACCGATTCGGTAATTTTTAACGAATCTTTACGTACATCGGAGATACCGATTCCTTAATACCGAATCAGTAAAATTCGGTAATAAGGAATCGGTATTTCACGTTTACCTACATCTAGCCCTATGTCTGCACCTGAGCTAGCCTAGGAGAGATTTTGCCTGAATTGATGAGGGTGAGATTCAGGCATGACTTACACTAGTTATGGTGGTCCAATGCAGAGGTGATGCTGTAGTGTTCTTTAACACCATCAATGCTACAGAGATTCATCCTCCATGCTGATGATCTATGAATCCCATTGTTCATGACGAGCTCAGCTCGTCATGAGCACACCAGCAGTGTACTGCATGACGAGCTGAGCTCGTCATGAGCATGGAAGGGGTTATAGGTGGCTGCCTGTACCTAGCTTGCAAATAATATTATTTCTAATGATTTACTTGATAGTTGGAATGATATTTGTGTTTGTATGTGTATACAGGTGATGGACTTCAACTTCGTGAATGGGTGTTGGTTATCATGTTGGAATTTGATCAGGTTTTTCATCCACCATGTTGAGTATGCCTGTCTACCAAAAACCCTCCTTCATTTGGCTCGGTGTTGCAGATGATTTTAACTTTTATTACTGAATGGTGCTTGGAAAGTTACTGCAATGGGTCTATCAGTATGCAACTTGTTTTCACACAATTCACTGAGCCATTTTACTTCTTTAGTTTCATGAGAGATCTTTGTACTGGCACAAAGTGGCAGCCCAATGTTGGTATATTTATGGCAGGTATCCTACTGTGGAAAAAGTAGGTATTGGGGTTGGAGCCATATGATATTATATAAACAGACCATTTATGCTAAATATTATCACTTCGAGCTGTATCTAGCACCATATTACATAACATATTGGAGTGCTATTTTGCTACATCTTTCTTTTAAAATGCAGAAGTGAACATAAGCAAAAACTGATAGGAACAATACAGGAAAACAACACTTGGTCTGACTGCACATAATGAATCATAATAATAAAATAAAACTAGGAAAACAAAAAAATCATGAATAACAAAATAGGTAAATGAAAAGTGAGTTCCTAGTGGTCAAGTATATAAAGTTTAAAACAGAAGGATGGGTGGTAGGGAGGGAAGGGAAAGTATTGGCAGGGGAGTTATGGGGCGGGATCACCCCATGGTGACACCGTGGGCATGCTTCACATACATTCAGGGCATGGAATGTAATACAGGGACACGGATGTGGCACCCCTGTCTAATCCCCCTAGAGATGTCACAGAAGGGCGATATACCCTAGCCCATACAGACCCTGTCTATCGGCCTAGTATATAAAAACCACACCCAGGCCATCCATGATGCCCTCAACTTCTTCTTAGTCATGACTGCAATGAGATGTTCCCGAATGACAGTGTCAAAAGCCTTTTCCAGATTCACTGCCAATAGGTATGAATCCACACTGGTCAGGATGGATCAGCATGTGCATGTGTAGTAAAAGATGCATAGCTAAGATTTTATTCAAACTTTTAAGGTCCATGTTCAACATGGATAAAGGGCAGTATGCCATGGTGGGTGCATCCTGCATAGCCATTTTGGGGAAATGGATGACCACCACATCCCACAGAGTTCTGCAGTGTTCAGGACCTTATTGTACATAGCTGTTAAACATGGGACCAGCGATTCTGCTCAGGGGTTTGGCCCAGTCGTCATAATCCTGTGTGGGTGTCAATCATTGATGCGGGTCTGAGGCCTAGCCTCACGCAGCGAGCGTCCAGCCAGGCCTGGACGCCACAGGCGATGAGGCGGATCCCTACCAAAATAGCCGGGAGCCATTCGGCTCTGCGTCGACATGCGCCTACCAAACAAGGCCGTGAAGAGAGAACGTCATCTCACACCCACCATGGATGACATTGTGGCTGACCCTAATGGCGCCAAGTGGTTCACCAAGCTCAACCTCAATGCCAGCTACCACCAGCTGGAGCTCCACCATGAAAGTAGGAACATCACAACCTTCTCCACTCATGTAGGGCTGCATCAGTATAAGAGACTGAGTTTCGGCGTCTCCTCTGCCACTGAGGTGTTCCAAAATGCAATAGGGAGACGGTCACGGGACTGCAGGGTGTAATAAATTTAAGCGACAACATCCTCGTGTTCTCCAAGACGCTAGAGCAGCACCACGTGCATCTAAGGGCCACCCTTCAATAACTCGCAGATACGGGCTTACTCTGCATAAAGCCAAGTGCTCATTCTATCAGGAGTCAGCGGATTTCTTCAACCACATCTTCTCTAGGGAAGGGCTGCGTGTTGACCCGAAGAAAACAGCAGCCATACGATCTGCCATGAGGCCCACGTCGCCCACCGTAGTCCAGAGTTTCCTCGTAATGGCCACATACTGTCGCAGGTTCATTCCCAATCTGGCGTCCCTCTTCGAACCACTCCTCAACCTCACAAAGTCTAGCCAGCCGTGGGGCTGGTCCGCAATCTGGCATTCCAGGCCCTCATCAATGACAAATTGATGGCATACTTTCACCCCCATTGGCGCACCAAAGTGGTGGTGGACACAAGCCCCGAAGGACTCGCGCGGTCCTGATAGAGGAGTCAGAGTCAAAGGAATGGGTCCCAACCGTGTACGCCAGCAGGGCGCTGACTGGAACGGAGATGCACTATGTGCAGATAGAATGCGAAACCCTGGCCATCAAATGGGCGTGCCATTATTTCCATCTCTATTTGTATGGACGCGTATTCCACGTGGTCACGGACCACAAGCCTCTCGTTCCCCTCTTCGCTGGCACATCTCGGCTTGCTACTCCCCGGTATCGAGAGGTGGGCAGTTCAGCTGCAGGCCTACCACTTTGAGGTTGTCTTCCGTCCGGGGGTCAACAACCCCGCTGATTTCCTGTCGTGGCACCCTGGTCCGCAATTGCTTTCCAAGACACTGTACGATGAAGACTGCACCGATGACTATGTTCGGATGGTCGCCCTCGAAGCATGCCCAGTTGCCCTCATACTAGAAGACATCAGGAAGGCGACTGAATCAGATGAGTGCTTTATCAAGGTCAAGACCAGGTTAGCCAACATTAAATGGTGTCACTTCCTCGATGGTTTTAGCTTCCTGACAGTGGACAACAGGTGTGGAAGGTTCAGAGAAAATTCAGTGAGGGTCTTCATGGAGTTGTGCTGCAAGGCACCACCCTTGTGATCCCGAGGAGCCTTCAAGAGAAAATGGTCCATTTGGCACACCAGGGGCATCAAAGGATATCAAAGACTAAGGACAGGCTGTGAATCAAGGTCTGGTTGCCGGACATGGACGCCATGTTCGAGGAGGTCATGCGCACATGCCACGCTTGCAACATCACGGTAGGTGACCCTGCACCCCATCCGGTGATCATGGAAGACCCATGCCCAGAGCCCTGGACCAAAGTGAGCCTCAACTTTGGGTCATTTCCTGATGGACGGAGCTCTCTGGTTCACGTCAACTCTCATTTAAAATTCCCGGTGGTGGAAATAGTGGCATCAACAGCTTTTCAACACGTCAAGACAGCACTTGAGCATATCTTCACCATGATGGGACTGGCCCACCGGTTCAGGGAAGAGAGTTCCAAGAGTACCTGGCCTCGCAGGCCATTCGGCACTGCAAAATCAGGCCACAGTGGATCCAGGCAAACAGCGAGGTGGAACAGTTCATGCGTACGATGAACAGAGCCCTCAGAATCGGAGTGGAGAGGGGGTAGGATGTTGAGCAGTGCCTTCAGCAATTCCTCAGTGCCTATAATCAGACCCCACACTGCACCACCCAGTGTGCGGCGGCTCACCTTGTGTTCCTAAAGGCGCCGAGGGCCGCGGACCCCTCATGGAGTCCCCCAGCATTGGATCAAGAAGCAGCCCAGGCCTGGAGAAAAGTGACAAATGACAAGGTGAGCCAAGATCGCAGGGCACAGCCGACGAAATCCGATTTGGTGACAGAGTCATTGTGAAGGACCGATACCTGGGCTGGAAGTATTGCACCCCGTATAATGCGGAAGTGTGGGAGGTCATCAATGTGCACGACACCATGGTAGTGGCCATGCGAGGTACTCGTGTAGTCACAAGTAATACTTTGCGGCTTAAGAGAGTTGTGAGCGTGCCGCTGTTAACAGACAGTGCCACGGAGGACCCGGAGGAAGGAGAATGAGCGATCGCAAAGAACACTCTTGTCAGCAGCCCAGGGCCGCTACCATGCCAAGCCGGAGAATTGAGGACTGTAGAAGAACAGCAGAACTCTGGTGCTGCGTCCCCCGAGTCTGAGGGAGATACAGAGAGGTCTGGGGTGGAGAAGAAATCCCGGAGCCAGAAGTATGGTCTCCGGCCGAACCCAGCCCTCAGCCAGAGACTTAAAGACTTTGCGTAGTGCATAAAGAGAGACTGAAAATATCAATGAAAAGGGTCTTTGTATCTAAAAGATTGGAGGGATGTAGTGACGGCACAACCCGGCCCGTTCACCCATGGCTAGCATGCACGCACGCACTCCGATGGCGGGCTCGCTCAAGGGTTTAAATAAAGGGCCGCAAGACCGCTTGAGGTCTTGGCCCAGTAGTCATAATCCTGTGTGTGTGTCAATCATTGGTGCGGATCTGAGTCTGAGGTCTAGCCTTGCGCAGCGAGTGTCCAGCCAGGCTGGATGCTACAGGGGGCTCAATGTGTACTTGCAGGTGCCCTTGTATCACCCAGGCCCAAGTGCATGGTTGATTTCCCACCGCCTCGAGGCCCCAGCACTTCATCTCAGGGTTGCTGCCACCAGAGGTGCGTCACTGCAGCTCCACATTGAGCCATCGTCAGGTGGAGGGGCATTGCACCAGTGGACTTCGCTATTCAGAAGTACTTCCAGGAGGGAGCAGTGTGGCTTCCAGGCCCGATCAGGCTCCCGGACTAGCCGCCACAACCCGGCTCTGGCCTCCAGGACCAAAGTCATCAGGTGCTCTCACAGTAAGCTCTACAGGGTGCATTTTCCTGCTAGCCCCCATTCACGATTCAGGAATAGATGAAAGCTTCATAAAGCACCAGGATGGCATAGCAGTGTGGAGTGAGGGAGCTTCCATCTAGCACGTTTGCTCCGCCATCTTGCGTAGCTGTGTCCCTTTGCTACATCTCTTTATGTAGCTACGAGGGCAGTTCAACCGCAGAGTCAAATCACCCGAGACTTGAGGGGTTGACTCAGAAGTTCTGTACATTTATAACAGTATACGTATTCCAGGTTACAGCATTAAAAGCAAGAAGAGTTAAAAATGGATTTGAAGAGGAAACGATCGGAGAAGACAGCTTTATCAAATTGGAAGGGAAGCTAGCCCTCGCCTGCTGAGACAGGAGACTAGGATTTAAAGATTATCAGCACCTGGCTACTACATCCCGAAATGTCTAAATTTGAGCTCAGCAGTCAACCTACATTAGATCTAAACTAACTCCTAATGTCTGACCTAAGTTGCAGATGTTCGACATTATTCTCAGTAGGAGTGTCTCTTAATTGGGTTTTAAGGATAGATACAACATAAAAAAAAACAAGTCAGAGCAAAATGATCTTTAATTTAAAACACAATTACATGTGAAAATGTATTTATTCATTAGGTAGATGCATTTCGAAAACAACACGTATCCGGAGCCTGAGATACCAATTTGTTTTCATTGTCCTTGGGTAATAGTGATGTGACATGTCAAATATGAAAATGCCAAGAAAGAATCAGTGGCAGGCAACTGTTTAAAGAGGGCAAAGAATTCGAAAAGGCACATGGAACAAATGGCTATTATCCATTAAGCTCATCAAAAACGTTGAACATAAAGTTGTTAAAAGAGATATGCAAATGTAGATTTCCATGGTATCTTTTCTTATCACTACATCAATAATCCAAAGCGCTTATTCTTTGAATTTCGGAAACACTTCTTTATCGGACCAAGAAGTGCTTCACAGCAAATTAAGCTAAATGCTTCACACCTCATCATCGCATTGATTACACAGCATGTAGGAAGGCGCAGCGCCTATCGATTAACCTCAACTCAATTTTGTGCATTCCAAGAAAACCTTTGAGAGGAAGCTCTTGGCTTGCACAGTGGACAGACTAGTTAGGCAGAAATGTCAGCGGGATAGTGACGACTCAGGTGATCAATCGAGCAGGGGATGAGGAGGGGCAGTTTCACGATTCATAGAACGGAATCGTGGGGGAAGATCTTTACTGTTTCTTTCAGAAACCACACTACCTTTCGTTTAGTATTTAGTAGTCAATTTAGACAGGTTTTAAAAGGCAGCCATTTCAACTATTACAAAACTAAAACAGAATCAGTGTACAATTTCAATAAACCATTAAGATCTTTAACCATTGATAACATGCGTGGTTGTCCACGCAAGTTTTAATTCTTTTGCACTATTATATAAAGCAAACTGGACTCGAAGGCAAGGGAGCGCTCTACATAAGCACCAGTTCCATTACAGAAGGACACATTCATTATTTGTTGTTTATGGTCTGGCTTGCCACGCATCTACCGCAACAAAATTAAAGGTGAGAATTACTAGCAGAAATTGGGAGCCATGTGTTGTGTATGTTTTGATTGGACAGGAGATGCGTGCTTCCACAAAAAAGTGCTTGTTCTCCACACAGCTGTAATTATTTTGTTTATTTATCCAGCTGCCTGGGGTTTGATTTTTCAGGTGCACAAACATGAACTTGTAATGCTGTTTAAGTGTCTTAGTATCTAGATAATTTATGGTGATTTTTTTCTGAGAGCAGCATAGATGAGAGGAGGGCAGTCCTTAGACTTCATGGGCCCTCATTTATGAAAAGTGACGCATCATTGCGCAGGCGCAGGGATGCGCCACAATTCCTTACGACGCGCTGCGTCAGAAGTTTGCGACGCGGATGCGTCACATTAATGGAATGGCGCATCATGTCGCAAGTGATGCCGTAAGCCGGAAAATAGACACGCAGACGCTGGCGTCCTGACGTACCGGAAAGTCACGCAAGTGCGGGAAAAGTGCCGTAAGTCGCAATCGCGGAACTGACGTAAGCTTACGCATCGCTGCGTCACATTTACGTTGCGTCACAATCCGGAAAACGCCAAAAATACACGCATCCATCTCCTAATTCTCCCGCAAATGGAAAAAATTGTTACCATGGAGCCTGAAGGACAGAGCAGCAGCCAAGGGAACCTTCCACATGGCAGCCAGGATGTCCAGCCACATGGCACCCAGGATGCGCAGCCTGAAACACAGGGAGAAACCCATGTCAAGAGGAAGAGGAAAATTAATTTTAGTGCTGAGGAGAACAACATACTCATAAATGAGGTCACAGACCACCAGCACCAGCTCTTTGCTAGTTCCAAGTTGCCACTATCAAAAAAAGAGGCAATTTGGCTGTCCATATTGGCAAAGGTCAACTGTGTGGCCCAATCTAAGAGGACAGTCATTGACCTGAAGAAACGGTGGAACGACATAAAGCGCCGGACTAAAGAGAAAATGGCAAAAAACCGCAAAGAAGCAGCGGCGACAGGAGGAGGCAGCCCATTACAACAGGAAGAGCTGGATGACCTTGAGGAGCGGGTTGCGGCGATCATCCCAGACGAGTTGGTGGTTGGCATTCCAGGACAGGACAGTGCAGAGCATGAGGAACCGCAAGACACACAGGGTAAGTCCCTACAAGGGGAAATGTGCAAAGAAGGTAACGTTGTGCAGTCCATAAAGTAAGGTAGCCGGCTCAATTACAGACGTGTAGTGGAAAGAGTAGTCATGCAATGTCATGAACTGTGAAGGGTCTACAAAAAGTAATGTACCAGGGACATGCACATGTCACATTTGGTAAACACCTACCCCTGTCAAAGTAATAACATATTTACTAAGTGAAGTCCCAGCCCACTGCTGCACCTGACAAGTGCCACACGCAGGTGCAAATATCCAACTACCCTCATGAAATACCATGATGTCATTTTGATCATGTAGTGGTGTCACAATGTGCCACACCCACAATAATAGGCCACAGACAGCCATGTAACATAGTACAACATATCATGTCATTGCACCATTCCCACATTAAAGTGTGAGAAAGCGCAATTCCAGGGCTGTTGCTGGGGGTGTACCCACAAACATCCATGTCCAATTGAGAATGTCCAATAGCAAAGTCAAACTGTAACAATGACGCTGTGCCACAAATCTATGCATCCACAGGGTCTGTGTAAGGCATGCACAACCTCAAGAAATACAAACTGTTCCCTCTCGGATATACCCAACATATAGCTTTTGCATGCAAGTGGACACATAGAAAGCGGAAAAATATGTAGATGACTGCATCATGCAGGAATGTGTCCCTTCCATGCACACAAACACTGATCCCCTGCACCGCTGGACCCCCTGCAACATGGTGTAAGTTTGCCTGGGTCGGCGCATGCCAAGCATTGTGCACCTGTGTCGTTGTGAAGGACAGGTGACACCAATAAAGAGACCCTACTCATAGTCACCCCATGCAGGCCCAAAATCTGTCATTGTACTACTTTGTGCATGATGGTTTCAGCCACATCATCTGCATATGTAAGGGAAAGTACTCATGAATGTTACTCAGCATGCGAAGCCCTGTGCCATATTACACAAGCATCATGTATAACGTATGCATGGTGGGTCTGCACATCCAAATAAAAATATCAGTAGTGGTGATGTGCAATCATTACAAATTTTTTTAATACATTAGCATCTCGCAATTGTGTCAGTACCTCACACCTGCATCATGGTAGGTATAGGGGTGAGGCAGTTCCACTGGGAGAGGCCTGCACCAAGGTAACATTTACTTGAATGATGCTCCTCACATGAATGCATGACTTAAGCACTGACCAGCTACGTCTGGATGAATGACGTATATAACATGAATAACAACATGTAGTGACATGCAGTGAATACAGCACATCTATGTTGTCATGACTTTGGGGAAAACATAAGTGTACCAATGGTGTTCTTGCAGTGAAAGAACATCCAACATCAATAGTTTGCAGGAATGTGCACCATCTCACCAAAGGCCTCCATTCATGATCTGTACCTATGCATGCACTGCAGCACACCTATATTGCAAGGTGCGCAGTGCAGATGATAAACATCCAGCAAATATGCACCATAGTTAATTATACAAATGGATCATCAGCGAGTCTGCAGCACTGTGGGCCTTATTGATGAAGGCCTTGCGCCTCCGGTGCGCCACTTTTAAAAATGGAAAAAGTGACGCACCAGCGGCACAAGTCCTTCAGAAATGAGGCCCCTGAAATGTAAAACACATACATGGACGCAATGAGGGAGTACCACAAAAAAATAGTCTACGATAATGCCAAGTCCTGCAAACTCGTCAAGGTCCTGCATGAATAAAACAACCTATGATGCAAAGCTACAGACATCACCCTGGCACTACAGACCGGTGATAAGTGTCCAACAAAGTTCACCATAAAGTAAAAAATGTCACTACAACAACTTTGCTGTACACAGGAGATGCCACAGGCAGCACCACGCAAACCTCTTCCAACACAACAGCCATACTACCATACCCACCGGGACACCATTCAAAGCTCAATGCACCCCCTCCAACATGAGATACAGCCACCTGTGGGATCACTACAGCCCTGTCCTCATCACATCAACAACAGCACCAAGATCACCCTATTCACAGCCACAGGTGACATCTGCACCCTCCGGGACCAAGAGCTGTGAGTGTGCTCCGACACAGACTAACAGCACACAGATTTGCTACACTACATGAAGCAGGATTCCAAGGAACAACGCTTAACTGGGTCACTCATCCCAGCAAGAGGTCCAAGGATCCGACTGACAACCTTCGTCTACATAATCATGTCATTCCAATGCAGAATGCAAGAGGGACCATCTATGTGTCTGACCCTTGTCAACATCAACAGGGCTGCCTCAGCGCCATTTGAAAACAAACACAGCCTCAACATTGTATCCATTGCTGATGACAGACAGGTCATACTCTCTCACACCTAAGACTACACCAACCAAACACTTGAAATACATTGTGGAATGCATTACGTTGCAGTCTGCATGAACCACAGCTGCTTGAAAAAAAATTCAGAGATTACAGAAGTCTGTGTCCTTGGAACAACTCTTTCTGCATGTAAAAACACCTGTTGGATCTCCCACTCTGATGGGAAGGGGATGCGGCTACCGCTCAAAGAGACAGCTCTTGATGAGTCTTCTGAATGGGAGTAGGTCCTGGGTCTGCCGTAGGTGGGCCAGGAGGGTGTGCAAGGTTTTGGCGGCGAGGTAGGACAAGGATCTGCTGCTTGAGGTTGGTCATAGGATGCGGTGGACAGTGGTGAGGGGGAGGCTGGTGGAGTGGACCTGGCGTGTGGGGGTGTAGAAGCTGAGTCTGCTGTACAGGTAGGCTGCTCCGGGCCACTGGAGTGTATTGTGCGTCTGGGTCTGGAGCTTGAAGCTAATCTACTTGCTGATGGGGAACCAGTGTAGGTCTCACATTTGGGGGAAGATGTTGCTGCGGTGTGGGACGTTGACAATCAATGAGACGTAAGTGTATTGGATGCGTTGCAGTACTTGTAGGTGTTTGTCAGGGAATCCTCAGTACAGTGAGTTGCGGTAGTCCAGTCCGCTGCTGCTCAGCGCCTGCGTCACACTAATGTCAGTCTGGGGTGGGGATCCACTTGTAGATCCAGCATAGCATGTGGAGGCAGTTGTAGCATGAGGAGGACATGGCGTCGACCTGCTCAGACATGGAGAGGGAGGAGTACTGGATGTATAGTAAGTAGCGTGCATGGTCAGTGGGTGTTGTTGCTGTTCCCAGTGTGGTTGCCCACCAGGAGTCGTCCCAGGCTCAGGGTGTGGGTCCAAGGATGAGGACCTGTGTCATGTCCAAGTACAGTTTCAGACTGCTGCTCCTCATCCACTTGGTGAGGGAATTCTGTCCCTCGTGGAGGTTTGTTGAGGGTGTGTGTGGGCCCCTGGTGATGGAGAGGATGAGCTGGGTGTTGTTGGTGTAGGAGATGATGTAGAGGCTGTGATGGCGGCCCACGTGTACGAGGGGGACATGTACATGTTGAACAGTGTTGTGCTGAGGGATGACCCCTGGGGTACACCGCAGATGATGTTGATGGCGTCCCATTTGATGGATGGGATTTGGAGACTCTGGACGCTCTGGGTTCTGCGGGAGAGAAAGGACGTGGTTCAGTCTAGGGCCTTCAATTGGAATCATGATTCTCGGAGGTGTGTCTTCAGAGTGTGATGGCATACCGTGTCAAAGGCGGTTGACCGGTCCAGGAGGAAAAGGGCTGCTGACTTGGTGCTGGCTAATTGGTGCATGATGTTGTCTGTGCCGGACATGTGGACTGTCTTGCTGCTGTATGTACGTATGAATCCGGACTGGGACGGGTGAAACATGTAGGGGTCTACCAGCCCGCGGCCCAATAGCATGTACATCATTACCTAGATGACCTTCGTTGGGAACGTGAGCAGGGAGGTGGGCGGTGAGTCCCCGAGGGCCTTGGGGTGTGCCTTGTGCGTCTTGAGGAGGGCATTGCTTGTGGCGTGCCTCTATATTTCATGGAATGTTGCTGCATTGAAGAAGATGTAGATGAACTTGTGGAGTTGTGGTATGATCGCTTCCTCTGCATTTTTACAATAAGTGGTGTGGTGATGGTACTGGTGGTGATCCAGAGTGTACGGAGTTCATGACCTTGTGTGTTGCGTCCTTGTCGACGTAGTACCAGGATGTGCTGCGGTTGGGGCTGGTGGTCCTCGCTGGGGAGGTGGAGTCTGGCATAGTTGTTGTGGATGTGGTGGTGAACCTGTCGTCGATGGCACTAAACGTGCGCTGTGAGAAGATGGACAGTGAGTCCCACACTTCTTGTGATGGTGGGATGTTGACAACGTTTGCGCATGGGTTTCTCTGTTCAATAACGATGCAGAAGACATCATTGCTGTTGTGTGCATTGGTATCCAGAAAGGTTTGGAAGGAGGAGCTCTTTGCCAATCTGTTGAGGTGGTGATGTATACACGTGGCGTCCTTGTGGACTGTGTGGTTGTGCAGTGTGTGTCCATGGAGCCATGTTCACTCCATCTTCCGGCATGTGCGTTGGTAGGCCTGGAGGTAGTCGGTGAACCGGGTGGCTCTGCTGCAGGCGTGGCTGTTGGAGGGCAACGTGAGTGGGGCAAAGGTGTTGGTGCAGTCCTACATACACTGTCATAGTGTATTGGGCACTGGCGACTGGGTTGGTGGGGTTGTAGTTCGGGCCCTGGCTGAGGGGTGTGACCAGCTGGTCTACGTTTACTTCTACCCAGCATTGGTGAGGCAGCAGTTGTCTGCAGTGGTGTGTGGTTGATGAATAGAAGGTAAAAATGATGCTGCGTTGGTCGGTCGAGTGCAGGTCAGTGGTGTGGTTGGAGGTGATGTGGGTGCCTGTTGAGAAGACGGGGTCCAGCTTGTGGCTGGCGGCGTGGGTTTGGTCCAGAGTAGTCTGCAGCCGGGTCTGGTGAGGTCGTTGATCAGTATGGTGGAGTTGTCGTCGTTGTTGTCCTTGAGGTGTAAGGTCAGGTCCCACAGGATGATGTGGTGCGTGGAGGGGAGTGTGTGGGTGCTGGGGAGGTCATTGATGGAGCAGCATAACTGAGCACAGGGTTGGTGTGCTGTACACGAGGGTCCTCTGAAGGTGGTGTTGGGTGTCGGTGTGGATGTGTATGTGCAGGTGGTTGGCGGTGTTGATGGTGTTGTCTGCATGGGTGCCGACCTTGAGGGTGGACTTGTGGTCGATGGTGACCCATACACAAAATCAGTCAGCGCAATCCCTGCGGTTCAACTTCTAGCTGTCTGGGATGTCTATGGTGATGTTGGTTGCAGAGGAGTAGTCCCACCAGGTCAAGTTTAATGATCACACATCTGGGGCGGAGGTGTCAAGCACATCCCAGAGCCACATGGGCTGTGTTCATGTGGAGTGGGTGTTGTGGATAATGCATCAGAGGTGGTTGGGTCCACTCCATGGGGGTTTGGTGGTTCACTTGCATGTGAAGCTGCATGTGCGGCAGGAGAAGGGTCCCGTGTGTATGTTATTGTGGTGGTCTGGAAGCAACTGTTGTGTAGGATGGCATTGAGTGCATGGAGGGTACCGGCGTAGTACTTGAGTCTGGTGTAGTGGCGTTAGTGGCCACAAGGGGTCCTGGCACTGGGCATGGTCCAGGCGCAGATGGCTGCAGACTGGCTTGCTTAAGGTGTGTCTCTGGTGCGCAAGTAGCACAGTCGAGCACAGTTTGGGACATATGGGGATGTGGGAGGGAGGAGCAGCTGGTAGGCGGGAGCAGCAAGTGTGCATGGGGTGGTGGAACAGTGGCACTGAAACCAAAATGGTGTGCAAACAGGGTGTAAAATAGTTGTAATGAGGCCACTAATGGGACACTAATATGGTGGTACTGCACACCTGCCAGTGTGTACTCAGCAGCGGCAGCAGGGGCACACAGGGGGAGCTGGGTGTAGGTTGAGCAACATACCAGGAGCAATCTGTATTATCAAAATGTAACGTAATTAGCATGAAGACACAGGAAATGGTCCACACACAAACAACACAGCTGTGATGGCTATGACAGGTGGGATGATGGGAGATGGTAAGAAAGCCATGTCCCCAATCCTCAGTAATTGTGGCCTGATACCTGTTGCACATATATAGAGTGCAAAAAGCCACTTGGACTTGCTACTGTGCTGGAATGTGTCCCCAATATACACCAACAAAACAGACATCAGGACATGCACTCAAGTTGAATGTTGCAAGTGTGCAAGCACTGTGTGGCCATGTGCCATGTTTTTGGACAAAAATTTTGAATCCATCAAATGATTCATGCCATGTCATTTTAGGTAACATGAGTGATGATGTGTAGCTTTAACTTTGACATGTTGACACACATCAAACTCAAAAAGGGTAGATGACTCAGAATTGTGCATCTGTACACCATATGTCAGACATGATCATAAACATACATCTATTTTTTATTTCAGAGCATGGCACACATCCTCATGAGCAGGAACAAATGTTTGAATCCGATGATGACGGCGTGGAAAATGTACCAAGTGTGGACACAGACGTCATCCAGGACCTCTTACTATCAATACAAACTCCCTCTCCCCGCACCAGAAGGCAAACCAGCACAGTGGGATCTCCGCTTGCCCAACCTGGAAGCACTCCTATGCCACCTCCCACAACATCTCTGCCTCACCACTCGCCAAACACGCTGAATTCCTTTGAACAACGTGTCGTGGATGTACAGGGGCAGTTGGCACAGGAGGTGCGTAAAGGCATTGAGAGGATGGCAGGCACCCTAGAGGGAGTGCTCCGTTGCCTATCATCCAATAGTGGCAGTGCGGAAACTGGTAGCAGCAATGATGCACCACCACGTACTTTGTTTCACGCCATGAATGAGATATCAGAGGTCATGCAGCAGAGGCACAGACAAATGCCTAACACAAGTGGCAGTCTTGAAGTGGCCAACAGGCTGAGGGAAATTCAGGACACCCTTAAAGAAATGAATGCAAAACAGGATGCCTACCTGACCAAATTGGCTAACTACCAACGTGATGTAACAGCTGTGCTTGAAAATCAACAACTCATGCTCAGTGCATTCATGCGGTACCTGATGGGCATTGAACATGATGCTGGTACAATCCCATCAACATCTGCAGCCCCTGATGTGTCTATGCCTCCCGTGTCAACTGCACCACTGATTCCACCATCAGCTGTGACAACAAACACATCTGATGAAGAAGAGTCTGAAGATTGTCCAGTCCTCCGCAGAACCATGCGTTAGCATGACATATTGTACATGGACAATACATATACATTGTCTGATGCACATAATACTGACATTCTACCACAGTAATGATGAACAACAAATTACTGCTAGCCAATGGATGTACTATTAATTATCTGTGGCCTCCCTCCATGAGGTGAACATATGATGTTGACACTCCCGTCTCACACAATAAAAACACTACTCACTCATGCATGTCTCAAATGTCATGTTGATGTATGGACTGTGCATGTACAAACTCAACCCTACTGTATGTGTCCCTTGATCAGAATAGTCCTGTCATACCTTGCTAATTGCTAACTTGTGTCACTTACATAAATGTGCACCCACAACATGCAATGTCCAACTGGCAACGTTCATAAAGTGACTAGTAACGTGTGTACAACAGCATTGCTAATGTGCAACATTACGAATGATGACTTTAGTTCGAATGAGTAACAGTACAACTTTGTACAAGGAGGGGGTGACTGGGAACATCAGATATGCTTGCACGCTACCATGATTGTGGGTCAGTCCAAGGTGTATGTATGTGATGATGAAATATCTGACATACCACATGTATGTATGAAAGGAAAACATCAGCAGGTGGCTGGCATCAAAGGCACATCCTAACGTAAGATGAGTAGCACACAATTTTATTAACTTAAGCATGGGAATAGGGACATGCTTCACACCAGTGATTGAAACAACATCACTCAACACTCACATGGTGTCTCATGTATGAAGTCCTACAAAAAATTCAGTGCTGCTGCAAAGACTGTGGCCCTCATGCCTCAATGCCTTTGATACACACTTGGTACAGTCTCCTACCACTAGATCATCAAAGTGAATGTCAACTTAGATGAACATAAGCAAGGCATACCACACAACACCTTAGCCCAAGTAAGCCACACTACACACCATCCTCTGGTGTCCACATGTCTACATGTTTCACATCACAAACACCGTGATGGACATACTTTAAGGAGCACCCACACACCCCTGCCCACAGCACATCTTCCACAGGGCTGAATCCCCCATAGCACACAAACAGTGACAGTACATGGCCTCCACCATTGGAACATGCACCTCCACAGTAATAGCAAATGCTGAGAGCTACATGACATTAGCAGTTACACCCCTGCTGACCAAATAGATGTCAAGACCCACAGGCACATCTTTCCACACACATATGCAGTCAAAATCATCAACCAGAGGGTCATCATGCACCCAGTGATGTTCATAAGAACATAGAGCATCCCCAATCCTCCGCCATGACAAACAACAGCATCCAGAGGTCCCTCCTACATGCCACAACAACATCCACACAATCCTCATAGTAGGTCACACTGGCACTCCATATACACAATACATCGCATCATTGCAAGAAACAATGTTCCACAACACACTAGCAGTTAGACTCCACTATGGCATGAGGCAAGGTAATACACCACACTGGAATGTCTCCACCCTTGCAGACCGGAGCAGATGATTCAGCCTAATACATTTCACAGCACAACACACAGAGTACTGATGCTGAGATCCTCAGGGACTGTCCCTCAGTACCTTTGTCTGCTATGTCTACATGGCTCCGCTTGCTGAGGGCATCAGTGAACATGGACTCTGCATAGTACCCTACGCCTAATACACCCAGCTCTGCCTCTCCCTCACCAAGGTACCCAACATCACAGGACACGACTAACCACAATGGATGCGAGATGTGCCAACAAGTATGTGCCTCAGCTGGACAAATCTCCATTTGTTGTCAAAAAAGTCATCATAATCCCAAGAACCACTACCACATGGAACTATACCTGGGGGTACCCTGGGCTGGATAAACAGTTCTGCACTCATATGTGCCACACAAACTATACATTGTACAGAACACATCCCTCACCCCGTCATTACGGATAATAGCAGTATCCTCACCATACTTCTTCACCCTCTGCTAACTCTGCAAGTGCATCACAATTATTGCCAACTGATGCATTGATTGTATCTGCCACACACCCATCATCATCAGCCTGTGCAATGTGAAAGCCCTCAATAACATTATCAAAAATACCCTCAGTACAAAAAAGATGAATGTCCAGACAACCGTAGGTAGACGTTCCCTGTGGCTCACATGATAATACCACTTCCGCCTGCACATACAGGAGCTCTACTGCATCCACACCCATACAGATATACTGACACTCAAGGAGCTCACACACACCTACACAGTCAGCCAGAACCCTGGGCCAGCAAACCTCTACCAATGAATCTGCTTCTAGGCCCACAAGACATACGTCTGCAATACAGACCTATCCATGGTCACATTTCCCTGCATCTACATAGCGAGGCTGTAAACCAGCTTTCTTTTCCACTTGCAGGAAAGACGTGGGTCATACTGGCCCTCAGCATTGGGAAACACTGCAAACATTGAGGTACAGTCTCAATACCAGGTGGTCCAATAAATGACAGCCCTTGTGCCATCTGACAATCACTTGTTGTGACGTTGTGTGACGCCTAACCCTGCCTAATAGTCATCATCCATCACCAAGATGTGATGAATGATTAACTGAGAGGTGTCCTTTCCTGTACAAGTCTGATGTTCACTGCAAGGCAGACACACTTGCCCCATTGTGCAAAGGTGACTGCGTTAGCGATGAACAGGACATTGTGCAACAGTGCTGGTGAGAACAACAGGACTGCGCAGTAACTAGCAGATACGGCGCGGTCCTGCACTTAATCCTGCAAAAGGGTAGCGCTACAGGAAGGCCTGCTGTGCTCCACTACGGAAAAACGTCATGAAAGAGGTCCCAGTATCTTTACACATGATTGTTGATCACATGGCCTCACCTGAGACACATTACCTAAAGTCCCTCAAGGGTGAGTATTGGCCTGTATGATTTTGTGATAGTGTAATGAACATTTGGCTTACAATAGCTAACATGTAACGGTAATCTCAGATAAGAGATCATTGTTGACATTCCTTGGCCAGCAAGGGTAAGGCTCACCCAGGGCTGATTTCTCTACTTCATATGCCTACAAGTACAACTTATTGTAATTGAAACAGATATTTTATTAACAAAAATTGTTCAGAGTATTTAAATGTTATGCTAAACTACACTACACTATACAAAAATATTTATAAAATCCTACACTAATCTAATCTAATGCACTAACATCTACACTTATCTTGTCTAACTGTTCCTATACCTACCTCACACATACTACACAACACACAGATGACCCCCCACCCCCTATTCAACAATCACACATCAGGCATACATACACTTAATCTAAACACATACTAATTAACCTACCTAACTAAACAATGATATATATATATTTTTTTTTAAACATTTTTATATTTACATCTAAAAATACATTTAACATACACTATACATCAACCCCCACCCACTCCTAATAACTTAACACTTATCCTAACACTATTCCTAAGTACTACAACTATCCTAAATACTATCTAACTATTTTAAAAATATAAACAATAACAACTTCGTAACTTGACATGTCATGGACAACGACCACAGTTGTTAACTCTGTGTTCATTCCTGCTCGTCCATTTGTTCAATGGTGGCCTTCATGTCGGCAACCATGGACAGCAGGGTGGCCAGCTGCAGTTGCATGCCCGCAACCTTCAATGTCAGTTCTTTTTGGCCTTTTTCAAAAATTTCCATTTGGCCCTCAATCTTGTTAATTTTGGCCATCAGGAGCACACCGTCGATCTCAGGGGGAGCTGCTGTGGTGGGTTGCGATTTTGTAGCAGTGGTTATCACTGGGGTCATATCCGAGGGATGTCCAGAAGTGGATTGAGTAGCAGATCCTGAACCAAGACCAGCTGGGGGTGCAACCAAACCAGATGTTGATGGTGCTGATGTCTGAATGCCTGAGGGTCCACTCTGTGTAGGAGATACAGTGTCCATCTGGGGATGTTGATCTTCACATGATCCAGTTGGTTGTCCGGAGTGCACGCGTGAGATTTTAGCCTTTTCCTTCCGGCTCCGCGTGTTGGATGGTGGAGTGGGAGTTGGTGATCTCCATGCTCCATCAGCACGTGAGTGCTCATGTCGGCGTCCCATCTGCCTGAATGAACGACCAACATTCCGTATGTGGCGGTATCTCTCTAGACGGATGCGATATTGCCTCTCCTCATCTTGTGTCATGTTTTCTGTAATGGAGCAATGACATCCACATCAGTCTGCACTAACACATTGACACCTGTACACATGCACATTCATGCAATCTTCAGTAAAAATTATCAATGGGCTATCGTTAACAGGGCATCAATTTAAAAGCATGGTGGCATCCTCATCGATGGTCATACACAGGGATGCTAAGTGATGTTGCGTACTACCTAACATGATAAATAATCTACATGACATGTAAGGCCTCCATACATATGAGATGGTGCATTCCAATGCATTTGTCCTGGCCATGTACCCAATGCTCGCCATTCATATATGCAGGCCCCTTCTCAAAATGATGCCAGTGCATCTGTGTGCAGGCAAGGTTTGTATAGGCATTGTAATTTTGCTCTTCATACGCAGATACATAGCAAGGTATATGGAACATCATCCCTGTATGCTGCACAAGCCTACACACATGTAAAATGCACCATGGAAACAAAACATGGCCAAATTAGGATTGTGTTTCAAGGAAAGACACAGGTGTGCACTGCTATTGATTTGTGCACCGCCTCCTATCATTTAACTCTTGTACATGGGGTGCTGCTTGGGAGTAAATATGTGCTGCATTTTCACACTACGCAACACAGACTGCACAACACTTTCATGGTAGACGCATCTTGACAGGGGACGTCATATCATGGCCAGCATCAAGGCCTGGTATGTGAGTTGACTATGCATGATAAAAGTTGCTATGGCCATTTATACACATGTACATCAATGCATATTTACTACTGATGTCAATAGTCAAATCTGCCGGTGGCCCTTTTAGTTGCATAGGTAACTGCATGATTATTGTGCTAATTGATGATGGACTTGCAGCACTGTTGCATCCCTCTAACAATGGCAAGTACTGACACACGTGGGGCACAAGGAAATCCTACTTGTAGGAGGTATGTCTATGTTGTACTACAATTAGCATGTGTCATGTAGCCATGGTCTACATACACTGACTGTCACGTACCCCAAGTCTCCTTGCTCAGCATGAAACTCTTCGACATCTCCATGTGCACACTTGCCACCATTGCATGCACACACCACCACAACATACAAACCTATGCCAATGACACCCATCTGGTACGGTCCCTCACCCATGACCCAGCCACAAACAAAAACAACCTCCATGGAGGAAAGATAGACGCTGCAGAATGGAAGAAGGTCAGTCAGCGGATACTGTAGACACACAATACAGAGGTTTTCATTCTTGGCAAATCAACATCCGCCAGGGACGACGCCTATTGGTGCACAACAATGGTCACTGCAAGAACACCCACGGAGCATACACCCCACTTGGAATTCTTCAAGGTCTACTCACTCACAACTAACAAACAAGTGGACGTCATGTCATCCTTATGATTCTACACCCTGCACATGCTCGGATAGATATTCTGGTGGATCACCACTGGAACGTGTGAGACGGTCACCCAGGCCCTCATCAACAGCCAATTGTACAACGGGAAGGCCCTATACACAGGAACCACTGCCAGACTTCACTTACAATTACTACCCATAGTAAATCCATCGGCACGACTCATCCTCGATGGCCCTCACCACTGCACCATTTCTACAGGCCATATTGACCAACACTGGGTCACCGTCAACACATGGATCACGTTCTGCCTCCTCACCCACACACACACACAGACACATGACATGGGCCCAGAATGACTCCTCAACCGCCTCTCATTCTCACATCCTACCCGCCACCTCCGCTCCACCAGCCTCCCACTGGCCACTATCCCAAGGATTGACTCATCCACCACTGGACCTAGATCATCCTCCTACCTGGCCACCAAGACATGAAAGTCCCTTGGTGCACAACTACGACTGACCAGGACCATCTTACCTTCATTAAAGAACTGAAGAGCTGCCTATTTGATCAGTAGCAGCACACCCCCTCCCTTCAGTGCCTTCAGACCCTCACACCTGAGTATGTTGCTCTATGGAGGTATAGATGTATTGTTTGATTGTGGTCTCATTTTATGTGATAGATACTTACAGCAGCACAAGATTTTTTACTGTGTCCCTTGCACACTGTAACACCTCATACATGTGACCCTTATCATTGAGTTTATGGTTTTCCACATGGTGCCATTGAGTCCTTCACACTTCCATGCACATGTGATGTGTAAACATGCTGCATGCAAGAATGATGATTTTGGCACTGTCTGCATACTTGACATGCATGAGGAGACATTTTAAGCATACAGACAAACATAGTATGGATTTCACACTCACCAATGGCCTTAGGATCCTTGAAGGACTCCACCTCACCCCTTGTGTATGGTGGTGGACCACCTACAAGGGAAAGACAATAGTGCAGATTCTCAGCAAATGTTGCATATTTCAACACAGTACAGAGATTACATGAGAGTCAGTGGTATCTTCAACATTGGCTTACGATGCATCCCATGAGGCAACCTGATTCATACAACAGTCTCTGGCTAAGGACTTCACATGTGAAGCACACTCTTCCACTGCATGTATGACACACATGTGATCCTTTGTTTGTGGTGTCACATTGAGATGGCATTTGCCAAATACTTGCACACTTGTCCCATATTGATTATATGTTTGCATTGTGTAGATGTATGTGATTGTGCTTTTAAGGGGGACTTCATTAATAATGCAGCACACCATGGTGAACAAACGGCACAGATGCGCGAGGCATCTGTGCGGGAATTGTGGGCCATTGCTGGAGTTGCGTTGCAAGCGCAACGCAGCTCCAGCAAGGCTCGGGGATGCACCATCTGCACAATGCTGCGTCAAGACCTACGCCTGCTTCAAGCAGGCGCAGGGTTTTTACGCAGCATTGCCCAGAAAGTGACTGAGTGCAATTTCATAGATTTCACTCAGCCACTTTCATGAGGGGTTCCTGCGCAGGAAGCCCCCCCCCTGCGCAGGAACGCCTTCTTATGGCGCAGTGCTTTACAACGTTGTATATAGGGCGCTTTATTTGCACGGCAGTTGGTCAAATGAAGTGACGCAATTGTGGTACAAAGAGGCACAACTGCCTAATTAATCTGCCTTTATGTATGTTGCATTTTGGTGTAGCAAAATATGTTAGATATTTAGCAAATTAACACCAACCTGTAGTTGATGGTAAGGTGCATTTTGTTCCAAATATGCACAATTTTGCTTTTAGGAAGGTGGCAGGTGAAGCACACACATGGCCATAGGGCATGTATGTGCACCATATGCACACACATATACTTTTGAGGGCTGCAGCAGTGTGTCTTTGAGACACCCCTGCACCCTTGTAATAATTCACAAATGTCGATTAGCAAATAGCTGATTTGCAATAAGTGTTTTTAATGCAAATAATTCCTATGGCCCTCCTGGGCCATGGCAATGCATATGGAATTATCCCTTAATTGCAAAGTATAAACATGCTAAATTGCACATACGAAAGATTAATGATTTCCTAAAAATAATAGTGATTTTTCTTAATACATACCATTTAGCAAATCTTAAATATGGATTCCTTGATAATCTCAAGTTTAGATTAGCCAAAGGGTTTGTTGATAGATATGGCCCTATATCTGATGTCACAGCCGTGCAAGGGGATCATCAGTGAGGCCCCTGTAGTTTCACAATGGAATAGCTTCACCTTACAATACAGCTGTTAATACATGAAATAAATGTAATTTGACTTACCAATTGTTCCCTCAACCTCGATTCCAAGGTGGTCCAGGAGATCCTGCTCACGGTTGATGACATCAGCCCACCGATGCTTGTACTGTCTGAGGGTCCGGTCCACTCCAAATATTCGCAACATCTGGTACCGGACCCTCTCCCACCTCAGCTTCCTTTCTTGGGTTGGGTAACCCAGCAGTACCCTGCCTCCACTCCCAATCATGTTTGGGAGGTAGTGGACAATCAGCCACAGTAGCCCCCCATACTCCTGCTCGATGAGGTTCCTAGACCTGGGTGACATTGTGACAAAGCACAAGCCACGCTGTGTGAATGCAACAAAAAAAATTGTGTCTTTCACAGGAATCCCCCTAATAGTATAAATCCACTAAACAGAACACTAATCCCCCTATTATCAACTTTGAAAAGCCCTTAAAACAACACTAATCCCCCTATTAATGAATATTAAAACCCCTAAACAGACAGACACCCCTTTACACACAACACACAGGTAGACAATACACAACACTACAGAGACTATTTGGACACAGTTAGCAAGACACACACTGTAAAACAACTGCAGGACAGGACAAAACTCTCAAGCACTTTGCAAACACACTCCTACACCTCTCTGAGACTACAAAGGAGTGAAAGAGAAAGCGAAAGTATTATATAACTTCCTGTTTGTGAGCAGGGCAGGCTGGTTACATCATTTCCTGTTGCGATGCGACTCGTTTCCGTCGATGCGTCATTATTGGCATGCGAATAAAACGTAATTATGTCGCATCGTTGACTTGAAGCATGGTACAGTTACAATATTTCCGCTTACGGTGCGAGCAGTTCTGGTGGAAGCGTCATTATTGTCATGCAACACCATCTTTATTATGTCGCATCATTGATTTGTAGCATGGCTGACTGATGACATATTACCCTTACGGTGCGAACAGTTCTGGTGGCAGCGTCATTATTGTCATGCGACACCATCTTTATTATGTCGCATCATTGATTTGAAGCATGGCTGACTGATGACATATTTTCCCCTCAAGGTGCGAACTGTTCTGGTGGAAGCGTCATTATTGTCATGCGACACCATCTTTATTATGTCGCATCATTGATTTGAAGCATGGCTGACTGATGACATATTACCCTTACGGTGCGAACTGTTCTGGTGGAAGCGTCATTATTGTCATGCGACACCATCTTTATTATGTCGCATCATTGATTTGAAGCATGGCTGACTGATGACATATTACCCTTACGGTGCGAACTGTTCTGGTGGAAGCGTCATTATTGTCATGCGACACCATCTTTATTATGTCGCATCATTGATTTGTAGCATGGCTGACTGATGACATATTACCCTTACGGTGCGAACAGTTCTGGTGGCAGCGTCATTATTGTCATGCGACACCATCTTTATTATGTCGCATCATTGATTTGAAGCATGGCTGACTGATTACATATTTTCCCCTCAAGGTGCGAACTGTTCTGGTGGAAGCGTCATTATTGTCATGCGACACCATCTTTATTATGTCGCATCATTGATTTGAAGCATGGCTGACTGATGACATATTACCCTTACGGTGCGAACTGTTCTGGTGGAAGCGTCATTATTGTCATGCGACACCATCTTTATTATGTCGCATCATTGATTTGAAGCATGGCTGACTGATGACATATTACCCTTACGGTGCGAACTGTTCTGGTGGAAGCGTCATTATTGTCATGCGACACCATCTTTATTATGTCGCATCATTGATTTGAAGCATGGCTGACTGATGACATATTACCCTTACGGTGCGAACAGTTCTGGTGGCAGCGTCATTATTGTCATGCGACACCATCTTTATTATGTCGCATCATTGATTTGAAGCATGGCTGACTGATGACATATTTTCCCCTCAAGGTGCGAACTGTTCTGGTGGAAGCGTCATTATTGTCATGCGACACCATCTTTATTATGTCGGATCATTGATTTGAAGCATGGCTGACTGATGGCATATTACCCTTACGGTGCGAACTGTTCTGGTGGAAGCGTCATTATTGTCATGCGACACCATCTTTATTATGTCGCATCATTGATTTGAAGCATGGGTGACTGATGACATATTACCCTTACGGTGCGAACAGTTCTGGTGGAAGCGTCATTATTGTCATGCGACACCATCTTTATTATGTCGCATCATTGATTTGAAGCATGGCTGACTGATGACATATTACCCTTACGGTGCGAACAGTTCTGGTGGAAGCGTCATTATTGTCATGCGACACCATCTTTATTATGTCGCATCGTAAATTAGATGCATGGCTGACTGATGACAAATTTTCCCCCCAAGGTGCGACCAGTGTTAGTAGATGTGACTTTATTGGCATGCGTCACAATCTTCATTAAAGGCACATTGCAGTTATCTGACAATGTTGTTGCATATCTTAAGTGCTGTATGTTTTGACGCTGGCCAACAGATGCGTGTTTACGCTTAGCGTGAAAGTGTCTCAACAGGAACACAAAATGTTTGTGTGTAAATATTTCATGTTTCTATATTCAGCTGAGTCAGACTATGACATGTGTTGACCAAAGTCACTTTTGGTCCTTGTGTAACGTCACTTTTGTGCGTGGAGTCAGGAATGCATGGGTCAGATTGTGACGTACGCAGACCCAACGTCACTGTTGTGTGTAGAGTCATGAATGCATGGATGAGATTGTGAAGTATGATACACCTACTTCATTTATGTGCCTGCCACATTAGTTCTATAATGCAAACTTGTGTGAGCACTGAGGTCAACTTTTTCATGGATGGTCATATTTAGCCTCACATCCACTGTGTAACATAATAATGAATGTAATGTTTGTCCTATTATTGATTTACCTCCAACATGACTTAGCAACATACAAGAAATGTTTTATATTTTTACCTGCTGTGTGATTTCATAATGTGGACTCATCTTCACCTGTGCTTTTATCATTTTCTGCACCACTAAATGGGGATGGTAAATGTTGGTTTTTGACTATTGTGAATTTATACCCTAATTTATGATGTTTTTGTGTAGATTATTACAGCATGCATTCCTGCGGCACTTCCCTGTAGCAAGCTAATAGGGCAGGAAGGTGCTGTGTCTTTGCCATAGGGGAGATTCCTGTGCTTTTCATGTGCGCTGACTCACAATGGCCGGCCTGCCTACCTGCACTATGTATGCTGTGTTGCATGGAGGAATATTTTAGTACAGGAACGTTCACCTTCATACACATGTGCATTCATACCCTGCACACAGACACACATGCACTATGGTGCCAGGGTACCTGTGTTGAACATACACTGGTGAGTGTGGCCATTGCAGGTGAAATTGCAAGGCAGTACAATGTAAATGGAGGTGTGGCCTGATGTATGTCTGATGTCAGCCTCCAGACATGAGAGTAAATGTCATGTATACCTGGTGACCTATCCTTAGGACACACCCGCGCCGCACGGCCACCAGCTGTCGCGTGTGCCCCCCGCCTGATTGCCACTGCTCTCAGCCTCGCTGAGCTGTCCTTCCTCTGGCCAGGCACCCCGCCGCTGCTCGTTCTCCCGCATTTTCTGCCTTTTGTTGTTTAGTTTGTAACTGTACAGCATTCCGTATTTTATTCCTGTTTTGCACTCTGCTTGTACTGGTGTCCCCCCCTGTGTATTTTGTCCCCCGCTCCCCGCCACCGGGAGTGTGGACACGCCCCCTCCCTTCTGTGCCCTCCCCGCTCCCGCCTCCCAGCTGCTCCTCCCTCCCTGCACTTGGCCATAAATGGCGACCGTGCGCACGCGCAGCGTTGACGCACAGCGGGAGCGCCGAATGTGTGCCGAAGGCGCGCCAAAGGTAAGCCCGTCTGCGCCCGTCCACGCCTGGACCGCGCCCAGTGCCAGGACCCCTGGCTCCCGCAGACACCAGCCCACCCGCCGGACCTACGCCAACGCCAACTTCTACGCACTCAACGCCGGCCGAAGCCCAGCCTGGTATTGAGCCACCCCGAGACGCACCCACGGACCCTTCTGCTGCCACTCCTGCAAGTTCACCTGCATCCAGACCTGCACTACACCAGCACCGACCAAGCCGAGCACCAGCAGCAACCACCTCAAGTGCATCCTGCTCAACACCCGCTCCATCCACAGACACGCCGTCCAACTCTGGAACCTGATCGACAACACATCTCCAGACGTCGCCTTCCTCACAGAAACCTGGATGAACGCCTCCTCAGTGCCCGACATCGCCATCGTCATCCCGGACGGCTACAAGATCATCCGGAGGGACCGCGTAAACCAGACAGGAGGTGGCATCACCATCATCCACAGGAACTCCATCCGCATCACGACCAACACCGACGACGCCCTCGCACACGCCAAACACCTGCACTTCCAGATCCACATCAACCCCGAGACCACCCTCAGAGGCACCCTCATCTACAGACCCCTGGGACCACGCACACAATTCAGCAAAGACATCACCAACTTCATTAGCCCGCACGCCCTCCTCTCCGCTGACTACATCCTCCTCGGGGACCTCAACTTCCACCTGGAGAACAAAGATCGCAACAGCACCACCCTGCTGGACAACCTCCCCAACCTCGGTCTCAAGCAGCTGGTGACCACCCCCACCCACTACGCCGGACACACACTCGACCCCGTGTTCTCATCCAGCATGGACATCACCTTCAGCCACGCCACCGGACTCCACTGGACGGACCACAGCTGCGTCAACTTGAGCTTCAAAAGGACCACGATCCACCACCACCAGGAACAGCTAGCACGCAGAAGCTGGTACAAGATCACAGCCGACCATCTTGCGACTTCCCTGAGCATGAACCCTCCCACCAGCGCAACTAACCCAAGCCAGGCCGCCACCAACCTCGCAAAGTGGAGCATCAACTGCGCAGACTACCTCGCCCCTCTGCAGACCCCACCTAGCAGACCCCGCAGCAAGAAAGCCCCATGGTTCACCAACGAACTCGAGAGCTCAAAGAAGAACTGCCGAGCACTCGAGAAAGCCTGGCGCAGAGACCCAACACCAAACAACATGACTCCCCTCAAGCTCCCCACCCGAAAACACCACCAACTAATCCACGCCACCAAGAAACATGCATTCAAGGAACGACTGGACAGCAACGCACACAACAGCAAGGTACTCTTCAACATCGTTAAGGAGCCCTCCAACCTCAACGGCGGAAACAACAACATCACCCCTTCGCAAGACCTCTGCAAGTCCCTCGCCTCCTACTTCCACAACATGATCACGGACATACACTACAGCTTCAGCACTCAACCAACGCTCGCCATGACTGAACGAACGCCCACCACCACCACCCTCCGCGCCTGGTCCCCGATCAGCACCAAAGACACCATCCGCACGATGAACTCCGGATCTCCAACCAACCTCTGCCCTCACCACGTATTCAACAAGGCCGACGCTGTAATCGCACCCCACCTGAGGGACCTCATCAACGCCTCCTTCGACACCGCCACCTTCCCGGAGAGCTGGGAGCACGCCGCAATCAGCGCTCTACTAAAGGAGCCTTCTTCCGACCCCACCGACCTCAAGAACTACCGCCCCATCTCGCTGCTCCCGTTTCCTGCTAAAGTTATCGAGAAGACCGTCAACAAGCAGCTGGCCACCTTCCTCAAGATGAACGGATCCCTCGACCTCTCGCAGTCTGGCTTCCGGGCCAACCACAGCACCGAGAGGGCCCTGATCGCAGCCACCGATGACATCCGAGCCCTGCTAGACAGTGGAGAAACAGCGGCACTCATCCTCCTACACCTCTCCGCGGCCTTCGACACTGTCTGCCACCGTACCCTAGCGCAGCGCCTCAGCAACGTTGGACTCCAGGAGAAGGCCCTGGAATGGATCACCTCGTTCCTTGCCGGAAGGACACAGAGAGTCCGCCTCCCCCCGTTCAGATCAGAAGCCACCACAGTCATCTGCGGCGTTCCCCAGGGCTCCTCGCTCAGCCCAACCCTCTTCAACATCTACATGAACCCCCTTGCAGCCATCGCACGCCAACACAACCTCTACATCATCTCCTACACCGACGACACACAGCTGATCCTCTCCCTTACCAACGACCCCGCCACCGCCAGAGCCAACCTACACGAAGGGATGACAGACGTAGCCATGTGGATGAAGAACAGCCGCCTGAAATTGAACTTGGACAAGACGGAAGTTCTCATCCTGGGATCCTCACCCTCCGCCTGGGACGACTCCTGGTGGCCCCCCGCCCTGGGCAGCGCACCCAAAACAACAGACCGCGCACGCAACCTGGCCTTCATCCTGGACTCCTCCCTCTCCATGACCAGACAAGTCAACGCAGTCTCCTCGTCGTGCTTCAACATCCTGCGCATGCTACGTGAGATCTTCCGGTGGATCCCCACCCAGACCAGAAAGACTGTTACCCAGGCCCTCGTCACCAGCCGACTGGACTATGGCAACTCCCTCTACGCAGGAACCACTGCCAAACTCCACTAGACACTCCAGCGGATTCAGAACGCCTCAGCACGACTCATCTTGGACATTCCCCATCGCTGCCACATATCCGGACACCTGAGAGATCTGCACTGGCTCCCGGTCAAGAAGAGAATCACCTTCCCACGCACACAAAGCCCGACACAACCAAGGCCCAGGATACCTCAACAGCCGCCTCAACTTCTACGCTCCCACACACCAGCTTCAATCGACCGGCCACGCCCTTGCCGGCGTCCCGCGCATCCAAAGAGCCACCACAGGAGGAAGGTCCTTCTCCTACCTGGCCACCAAGACTTGGAACTCCCTCCCAACCCACCTCCGCCTGACCCAGGACCACCTTGCCTTCAGGAAGTGGCTCAAGACCTGGCTGTTCGAGCAGTAGCGGACCCCCCCTCCCCTAGCGCCTTGAGACACTCTGGGTGAGTAGTGCGCTATATAATAGCTTTGATTGATTGATTGATGATGTACTCCACATATGAGATTGTCATGCAGCTTGCAGTGTAAATTTGGGAAAAATAATCATGCACAAGGGAGTAAAGGTTGTATGATGTATTTTTATTAGTCCAAACAAAAATCAAAATGCATGATGAGGATGTTATTTTTCACATTCTTAAAAAAAAGTATGCACTATGTCAGCACGTCTGCGGATGCCTGCTGCTGTGCTTTGGTTTACAGGTGCATGGCCGTCCTGGTCATCCTCCGGCATTTGTGGATTTAAATCAGGTCCCTCATCCCAGGGGACTTTTGTGAGCACACATATGTTGGGCAGTATTGCACAAGCCAAAATTAATTTGCACACTGTCTCTGGTGAATACAGCATACGTCCACCAGACTTGTCCAGGCGCCGAAACCTGGCCTTGAGCAGACCAAATGTTCTTTCAACAATGTTCCTGGTCCTGCAATGTGCTTGGTTGTACGCTACTTCCTGTGGCGACTGTGAGTTTCCATAAGGTGTCATCACCCACGGCTGGATGCCATATCCCTGGTCAGCTGTAATGGAATAAATGAGAAGGTACAATGAAATGCTTGTAATGGTTCTGGTCGAGTACAGGCCATATGTTGTGTGTAATATTTCATTTGGCAGTGTCCATTGGCCATGGATGTTGCAGAGAACACACCCAGTGACTCACATGCAAGACACCTTTGGCACATAGTTATGCTGGGAAATGGACACAGATTTGGACGGACATGCATTGAATCCCTATATGCCTCTACATGACCTTGGCACTCATTTATGAAGGACTTGTGCCACTGGTGCGTGACTTTTTCCCATTTTTTAAGTTAGGCACCAGCAGCGCATGACCTTAATTAATTATGCCCCTTCTATTGCTGTATATGTATATGCTAGTGCAACATTATTCCATCCATGTCCTCATTTCAGCGTAATTGAAGCAATATTAACAGTATGGCAGCATGGATGGTGCATTGTATCATACTCTTTTGCTTACCTACAAGTAGGCCATTGCCATACTGGCCATTCTTGAAGCGGTCATTTATGATGCAGTTCCGGAATATGAAGGCATCATGTACACTGCCAGGGTATTTTGCCAGCACAGTGGTAAATAGTCCACGGTGATCCACAATGGCCTGTACATTGATTGAATATGTATGTTTGCGATTTATGTACAAATGTGCTGTTGCTGCCGGAGGTACTAATTGCACATGTGTACAGTCAATGGCACCCAGCACATGGGGTAAGCCTGCTATGTCATAGAATCCTTGCTTGATCTCCATCTGCTGTTGTGGATTGTTGGGGAAACTGAGGTAGCTAGGTGTCAGTTGGATGATGGCATCCAGGACAGTTGGTAGGAATGATGAGAAAGCTGGCTGGGATATTCCTGTCACTTTGGCAACTGTTGTCTGGAAGGAGCCCGACGCTAGCATATGCAACACAGCCAGGAGCTTTGCCTGTGGCGGTATGTTGGTAGGCCTGTTGGTTCCTATCTCTAGCCTTGGTCCAATGAGTCGCAGTAGATGTAGTATGGTCTGCTTCTTGAGGCGAAATAGACTTATGACCTCCTCATTCCTGAGGCCTCTCAGGACGCTCCTTTGACGGAATAACCGCTCCTTTCTGCGGCGTTGCCTTGGGGGGGAGGGGGGAGTTTGTGGGGCAGGGGGTTGTGGTTGGATTCCTGGTGCTAGTCGTCTCCGTCTGGCAGCTACTCGCAGCATTACCACCTCCATGGTGTGGGGATAGTTGCAGCAATGTCCACTGTGGCCTCTCCTCTTGATATGTGCAGATGCGTCATTTCCTGCGCGTCCGTTTTGTAGGCGCACCAATTCTGACGTAACCGTAACGATGCGCATTTTCCGCAACAGATGCGACAAAAGTGGATAAAGTCATTAATATGGATGCGTCACTTTTGCGCGTGTTTCTCCGTAGTAACGCCCACCTTGCATATATTAATACTTACGTGTCGCAGGGCATTTTGACGCAGTGGTTTTCCGTGTGCAGTGGGCTGAAAGTGGCGCATCATCGGAGATGCGCCACTTCATTAATATGGCGCATGCGTTGCGCCGACGATGCGCCATTATTTTTGACGCACCGGCGGCGCAAGCTCTTCATAAATGAGGGCCATGGAGTTTTGCTTCTGTGTTGACAGTGTGGCTGTCACCTGCACTTTTAACCTACACCAATATAATTCTACAGTGCTTTGGTTCCTCTCAAACACATATTGATTCCCATTCTATCTACTAGTAATGCTTCAGGCTGATATACAACATTCTCCTAAAGCCAAACCTATTGGCATTGCCAGTGCTTATTTATTTTTTAACCATGTGGGTATGCAGTGTTTTGCCCAACATAAAAGTATGTTGAGCCTACGCCAAGACTTGAACCTAGTTTCCCAGTTCCAAAGTCAACAGCTCTTGCCGTTATGCTGCAGCACACAAGCACGACCAATTGTTTGTAGAAACTGCAACTGGCACAGATGCTAATTTCAACTTGAGAGCTACAGAGTCTGCAATGCTATTTTTCTTATGGGACACAATTCCAGGCCTCAGTAGTTCCATATAACTGGAAATGCCTGAAGCCAAATCTGATCTACTTGTCAACTCTGGACAACCCAAGAGTTCATGAGCACATTCTATATACATTTATTTGTGTCACAGTAACCAACACATGCTGATTTAATCCTCAAAGAAGGCAAACCTTTATATTGTTCATGATATTAATGTTTTTTTGTTTTCCAAACAGATCTGAAATCAGGAAATGGAATAGGAGGGTCAAATAAAGCCAGGCTGAGCTTAGCCATTTATACAAAAACTGGCCTAGGTAAGATACATGCACCTCTAATGTTTTGTAGGTCAATCAAATCTAAGAAAGAAATTAGTATTTGTCGCTAGGCCTGGGTTAAAAAAGCTGCACTTTGAGCTAATAAGGCAAGGGATAAGGAAGATAATTCAAGTTCCACTGATCTTAATAGTACCCCTTAGAGTTCTGGGGATGAGTCTCCGTTCATCACAGTTTCCCCTCAATGTGAAGGGCTGCCCGAATTAATGACTGAACAAGTGGGTGCCACACAAGAGCTGGCTGAAGCCGCTGTCTCATAAGTAATGTCTCCTCAAGACAGCCCCGTGCCTAACACAGCTCACAAAAGTAGCCCAGTGCAGGACAGCGCAAGGAAGGGTGGAAAATGGAGTAAAGGACTTTCCGCTGTTTGCAAAAAAATCTAGCGTACAACTGTCACTGCCCTCCCCACCAAACCTAAATTCAGCCTCTAATTTTCTGAATGCTTTACCGTCGGGACCAGGATTGGTTTTAGCAGGATCCCCAGAAGAATTGACTCCCAACTCTAACCAGGTTCATGATCTGGGAAAAGAAGGCAAAAGGATCGTGATGGATTATCCGGTGAGCTTGATGTCATCTCAGCCCCTGTTACAATCTCAGCCTCAAGCCCAGTTGAGATCCCGAGGGGAAGCACCACCAGAAGTTGTGCTAGCCCAGGCGGACCCAGAAGTAGGAAATTCGATTATTGAAGCTGACGGTCCACAAAGTGATTCCTGCCAGAACATAGAGACCAGGGGGGTCTTTCAGCTAGATATTAGAGTCATGCTTAATCTGATTCTAGAGGAGGTCCGCGAAATGAAAAAAAAACAAGCAAATGGAAAACGCGGCTTTGCATCAGAGACTGGGAAAGATCAAGGAAGTGATGACCGGATTTCCCATTAGACTGCAGGAGGCGGAAGCCAGAATCTCTGTTTTGGAAGATCAAATGAACCTGTCGATGGGGGAGGCTAAAGAGGCAGTTAAAAGAAAGAACTACCTTGAAAACAAGCTAGAGGAGCTTGAAAACCACTCTCGGAGGTCTAACCACCGGATCGTTGGGGTCCCAGAAGGGATAGAAAGGTCCCAGCCCCCTAGCTTGGGTTAACACATTTATCAAACAGAATGTTTTGCCTGAATTTGAGGGTGACCTCACTATTACAAAAGCTCATCGAGTTCCCGTGCAACCTTTTCCAAACTCTTCAATACCTAGAACTATTTTGCTGAACTTTGCGGATTTCCCCATAAAGGAAAGGATTTTAACCTAAGCAATTCAGCAGGGACAGTTCTTTGTTAATGAGACAAATAAGTGCCGTATATTCTCCGATATGACTGCTGGTGCCACACGCAGGAGAAAAGAGTTTGTTAAAATTTTGCATTCGTTTAAAGCTCAGGACGCGCAGGCATCAATCGCCCAACAGTCCAAACTGAGGGTGCTGGTCAAAGGAATTTTTTTTATGTTTTCAGACCTCGATGAGGCCCAGGCTTTGCTAAAGGAAATTTCAGCAGGGCCCAGTGTTTGAATACTGCTATTATATAGAATTATCGGCAGTAACAGTAACATCTAGGGCACCCTTTCTAGAAATGTATGTTAGGGTGGCTAGGGAATGTTGTATAGATGGACAATTGTGTATAGCGAATTGGTGCTAACCTCCTGGTAAATAATAATTTAAAGAATAATAATAAAGGGGTTCCCCTATATCCACCAGCAGGGGCTAGTGTGTAAGCACAGAAATGTATAGAAAATGATGAGTGGTGCTGGTTTTATTAAGGATGCCCCCTCCAGAGAGATACACCAGTTGGGCTAGGGAATACAGTTATTGATAGGTAACTGTCAATAGCAATAACAAGTTTTTCTTGCCAATTTGACATGAACGCAGATTGACTTTTTAAATTTTGTTGGGGGTCAGGGGGCAGCGGGGTCACCCAGGGTGCAATTTCATGACACCCAGGAAGATAGATGGGAGGGGTGGAATGTGGATAGCGTGGATTGTAGGGGTTTTCCACATTTCAGGAGGTGGGTTTTTTGTTTTTGGGGTGGGAAGGGTGTAGGGGGAGTAAGCAGTTGTAAAATGAGCAGTAGCAGGGCTTGGAAAGGAATATGAGGCAGGACTAGGCAAAGTTATTTTGTAGTTGGCAGGGCTTGCAGACATAGGTTTATCAACGATGAGTAAATGTAATATTCTTTCACTCAACGTGAATGGAATTTTGAACAAACAAAAATATGGAGCCCTTATCAGATGGCTAGCCTTGTCTGCACCTCAAGTACATTTTTTACAGAAGACACACTTAAAAACACATTTTCCTACAATATTTCTTCCAAAAATGTATTCTCATGCTTTCTTCGCTTCTGCGGGTCTGGCAAAGCGAGGAGTAGTGATTTATTTTTGTAGGGATCTCCCTTGGGAGTTTGGCCAGGTGAAGCAAGATCCTCAGGGGAGATGGATATGGGTTGAGACTAAATTGAATAGTACAAGTCTGCATTTCATTAATTATTATGGCCCTATTGTGGATGACACAACTGTCCTGTGTAAAATTAGTGAATTAGTAAGAGGGATACCCAGGAAATTGATTATGGTAGGGGATTTTAATTTTATCCAGGATCTAAAAAAATATATCTCAAACAAAAGAAAAAAAGAGTTTAAACCAAAAACTGAAAAGGTGATTCAGGCCTTAAAACAGGAACATATTTTGATTGACCCCTGAGAATTGCTAATCCAACAAAAGCGGAATTCTCATGTTACTCCAGTTAATTTCATACGGCCTCTCAAATTGATTTTTTTTTTTATTTCACAATCCCTGGGTTGTACAACCTCTGATATAGAAAGCAATCCATTTTCTGACCATTCTCTTAGCAAACTTAGTATATAAATTGGGGTGAACAAGAGGCCAAGATCCAGGTGGCAGATGGATGGACTCCTTCTACAGGATCATCAATGGGTGACAAATACCAAAGAATGGATTGTTGAATTTTTTAAGATGAATCTGAATAAGGCAGAATTGTTTTCTGTTTGGGGGGAGTTCAAGGCTGTCCTTCGTGGGCGAATGATTGCATTGTCCGCCTCTCTTGTTAAAACAAGAAAAGAGAACATTTTTAAAATTCCAGCAGGCCGTAGCAGAAGCATCAAAAACAGATATACAAAGTCCGCAGGTCGGGGGAATCCAAAGCAAAGTTAGACAGGGCCAAACTTGAGTTAAAAGAGTTTCTAACTCTGGAAGAGAATGCTAGCTCGAGAACCTACCAACAGCAGGTATATGAGGAGAGTCAAATGATTGGTAAGCTGCTTGCTAGACTGTGAAAACTAAACAGAAGGCATCCTCTATCACAGAAATTATAGATCCCAAAACCAGTGTGTCTGTAACAGGTAAAGAGGAGATAGCTCAAGTTTTTTTAGATCATTACTCCCAGCTATATACAACTAAATATAAGGCTGGAGCAAGCCAAATTAGCAATTACTACGACAGAGTCGAGCTCCCTCCCTCAGGGTCTAGGGGCGGAACAGCTTTTGCTAGATTTTCTCCGAAGAATAGATTCTAAGGGTTATTAAGTCTATTTCAGGAGCAAAAGCCTGTGGAGCTGTTGGCTTTCCTATAGAGTTTTAAAAAACTTTCTCCAAATAGCTGGCCCTGTTTTTGGTCAATTGTTTTAATAATATCACCCAAGGAGGATGTGTTCCCTCAAACTTTAAGGAATCTATATTGGTTAGTTTTGTAAAAAAAGGTAAAAATGGAAAAGATGTAAATTCATACAGGCCTATTAGTCTCCTTAATGCTGATTGTAAAATATTAATGAAAATCTGGGCACAGCGCTTTATGCCGATTGCCCAGGAGCTTATCCACTGTGATCAAACTGGGTTTGTTGCAGGGAGGTACATGTCTACAAATACTTGATTTTTAATGCAAGCACGTGATTATGCAACAAATAATAAAATACCTACTCTCATTACTATGGTCTATGCTGAAAAAGCATTCGACCTTGTTGATTAGGATGCACTTTTTTTTGGGTTTAGGTAAATTTGGTTTTCCGGCTCAAGTGCTAAATATGTTAAAAAATATCTACCAAGGTGCTTAAGCTCGGGTGATGGAGATTCAGTAGGGACTGTGGAAATAAATCACGGTACTAGACAAGGGTGCCTCATGTCCCCTCTTTTATTCACTTTTTCCATTGAATCCCTTGCGGTAAGAATTTGTGGAAATGCCCTTATTAGAGCTCCATGCGAAGAGATATCAAAAGTAAAATTATTTGCGGATGACATAATCTTGTACCTGTCCCTGGAAAAACAGAATGTAGAAGAAGCCCTTTTAGAAATGAGCAAATTTGAACAGATAGGAGGCTACAAGATAAACCAAAAGAAAACGGACGTGTTATTACTTAACTAGAATAGTGACTGACTTCCCACGAGTTTAAGAACCCAGGCTCAGAAAGATAAGCCAATCAGATACCTGGTAGATAATTGGTCCATTTTGCCCTTGACACTAAAAATTTTAATTATTCCTTTATTCATATTTGTGTTTGTTAATGTACCCTTAAAAATGAATGCTAAATATTTTAAGGAAATTGACACTATGTTCAGGAAATTTGTCTGGAATAAAAAGACGGCTAGAGTCAAACTGCCTTTACTACAACTAGAGACTCTATCAGAGGGTTTAGCCCTACCAAGCATCCGCACATACTATGAAGCAGCGTTATTAAATCTTACGGCACGATTGTTGGAACCGAATGATTAGATGGACACATATTTTTTTAAGAAAATGGTTGCTGAGTCCGGCACACAGACCCCTGCACTTCTAAAAACATCTAAACTACCAAAAAAGTCTCGCTATAAGACCGTGCGTCATTATTCTAATCGACTTCAATTGTTGTACAAGCTAATGTTTTCGGATTTGCCTTTCTGAAATTAGATGAATGTAAGGGGTTTGGTCTGCATATTCATTCAAGCCTTGTTAAGATATGGAAAGATATTGGCCGTGAGTATTTGGGCCAGTTTCTTATCGGTAATTAAATGATTCCCTGGGAAGGATTAACAGGCAGGGTAGGGAGCCGAATGAAGCCAGGGTTTTTAGAATATATACAGATATACAGATAACAAATTTTATTAAAAAATATATATTTCCAGAAAGTGGGGCTTCAACTCCCATAGCTAATGCGTTATTCAAAGTAAATCTGAAGGGAATTAGAAATTGGTATTCCTTACTTATGAAAAATAAGGCACTTCCCTTGGGGGATGAATTTTTGGGGAAAATAACCCGGGAAATGAATTGTGTTTTTTCTCATCAGGAATGGCAGGCAATAGCCCAATTAGGAAGAAAGGCCCTAAGTGCGGTTAATTTTAAAAGGATGGCCTTCCTGTGGCGATAGCTGGCTTACTATACTCCGGAAAAATTAAATGTTATCCTGAAGTAGATAATAAATGCTTTTGATGCCTCTCCCAAGGTGAGGGAGATTGGCTCCATATGTTTTTTACATGCCCGAAACTTGAGACCTTTTGAGAAAATATTAATTTAGCAATGAGCCAGTCTATTAAAAAAACATCAACCCCGAAACAGAGGTGGCTCTCTTTGGACTTACCAAAGCTAGGTCAGAACTGACCAGAACTGAAGAGATGTATATATCAATTTGCTCTACAGTAGCATGCTCATTAATCCTCCAAAATTAGAGGTTGGAGGAGGCTCCATCGTATCTTAAATGGGTAAATAAAATGGTAAGAATAGGAGATTCGAGCATATGCTAAGCCGGTTGGGGCAACAAAAAGGTTTTCAGTGGTTTGGAAGCTTTTTGACAACTTGGCTGTACCACAAGATCTTTAGCACTTCAGCACGTTTGCACATTAGAACATTAAGCACTTTAATGCACAGCACTTTTAATTGCAAATAAAGGTTTTGTATTGTAGTAATAATGCCAAGATCTGTCAAATGGAAAAAGGAACCATTGAACTACTCATTTACTTGTATTGTTGATGATTATACGGCACTAGTCACTTTAGGAAGTTTTTAGATGTAAAGGGGTAATTAATTACTGTTTTGATACGTATGAACTTAGGGTGTTGAGGACTCTGTGCTTCGCTTAATTTCTTTTAAAGATGTATATATCCTGGTCTGGTGGGTCCCAGCTTTTAAATGTATATAGGGTATAGGTGGTTTGTATGTATGATTTATGATATATGTGTGCTATTTGTGGAAATATGAGTATTTTTCCACCCTGATTACCAATGTTATAGTATTTTTTTCTTTGGTTCTCTGCTCTGCTCAATAAAAATAAAAAAATAAAAATTTGTATTTGTGCATGATAAGTGTTGGAAATTGCCCTTTTTGCAGGGTTATCTCCAAACTTTTTGCTTCTTCCTCCCTTGTTTTTCCTGACCTATGGTTGTTGGCAATACCACTGCTGATCAGTGCTAAAGTGCATATGCTCAACCTATTGTAAATTAATGTATGGATTAGTGATTCCATGATTGGCGTGTTTGGTTTACTTGTCAGACCCTAGTTCAGTGCACTGAGTGTGCCCAGGCCTTGTAAATCCAAATGCTGCTGGTGGGCTTGCAGCACTGGTTGTGCCACCCACAGAAGCAGCCTTGTAAAATGTGTCTAAGGCCTGCCATTGCAGAGCCTGTGTGCAGTCTGGTACTGCCATGTTGACTTGGTAAGTGCACCCACTTGCCAGTTCCTAAACCTTCCCTTTTCTTCATATCAGACACCCCTGTGGTAGGCCCAAGGGCAGGGTGCATTGGAAGTATAAGGTAGGACATTCCCTGGTGTGTGTGGAATGTCCTAATAGTGAATTACATGTTTATGTTTATGTTTATGCAATTTATAAAGCGCACAACTACCCGAGGGTGTCTCGGCGCTAAATCCATTTTTGTTTTTCACTATTGCAAAGCTACCTGTTCTCCATAGGCCAGAATGGGCAGTTACATTATTACATTTTACGATCCTTACTGAGTCAGGGAACATGGTAGAAATTCGAGTTTAGTATGCCTGAACTCAGAATGATAAAATACATCTTTTAGAGAAGTTAGTTTTAACATTCTGTGTTTGAAAATACCACTTTTAGAAAGTAGGTATTTTCTTGCATAACTAGCCAAGCCTGCCTCTGCTAGGTTGTGTATTCCTTGACTGGAGTTGAGAGTTATGTCCTTCCTAGAGTGTTTGGGCAAGTTGTGGTGCCTCCGGAAGCTGTACCTGTTGTTGGGAAGCTAATAATAATAATAATAATAATAATAATCCACATTTGTAAAGCGCGAACAATCACCCGTAAGGGTCTCCAGGCGCTGGGGGCCGTCGGGTAGATTAAGCAAGCTATTGGCCAGAGTCACATGGTGCTGGGATAATCTGGCACCGTGGATCGAACCGTGATCCCCAGATTCCAGCATCAGTCGCCCTGCCAATCTGCAAAGTTTCACGAATCGCTCGCTTGCGGAGAGCATCTCCTTCAGTGCGAAGAAATTCCCACCACCAAGATTATAGAGATCGTCGCAGCGCCTCTTGCCGCTGCAAGAACAGATGCATCCTTTGCTTGCGGAATGCATCGCTCTGGTGTGGGAATAGTACCATTGCTGCGAGTATCGTCGCAGAGCCTGTCGTCACTGGGTGAGATTGTTGCACCGTTTGCTTGCAGACTGCATCACGTCGCTGTGAGAGTCGTTGCAGATCCATCACATCGAGGGGCCGTGAGAGGAGAAGATCGATACTGCGCATCGCCGCCGCACCTGAGATCGCCGACGTCCCGAAGATCGTCGCATCGTACCTTAGCGAGACGCTTCCTACGAAACCTGCGCACCGGAATTCATACAAGGCATCGTATCCCTCCCCATACAGACCAGAGTCACTGCAACATGCCCGCTGCGTCCAGCGGGGTTGTCGCATCGCCTCCCCAGGGTCTCAGGAGTGACGCATCACTTGTTTTTTAACGCTGCAGCTTTCCCTTGGAACTTTTCTCGCATCTAAAGGTACTTTTGGCTAAAACGTGACGCAACTGTGGATTATTTTAATTCAAATTTAAGAACTCTTTTGAAATCATATCCTTGAATTGTGTATGTTAGATTTTTGTCATTTTGGTTTTGTGTAGTTTAGATTAAATAACTTTATTTTTAGGGCTCGGGCCTACGTCACCACGAAGTGGGGCGGAGCTCCGAGCTCTATAGTAAAAGAAAAAAAAAAGTGTCTTTAGGGGTCCGGACAGCAACATTCCTTAGTGCACGCGCTTTTTTAATGGCATGTGCATGTTCATTCGTCTTCGCTGTGCTGTGTTTTTAGTAGCCTTGACATGATAGGCTATCTGTAATTTAGCGTGCGTCATCTTGGCATTTTCTCTGTGGTTACGCGCACAGGAGTCCATTAATTTCAATTATGAGCTGTCAGGGTGCCGCGATAATGTAATGCAGATGTTGTGGGCGCGTTCACCAGTCTGCTGGGAATGGCGGCGTTCGTGCTTTTCCTGTGTTTTCTTTCCGTGTAGGGCAGACTTGAAAGGCATTGTCTTAAGAGGAGAAGGCCATATATCTTCAATTATCTCGCCAACACGGCAGAGATAATTGAAAACATATGCCTGCAGTGGCGAGGCCGAGAGCTGAGCAGGATGACTCCATGCCACAGGTGTGGCGCCGCGACCAGGGTGACTGACGCTGGAATCTGGGGACCACGGTTCGATCCCCGGCTCCGGCGGCAAGTTAGCCCAGCACCATGTGACTCTGGGCAATAGCTCGCTTAATCTTCCTGACGGCCCCCAGCGCCTAGAGACCCTTACGGGTGATTGTGCGCTTTACAAATGTGGACTTTACTTTTTTTTTTTTACTTTTACTAAGAAAGCGTCCGCATCAAAGCAAAGTGTAAAACTTAAAAAAAAAAAAAGTGAAAAAGCGAGTGGCTGTAGGTGTCCAGGGGTGCAGCAGGTGCAGTGACACCGGGGCATTGAGGGTCTCCTTTAACCCAGACAGTGCTGTATTTTTCTACCAGTGGCTGTGAGGGTGCAGCAGGTGCAGTGACACCAGGGCCTCGAGGGTCTCCCTTAACCCTGACAGTGCTGTATTTTACTACCAGTGGCTGTGGGTGTCCAGGGGTGCAGCAGGTGCAGTGACACCGGGGCCTCGAGGGCCTCACTTAACCCTGACAGTGCTGTATTTTACTACCAGTGGCTGTGGGTGTCCAGGGGTGCAGCAGGTGCAGTGACACCGGGGCCTCGAGGGTCTCCTTTAACCCAGACAGTGCTGTATTTTACCAGTGGCTGTGAGGATGCAGCAGGTGCAGTGACACCAGTGCCTCGAGGGTCTCCCTTAACCCAGACAGTGCTGTATTTTACTACCAGTGGCTGTGAGGGTGTAGCAGGTGCAGTGAAACCTGGGCCTCGAGGGTCTCCCTTAACCCTGACAGTGCTGTATTTTACTAGCAGTGGCTGTGGGTGTCCAGGGGTGCAGCAGGTGCAGTGACACCGGGGCCTCGATGGCCTCACTTTACCCTGACAGTGCTGTATTTTGCTACCAGTGGCTGTGAGGGTGCAGCAGGTGCAGTGACACCAGGGCCTCGAGGGTCTCCCTTAACCCAGACAGTGCTGTATTTTACTACCAGTGGCTGTGAGGGTGCAGCAGGTGCAGTGACACCGGGGCCTCGAGGGTCTCCCTTAACCCTGACAGTGCTGTATTTTACTACCAGTGGCTGTGGCTGTCCAAGGGTGCAGCAGGTGCAGTGACACCGGGGCCTCGAGGGCCTCACTTAACCCTGACAGTGCTGTATTTTACTACCAGTGGCTGTGGGTGTCCAGGGGTGCAGCAGGTGTAGTGACACCGGGGCCTCGAGGGTCTCCCTTAACCCAGACAGTGCTGTATTTTACTACGAGTGGCGGTGGAAGTCCAGGGGTGCAGCAGGTGCAGTGACACCAGGGCCTCGAGGGTCTCCCTTAACCCAGACAGTGCTGTATTTTACTACCAGTGGCTGTGAGGGTGCAGCAGGTGCAGTGACACCGGGGCCTTGAGGGTCTCCCTTAACCCTGACAGTGCTGTATTTTACTAGCAGTGGCTGTGGGTGTCCAGGGGTGCAGCAGGTGCAGTGACACCGGGGCCTCGAGGGTCTCCTTTAACCCAGACAGTGCTGTATTTTACTACCAGTGGCTGTGAGGGTGCAGCAGGTGCAGTGACACCAGGGCCTCGAGGGTCTCCCTTAACCCAGACAGTGCTGTATTATACTACCAGTGGCTGTGAGGGTGCAGCAGGTGCAGTGACACCGGGGCCTCGAGGGTCTCCCTTAACCCTGACAGTGCTGTATTTTACTAGCAGTGGCTGTGGGTGTCCAGGGGTGCAGCAGGTGCAGTGACACCGGGGCCTCGATGGCCTCACTTTACCCTGACAGTGCTGTATTTTGCTACCAGTGGCTGTGAGGGTGCAGCAGGTGCAGTGACACCAGGGCCTCGAGGGTCTCCCTTAACCCAGACAGTGCTGTATTTTACTACCAGTGGCTGTGAGGGTGCAGCAGGTGCAGTGACACCGGGGCCTCGAGGGTCTCCCTTAACCCTGACAGTGCTGTATTTTACTACCAGTGGCTGTGGGTGTCCAGGGGTGCAGCAGGTGCAGTGTCACCGGGGCCTCGAGGGCCTCACTTAACCCTGACAGTGCTGTATTTTACTACCAGTGGCTGTGGGTGTCCAGGGGTGCAGCAGGTGCAGTGAGACTGGGGCCTCGAGGGTCTCCCTTAACCCAGACAGTGCTGTATTTTACTACGAGTGGCGGTGGAAGTCTAGGGGTGCAGCAGGTGCAGTGACACCAGGGCCTCGAGGGTCTCCCTTAACCCAGACAGTGCTGTATTTTACTACCAGTGGCTGTGAGGGTGCAGCAGGTGCAGTGACACCGGGGCCTTGAGGGTCTCCCTTAACCCTGACAGTGCTGTATTTTACTAGCAGTGGCTGTGGGTGTCCAGGGGTGCAGCAGGTGCAGTGACACCGGGGCCTCGATGGCCTCACTTTACCCTGACAGTGCTGTATTTTGCTACCAGTGGCTGTGAGGGTGCAGCAGGTGCAGTGACATCAGGGCCTCGAGGGTCTCCCTTAACCCAGACAGTGCTGTATTTTACTACCAGTGGCTGTGAGGGTGCAGCAGGTGCAGTGACACCGGGGCCTCGAGGGTCTCCCTTAACCCTGACACTGCTGTATTTTACTACCAGTGGCTGTGGGTGTCCAGGGGTGCAGCAGGTGCAGTGACACTGGGGCCTCGAGGGCCTCACTTAACCCTGACAGTGCTGTATTTTACTACCAGTGGCTGTGGGTGTCCAGGTGTGCAGCAGGTGCAGTGACACCGGGGCCTCGAGGGTCTCCCTTAACCCAGACAGTGCTGTATTTTTCTACGAGTGGCGGTGGAAGTCCAGGGGTGCAGCAGGCCTCACTTTACCCTGACAGTGCTGTATTTTGCTACCAGTGGCTGTGAGGGTGCAGCAGGTGCAGTGACGCCGGGGCCTCGAGGGTCTCCCTTAACCCTGACAGTGCTGTATTTTACTACCAGTGGCTGTGGGTGTCCAGGGGTGCAGCAGGTGCAGTGACACCGGGGCCTCGAGGGCCTCACTTAACCCTGACAGTGCTGTATTTTACTACCAGTGGCTGTGGGTGTCCAGGGGTGCAGCAGGTGCAGTGACACCGGGGCCTCGAGGGTCTCCCTTAACCCACACAGTGCTGTATTTTACTACGAGTGGCGGTGGAAGTCCAGGGGTGCAGCAGGTGCAGTGACACCAGGGCATCGAGGGTCTCACTTAATCCAGACAGTGCTGTATTTTACTACCAGTGGCTGTGAGGGTGCAGCAGGTGCAGTGACACCGGGGCCTCGAGGGTCTCCCTTAACCCCGACAGTGCTGTATTTTACTACCAGTGGCTTTGGGTGTCCAGGGGTGCAGCAGGTGCAGTGACACCGGTGCCTCGAGGGTCTCCCTTAACCCAGACAGTCCTGTATTTTACTACCAGTGGCTGTGAGGGTGCAGCAGGTGCAGTGACACCAGGGCCTCGAGGGTCTCCCTTAACCCAGACAAAGTAGTGAGTGCAGAGTAGTGAGTAGTGAGTAGAGTAGTGAGTAGTGAGTGTAGAGTAGTGAGTAGAGTAGTGAGTAGAGTAGTGAGTGCAGAGTAGTGAGTAGTGAGTAGAGTAGTGAGTAGAGTAGTGAGTAGTGAGTAGAGTAGTGAGTAGTGAGTAGAGTAGTGAGTAGAGTAGTGAGTAGTGAGTGTAATAGTGAGTAGTGAGTAGAGTAGTGAGTAGTGAGTAGAGTAGTGAGTAGAATAGTGAGTAGTGAGTGCAAAGTAGTGAGTAGTGAGTAGAGTAGAGTAGTGAGTAGGACATCACAGGCAGCAGCTGTGCAAGCTTCTTACACTCACAAGGAGACCACAGGCAGCTGAGTTGCAAGCTTCTCCCACTCACAAGAAGGACATCACAAACAGCAGCGGTGCAAGCTTCTCAGACTCACAAGAAGGACATCACAAACAGCAGCGGTGCAAGCTTCTCACACTCACAAGAACGACATCACAGGCAGCAGCAGTGCAAGCTTCTTACACTCACAAGGAGACCACAGGCAGCAGCGGTGCAAGCTTCTCACACTCACAAGAAGGAAATCACAGGCAGCAGCTGTGCAAGCTTCTTACACTCACAAGGAGACCACAGGCAGCTGAGGTGCAAGCTTCTCCCACTCACAAGAAGGACAACACAAGCAGCAGCGGTGCAAGCTTCTCACACTCACAAGAACGACATCACAGCCAGCAGCAGTGCAAGCTTCTTACACTCACAAGGAGACGACAGGCAGCAGAGGTGCAAGCTTCTCACACTTGCAAGAACGACATCACAAGCAGCAGTGGTGCAAGCTACCCTTACACACTCACAGCAGGTACTGTGCCAAGGCAGCAGCAGCAACAGAGCAAGAGTCCCTTACAAAGAACAGGCACAGCACAGAGATGCACAATGCAATCTTCTCATACTCCCAGGCAGCAGCGGTGCAAGCTTCTCACACTCACACGAAGGACATCACAGGCAGCAGCTGTGCAAGCTTCTTACACTCACAAGGATACCACAGGCAGCTGAGGTGCAAGCTTCTCCCACTCACAAGAAGGACATCACAAGCAGCAGCGGTGCAAGCTTCTCACACTCACAAGAACGACATCACAGGCAGCAGCAGTGCAAGCTTCTTACACTCACAAGAAGGACATCACAGGCAGCAGCAGTGCAAGCTTCTTACACTCACAAGGAGACCACAGGCAGCAGAGGTGCAAGCTTCTCACACTCACAAGAAGGACATCACAGGCAGTAACGGTGCAATATTCTCACACTCACAAGGAGATCACTGGCAGTACACACCACATGAACACACTCCATAACATATAGCAACAATACATTGGCATTTACAATGCCATTAGCTCAAACTCAAATAAATCCGAGCCCGATTGCATTTCTAATGCTTGTTCTAAACTGGTGTGGAGTCCATTTGTGGTGTTTTCACTGTGTTACTGTGAGTGTTGGTACAAATACTTTACACATTGCCTTTGATAAGCCTATCTGCTCATGCCAAGCTACCAAGGGGGTGAGCAGGGGTTATCTAAAGAGTGTAGCCTGACTAGAGGCCAGGGTCCCTATTTGTCACAAGTACCTACCTGTGCCAACTACAGACCCTGAAATCTAACAATAAGTAGTGAAAAATCAAGCAAAGGTGTCAAACAAGGTACCCAGCTAACTGAATTGAACGTTCAGCTCTAACACCACCAGCTCTACCACTTTTGATTTTCTGAAGTGTAAAAATCTCCACCAAGTACAGAAGGTCCCATCACAAGATGGCTTCTCAAGGCAATGCTCTGTCATAATGCCTGCTAATCAATGATTATTAGATCAGTAGAGTTCTGACCTAGATATAGGCAGCGATTATATACTGAAGGTTGGTCGGCTCATCTGGGAAGTATATTTTCTGGATTTTCGTGCCATGTTTGTGAGGTAGGAAGGCAGCCTCTTTCAAATCATCTCCTCTGCTGCGACGACTCCCTGAGGCCCTCCCTTTGAGAAAGAGACAGCCTCTTCAGTCCTGCTCACTTCTGAATTTCTCAAGGGGATATATTCTCTATATTTGGTTACTACAGCCTTTCTTAAAGGGATTATTTCCTCCCATTGCTGGATTGCTGGATATTAACCCCGGGAAATCCTTTTACACTGCATGCGCTGAACCTTTCCTTTGGTACTTCACAGAAAGCATACAGTCATTTAAGTTTTTTTGACAAGCATATTATTTCTACGCTTTAACTCTTTTTCTCATTTAGACACTCTTTATCTACTCTCTGACATGGAAACTAAGGCACCTTCTACTCAACCTAACAAAAGGAAACAAACTACCTCTCTTCCACCTACAAATTCTAAGGCAGTATATTTATAATAATGATTTTTTGCTAAAATAATAGAGCGGATACAAGTCAAACATGTAAACACTGCTTGTATATGCTCAGACATTAAACATATTCAAAGAGACATTGCTAACATATCAATGAAAGTCTCTAATAATGAAAGAAAAATATGAGATAATCATGAATCCAGGAAAGGTACACATGAAATCCCAACTCTACTACTAGAATGTAACAAGTGTTACATACATCAAGAACAATAAAGCTTTGCCAACAATTCTGTGACTTAAGACCAAGATTAAGAGATGCAGGCTACAAATATGGCCTTTTGACCACTGTATGATGCATATCTGGAAAAATTACATTTCTAAATCCTTTTCTTCACCTGCGGACTTGATTACTTATATTGATCAACAAGATCCTGCCACAATGGACTCACTTCCTTTCAGTTCTGCTAGCTAATACCTCTCCTTTCATTCTTATTGTACGCTTTTATGCACTATAGCAGGATTTTACAGGGTGTTCAATTGGGTTCCTACCTCTGTCTCTATATACCCACTTTGTATGAGGTCTTGGCGTATGACCTCTATATGTTAATGCATGTTGTGCTTGACTAATTTTTATGGGCTACCTTTCGTTCTCTAGTTCCCGGTTTCTCCCTTTCCTTGTTAAAGTGTATATACTATTACAATCACTCAAAATAAACTTAAAATTATCTCGCTCCATGTTAAAGACTTACGACATCTAGTCAAGAGATGTAAAATATTAGACTACCTGAAAAGATTTAAAGTTTGCATTTGTTTCCTTTAAGAAACTAATGTTCATAACAAAATATCAAATTCCTTGGCTAAAGTATGGGTAGATACTATTGTTTCATCCCCAGCTGTAGGTCACAAAAATGGTGTGATCATCCTCTTAAAAGCGTTCCTTTATACAACTGTTAAATTACCGCGATGACTTCAACAGCAAATTTATATATATTCTCAAATAAAAGTTAGAATGTATACCTTCAACTTAGCCAATCTTTATGCTCCCACAATGGATGATCCTCTTTTTTGGAAAACTATGACTACTGAAATGATAACACTTGTTATTTTTCCACTCATAGTGGGTGGTGATTATAATCTTATTTGAGACATTCTTTTGCATAGAATGTCCACAATTGCTATTAGATCTACTAAATCCTTTCATACAATTTAAACTTTTTTTTCTACTACCAAATAAATTAATGTTTGGAAATTAGCAATCCAACTAACAAAGAATTCACTTTTTTTCTCATACACACTCTACTTATTCCAGACTTAAATTTTTACTTATTTCAAAACACCTTACAACAATGACTTCAAATCTCAAAATTGACCACATTTCCATTTCCAACAACGCTCCTAACTCATTTTCGCTTACTCTTCAAGATACTCAACCTCCAAAATCCAGATGAAGAATGAATATTGATATCACCCTAAATCCTCTAAATCCTACAAAACTCTCTAACACGATTAGTGATTATCTAACAAACAATAATACAAATGATACCTCGAACATTTTTCATTGAGATATTTTCAATGAATACATTAGAGGTTCTACCACATCCCTTATGGTATATGAGAACAAAACATTTTATGCTACTCTATCTACATTAGAAAAGGAAATAGATTAACTAGAAAGATTGTTTATCTGATCTAGAGACACTAAATATAACCTTCAACTACAAAAAGTGAGATATGAGTATGACATCCTGCTCAGTAAAAAAGCGAGTTTACAAATTGCTCAAGAACATAACTACTACTTTAGTTCCAATACATCTGAATGCCTTTTTAACTAATTGTTTACATACAAAAAATAATAATACCAAATTAATGTAATTATGATACTTCACAAGCGGAAGGTATTGCCAGGGAATTTCTGTCTTTCTACTCTGCCCTTTATGATAAACCTACACCTCTGTCAACTGATTAAATTACTACCTTTCCAAAGGATTGCCACCTGCCCCAATTCTCTGGAAAAAAACAGGCTCCGCTTAGGCAACCGAATTGATGTTCCAAAAATTCACTTGTCAATCAACTCTTTTCACTGAAAAAAATCTCAGGGGCCCAATAGCATACCAGCAGACTTTGAAAAATGTTTTAATCCTCAATTTTCTCCTACTCTGCTTTCAATATTGCATGCTTTTCAGCTTTCATCTTCTATAGAAGATACCTTTAAAGAAACTATTATTATTGTTCAACCCAAGCCAGACAAAGACCCTACCTTAGTTGCTAACTACCATTCAATATCTTTTATGAATAAAGACTGTAAAATATATGTTAAAATATTAGCCAGCAGAGTAACTCCTATACTAAATTCTAATATTCATACAGATCAAACTTGATTTATGAAAGGGCGATTTTCGTCACACAACACACGCCTTTTATGACATGTTTCATCTTTTGATGATACAATCAAGAACCTTAATGGGCTGTCAGCATTAGTTGCAGAAAAGCTTTTGATAAAGTACACTGGAAATTCTTTTTTCACAGGTTAAAAGCTTTTGATTTGGATCTCAATTTAATAAATATGATTAAGACACTATATAAAGAACCATCAGCTACAATTCATGGTAATTGTATTTTTGCCTACTCTTTCAATTTGCAAAAAGAAACCAGGCAAGGGTGTCTTTTATCACCCCTTTTATTCCTTTTTTGCCATTAAACCCCTTTTTTGCTCCAGTTGTTGACACAATGAATATACTTGAATTAACATTAAAGATGTTGTTCTGAAAATCTCAGCATCTGCCAATGATATCATGTTATATATTACTGACCCTGTTACTTTTACCCTGCTTTTTCAGACACTATTAGTCAATATGCACATGTCTCTGGTCATAAAAGTAAAAGAGAATGTTTTCCTTTAAATGTATAGTGTATTCCTAAATCGAAAGCCAATACAGAGATCTTATGGAACTCTCATTCTTTTAAATACTTTGTCCTTTTCAAACTCTATCAACTTTACCACTGAACCTAAATGTACTACTTTTATCACTAAAATTAAAGAAAAATGTAACAAGTTGTCAGCCCTTCACTTGAATTGGTGAGGCTGAATAGCCACAAATAAATGGCTATTACTCTGCAAATAATGTACACTTTATCTATGGTACCAATTTGTTTCCCACCTACTTTTTATGAATCTCTGTATATACTAATCAATCAATCCCTTTGGAATTGTGAACCGGCCCATATTATCCTTAAATGCTTGCTGGGTCCCAAAAAGGAGGGAGGTATTGGTATACCTGATGTTAAAATGTATCTGTCATTCCTTGTTGATCATAGCTCATTTTGGTTCTATTCTACATATACTTTACAAATCCCCCTACATGAATAGTAATAGAACAGTGTCTGTTGCATCCCTTTCCGTTACCAGCCTTTTTAACATTGACAGAAACACAAAAGTTGGCAAAATGTCACCTATGCTGAATACCACCAAACTAGCTGTATTCTCTTTTGATACTCACTTTTTAATCAGTTTGAGATCTTCTAAAAATGTCTCAATTTGGAATAATCCCCATTTGAAATTTAACAAACCAATTTATTTTTGGTCTTCAGGGTTTGATGCAGGCATTTTCTATATTAGTGATATTTGTCAGGGAGATATCCTCTACTCCTTTAGCAAACTGCAGAGCAGATTTCACCTTTCCAAACATGATTATTATAAACATGATTTTTTATGCAACTCAATTCTGAATGCAAACTTTAACTCAATACCATCCGCTAAAGTTTCTGGAATGGAATTATGCATTAATATTATAACTCATCCAGAACATATCGCACAAAAGACTAAATTAAACCTCTCCTTAGAGACTCCATAAACACCTGTTCAATGGGAATCTGTTTGGATGCAAAATGTCACTAACATGTCCCCAGCCTTACTTGACAAACCCAATTGCTGGCATTGTAAATCTTCAGTAGGTTCTATCGTTCACATGAAATATGAGTGTCTATTGTTTCTCATTTTTGGACGGAAGTTTGGGAAATCATTAAAAAAAATCTGTTTTCACCTCCCCTTTTTGCTCAGTATCATTATATGTAAGTCGTTTGCACCTTCCTATGCACTTACCCCTAATGATTGTATATTGATTGACTTCCTAATCTCTACAGCTGTAAAATCAATTACATCAAACTGGAAAGATGCTAACTTACTTTCAGCTCATGTTTCGAAGGATAGGATGACTTTTCTTAGACTTGGTTACTTACCACGTTTTATTATCCACTTCTCCTACTTCTCCCATGCTTACAAATAGCATATGGTGTACTCTTTACTCCTATGCTGATATTCTGAATAAATTATAACATATAGAAAGTTCTGATTCATTCTCAATTTGACCTCATAGCCCTGGTTTGGTTATTATTTTCATTTATCCTAATGCACTTATTTTTATACATTTTTGTGTAAGTTAAAAAAAATCATATATTGTAATGAAATTCTCATTTACACTTACAGTTACAATACTTTTTTCCTGCATGTCTTTGATGTTTGATATACTATGCTCAATACAATATTTTGAACAGTAGAAATCTTCACCAACCAGGCTCTTAAAATGAACAAAGAAAGAGTATCCAAAGTGGCACAGCGGTGATATACTCTTAAAGTTCCTAAAAGGCATTGACGGAGCACTCACAGAGTCAGTGTTTGTGATTCTCAAATTTGGTCACAAGGGACCTGCCTCATTAATATTTATGAGACAGGTCACTATTTGCGACCCATTGGGAATGGGCTGCAAATATAGGGATGGTGGCCTGCTGGAGCAGCAGACCCATGTGTCTGTTTGAGTTTTCAATAAAGCATTTTTTTTCTTCAAATGCAGCCCGATTTCCTTAAACATACACTCCCATTATAGAGATGATAGTAAAGTATGAGAAAGCACTGCTGCCATCCTGATTTCAACATGATGTTTCTAGTAGCCATGCTTTAATGGTTACATTCTCCATTTGCTCAAATATTAGCATCTCAACTTTCCTACTTGTTAATTGTGCAGTCTCGTTTGGACAACGTAGGGGCGCATTCAATTACCACGAGCATTGCTTACAATAAATGCACAATGTTCTCCTCCAAACTATTAATTTTCCACAAAAGTCACTCATGCTAAAAGCTGCATTCATTGACAGATTCAATATCATCATTAAATGTTCCTCGTCATAGCCAAAATTCATAAATTCATGTGGCTCATGTCCACAGGAGTCGGTCAAATGGCTGTGTATCCCGTAATTTGAATAATTACAGAACATTGTCGATGGGATGGGTTTCACAAATCCAACATGGCGGTTCAGAAAATATCTAAATACACACATTTCCAAGTTCCGAAATTATTTTCGAACAAGGAACGTGTGCCTCTGTCACATCGAGGTGGACCCACAATATATCATTACAGTTCCCAAAAGGCATTGACCAAGCACTTAATGAGTTAAATAAATACTTTTACTGCAAGCAGCATGTGTTTCAGCCTTTTGTCCATTTCAACTCCTGCACCAAATGGGATAACACATCAATAATAGCAATTTAAACACAGATGGTATACTCCCATTGCAGGGATGTTAGTATATTTTTATATATATATATTAGCCGCTATCTGGAGGTCAACAGGATACCAAGGGGGCTACGAGGGATGCTTTCCCCCACCTATGAAGATCCAGACCCAGATATGCTAAAGGACTGGGCAGAGTGCAATCTAGACTCCTCACGTCGTTTGGTGCAAATATTAGTGCGCTATGCGGATAGTGACCGTGTCAAAACTCAGGTCAAAATAGAGGAACTCAATGCGGAAATTGAAGCTATGGGCAGCGAGGAAACAGCGGAATGTATCAAGCTGAGAGGTGATATGATGGTAATATTACAGAAAGAGGAGGACAAAATCAGGAAAAGGAAAACCTACAAGTTCCAACGGGACAAGGCGGACTATGCTGAGGGACGAATTTTTACATTCGCCAAAAAGTATAAGTTCATAAAAGCCGGCAAAACTTTTAAGCCTGTCTCCCTTCCTCAACCATCAACATCTAACCCGATGAAGGGTTCTATGCAAGCTGATAACACCTCTGAGTCTAATCTCAGCTCTAGTATCAACAGTGATACAGACTCCAATACTTCACATAATGAACCTGGGTTGGGGTTTACCAAACTTACACTGGCCCAGGAATTGGAGTGTCTACGGAAAGACAGACGCGATACCCTATGCCCTAGGGCCACAATGTCTGCAAATCAAAATCCGCAACGCCAAACGCTACCAACGCCGAAGGGCCAACTCAAGGAATAAAAGCAACAAAAAAGAAAAACTACAACAGGCAGTGGAACAAGAAGTAAGTGATTCATCGGCATTGGGGGATGTTGCCCTCTCTGTGCTTAATCTTACTGACACTGTGTTCTCTGCATCTGAATTAAGTATCCTATCGAAGGGACTAACCTTTTGCCCTCCAAGGGATTTCAATTATGCAAGTACTAGGATAGACTTGTATAAGTTTGTCCGTAAATTGAAACTACAAAAACATTTTGCTGGCAACAAAACTAAGGCTAATTATGTACGTCCCGTAACAGGCAACCAAGGGCTCTTGGCAAGAGACGCCCCATTACTAAATGATATGGAGTCTCTCAGATCAGAACACTCAGTATCACAGAGTTCACCTGCACAATCCAACATTAATGTGGGGGGCTTAACAAACTTCAAAGTACGATCTACATACACCCCTGTGATGCTTTATGATAATATAGACATCTTCCATGCGCAGGCCACTAAAGAGATCAAGGGGCTATACACCAAAATGCTAAGAACCAAGCAACACAAATACCAACAGAACGACCAATACCAAAAATTAGTTAGTAAGATTCAGCAAAATGATAACATCATTGTCAGGCAGTCAGACAAGGGAGGCAATATAGTATTGTGGCCGAAACAACTATATTTGGAAGAAGCTCTCTCTCAACTGAACGATCCAGACTGCTATAGACATTGTGACATTGGTGCGGTGAGGAAAGCCCAGACTGACTTTTATTCTTTGTTGATGGGATGGCGGTCATTTGGACTCATTAGTATGGATGAACTGAAATTTCTGAAAAATGACAACCCCATCATGCAAGTTCTATACCTGATCCCAAAAATTCATAAAAATCCGGATAAGCCCCCAGGAATACCCATTATTGCAGCATGTGGGGGGTTACTGGAAAACATGACTATCTATGTCGACTCGTTTTTGCAAGAACATGTGCAGAATTTACCATCTTTTGTTCAGGATTCAAATGATTTCCTTCAAAAAATTAATGACATAGATTGGGATCCAAGTTGGTGGTTAATTACACTTGATATTACATCTTTGTACACCAGCATCATTCACCTAGATGGTATCAGAGCTGTTGATTTTTATTTGGGTCAGAGACCATTGATGATGGCTGAGCACAATCGTATGGTTTTGTCCATGATCACTTTCTGTCTGAATCATAACTTTTTTATGTTTAACAACAGGTATTACCAGCAGGTCAGGGGTGTTGCCATGGGGGCCTGTTTCTCTCCCAGCTATGCCTGTTTGCATATGGGCTACTGGGAGAGACAGGTCCTCTATGGTGAGCACTCTGACATCGCTGCAAGGTCAATTGTTCGTTGGTATCGTTATATCGACAATGTGTTTTTAATTTGGTGTGGCACTCGTCCAGAGGCTGAGCAATTTATAAACACTCTCCATTGCAATAATTTCAATCTGGCGTTCACATCAGATATCAGCCAAGATCAGGTACACTTTCTAGACATCACTATCGAGTCTTGTCAGGGGAAATTACAGACTAAACTTTTCAGGAAGCCTACGGCAGGAAACACGGTGCTCCATGCCAACAGCCATCACCCTGCCTATCTTATTCGCAGCATACCTTATGGGCAGATGCTGCAAATAAGGAGGTTATGTAGCACTGATGTCCAATGTAACCTAGCACAGGAGGCCAGCAAGATCAGGTTCCTAGCTAGGGGCTACAAGAGAACTGAGATTGACAGGGCGATGTGCAAGGCCAATGCTTTCCCCCGCAATCAGATGTTGGAACGGAAGCAAAAACCCACTTCTACAGGAATTAAAGAACAACCAGTGAGACTTATTTGGTCTTACAACAGGCAACATGGCGTACTTAGAAAAATTGTCACTAAGTATTGGGACCTCATCAAATGTGACCCCATTATTGGAGGTAAAATGCCGGCCAAGCCCTTAATCACCTTTAGGAAAGCATATTCTATGCAGGACGCTTTGGTTAAGCCAAGTCCTGAGGTGGCTACTCAAAAAAACTGGCTGGATAAAAGCAAGGGCTTTAGAAAATGCTCCAGCTGCAAGGCCTGCCTCCATGGTGTTAATAAATCGGAATACACTGTTCCCTTTTCTGCTACCACACACAAGATCAATAAACAACTGACTTGCAAAAATGACCACGTGGTTTATGTGCTGGAGTGTCCCTGTGGCCTGCGGTATGTTGGTAGTACCAAGCTGCAGGTACATAAGAGGATACTCCAGCACATACGGGCTATTAATACCAATGACTCTGCGTATCCAGTAGCACGCCATTTCAAAGAGTGTCACAATAACAACAGTGCACTTCTGAAATACTACGCCATTGACTCGGTTGGTCCCCTGAGAAGAGGAGGAGATAGAGAGGGGTTACTAAGAAAGTTGGAGACCAGGTATATCTTGGAAATTGACAGCAAAGCCCCAGGAGGTCTTAACTCCACAGAGGATTTTTATACATGTCTATGAACTCCACTCTCCCTCCTGACTGTCTGGTTGCCAAATAGTATTTGCTTCTCATCCATGCCCTGTATTCCCACTGCTTTTACTCTTAGCATGAATTGTACCGGTAGGACTTTAAACTGGTTGAATATCGTTGGTCCTACATCTGATAAGCCAAGTTGACGACACAGTTAAATATCATAGTCTAGGATTAAGGCTATGGTGTGTAAATATAAAACAAATAGTAAGAGGAAAAGTAAAGAAATAAAAAACAATGATGTGTTATTAATCACTATCTCACTGTCACTTCTGGTTGCATTAGCACATGTTTTGTGAGTAGGCTTGGCAGGTGACTCAATTATCATCCCTGTTCTGATCATGGAGGCTGCGATAATGTATTTGACCAGCTATTTTCTCCTCCAAGACCAAAATCAGAATCTCATGTGCACTTTATATTCATATTCATGTATATCAAGTCGCTTCTCATATCATTGATTCAATCGCATTTATGCATTTTAATTTTTGTATGGCCATTTTATCTAGCTTGTATATATTTGGGAAATTCATTAAGTATATATTTATTGCGGATTTATTGTGATGTACTTTTCAGAATGCATAATGAATAATATTAATTCTGTGTAATTGATACTAGTAACTGTTTGTACATACATACATAAAAAACACAATGTTGAGACATGATTATTTTGCACATGTACAGGTTTTTTAAACGGGGTTTTGTAATGGGGATTATCCCGTAATGTGTCTAGCAGCCTAGCAATATGTCATCTATGTCTATCATTGCATAATGAAAACATGTGATTCTGGCAACCAATCACGGCTTAAAGTACCTTGCACTTGCATTTAAAATTTTGCCTTCCCTCCCCCCTGCGTCATGTGACCAAGGCCTCTGTGCAGGCCGAAACGTTATGTCGAGGTGGTCCTTCCACGTTATTGAATAAAAACCACTGCTCACCTGCACTGTGGGTTTTCCTCTCTTTTTCTGCGCCGTTGGTATCCTGAGATTGGGCTCCTGGCGAGAGATACGGAGATCGTGTTCATATATATATATATATATATATATATATATATATATATATATATATATATATATATATATATATATATATATATATATATATATATATATGTATATGTATATATATATATTACCTACTGGCGGTCGCCAGTAGGTATATATAGTTAGGATTTTTTCTCTATGGGTTTTTTGAAAATTCTATGTCTAACAACTTTGGCGTTTGTGGACGGAATTGGCTGAAATTTTCAGGAAAATGGCACATTTTGTTTCTGAGCAGCCCTTGAAAATTTGGGGGGGGTTCGTCCAGTGGGGGCCGAGAAAAAAGGGGGGTCCCAAAACGCGTTTTTCCCATGTTAATTTCCATAGGGCGGTTGGCCTCACTTTTAGCCCGAACGGCTGAATAGATTTGCACGAAACTTGGCAAAATTGTAGGGACTGGTAGCCCGATGTGCCTTTTGTAGGTCTCAATATATGTGCTCCAGTGGATTTTGAGAAATTAACGTTTAAAAAAAGATATATATCTGTAACAGCGGACTGGGCAGCGGCCCAGGACGCGTACTTTTCGCGCAACGGAGCTTTGTGAAGCGAAGCTGATTGGTTCTCCGGCGTCTGTCAACATTCCAAACAGTCCGTAGCGGCCGCCATCTTGTCTCTCGGTAGGATCGAGAGACAAGAGGAGGTCAAAACAAAGGGGGAAATAACTATAAGGGGGCATAGTAGATCCTCGCTGACCCCCTAGGTTTGATGTGGAGGTTTTAAAAGGGCCCCGCGGGGCAAAAAAAAAAAATAATAATAATAATCGAACGGCTGAATGGATTTGCACGAAACTTGGCAAAATTGTAGGGACTGGTAGCCCGATGTGCCTTTGCTAGGTCTCAATATATGTGCTTCAGTGGATTTTGAGAAATTAACGTTCAAAAAAAGATATATATCTGTAACAGCGCACCGCTTCGCGTACTTTTCGCGTTACGGAGCTTTGCGAAGCGAAGCTGATTGGCTCTCCGGTGTCTGTAAACATTCCAAACAGTACGTAGCGGCCGCCATCTTGTCTCTCGGTAGGATCGAGAGACAAGAGGAGGCCAAAGCGAAGGGGCAAATGACCATAAGGGGGCATAGTAGATCCTCGCTGACCCCCTAGGTTTGATGTGGAGGTTTTAAAAGGGCCCCGCGGGGCAAAAAAAAATAATAATAATAATAATCGAACGGCTGAATGGATTTGCACGAAACTTGGTAAAATATTAGGGACTGGTAGCCCGATGTGCCTTTGCTATGTCTCAATATATGTGCTTCAGTGCATTTTGAGAAATTAACGTTCAAAAACAAGATATATATCTGTAACAGCGCTCCGCTTCGCGGAGATAAAATTATATCTGTATTACCTAGCTGTTGCTAACACCAGTTAGCGACGGCTAGTAGGAGATAGCGACCATCTTGGGTCCCACTTTGCATGTGAGTGATATTTATCACTAATGACATGCAAAGTGGGCATGCCAAGATGTTAGCGACTGGAAACAGTCGCTAACATCGCTATCTCCTAGGGACTGGTAGCCCGATGTGCCTTTGCTATGTCTCAATATATGTGCTTCAGTGCATTTTGAGAAATTAACGTTCAAAAACAAGATATATATCTGTAGCAGCGCTCCGCTTCGCGGAGATAAAATTATATCTGTATTACCTAGCTGTTGCTAACACCAGTTAGCGACGGCTAGTAGGAGATAGCGACCATCTTGGGTCCCACTTTGCATGTGAGTGATATTTATCACTAATGACATGCAAAGTGGGCATGCCAAGATGTTAGCGACTGGAAACAGTCACTAACATCGCTATCTCCTATTATCAACTTTTGGAAATATTCGAGATAAGCGCGAATATCTCCAAAAAGTAACAGCTGCCCTGAGCAGTTCTTAGCCATGTTATCCAATGGGAGGTGGATAACATGGCTAAGAGCATTAGCTCGGTAATGCATGAATATCGCTGAGTTTTCAGCGATATTAATGCATTGCGGTCGTTTTTTATCGTATTTGCGATAAACCTTGATAATAGCAAGGTTTATCTGCGATAATTTCTGACGGTAAAAAAATCTTTGCAATGCATCGTTAGGGATAAATATCGCTTAACTTTGGTAATATGCCCCAACGTCTGTTAACGTTCGATTCGAAGGAAATCAGGAATTGTTGAAAAACATTGTGTGCGCCATCCTGTCTTTTTTCAAATGCCACACTTTTTTCGTGCACGGCAGCCATTTTAGATGCCTTGACCAGACCCACTCTGTGCACGCTGTCGATCCTTAGCATGGCTCCCCACCCTCGCAAGCATCTCACCCAGGCAGTGGTCACCCCCGCTCTTTGTCTTATGCATGGGTAATAAACCTCCCCCCATCTGCGCTGCTCTTCCCTGAGAATCACACCCTGTGCCCGCCCGACACCTCCCTTTCGCCCTATTCACTACCGCACCCTCTGACACTCCTTTTCCTCTGTGTCCGATTGTCCAGGCCGGTCCTAGGCTATCAGCTAGCCCTGCAGATGTAGTTGATGGCCACAGCTGTAAAGAATCACCCCTCTTCAAAGGAGTTATAGTAGATCAAGGCCCACACTCGATGAGATCCGTCACAGCAGAAGCGTTGCTATTATCTGAAAACCATCCTGTATTGTGATTGGGGAGGGGACCGAGCGTGAAGCGGAAGATTCCAGGGATGACTCTTTGTACATCAAAGTTTTTACAATTATGTGTCACATTAAAAATATATAGCACTCCGACAAAGTAGTAAGATTATAAAACTTTAATAATTTATAAATATATACAAGAAAACAAAAATAGTAATAACATATAAACATTTTTAGGGAAAAACAACGAAGTAGCGGTCGGCTGTGCGAATAGTCCCAACGCAGCACAACGTCCAGATTACCGGCGTGGGGCGTCGCGGGGGGTGGGTCATCAGTAGCAAACTGTTGTGCGAATAGTTCCAAGGCAGCAGAACGCGCCGAAATCTAGATGACACGAAAGTGATGTCTAGTAAGTTGCCACCCAGCAAATAACGGCGTGGGGCGTCGCGGGGGGTGGGTCATCAGTAGCAAACTGTTGTGCGAATAGTTCCAAGGCAGCAGAACGATGGCACCAAGGTGATGTCCAGTAAGTTGCCGCACTGGTTTTGGTATCCTACAATGCTGCTCCGAATAACGGCGTGGGGCGCCCCGGGGGAGGCGGCGTGAACGGGCCTCTCCAGGTGGAGTCTCATCTGTTTTAGTGGGGCGCCCCTTTACCGTTTCAGTTGCCATTCCGTCCGCTTTTGGTCCACTGTGTCAAAATCCGCCATTCAGCTGAGTTGCGCCCACTCTTGCGGTGCAGCGATAGGCGGCTGCCACAGGACTCTCAAAATGGCGGCAGGCTCTTTCCTTTTTGGGCGTGGTCCACTGAAATGGCCCTGGGACACCTTGGAAATCGGACGCTTGTCTGCTAGGTCTTGGACCCCATTCTCGAAAGCGTCCCCTCCGCCTTGAGAATTCATCAAAAGTTTTGGGGGCCCCGACTCCTGCAGGCTTCTGGTGGGGAGCGGCTGCCATGATTGCTCGCGGAATGACCACGACGGAGCTATGAGATGGTGGTGCTCTCATGCTGACGCCAGTTTAGTCTGAAACATCCAGAAACAAGGTGGGGCTTTCATCGTTTGGGGGAAAAAAAAAGTTTTCATCCAATGAAAAGTGTTGTTTTTAGGTCATATGATCAAGCCTTCCATCATTAGGAAACCAAAAGTAAAATGAACCAATGAAAAGTTTTATAAACAAGTCACATGACCTGTTATGCGGCATAGGGTATAAAATGCGGAGAAAATACGTTGGCACGTGAGGCGGCGTCAGTAGCGGACCGATGTGCGAATAGGCCGAAGGCAATACAACGCGCCAAGATCCGGATGGCACCGAGGTGGTGTCCAGCAAGTTGCAGCACTGGTGTGGCCATCCTACAATGCTGAAAGTCGGCGTGGGGCGCCCCGTTGGCCTGTGAGTTTGCGTCAGTAGCGGACCGATGTGCGAATAGGCCGAAGGCAGCACAACGCGCCAAGATCCGGATGGCACCGAGGTGGTGTCTAGTAGGTTGTCGCACTTCTGTGGCCATCCTACAATGTTGAAAGTCGGCGTGGGGCGCCCCGTTGGCCTGTGAGATGGCGTCAGTAGCGGACCGATGTGCGAATGGGGCCAAAGGCAGCGCAACAATATTTTCTGACTGACACCACAAGGCGCTGAGATGCCAAGATCCGGATGGCACCGAGGTGATGTCTAAGTTGCGGACTGATGTGCGAATGGGGCCAAAGGCAGCGTAACAATATTTTTTGTATGGAAGATACCACTAGGCGTTGAGATGCCAAGATTCGGATGGCACTGAGGTGATGTCTAGCAAGTTGGTGTGGTCATCCTACAATGCTGAAACTCGGCGTGGGTCGCCCCATTAGCCTGTGAGATGGCGTCAGTAGCGGACCGATGTGCGAATAGGCCGAAGGCAGCACAACGCGCCAAGATCCGGATGTCACCGTGGTGGTTTCATAGTTGAGAGGCACTTCATCTGCAGTGGGGCGCCGAGATCCGGATGGCACCGAGGTGATGTCTAGCAAGTTGCTGTACTGGTGTGGTCATCCTACAATGCTGAAACTCGGCGTGGGTCGCCCCATTAGCCTGTGAGATGGCGTCAGTAGCGGACCGATGTGCGAATAGGCCGAAGGCAGCACAACGCGCCAAGATCCGGATGTCACCGTGGTGGTTTCATAGTTGAGAGGCACTTCATCTGCAGTGGGGCGCCGAGATCCGGATGGCACCGAGGTGATGTCTAGCAAGTTGCTGTACTGGTGTGGTTATTCTACAATGCTGAAACTCGGCGTGGGGCGCCCCATTAGCCTGTGAGATGGCGTCAGTAGCGGACCGATGTGCGAATGGGGCCAAAGGCAGCGCAACAATATTTTCTGAAGAGAAGACACCAAAAGGTGCTGATATTCCAAGATCCGGATGGCACCGAGGTGGTGTCTAGCAAGCTATGCAGTTGAGTTGTGTGCGCACTTGCGGCGAATAGGTCGAAGGCAGCATAACAATGTTTTCCGAATAGGAGACACCACAAGGCGTTGAGATTCGGTTACCACCGAGGTGATGTCTAGCAAGTTGCCGCACTGGTGTGGCCATCCTACAATACTGCTCCGAATAACGGCGTGGGAGGCCCGAAGGGGGGGGGAGCCGGCGTGAATGGGCCTTCCTAGGTGGAGGCTCGTCTGCTGTAGTGGGGCGCCCCTTTACCGTTTCAGTTGCCATTCAGCTGAGTTTCGGCTGCTCTTGATGCTACAGCGACAGGCGGCTGCAAGAGGACTCTCAAAATGGCGGCCTGTTCTTTGGATTTGGGCCTGGTCCACTAAAATGGCCCTGGGACACCTTAGAACTCGGACGCTCGATTTTTTTTTCCTTTCCTGTACATGGAAAAAAAGGTAAATGCCCGGTACGTTACACGCTTCATCTGCCACGATGAACTCTCCAGAGGAACCGAAAAAAATATAGTTGTGGTAACTATACCATGCATCGTCATATGGAGAGGTGGCACCAATTAATTATAGTGCTGCATAAAAGAGAGATTTGGAGGAGAACCCCTGACCTGCTAGTACATTCATCAAAGAAGTGGCACTGAGAGCTTCAGAGGCAAGGGAAACGGTCCCAAATATTTAGAAGAACTTTGGAAAGATTAAAATGACATGTTTAGATTGTGGCAAATTAATTTCATGTGGACAGATGAGTGTTACTCTAATAAATACAGCATATGAACATCATCATAGTCGATGGTTGGTAGAGACATTTTGACTATATCCTGGACCTGCCCGTCCTCGCCCAAAATGGCGCCGGAATAAATGGGACTCGTAACTCCTTGTTGTGTACTGGTTGCAGAACCTTGAAATCACGAGATACGTATGCAGTTTTGAAGCACATGGCGGGCGGGGACGAGAATTGATTGAATATTTCGATATCCCTATTGATATTAAGTTCTGATGTGTTATTGATTACTGTACTGTTGAAAGTTTGAATTAACGTCACCCATGGTACTTGCCCGCAAATGTATATCTAGATAATTTTATTGTAACTGGCCCTGTCGTATTTTAATTATAAAATGTACGTCCACCGATTCCGTAACTGTTAGACACCTTAGTTCTTGCAACCTAATGGCCCGCCCGTTACGTTCCTCTACAGTGTAAATGTCTATTCATCATATACGATTACAGTTTGCTCTGTGGCAGGCCCACGTGGTTATAGGCTCGTATTTGTATAATGAAATTTTCACAATAAAGGTTTTTAAAAGAAAACATGGTAGTAGTATATACATTGGTAAAGTTTTTAATAATAGTGACTGTTTTAGAATCATTAAAAGGCAAGTGAAATAAAGCAGACCAATTACATGAAGGGTAAAAGGTATAATACGAAGGAACGCAGTAAAGATAAATGGTCAAGGGCTGTTGTGTTTTCTATTCCTGCAACATAAAGTGATCGATAAGAATCTCATATTCAGGCGTATCGGCGACTAAGACAGCAGGTCGACCCTCTTTTGCTCAACGGCTCCGTCATGGGACGAAGAAACGCTCTTTTTCTCGAAAAAAGAATATATTTTACTTGCAGGACAGTTGTAAAATTTCCGGGAAAGTACATTAGCCTGGAACATTATAACATATATTTAAGAAAAAATAATGTTCGGAAGTAATGAAAAGCGTAATTTTTAGGTCATATGACCAAGCCTTTCATCATTACAATAAGAAAAGTAAAATGAACCAATGAAAAGTTTTATTAACAAGTCACATGACTTGTTATGCTTACGTTACGCGCTGCGCGCCCCGGATGACTTCCGGATGCGCTAACGCGGCGCGTCATATGACGCATTACGCGACAACGCAGGTACAGAATATAGTCAAAATGTCTCCACCAACCAGCGGTCGGAACACAACCCCTTTCAGCAGGCTAAATAGTTCTGTTAAATGACAACAGAAGGGACAGGCAACAAGAACCATCAGTCAAAGAGGGGAGGGCTAGTTCTTCTCTACCGGGTTACATTGGGGCGCTACCGGAACTGATCGAATTGGTAGTCTACAGTGTTTCTGGATGTTTCAGACTGAAGCTGGGGGTAGCATGAGAGCAGCACAATTTCGTAGCTCCGTCGTGGTCATTCCGCAACCAATCATGGCAGCCGTTCTTTATCGTTATTTTGGGCGGGGTGGGTGGCGGAGCCGAGCTGTTTTGCAGCCATCATTGTGTGGAGTTCAGTTCATCTCACTAGTTTTGTATTTGTCATGAGGGGTTGTTCCTAATGTTTCTATTTTAGCGAGGTCAAAAAGAGATCCCATTAGTGGCCTACTGATTTTGCTCGATTCCTTTTCTTTTTTTTTACACGATTTTTCGTTATCTGCAAAGACTAAACAGAGTATTGCGACTCTGTGTTTGTTTGTAAATAGAGAATGAACCAAAGAGAACTAATTCTAAAACAGTAAATACTTGGATAACAATCAATCAAATGGAGAGAGAAGCAGGCACGACGGATTACAATGGGGGCAAAGGCCTGCGTTAACTACCTTTCACTATCTGCAAAGAGAGAGTACTCCTAATAGAAATGAGGGGGGGGGCACCATTCAAAGCAGATCAGTGTGCATAAACACGAAAATGTTTTCACTTACCACGTACTTGACATTCGACAGCTTATGATATTTGCTATTAAAAAACCATTGAAATTCACTGAAAAAACCATAGGTTATAGACCATATATAGTTAGGAATTAGCATTTACAAAACCTTGAAAATTCACTGAAAAAACCATAGGTTATAGACCATATATAGTTAGGAATTCGCATTTAAAAAACCTTATTTTACTCACACAAAACCATTGAAATTCCATATATAGTTAGTTGCACTAACTATATATCGCGCACCCGCAATCCACTGCTGATCATGTCACATATTACATCATTCATGACATGGTCAGTGACATCACTGATGACATCACTGATGACATCTCAAATGACATCACTGATGACATCACTGATGACATCTCATTTGACATCATTCTTGTGCTAATACGATAAACCTCTTCAGACTCTAATATAACCTTAGATACACTCAGTGTATACAGACACTCACACACTGCCACTCATCCATGGAGTTACTCACACACCCAGTCAGTCATGCAAAGAAACAATCTCACCTCCATTTCTTCAACTATACAGTTAAACACACCTTACTTATTGAAACATATACTAACACATATTTACTCTCTTATACAATCCCTGATACAAGTTCACAATGATCGATACAACTACTCACTCATTCAGTGGCTCTCATGCACAGTTATTTATATATGCCAACTCTCACATGTACTGTGTTTTACATATGTACTTACTATGACATGTAGCATTGAGATATCCATTCACTCATCAATACACTCATGCACACAGTCAACTGCCCATGTAGCTGTTTCCACATGCACTCTTGAACTCATACACCTAGTGAATAAACTGCTCACACATCTATGCATAGAGTCACACACCTTCCAGCCACCCCTACACAAACTCAATCTCCCATAGAAATACTTGGGCAACCAATTAATAACACATATAGCCTCTCGTATAGCTAATGATCAACACATGCAGCAGTTTACAGAACAACAGACATAATGATGCACAAATTAAGACAGTTTAGTCACTAACCCATGCATTCAGTGAGACACATTTAATCACTCACTCATACAGTCAGTCACGCACCTACTAAATCCTTCATCCAGACACTTATACATCCACTCATTCTTCAATATGTAAAACATATTTAAACTTTACAAAAACACACAGACACTAGATGATGTCATCAGTGATGTCATGTGAGATGTCATCAGTGATGTCATTTGAGATGTCATCAGTGATGTCATCAGTGATGTCACTGACCATGTCATGAATGATGTAATATGTGACATGATCAGCAGTGGATTGCGGGTGCGCGATATATAGTTAGTGCAACTAACTATATATGGAATTTCAATGGTTTTGTGTGAGTAAAATAAGGTTTTTTAAATGCTAATTCCTAACTATATATGGTCTATAACCTATGGTTTTTTCAGTGAATATATATATATATTCACTGAAAAAACCATAGGTTATAGACCATATATAGTTAGGAATTAGCATTTACACACAGTCACTGGATGATGTTATCAGTGATGTCATCAGTTATGTCATTTGAGATGTCATCAGTGATGTCATCAGTGATGTCATTTGAGATGTTATCAGTGATGTCATTTGAGATGTCATGTGAGATGTCATCAGTGATGTCATTTGAGATGTCATCAGTGATGTCATCAGTGATGTCACTGACCATGTCATGAATGATGTAATATGTGACATGATCAGCAGTGGATTGCAGGTGCGCGATATATAGTTAGTGCAACTAACTATATATGGAATTTCAATGGTTTTGTGTGAGTAAAATAAGGTTTTTTAAATGCTAATTCCTAACTATATATGGTCTATAACCTATGGTTTTTTCAGTGAATTTTCAAGGTTTTGTAAATGCTAATTCCTAACTATATATGGTCTATAACCTATGGTTTTTTCAGTGAATTTCAATGGTTTTTTAATAGCAAATATCATAAGCTGTCGAATGTCAAGTACGTGGTAAGTGAAAACATTTTCGTGTTTATGCACACTGATCTGCTTTGAATGGTGCCCTCCCCCCCTCATTTCTATTAGGAGTACTCTCTCTTTGCAGATAGTGAAAGGTAGTTAACGCAGGTCTTTGCCCCCATTGTAATCCGTCGTGCCTGCTTCTCTCTCCATTTGATTGATTGTTATCCAAGTATTTACTGTTTTAGAATTAGTTCTCTTTGGTTCATTCTCTATTTACAAACAAACACAGAGTCGCAATACTCTGTTTAGTCTTTGCAGATAACGAAAAATCGTGTAAAAAAAAAAGAAAAGGAATCGAGCAAAATCAGTAGGCCACTAATGGGATCTCTTTTTGACCTCGCTAAAATAGAAACATTAGGAACAACCCCTCATGACAAATACAAAACTAGTGAGATGAACTGAACTCCACACAATGATGGCTGCAAAACAGCTCGGCTCCGCCACCCACCCCGCCCAAAATAACGATAAAGAACGGCTGCCATGATTGGTTGCGGAATGACCACGACGGAGCTACGAAATGGTGCTGCTCTCATGCTAACCCCAGCTTCAGTCTGAAACATCCAGAAACACTGTAGACTACCAATTCGATCAGTTCCGGTAGCGCCCCAATGTAACCCGGTAGAGAAGAACTAGCTCTCCCCTCTTTGACTGATGGTTCTTGTTGCCTGTCCCTTCTGTTGTCATTTAACAGAACTATTTAGCCTGCTGAAAGGGGTTGTGTTCCGACCGCTGGTTGGTGGAGACATTTTGACTATATTCTGTACCTGCGTTGTCGCGTAATGCGTCATATGACGCGCCGCGTTAGCGCATCCGGAAGTCATCCGGGGCGCGCAGCGCGTAACGTAAGCATAACAAGTCATGTGACTTGTTAATAAAACTTTTCATTGGTTCATTTTACTTTTCTTATTGTAATGATGAAAGGCTTGGTCATATGACCTAAAAATTACGCTTTTCATTACTTCCGAACATTATTTTTTCTTAAATATATGTTATAATGTTCCAGGCTAATGTACTTTCCCGGAAATTTTACAACTGTCCTGCAAGTAAAATATATTCTTTTTTCGAGAAAAAGAGCGTTTCTTCGTCCCATGACGGAGCCGTTGAGCAAAAGAGGGTCGACCTGCTGTCTTAGTCGCCGATACGCCTGAATATGAGATTCTTATCGATCACTTTATGTTGCAGGAATAGAAAACACAACAGCCCTTGACCATTTATCTTTACTGCGTTCCTTCGTATTATACCTTTTACCCTTCATGTAATTGGTCTGCTTTATTTCACTTGCCTTTTAATGATTCTAAAACAGTCACTATTATTAAAAACTTTACCAATGTATATACTACTACCATGTTTTCTTTTAAAAACCTTTATTGAGAAAATTTCATTATACAAATACGAGCCTATAACCACGTGGGCCTGCCACAGAGCAAACTGTAATCGTATATGATGAATAGACATTTACACTGTAGAGGAACGTAACGGGCGGGCCATTAGGTTGCAAGAACTAAGGTGTCTAACAGTTACGGAATCGGTGGACGTACATTTTATAATTAAAATACGACAGGGCCAGTTACAATAAAATTATCTAGATATACATTTGCGGGCAAGTACCATGGGTGACGTTAATTCGAACTTTCAACAGTACAGTAATCAATAACACATCAGAACTTAATATCAATAGGGATGTCGAAATATTCAATCAATTCTCGTCCCCGCCCGCCATGTGCTTCAAAACTGCATACGTATCTCGTGATTTCAAGGTTCTGCAACCAGTACACAACAAGGAGTTACGAGTCCCATTTATTCTGGCGCCATTTTGGGCGAGGACGGGCAGGTCCAGGATATAGTCAAAATGTCTCTACCAACCATCGACTATGATGATGTTCATATGCTGTATTTATTAGAGTAACACTCATCTGTCCACATGAAATTAATTTGCCACAATCTAAACATGTCATTTTAATCTTTCCAAAGTTCTTCTAAATATTTGGGACCGTTTCCCTTGCCTCTGAAGCTCTCAGTGCCACTTCTTTGATGAATGTACTAGCAGGTCAGGGGTTCTCCTCCAAATCTCTCTTTTATGCAGCACTATAATTAATTGGTGCCACCTCTCCATATGACGATGCATGGTATAGTCACCACAACTATATTTTTTTTCGGTTCCTCTGGAGAGTTCATCGTGGCAGATGAAGCGTGTAACGTACCGGGCATTTACCTTTTTTTGCATGTACAGGAAAGGAAAAAAAAATCGAGCGTCCGAGTTCTAAGGTGTCCCAGGGCCATTTTGGTGGACCAGGCCCAAATCCAAAGAACAGCCATCTCACAGGCTAATGGGGCGACCCACGCCGAGTTTCAGCATTGTAGGATGACCACACAAGTACAGCAACTTGCTAGACATCACCTCGGTGCCATCAGGATCTCGGCGCCCCACTGCAGATGAAGTGCCTCTCAACTATGAAACCACCACGGTGACATCCGGATCTTGGCGCGTTGTGCTGCCTTCGGCCTATTCGCACATCGGTCCGCTACTGACGCCATCTCACAGGCTAATGGGGCGACCCACGCCGAGTTTCAGCATTGTAGGATGACCACACCAGTACAGCAACTTGCTAGACATCACCTCGGTGCCATCCGGATCTCGGCGCCCCACTGCAGATGAAGTGCCTCTCAACTATGAAACCACCACGGTGACATCCGGATCTTGGCGCGTTGTGCTGCCTTCGGCCTATTCGCACATCGGTCCGCTACTGACGCCATCTCACAGGCTAATGGGGCGACCCACGCCGAGTTATAGCATTGTAGGATGACCACACCAGTACAGCAACTTGCTAGACATCACCTCGGTGCCATCCGGATCTCGGCGCCCCACTGCAGATGAAGTGCCTCTCAACTATGAAACCACCACGGTGACATCCGGATCTTGGCGCGTTGTGCTGCCTTCGGCCTATTCGCACATCGGTCCGCTACTGACGCCATCTCACAGGCTAATGGGGCGACCCACGCCGAGTTTCAGCATTGTAGGATGACCACACCAACTTGCTAGACATCACCTCAGTGCCATCCGAATCTTGGCATCTCAACGCCTAGTGGTATCTTCCATACAAAAAATATTGTTACGCTGCCTTTGGCCCCATTCGCACATCAGTCCGCAACTTAGACATCACCTCGGTGCCATCCGGATCTTGGCATCTCAGCGCCTTGTGGTGTCAGTCAGAAAATATTGTTGTGCTGCCTTCGGCCTATTCGCACATCGGTCCGCTACTGATGCCATCTCACAGGCCAACGGGGCGCCCCACGCCGACTTTCAGCATTGTAGGATGGCCACACCAGTGCGGCAACTTGCTACACACCACCTCGGTGCCATCCGGATCTTGGCATCTCAGCGCCTTGTGGTGTCTTCTACTCCGGAAATATAGTAGAAAATATTGTTGCGCTGCCTTTGGCCCCATTCACACATCAGTCCGCTACTGACACCATCTCACAGGCCAACGGGGCGCCCCACGCCGACTTTCAACATTGTAGGATGGCCACAGAAGTGCGACAACTTACTAGACACCACCTCGGTGCCATCCGGATCTTGGCGCGTTGTGCTGCCTTCGGCCTATTCGCACATCGGTCCGCTACTGACGCAAACTCACAGGCCAACGGGGCGCCCCACGCCGACTTTCAGCATTGTAGGATGGCCACACCAGTGCGGCAACTTGCTACACACCACCTCGGTGCCATCCGGATCTTGGCGCGTAGTGAAGCTGCAGCAGCTGCAAATAAGCTTCAGACAGTGTTACAACCGCTGCTCAGAACTCTCAACTATGACACCACCTCGGTGCCATCCGGATCTTGGCGCGTTGTATTGCCTTCGGCCTATTCGCACATCGGTCCGCTACTGACGCCGCCTCACGTGCCAACGTATTTTCTCCGCATTTTATACCCTATGCCGCATAACAGGTCATGTGACTTGTTTATAAAACTTTTCATTGGTTCATTTTACTTTTGGTTTCCGAATGATGGAAGGCTTGATCATATGACCTAAAAACAACACTTTTCATTGGATGAAAACTTTTTTTTTCCCCCAAACGATGAAAGCCCCACCTTGTTTCTGGATGTTTCAGACTAAACTGGCGTCAGCATGAGAGCACCACCATCTCGTAGCTCCGTCGTGGTCATTCCGCGAGCAATCATGGCAGCCGCTCCCCACCAGAAGCCTGCAGGAGTCGGGGCCCCCAAAACTTTTGATGAATTCTCAAGGCGGAGGGGACGCTTTCGAGAATGGGGTCCAAGACCTAGCAGACAAGCGTCCGATTTCCAAGGTGTCCCAGGGCCATTTCAGTGGACCACGCCCAAAAAGGAAAGAGCCTGCCGCCATTTTGAGAGTCCTGTGGCAGCCGCCTATCGCTGCACCGCAAGAGTGGGCGCAACTCAGCTGAATGGCGGATTTTGACACAGTGGACCAAAAGCGGACGGAATGGCAACTGAAACGGTAAAGGGGCGCCCCACTAAAACAGATGAGACTCCACCTGGAGAGGCCCGTTCACGCCGCCTCCCCGGGGCGCTCCACGCCGTTATTCGGAGCAGCATTGTAGGATACCAAAACCAGTGCGGCAACTTACTGGACATCACCTTGGTGCCATCGTTCTGCTGCCTTGGAACTATTCGCACAACAGTTTGCTACTGATGACCCACCCCCCGCGACGCCCCACGCCGTTATTTGCTGGGTGGCAACTTACTAGACATCACTTTCGTGTCATCTAGATTTCGGCGCGTTCTGCTGCCTTGGAACTATTCGCACAACAGTTTGCTACTGATGACCCACCCCCCGCGACGCCCCACGCCGGAAATCTGGACGTTGTGCTGCGTTGGGACTATTCGCACAGCCGACCGCTACTTCGTTGTTTTTCTCTAAAAATGTTTATATGTTATTACTATTTTTGTTTTCTTGTATATATTTATAAATTATTAAAGTTTTATAATCTTACTACTTTGTCGGAGTGCTATATATTTTTAATGTGACACATAATTGTAAAAACTTTGATGTACAAAGAGTCATCCCTGGAATCTTCCGCTTCACGCTCGGTCCCCTCCCCAATCACAATACAGGATGGTTTTCAGATAATAGCAACGCTTCTGCTGTGACGGATCTCATCGAGTGTGGGCCTTGATCTACTATAACTCCTTTGAAGAGGGGTGATTCTTTACAGCTGTGGCCATAAACTACATCTGCAGGGCTAGCTGATAGCCTAGGACCGGCCTGGACAATCGGACACAGAGGAAAAGGAGTGTCAGAGGGTGCGGTAGTGAATAGGGCGAAAGGGAGGTGTCGGGCGGGCACAGGGTATGATTCTCAGGGAAGAGCAGCGCAGATGGGGGGAGGTTTATTACCCATGCATAAGACAGAGAGCGGGGGTGACCACTGCCTGGGTGAGATGCTTGCGAGGGTGGGGAGCCATGCTAAGGATCGACAGCGTGCACAGAGTGGGTCTGGTCAAGGCATCTAAAATGGCTGCCGTGCATGACAAAAGTGTGGCATTTGAAAAAAGACAAGATGGCGCACACAATGTTTTTCAACAATTCCTGATTTCCTTCGAATCGAACGTTAACAGACGTTGGGGCATATTACCAAAGTTAAGCGATATTTATCCCTAACGATGCATTGCAAAGATTTTTTTACCGTCAGAAATTATCGCAGATAAACCTTGCTATTATCAAGGTTTATCGCAAATACGATAAAAAACGAGCGCAATGCATTAATATCGCTGAAAACTCCGCGATATTCATGCATTACCGAGCTAATGCTCTTAGCCATGTTATCCACCTCCCATTGGATAACATGGCTAAGAACTGCTCAGGGCAGCTGTTACTTTTTGGAGATATTCGCGCTTATCTCGAATATTTCCAAAAGTTGATAATAGGAGATAGCGATGTTAGCGACTGTTTCCAGTCGCTAACATCTTGGCATGCCCACTTTGCATGTCATTAGTGATAAATATCACTCACATGCAAAGTGGGACCCAAGATGGTCGCTATCTCCTACTAGCCGTCGCTAACTGGTGTTAGCAACAGCTAGGTAATACAGATATAATTTTATCTCCGCGAAGCGGAGCGCTGTTACAGATATATATCTTGTTTTTGAACGTTAATTTCTCAAAATGCACTGAAGCACATATATTGAGACATAGCAAAGGCACATCGGGCTACCAGTCCCTAATATTTTACCAAGTTTCGTGCAAATCCATTCAGCCGTTCGATTATTATTATTATTATTTTTTTTTGCCCCGCGGGGCCCTTTTAAAACCTCCACATCAAACCTAGGGGGTCAGCGAGGATCTACTATGCCCCCTTATGGTCATTTGCCCCTTCGCTTTGGCCTCCTCTTGTCTCTCGATCCTACCGAGAGACAAGATGGCGGCCGCTACGTACTGTTTGGAATGTTTACAGACACCGGAGAGCCAATCAGCTTCGCTTCGCAAAGCTCCGTAACGCGAAAAGTACGCGAAGCGGTGCGCTGTTACAGATATATATCTTTTTTTGAACGTTAATTTCTCAAAATCCACTGAAGCACATATATTGAGACCTAGCAAAGGCACATCGGGCTACCAGTCCCTACAATTTTGCCAAGTTTCGTGCAAATCCATTCAGCCGTTCGATTATTATTATTATTATTTTTTTTGCCCCGCGGGGCCCTTTTAAAACCTCCACATCAAACCTAGGGGGTCAGCGAGGATCTACTATGCCCCCTTATAGTTATTTCCCCCTTTGTTTTGACCTCCTCTTGTCTCTCGATCCTACCGAGAGACAAGATGGCGGCCGCTACGGACTGTTTGGAATGTTGACAGACGCCGGAGAACCAATCAGCTTCGCTTCACAAAGCTCCGTTGCGCGAAAAGTCCGCGAACCAGTGCGCTGCCCGGTCCGCTGTTACAGATATATATCTTTTTTTAAACGTTAATTTCTCAAAATCCACTGGAGCACATATATTGAGACCTACAAAAGGCACATCGGGCTACCAGTCCCTACAATTTTGCCAAGTTTCGTGCAAATCCATTCAGCCGTTCGGGCTAAAAGTGAGGCCAACCGCCCTATGGAAAACTCAATGTTAAAAACACGTTTTGGGACCCCCCTTTTTTCTCGGCCCCCACTGGACGAACCCCCCCAAATTTTCAAGGGCTGCTCAGAAACAAAATGTGCCATTTTCCTGAAAATTTCAGCCAATTCCGTCCACAAACGCCAAAGTTATTAGACATAGAATTTTCAAAAAACCCATAGAGAAAAAATCCTAACTATATATACCTACTGGCGACCGCCAGTAGGTAATATATATATTCACTGAAAAAACCATAGGTTATAGACCATATATAGTTAGGAATTAGCATTTACAAAACCTTGAAAATTCACTGAAAAAACCATAGGTTATAGACCATATATAGTTAGGAATTAGCATTTACAAAACCTTATTTTACTCACACAAAACCATTGAAACTCCATATATAGTTAGTTGCACTAACTATATATCGCGCACCCGCAATCCACTGCTGATGATGTCACATATTACATCATTCATGACATGGTCAGTGACATCACTGATGACATCACTGATGACATCTCAAATGACATCACTGATGACATCACTGATGACAACATCCAGTGACTGTATGTTTCTGTAAAGTTAAAATATGTCTTACATATTGAAGAATGAGTGGATGTATAAGTGTCTGGATGAAGGATTTAGTAGGTGCATGACTGACTGTATAAGTGACTGATTAAATGTGTCTCACTGAGTGCATGGGTTAGTGACTAAACTGTTTTAAATTGTGCATCATTGTGTCTGTTGTTTTGTAATCTGATGCATGTGTTGATCATTAGCTATATGACTAACTATATGGGTTATTGATTAGTTGCCCAAGTATTTGTATGGGAGACTGAGTGTGTGTGTGGGTGTCTGGGAGGTGTATGACTCTGTGCATAGATGTGTGAGCAGTTGATTCACTAGATGTATGGGTTCAAAAGTGCATGTGGAAACAGCTGTATGGGCGGTTGACTGTGTGCATGAGTGTATTGGTGAGTGAATGGATATCTCAGTGCTACATGTCAAAGTAAGTACATATGTAAAACACAGTACATGTGATAGTTGACATATATAAATAACTGTGCATAAGAGCCAGTGAATGTGTGAGTGGCTGTATGGATTATTGTGAACTTGTATCAGGGATTGTATAACAGAGTAAATATGTGTTATTATATGTTCCAATAAGTAAGGTGTGTATAACTATATAGTTGAGGAAATGGAGGTGTGATTGATTCTTTGCAAGACTGACTAGGTGTGTGAGTAACTCCATGGATGAGTGACAGTCTGTGAGTGTGTGTTTACACTGAGTGTATCTAAGGTTATATTAGAGTCTGAAGAGGTTCATCGTATCATCACATGAATGATGTCATCAGTGATGTGATCAGTAATGTCAAATGAGATGTCATCAGTGATGTCATCAGTGATGTCATTTGAGATGTCATCAGTGATGTCATCAGTGATGTCACTGACCATGTCATGAATGATGTAATATGTGACATCATCAGCAGTGGATTGCAGGTGCGCGATATATAGTTAGTGCAACTAACTATATATGGAATTTCAATGGTTTTGTGTGAGTAAAATAAGGTTTTGTAAATGCTAATTCCTAACTATATATGGTCTATAACCTATGGTTTTTTCAGTGAATTTTCAAGGTTTTGTAAATGCTAATTCCTAACTATATATGGTCTATAACCTATGGTTTTTTCTGTGAATTTCATTGGTTTTTTAACAGCTAATATCTGTAGCTGTAAAATGTATTCTTCTTTAAATCCAAAAATATATTTTATATGTTTATTAATAACTTTTTTTTTAAATATTTTTTTTTCTTCGTTCCCGCTTCGCGAATCGGGAAGCTTCCCGTTAGCTGACCTTGATGCCGCGAAATAGACCGCGAGCCGGTAAACGTTTCTTTACCGCAACTGCCGCGTTAGAAAACAACATCGTGACGCCTCCCGTCCGCATGACGTTTCGCGTTGTCGCGTGATACGTCATATGACGTGCTACGTTAGCGAACTCGTACGCTTACCGATTCGCAAAGCACAGGTTTCTGGAAGCAAACCGGGAGGCCCTGCAAAGCGCGTAACGTAAACACAGCAGGTCATGTGACTTGGTAATAACACTTTTCATTGGTTCATTTCACTTTCGGTTTCCTAATGATGTAAGACTAGGTCATATGATCTAAAATGAACACTTTTCATTGGTTGAGAACTATTTTTTTTCCCAAATGGTGAAAATCCCTCCTTCTTTCCTCACTCTGACTTTCATCATTGTGAGAGAAAGACCCTTTGTTACCAGTGAGCAATGGCTTCTTTACTAGCTTCAGCTGGTGCTTCCCCACCACCTCCACCACATCCAAGGAAGAGTGGACCACCTGCTAAAGTTATAATTCAGCAAGAAGAGGAAGAAGAGGAACAGGACGACCTAGATAATCTCCCTATTATGGCCAGAAGATCTGTTGTACCGGAAGTAACGGGACCAGAGGGCAGGGAGATGGTGCCAAATATACAAACGAGATTTCGTGAAGTAAAACAAGTCTGCGTACATTGCAGTGGATTCATTTGCTACGGAGAAAGTAGCATCACTCTGATCAACAGAGCTATTGACAATCATGCTCATGTTTGTCCGAAACTCCCCAAACAATAAATTCTTTTTTTTTGTTTTCTTGCTCCTGTTGAGCCCTTTACAATGAATCGTTTTCATTGCCCCCTCCGAAAAAAAAAAAAAAAAAATATAAAACTGTTCAGAAAAATTCAAAAAAAGTAAAAAAATGTTCAGAAAAATAATAAAAAAAATATAAAACAACAAAAACAATTTAAAAAAAAGTTCTTTTCAGAACTACCTCCCCGTTATTAAAAAATTGGTACAATATTTGCAACTGTGCCAACCTCTATTTCTCTTAGTTCGCTTCCCAGTTCGCTCCCCGGTACGCGAACCGGAAGCGAACCAAAAATTTTTTTAAAAAAAAAAAGAACAGTAAGTATAAGGGAAGGAAACAGACAGTTATGTTAAAAGAAAGACAGCTATAGGGGAGTAAACTAGAGATACTATTACCCGTAATCCACTGCTGATGATGTCACATATTACATCATTCATGACATGCTCAGTGACATCATCAGCAGAGGATTGCGGGTAACAGTATCCCTAGTTTATTCCCTATAGCTGTGTTTCTTTTAACATAACTGTCTGTTTCCTTCCCTTATACTTACTGTTCTTTTTAAAAAAACATTTTTAGATCAGTCAGAAACAGTGAAAGTAATGAAATATAAAAGACTACGTAGAATATGAGCACTGTATGCAACAACTTTGACACTTACAGAAGCCTCACCTTCTCCATGCCTCCTACACAGTTCTACATGTACATCATAAATGCAAACAGAACAGAATTAATTATACATGTTAAATGGTTTATTTTTGCTGTTCTCAGAATGTATCAAATTTCACTAAAACAGTGACTTGAAGGTATTCATCATATAACAGCGGGGAAAAAAAAACACAATCAAAATGATTGTGTTTAAAAAACCCATACAACATTACAAATCAGAATTCAGAACTCCTTAAAGTTAACTTACTTTCCATGACGGCCAAGGATGTCCTATGAACAGCTTACACTCTGTTGTGCTGTTATTACTTTCAACCCGCCACTTTCTGAAAGAAAACCTCCATCGTTTTCAAAAACATGTTACATACAATAAATGACTTCTTGCTCTCTACCACAAGTATCCACAAGGCCAAATCTTGTCAGAGCCATGTATAACTCTTGGATTTCTTGTTAGCCAATCCCGTCTTTTCGCATTTCCGCAACTTTCAGAATTAAAATGTTGAAGATCATTTACACAATCCTGGACTAGTAATATCTTCCCCTTCTTGCTCAATCATGTTCTACATTTCCTATCACACTGATACTGCTTACTATGAAGCAGACTTACACTACCTTTATGACTAGTACAATTATTTAATTCTCTACATCACTTTTAATCACAAAGCAATGTAAAACAGTAGACAGCATTGCAGACTTACATTCCCTCTACTCCATGTTTTGATTGGCTGCTTCAATTAGCTTATAAAAAGAAATAGTTTTTCTGAACTCATTCAAAGTGCACGTATTTCTCAATAACGTCCAGTGTTATGGTAAAAAGTTATGTCTCTGTACTACACTTATCCTCAAGGCCAAATAGTGTAGGAGCCATGAGAACTTCTTGAAATTCCTCAGAGCACATCCCGAGATTCTTTCCCTAAAATTTTGGTTTTAAAAACACCAGGTAAGAGTTTTTAAGGTCATATGGCAATTTTTTTTTGAAAATTAAAACAGAATCATTGCAGAATGACCAGCCATTTCTACACTTTAAATAAGCTGTATAATGTCCTGAGTTTATTGAAGGACCATCATGATATATAATTGCTACAGTTACAAAAGTCCTTCCTGATATTGACAACTGTGAAGCCACAAAATTTTTAATTAAAGTTGTCAATTTTGTTCCATCAGGCCTACATCGTTGGAACATTAAAATGACATACTGGCCATATGTTCGTATAAATAATGTGGACATCATTTCAGATTTACATTGCCTACACTCCATATTGTGATCAGCTGCTTTTACTAGCTTATTAAAAGAGACTGATTTACTGTCTGGCAAAGTTAAATATATAAATCTTTCTGAGTCTACACTAGTACTACTTGATACCCTACAGTTCTCGCAGTCATGCTGCCATTGATAAGAAAGCCCAAACAGGTGATCTACATCTACACCTTCAGCATGCAATACATCAAGCATATACATTAAAAACTCCTGACAATCTTGCTGACTATTTTGAGAGAATTGTGTTTGGCCTGAACATCTGTCTAACAGATTTCGAATTTCAGACACACTTTCTATGTTTGTTCTATCAGTGCTACATTTCTCTAACACAGAATTTAACAAACTGCAAAATCTTTGATCAGAATTGACCACAATCTCTTCTTTTACATTTTGTAGAGAAAACAAAACATTAACCACTACATTAGCATAGCAGTTGACACCAGAACTGTTTTCAAATTGAAAACCAACAACATCTTCAACAGAATCCTTTTTGTTTCTGCTTATAATTTCAGGTTCATCGACTTTTCGTCTTTTTGCTACAACCTCCCCAGTATTGGTCACATTTCTTCGTTTCCGGCCTACCACACGTTTCTCAAACAAAGGATACTGAGGCAAATGTGGCGCATACTCTCTTCTCAACCTATTGTATTCCTTAACACAATCTAGATCCGCACAAATGTTTGTGACATCACACTCAATCAAGTACAATCCCGATAAAGTCCTAACTCGTGACAATGCCACATATGCCATACCCTCCTTGAACACAGAACTGCCAATATTCACCAATGCACAGTCTACACTTAAACCTTGCGATTTATGGATTGTCACCGCATATGCCAAGCAAACAGGAAACTGCTTACGACGAACATATAAGTCTTTTACAAGCAAAAATCTAGCAGAACAACGAGCAATTAGCTGTACTTCCTCAATGCCATCAAATTTAATTTTTAAAAATTCAATTCCATCTCTATTTCTGTATTTCACAAAATCAACAACATTACCCATTGATCCATTTACCAGACCTCTTTCAACATGTAAATTCCTTCTTAAAATTATACGGCAGTTCAAGCACACATTCAGAGTCTTCTCAAAACCCGCAGTTTTAGATATACTCTTCTCTAATGAATCCAATTTTGTTTTCAGATTCTCAGACAAAATAATTGTTGATCCCATATGCTCTACTCTGTCAATAGCTTCCAATTTCACAATCTCTTGCTTTTCTAAATGCAACATTTTGTTGTTGAATTTGGCACATTCTGCAAGAGTTGGCATCAAACATATTCCAGATTTTTTCTCAGTAACTTTCTGAAAAATATTCTCAGGCACAACATCTTCGTCTGGATATAAATTTGTCAGTAATCGTGCATGTAAAGCTTCTTTCCCATGCTCGGTCACTTTTCCAATTCTAACATCTTGTAGAATAGTCTTGTAAACTTCATCCTTTGCCTGACGCATATTTTCATGCAGTTCAGCATAATTGAAGTTTAACCATATATTGACGTTGCCAATACTCCCTAAGCACTTCCTGGTATCTTCATGCGTGAGCATTTTGAACACAGGTTGCCCTTTCACTGGTGTCAGCTGCAGAAGATCTCCGAAAACAATGATGTGTTTGCCACCAAATAACACATCATACTCTGTTTTGAGAACTTCTTGCATTCTCAAATGCACAAAGGCAAGCATGACATTGGAAACCATGCTTACTTCGTCAATGATAAGAAGTTTCATTTTCCTCAAGACTCTTGAAACTTCAAAACAAGCATCTCCAGATAGCTTGTGATATTCTAATTTGTTGTCATGCTCCACTGGCAGCATCAGTAAACGATGTAAAGTAATCCCTTTAATGTTATGTGCTGCCAGTCCAGTTGGAGCGGTGACAACACAAGACAGCGATGACTCTGTCCTTTCCTGCAAATAACATGAAATTGCTTTAATAAGGAAACTTTTTCCAGTTCCCGCTTCTCCACTCACGTACAGTCGGACAGGCTTCAACGACGTACATGAGCACTCTTTCTTGTCATGACTTAATCCATGATCAATTTGCATGGTAAGTTCGTCATATATTTTCCTCTGCTCAACGTTGAGTTGTCTTTCCAACTCTTCTAAGTTAACCGCATCCTCCTGAGCATGTGCCATGGCTCTTTCCACTTCATTCATAGCAGTGGCAGCTTCATTTTCGATAAGAGGTCCTCCTAGTGGATCCTGACTCAATGAAGCAGAACTCTGACTGTCCTGAGAACTGTCTCTGGCAATCTCGGCTGCAATCGTTGCTTCCTGCTCAATTTCCACATTCAACATTTCTACATATTTGGGAAAAGCAGGACATTCTATGGTCTCCTTGGCAGCATTGAATGAGTCTTCGTAACAAAGGAAATCTCCAAGCAGTTCCTCTTCTGCACGCCAAGGCTTAAAAAGTTGCAAAAGTGCTAAATAGAAAAACTCCTTTTTTGCAGGAGATTCGCCACTCAATTTTCGATGGTTTATCAAGTGGCATTTTCTTTGCTTGACCAGACATCCCTCACTTCCTATTACAGCATACACTCCTTTCTCAGTATCTTCTTTGATGTTCCTCTTGAATATGTAATTTTGCAGAACCTCATACAGACAAACATTCTCGAGGTGACTGCTTCGATTTGGATAATATGTATCCAACATGTTGCTCTTCAAAATGTCGGTACTGTTTGGCTCCTTTTCCGCCAAATACTCAATTTCCCGCACAGGTTTCAGAACTCGATTACGCGTTGCAGCAAGACCAACACTCGCCCAAACGATACTCCTGGACTTGGCATAGAGACTTGCTGAAGACAACCGGTCAGAACATTCGTAAGCTCCGATTTCTCGATGCGACAACATCTTCAGACTGAAACTGTACAACTTCTTGCTGAGGCTCTTTTCATGGGAAATGTCCTCCCACATATCCTTCAATTCTGTCTTCTCTTTTTTGGTGATGTAAGATGTCACATACCGAGCCACAGCCATACAGTTATCAGCCACAAACTGTATATCCATGTTAGCATTCCACATGGACAAAATCACCGGGTTGTAGTCGTTGATGTACTTAGACTCTTCGTTCCTCTTCAAATTGTATGTGTTTTTAGGTGATTTCTTCATCACATTATGTCGCAGCGAAGACATCAAACTGTTCACTCTTCCTTTAGAAATCACCGATCGTGGAAAGCCGAAACGACATTTGGTGTAGAACTTGTCTTTGTTCCGGAATTTACGACGACAGTACTTTCCACATCGATGGCTTTGGAAACGTAGAACTTTTTCTCTTAGGCTTTTTTTCTCCTTTGCGTTTGGAACAGCACACGTAGAATACTGTTCTATGAAACTCATCACTGAGTCGTCTGCATCCGTTCCAAATTTAGGTGCATCCTTGATCCACAGCAACATATGTATATGAGGAGCACCTCTTGCTTGGTACTCCTTCCTCCAGAAGAAATCCAACACCTCTCCAAGAGGTGGATTCTTCTTATTCATGATGAAAGACATCATACCTTCAAATCTATGATTGAAGTACCTACATACATTGACTGGATCCAAAGAGCACAGTTCTCCGGGTGTCTTGAATTCGATGTTTTCTACGTTAGCATTTGCCTCTCGTAGAAATTCAAGTAAGTCTTCCCAGCCATACTCAGCACAGCTCAAAGTGAGGAACCATGTGGGAGTTCCTAAGTTCCTCAGCATACATTTTAAATCACCATGACGACGGTACCAGTACTCATTAGTACCACGCTGACACGCCATGAGATTAATCAGGTGAGAATCCAAAATACTGTCTTGGACATTGACTTTATCCATAAAGTCACTTGCCGAGATGTTTTGCATGTGTATACCACTTTTCAAGATGTGGTTCACTGCATATGACAGTCCAGACAGATCGCTTTCAAACAGGAGATGAAACAAATAAGGAATGCATTGTCGAAACCTAGGATCTCCTGCATACAATCGCAAAGTCCGGTATTCAGAAGCAGGAATTTGATGAGGTCGCTCATCATATCTTCCTCCCTGACCTGTTGGAAAAAGCTGTGGGAAACACCGAGCTTCCAAACTTTCCTCCCAAACACTAATGGGACTCCCTTTCGCTTGTTTCATTTGAAACAACTCAATAGCATTCCCCATGACTTCCTTGGAATGCAAAGGATGAACACTATAATGTTCATATATTTCTTCACTAGTACAGGGTTCTACTTTCTCAATTTGACCAGCACACAAATCGCTATCCTCTTCCTCACTTACTTCCTCTTCTGCAACATATACATTTTTATAGTATTTATTATATTTTTTCAAATACAATGTTGCCCTTTTGACTTTCCTAACATCTACTAAATCTTGCCATATTTTCTTATTCTTTGTCGGAACCCCATTAACTAAGATAACAAGAGGTTCCTCTTCCACTTTTTCTACTCCAATTGTGTTAATGTTTTTCTTCAAATCTAGAGGCAAATAAACAACTCTTCCCTTTAATCCTCTCTGTAAATCTGATGGAGGCAATTTCCCTGTCTTTGGCTCCATTCTTACAATAGCCTGAAAGGGATGGATACTTTGAATCAAAATAGATTCATAAGTATTTAAATCCTTCAATTCAGAAGGAATCTCAACCAATTCCAGATTATTATGAACTGCTCTAGCAGGCATCTGGTTTTGATTTAATTTGTTACAACAATAAGTACACACATGTTGATCCAATCCCAAATCAAAACAATTTTCTACCATCAAGTATGTTGTAAAATCCTTCCATTCACTATTATTTTCCCTTTCACTTTTTCCATATAAATCCACTAACTTAGTCTGATTCTTATAATAAGTGCGTCGACAACACACACAAGTGAAATTTGGCCTCTCACTTGATTTCACCTCAAACGTCGCAATTTCCCTCTGGAAATTATCTGTACTGGAAACCTGTACACTATCTTCCACATTACTCTCTTCTTCTTGGTCAATTTCAACATTCTCCTCTTTACTTCCAAAGTAACAAAACTCAATTTCTTCACATATATTCTTCACATCTATTTCAGAACCATGCAAAAGAGCAGCGCATAATTGTTTAAGCATAATTGCTGGACTCTTAGCATAATACAACATTCTAACTAATTTCCTCACTTTATTATGATGCACTGCTAGCATCCTGAAATGATGAAAAACACTCTGGCATACTCTCCTGGAAAGACAAGCCAGTGAATGACCATGCAAACCTATCACTTCTCTCACTCTGCAAGGATCTAATTCTTGCAACAACTTCATTTTCTGCTTCAAACTTTTCTTACTAAATGACCGTATAAAATCACAAAGCAAATTGATGGAATCCTGTCGTACACTGCAAATACTACTACACTTCCAGGTGTACACAGGACCCTTAGGACGTCTCCCTAAAACCTCATTACCTAACACCTCTTCTATCTCTGTTCTCACAAGTTTTTCTTTTTCAACTGGACAACCATCTTTCACTTCATAAGCTCGACCACTGGTGTCAACTGCATGCACCAAATCATTATCCTGGAAATAACTCTCCTCATTAAAAAATGCCTCAGAGCTTGAACTATGCATCCATTCTCCAGAAAAAACTTCACAAAAATTACTACGATTAACTATTCTCTTCCATCTACTATTTCTTTTGAAATCATAAATTACCTTGTTTAGCTTCCTAATTCTATTGATTGTCAAAATAAATAACTTACGTTTAATTTCAAATGCCTGATCAATAACTTTCTCAACTATTTTTTTTCTCTTATAAAAAACCACTTTCTGCTGACCTTTCTTAATATTTTTTAACAAATTCCCAATTATCCTGTTGCGGAACATTCGTTTACGAATATCCCTAAACTGTTGTTTCCTTCTACTTTCATGCATAGAGTTATCTCTTACTCTAGCAGTAACATTTCTCATTGGCCTTTCCTTACCATTTGAATTCTTTCTCCTTTTCTGGACTGAAACATTTTCTGTAGTAATATTTTTTTTACTACACATATTTCTTATGACTGTTTTTCGACTCTTACCCGGTGCTTTCTTGGTGACTTGACAAATCTTTTTGTTAGAGGACTGCTGCATTATTCCATGGTCCTGCTGTCTTTGACGTTTTGCAGCCTTTCTTACTCTTTCTTTGCTAGGCATCCTAAAATCTTGAAATAATCTGCAGTTGAATCTGTGGTAAAATATAATAAAAAATGTTATTAACCACTATTACCCAACAGTAAATTAATAACAGTCATCAAAAACTTAACACACTACTTAAGTATATAATATACTGAAGCCTATCTCCAATTTTTCACTGAACAGGACTCATCTCTTCTTAACCTTGGATAAACCTCACCTACTCTGTGTCCCCTGCACATAATTAAATGTAAAGGGGCAGATTTATATTAACTAGCACATCCCCAGGGATGCACCAGTTAACGTGCACCGCTGCTCTGCCACCCACGGTGTGCCGCATTTACAATCAGATAGGACAAAGCTACATCAAAACCCTGCGCCTGCTTGAAGCAGGCATAGATCTTGACGCAGGTAGGCTGAAAGCTAAAGCAACAACTAAGTGTCGTGTGCAGAAGTTACAAAAAAGGAAAAATGGCGTTTAAACCAGTAATGAGACCATGCTAACGTAATACAGAGTAAAAATATCCAGGATCTACATCAGTTTGGGGTTCACGAACCTGGCAGGTACAAGGCACTGAGGCTTTCCACCGTGCATGTCTCATCCCAAAACATATGTTGTTTGTGAATGAAACAATTTCCCAGACCAAATGCTTTGGATTGGCTACTTCTAAAAAATTAAACACCCCTACTATCCCGGAGTTAGAGGAATATGATGGTTGGAGTAATTTTACTCGTTGTCTATTAAAGATTTACAGGCCCTACTCCGTAATTCTTCCTTTAACATTTCCAGTATAAATCCAAAAGGTTGACTGCTTTGGCAACGTGCCTTATCCACGGTTTAATAACGCTGCCTTTTGCTTTATATAAGTTTTCAAATTGTATGAAATATATACCAATAGGTCGTTATTAACCTTTAGGTAGTGGTTTTCTTCATGAAGTCTGGTCGCTTCCATACACATACAGATTTTCAAAGATGATCAAGAACTTTATCTGAATGGAGAGGAATGCACTGAGACGCCAGATCATTCACTAATGTGTAGGCACATACAGTTACACGGTTCATGCAACAAACACCGACCAAATATGGCTTGCGTGTTGCAAGGCACACCAGTTCCTGCTATCATCCCCACGTTCAAGTTCTTGGAAAATGGTAGTTATTTGATGCTCAATAATGAAGATTGTTCTGGGTTAATTAAAAGTATTCATTTTATCGTAACAGTAAATGAACGGGTTATTTGCTGCAGAAATGTTCTATTTCCTCCCACACATGAACATAGGGAGTTTTCAATCTGGCCACAAATACCAACCTTGGGAGCACATTTCAAAGGCATGGCAAGAATAAGAGCTATTTTGTCTCAGAGAGAGGTGGCCTTGAGTTCGGCCCGTGAAACTTTCGTGCTTCACACAGCGAACACCCGTACAGAGGTGCAGACCCTTTTAAATACAGATTCGCCTTTCCATTTCAGCAAGATGGTTCGGACTATCTCTAACGCGTCCTCCACAAAGGGCCTGGCGCACTTTTTTAAAGTTGTTACCAGTGGTCTCGTGACTTCATTTGAGAAAATCTTTGGAGTCATCCCTGCTTTCTTACATTCTATTTTTTCCACTCTGCTTCGTGGATTCCCATTTTTACTTGCATTACCAGCGGACGCTCTTGTGCTTTTTTACATTTTTAAATATGGATGTCCCTCCTGTGCAAGCTCCCGCCCTGCAGCTGCTGACACTGTTCCGCAATCGCATGCTAGAATATTATGGCACAATGCCGTTGGCGATATTAAGCACGGCATATGGATTATCTTTTCTATGCTGATGTGATTCCTTCAAATCTAAGACACTAAAGTATCGGCACGCCCTAAACCAACACAAAGAGACCTTCTTAGCAAATAATATATTATGTGTATTAGGGAGGGTGAGATATAAGCAGCCGCGGGCTATGGAGGGAGTTACGGTGGGGCAGGAATGCGGGGAGGGGGAGGGGCAGGGTGGAGCCCTCTCCACCCTGCCCCTCCCCCTCCCCGCCTCCCTGCCCCACCGTAACTCCCTCCACGGCCAGCGGCTGCTTATAAGTGTTGCTAACTCTTATTCATTTACAGCATGTTAACATACTGTCACCATTCGCTTTTTATGTACTATTGACCATGCTGGTAATTTTGCTACTGATAATATGTGTACTTGTATAATCTAAGATACTACGCCTGAGAAGACGGCATTAGTAAATAAACATTTCAAATACACATGTGTTCTTCTTAACTCCATGTTCTCGTTTCTAAGAAATATATAACGACCGACTGTTCATGAGTTCCACGTATCCTGAGGTACTATAAGTTCATATTCTGGATTGTCTAAACATTGAGAGTTTGTTATATCCAATGTGACACTGTACCTAGCTTGCTAAGGGGTTTTGATTACTAAGGTGAGTTTTGGGACACCCTAATTCGCCGAGGTTCCAATCCTCTGTCCACAGTTCTGTGTCAGAACAGAAACCCTGCGACAGGGGCACCCCTCAACCTTACTGGAGCTTCATCACACTTGCGATACAACTCCAGCAATGCGCCAACTTTACGGCACAAATACGTCACGCATCTGTGCTGTTTTTGCCCCATGATGCGCCGCATTGTAAATGCAGCACACCATGGGTGTCGGAACAGCGGCACAGAATGACTAACACATCCCTGGTGATGCGCCAGTCATCATAAATCTATCCCTATGCTTCTTATCTTGTTAGAGATAAACCGCCATATGTATCATCAAAGTTTTTTGCATTTCCTAAATAGCGAACTTTAAGGAATAAATAGCGATTCTTTACCATTCCTAGTTTGCGATGACCTATTTGCTAATTACAAATTACCCATTCATTTCCATGCAGCAGGAGGCCCATAGGAATGAAGGTGCAATTTGCGATTAGCAATTACCTCATCGCAAATTACGAATTTTTCCGACGGTGCAGGGGTGTCTCAAGAACACCCTGCTGCACCCCTGAAAAAGAAATTTGGGGTCATATGGCGCACATAAATTTTGAAAACATTCCTTTACCTCAAAAACGATTTTCAACTCATAATTTGAAAACACTGCACATGGGGAAATGACTTAAAATGTCCTTAAGACACATAAAAGCATTTTTTGATTGCCTTTGCAGCATGTTTCAGTCACCTTTAACATGCCTATGTAACGGAAACATTCAAAATCTAAATTTGCCATGCACAGGTGGGAGCATATTTACAAGCAATTTGCTCCACAGACAAACTTCTTACATTGAAATGGGAAAAATAACATCAGAGACTCTCAATTACCTTATAAAGAAGCAGACACCATTATGTCATTCTCATCAATATTAAAACCATTGCTTTTTCTCAAAAACGATTTACAAGTCATAATTTGAAAACACTCCACAGCTCCTATGCACATAAAAGCCCTGTCAGTACTAATACTTCACATTTTCTCCAATTACAATTTCTCAAAGAAACAAAATCTATTTGTGAAACACTTGAGACAAAGCAACATTTGAAAAACACAACTTTCTTCATAATTTTCTCCTTAAAGCACACTATTTTCTATCTAAATTAAAGAAATCTTTTCTCACCTTAGCAAATACTTTGAGTTTCAAAACAGTCTCAGAAACACACCAATTTGTCTTCAGCAGAGCAAAAGGTATGCACTCCAGAGTCTGTAGCTATCAAAAGCACAGAAATGCTGTAATTCCTCACACATATCTCTCATGTCACCCAATCAAAACTCTTCCCTCACTTTTTTTCAAAGCAAAACCCTTCCCCCCTCTGCCCCCTCTCTGCTTTTTCTGCATAGCAACCACCTCTTGCAAGACCTCTCACACAACAATGTTGCAATTGAACTCTGAACTCTCAGTGCACCTGCATATCCAGAGCATTCTTTCATTTAATGATTTTTTCTTCGCCACTCAAAATACATCTTTCAACAAACTCATCCATGCACACTAACTTTCTGTTTTCAGCAATCAAAATCCACCAATCACTCTTACTGCTTCATTAACACAGAAACTCCTCAGTTTTTTTCATTTTACACTCTCATTTTTTCAACTGCCATTTCATTGCCACACTTCATCTGACTGCAGCAGAACCTTCTCTCACCATGTTTTCTGTCTGGATTGTTGGACATAGTTACATCTATTGGGCTCAAAGGTACGCTGAAAACAGGAATTTACCTAACCTCAATTTACAAGATGTGGAAATTAAGTGGTTTGGCCACAGAGGATTAAAATGTCACCAATTGATACCATTGGTGAAAACCTTTATGCATTTGCCAAAACCTGACCTGTTAATTGTGCACTGTGGAGGTAATGATTTGGGCACTTTGACTGGGGTAGGTTTGGAAATGCTTTTAAAGGACACCTTTGAGCAATTGATGGCACTTTTTCCTCAGACTGCCTTGGTATATTCAAATATATGCCAAAGACAGAAATGGAGGTGGTCGAACCAATTTTGTCCACAAATTGAGAAATCGAGGAAGCATGTAAACAAATCTGTTTCAGCTTACATGAGAGACCATGGAATGGGCTCCCTGTACAACAATAACTTGCGTTACTACATGCAAGATATCTACAGAGGAGATGGAGTTCACTTCTCAGATGAGGGCAACAGAGTTTTCACTCTGAATTTAAGACTGTGCATTGGTACCTACTTATAAGTACCTAAATGTACCATAAACCCAAAAGCTCTTCTCAGAGCTACCCTACATCTGATCACTCACAATTATTATTTTACTCTAACTTTTTTCACTAATTTTCAAGAAAGTACGCTCCCCAGAACGCTTCCCGGTTCGCGAACCGGGCGCACTCCACGCAAAAAAACTAAAAAAACGGTATCTTTTTTTTTGCCCTGCGAGACCCTTTCAAAGCCTCCACATCAAACCTAGGGGGTCAGGGACGATCTACTATGCCCCCTTATGGTCATTTGCCCCTTCGCTTTGGCCTCCTCTTGTCTCTCGATCCTACCGAGAGACAAGATGGCGGCCGCTACGGACTGTTTGGAATGTTTACAGACGCCGAAAAACCAATCAGCTTCGCAAACCTCCGTAACGCGAAAAGTACGCGAAGCGGAGCGCTGTTACAGATATATATCTTTTTTTGAACGTTAATTTCTCAAAATCCACTGGAGCACATATATTGAGACCTAGCAAAGGCACATCGGGCTACCAGTCCCTACAATTTTGCCAAGTTTCGTGCAAATCCATTCAGCCGTTCGATTATTATTATTTTATTTTTTTTTGCCCCGCGGGGCCCTTTTAAAACCTCCACATCAAACGTAGGGGGTCAGCGAGGATCTACTATTCCCCCTTATGGTCATTTGCCCCTTCGCTTTGGCCTCCTCTTGTCTCTCGATCCTACCGAGAGACAAGATGGCGGCCGCTACGGACTGTTTGGAATGTTGACAGACGCCGGAGAACCAATCAGCTTCGCTTCACAAAGCTCCGTTGCGCGAAAAGTACGCGTCCTGGGACGCTGCCCGGTCCGCTGTTACAGATATATATCTTTTTTAAACGTTAATTTCTCAAAATCCACTGGAGCACATATATTGAGACCTACAAAAGGCACATCGGGCTACCAGTCCCTACAATTTTGCCAAGTTTCGTGCAAATCCATTCAGCCGTTCGGGCTAAAAGTGAGGCCAACCGCCCTATGGAAATTAACATGGGAAAAACGCGTTTTGGGACCCCCCTTTTTTCTCGGCCCCCCCTTGACGAACCCCCCCAAAATTTTCAGGGGCTGCTCAGAAACAAAATGTGCCATTTTCCTGAAAATTTTAGCCAATTCCGTCCACAAACGCCAAAGTTGTTAGACATAGAATTTTCAAAAATCCCATAGAGAAAAAATCCTAACTATATATACCTACTGGCGACCGCCAGTAGGTAATATATATATATATAGCTCGTGGGCACTTTGTTATTGGATATATATATATATATATATATATATATATATATGTATATATATATATATTCACTGAAAAAACCATAGGTTTTAGGGGTGTTATAGTGAGGTGGACATTTCACCATACAAAACCATTGAAATTTCTCCTTTATAGTTAGTTGTACTAACTGTCAGTGAATTTCTAAGTTTTTTTTACATGCTAATTCCAAACTATAACCTGTTTGAAACCTATGGTTTTTTCAGTAAATTGCTAAGGTTTTTTAAATTATAATTCCTAACTATAACCTGCCTGAAACCTATATTTTTTTAAGCGAATTTCGAAGGTTTTTTAAAAGATAATTCCAAAGTAGAACCTGCCTGAAACCCTAGGTTTTTTCAGTGATTTCGAAAGATTTTTTCAATAACAATTTTTAAAAGTCTTAATTGTTATATTTATTTCTTTGATACTGATTTACAAATTTTTTAAATAATTTATTTTTTGATATCTTAGTTTTTAGATTAAATTACACATTTTAATATATATTTTTTAAATGTAATATATATATATATTTTATATTTTTAAAATATTTTTATAATATTTTATGTTTTCTTTTTTTACAATTGTTTGTGCAGTCCAACACCCAAAGCGCACCTCTCTCGATTACTGCCCAGAACGTAGCCGGCATTTTACAATTTTTCTGTAAGATCCGCATAGAGTGTGTAATGGGTGTGTAGTTTCATGCGTGATTGCTATGCGACCCGTACGTGACTTCAAACGCATACGCAACACATACGTATCAAGCCAGACTGCACGCGCACGTTTCCGCATTACGTCATCTATGTGTTCAACGCGGTGGGCGCGCGACTTCGGGGAAATTTTTCGATATACAAAAAGATATATATATATATATATATATATATTTATATATATATATGTATATATATGTATTTCATATAAATATTAAGGGGAATAAATAATATTCTTTTACTTTTAATAAACTGTTATTACTTTTAAATGCAATTTGGAGAAGTCGCGCTAGATGCGTGCTGCGTGTACGCACCCAACGCCGATCCCATGTGACAAAAAAAAGAGTTTTCATTGGTTTATAACACTTACTGTTCTAATTATTGAAGAACCCCACCCATTTCAATTACTCTTGTTAGACCTTCCTGAGGAGAAGACCTATCCTGAAAAGAACATCACTTTTTGTTCATTGGAAATCTGAACTTCTTTTTTGGAGTCAAAAATGGCTACACCACTGCAAGAATCATCTGATTCTGATGATTTTGTTACAGAACAATTCCTACCAGAACCTCACCCTCCCAAAAGATACACATCCCTCGTATGGAAATGTTTTACTTTTTCAGAGGGGAAAAAGAAATGTAATGCCACCAAAGTAACATGCAAGATTTGCCAGGTAGTACTGTCCAGAGGAGATCCAAAGAAGAAATACTCCTGTGGTACTGCTAGTATGCGCAAGCACCTCCAATCCCGGCATCCTGTGAACTATGCTCACAAAGAATGTACAAGACTGCGCCAAAATGCACCTCCACCACCGGCAATACCAAGTACCTCTGGGGCATCTCCTTCAACATCACCACCAGACATACATCCCCAATTTGTGAAAGTTAGAATGTACTGCGTGAAGTGTAATCATTTAATTTGTTATGATGAGCAATCAGTCGACCTAGTTTGCAGAGCAGTTGATAACCATCAATGTTTTTTTTTTTTTATTCACTCAAAGTTCATGGTTTTGTTCGTCCTGTTGACTTTTTTTTCTTTTTAAAAAAGCCCAAAAAAGAAACAATTGTTAAAACAATCTAAAACAATATATAAAAGTACAAAAAACAAATAAAAAAGGTTATTTTCAGAACGAACTACTCTGGTTAAAGTAAGAGCGAAATTTATATGCTTGTGTGCGAAAGTTTACATAAATGTGTACGTACTGCATAATGGACTAAAGAATGCATTTGTGGTATATGGTGAATGTAGAACTGCAGAACTATAAGGAAGTGCTGTAGCATGACATTGTAAGCTCTTTAGCTACAGTGTGCTGAGCTACTTCCACAGCACAGAGATGCAACATATGTGCATAAATATGTTGGAAATCTGTCCTTCCCTCTGCACTGCTGCTTAAACTGCAAGCACGTGGTGATACTGGCACCCTTGCACCATGGTGCAAGAATATCTGTTTTGTGTGGAGTTTGTTTTTGTGCAGGAAGACACACCTTCCTGCACAAAAACAATCAGTGAAGGCATTTGTCAGTTGTTCTGTAAACTGCTGCACCAGTTGGTTACTAGCTACGTGAAAGTCTACATAACGTATTGATTAGTTAACTGAGTATTTGTATGGGAGAGTGAATGTGTGTGTGGTTCGGTGGGGGTGTCTCACTGCAGAAAGATGCGTGAATAGTTGATTCAGTAGGTATATGACGTTAAGACTACATGTTATAACAATTGTTTGGGTGAGTTAATATCTTTATGGGTGTGGTGATGAGAAAATATATCTCTCAATGGTACATGTGCAACAAAGTACAAAAATAAAAGCCAGTGTATGTGACATTTGTTGTATATAAAGAAGTATACATTTGACTGATTGCAAGACTAACTTTATGGATAACTGTGTACTTGTAATAGTGATTTTATAACACTAACTATGAGTTACTATCTGTATGAGTAAATGAAGTGCTGTTTGTATAAGTGTTGGGGTAGTGTTTTAGCGTTTAGGGTAGTGTAGTGGTATTTGTGTAGTGAACGAGTTGTGCTGGGGATAGATTTAGGGTTTAAGGTAGTGCATTAGTCTTTTTGTAGAGTAGGGGGTCGTGTTGGTGGTAGATTTAGGGTTAAGGGGAGTACAGTAGTGTTTGTGTAGTGTGGGGGTTCATGCTGGTGGTAGTGTCTTAGGGTTTAGGATAGTGCAGTGGTGTTTGTCTACTGTAGGGGTAGTGTTTTAGGGTTTAGGGTAGTGCAGTGGTGTTTATGTAGTGTCGAGGTTCATGCTGGGGGTAGTGTTTTAGGGTTTAGGGTAGTCTAGTGGTGTTTGTAAAGTGTAGGGGTTGTCCTGGGGGTATGTATAAACATTACACTACGGCCAGCCTAAGCACAATTATCAGTACTAACCACCAACATTTTTTAGATTAAGTTATCAGCAGAATGCTAGGAAAACGTTTATCAATATTAAATGCTTCTAATCAAATAAAATTCAAATCATCACATGCAGTGTGCCACAAATGGTATTACCACAGCAGTAAGTCTCCGCAACTTAGATTTAATGTGGATAAACATGTTTCATGTGACAGACCCATAGGCCAACGCTACAGCTTCCACATGCTTCAACACCCTCCACATATTCTGCAAGACCTTCAAATGGACCCACCCCACGAATCAAGGAAGGCCGTCACCCATGCACTCATCATCACCAGCAGGCTGGACTACGGGAACGCCCTCTACGCCGGAATCAACAAATCTCTACTCCACAAACTTCCAACTGTCCAGAACACCGCAGCTAGACTCATCCTCAGCATCCCACAACAAGACCACATTACCCAACATAAACAAGTACTCCACTTGCTCCCCGTCGAAAAAAGAGTGACCTTCAAGCTGCTCACACACACCTATAAAGCCCTCCATAACACCGACTCCAATACCTCAATCTCCTTCTACACCCCCAAAAGAAACCTCCACTCCGCTGACCTTGCCTTGGCCAAAATCCTCTGTATCCACAGAACCAGACAAGAGGCAGACCCTTCTCCTACATCATGGCCAAGACCTGGAATGAACACCTCCTCAGCATCAGATGAAGCCCCACACTGAAAGCATTCAGGAAGAGCCATAAGACCTGGCTTTTCGAATGACCAAAGCTGCACAAATCCCCCCAAATACTCCCCCAGAACCTGGAAACCCTCACAGGTGAGTAGTGCGCTCTATACATCCCTAATTTATTAATGTATATGCCAACACAATGTGTGTTTGGGTGTTATCAACAAGCCCTGCATTGGTTTGGCTGTCTGTAACTCTTAAGGGTAGTGAAATGAGCAGTGCTACCTTCTTTAATATACATAGAATCTCTGAGATTGGTTGGTTTGGCTTCACCTCTGAGAGCTACTTTCAGGGTGCTGGTGACCTACCAGTAGCTGCCGAGCTACTGGTTGGAGACCCCTGGTATGTATAGAGAGTGGGGAATTGTAGTCCTGAAGCACAACTGTGAAGGTTATTACACCACTACATGCATAATACATTGCACTTTGAATCACTCCATTCCCTAAACCCTGGCTCACTGTATGAGTACATGCTTACTGACTGAATGATTACATTAATGTAAGTAAAGACACTGGATGAATTCTTAATTGGTTGACTTTTACTTTAGTGAATGGATTACTACATGGTACTGAAAGAGTTACTATGGGATTGCAACAGCAGTCACACTGTGTTTTCTTTAGTGTATAGATAGTGACTGGGGAATTGTAGACCTGAAGCACAAATGTGAAGGTGGTTACACCACTATATGCATAATGCATAGGTGTTTGAAGCACAGCATACCATAAAGCCTGGATTACTGCAAGAGTGAACGTAGTTATGTAACTGCAAACACATCAACCAACCAAATTATCCTCTCTCAATTTTGCCAAATGGACACTGATTTATACTGTGATTCTAGACAAATAACAGTATCCCTTGCAGTGTATAAAAAAAGATTAAAAATATTACATAAATAAATGAATTAAAACTCTGAGTAATTGAATTAAATAAATTAATACTCGGATAAAAATTTGAATACTTTAAGTTTAATAGAGAGTATCTCTAGCAAGGGATGCACAGAAAATAGGGGTTTAGGGTAATGCTGAATAATAAAAAAAGTTTTTAAAAAAAGGGAAGTTACAAGAATAATAACTCGTATTAAAAAAAGTAACTGCTTTAATAAGAAAAATGAGTTTAAATAAAGCATTTTAGAAATTATACGAAAGTTAAAAAGTATGGAAAGAGGCACGTTTACATAAACACGTGACATACTAAAACAGTGGAAATGAGAACACCTGTCAACTGAAAAATGTGAGTTAAAAGTGGGAGGAGCAATACATTGATCCCATAGACTATTAAGGAACCAAAAAGTATATAAACCACACCCGTGGAATGATTAGTTTTTTTTCAGAGAATCAATACGGGCGAAGAAACTACGAGAATGGTAATGATTCGGGGCTGCAGAAGCATCTTGAGAATATCTTTCATTTCCTCAGAGGGAACATATTGTTAATGTATATTTAAAAATACATAAAACATTATGAAACATTATGTCCCCTCCAGAGGAGTTGGATGAATTTCGACGGAGGAAGGAAAGAATATCGAAGAGAGGTAAATTATCTGAATGGGTAAATGTTTGATATTTTTTAAAAAGAAAGGAAACATATTTAAATGATTATAGAATGTGGTATGATTAAGTTTAAATGGAATATAAAAATGCGTTGACAAGAGAACCATTACAAGAAATATAGGTTAATTAAGGAATTACTACGTGCAAAGTAATGATTAGGGGCGATGCCATCATCTTGAGATTATCTTTCATTTCCACAGAGGGATCATATTGGTAATGTACATTTTAATTTACATTCAACTTTATGATCCTTCAAGTTGAGTTGGATGGCTTTCAACAGAGAATTATTCTTGATTGAAAAATGTAGTATAAATAAACTATCGATGAAAAAAGGAAATATTTTGGTATAAAGAAGAATACTCTTTATCTTCTTGAGTGAAAATGGGCTAAAAGTATTTATATTGAGTAGTGCTTTTACCAATTTTCACTCGTGAAGAACAGGAGGATTATCTTCACAATGCACTTGTTTTTCAAAACAATAATATATTTGTGTCTTCAAATGTTAATGTTAATGCTTTCAATTTTTTAAAATGAATGTAAAATGTAATAAAAACATGAAATGTACAAAAAAAAGAAAGATGAAGTAGTGAGGGAGTGTTTGTCGTAGCACTTCTATTCTACTTTATCTGAAAGTTAAAAAAGCCCTGACATTAAAATAAATATGATGGGGCAACACTTATATAATGTAAACATAAGGAATGAGTGCTTATGATAAAATTTAAAAAAATGTGGTCCAACGCGTGATACCAATGAATGAAAAAAAGATTTAGCATTTCACTCATATGATGAATATAAAAGACTCAATAAAAATATTTTGAAAACATGAGCATTTTTTATTTCGAGGACGGTTTGAACAATTATACATTTGATAAAAGAACATTGTACTCCACGGTGAAGGAGAAAAGTCAGCACAATTATGATAGAATAGAAAATAGAATAATATTTTTAAATACCTTTACAGTCAACAAACTTGTAAGCAGAGTACAGAGTTTAAGTTAAAAACACCCTACCATAACTAGTTTTTGAAACGCATTGTAAAATGAAGTGCGTCACAAAATGGTCTGTGTACATGGTGAGGGTATCATAATGTCACATTGATAAAACAAGCCAATCAACATTAGGATCTGGAAGGTAGAGTTAACCACACAACAGCCAATCAAATGTTTTTCAAAATCTGTGCAAGGAAAGGGATTGGTTGGTAATATGTCTTCTTACAATACTTCACTACCAGTTAAAAAGAGGTGTAGAAAGTTTCTGTTTATAACATATGAGCAAATCAGATGACCTTGTAAGTATGCGCAGTGGGAGGCAATTCTTGAAGATGACTTGCTTTTGTAAAACCCTGAAAAGCTTCTTGCACAATAAATATGCACTTATCTGCCAGACCTCATTTAGGGGCATATGTAGGTAATCTCCATTTTGCTATTCTGAAATAGCGATTTTTAAGGAATCACTATTTGAGAATTGCAAAATGGAATGTAGGTAATAATTCGCAATTTTTGTGCGATTCCCTAATATTCCTTAATTGCGAATAGCAAATTGCGAATCGCAATTAAGGAATGGGTGTCCTATTCATTCCTATGGGCCAAGAGGCCCATAGGAATGAAGGGGGACACATTCTCAGATTGCGATTTGCTATGAGAAAATAGCAATTTGAGAATCGCAATTCCAAGGGTGCCAGGGTGTCCAAAGGACACCTGTTGCACCCCTGGAATGTGCCTGTAAGTACATGTGGCACACAGACATACCCTAAGGGCATGTCTGTGCGCCACATGGCACTTTGAATTTGAAAAAAAAATGCATTTTTAAAGGAAATCGCAAAATACCATATACTTGGAGTAGGTGGTATTTTGCGATTCCTTAAGCCTGAATCCCATTTTTTTATTGACTCCTACATAGCATTTAAGGAATTGCAAAATTGCGATTCCTTAAATGCTTGAGCAAAATAAGGAATCGCAATTTTTCCGATTCCTTATTTTGCTAATATGCACCTACATAGCAAAATGCCATTTGCGATTCGCAAACGGCTACCTACTTATGCCCCTTAATGATTAACCAGGCTCTCAAGCCTAAACATGTTGGAAATCATCTCTCGTCACTTTCTCTTCTTCCAGGTTCACCATGAAAGTGCGTGTCTCCTTCTCCTTTAATTCCTTTCTTTTTCATAGTAATTGTTACTCACACACAATACAGCAAATACCCCACAGATGCAACCCCCTGGATTTGCAATAGTAATTGTTACTCATATACTATCCAGCACGTACCGTAGAGATGCACCCTCCTGAAGTTAGGATAGTAATTGCTACCCCTACACTAACATGCACTTACCCTACAGATCCAACCCCCTGGAGTTAGAATAGTAATTGTTACCTCTACACTAACCTGAACTTACCCTACAGATGCACCCTGCTCTCTCTTTCAAAATCTAAACCAGATTTACAACACCTTTGCACCACTTTCCAATAGAAGCCCATGTTCCCACCAGAACAACGGTTTCTATTGGAATTCAAAAGGCCATATTATCAAGCCCATTAAAACAGCGATAATGTTTATTGCTGTGCTTGATAATATGCCCCTTGGTTTGGATTTTGAAAGACAGAGCAGTGAAATCTGTTCTCACTTTCAAAATCCAAACCAGATTACTTTTCCAAATGCAAGTTAGCATCTCCCCATGCGGAAAAGCAATGCCGGCTCCCGAAGGATGAGGGGAGCCGGCGGGCCTGTGGGGGCATTGTGGCTCCCCCAACGGTCTCCAACATTTTTTATAAGACCCGGGGGATAGGGTCCCTGGGGATGCAAGACTCATAATCTGTAGGGTGCATGACTCCAGTGCCTTTGGTGCACAACTTCTATGCGTTTGGGATTCTGCACTGCTTTTCCACATGGGGAACTACTAACATGCAGCTCCCCAAGTGGAAAAGCAATCTGATTTAGATTTTGAAAGAGATAACAGATTTCCTTGCTATGGGAGGGTGGGATGGACACCCCGGGACACTGCAGGAGTGGTGGTCCCTGGGGCTTTGGAGACCTTGCAGCCTCCCCCCCAACTATTTTCTTTGTAGCCCTGGGGGGTAACGGGCCCTCGAGTGCTCCAGGAGCGGGGCCACCCAGTCCCCCTCCCACAATACATAAAGCCCCGGGGGGTGGTGGTCCCTGCGGCTTTGGGGACTTTGGACCCCTCCCCCACCTTTTTTTTAGCCCCAGGGGGTGACGATCCTCGGGGCTGCATGGCCCCTCTGGGCCTCACATAAAATGTAATAATTTTGTCCCCGGTATTTAGCACCCCTGGGGGGTAAATTATAAAAGAAAGCTCAGTTTTATTGTATTTATTTTACAGCAGAGTCCGCGCACCCTACACACACCTGCTGGGTTTTAAAAAAAAATAAGTTTGTGGGACCTGGGGGTCCATCTGGGACCCCTTAAGCTGGTCTAGAGGGTAAAATTGTTTCTAGCCTTTCCCCTTTCTACGTTTTGCACACATATTCCACTGACTTCCTCAGCCTTGCTTCTACCGAGGCACGAAATGGCTGCCAACAGTTCCTCATTTCGAATGTTGACAACCACTTGACAGCCAATTAGCATTCAGCGCGTGATCGGAAGGGTGTGCTTATGGTACGATGACAATGTGCGCAGAATCCGCGGATCCACCGCGCCCATAGTTATATAAATGACTTTAACTGTCATTTTCTCAGGAACTACTGAACAGATTGACACCATTTTAGCAAAAGGCAAAAGTCTGATCTGAGGGCTACCTCTTTGCCAAATTTGGCGTAATTCCGTTCAGCAGATCAAGCTGTAGCTTTGGCTAAAGTTCCTATGGGAAATTGCATGGGGAAAACACATTTTGGGACCCCCTATTTTCTCGGCCCCCACTTGATGAATCACTGTGAAACTTTCAGGATAGGAGCAGACCAGAGCTGGCCAAAAGATTAGAACATTTTGCAAAGATTCATCAATCAACGCCAAAGTTATTGTGAATAGAATGTTGCGGATTTCCTATGGATAATAGGTTCTAACTATAAATACCTACTGGCGACCGCCAGTAGGTAATATATGTATATGTATATATACACACACACACACAAAGAGACTATACACAATGAAAAAAATAACTGTTAAAGTGATGTCCTAGTTAGAAGCTGGAAGTAGCCTTGAGCTAATGTTAAAAATCCCCCATAACACTTAAATACACTAGTTATATTTTAATGAACTAACTATAACATGCAACCTCATCATGCACTGCTTATGACTAACCCCGGGTGGAGACCTCAGTTCCGCCCACAGAGTGTGCTGAGGTTTGCCTTCTCCGCATTCCACAGAGAACACGAGGAAGGCAAATCTCTGGGCACTCCACAGCAGTGCGCAGTCTGCCAGCTACCGCCTCCACCCCATTATAAAAAGTAATTAAATAATATTCAACTATTGGGATAAGAACTATTGCTTTTTAGTAATGGATATCTGTTCTCTTTATACTAGTATAAGCCATCAGGACGGATTAAATGCCACAGGTCATTTCCTTTCTGATAGAGACGTGTGTTTTTAACAACATAACACAATGTTGTTAAGAATGACAGATTGTGTACAATTAATACTTTTTTTCTTTTTAATAAGGAAATATTTCAACAATTGATGGGTGTGGCTGTGGGGGTATGCTTCTCCCCTAGCTATGCATGCTTGCATGTTGGCTGGTGGGAGAAGCATGTCCTCGGGCACACCTATGCTGACACTGTCTCTAATCACGTCATTAAACGGTGGAGATTCATTGATGACATGTGTGTAATATGGAAAGGTACGCAAGAGTCAGCATTAAAATTTGTAGCTGACATTAATGACAATACCCTGAATTTACAATTTACGGCCAATGTTAGTAATCTTAAAGTGGAATTTTTAGATGTGGAAATTTATGTGGAAGCCAATACCATACACACTAAGTTACATAGAAAGGTCACTGCTGGCAACTCTGCCAGCAGTGCCCACCCTAGACACCTAATCAGGAGTATCCCTTATGGGGAATTTTTAGGAATCAAAAGGATTTTCAGCAAAAAGGAGGATTTGCAAGCATGTCTATCTGCCTTATATAATCACATACAACATGAAAACCAACATGTGCACCTAGCAGACACAACAACACTACATACGGTGGGAAACCTGGCTAGCCATGTACACAAATTAAATATGGCATGGCACCTCTGCCTCACAATGTCGAATGCGGGGAGAGATAGAAGCAAAGTATGTGTGGAGGTGGAAAGTAATTATCGATTATAAAAGTATATAATGTAAAGTCTTGAGGGGATGTGCCGGCCAAAGTTGAGTATGCAGAGCACGGACATGTACATGTCAACGTACACTGATGGTCTATTGAGTGAAGTGGATAGTGGACGCAACCATGATAGTACAGTCAGTAGAGAAGATTACGGAATGATATCGCGTTTGTGCCTCTGCCCCCCCTAAATGTTTAGGGTAGTGGGCTGTCACGGTGTACGCAAGGCTAGTGTAGGGGTTTGAAGAAGTGGCATATTTCTCTGGGTGTGGTTCTCTTCCGGATTGGCGAATGTGTCTGCCAGGTTTGCACAGCTTACACCGCCACGAAGGTGATGCCGTGAGCGAATGTGGCTGCGGGAATGATGCTTTCAGTGTGCTGATATCTAAAAAGCGTAATGGCCGCTATGACGCATATATGCTCCACAGTTCACCTTTCGACACCGCTGTATGTGAAAGAGGGCCCACCATGTGCCGGCGGAAGTTTCTGGGCCGTGGTTTGCAAGCTGGGAAGGATCCTGAGATTAACGCTGGCTACCACGACACAGGCACACAGCATCCAGCCTGAGGCCCAGCACTGTGGAGTGCTCTGTATACTACTAATGCAGTAGTCCAACAGGTACCAACAGTGGAACAGTGTTTTGATACCATAGTGGGTGATGTTAGAACTGTATCTGAGAGTGGAGATAAAGGTACTCCCTTCGACAAGTGCAACCAACTCTACGTCCCAACAGTGGAATGGTGTCTTGATCCCACAATGGACGATGTCCGATATTACCTTCTGCTTGCTTTTCTCAGAAGTTCGTGTTGAGCTGCATCACACTCTGTGCTTCCATAGTTAAGTACTGCACATGATTATTGGGCTTGGTTTACAGTAGTCGGTCGAGTGTACTGTGGTACAGCAGGTGCGAACAGTGAAATGGGGTGTGGATTGTATGATTGAGGATGTCATAAGTTAAAGTTTGTGATGATTTCTGTGTACCCTCTGTGATCAAGTGCAACCAACTCTGTGCTTTTGAATTGAAAGGTATGTGGCTGTGAGGTGTTAATGACCACTGCATCTGTTCTAGACTGCGGATCGCAGGGTTCACAATTTAGACTGAGTGGTAATTGTTTAATTACAGAATCTAGTAGTTAAGTAATTAAAATGTCTATTGAAACATACACAATATTGTTTTATTAGAACATTGAAATGTTGGGAGCTCCATTGAAAACAATGGAGTAGCTTCGTTCATATACTGTCAGCTCTAGCAGTGAACAAAAACTTCATGGAGCCTGAAGGGATTCTAATCCCCTTGCGCTCCCTTAAGGCTTTGCTTTATTTGTTAGAACATTCTATCCTCTAGTGGCAGAAAGTTCAAATATCCTCACAGCTCTTTGTAGCTGGGCTATAATGGCTATTAAAGCCCCTCACCCTTGTTAAAGGCTCTTGCCTTCAGCTTGGGCCTTTAATGCTGAAGAGTGCCTTTAATAGCCGGTATAGCCTGCTACGGCGGGCTTTAAGGCTATTGTACACTTGGTTGAAGAAGTTTTTTTAGATGAGTTATAAGTTTAGTACAATGACCAAATTCATCTTGCAAGTCGAAAGGAACAGTGAATAGAGTAGACTGTGGACAGATGAAATGCCAATTCGAATTGTTTTGATTTATTGACTGTAGAGTTTTATGTAATTTATGTTGTTGTATTTTGTAAAGAGGGAGTGAGAAAAAGTATTGAAGGTTGTGTGTGTGAATACTGCCTTCAATTAACAATGCAGACAGTAGTTATCACAATTCAGAATGAGTCGCTATTGTAGATGCTTCAGTCCTGTAAGAGAAGAGATTGCTGTAGTTTGCTCTGTCTGCACCACTTATACGCATAATTGCAGGCTCCGCACACATTTTGTCTGCTTCGTGTTTTGCAAACTGTAGAGCTCAAGTCAATGCCTCGTGGCTGTGGGCCCTTGCTGAATGCTCTCTCTGGCCTGTACTGCAGAATTCAGTTTTCACATTTGCAATTGAGTCGGAATTTTAGATGATACAGTCCTTTAGGGAAAAACATTGCTCCAGTGCGCTCTGTGTGCACCACTCATACGCATCATTGCAGGCTTTGCACACGTTTTTTTTTGCTTCACGGATTTGCAAACTGTAGAGCGCAAGTCAATGCCATGTGGCTGTGGGCCCTTGCTGACTGCTCCCAGTGGCCTGCACTCCAGACCGCAGTGTTCACAATTGAGATTGAGTCATTATTGTAGATGAGGTAGTCCTGTAGGAAAATACATTGCAATAAAATAAAATAGCTGCACCTGTACTAAATCAAAAAGTGCTTATAAAGTCACTTGATATATAGGTCTCCCTCCCAGGTGAACAAAGGTCAACACTGAAGCAAAGAGTTATGGGTACATGGGTTTGTTTTAATCAAAATTCATGGAGAAACAAATGATGCATTTGCAAGACATTTGATAACAAAACACAATAGAAATGGTTAATGATCCCCCACACAGGAATAGAACATTCGCACAAACGCTTACACTCTCACTCATTCATTCACATGCGTCCAAGAACTACGGAGATCCATTCATTCAAGGGAACTAAAATTCTAAAACTAATCAAAGAGGGGCGAGAACCTATGAGTTAGGATACAATGAAGAAAATATAAATTAAAGTACTCATACTGAGTATACTGTTGTATCCTTTCATTAATGGCTCAAAATCCAGGCTGAACAAAAATATATAAATAGAATAAATATTGTCACAAAGAAAAATTAAAGGTACACAATAAGTAATATCTTTCTCCACACGCGGTGACAATGGAAATGTAGGGCAAAGCTGCGGTTCACATAGGTTTCACCAGATGGAGTTCGTGGTGCCGACATACGTTTCGGTGTGTGACCTCAGCGTGGTCTCACCTTCATCAGGGCACGTGTCAGTTAAGAGACATCGGTGGGGGTATCTGTATATGGATAAACAGATCCAGTTGTAGTCATAAACATCAACATAATAAAGTTCTTTTCGATCTGCTTTTGACAGAAGCCTGAATATGGTACCAATAAGCTCCCAGGTATCCCTGTAGAGAGCATACTTCTGGACAGACATCATATAGCTTCACAATTTCTTCAATATCTCATGAGACTGTGGTATATCTACCTAACAATTAAATAATGTAATGTATAGTTCTGTGTCTGCCAATATATCATTTACTACATTTTCAACCAAGTTTCAACTTTTCAATGAGTATTATTTTAGTCAGCCCATACAAGTTTCTCTTTTTCCTTTCCTATTAAAAAAAACTGCAAAAACAGTAACTTGTGGTAGGCTTGCGAGTGCAGCACATATCAGTGCTTACGAGCCTGATGAGTAAGGCCAGGTTACAGTGTTGCTAGCATCATCATACTTTGATTACACACTGACAATTGATCTCTGTTTTGGTTTTGTGGTTGCGTCAAAGTTATTTAAATATCTGTAATAATAAAAAAAAATCAATAACATTACCTAAAATAACATAATGTAACATAACATAACATAATATAACATAACATAACATAGCATAACAAAACTGCCATAGATGTGTGTTGGTCCTTTAAATAAATATTTATTTTAAGACTAAAAGCATATGCTCTAATGCACAATTAAGACTTTTGTTTCCCGTTTGGTAATATTGCTTCTTGTTGATCCTTTCATATTTTGATGTCTTTTAGTTAATGAAACTTAAAACGTTAGAATGGTCTTTGTTTATAAGTTACTTAGCATTTATCTGTTTTATGTTCTCTATGTTGTTGTTTGAACCCCTCAGCTCTTCTTTCAGGGCAAACTTTGAGTTCTGAAAGCCTATCAAAATAGGAATCAAGGATACCTTAGATTACATTGGTTAATACCTGGATGTTGGGGAGGCTTGAATAAGTATTCAAATTCCACTTACTACTTAGCTAGATTCTTCTGAACACTTTACAGGGGTAAACTTCGTAGGGTACGTAAAATAAAAAAAATTAGGCTATAGGACTTGTTCAACTTTTCTTTGCATTTTGTGTTGAGGGTGGAAATTTACTAAAACCAGCAAGTTTACCTTTGCATTTCACAGCTTCACCAGCAATGACTTACTAGGTCACAAGCAGAATGGGTCCTGTTAGAAACTGGGTTTCTGGTTAGCAGAGGTATGCACCCTGTCCAAGCAGGAATCCTAATCCTAGTCAGGGTAAGTCAGTTACAAACTCTAAATTCATCTGTGCTACCCCTCTGGGTGCTTGGCCCAGAGCAGTCAGGCTTAACTAAGAGGAGATGTGTAAAGTATTTGTGCGCACAACAAACATTAACACAGTGAAAACACATTTAAAGGATTACACACCAGTATAGAAAAATAGAGAATCATTTTATAAATAAAGCAAGATGTAAATGGGCACATGAGACATGGGCGGACACAGCATCTGAATTCAATTTTGTGGTCACAGCCCCACAGGGATTTAAATCATCCAGATTGGATAGAACCATTAAGAGAGGAGGAGGGCTGGCGGTAATACATCGTGAGCACCTTGGAGCCACTTTTTCCCCAGCTCCTGATTCCCACTATGGAGGACTCTTCTTTGCTTTAGAATTAAATTAAAAAAACACCTTTAAGGGTATGCTTGTGTGTACCCCCCCCCCCCGGGTCCAGAGCCAGTTTCGTTGGTAACCTAGACTCATTACTGGAACCTTTGCTCTCCACAAATTCATTCACGATCCTGGGTGATTTTAATATATACCTCGAGGATCTGTCAGAGAATGACACAGCTATACTCATGGAAATCTTTGGCACGCTTAGACTAACAAAGATGGTACACAAACCCACTCGGGAGGCAGGGCACACACTTGATGGGGTATTTTCCTCTATATCTGGCTTGACAGTTAATGATATTCATCCTGTTGTCTGGTCAGATCATTTGGTAATTCTATTTGATTATACAGCTCCAAAAACATTAGATGTCAGGGCTGCCAAAACACAGCAGAGTACCATTAAAGCCTGGAATAAGATAGATAAGAACATGCTGCAACTCCAACTGGAACTGACACAAATGCTTCTTAGCATGCATGCAGACCACGCAGCCGAGGAATATACAGATTGGCCTAAGGATGCCTTTAGAGCTACAGTGCCAACTTGTAAAAAGTCAGGAAACCACATTCTACCATCAGCTCCCTGGTTTACAGAAGCTCTGCGACAAAAGAAACAAACATGCAGCAGACTGGAAAAACGATGGAGAACGAATTATGAGATATTAGATCAAAATAACTACAAACATGCATTAGCTAACTCTAAATTACTCAAAAAGGGACTTTTTTCACCCAACAGATCGAGAGAGCTAAAAACTCAGCCAAATAACTCTTTGGGCTGGTAGAGAAGCTTACAGCTGCCCCTAGCAAAAAAAACACAGGGCACAGTCAATATCTCTGTGATAATATTGCTAGTGCGTTTAGGAAAAAAGTTAATAACATATTTAACACCTTTGAAGCTGCCCCTACCAACAAGCCAGCCAAGGAGTCTCTGAGTACTGAGACCGGAGTAAATGCCTTTCAGAATTTCTCAGAGGTATCTAGTGAGCTTGTGGACAATCTAATCCAGGAAAGCAAATCTGGATCTCCTTTAAACCCCTGCACTCCTGCAGTTTTGAGAAACTTTGCACGGGAGGTGAGTCCCATATTGGCTAAAATATTTAACAATATGTTCTTTTCTTGCATCTTACCTGCCATTTGGAAAGATGCAGCCATCATTCCATTAATAAAGACAGCACATCTGGACATGTCAATAGCTAGTAATTACCGTCCGATTGCTAGGCTGCCATTTCCAGCAAAAACAGTGGCGAAAATCAGGAATAACCAGCTATCACAAATCATTCAAGAAAATGCACTACTTGATCCCTCCCAGTTTGGCTTCTGCCCAGGGCACAGTACGGACACGGCATTGATCAAGGCCACTGAAGAAATTAGGGTAATGATGGATAAAGGAGGTGCTGCTCCATTGATCCTCCTTGATCTGTCAGCAGCATTCCATACCGTCCATCATGATATACTGCTACTGCGTCTGGAAAAATTAGAGGTTAAGGGTCAGGCTCTATCTCTAATATCGTCTTTTTTGAAGAACAGAAGACAGACTGTGACCCTGAACCAGTTAAAATCTACTCCTTATGTGCTTCCATGTGGGGTCCCTCCGGATTCATTGCTGAGCCCATCCTTATTTAACATTTATGTGTCGGAACTGGCTCCTTTAATCCAACTTAACATCATATGCCAACGATATTCAGATTGTGATTGTGGCTCATAAAAATCAAGCATCCCCGGGAAAGCAGTTTCAAAACTGCATGAGGGAAATCAGCAGCTGGATGGCAAGGCATTGCCTCAAAATGAATTCAGACAAAACCGAAATTGTGATCTTTAGTAATCTTCAACCAAGATGGGATGGAAAAATACAAAAAGATGAATGGCTGGGTTAACAATTGCGCATTGTTGCAAGATTTGTCATTTTAGTTCAATTAGTTAGAGCTCAAAGGATAAAGTGATGGCCATTCGACATTTACCAAAAGGTGCGGAAAATCCTAACCATTAAGTAGAACGTAGGATATATCCTGAGCTCAAATTCCAAGTAAAAAGTTCATAGAGACAAGATGATCTTCACAACTTTCTTCTTTATTTCAACGATTATGTTGTTCTTCAGAAAGACAGAACTAGCTGCCACTAGCCAACACGTGTTTTGTCCTGTGTTCAATCAACCACGGACTTCCTCAGGGCTAGAATTTATTAAAAAATCTAATTAGTCTTTCAGACAAAGTGTGCGACTGTATTATGAGATGTAACAGTGTGACAGTCATCAAAAACAATGTATCATAACATTCTAGTAAAAGACTAAAGATCAGACAAAATGCTTACAGGGACATTCATATCCCAGTTAGTAGTTTCATTCTAAAAAATTAAACACAAACCATAATAGAACCCAACACCACACCAGAAAAGTTAGAAACACCCATCAGTACGAAACAAAACAAAAAAAGGGGAGGTGTAGATCGTAAAAAACGGAGAAATTTGAAAAAGGATATCTTATAGAGCATTCAAAGAACCCAACCAATCCCTAAAACAGCCAAGTTAACCACCAGTAAGTAAATAACAAAACTCACCAATTCATCATAAATACCATATCCATATGAGGTTAAAAATGTTGAGTATCCAATCCTTTAAATCAAGTTATAATACAGATTTAGCAATCATCATTAACAGTATAGAACCAGCTTATCTCTATAATACATATATGAATGAACTCACTCGAATATTATTCTGAAAAGCGAACGTGGATCTTGTATCTTCTTCCAACGATCCGTTCCAATTGTCAGTTCAGTGTCAATGTGCCTACAATATAAGCTTGGTCTCAGTCTATTTCTCAAAAAACACTGCTTGCTGATACATAAGATCCGTCTTCTGTACACCTACCATCTCCATAATTAATATTCAATCCCAATCTGGATTGCATATCAACATGCAGATAGCTATTCAGACACACATAAGCTCCCTTTGTGTGTGGCTGTAAAAGGGAAGGCAGGACGCCAGCTGTCACCCACTCCAAATGTGTTTTCCAAGGCAAGCTAAAGACACCAAATGGTTTAAGTAAGAAATTGCTAGCTGTCTAAAGGTGTCTTTTTCACAACTGCGTTTAAAAAACAAACTTTACCATTATTTGTGTTTTTAAATTGTGAGTCCAAAGACACCAAATTTGGAGGTCTCATCTCTTACCAACTGGAAAATATACTTTAAATAAGTAACAAAGCAATCCCAATGTTATTCAATTGGAGAGACAGGCCTTGCAGTAGTGAAAACATGATTGAAAGAGTATTTCACTTCCAGGAAATGTAGAATGTAAAAGTACATATCCTACTATTTAAATAGACTGCACCATGCCCATGGGCTGATCAGGGCCTACATTAGGGGTGACGTATATGTGATGAAAATGAATGTTTGGGCTTGGCAAGTAGGTTAACTTCCCAGGTCGACATGGCAGTTTAAAACTGCACACACGGGCTCTGCAGTGGCAGGCCTGAGACATGTTTAAAGTGCTACTTAAGTGGATGGTACAATCAGTGCTGCAAGCCCACTAGTACCTTTTAATTTACAGGCCCTGGGAACACGTAGTGCACTTTACTGGGACTTATAGGTAAATCAAATATGCCAATTGTGGATAGGCCAATGTTATCATCTATTTAAGTAAAGAGCACATGCACTTTACCCCTGGTCAACAGAGGTAAAGTGCCCATATTCCTAAATACAACAAAAACGAAGTCAGCAAAAACAGTCAAAAACAGGAGCCCAGAAGGCAAAAAGTCAGGGGAAATTACTCCAGGGTTGCCAGGTCTAACAAGTGACCACCCCGAGCAGAAAGTGTAAAGAGTTACCCGACCCACTGGGAGTTCTCTTTACAAAGGTGGAAGAACCTGGAGAGACCATCAGCAATGGTGTGGTCTGTTCTAGGATGGTGTTGCACTGTAAAGTCCATTCTTTGTAGGGAGATGGACCACTTCAACAGTTTGGTATTCTCAGCTGTCATTTGTATTAACCATCTGAGGTTCCTGTTGTCTGCCTGAACCCGGAAGTGAGTGTCAAAGAGGTATGACCTCAGCTTCTCCAGTGCCCATACCACAGCAAAGACTACCCTTTCTATTGAGCTCCACCTCTGTTCCCTTCTATGGAGGAAGGCTACAGGTTGATCCAGGCCCTCTTCCTTCAGTTGTGAGAGCATGGCCTCTATGCCATGCTCTGAGGTGTCTGTTTGCACCACACATTTTTGGGAGAGTCAGGGGCCTTGAGCACAGGTGTTGTCTATATCAGCTCCGTCAAGGGGAGAACAATGATGCCATACCCCCAGACACATTTCCTGTAATAGCCAATGAGGCATAAAAAGGCTTTCACTTCTGTCTGGATCTTGGGGGTTCCCAAGCCATAAAGGTTTTAATATTTGACTAATGAGGCTGCACCTTGCCACCCCCTCCTTGGTGTCCCAGGTCCACCATAGAACCCTGCCCTATCTGACACTTACTGGCCTTGATAGTCAGGCCTAAACTTTGCAAAGCTTAAAGCACTTCCTAGAAGTGGTGTAAGTGGTCCTCCCAACTAGAATTGAAGAACACAACATCATCTAGGTAGGCAGCCCTGAAGTTCTTCAACCCAGCCAGGACCTGGTTGACCAACCTCTGGAAGGTGGCAGGGGCGTTCTTCAACACAAAAGGATTACCTGGAACTGGAAGTTCCACTCTGGCATTGAGAATACTGACCTCTCTTTAGCCCTCTCGCTCAAGGACAATTTACCAGTACCCAGACGTTAAGTCAAACGTGTTGACAAACTTGGTGGCTCCAAGCTGATCTATGAGCTCAAAAGACCCGAGGATAGGGGTGCATAAGTTTTGGTGACAACATTGACCCCACAGTCGTCCATGCAGAACTGAAGTTCGGGTGTGACACCTGGTGCGTAGCCTTGGGGGCCAACACTACTGGGCTGGACCTTGGCTTGTTTCAGAGCTCTATAACCCCTAACACCAGCAATTTAGCGACCTCCTCTTTGATGCTCGCTCTCACCTTGTCAGATAAACTGTAAATTGTGTTCTTCACAGTCATACTATCCCCAGAATCAATATCATGGGTGCACCATGTAGTGACTCCTGGGGTATGGGAGAACAGAGACAAACTGCCCTGAAACTGTTGTCAGTCTCTCTGTTCAGCTAGGGTTAGTGTAGGGGGAGTTGTATACCTTCCACTGACTCATCCTGCTCCTTGGAAGAAAGGAGGTCTAGGAGAAGTGCACTCCCCTCTTCCATCCCATCCTGAGTATGCAAGAGCATGGTAACTGTGGACCACTCAAACTGGGGCTTAAGGTGATTGAGATGAAGGACCCTTAAAGGGTTCCTGGGAGTTTTGAGTTACATCAAGTAGGAGACATACCTCTTGTTGTGCTCCTTCACCTCATAAGGCCAGACCTATGGCCTTGCAGGGCCTTGGGCTCCACAGGCTCCATCACCAACACTTTTTGACCAGACTGAAAATCAATCAGCATGGGAGTTCCAGATTCTCCTGGGTGATTATGCGTAATTGGCTGTCTAGTTGCAGAATGCCAGCAGGTTGCTGACTACGTCCAGGGTTGGTTTCTTTGCAGCTTTCTCCCAGCCTTCGTTCACCAAACTGAGAGGTCCTCTCAGAAGGTGCCCGTACAGAAATCAAAGGGGCTGAAGCCAAACCCTTCTCTGGTACCTTGCTGCAGGCAAACAAAAGGCATGGCAGCAGGTCACTTATGACTCATGGTTTCAGGTAGACCCATAAGCATGGCATTGAGGATATGATTGAATCTTACAATCTATCCATTGGTTTGGGGGTGGTATGGACTGGAGAACTTTTAGGTTACCCCACACTCCTTCCACATGGCCTTCATTTACCCAGACATGAAGTTGGCACCCCGGTCATATACCACCTCGTTGGAGAAACCCACATGGGTAAACATCCCAATAAGTGCCATGGCAGGTGCAGTCACAGTCCTTATAGCGATAGCTTCTGGGTACTGGGTGCAATGGTCCTCAAAGACCAGGATGAATCTGTATTGCAATCCAAATACCCCAGAATGTCAATGCCAACCCTCTCAAAAGGGGTGCTAATGACAGGTAAAGATGGTAGCGGGGCCTTGCACTTCCCCCGCACTGGTCACTCGCATCACACGTAGGAAGGGCCTACAGAATGCCTCTGAGCCTCTGAGGCTTTCCTCATTTGAGCCAACAAAAGTGGGTGACAAGCCTGTCAAAGGTCTTTTATTGTTGCAAATGACTTGCCAGTGGCACAGCATGATCTAGACGCAGTAGGAAGGCCCTGAAGGACTTGGGCACCACCAACACACATGTTGCACCAGGCTCAGGCGCCTTATGCTCACTATACAGGAGACCATTCTCCCAGTAAATCAGGAGCTGCCAGAAGCATCACCAGCTGCCTGGGTCTCAGCCTGGTGCCGAAGACCCACAAGAGTAGGGCACGCTTTCTATACTTTTCAGAATTCCTCCCTAGTGGAATCAACTTCCTGTTGCCAGTTGGACAGCTCAGGCAGGTTCCCCAGTTCACCTACATCCTCCCCTATAGGTACTGGGGCATCCCTCTCAGGGTCAGTGTCCTCTTGGCCTGTGGGAGTGTCAGAAGTGGGTTTCTCATGCCCATTGCCATTCCTCTTTTTGGCAGACACTGTGCCATTTTTCCAGGCCACTGGTCCCATTGACTACCCTCACAGGTTGCCATGGACCATGTGGTGAGGCACACCCACTCAGGCAACTCCATCATCTTCAAGTGTGACCTGAACTCCACCTCATTCCAGGTGGCATGGTCTGGGTCATTACCAATCAGACAGTCCATAGGCATGGATGAACTCACAGCTATCCTCAAGGAACCTGAGACCTCTCCCAACTCAAACGGAACAAGAGTCACTGGTTAGTGGCTCTCACAGCTGTCAGCAGCAACAACTTGCTGGAACACCTTAGGGACCTCCTGTTCTGAAGACGCTAGATGACACTGGATGGTAGTCATGCCAACCTCAGTGTCTCTCTGAGCCTCCACCCTTTGCCCATTAATGGTGCCCCACTGCCTGTACTTAGTAGCATTACTAAACATCAGGTGCATTCTCTGCACCATCTCTCCATCACCCAGAGACTGTAGGGTAACCTCAACTCTGTCCCCACCACTGCCTGGGACAAGCTCCTTCCCAAGAGCTATAGTAGCCAGCCCCTTTGACTACACACTAGTAGGGAGCTGTGTCCACTTGGATTACTTGGCATCCCCCTTGTAGTATCCTTCCTGTTCACACTCATAACACTTAGGGAGTGTGATTCCTTGCAGACATACGGTCAGGGAACTACTGTGTTTTCTTCTCAGCAGGGGGTTGGGATTCCTGGACATTGGAATTAGTTTAGAGCCCTTTAGAGTACTATTTGTTCTTGCTTTTGCCCCCCCACTTCTGGTGAGGACACTGCTCACCCTGGTAGTGATCCCACTAAATACCTTCTTATGTTCCCTGGGACTGACCTACAACATTACCTGGGGTCAGAGGGCTAACTATCTATTGGTGGTGCAGATCTGTAGAACAGAGACTGAACAAGTGCTCTTTTGCAATCAAGTTTTACAGCCAGTCATTATCTTTAACATCACTGCCCTTCCCCAACCATCCAGTGCCTTGCAAAAAGAATCAACACAATTCACCCTGGATTGTGGGGAGAGTTTCACACTGTCTATAAACTTCTGCCGGCACTTCTCTGAGGTCAAACCACATTTCCTGATTAGGACTTCCTTCATGGAGAGATACTTCATCCTGCCAGCAGTGTGTCCCTCCCTACAGTAGGGATATGCTCACCACAAACTAGCCCTCAAACCACCCTGAGGAATCTTTTGCAGCTGAAAAGCAATCTCACACACCTCAAACCATCTATCTATGTCATCTCCGACTCCATAATTCTGTGGTTGGCATTGGCGAATTAAAAAAACAGTCAAAAACAGGAATTCAGAAAGCAAAAGTCAGGGGAAACAACGCCAAGGTTGCCAGGTCTAACAGGCTCATAATATATATATTTTTTTAAGTGGTCCTGCCAGCAATTCTAGGGCAGACTAATTTTCCCTTGAGTCTTAATCATCCAGAAACAAAGAGGAAGTGATCTAACGCAGACCACTTTCTCTTTGACAAAGCTACCACTTTCTTTATGAAAAGTAAAGCCATTTCTCTGCATGTAGCTGCCCGATTTATACAGTATTATGTCACACTGTTTTCAGTATAAACAAAGGAATAGACTGGTAGCTGTTAAGGTCCAACCTACACTTTCCCCTATATATGATCAATACATCAGGAATATGCAGTTACTATTGTAATCTCATGGAGGAACACCACTAGTGCATCTCCATGAAGAGGTGGTCGCTGATATATATATAAATATATACATATATATATGTGTGTGTGTATATATATATATATATATGATATATATATATATATATATATATCACCATCCACCCTTCAAAGCTATGAAAGGAAGGAGCCACACGTCGGGATTTAACAGGTGAGGTTCTTTAATGGAAAGTAAGGCAGCTGGGCATTATGCATTTCGGTAATGACACCTTCCTCAGACACCCCTTGCTGCCGCTCCTCACGTCCGTAGTGCCCTGTTGCAATGTTTGTGGCTTTATGACAAGTCCATTTGTAAACGCCGCCCCAACCATGTGATCAACCGCCGAGTTGCAGCCAATGTCAAACTCTAACTCCCAGAAAGCTATGTGTCTGGAATGCGTGTTGTGGGATATATATAAAAATTACCTAGGTAGTTATAGTCAGGACCTTGTTTTATTCAAAAAGTGTTTTTTCTTTTGCCAATATCTTTTGCGCCGTTTGACGAATCTTAGTGACATTTTTAAAACTAATGGGGCACTCCGGTCAGCTCATGCCAAACATATTTCAGGGTGATTCGTCAAGCGGGGCTGAGAAAAAAGGGGAGTCCCACAACACATCTTCTGCATAGGAAACTTTAGAAAAAAGCTACAGCACGAACTGCTCAACGGTATTACCACAAAATGTGACAAACCGGTAGGTCTTGGTCTAGAAAGCATGCTTTTTTAAAATGGTGTAAATCCATTTAGTTGCTGAGAAAATCCCAAAAAATAAAATATCAGTATCTGAGCACCGAGGAGGGTTTGGGAACCATCCTGTGCATGAGCTTCACTCTGATTGGCAGGTCCCACTCTAAACCAGAATGTGTTGGCAGCCATCTTGTGGCTTGGTAATCGAGTCACAAGAAAAAGGTTAAAAAAAGGTAAGAACAACAAGAAAAGGGAGCAGGGTAGAAACACCTTGACCCCCTAGGCATCCCCAGGGGGTCCCACAAGGCCCCCAGGCCATATAAAAAGCATTTTTTTTAATATAATTTCATCCGAATTTGCGCTGGGTGCGCAAATCCAGCTGAAATTATAAAAAAAATGAAGTGCGGTCTTCTGCGCTTCATTTGTTAAAAATTCCCCGGGTGGGTGGGCCAGGTCCCGGGGGAAATTCTAAATTATGGTATGGGGTGACTGTGGGGGTCCCACAGCCTGGGACCACCACCTCCTTGGGTTTTATAAATTATGCATTGGGGCACATGGCCTCCTTTATGGCCTTTTTTTAAATAAGCCCGTGGGCTGCCACCTCCCCAGTGCTTTATTAGAATTGGGTGGGGGCTTTGCGGGCCCCCAAGCCATGGGGATTGCTACCTCCCCAGGGCTGTAACTAATAATTAGTGTGGGGGGCTCGAGACCCCCTCACTGCTCCAGGTACCACCGCCCCTCCCCGGGCCATCGAATATGTAAATACGAGGGTCCGTTGCAAACCCCTGGCCCTGGGGAGCACCACCACCCTGGGGCTATTTACATGTTGGAGGGTGCCACGCCGCCCCACTTGTGGAGCCCTTTATTGGCCTGGAGGCTACCACCCACCAGGGCCAACTCTTGCAATGTTCCGGGATGTCCACCCCCCAGGATATTGCTGTTTGCTATGGTATACCACTGGATATAGAAAGCCCAGCTTTGCTTCTTTGAAGCAAGAGCAGGTTACCTGTTCTCGTTTCAATGAAGCAAAGCAGATTGCTTTTGGACAAGGGGATTTGCACTCTCAGCAATCCAGCTGTGTGGGACATACTTGAGGTACCTGGTGGGCCAGTTGGCCCCTAGGGACCCTTATGAGAAAAGGAGACTTCATCCCCCAACCAAGAGAGCACCGGGAGGTGCATTTGCAGAGTGGTGGAGAAAGGGGGCGTGTTCTCAGGCTTCAAGGAGATTTAATCCCCCAACTAAAAATGCACCACGGGGTGCGTTTGCAAACTTGTCACATCAGGCCCCGCCCCCTCCCTGCACCGCTGTGCAAACGCGCCCCGTGGATCACTTTAGTTTGGGGATTAAATCCCCTTGAATCCTGACAGTCCCTGGGGTCCAACTAGCCCACCAGGTATCTCCAGTAAGTGACACAGAGCTGCGTTGCAGAGAGGTGTAAAAAGGGGCATGGCCTCAGACCACCTCTCTGCAATGCAGCCTGTATCACTTACTGGAGGTACCTGGTGAGCCAGTTGGTCCCCAGGGACCCTCAGGATTGAAGGGGAATTCATCCCCCAACTTAAAACAATCCATGGGGCGCGTTTGCACAGCGGTGCAGGGAGGGGGCGGGGCCTTATGTGACAAGTATGTAAATGCACCCCTTGGAGCGTTTTAAGTTGGGGGATTAAATCCCCTTGAATCCTGAGGGTCCCTGGGGTCCAACTAGCCCACCAGGTATCTCCAGTAAGCGCCACAGAGCTGTGTTGCAGAGTGGTGTAAAAAAGGGCGTGGCCTCAGACCACCTCTCTGCATTTCAGCCCTGTTGCACTTATCAGAGGTACCTGGTGGGCTAGTTGGCCCCCAGGGACCCTCAGGATTGAAGGGGAATTAATCCCCCAACTTAAAAGGTGCCACGGGTTACGTTTTAAGTTGGAGGATTAAGTCCCCTTCAATCCTGAGAGTCCCTGTGGTCCAACTAGCCCACCAGGTATCTCCAGTAAGTGCCACAGAGCTGCGTTGCAGAGAGGTGTAAAAAAGAGGTGGCCTCAGACCACCTCTATGCAACACAGCTCTGTGGCTCTAACTAGCAGTACCAGATGGGCTAATTGACCCCAAGGACCCTAAGGATTGAAGGGGACTTAATCCCCAATTTACAATGTGCCCAGGGGTACCTTTGGCCACTTGCTATGTCAGACCCCGCCCCCTCCCTGCACCACTTTGCAAACGCGCCCCTGGTGCATTTTAAATTGGGGGGTTATTTTCCCTTGAGTCCTGAGGGTCCTTGGTGGCCAACTAACCCACCAGGTACCTCCAGTAAGCGGCAAGGAGCTGCGTTGTTGAGAAGTGTAAAAAGGGGCATGGCCTCAGACCACCTCTATGCAACGCAGCTCTGTGGCCCTTCCTGGCAGTACCTGGTGGGCTAGTTGGCCCCCAGGGACCCTCAGTATTCAAGGGGAATTAATTCCCCAACTTACAAAGCGCCAGGGGGTACGTTTGCTGAATTTTGCAGTGAGGGGGCAGGCCTCCACTGCGATGCCGTTTAAAACAAGAAAACATATTTAAAACGGGGGCTGTGTGGCCCCCTTCTTGTACCTTAATTGGGGCCCTGGGGACCCCTTCCCCCAAGGCCTGCTCTTTTTTTTTTTACATAAAAAAATAATTGGAAGAGGTCGTGCGGCCTCCCTCCTAAGGCAAATTTGTCCCCGGGGACCCTACCTCAGGGCATGGCCACATTTTTTGTTTTAATTTTATTTTTTAAAGGAGGGGGCTGCCTGGCCCCCCTCCTTACGCCTCTATTGGCCCCGGGGACCCCATCCCTTAGGTTTGTGCCTTTTTATTTTTTATTACATTTTAATATTGAAGGGGGGGTCACGTGGCCCCATATCTTGGGCCACTTCTGGCCCTGGGGACCCCATCCCCCGGGGCCCGCCCTTTCCTTTGGGGACTGTGGGGGGAGCCCCAATGCCCCCACGGTCCCGCAGCTCCATGCCTCCTGCGGGAGACGGCATTGCCTTTCCACACAGGGAGCTGCTGCAATGCAGCTCCCCTTGTGGAAAAGCGATCTGCTTTGAATTTTGGAATCAAGAGCGAGAAACCTGCTCTCGCTTCTAAAATCCAAAGCAGAGTTTGCTATGCCATAGCAAACATCAGTGTCCTAGGGGTGGGCACCTCAGGACACTGCATGAGCCGGCCCTGGGGGGTGGCATTCCCCAGGGCCATCGAGGGCTCCTGGAGGGGGGCCACACAGCCCCCCTCCCTTCAGTTTCAAAGCCCCGGGATGTGGTTGTCCCCGGGGCTTGGGGGGCCGTTATTTTTATAAAGTCCCGGGGAGGTTGTGGTCCCTGTGGTTGCGAGCCCCCCTCATCCAATTAAAAATGCCCCGGGGAGGTAGCGGTCCCCGGGGCAGTGTGGGAGGGGTGGGACCCCCACACACATTCTTTATTAAATAAGCCAAGGGGAGGTGGCGGTCCTGGGGCTGCGGGGGCCCCCACAGGCCGCTGCTATTTTTTTGGGGGCAAGCCCGCGGGACCTACCCCGGGGCCTCATTAAAATGAAGCAATTTTTAAAATAATTTTAACGGGATTCGTGACCCCAGTGCGAATTCCACGGAAATGATAAAAATATGTTTTTTTGGGACCTGGGGGTCCTTGTGGGACCCACTGAGCAGGCCTAGGTGGTCAGGGTGGTTCTACCCTACCACCTTTTCTTGATTTTAATCTTTTTTTCACTGTTTTCTTGTTACTCGGGTCTACCGAGTTACAAGATGACTGCCAACACTTCCTGGTTTGGAGTGTTGGCAGCCAATCACATTGAAGCTCATGCTCGGGAGGGTTCGCAAACCCTGATTTCAATAATTTCTCTTTTTCTAATTTCTCAGGAACTACTGAACGGATTTACTCGATTTATCAAAAATTACTCTTTCGGTACCAAGGGCTATTTTTTTGCTAAATTTGGTGTAATTCCGTTCAGCAGTTTGGGCCGTAGCTTTGTCTAACGTTTCCTATGGAAAATAACAAGGAGAAAACGTGTTTTGGGACCCCTCTTTTCTCTCGGCCCTCGCTTGGCGAATCACCCCAAAACTTTTAAACAGGACCTGACCAGCGGTGCTCACTAGTTTTGAAAATTTTGCGTAGATTCGTCAACCGGAGCCAAAGTTATTGGGAAAACAAAAAACACTTTTTCTATGGAAACTAGGTCCTAACTATAACTACCTACGAGCGACCTATATTTATATACACCTGGACGCAAAAAAATGAGAGTTTATTTCCATTCAATATTGAGTATTTATAGCATTATTTATGTTAGGGAACATATGATATGCTATGTACTGAGATCCAAAGCGACAGTATGTTGTTTATTTTTATGCTGAACATTACACACCTTAGGCACTTGTCACTTTAAGGGGCAATAACATAGAAATAGGAAAAAAGCCCAAAAAAAGAAAAAAACTTTGAATAAATCAAAAAAATGGTTGTGTATAAATATGGATTTAACAAGCAAAGCACATCATGTGATCAAGGCACTTGTAGGGCCGAAAGGCGTAATGCTGGCAGCACTGATGGTGAACTCTATGAAATAAAGAAAATCTGCACCTTATACGCGCTCTGTGTTTTCCGATGGAGTGACAAGGAGTGAATTATATATATATATATATATATATATATATATATATATATATATATATATATATATATATATATATATATATATATATATATATATATATATATATGTATATATATTACCTACTGGCGGTCGCCAGTAGGTATATATAGTTAGGATTTTTTCTCTATGGGTTTTTTGAAAATTCTATGTCTAATAACTTTGGCGTTTGTGGACGGAATTGGCTGAAATTTTCAGGAAAATGGCACATTTTGTTTCTGAGCAGCCCTTGAAAATTTGGGGGGGGTTCGTCCTGTGGGGGCCGAGAAAAAAGGGGGGTCCCAAAACGTGTTTTTAACATTGAGTTTTCCATAGGGCGGTTGGCCTCACTTTTAGCCCGAACGGCTGAATGGATTTGCACGAAACTTGGCAAAATTGTAGGGACTGGTAGCCCGATGTGCCTTTTGTAGGTCTCAATATATGTGCTCCAGTGGATTTTGAGAAATTAACGTTTAAAAAAAGATATATATCTGTAACAGCGGACCGGGCAGCGCTCTGGTTCGCGGACTTTTCGCGCAACGGAGCTTTGTGAAGCGAAGCTGATTGGTTCTCCGGCGTCTGTCAACATTCCAAACAGTCCGTAGCGGCCGCCATCTTGTCTCTCGGTAGGATCGAGAGACAAGAGGAGGCCGAAGCGAAGGGGCAAATGACCATAAGGGGGCATAGTACATTGTCGCTCACCCCCTAGGTTTGATGTGGAGGTTTTAAAAGGGCCCCGCGGGGCAAAAAAAAATAAAAATAATAATAATCGAACAGCTGAATGGATTTGCACGAAACTTGGCAAAATTGTAGGGACTGGTAGCCCGATGTGCCTTTGCTAGATCTCAATATATGTGCTCCAGTGGATTTTGAGAAATTAACGTTCAAAAAAAGGTATATATCTGTAACAGCGCACCGCTTCGCGTACTTTTCGCGTTACGGAGCTTTGCGAAGCGAAGCTGATTGGCTCTCCGGTGTCTGTAAACATTCCAAACAGTCCGTAGCGGCCGCCATCTTGTCTCTCGGTAGGATCGAACAGCTGAATGGATTTGCACGAAACTTGGCAAAATTGTAGGGACTGGTAGCCCGATGTGCCTTTGCTAGGTCTCAATATATGTGCTTCAGTGCATTTTGAGAAATTAACGTTCAGAAACAAGATATATATCTGTAACAGCGCTCCGCTTCGCGGAGATAAAATTATATGTGTATTACCTAGCTGTTGCTAACACCAGTTAGCGACGGCTAGTAGAAGATAGCGACCATCTTGGGCCCCACTTTGCATGTGAGTGATATTTATCACTAATGACATGCAAAGTGGGCATGCCAAGATGTTAGCGACTGGAAACAGTCGCTAACATCGCTATCTCCTATTATCAACTTTTGGAAATATTCGAGATAAGGGCGAATATCTCTAAAAGCTACCACCTGCCCTGAGCAGTTCTTAGCCATGTTATCCAATGGGAGGTGGATAACATGGCTAAGAGCATTAGCTCGGTAATGCATGAATATCGCTGAGTTTTCAGCGATATTAATGCATTGCGGTCGTTTTTTATCGTATTTCCGATAAACCTTGATAATAGCAAGGTTTATCTGCGATAATTTCTGACGGTAAAAAAATCGTTGCTAAGCATCGTTAGGGATAAATATCGCTTAACTTTGGTAATATGCCCCAACGTCTGTTAACGTTCGATTCGAAGGAAATCAGGAAGTGTTGAAAAACATTGTCTGCGCCATCTTGTCTTTTTTCAAATGCCACACTTTTGTCGTGCACGGCAGCCATTTTAGATGCCTTGACCAGACCCACTCTGTGCACGCTGTCGATCCTTAGCATGGCTCCCCACCCTCGCAAACATCTCCCCCAGGCAGTGGTCACCCCCGCTCTCTGTCTTATGCATGGGTAATAAACCTCCCCCATCTGCGCTGCTGTTCCCTGAGAATCACACCCTATGCCCGCCCGACACCTCCCTTTCGCCCTATTCACTACCTCACCCTCTGACACTCCTTTTCCTCTGTGTCCGATTGTCCAGGCTGGTCCTAGGGTATCAGCTAGCCCTGCAGATGTAGTTTATGGCCACAGCTGTAAAGAATCACCCCTCTTCAAAGGAGTTATAGTAGATCAAGGCCCACAGTCGATGAGATTCGTCACAGCAGAAGCGTTGCTATTATCTGAAAACCATCCTGTATTGTGATTGGGGAGGGGACCGAGCCTGAAGCGGAAGATTCCAGGGATGACTGTTTGTACATCAAAGTTTTTACAATTATGTGTCACATTAAAAATATATAGCACTCCGACAAAGTAGTAAGATTATAAAACTTTAATAATTTATAAATATATACAAGAAAACAAAAATAGTAATAACATATAAACATTTTTAGGGAAAAACAACGAAGTAGCGGTCGGCTGTGCGAATAGTCCCAACGCAGCACAACGTCCAGATTTCCGGCGTGGGGCGTCGCGGGGGGTGGGTCATCAGTAGCAAACTGTTGTGCGAATAGTTCCAAGGCAGCAGAACGCGTTGAAATCTAGATGACACGAAAGTGATGTCTAGTAAGTTGCCACCCAGCAAATAACGGCATGGGGCATCGCGGGGGGTGGGTCATCAGTAGCAAACTGTTGCGCGAATAGTTCCAAGGCAGCAGAACGATGGCACCAAGGTGATGTCCAGTAAGTTGCCGCACTGGTTTTGGTATCCTACAATGCTGCTCCGAATAACGGCGTGGAGCGCCCCGGGGGAGGCGGCGTGAACGGGCCTCTCCAGGTGGAGTGTCATCTGTTGTAGTGGGGCGCCCCTTTACCGTTTCAGTTGCCATTCCGTCCGTTTTTGGTCCACTGTGTCAAAAGCCGCAATTCAGCTGAGTTGCGCCCACTCTTGCGGTGCAGCGATAGGCGGCTGTCACAGGACTCTCAAAATGGCGGCAGGCTGTTTCCTTTTTGGGCCTGGTCCACTGAAATGGCCCTGGGACACCTTGGAAATCGGACGCTTGTCTGCTAGGTCTTGGACCTCATTCTCGAAAGCGTCCCCTCCGCCTTGAGAATTCATCAAAAGTTTTGGGGGCTCCGACTCCTGCAGGCTTCTGGTGGGGAGCGGCTGCCATGATTGCTCGCGGAATGACCACGACTGAGCTACGAGATGGTGGTGCTTTCATGCTGACGCCAGCTTCAGTCTGAAACATCCAGAAACAAGGTGGGGCTTTCATCGTTTGGGGAAAAAAAAAAGTTTTCATCCTATGAAAAGTGTTGTTTTTAGGTCACATGATCAAGCCTTCCATCATTAGGAAACCAAAAGTAAAATGAACCAATGAAAAGTTTTATAAACAAGTCACATGACCTGTTATGCGGCATAGGGTGTAAAATTAGGAGAAAATACGTTGGCACGTGAGGCGGCGTCAGTAGCGGACCGATGTGCGAATAGGCCGAAGGCAACACAACGCGCCAAGATCTGGATGGCACCGAGGTGGTGTCCAGCAAGTTGCAGCACTGGTGTGGCCATCCTACAATGCTGAAAGTCGGCGTGGGGCGCCCCGTTGGCCTGTGAGTTTGCGTCAGTAGCGGACCGATGTGCGAATAGGCCGAAGGCAGCACAACGCGCCAAGATCCGGATGGCACCGAGGTGGTGTCTAGTAAGTTGTCGCACTGGTGTGGCCATCCAACAATGCTGAAAGTCGGCGTGGGGCGCCCCGTTGGCCTGTGAGTTTGCGTCAGTAGCGGACCGATGTGCGAATAGGCCGAAGGCAGCACAACGCGCCAAGATCCGGATGGCACCGAGGTGGTGTCTAGTAAGTTGCCGCACTGGTGTGGCCATCCTACAATGCTGAAAGTCGGCGTGGGGCGCCCCGTTGGCCTGTGAGTTTGCGTCAGTAGCGGACCGATGTGCGAATAGGTCGAAGGCAGCACAACGCGCCAAGATCCGGATGGCACCGAGGTGGTGTCTAGTAAGTTGTCGCACTTCTGTGGCCATCCTACAATGTTGAAAGTCGGCGTGGGGCGCCCCGTTGGCCTGTGAGATGGCGTCAGTAGCGGACCGATGTGCGAATGGGGCCAAAGGCAGCGCAACAATATTTTCTGATTTGAAGACACCACAAGGCGCTGAGATGCCAAGATCCGGATGGCACCGAGGTGGTGTCTAGCAAGTTGTGGCACTGGTGTGGCCATCGTACAATGGTAAAAGTCGGCGTGGGGCGCCCTGTTGGCCTGTGAGATGGTGTCAGTAGCGGACTGATGTGTGAATGGGGCCAAAGGCAGCGCAACAATATTTTCTACTATATTTTCGGAGTAGAAGACACCACAAGGCGCTGAGATGCCAAGATCCGGATGGCACCGAGGTGATGTGTAAGTTGCGGACGGATGTGCGAATGGGGCCAAAGGCAGCTCAACAATATTTTCTGAAGAGAATACACCACAAGGCGCTGAGATGCCAAGATCCGGATGGCACCGAGGTGATGTCTAAGTTGCGGACCGATGTGCGAATGGGGCCAAAGGTAGCGTAACAAGATTTTCTGTATGGAAGATACCACTAGGCGTTGAGATGCCAAGATTCGGATGGCACCGAGGTGATGTCTAGGAAGTTGTGCCACTGGTGTGGCCATCGTACAATGGTAAAAGTCGGCGTGGGGCGCCCTATTGGCCTGTGAGATGGTGTCAGTAGCGGACTGATGTGCGAATGGGGCCAAAGGCAGCGCAACAATATTTTCTGACTGACACCACAAGGCGCTGAGATGCCAAGATCCGGATGGCATCGAGGTGATGTCTAAGTTGCGGACTGATGTGCGAATGGGGCCAAAGGCAGCGTAACAATATTTTCTGTATGGAAGATACCACTAGGCGTTGAGATGCCAAGATTCGGATGGCACCGAGGTGATGTCTAGCAAGTTGGTGTGGTCATCCTACAATGCTGAAACTCGGCGTGGGTCACCCCATTAGCCTGTGAGATGGCGTCAGTAGCGGACCGATGTGCGAATAGGCCGAAGGCAGCACAACGCGCCAAGATCCGGATGTCACCGTGGTGGTTTCATAGTTGAGAGGCACTTCATCTGCAGTGGGGCGCCGAGATCCGGATGGCACCGAGGTGATGTCTAGCAAGTTGCTGTACTTGTGTGGTCATCCTACAATGCTGAAACTCGGCGTGGGTCGCCCCATTAGCCTGTGAGATAGCTGTTCTTTGGATTTGGGCCTGGTCCACTAAAATGGCCCTGGGACACCTAAGAACTCGAACGCTCGATTTTTTTTTCCTTTCCTGTACATGCAAAAAAAGGTAAATGCCCGGTATGTTACACGCTTCATCTGCCACGATGAACTCTCCAGAGGAACCGAAAAAATATATAGTTGTGGTAACTATACCATGCATCGTCATATGGAGAGGTGGCACCAATTAATTATAGTGCTGCATAAAAGAGAGATTTGGAGGAGAACCCCTGACCTGCTAGTACATTCATCAAAGAAGTGGCACTGAGAGCTTCAGAGGCAAGGGAAACGGTCCCAAATATTTAGAAGAACTTTGGAAAGATTAAAATGACATGTTTAGATTGTGGTAAATTAATTTCATGTGGGCAGATGAGTGTTACTCTAATAAATACAGCATATGAACATCATCATAGTCGATGGTTGGTAGAGACATTTTGACTATATCCTGGACCTGCCCGTCCTCGCCCAAAATGGCGCCGGAATAAATGGGACTCGTAACTCCTTGTTGTGTACTGGTTGCAGAACCTTGAAATCACGAGATACGTATGCAGTTTTGAAGCACATGGCGGGCGGGGACGAGAATTGATTGAATATTTCGACATCCCTATTGATATTAAGTTCTGATGTGTTATTGATTACTGTACTGTTGAAAATTCGAATTAACGTCACCCATGGTACTTGCCCGCAAATGTATATCTAGATAATTTTATTGTAACTGGCCCTGTCGTATTTTAATTATAAAATGTACGTCCACCGATTCCGTAACTGTTAGACACCTTAGTTTTTGCAACCTAATGGCCCGCCCGTTACGTTCCTCTACAGTGTAAATGTCTATTCATCATATACGATTACAGTTTGCTCCGTGGCAGGCCCACGTGGTTATAGGCTCGTATTTGTATAATGAAATTTTCACAATAAAGGTTTTTAAAAGAAAACATGGTAGTAGTGTATACATTGGTAAAGTTTTTAATAATAGTCACTGTTTTAGAATCATTAAAAGGCAAGTGAAATAAAGCAGACCAATTACATGAAGGGTAAAAGGTATAATACGAAGGAACGCAGTAAAGATAAATGGTCAAGGGCTGTTGTGTTTTCTATTCCTGCAACATAAAGTGATCGATAAGAATCTCATATTCAGGCGTATCGGCGACTAAGACAGCAGGTCGACCCTCTTTTGCTCAACGGCTCCGTCATGGGACGAAGAAACGCTCTTTTTCTCGAAAAAAGAATATATTTTACTTGCAGGACAGTTGTAAAATTTCCGGGAAAGTACATTAGCCTGGAACATTATAACATATATTTAAGAGAAAATAATGTTCGGAAGTAATTAAAAGCGTAATTTTTAGGTGATATGACCAAGGCTTTCATCATTAGAATAAGAAAAGTAAAATGAACCAATGAAAAGTTTTATTAACAAGTCACATGACTTGTTATGCTTACGTTACGCGCTGCGCGCCCCGGATGACTTCCGGATGCGCTAACGCGGCGCGTCATATGACGCATTACGCGACAACGCAGGTCCAGAATATAGTCAAAATGTCTCCACCAACCAGCGGTCGAAACACAACCCCTTTCAGCAGGCTAAATAGTTCTGTTAAATGACAACAGAAAGGACAGGCAACAAGAACCATCAGTCAAAGAGGGGAGGGCTAGTTCTTCTCTACCGGGTTACATTGGGGCGCTACCGGAACTGATCGAATTGGTAGTCTACAGTGTTTCTGGATGTTTCAGACCGAAGCTGGGGTTAGCATGAGAGCAGCACCATTTCGTAGCTCCGTTGTGGCCATTCCGCAACCAATCATGGCAGCCGCTCTTTATCGTTATTTTGGGCGGGGTGGGTGGCGGAGCCGAGCTGTTTTGCAGCCATCATTGTGTGGAGTTCAGTTCATCTCACTAGTTTTGTATTTGTCATGAGGGGTTGTTCCTAATGTTTCTATTTTAGCGAGGTCAAAAAGAGATCCCATTAGTGGCCTACTGATTTTGCTCGATTCCTTTTCTTTTTTTTTACACGATTTTTCGTTATCTGCAAAGACTAAACAGAGTATTGCGACTCTGTGTTTGTTTGTAAATAGAGAATGAACCAAAGAGAACTAATTCTAAAACAGTAAATACTTGGATAACAATCAATCAAATGGAGAGAGAAGCAGGCACGACGGATTACAACGGGGGCAAAGGCCTGCGTTAACTACCTTTCACTATCTGCAAAGAGAGAGTACTCCTAATAGAAATGAGGGGGGGGGGCACCATTCAAAGCAGATCAGTGTGCATAAACACGAAAATGTTTTCACTTAGCACGTACTTGACATTCGACAGCTTATGATATTTGCTATTAAAAAACCATTGAAATTCACTGAAAAAACCATAGGTTATAGACCATATATAGTTAGGAATTAGCATTTACAAAACCTTGAAAATTCACTGAAAAAACCATAGGTTATACACCATATATAGTTAGGAATTAGCATTTAAAAAACCTTATTTTACTCACACAAAACCATTGAAATTCCATATATAGTTAGTTGCACTAACTATATATCGCGCACCCGCAATCCACTGCTGATCATGTCACATATTACATCATTCATGACATGATCAGTGACATCACTGATGACATCACTGATGACATCTCAAATGACATCACTGATGAGATCACTGATGACATCTCATTTGACATCAATGACCACATCACTGATGATATCATTCATGTGACAATACAATGCATCTCCTCACGTTTTAATATAACCTCTGTTTCACCCAGTGTTAAATACAGAGTATAATTTTTGAAACCATTGACACACCAATACTAGTTACTACATACGTACTCACTGATTCCTACGTCTACACACACATTCACTCATTCACCCATACAATCATTCATACATACAATCACTCATCTTTACAACACTATCATATGCACTCATACACCTATACAGACACTTACACTCTGCCACTCATCCATGGAGTTACTCACACACCTAGTCAGTCCTGTAAAGAATCAATCACACTTCCATTTTCTTGTCTATACAGTTAAACATAGAGCACCTTACATTTTCAAACATATACTAACACATACTTACTTTCTTATACAATCATTGATACAAGTACACATTGATCTGCACAGAGTCACACACCTCCCAGCCAGCCACACACACACTCAGTCTCCTATACAAATACTTGGACAATCAATCAATAACCCATATAGTTAATCATATAGCTACTGATCAACACATGCAGCAGTTTACAGAACAACAGACATAATGATGCACAAATTAAGACAGTTTACTCACTAACCCATGCACTCAGTGAGACACATTTAATCACTCACTCATACATTCAGTCATGCACCTACTAAATCCTTCGTCCAGACACTTATACATCTACTCATTCTTCAATATGTAAAACATATTTAAACTTTACAGAAACACACAGTCACTGGATGATGTCATCAGTGATCTCATCAGTGATGTCATTTGAGATGTCATCAGTGATGTCATCAGTGATGTCACTGACCATGTCATGAATGATGTAATATGTGACATGATCAGCAGTGGATTGCGGGTGCGCGATATATAGTTAGTGCAACTAACTATATATGGAATTTCAATGGTTTTGTGTGAGTAAAATAAGGTTTTTTAAATGCTAATTCCTAACTATATATGGTGTATAACCTATGGTTTTTTCAGTGAATTTTCAAGGTTTTGTAAATGCTAATTCCTAACTATATATGGTCTATAACCTATGGTTTTTTCAGTGAATATATATATATATATATATATATATATGTATATATATATATATGCCTTAACCTCAGTTCCCAACGGGCAGCAGTTGCATTAGCAGACGCGATGAAAATCAAAGCACGGACCAAAATTCGGTTCTTCTTTAGGTATTTATTTTGCTTGTCGGCTTCATAACGTTTCGGCTCCCTTGAGCCTTGCTCACATGACAGCGAGATTGTATGGGGGGTGAAAATTTAAAGTGCCAGTGCTACAATCCAATTGGGCCAAAATAAATTAACATGGTAAAAAGACTGCCAGTACATTCAATGTAAAATACACGGAATCTGTACAATAAATATAAGCAGTAAAACACTAAAAATAATACTGGTAAAATACCTAGCAATTCATTAATAGTGTTAAAATAATGTCTATATTCACATATAATCAAGGACAAGATTATATAAAATATATCATGATATGTAAAGGTCACTAGCTATAGACATTGTGCAATATCGGGATAAATCCCCTAACCATGTATATATCAGTTCAAAGTAGGGCCCATTAAAGAGATAAAATAAGTGAAAGTGCAATGTGCAAAAAGTGCAAAGATAGTTGAAAATATCAATAGTTACCACACATGATTGATAAGACATCTGACCCCCTAAAGGAAACTGAGCCCAAACCAATAGTAGTAGGGTCACTTACATAAACATACTAAGTAGATAAAAATCAATTCAGATATATGCTCAATAATGCATAGTTTTCCCGGAGAAAATGATTAGAATATAGAGAGATCGAACGTAGATACTCAATGCATACATACAATTTCCAAATTCAACAACGATTGTCAATGATTCTTGTAGGGGAATGTCAGCAAATCTAGTCTGCATCCAAATTTGGTAAAGAACTAAGAACTAAGAAATAAATGGGGTGCACAACCAGGTAGCGAAATTTTTCAGTTATAGATATAGTTAGGCAGTCAACAGTATACCTGAAATCATGACTAAATATGAACAATGTCCTACATTCAGCCATCAATTTCAATGCATTAAATGTTCAAAGCAATGTAAAGTTAAAACAATAATAAATAGATAAATAAGTCAATAGATAATAGTTGCATAAAAACCACTCTCTAAAATGTTATAATAAATATTCATATAGTTAAAACACTGTTGTGTACTAGATGATCCAAGGGTGGCGGTGTAAATCTCTTAAGTACTTCTAATGTAAAAAGGTATAGAGATCCTCCGTCACGTTGAGTCCCCCCGGCTGCATGCTGTTGAACTGTAAAATATATCTAGTTTCTAATTTGCGTAGTTTCGCTTCTCTATTGCCCCCACGTCTGCTAGCTAGGACTGCATCAACTACATAATATCTAATATCCCTATTGTTGCTCTGATGATATTGTTTAAAATGCCTAGCAACAGGATAAGTGTTGTCTTGCGATGCTATGGCGCGAAGGTGCTGTAAGGTGCGTGTGTGCACAGGCAATTTAGTGCTCCCCACATAACGTTGTGGGCATGGACATTCCAATATGTATACTGCAAAATCAGTCTTGCAGGTTAGGGTCTTTGTGATCATATGTTCCTTCTCCCCAAAGCCATCCTTGTAGCTAGTGTGGTTCACCCGGTGTGTTCAGGCTTTGCATGACTTACATTTGTAAAAGCCTCCCCTGTAGTGCAACCATAAGGTTTTAGTTAAAACCTCAGGGCCAGTGTCCACCAGCCTGTCTCTCATATTAGGGGCTTTGCTGTACGTAATGGATGCCTGTTTGGGTAGGTGATGCCCAATAACCGGGTCTTTAAGTAATATGGGCCAGTACTTATTGATCATTTTACGTATGTCTTTGTGCTGAGACGAGTAGCCCGTAATAAACCTAAATGTGTCAGTGCTATCAGTGCTACTGGATTCAGTTACCACATTGCCTGAAGGTACTTCCGTAGCTGCAACATATCTAGATAAGAGGGATTGACGGGTGAAACCTGAAGACTTGTGTATGGCTTAGTCAATTGTTTTCTGTGAGTACCCCCTTTCCAGGAATCTTTTAGAACTAACAGCTTGAGCCTCCTTTAGCTCTTGCTCATTACTGCAAAGCCGACGAAGGCGTAACATCTCACCATATGGAATACTCATAATGAGATGGGATGGGTGTGTGCTTCCAGCATGCAAGGTAGTATTCCCGGCTGTGCTTTTGCGAAACAGCCTAGTCTCTAACCTGTTGTTCTGTACATATACTTCTGTGTCGAGGAAGGGGACCTGCTGTTGACTCATGGTCACTGTGAAGTGAATATTGAGTTGGTTGTCATTAAGACGGTCAACAAATTCCATCACCTCATCTTTGCTCCCCCTCCAGATGATGAACTGGTCATCTATGAATCGATGCCATGTGATGACCCGATTCGTCATTTCATGCTGAAAGCACGTTTGGAGGACCAGTTCCTCCCAAGCCCCCATGTGAAGACACGCGAAGCTTGGGGAAAAACTGGCCCCCATTGCTACACCTTAAAGCTGCCTATATAAGAGATTGTTAAACATAAAAACATTATGTTGTAAACAGAATGTTAGCATTTGAATAAGCATGTCACTGTGTAATTTGTACTTAGCCTCCCTCCTATCCAGATAGTATTGCACTGCTGCAATGCAGTCTGTATGGCGGATACTGGTGTACAAGGACGTAACATCCAGGGCTAACATCCAATCGCCCTCCTGCCATTGGATGTTTTCAAGTTTGACCAGGAAATCACCTGTATCCTGGATGTATGAGTCCAAAGATCTTACGTGGTACTGTAAAAAATAATCGATGTAGATAGATGTTCTTTCAAGCAGACTGCCTCTGGCTGTAATGATTGGTCTACCCGGAGGGTTGTTTTTGTCTTTGTGGGCCTTAGGGATGAAATATATGGCTGGAGTCACTGAAAAATCAATTTTTTGATATTTATATTCAGAGTCCGCCAATAATTTCATAGACTTCCATTTGTGTAATAAGAGATGGTATTCACTCCGCATGTTTTTTATTTCATCACCTTTTAGTCTTTCATAATGGTTACGTTGATTTAGTTGGTGGAACGCCTCCTTATCGTAATTGGTTTTGGTTTGAAGTACCACATTGCCCCCTTTGTCACTAGGGCGTACACAAATCTTGTTGTCTTTCTTAAACCTGGTCATCAAGGTCTCATATTCAAATGTCAATGAATCAAATGTATGTTTACTCTTATTGATCTTGCTTTATAGTTCTTTAAGGTCACTCGTCATGTTTTCATGAAATACGTCTATAGCATCGCGGGGCATGAGTGGGCAAAAGGTCGAGGGTGGTTTAAAGGGAGTGAGGGGGGAACCGCTGGTGGAAACCTCTGAGATTCTAATTGTATTCACTCCCATCTCCGTAGGACAGAGGTTGTCCGTGTCCATAATTGAATCATTACCATCATTGTTCCAAAGGGTACCAATTTCCTGCGACAATGTGGTGGTACTGGTGCCCAGTTCCACATCACAACTGACCTGTTGATCATCTACCGTTTTCAATGCATGAAATGTTTTCAATTTGAGCTTCCGTGTAGCTCTGTAGATGTCCATTCGAGTTGCCGCGTAGTTTAACTTGGTTTTGGGAGCAAATGAAAGTCCCAGTTCAAGAATATTTTCTTCTTTGGTTGTTAGTACCATAGGGGTCAAGTTGATAATGGTCATTTGTGCATCATTTTTCATTTTTTGTACCACTGTCCCCTGCCCTTCCTCTTCTGTTGTCCTCCATTGCCTTGCCCTTGTCCTTGTCCTCTTCCTCCTCCTGCTGGTGTAATTTTTGTGTTTTCGTTGTAATTTTTTCTTGTCCCTGGTCGTAAGGTCTGACGACGTTCCTGGCATAAAAAACATATTTCATCTCCTGCAGACGGTTTTTTGTTGGTACGCATTGCGTCGGCCCCTCTTAGTTCAGACTCTGATTCGCTTCCTGGTCCAGAAATAAAATCCGAAGCTGTTGAGTCCAATGTTGTTGATTGTGCCTGATTGCGATTTCTTCGGCCATAAGTGCGAATTTGCGTACCTCTGCCTCCAGCTACTTTGCGCATGCCATCATATTTTCTTGAGAACGTGAATATCTGACCGAGCTCGTAATCAGTTCGGTCTCTTTGGAATTTGTATGCCTTACAATTGATAATTTTCTCCTCCTCTTTCTTTAATGTGGAATGCATTTCATTCATCAGTTTGGTTTTTTCCTCCGTGGAGCCAATGGATTCTAACTCCTCCTGTAATGTAGCTATTTCATCCAGGAGTTTGGCGCAATCAATCTCGGCGTACTTAATCAAAACTAGTACTTGGCGCCTAGATGCCTCCAGATTAATGTCTGCCCATTCCCGCAACAGGTCTGGGTTCGAGTCCTCGTAGCTTGGTGAGGTTAAGATTCGTAGTCCCCTCGGGATCCTATTTACATCGATATACTTTTGAAGGGACTTAGCTTCCCACCATTTACATTCATATATATATATATATATATATATAACAACACTTCCTGGCCCGTCTTTTGCTTAGCTGTACCACCCAGGTACAGACCTCCTTCATGCTTCGCTCATACAACGCGCGTCTTCAGTACCATCTTTATCGCTGTGCAATCATTTATTGGCATACAATTAACTCCACAGCTGCTCAGGCATAGTGCCTGGCAATATATATATATTCAGGAGCAAGAGCCCTCCCCTACCCACATGGGTGGCATGCTTTATCATCAGGCACCTCCTTGTTGGGCCTGCGCTGCAATGCCCAAAAGGTCCCTGAAGGGGGCACTTTTCAGAAGATCTTTAGCTTTGATTTGCCATAGCAAACCTTATAATGAGAGTACCCAAGTGATGTAGACTGGAGTGTCAGAGAGTGAAATAATAACATTTTAATTGACTAAGGGCATTCCTGTCACAAGTTTATTATAGTGGTGGTCCTTGTCAAAAACGAAAAGCAACGTAAAACTTGAAAGGAAATAATGATCCTCCTTCTTATCATAAATCGGGGGTTAACATTAGGAACTGCATACTACTTGTGACATTAGGAACTGCATACTCCTTGTGTATTAACACTGATATCTCTATCATAAGGTAAGCACATGGGGCCTGATATATAAAGGTGAGTTAACAAATCAGTCAGCATCGTGTGCACACTACTTGATTTGTCACTGGTCCTTTTTTTATAGTTTAAAGCACTGATGTACTGATCCGTTATGTTTCGAAATACACATTTATGACACAAAATGTCTTGTCTCATTAAGATGTATAAGGCTAGAGGCACTTTGTGACTCCCTTCTGAATGGCTGCTACTGCAGGGATGGAGACCTGTAAGGGACAGTGACAACCATCCTTCATTTGCATTTCCAGTATGTTGTCATTTTGATCTAATGACATAAGCTGCCCCTTAGATGGACAGGAGGAGCATTTAAAAACATCAGGACACAATTACTGTTTATTTGTCTCACCTGGTTTCTAACAATCTTTACAATTTTGCTGCAAAACAAAAATCGGGTTAGACACTGAAATAACACTTTGACATGAATGCTAAAGCACTTAACGCCTCTGGTTATGCACATCACACTTTTTTTTCCATTTTCTCACATTACAATTTACAAATATAAAGGTAATAAATGAAGCTTGCATATTACACTCGACAAAACTGAACACATTTTAGAAATGAAGTTGCCTAGACAGCAATGAACGCAACAGTATATAACGCAACGCACTAAAATATCGCATTCAAAAAGGGCAATTCAAATGTGCAGCATAAAACTTTGTTCTCATACGCACAAACATAATCTGTAGCCCCTAGGTTGAGCGTAGTTGGGAGGGCATTGAGAGCTCTGCATGTGTTGTTATCCGGCATGTTCCCAATGTAGAATCCTTCACTATTCATGTGGGTGGAGGTAAAGGGCATGCTAACGTAAGCACTACCCTTGCTCGTCACTCAAGTACGCAATGGAGGGCATTTCATTGCACATATGCATTGCTTTTCAGTGTTCTACAATCCTATATTTTTCAGTTTATCTCACATATAGGTTTCAACATGAGGCATTCATTAACATTGTTGTGCATGGCTTCCTCAATGCAGTTAAGGATCAGACTAATCCCTCTTTGGTTATTCAATTTATCTGAAACCTGAGCTGGCCAAAGCGGTGTGCCTGTTATAATAAACACCAAAATGTTACTGCTATAAATTCGTTGTAAATGTATGTATACTTGTAAAGTGCACTATCACCTTTCAGGCATCCTGGGGCTGTATACCGCTGTGGAACCCTTCCTGGCTTTCCCTGTGAGATGCCCCCTACTGGGCACCTCCAAAGTGAGGCCAGGCATCCTAGCGCTTTCGGGGTCATTTTGGAGATTAAGCAAGCTATTGCCCAGAGTGGGACCCAACATTAGAATAGGCACCTAGGCGAGAATTATCGAGTCCGTGGGCATTGAGCCCAAGACCCTGCCGGGTCGGGAATTGAACCCTGGTCCCTGACCAGACCTCTGCCTCAGGGTCTGCCGCTCTAATCGGTGAGCCACACTTCTTACACACATTTGTATTCAATTGCTTCCACAACAACCTCAAGTTGAAAATATCTTTTGTGGATTTTAGTTAATTCCTAATTGAAATTCAATTAGTCAACTTCAGCATGCTTCAAATCACAAAATCGATTTACTCTGCACCAGCTGAGATCTGTACTTGTGTGGTTTGTGAATCAGATGAAGAAAATGATGTCAATACTTTCGGTAGTTTCGACTTTTTTCAGTAGGATAGCTAAGCAAATATTCTCATCTTTCATCACTGTGGTTTGCAAGTTTGCCATACCTATGTGAAAATGACTAAGGAGCAGTTGCATACAAATTCTGATCAGGAGGGTAATAGTATCATAAACATAATTTTTACATGCATAACATTGTTTGATAATTGCAAAGTAAGTGTCCCTTCAACAAAACTTGATTTCAAATCTCAGTAGTAACCTATGAAATATGCATCGATAACATGTCCTGGTATCCCAATAAACCAGATCATTATATTATATGCCCAAAGCATGAAGACATTTTGCAGCTTCTTTAACCTCCTCCTAGCAAAACAATCTGTGATTCTCAAAATGTCTGGGATTCTCTTCCACATCTACGCTGATGACACTCAAATATACACGAAAATCTCATCTCCTGAAGACGTTACCTTCCTTTCAGTCACGCTCCTAAAAATTCAATACTGGATGTGTAACCTCCATGTAAAACCGAACCCAACTAAAACAACATTTCTCTTGAATTCTCCTCTGAAAGAAAAAATACCAGTACGGCAACGGCTGGCTAAGTTTCCTGCCCTGGACGACTTTCCTGCCATTTTCCAGAGTTCTACATCACTTGGTATCACCCTTGAAAATAATCTCAATCTTCGAAATCACATCACAGCCATGGCCAAAAGCTCGCCATGGCCAAAAGCTCGCGATACCAGCTTAGTCAGCTTTGGGACATCAGACAATTGATCCCATAACAAAACATTAGTGCAGTATCCCGTTCTCTGTACTTAAGTACTTTCTCCATCAGGATATGTACTACCTTTAGTGTGTGACCCCGACCATTTTATTCGATGCTTGAACTGTGTACGACCTCTCACCATTCTGCTGCAATTGTCTTGGTCGTATCTACTTATGTAAATGTCTGAATGTAATTATTTTAACTGTAACTTGATATGCTCTTTTATCCTGCCACTGTTGTAAAGCACTCTGATGCCTTAGAGCAATGTCCGCGTAATATAAAGCGGCAAATAAATAAAAATAAATAAATACTCATCGAAGCATAGTGTGGTTGAAGGGCAACTGCTTCCTGAACCCAGTGACACTCCCTACAGGTCAGCCATTTCTTTAAAAAGCTTCCCCTGTCCCTCTAAGGGACAGCGGATGTTTTTAAATCAAAATGTTAAAAATCAGGAACTGCACACACAAGGATTGTAAACACTGTCCTTTACAGGTCTCCATCCCTGTAGTAACAGCCATTCGGAAGAGGGTAAAAAAAGGCCTTTAGCCTTATACATCTTAATGAGGCAAAACATTTTATGCTTTCATGCATGTGTATTTCGCAATTTGAATGATCAATACATCAGTTGCATCACAGAATAAAGGACCGGTTCAAAGCAAGTAGTATGCAAAAAATACCAACGGAGAGTCAGCAAATCAGTTGGTATTTTTTGCAAATCAGTTTGATATATTACTGTATAAAACCTTTTTTTTTTTAAACGTAAATATTATGGACCGATTCAGCTTATGACCTAGTAAGTTATTATTGACCAAGCTGTGAAATGCAAAGGAAAACTTGCTGGTTTGAGAAAATGTTTCATCCTCACCCCAAATACAAAGGGGCCTCTATATGAAAAAGAGAGTCATATGGAGCGGGGCCTGCTGAGTGACAGTATCAGGGAGGAGGGTAGGCTGTATGTGCACTGTTTAAAGTGTGCATGTCTTTTTGGCCTGGTATCTTGCAATGGCGAGCGACACATGTGCACTCTAAACATTTCTAACCCAGCTGTCTCAAGGCAAGTGCAGGTTTCCTAAGCGCTGTGGAGCACTGAGTGAGCCCGCTCCCTCCAGTCAGGGTGCTGCTCTCATGCTGGATTAACAGCATGAGAGCAGCACCAGGATTGACCAAGGGAGTTTCCTGGTGGCTGGGCTGCAGTTTACGAAAGAAGACTGATTAAGTGTTTTATTCCATTTATTTGTTACATTTTATTTGTGCTCCCCCCCGCTCCCCGTAGATTCCAGCCACCACTAAATATCATGCATTACTGCTTTTTTTCCTCCGCTCTGGTGTCCTTTTGGCAACCTAACTCCAATGCAGGCACCCTTCACCATGCTGTAAAGGTGCCTGTGTTGCATGCAGGATTGTTTCCTGCCAAGCTGGGCTGAAGACGGCTGGAATGCCAGAAACCAGTCATTGGAAGCTTGTTTCCGGTCCAGGGAAGGCATGGCTTGGCAGTTCGGGCTGGACTGTTCCCATGAAGCACAGGGTCAGACTGATTTGCATATAGCCATGTCTGAACTGGGGTGGCAGAGTGGGCTAAAGAACGGTGATGGATCAAACCCAGATCTTTTGACTGGGTGTGAGTGTTTGATTGGTTCAGATGCTCCGTCCATCACCACCCCCTTTTGTACCGCTAAAGACTTTGATAGAAAAGCAGACATTTGAGGTGAGCAGATCTAGATCGTCACTGGTGTTGTGAGTGCTCTATACAGGAGCTGCTTTCCACCTAAATTTGAGAACTACCCAGAGTTCTCTGCTTCTTTTTTGCAAAATTTATTCGTCACTCTATGCCTAAAAGGGTATTTTTCTGACTTATACTGGGTGCTCCCTTGTGTCTGGACACAGCTATACCTCTCTGAAGAGCTCGAATTAGAGCGAAACACTGTGTCAGGGGTTTCTTTTACTCATTTCAGGTTTGCTTGGTTGGTATTTCACCAATTCAAAGCTGCAATACTGTGCCTGGAGTGGTAAATGGCTGCCAACACTTCCTGATTTGGAGTGTTGACAGACAATTAAAATACAGGTCATGAACGGGAGGGTGCGCTTAGGGTACGCGGATCCTCCGAGGCCATAGATATATAAATGATTTTAACTGTCATTTTCTCTGGAACTACTGAACAGATTTACACCATTTAAGCAAAAGACACGAGTCTGAACTAAGGACTACCTCCTTGCCAAATTTGGTGTAATTCCGTTCAGCAGTTCAGACTGTAGCTGCGGCTAAAGGTCCTATAGGAAATTGCATGGGGAAAGCGTGTTTTGGGACACCCCTTTTTTCTCACCCCCCGTGTGACGAATCACTGTGAAACTCTCTGGATAGGAGCAGACTGGAGCTGGCCAAAAGTTTTGAAAGTTTTGCAAAGATTCGTCAACCGTCGCCAAAGTTATTCTAAATAGAATGTTGTTTAATTGGCAGCCTGCAAGCACAAAATAAAACAGCAGCTTAAATCAAACAAAGTTCATGCGCCGGACGCATTTCAGGAACTCCTTGTCCCTTCCTCTGCGGCATCGAGTTCACAGCAACTGTAAGGACATTGTGACACGCACATCTTAATTATAATACCTGTCTCCCTGGGCGTGGCACATGCAAAGCCTCCTGGGCCTCGTAGTGCACCAATTCTTCACCCCAGTGGGTGTGTGCCAAACAGTCCCAAATAGAACACAATTCTTTCCCAAGTGGGTGGAAGACAAACAACTGTGACCCTGTGCTTTGCTTTGTGGCTGTCATTCCGAGAAAGCGGACTCTACCCTTCAATAGCGCCAGCTCCTTCCTTGTTCCTATTGTTCAAACACACTTAGGTACTTGATAGGATTCGCTTCCTCCGCGCATGGGATGCAGCGGTGGATATATATATATATATATATATATATCACTTTTGAGATGTCATCGGTGATGTCATCAGTGATGTCATTTGAGATGTCATCAGTGATGTCATCAGTGATGTCACTGACCATGTCATGAATGATGTAATATGTGACATCATCAGCAGTGAATTGCGGGCGCGCGAGTTATAGTGAGTCCACCTAACTATAACGTGGGAATTTCAATGGTTTTGTATGAGTAAAATGTTCAGCTAACTATTACTGGTGTGAAACCTATGTTTTTTCAGTGAATTTCAAAGGTTTTTTAAATGCTAATTCCTAACTATAACGATTGTGAAACCTCTGGTTTTTTCAGTGAATTTCAAAGGTTTTTTAAAAAACTAATTCCTTTGTATATCGAGTTTGTAACCTACGATTTTTAGTGGGTTTTTTTATTAGCTGTTTTGTATAACTATTAATTATTAATTTATTTAAAAAAAATGTTTTAAATGTATTTTTCTTTTTTTATCATTTTTTCCTGTGGCGCTCAGGGTGCGCGCACCGGTAAGCTTACCCGTATCATTTTGTCTTGAAGCGCTCAGGGTGCGCGTACCGGTAAGCTCACCCGAGAGCACAGCGAGAGCACCATTTTGCGTTCGTAAATAAAAATATGTATGAAAACTAAATAATAATGCAAGACATTCATTACCAGACTTATAAAAGTAGTATATTTGATTTTCGGAATGGAAATGATTTTGCATTTCCGTAAAGCTAGCGAAACGTCATTTAGGCTCGCCGCGTAAGCGCCCACGTTCGTGCTGCGTAAGCGCCCCCGGAAGTGCTCCGGTGCGCGCAGCGTAAGCGTGTCAACTCATGTGACTTCAAAATAACACTTTTCATTGGTTGCTAACAGTTTTTTTTCACAAAAAATGAAAACCCCACCCATTTCCTTCACTTCTTCTTTCACTTTTGTGACTGCAAGACCTGTTTATCTCTGCTCAACCTTTTTGGGATTATAATGGCTGCTAGACCCACCAGTAGCAGTGAGGACTTGGATGAGTTCATACAGGAAGAGGCTCCTCAGCCCAGGGTAAAGGAGCACTTCATTTGGAAGTTTTTTACAATACCAGCAGGTAAAAAAAAGGTGAATGCTCCAAAGGTGGAGTGCAGAATTTGCCATACTGTCCTTTCACGGGGTGACACTACAAGGAAATACAGTTTTGGAAATTCGACCATGATTCGGCACGTTCAGAGGAGGCACCCCCAGAACTATGCCCGGGAGAATGTCAGAGCTCTGGCACAAGATGCTCCAAGGGATGGTGCTTCAACTTCGACTGGAGGACCAACTGCATCATCGGTGAGGGGGCGACCGGAACAGCTGATTCCTAATATTCAGCCTGTTTTTGATGGCATCACCATCAAATGTAAAGACTGTGATGAACTACTTTGTTACGGTGAACAAAGTATTATGAATATTGTCCGAACAAGAGAAAACCACCGCTGCCGTCCCCATCCCTAATTTTGACTCTTTTTTTTTGCTCCTGTTGAGCAGTTTGACATTCCCTGTTTTTGTTTACTAAGAAAACCTAAAAAGAAGAAAAAAACTATTATTTTTAGAACTACCTCCAATTCTCCAAAAAGAGCTCTATTCTAAACAAATACAAAAGGAGTGAGTGAAGTGGAGTGCAGTGAGAAAGGAAAGGAAAATGAGTGAGGGAGGAAAAAAAAGGACGAGAGGGGAAGGGAAGTGAAGTAGGGGTATTGAAAGAAGGTGAGTGTGGGAGTATGGCTGAGTTATAGGGTGTGAGCGTGACAGAAGAGGCGTGAGAGACTAAGGTGAGAGAGAGAATGAGACTAACAGAGAGAGAATGAGGGAAGGGGAGTGTAGTACTAAGAGGACAGAGGGAGTAAGAGAAGGAGTTAGTGAAGTGGAGTAAGGAAAGTAAGGAAAGGGAAAAGAGTGAAGGAGCAAAGGAAGGGAAGAGAGAGGAAGGGAAGTAAAGCAGAAGGTTTGAAAGAAGGTGACTGTGGGAGTATGGCTGAATTATAGGGAGTGAGCGTGACAGAAGAGGAGTGAGAGACTAAGGGGACGGAGAGAATGAGGCTAACAGAGAGAGAATGAGGGAAGGGGAGTGTAGAACTAAGAGGACAGGGGAAGTAAGAGAATGAGTTAGTGTAGTGGAGTAAGGAGAGTAAGGGAAGGAAAAAGAGTGAAGGAGTGAAGGAAGGGAAGAGAGAGGAAGAAAAGTAAAGGAGAAGGTCTGAAAGAAGGTGAGTGTGGGAGTATGGCTCAGTTATAGGGAGTGAGCGTGATAGAAGAGGAGTGAGAGACTAAGAGGACGGAGAGAATGGGGGTAACAGAGAGAGAGTGAGAGAAGGTGAGTGAGTAAGTTAGAGGACAGAGGGATTGAGAGAAGGAGTTACTGACGTGGAGTAAGGGGAGTAAGGGAAGGGAAAAGAGTGAAGGAGCGAAGGATGGGAAGAGAGAGGAAGGAAAGTAAAGGAGAAGGTCTGAAAGAACGTGAGTGTGGGAGTATGGCTGAGTTATAGGGAGTGTGTGTGACAGAAGAGGAGTGAGAGACTAAGGGGACGGAGAAAATGAGGGTAACAGAGAGAGAATGAGAGAAGGGGAGTGTAGAACTAAGAGGACAGAGGGAGTAAGAGAAGGAGTTAGTAAAGTGGAATAAGAAAGTAAGGGAAGAGAAACAGAGTGAAGGAGCAAAGGAAGGAAAGAGAGAGGAAGGAAAGTAAAGGAGAAGGTCTGAAAGAAGGTGAGTATGGGAATATGGCTGAGTTATAGGCAGTGAGCGTGACAGAAGAGGAGTGAGAGACTAAAGGGACGGAGAGAATGAGGGTAACAGAGAGAGAATGAGGGAACGGGAGTGTAGAAGTAAGAGTACAGAGGGAGTAAGAGAAGGAATTAGTGAAGTGGAGTAACAAGAGTAAGGGAAGGGAAAACAGTGAAGGAGTGAAGGAAGGGAAGAGAGAGGAAGGAAAGGAAAGGAGAAAGTCTGAAAGAAGGTGAGTGTGGCAGTGTGGCTGAGTTATAGGGAGTGAGCGTGATAGAAGAGGAGTGAGAGACTAAGGGAATGGAGAGAATGAGGCTAACAGAAAGAGAATGAGGGAAGAGGAGTGTAGAAGTAGGAGGACAGAGGTAGTTAAAGAAGGAGTTAGTGAAGTGGACTAAGGAGAGTAGTGTAAATGAAAAGAGTAAAGGAATGAAGTAAGGGAAGAGAGAGGAAGGAAAGTAAAGAAGAAGGTTAGAAAGAAGGTGAGTGTGGGAGTATGGCTGAGTTAAAACCTACTGAGCGTGATAGAAGAGAAGTGAGAGATTAAGGGGATGGAGAGAATGAGGCTAACAGAGAGAGAATGAGGGAAGAGGAGTGTAGAACTAAAAGGACATAGGGTGTAAGAGAAGGAGTTAGTAAAGTGGAGTAAGGAGAGTAAGGAAAGGGAAAAGAGTGAAAGAGTGAAACATGGGAAGAGAGAGGAAGGAAAGTAAAGGAGAAGGTCTGTAAGAAGGTGAATGTGGGAGTATTGCTGTGTTATAGGGAGTGAGCGTGATAGAAGAGGAGTGAGAGACTAAAGTGACGGAGAGAATGAGGGTAACAGAGAGAGAATGAGGGAAGGGGAGTGTAGAAGTAAGAGGAGAGAGGGAAGGAGTTAGTGAAGTGGAGTAAGGAGAGTAAGGGAAGGGAAAAGAGTAAAGGAATGAAGTGAGAGAAGAGAGAGGAAGGAAAGTAAAGGATACGGTCTGAAAGAAGGTGAGTGTGGGAGTATGGCTGAGTTATAGGGAGTGAGCATGACAGAAGAGGAGTGAGAGACTAAAGGGACGGAGAGAATGAGGGTGACAGAGAGAGAATGAGGGAAGGAAAGTGTAGAACTAACAGGACAGAAGGAGTAAGAGAAGGACTTAATGAAGTGGAGTAAGGAGAGTAAGGGAAGGGAAAAGTATGAAGGAGCGAAAGAAGGGAAGAGACAGGAAGGAAAGTAAAGGAGAAGGTCTGAAAGAAGGTGAGTGTAGGAGTATGGCTGAGTTATAGGCAGTGAGCGTGACAGAAGAGGAGTGAGAGACTAAGGGGACGGAGAGAATGAGGCTAACAGAGAGAGATTGAGGGAAGGGGAGTGTAGAACAAAGAGGACAGAGGAAGAAAGAGAAGGAGTTAATAAAGTGGAGTAAGAAACTGCACATTTTAATTGGTTGTACTTTTGAACACTTTGAAAGTCACATAACATTCACCCTTACCCCCAGTGCTCATTCCCCTGTTACCATGGTAACTCCCTCCTCACCCAGCACACAGTTCAGAAGTTCATCATACTATGTTGCAAAAAAATGCAGCAAGGGTGTTTGACCTCTCAATGTACCAGCTAATCATGTGCAATGTTTCTTGAAATGACTTTTCCTCAACCATTGAAATGACTTCTTTAAAAAAAAAGCATGCACCCTAATTTTCAGCGCTGAATTTTTAGAAAGCACCAATCATTTTTTGTTTTTCAAGTGCACTGAATCTCAACCACTTTTTTACATAACTCCTACTTTCGAACTGCCATTTCATTTCCACAACTCATCTGAATACAAGCACATCTACCTTCAAGATGCCAAAAGTTTGGTTTGTGGGTCATAGCTTTGTCCACTGGAGTCAAAAATACGCAGCTAACAGAGGTATTTACAACCTTGATTTAACAAATGTGGACATTGTATGGATTGGACGGAGAGGATTGAGAAGTCACCAATTGATACCATTGGTAAAATCCTTTATGCATTTACGACACCCTGACCTTATAATTGTGCACTGTGGTGGAAATGACCTAGGCACTTTGACTGGGGTTTGTCTGGAAATGCTTTTAAAGGACATCTTTGGGCAATTGATGTCACTTTTTCCAAAAACTGCCTTGGTATTTTCTAATATATGCCAAAGGCAAAAATGGAACTGGTCCAACCAATTTTGTCCACAGATTGAGAAAGCAAGGAAACATATGAATAATTCTGTTTCTGCTTTCCTCAGAGACTATGGTATGAGTTCCATTTACCACAACAACTTGCGTTACAACATGCAAGGCATCTATAGAAGAGATGGTGTGCATTTTACAGATGAGGGGAATAGAGTTTTCCTCTTGAATATAAGACTCTGCATTGGTACCTACTTGTAGGTACAAAAAACACCCACATAACACAACAGCTCTTTTCAGGGCTACCCTACCTCTAAGCACTCTAAATTATTTTTGTACTCTATTTTCCTGCACTATTTTTCCCCGTGGTGCGCTCAGGGTGCGCGTACCGGAGAGTGCACCTGGGAACGCACCCAGCGCTTACCCCGTGAAAATTTTAAAAAAATATATGTTTTTTTGCCCTTCAGGGTCCTTCTAGGCCCCCCTCAGAAACCCTAGGGGGTCAGGGGGTGTCTACTCTGCCCCCTTTTAATTATTTCCCCCTTTCTTTTTCACCTCTTGTGTCTCGATTCTACCGAGACACAAGATGGCGGACTCTCCGGACTGTTTAGAATGTTGACAGACACCCGACAGCCAATCAGCTTTCCGCTCGCGCACTCCCGTAGCGCGCTGGGTGCGCTCCCCGGTACGCGTACCGGTGAGCGCTCGGAGCGCGCCTATAGATATATATGTGTTTTTGAAGTTAATTTTCCAAAAAAACTACTGGAGCAATTTTCACCAAATATACCAAAGGCTCATCTGCGTACCAGTCCCTACAATTTTGCCAAGTTTGGCGTAATTCCATTCAGCGGTTCGGGCTGTAGACTTGTCAGACCGTCCTATGGAAATTAACATGGGGAAAACACGCTTTGGGACCCCCCTTTTTTCTCAGCCCCCACTTCACGAATCCCCCCGAAACTTTCAGGGAAGGAGCGGAGCGGAGCTGGCCAAAATTTTGGAAACTTACACACAAATTCCTTATCCGGCGCCAGAGTAATTCCCAATAGAATGTTGCGGATTTCCTATGGTAGCTAGGTCCTAACTATAACTACCTACTGGTGACCGCCAGTAGGTAATATATATATATATATATATATATATATATATATGGTACACTTTCCCTGTTTGCGCCACAGCACATCTTTCACAAGGTGCGCCGCGCATGGCTCAAACAGGGAAAGTGTGCCCTATTATGCAGAATGCACTGCCCCCAGGGCAGCCTCAAACATTTGTGCACAGTAGGCAGCTCATTCAAGTGAAATATGGAGCACTACTTCAAAGCCACGCCATGTTTCAAAGTGTAGGTGGCATGCTGTATGTACTTTCAAGAGGGAAGCGACATCCCCTTGCAGGCAGGTGCATTGAGAGACTAAAAAGTTGCAGGGCGATATCTGGGGTGATCCATAGGACAGCTTTTCTCCCTCCCCCAGTGGGCTGCCTTTAGGAGTAACATTGAGAGTGTGGCACCTTTTTGTGATTCACTTTTAGTGCGTATCCTAAAGGCATGTGTGCTTCGGTGCACACAGCAGTAATACAACGCAGGTACAGAGGCAACTTGATTCACTTGTTTGAATGGGACCATGCTCCCATGGAAATGATGGAACGCCCTCTCATGATTACAGGGCCCCCAGGGCAGGCTAGAACTTGCGGTGCACTGGGGACAACGCATTCAAGTGAAATACGGAGTGGCTGCTTCAAAGCCACACTGAGGTTCAAAATACAGGCGGCGTGCTGCCTGCACTTTCAAGAGGGGAGCGAGATCCCACTGCAGGTGGTTGCAGTGAGTGACTAAACCCGGTTGCAAGGGGATATCTGGGGGGGTCCTTAGGACCCCTTTCCCCCCACCCCAGCGGGCTGCCTTTAAGATGCACACTGAGAGTGTGCTGCCTTTTTGTGGTGCATTTTTAGTGTGCATCCTAAAGGTATTCATGCTTCTGCGCCCACATCAGTAAAACAGCACAGGTACAGAGGCAAAGTGATCTCATCATTTTACTAGGGCAAAGGCCCCATGCAAATGAGGAAACCCTCTCTGATGCTAGCACTGGTGCTACATGTGCACCAGCATTATCAGTATTACAGAGGAAGACACAGAAGCATCTGCAAACCTTTCTCTAATACCATTGTGCCCAGGGGCGCATAAACTTGGCACACATGCCAATTGCACTGCATGTGCACAATGTATAATGTGGTCTCTGGTGTTAAAGTGGTTGGTCCTAGGTAGTTGCTTCACCCGATTTTTCTGCCTTCTTTCTAAAGTAGCTAAGCAAGGATTTAAGGCCAGGCTTAAAGGCTGCTGTTCTTCACAACCTCTAATTCTGAGGTGCTGGTCCATCACAATGTCATGGCTATGAACAGTTTTAGGAACTGGTCTGCAGAGGTCAGGTAATTCTGGTCGTTCCCACATGAGGCAGATATGCTGCGGTGCTTCTGATGACTTGTCTGGGAGAAGGCACCCTAACTCTGAAAACTTTCTGCGGTCTTAAGAATAAAATTGACTTTTGGGCAAGCAAAACACTTGACGGATAAAAGGGTTTCAGTGTCCAAATATTTCATTATGTTTGGCTTGGATGATACGTTCTCGCAATAAAATCTGGCTATTTAATTGATTTTTCACTAATTCTCAAAGTATGTCAAACTCATATTACCTACATCTGGTCCATATAAGGGGACTGTTTATTGCCGTTTTGACCTAGCCAATTTGTAGAAAAGCATTGTATGGATTCATTTACGAATATAAAAGTTTGTGTGTGCAGCGCAAAGTTGTAACCCTTTGTGAATAACTCTTTAGGAGATGGACAGGAGGGAACCAGATTGGTTCATTAAAATATGACCTGCACTGTAACCTCGGTCTAATTGGGAAAATTGACGATTGAAGGCAAAATATGATTTATAATCACTAGGCTCCCTGCTATCTTTAATAAAAATAGAGGTAATTCTCGTGGTAATACAAAACAAATAGTTCCAAGCTCCTGGTGCACTTGTTCCTGTTCCAGGCAGATGACATTATTCCACAGCAGGGATTAATATGTCAGTGTAATCCACCACAATGTCAGCTCTTCTGCAATTAGAGTGAGTGAGGTAAACCTGGTATGAAACACATGTATACAGGCCATTAGCAAAAGGACTACTCGGCAGTGACAAAGTATTCTTTCTATATCGTAAAAGTAGTTTAAATAATTATTTGTACAATTATGAACATACTGTTGCTAAACATGGGTAACATTTCATTTTAGAATGATATGCATCATTATTGAAATAGGGCAATCGAGGTACGAAATGTCCCAATATACAAAAAGATGTAAAATATATACATAATTTTTTTTGTCTCTAAAACATCCAACGTGTGTGACGTTAATGCTTTGCCTGTCACCCTCAATTTAACGTACTGGGCTGATTTGAGAACAAATAATAGTTCACTCTCTCCTGTGCCAATGCTTATGTGTTCACGGGTCGTCCACCAATCACTGCAGCATGGCATAAAACAAGAGAACTCATTGAACAGTGCCTGTTAATGAAGCCTTCTAAACCACCACAAAAACAAAGTATGACACCAGCAGCAACACATCTCACCAAAAGGCACAGGACGTCAAGTGTGTACCGGGACTACTCAGGACCACGTCTTGTATGGCTGTCCAGAGTTGTGAAATTGAGTGCAGGCACTTCACCATGGTGGGGGTGGCGGGGGTGGGTAGGGGTGCCGCCGAGCGCTTTGCCGGGCCAGTTTTAGGCCGTTTATGTTACAGGGCCGATTTTGCAGCTATGTTGCAAAAACGGCCCTGTAACAAAAACGGCCCCCAGGGGCCCAAAACCGGCCCCCACCCGTGCGGCACACTGGGGGATTGCCCCGTGCCGCTACGGCCAGTCCGGCCCTGCTCATTATGGCCCGGTATCCTTCTGGTAGATGAGCCATCAGGTCAGAGGTTCATGGCGAGTGAGACATTTGTGGCCCCTCTGTCAAAAACCGAGTGCGTTTCCAACTCTAAGTAGACTATGGAACTACAAGGTTGGTAGCACTGACACTTTATGGCACTCTTCCTGTTCCAGCATACTCCAGCTGAATTTATAAACCATGCAGGCCTTCAATCCTTTCCACCGTTTTTAAATTAACACATTTCTGTGCCTAAACCGTCGAATCACATGCACAAGGCACCTTAAACAGGCCTAAGTGCACATCTTGGCTTTATAAAGATCATATTTAAAGTACATAAACACCAACAATTTATCATGGTGAAGAATACTCAATTATTTACAATAGGACATAATTTCAGAGACTACTCATATCATTTTTATCTCCCCTTCACTGTAAGGTAGTACCCCCGAATATGTTGTGATTAATAACGTTAGGAAGAAATATTCAGGAAAGTGTATTGGTAGTAATGGTGGTGGGGGTTAAAATTGTCATAATGAACAAGGGTTTTCTCCAGCCCTCCAGTTGAGAGCTGCCAACTACATATCTATGAGCCACTCAGAAATGGAAGCTCAAATAGGGACCTGCTGACAGGGTTATTTGAATGGTAAGAAGTCTTATAATACCAGGGTAACATGCATTCGGAATTTCACTGAGACAACTCCAGTTTTCTGCGTTTGATGATGTATCAGGTGGAGAAGATTGTGTCATATACCCCTCAACCCCGTGTGCCAAACCATCACTCAAATAAGCTAAGCCAAAATCAAAATCGAGAAGTAACTGGTGAGTTTCTCTTGAAGAAAACATATGAGGGTGAATTGCCACTTGTCACCGTAAAGATATTGTCCAATAAACAACTGCTCATGTCATCTTCGAAACAAAGGGATGTTGAATACAGTATTAATAACCGTATTCGGTGGGATCCTGACCCTTTTGACCTTAAGAGGCACTGGAATGCGGTGCTCTTTTCAAGGCACAGGCACTGTCAACAATGGTTATCCATATTTTATAACATTTTGTGTAATCTTGTTACGTTTAATTTAATTTCTGGTTAAATTCTGTGCCATCTGCTAATCATTTCAATTTAAGATTTTTATAACAGTCAGATTACAGTACTTAAGTCAATTAACACTGTCTGCTAACATGTTAAAAGCCATAGAAGAGAAAAACACCTCGTTTTAACATGCTAGCAGTTGTCTTCGTAAGTCTGCCTCTGTAGCAAAATATTAGAAACACAATGAAGGCAGTATGAGCTGGAGCCCGACTGAACCAAATTTAGGACAAGATTTGGATGGATGGCACAAAAGAGTTCCATCTTTGGATTTTAAGACATTGCTAGGTGTTTTTTTAATAATAACACTGAATATGAAGGCATATTAAAAGTAATACTTCTGATTTAGGGGCAGCGTGGTTCCGCATTGAGTAGATCACTCGTTGTTTTCTACTAAGATTAACTGCTGCATAAGACCAGGTGGATGAAAAAGGTGTTCTTGCAGCAGAGTAAGCGAAACAAAGAATGATGAAAAAACTTAAGTGGAGGAGAAGTTGGCAAAAAATGTTGTGTTTTCCCATTTTGCTCCAATATTAAAAATCGCGTTCACCTACTTCAAAAACCACTGAACGAAAACACACCAAATGAGCTTGAAACTAGAACTTTACTTAAAAAGCATGCTTTTGTTAGTTTGGTATAAATCTACTCAGTATTATTTGTGATATAAAAACTTAAATCTGGGCTTGAATGCGAGAGGTGTGCGGCTCACAGCACACTCCCTGGTGTAGACGCGAGGGGTGCACAGCTCCTAGCGTGGCCCCTTGATGTGAACGCGAGGGGTGCGCTGCTCCCTTAGTCGCGCTGGGTGCTCGACTCCAAGCAAAAATGAATAACTCTTTATTTATATAAACCTAGGTAATATGTTGGGTTATTGAGTGGCACTAAAAGAGCCCTTGTTTTCATTGGGAGATTGTTGTAGCTACATATAAGTGTGGATGCAGACCATCAGGTTGTTGAGAAACACTCTGATACCTTTATCAGTGAAGTGTACTACATCACTTCTGTTGATGCCTTCCATATTGAAACAAAGATTGTTGTTATAGATGGAGCCCATCCTATGGTCTCTGAGTTAAGCAGAAACAGTTTTATAGACATTTTTCTAGCTTTCTAAATCTGAGGACAAAATTGATTGGACCAGTTCCATTTGGCTCTTTTGCGTATGTGAGTGTATACAAAGACAGTTTGGGGAAAAAGCAACGTCAATTCTGCAAAGGTGTCCTTCATTATCAATTCCAGACCTACCCCAGTAATGTGCCTAGGTCATTGCCACCACAAAGCACAATCATAGGGTCAGGGGCTTGGAGATGCAAAAAGGTTTTAATCAAAGGCATCAATTGGTATCACTTTAATCCTCTCTGCCCAATCCATTGTATGCCTACATTTTGCAATGCTAGGTCTTTGTCAATACCTCTGTGTTCAGCATACCTTTTGCAGCAGAATACATAGCTGTGTCCAACAATCCACACAGAAAGCATAATGAAGGGATGTATGTAGGTAATAAAAAGATGTCTGTAGCTGAGGTAGTTAGTTGGTAGAATGAGAGGTTCCTAAAATGGTGGAGAAGATGCTGTTTTTAAGAAAGAAGAGAATTGATTGGCTGTTTAAGTTCATTGTACATTCAAAAATAGTGAGAAATGTACTTTGTTTAAAAAGCAAGTTTCCTATTGGTTAGTAAAAAATGTACAGTAGAAAGGATAAGGTCATGTTCTGCAAAGCCAACCACACCTGCTGTTCCCATTTGCAACATTGTGTGCTGAACTTGAAAATATGGTGAACTTGTGACCTGTCAGTTAAATTGAATGATGCATGAGCTGTTGTTATGTAAATGGGCATTAAGCAGAAGGGGTGAAGAAGTCAGTTGATAAGGGCTATTATCTGTGACCAATGGAAATGTGTTTTACAATATGGGAAGCAATGTCATTTGTTGCTTATGTGTATTTGTATGGAAAAAGAGAGTGAATGCTTGCCATTACTGGTTTTACCTTGCAGAGTCTCGTGCTTTATATTGACTGTGTGTAATAGAAAATCCTGTCTCAGTGTGTGAGATGCTTCATTCAACACATTTATTTGCAAGGTGAGTTATATATTTTTGAGGTTTATTTAAAAAAGATTTGACATTATTCTATAACTGTATTGTTTGAATTATATTATTAAATGTAGAGATGTGTATTGGAGTTAGTTTCATTGTACTTGAATATTGTTTAAAAAATAGTCTGTACAGTAATATGTGTATTTATAAAGATGATTACTGATATAATTAATTAATTACGCTTTTTTAAAAAAGTTTGTTCAATGGTATAGTTGAATGATGCCGCATAATTTTTTTATAGTTGGTTGAAGATGCAGTACAAATATGTAGTTTGAAATATGTTCATATAAAGTGTAGTTTATTAGCATTCATTTTTTCTTCTCAGTACAAAGGTATAGTTGAATGATACTGCATAAATATAGATACTTTGGTAAAGATGCAGCACAACTTTGCTGTTTGAAAGATGATCATATTAGGGGGTCGATTCCGATTCGGGATGAAAATCCGTGTTACGATTTGTATTCGTACCCGTTTACGTACGATTTGAAAAAACACGTCCGTGGATGATGACTACGCCAACGCTCATCACACTGGAGGTGAACCTCCCCGCAGACCTGCACAATACCAGCCCTGGGAGGAGAAAGTCATGGCCATGCTACCACCGGTGTGAGTTCACGGAATCGAAGGAGCTGTTGAGCCTGGTGAGTATACAAACAACTCATGTAACATGGGTGGACTCCCAGCAGGGGGGTGAGTGGGGGGGTGTTTGGCCATGACTCCCAGCAGTGCCCAACAGTATGGGGATGGGGGGTGGGGGGAGCTGTGGCCATGAGTCCCTGCAGTGCCCAACAGTATGGGGGTGTGGCCATGACTCCCAGCAGTGCCCAACAGTATGGGGGGTTGTGGGGGGTTGGTGTGTGGGGGGGTGTGGCCATGACTCCCAGCAGAGCCCAACAGTATGGGGGGTGTGGCCATGACTCCCTACAGTGCCCAACAGTATGGGGGGGTGGGGGGTGTTTTTTTTTGGGGTGTGGGGGGTGTGGCCATGACTCCCAGCAGAGCCCAACAGTATGGCAGGGCTGTGGCCATGAGTCCCTGCAGTGCCCAACAGTATGGGGGTGTGTGGCCATGATTTCCAGCAGTGCCCAACAGTATGGGGGGTGGGTTGTGGGGAGGTGTGGCCATGACTCCCAGCTGTGCCCAACAGTATGGGGGTTATGTGGCCTTGACTCCCAGCAGTGCCCAACAGTAGGGGGGCGCAGCCATGACTCCCTGCAGTACCCAACAGTAGGGGGTGGGAGGGTGTGGGGGTGTGTGGCTATGACTCCCAGCAGTACCCAACAGTATGGGGGGCAAGTGGAGTTGCTGAAGGCTACATGGTGGGGTGAGAGGTTGCAAGGTGTATGGTAGGAGGCAGCACTCAACCCATATGGGCCAGGTAAACATCCATGCACCATGCTCAATGCACAGGGAGTGTGAAAGTACTGACAAGATAGCTGACACTGGGCCCTGGTGCAGCCAGCACATGGGCCTCCTGTGACCAGTGCAAACACTAACACCAGGACAAGTGCAGATATCTTCCACAGGAACTCACAACCACTATAATGGCAGCATGCTTCATGGGGGGACAGACACACCTCGAGGGACGCCCACTAGCCAATCACACTCAAACTACTACCATGGCCTGTCACACACACCCCTTACAGAAACTGAACCCTTGGGGACAGACAATGGAGTGCACCACTGTCACAATTGTCATGTTACAAAACCTCTCAAATACTGATCTGATGATGTATGCAAACAAATAAAGCACAGTGCAGAATCACAAGTCCATTGTGCCTCTCACACAGTGCTGTTGCCACAGCTTGGTGATGCTGTGAATGCACTCAACTAGCACCATGGACATGGGTATTGACAAGGTAATGCATCTTAGAGAAGTGCCACGTCCTAAAGCCCTGTGCCTGAAGAGGGTGTACTGCTCCTGGGGGGTTGGCAGTGGGTGGCTGTCTTGGCCCTGCAAACCCTCTCTAAATTAGCTTGATGAAATCAGCTACATTCCACTCAGTCGCCATCATAAACATGCAGCATAAAAACCCTGTGCATGCTTGCACCAGCAATACTTATTCAGACTGCATTGTGCAGATGCGGCCACACAGAGCACATCTTGAACTGTGTGGTGCTGGCTACACAAGCTACAGCAATGGCTGTGACATTCATCAAAAGACAGTACCCAACATGTCAAGCACCCCTGATCACATGTCAATCTCAGCCCACAACATACACATACACAAGTGAACAATTTCTAAAATACAAAGCAGGGGGAACATTGATAACGACTATGTATATTACATTTGGATGTTGCTTGATAGTGCATTAACAGTGTTTCTCTCTCACACCCACAGGGGAACGTGTGGAAACTTCCCCCAACCAGGGGGGTAAAGGATCCCAGTCCCAGGCTCAGCACGGCAGTGACCCCACCGTAACTGAAGCCTCTCAACACACTGTGGATGACCCCAACCAACCAGGCTCCTCTGGATCCCAAACCCCTGCAGCAGCTGGAACAGATACATCTGTGCCAACCACCACATCCATTCCCGCCACATCCCAGCAGATAGCTCGGAGCCCTGCCCATGATACACAACAGAGCCTGTCTGACAATGAGGGACATCGTTCGCCGGGCACCCATGGGTGGCAGACGACACCTCCACTGCCAGCACTCATGTGTCCCGTCGACATGATGTGCCCACAAGCATTGGACTGGCTCGTGTGGGCAGGGGTGGCGGGAGTGGCACTAGGCGGAGGCGAGAACCTGACCAGCCAGCTGCAGGGCCCGGTATGTCAGAACTCCGAGACATCATGGATGAATACCGGCGGGACACCAGGCAGTTCAGCCTGGTAGTGGAGGCACTCAACAAAATGACAGATCAGCAGGCCCAGCTACATGCCAGTCAAGAACGACACCAGGGACGGATGGAGGCAAGACTGGATGAGCTTGTGACGGTGCATCGGGAAATTAACCAATCGCTCCGTCTGATCGCTGTCAACATGCAGCACCCTCCCTGTGTCACGAGGCCAGAAACATCTACGCAAAGACCAACAACAGGCACAGGGAGGGAGGAGGAGGCGGAATTGTCAGACGGAGATTCCCATGCATCACCAAGGCCTGCACGTGAGGGTCCCGCAAGGAAGGTTGGTCGTCCACGGTCAAGACGTAGAGAGGCATAGGGCCATGAACAACTCCCAGGTCACCTGGTCTGGCATCTTGCCTTTGTGTGCAACAGCATCACCCTATTGACTTTAACACTTTCCCACATGGACTTGCTGGTCGCAGTGTGCCCAATGATGCCAAGCACTGTGGCCTGGACTCTGTTGACCCATACTGTAAGGCATCACATCTCCCGTTGTGAACTTTCCCCACTTCTTGTACAGTACCTACTCACGTTACACGCACAAGAGTAAAAAATAAATCTCACTTGCACTGAAAGCATTGATGTATTTGTATGTACTCAGATTCTAATACATTTGTGAGGTGAAATGTCTTCAAATGCCACCGTCTCCTGCAAACTATTGCCATCTACACACATGGATTTTAGTTCGGCAGTGGAAATACATAGGTCACAAGATAGCCAAAATTACATATATGGATATCAATACTCACCCGTGATGGTTACTAACTGCAGAAGATGGGGTTTGGTTGAAATGCTGCAATGACAGGCAGTCATACAAGAGTGTGTGAGGTGTCAAGAGCATGGCAAATATGCTAGGTGTCCACGGAGGGAGCACCAGGATCTGTGTAATGAGGAATGAGAACTAGCAGCCACATGCTGTTGTACTGTGGATGTGAAGATTGATGGCCTGGCCGAGGGTGCCAACAGGGACTGTGGGCAATAGGGTGTTAGATGTTAGACGTCCATATCATTTATTTAGCCTGGGTCTTTGAAGTGCCGACTGAGTGTGGCTGATGAGTATGAAGGTGAAACTGCATTTGACTGTGGGACCATTGTAGGTATCTCAGGCGGATGATCATGTGGCAGCAGCAGGGGATGTTGAGGATGAGGTGTGTGCATGCACCCTGCATTTCCACAAGTACTCCGTAAGTCACGTTCTTGTTCCTGTATAGAGGTAGTTGCTGTAGTAGGGCTGGCTGGTGTTGTGGATGGTAACCAGGCTGAACACCACCTTGCCAACAGACATCACAATAGACATACCTGAAGGAAATGACAAATCCCGCTAATACCACACTGACAGAGTGGTAGGAGGAATTCCCATCATCCACATTAATAATCCCAGAGTCACTACCAACAACAACGACACCCTCCACATCGCCTAAAACATGCATTTACTGATCCACACAAACAACAACCTCTGAGGAACACTCATCTACAGACCACCTGGAGTCCCAACACTATTCACTAACTCCATCGCTCACCTCATCAGCACACATGCCCTCGCCTACACGGACTACATCCTCCTTGGGGAAATTTACTGTCACCGTAATGACAACTATGACGTAAACTCCACCGCCCTGATGGACAACCTTGCCAACCTTGGATTACAACAACAAGTGACAACCCACACCCACAACACTAGGCACACACAGGACCCCATCTTTGCAGAAACTCCACACATCTAATCCAACAACAACACCTCACAACACTGGAAAGACCACAGAAGCCTACACTTCACCTTTAGGAAAGCAAACACAATCCCCCTGCAAACAGACCATGCCACGCAGGTGCTGGTGCAAGGTCAACAAGGACTAACTGACAGCCACCCTTACCCTGGGCCCACAAGCCAACACCACCAACCCCCACACCGCTGCCATCTTCCTCAAACAGTCGATCACCGACTGCGCATACACCATCATCCCAATCAAGTCCTCCGCCACCTAACACAACAACCACATTGCCACATGGTTCACCAAAGAACCCCGGACCACCAAGTCCACCTCTTGTAAGCTGTAGAGGAGCAGGCACTGCAAACAGTCACCAAAAAGTTTCAACGTACACCTGAGTGCCCCCCGCATACACCACTAACACTTCATGACCAACAACAGGACTCCCATCAAGGACCGGCTAGACACCAACGCACACACCAGCAAATAGCACATCAACATTGGCAATCAACTCTCCAAAGCCAAATATAGTGCATACAACATTCTACCATCACAAGACCTGTGTGATTCACTGTCCAACTTTGTTCACGGTAAGATCAACCACATCCACAAAAGATTCTACTCCACCAGCCCCACATCCACAACCGAGACCACCCCCCCGTGACAAACAGCCACAAATTTGACCGTATTGGCTGCTACAACGTCCGCACTGAAGACACCATTATGAGCAAGGACAACATTCACTCTGGATCCCCATCTGACCCATGGCATATCCACTCTTCCTAACAAGCCAGATAAGCAATCTCACCACTTCTCCATTAAAATATCCTACTTCTCCTTCAAGACAACAACCTTCACAGGGAGTATTGACAATGGTGTGTTAACTGACTTACTGAATAAACCTAAGGTGGACCACAAATACATCTCGAAAATCCAGCACATCTCCCTGCTCCCCTTCCCAGAACAAGTAATGTTGAATATAATCAACAGACAGCTGACCCACAACCTAAAAGACCTGAACATCATAGATCCAACACAGTCTGGATCCTACATTAATCAGAGCACGGACCCCGCCTTCATAGCCAACACCACCAACATCTGCATACTCATGGACAAAGGAGAAACAGACGCCCACATCCATCAGGACCTATCATCAGACTACCACACGGTCGCCCACGGCCCCCTAACAGTACACATCCATGACTTAGGAAGCAAAGTGAGTGCCCTGGCTGGCCCACATCCTTTCCCAACGGCACAACCTCGGGCATCTGCCTCCCACAGTACTGTTACAATACCACTGACACCATCCACAGCATCACACAGGGATTATCCCACAGCCCAACTGACTTAATTATCCACATGGCACAACTCACCCATGTGGCACAACAACCAAGCCTCAATATCATCTACTATGCCAATTACACCCATTTGATCATATCCCTCACTAAGGACCCACACACTGGCAACATCTACCTCCAGAGAGGAATCACGGCTGTAGCGAAATGGAGTAAGGACAGCAGGTTGATGCAGAATCCTGAAAATTCTGAGGAACACATCCTCGGCCCAACCAGCTCAGCCAGCTCAGCCTGTGACGACTCCTAGTGGGCAACATCGCTAGGAATAGCACCATAAGCCACCAAATACGCACACTACCTGTGGGCCATCCTGGACTACTCACTCCCCATGACCAAGCAGGACTACCCCATCTCTGCTTTCAGCTCCAACATTCTCTGAATGGGCCGCAGGATCTTATAATGGATCAGCTCTAATATACAAAATACTGTCACCCTTCTCCTCTCCAACAGCTGACTTGAGTAAGTGAACGCCATCTACGCAGCTACAACAACCACTCTACTGAGACTGCTGCACCACATCTGTAACATATGGGCACGTCTGATCCTCATTTACCACAACCCGGCCACATCACACAACACCCCAGAGGCCTGCACTGACTCCCTGTCAACAACAGAATAAGCTTCTAAATCCACATCCACGCACACAAATCTCTACACCACGCAGGACCAGCATACCACAACCACAGACTCAACTTCTACACACCCACCCGCAGCCTCTGCTCTAACAACCATGCTCTCGCCACTGTCCCTCACATCCCAAATAACACAGACAGTGACAGATCAATCTCCTACCTCGACTCCAAGACCTGGTACACGTTCCCTAAAAGTCAACTACAGAACCAGGACCTGCTGCCCTTCACAAAAATTCTCAAGGCCAGTGTTTAGGTCAGTACCAACACCCCCCAGCGCATTGAGACCGTCACGGGTAGGTAGTGCGTCAAACTACCGAATCAACTGATTGTAGATGGCTTAGGCAAAATCTGTGTGTAGTGTAGCAGAGCTGTAGATGATAGTTATAACTATGCTGGTCAGGATGCTGGTGTGAAACAGGCTGTGCAAATGTTTGACAATGCAGAGTGTGTCCATGGTTTTGGATGTGACTCAGAGGGTGTAGGCCGTCAAGTCTGACCAATCATAATCCTGGATTGGGTGTGTTCTCCCTTTGGTTTTTGAAAATCCGTCTGTGATCTAACGGCATGAGTGGCGTTCTTAGGTTGCGTCCTTTCACGTTACAGCATTTGAGGCGATGTGTGGTGGTGTTGTGTCAACGAGGTAATACACCACAATGTGGTGCTGCTGGAAGTAGTGTGTGTGCAGTACGAGGCACATGACCTGGTTGTACGAACACGCACTGTTAAGTGTGTCTGCGTCGAGTTGTCAGTATGAGTTGCACACACAGCCTGAGAGCCTGTCATGTGTGTGTTCGTGGTAGCGTGTTACCAGGTGGATTACTGTCAGCTGTTCACTGTGTGGAGGTTGTCTGGGGCATGAGTCTGTTGTATCACATCTGCAATTAAATACTAAGGAGTCTAAGTGGATACCATTGGCAAATGCAGCACCCCATTCAGACACTGTTCAACAACAAAAAAGCCAAACCCAACTCTCAAGAAATTCCTAACAACCAATGTCAGAGTTACATGGCCAATCTAAAATACTGCCTCAGAGATGTACCTTTACACTAATCCATAGGGTCATGTCGTGTTTTACGTTTACACAACATTGACACCAAGGTCTAAAGTAAAAATGAAGAGAGCTAAGAAAAAGTGCCTGACAATTGCCAGTTTACCCACTTCTCATCATCGGCCACTCTGTCTTCATCTGAGTAAGGAACAAAGAGGCAAATACAAACAGTGATTCACTAACTAATAATAATATGGTGATAAAATAATCAACCACTATGTCCCCTCATGTTAATTATGGTGAAATTCATGTGTGTCTGCACCTGGTACCCCTATGAGAGCCAAGGACAATCGACCACCACTATTGAAAAGGGGAGGGACTTGCTAGCTAACCAACTTCCTACTGATGCGGTCACATGTGTCATCAAATGAGCTGAGTGTCTAGCAGTGTGCATGTTGCAGGTGCTGACGGACCGGCCTTTGTCATGGCGGTTGTGCAACAGTGGCACAGACAAGATGCGGCATGCTCCAATGATGGATTGATGGATGTATGGATGAGTATCTCATAGGTGTGTGTGGCTTGATTGGGGAATGCGGTGCAGCGTTGTGGCTGTGGATGCTGCAGCCAGGAGGAGTGAACACATGAGGGCAGAAGGGGCGATTGAACATGCCAAACAGCCACACAACCGAAGGATTCTTGCTAGGCAAAAAGTGACATGTGTATGTGAGCCTGGAGTGGCTGGTTACCCATGGGTCAGTCCCAGCAAATGTGTGAAAATGGAATAAACATCACGGCCACAGGACCAGTCACCATAATGCCAATCAGGGCACACGACACACTGCGTCAGCAGCAGTAGCCTGCACGTTGTGTGTATCAAGCAACAGAACACATACGCAACCATGTTCATCATGCACAATATGGTCCATTAGCCATTGAGAACAGCATGCTTGTTGTGAATGTACATATAACCACATATGATCACTCACTGTAAAGAACGACATATTGAATGCATGCAGTCTGGAAAGATACTGGCGGTGACAGCAATGAGGCACAATGTACAGTGTGAAACACAGTTCCTACACAATAGTATGAACTTACTTGCAAGGACATGCTGCATCAGCCAATTTACATGTCCAGTGGCATTGCTCAGACGACTATAACACTCATGAAATGATGTTACCTGTAATGCTGGTGATACACTCTCCACATAACTGCCAAGGACTGTCCGTACCTGTGACCATCAGAGTAGTGTGATGATGGAAGGTTTCCATCTCCCAATATCCCCTTGGTCTGACTACTAATGACAGACACATTAGGGCGATCAGGCGAGGGAAGGTGAGGATGGGAACTGCAGGGAGGGAGATCTGAAAAATAGCAAAACATGCATGAGGATTCCATACTTTCAGTTACAGAATCTCAGATTATCTTGGCATCTACACTGTCCCACTCACACCTGTGTAGTGCAACCACTGGCACTGTGTCTTATTAGTGATCACAGATCTTGCAATGAGCCAAGATCAGATCCTTCTACAGGGACACATGAGAGTTGGTAGGTGTTCTCACCAAAATGGCGAAAACCAAATTAAGGGTTTGGCTTATCTGCAGTAAGGCCAAGCCTTATATATAAGAAACAACCACAATGCGCCAGTACTGCAAAATTGTTTATCAAAACATCATCATGACGAAAAGAATTAAACTGTTTCATCAAAAAACATCATTCGTTTGAATTAATCCATTTATTTTTAGTAGTTAGTCAAAAAATTGACATTTTTCTTTTTTATCAAAAACGTGACATATTAAATCCACAGGAGAGAGAGGGGAAAATAGGGGAGAAAAAAGTCTTTGTGTTTTCTAAAATTGACACATTCTTACACTCATTCATATGATTTCGCATTCATACTCATATATACAGTTTTTCAACGTCAAAAATGTGGTGTTTAAGGGAGAAAAGAAAAGAGGGGGGTAAGAAATAGTGGCCCACATGCATCATTGAGACATTTTGCACTTCTTAATTTGCGAAAAATAAGGAATCGCAAATTAAGAATTGCAAAATGCTATGCATCATTATTTTCGGTATTCTTTTGTGATTCGGTAAAAATCGCAATTTTTACCGAATCCCAAATAAATACCGAATTCTTAAGTTAATTTTCGCAATTCCCATTGATTCCTATGGGCCAAAAGGCCCATAGGAGTCAATGGGAAGGCATTAGCAAATTGCGAGTGGCACTTTGAAAATTTCATGGGTGCAGGGGGGGGTTCAAAGGACCCCCCCATGCACCTCTGAAATGTATTTTTCGCATCATGTTTCACACACACATGTCCTAAGGACATGTGTGTGTGAAACATGAATGTTGAAAAAAAAACATTTTCAGCATTTTAAACACTTTTTCCAAATTTACCGAGTGGTTCAATCACTCGGTAAATTTGACACCCTAATTGCGAATTTGCACATTTAAAAGTAATGATGCATTGCTTTTAAGAAATCGCACATCTGCGACTTCTTAAAAGCAATCGCAATTTTAGAACTCGCAAAAATGTTACGAATTCTAAAATTGCTTCATGCATCCCAAAAAGCACTTTTGGAACCGCAAACGGCCGATTTTAAGGAATCGTACCGTTTGCGACTCCAAAAATGCTTGATGCATGTGGGCCCAAGTTCGCAAAACAACAATATTCAACGATTGGCCTAACACAATGCTGGTCGACGCGTTTCGAGTTCCCAGTGTGAGGAACTCTCTTCAGGTTCTTAGCTAATTCCCACATATACGTTGATTTTCACAGTGGCATTCATTCTTTATAGCTGCTGTCAGCTTATATTGCTGAAAGGTTTGGTTGTCCGCTGGTCTAGGCTTGGTGGATGCCTCAACTCTCTCTTTAATCCTGCGTGGTCCCGGCCTTTCGTCACTTTAGGTGTGCAGTCTGGGAGACAGCTCCATGTCCCGTATCTCTCAGCTTGGCGTTTTCTCTGTTTAGAGAAAACGCCAAGCGGAGAGATACGCAGAATACTGAGAATAAATCATTTTTTAAATGATGTTTTATCGTTTTGATGGCCTAGTGTCAAAAATACAAATTGAATTCTAAATGTTCTGCCCTCCTTTTTGATATTAGGTTGTAGAATTAAAGTTGTTGTTTTGCGAACACTATTTCTTACCCCCCTCTTTTCTTTTCTCCCTTAAACACCACATTTTTGACGTTGAAAAACTGTATATATGAGTATGAATGCGAAATCATATGAATGAGTGTAAGAATGTGTCAATTTTAGAAAACACAAAGACTTTTTTCTCCCCTATCTCACCAAAATGGAGCATGTATGACTCTCACTAGGCTGCTACAATGGAATTAGATCCATGCAGTCATGAACGACGTCACAGTGTATGATTGATGCTCACGATCTCAGTAATTGTAACGTATAGCAGTGCAAATGACTAACCCTGGGCGTAGTGAGCGTAGTGGGGCTTCGCGAAGCTACGCAAAGTGGGCGAGAAACTACGCCCACCTGCGCACTTCGCGTAGCCCCACTACGCACCACCCGCCTCCCTCCCGCCCTCAGTAAATACCCCCTTCAATGTTTAAATAAGTTTAAAACCACTTACCTGGTCCGCGCGCGTCCCGGGGCTCCCTCGTCTCTTTCAGTGCCCGCGTCTTGAACCCTAATGCGCATGCGTGGCCGCCCGCGCATGCGCATTTCTAGCGAGAAATGCGCATGCGCGGGCGGCCACGCATGCGCATTAGGGTTCAAGACGCGCACTGAAAAAGACGAGGGAGCCCCGGGACGCGCGCGGACCAGGTAAGTGGTTTTAAACTTATTTAAACATTGAAGGGGGTATTTACTGAGGGCGGGAGGGAGGCGGGTGGCTGGCCAGCTACGCTCGTCCACGGAGCATGCGTAGTGCCGGCTACTACGCCCGCACCGCAAACTGAGTAGCAGACGGCACTACGCATGCTCCGTGGACGGAGCGTAGCTGCCCGCCCATCCCTACAAATGACACAAAGCCAACTATACGTACTCAGCCCTGTGAATAAGTGAGGGTCATGACGGGAAAGTTGACATCACCCGCAAGAGCCGTAAGCAGCTCCTCAAATGAGAAAGGAAATAAGCTAAACAACATTAAGCACCATAGGGCCCACTCATTACCTCTTGCAACTGTGCCTTACTATGATAGACAGGAAAAGCATGTGTAATCAAACTCAACTGTGAGTACATAGGCACAATGCTAAAAGATACGCTGCGTACCTGTGGAGAGAGCCTGTGGTGGGACTACCAGCTCCAGAGGGCCGCGGGGGCTTGCAGTGGATCACCCGCCCCTCCCCCTTGCTACCGGGGACTTTGAAATACCTCTTGCGCCTCCCGCTTCGCGGGAGACGCTTCATACCTGTGGAGAGAGCCTGTGGTGGGACTACCAGCTCCAGAGGGCCGCGTGGGCTTGCAGTGGATCACCCGCCCCTCCCCCTTGCTACCGGGGACTTTGAAATACCTCTTGCGCCTCCCGCTTCGCGGGAGACGCTGCGTACCTGTGTAGAGAGCCTGTGGTGGAACTACCAGCTCCAGAGGGCCGCGGGGCTTGCAGTGGATCACCCTCCCCTCCCCCTTGCTACCGGGGACTTTGAAATACCTCTTGCGCCTCCGGCTTTGCGGGAGACGCTGCGTACCTGTGGAGAGAGCTTGTGGTGGGACTACCAGCTCCAGAGGGCCGCGGGGGCTTGCAGTGGATCACCCGCCCCTCCCCCTTGCTACCGGGGACTTTGAAATACCTCTTGCACCTCCCGCTTCGCGGGAGACGCTGCGTACCTGTGGAGAGAGCCTGTGGTGGGACTACCAGCTCCAGAGGGCCGCGCGGGGCTTGCAGTGGATCACCCGCCCCTCCCCCTTGCTACCGGAGGTACATCAGAAGCCGTAGTTCCAGCCCCGCGGGACGAGCGCGGGCGGACGCCGGGCTAAGCCCGGGACAAGGGCGGGCCCTCTGTGGCCCTCAGAGGCCTAAAGAGGCTGGGCTGGAACATGGACTTTGCTTCCTGTACTGCGTAGCTGACCCTCGTCATTACGGTTTGAGTGAGAGCTTAATTTCTTTCAGAGTATTTGTGTGGGTCACTTAGGATAAGGAGTGGAAATACCTCAAATCATTGTTTTGTGCACCAATCTCCTCCACCTCTGCACTACATCAGATCCCCTAAAGGTTTTTATCTGTAACTTCTGAAAATGAAGAAATCCGCTATAGGCAAAACACCTCCTGCAGTAGCGACACTAGATAACTATCTAGTGAAAGTAGTGACTAAAATAAATAGTGAAAGACAAAAATCACTAGGTCAGGGAAACAGTCCCCTTACATTGCCTATTTCGCCCACGGCGTTATCTCTTTCAACTCAGTGTGATAATAGTGATGCTGCCCAAAATGATTCAGTAAATATGGCAGATTCTGCTCTTCTACCCACAGATCTATCGCTGATTTTGGTCAACACGGGTGAATTAAATGATGCTCAAGCCGAGCGCTCCACGGCACCGGTAACACAGAGAGTATTGAGGTCCTGTAAGCACACGCAGATTAAACGGGGGGGCCGAACCATCAATAAAAGAGCTGACCCCCCACTCGGTAGTGTGGAAAATCTAAATGAGGTAGCAACTAATAATGCCATGATTAAATTAGATACAGAGCAATTAGATTGCCTGATTGGCATTATGGAGGCGAAAATCACCAAGTTAATTAAACCTTTAATGGCCAAAATTGTCACTCTGTCTGCAGAAATTGTGAAATTAGGCAGCCTCCTGTGACCTCGTATTGATAAAGCTGATAAAACAGTTGAAAAGGACCATAGGGTTATTAAAGAGACAACAAAGCCCACAAATGAGGGATCCTGTACAGTAGAAAAAGCAGCCCCTGTATCCCTGGAAACTGCATGCAAAAATACACCACCAGCAACATGTCTAGGGAGCAAAAGAGGGACGGCAGAAGTAAAGACTGGTTGCACTGTTAGTGCACAGCCAGACCTACCTCCTGAATGTGCCCCGTTTGTCGCAGTGCTGACAAATGTACCACCCTTTACAGAGGCTGGTCACCTAAATAGGCAAGAATCCCACGAATCTCTGAAGAATAACACTGTATCGTGGCTAAACAGAGAGTGTGGGTTTCCAGTAGCTTTCTCACATGAGATATTAACCACCAGGAGAGTCGCATGGATAGGACGATCTCAAAAGAACATCAGGGGTGATTGTGTCACCATAAACTTCAGTAATCCACTCCTTGTTAACAATGCTTTGCTAAGAGCTTCCTCGCTGCCACAGTCCAATCAGGGCATTACACTTCGCTCACTGGGGTACTTTTATAGACACTTAACTCAGCAGCCCGTTAACGATCTATGTAGGGGCAGAGGAATTGGCACTGAAGGGTTTACCAGCCTTGGGGTTGCCACATTCAATCGATACCAACCCCTGAGTGATCTAGATTCAAATGACTGACTTGAACACGGCCGGGACCATTCCATACCTGTTGTTGAAGCTTCTCCATTGGCTGTGGAGGAGGAATGTGGGTCAAATGGAATTTCAGCAAGTATTTGTGGGGGTGGAAACCTCAATGTTATGAACACTGTAGGGGTCGGTAAAGTTGGTTGTTTTGATGGTACGGGGTAGAGAGGGCCCCACGTCTAGGAACGAGGGTCCTCAGCTGGAACATCGCCAGGTTGAAGAGCAAAGAAAATTATGTAAAGTGGAGGGATTGTTTGACTGACTGTGATATCATCGGGCTCCAGGAAACTTGGGACACAAGGAACACCTTTTTCTTGGATGGATATGTGGCTTTCTGGTCGGCAGCAGTCCTCTCCCCTATGGGGAGGGCGAAGGGGGGTCTCTTAACCCTTACTTCACTTAAACTTGAGGGGACTTATACTAAAGTGGAGACAGGTACACCACACTGCCTAGCTGTGGAAATTCTTACTAAATCCTCTGGGAATTGGCTTATTGTCAACTTTTAAAACTCATTTGAAAAGAGTATTTTAAATGAACATCTAGTCAGTCTATACGATTTTTTGGAGCTGTATAATGTTAACAGTACCATTTGTTATTCGGTTATTGTTCTTGGAGATTTTAATGTTCACCGTTGTAATGGTAACTGTTTTGTATGGGATAGTCTAGGTCCAGCGAACCAAGATCATACTCATTTTGAACACACTCCGCAGGGTTTGTACTTGGAAGATTTGGTGGCAAGTAATGATTTGATATACCCTACCAAGTCTACAGGAGACATCCCAACTTATAAAGGAAGAGGTTCCGGGTCAACAATTGATTATATTTTTGTGAGTGTAAATATAGCAAGTAGGGTCAGCCAGTATAATGTGAGTTGGTCTACCTATGGTGATCATAACCCTGTCAGGGTGTCTCTGACAGACGATCTAAAGAAAAAAGTCAAATCCAACCAGACAGCTGGAATCCATGATATAAGACCTATCGATCAAGCTCGACGCCTGAAATGGTGCCGAGTGGTGCCGATAGATTTCAGGGAAAATTTGATGGGAAAGGTTGGGGAAGATATGACTACCTGTTTGAAAGTTGATGTCATAGGGGACGAGGTCCTATTAGCCTATGGTAGAATATGCACTCAGGTTGATAGTGACCTCAAAAAAACAGTTAAGGGGCAATCCAGGAACGGGGAAAAATGGTTTGATCACAACTGCTCAATAGCCCATCGGAAGTTGATGGTAGCATTAAAAGCCATTCCGCCTGACAAAGAGGAAATTGCTGCCCTTAGGAACACTTATAAAAAAGTACAAAAAAAGCGAAGAAATGAAATTAGGGAGGAAGCTTGGAACGAGCTGTTATCAATAGATGTAATCAAAAACAGTGCCAAATTCTGGACTGTGGTGAATAAGCCCTTTTTTCAGGATAAAAGCAATAGTGAGCTTGATTGCGGTATACAGGAAAAAGAATGGCACAGTCATTTTAAACAAGTTTATGATGGAAATGGGATGCTGGAAGGCCCAGTTTTAAACATGGAGAAATATTCTTTGTCCTTTACAGAGTAAGAGGTAACACAGGCCATTATGCAAATGACGAGTAACAAGGCCCCAGGGCCGGATGGAGTCCCGGCAGATCTTTTTAAATCTGATGTAAATACCTGGTCGAAGATTTTATATAATGTCTTTGTAAATGCCTGTCAACAGTGTTTGCATTCTACATGGGCAAGATCTGTCATCATACCCATATATAAGAAGGGAAATAGAAGTGACCCGACCTGTTACTGCCCGATATCCCTAATCGATTCCTCGGTGAAAGTGCTTGGTAGGGTGGTCCTTGGCCAACTGACTGGTTGCCTGGAGGAATCTGGAACGCTTTCTGTGGCCCAGTATGGCTTCAGAAAAGGGATGGGCACCACGGATCAATGTTTAAATTTGCAACTACTAATAGGTAAATATACGGTGGAAAAGAAAGGCCCACTATTAGTAGCCTTTATGGACCTCTCCTCGGCCTTCGACCGAGTAAATAGGTCGAAGCTGTGTTCCATGCTCCTAACCTGTGGAGTAGACAAAATTTCCTAGCTGACCTGCACAGGGATTTATCTGCAACGGTGAGGTATGACCAACAGGGTAACTGTACGGAAGACATACCCATATCTAATGGAGTTAGGCAGGGGTGTATTTTGGCGCCCCTGCTCTTTACATTATATATCAATAACCTAGATATGGCCCTAATTGCCTCCTGTAAAGATATTCCTCGTGCAGGGAAACGCCTGATTCCTGCACTTTTATATACGGATGATGCCTCCCTCCTAGCAAGGACGGCAGTGGGACTTCAGTTAATGCTAGACTCTTTCTCTGTCTTTATGAAATCATTAGATTTGAGTGTAAATTTCTCAAAATCGCATATAATGGTTATTGGACACAAATCCCCAAAGGTTAAAACGTTTTATTCCGAGGGACACATATTAACCAGGGTGACATCATTCCCTTATCTGGGTGTACTATTTGATGACCAAGGATCCTGGGTAACCCAAATCACAGCGAAAAAAATCATATTGATAAGGGCTACCCTGGCTGTACTGGGTTTCGCCAGAAAGTTAGGAGCCAGACCAATGCAGGCCCTTATCCAAATATACAGAGCCAAGTGCATCTCACTAGCTCTGTATGGGGCCGAGCTGTGGGGCATAAAAAACACAAAGAACATACAGACGGTGGAAGAAAGGTTTTTAAAGAACCTTTTATCTGTCCCTAAGACAACAGCTAATTACATTGTCCATCAGGAGCTCGGAATTGGCTTTGTTGAAGATGCCATTGCTGTGGCACCTCTATTGAAATGGATAGCCACCTGGTTAAACCCTGACTTAGTGCTTAACCACACTATTCTGAAAGACTGTATGTCACTCGACCGCGGGCTGAGTATACCCTGGCTCAAATATATTCAGAAGCTTGCAGGTAAACTGGGTCGACCAGAACTATATCACTCCCCAGAAACCTTAGTGAAGGGAGATATAAAATGGTCTAAGGAAATGTACTTGCGCATAGCCACCATGGATAGGGAACAGAGAGAGCTGGTAAAGGTGACAGTAAGGGCCCACCATCTATGTAAAACAACACTATCCATGGAACCGTATCTAGGCTATGTCACAAACAATAATCATCGTTTCTTATTGACTAGATTCAGATTTAACCAATTCCATTTTCTTATTGGTGAACAGAAAGGTTGGAAGAGGGCAGACGACCTTGGCCCTTGTACTTGCGATAATTTTTCGCAACAAGACATTATACATTTCCTCTTTTTCTGTGAACACCTTATTGTCATTAGGAAACGTTTTATTCTCCCAATTCTAAGTAACAAGGGCTTCGTGCAAGTGAGACCAGCCCTTGTCCATTTGCAAATGTTGACTGATGTCTGGGAAACTTTTAACATCGCTAATTTTTTATCAGCAGCTGTAAGAATCTTGAGAAAATTAACTTAAACACTATATCATGTACATTCCCTTTTTAATATTGTGTTTAAAATGAAATAGTTTTTACTGGTTTTATTGATTGATTTTATATATATTTAGGAGTCTTGATTGTGTTTAATGGATTAGGTATTTACAACTGTTCATATATACTGTTTTTTCTTGCTTTTATGGTTTGCTCATAAACCGAATAAAGATATTTGACTAAAAGATGCAACCCTACCGTGACGAGGATATGCTGCATGGCAGAAGAGATTTCAGACATTTACCTCAACGGACTGTTGCCACGTAAGTGTGAACATTAGCTCCAGGCCAATGTGGTGATGTAATCAGCGCAACATACCTGGCATCATGGGAAAGGAAAGTTAACATCAACTTACTGAGAAGGCTAGCGTAGCAGTGTTGTCCACCGGCACTGAGGTAACGATGTGACAGTGAAATGACATACTGCCACAAGGGGCAATGCATCCATGTAAACAGACTCACAGGACAATTGACAGAACATGTGGGACATACACTGGCCCACACCGGCACAACATGGTTCACAGGAAATCAAACTGTACTGGCCCACAAGGTTGAGTGGATGATTTGGACACATCCTGCTGCACACAGTGAGGCAGCAATTCTCCACAGTGCCTGTGTTTGTGATGTCACACACAATGGCAACCCGTGGCATCCGCAATGTGTCAGGGTCAATGTAAACACACATTGATGCATTCACCAAATTATAAACTCAACTACAGATGACTGTCAGGAAAGGTGACTGTCTTGTCATGGGAGTGGCGCTACATGCAATTTGATACATGGCAATGTGACATCTATGTATGGGCCTACAACATGCGCAGGAACAGTTTCTACCCAGAAAACAAACCATTACAACAATGAACTGCCGGTTTGGAATCCTTATCCAAAATGACATTTTGACATGTCTGTGCAGGGTACGCTGATTCAGCCAACGTTGCTATCATCAAGAGGAATTGCAGGAGGACCAAGATGACACAAACGGGACAACAGCCCGGGCAACCTGAAAAGGACAGGCACACAAGGGGTTATGTACTGTATAGATTCATTTAGACATGGTCACGTACAATATACTGACAACATAGTACACTTGTACATTCAAACTGCAATCATTGTGCTCATGTGTGTGGCATGACATCTTTACTTGTGTGACACAGCACAACCAACATCAAAGTGATATTGTGTACAGTCTTCTGGACACACATTATGCTACACATGTCACTCTACGGTGGAAGATAGCACACTATCATACAGGTACTCAGTGTTATGAGAAGAAGTTGCTATTAGTTGACTCCGGATATCACCCTCCTCCTCCTCATCACTAGCATCCTGGCCAAGGCCTTCATCCTCAATGGGCGGATGGGCCTCTTCATCAGGATCCAGGATGAGTGGCACCTCCCCCTCCACTGCCATGTTGTGCAGCATGCAGCACACGGTGAAGATGTCACACACCTTGACAACTCACTGGTGCGTGCGGGTGTACGGGTCGTCTCACCAATGCAATGTGCCTATACGCGATACAAGTCAGGAGCTTACCCCACTGGTGCATGCGGGGGTACGGGTCGCCTCACCAATGCATTGTATCCATACGCGTGTGTAGCATACCCCACTGGTGCGTGCGGGTGTACTGGTCGTCTCACCAATGCAATGTGCCTATATGCGATACAAGTCAGGAGCGTACCCCATTGGTGCGTGCGGGTGTACGGGTCGTCTCACCAATGCAATGTGCCTATACGCGATACAAGTCAGGAGCGTACCCCACTGGTGCGTGCGGGGGTACGGGTCATCTCACCAATGCATTGTGTCCATACGCGTGTGTAGCGTACCCCACTGGTGCGTGCGGGTGTACGGGTCATCTCACCAATGCAATGTGCCTATACCCGATACAAGTCAGGAGGGTACACCACTGGTGCGTGCGGGTGTACGGGTCGTATCACTATCGAAACATGGCGTTTGCAATGATTCCCGCACCGTACTTGTGTGTGGATGCCTGAAAATACATAGGGAACACCTAGGGGACGAATTGGATGCACTGAATGCAGGCTGGTTGTCAAGGAAACTGATATTTGAGTGTGCTACAGGTGTCCTGCAAAATTCAGTTGGCCAAAAGTATACAATGTTGCTATGTTTGTTGTGTAGCTAGAGCTAAAATTTCAACCCATGCAAATGTGTGTCAGGGCCTTATGTGTAATGGGATTGGATGAAACATAGGATGCAAAGTGATGTGCCCTATCACAATGTCTTCCTGAGAATGACAGCCCCTCAGCAGCACAGATTTAAGGCTGCATGTGGATGTGAGAGGGCACTTGCCTGCACAATATTTGAGTAGACAACACTGCTGCTGTCTCTGCATTCCCTGGACCCTGATTTTGCTGGACATGGAGAGGGCACCTGCATTCAGTGAGGAGGAGAACCAGGCACTGCTGGATGCCCTCCTACCCAACTACAGCAAGCTGCATGGGAAACCAGAGGATCAGGTGAGTGCTTAATGTGTGAGTGTGACTACAGCAATTGTGTATTTATGGGACAGAGAGAGATGCAATGTACTTCGGAGTGAGTGCCTGGTGTGTACATTAAAATATCTTCCATGCAGTGAATGATGTATCTAAATCTTGTGTACTGGTTACAGCCATTGTGCTAAGTACATTTACTTGAGAGTGTGTGGTCTGCTTAGAGTTCTTAGGTGTCGTGGGATAAGTGCCAGCATGTCACATGCTGGACACCACCATGAAAAAGAATAGCTTGTTCAGTGTTAGCCATGCTCAGTGAGTGGTTTGAAAGCCCTAGGGCATCAGTTGCCTTTCACAGGCATGTAGTGCAATTGTGTTTGCTCACAGGCCACATTCACATGAACAATGATACTAGTCCTGTCTGCATCCTCTGCCCCTTTGTTATCATCAATGTGGGGCAAGTGTGGGTCTTTGGGACATGGAGCAGGTGTACTGATGTACTTTCACTTTTTATTCCTGACAGGTATCTGCCCATGAGAAGGGGGACATCTGGCTGGACATTGCCAGGGCCGTCAGGGATGTGAGGTCTGAGAGGGGATCCTACCGCAAGGTCCGGAACATACGCAAGAGGTGGCAGGAAATCCGGTGCTGGACCCGCCGTATCGCCCGGGTGCAGCTTAAGCTGGAGGCTACACGCCGGCATGGAGGCATCCGTCACCTCACCCCCAACCTGCTCCGGGTCCTGGCCGTCGTTTTTCCTGACCTCCATAAGCAGATGCAGGAGGGACAGCAGCAAGGAGGGGGTAGGTACATGTTTATTTGCTGTCATGTATGTCACATGCTATCTGCAGTGTTTGTGAGCCTGGTGACATTCCCACAGTGGGGGTGGTGTGGTCAGACAGGCACTTAATGCATTGTGATTTCAATGCCCATTTTTAAGCTAATGCTCTTTTACATCCCTTACACTCCTCCACATTTGGCCCCTGCTTTCTATATTTCATATTTTTGCATGTCCTCCTAGGGAAGAAAGGTATTAGGTTGGTTGATATGCTTTATTTCGATACATAAAAATATCTTAAAAGCAGTGAGTACAACAATATTTCAAGAAAAAGGCATTCGCCAACTGTACATTACAAAACATCCAAAAGGATTAAAAAGGCAATAAAAACATTTGAATAAATACAATTAAAAAGGAATTAAATTGATACAGAAAGCCTTTTTGAACGGATCAACCAAGCCCATTTAAATTTTTTTTAGATGCTACAGACTACAAGGGCAGAAGTGTCTGTTAATAAAATCCGTAGGGCCACTGAATATTGGCGGGTGCCAAATGATCTGCACACTGGTTTGAGCCAACGCTTTCTTGGGTTACAATAGTCCGGGCATTCAAAAAGGATGTGAGCAACCGTCTCCACCCGCGTGGAACATGGGGCACAATAGGGGGAATACTGGGAGGTCGATTTCCATCTAGATAGCAATTTGCCTACTGGTAGAGTACCCACCCTAAATCTAAAGTACAATGCCCTGTCGAAAGCGATGGAAACCAGATCAAGATAGGGTTCGTAGGCCACCACGTCTTTAATTCGTAAAAAAGCTGAAGTGGAATTGCTGTGACATGGGTTGCTAATAAGTTTGAGAGAGACCCAATCCCAGTATAGTTTCTTCAGGGTGGCTTTGGGTGGGGCAGATCGAGTAACCCATGCTTCGCCCAATCCCAGCTCCCCAAAAAGGCTTTTGACATCCCTCAACCACTTTACCCTGTGCCAACCCCCCATGGCGATCTCCTCGGACAGGCCCTCAGCGTATGAGGCAAGTTCGGGCACCCTCCACAAACGAGCCCATAGCAGCAGGGGCCGTAGTCGTGCCTGGTCCACAATCGATCTACATCCCAGGTCCAGTATTACGGGAACTGTGGGTCTGCTCAAGGGGAGAGACATCAGGTCTTTCAAAAATTTGCTCTCCACTTTGGCTAATGCCTCCAAATTACAAGTGCCCCACAGCTCTGCCCCGTATAGTGCAGCAGAGACCCCTTGTCAGAATTCAAATACCTGATAGACTTGCTGATTCTTGCACAGGAGCAGAGATGCGTGAACCCAAATCCCTCTCAGCAATGCTGGTAGGTCTTTATTCAGAACCTCCCATCATTACCTGAAGGGACGGGGGAATTGGATAAAATAAAAAATAAACAGAGAAGAGACTTGTCCAGCGCTGCCTCCTTCAGTCCGCTATTCTTGGGTGAACTGGTTTATGGAAACCTAAAACAACAACACAACATTAAAGTCTGTCCTACTGTTAACTATCTTGGTTTATTACTATTTCCTTTGCCAACCTTCACCCACCCATGCGCTGCTGGACCTGAGCTCCTCTACTAGTTTGGGTAATAACTCTCTTCACCTCTAATTAGTTGTTACTGTATAGAGAGATAACAGAATTATTAATTTTGCTTCTAGTAAATTAGGGGCTGGTTTATCTATAAACTTGAAAGGCACTTACTTTACTAATCAGGGTGACTGCTTCTAAATGGGTTTCTGTTATAAGCTGTGCTTTCAATCAGTTTCTTGAGGGAATTATTCTGACCTTTCCTTGTTTGTTTGCAGGCTGATGAACCATTCCCTCATAAGTCGTTTCTGGGGTGAGTATTACTCTTATACTTCATACTCATTTATTTTTCTTGCAGGACTGAGAATCATTCTAGTGTACCCCCTAGATAGTCTTTAACCTCTCTATTCTTTGTTACAGGATTCTGCATTCAAATTGTTCATCTCATGCCAGGTAAGTGATCATAATACTTTCAATCAGTACTGTGTATATTCACTTAGCTTCGTTTGTCTGTGTTCCAGCGCTAGCGTTTCTCTTCAGGGTTTTATCTCCAACCTCCTTTTTGGATTCTACTGCTCCTCAAATACAACTGCCAACTCCAACGATAAAGTCTTTGAATAGCGGTAACATTAACAGGGAACTCGCGCTTGACTTCGTGCGCCGAGATTCCGAGTTTTCTTTCTGTCACGATACGATTCCCATAACTAGGGGAAGGTCCGCCTATGAATTCTAAGATTTCTTTAGTTAATTCTGTCGCACCGAGAAAGAAACGAACCACCTCAGGCAGGGTCTTCGGTGAAGTGCGCAGTTTCCCGGGCGCTCGCGCTTGTCATCGAATCTTCAGTAGTGACGGTCAGAAAGACTGGAACGTCTTCTGCCCTCTGCTCTGGCATTGACGGCGGCCATCTTTAGTCTCCACGACTGTACTCTACCCGACCAAGTGTTTTCGATAGGTCGTGACCCAGAATGCTCCGTAGTTGGCCAGGTAAGTATGGAACGTACAGATCGGGTTCTGACACCCCTCTAGCTTTATAAATATCAATAAAGGTATTAGTATGCATATTGCTTAGCACATCATCATGTTGAAGGGGGGTCTGTGACACTTGTTGGTACCTTAACTGTTCAACAGCCTGTGCACTGTGCTTGCCCTTCATGATAGCTTGGCACTGATCATGAGTCTCAACAAGGAGTACTACACGGGTCTGCTTCAGTGGACTTTGTCCTTGGTATGCTTTGTATTTCTCATGTGTTACGTACATGTGCACACTGTCCATGTATCCTAATTTTGCTTTGTGCATACTCACACTGGGCAGTGCGTGTGTGCATATTCACAAGAAATGTAGCAGGTTCTTTGGGCCACATATTGATTGTGTAGCAAAACAATGTGACCTTGGATTTCTTTATATAGGTTTCCAGTTATTGAGAGCCAGATTCGTATTTTCTAATACTTGGGCTGTATTACTCACATTGACGGAGTGCTTGGGATGTTGTGCATGGGAGGTGTGATGGGACCAACTGTTTAGCCTTGTCAGTGTTGTGCTGAGGATGTAATATCTGATGTGGACTTGTCACTATGCACTTAGGCTGTGCTGCTGGGGAAGATAGTCATTGTAGGATTTACAGGAAATGTTCTTGGCTCCCAGAGATGATTGCGTAACACCTCTCCTGTTGACAGGCAGTGGCTCATCATTGTGACTGTATTCCAAGTTGTGGCCTGGTTTGCGACTTTGCTCTGTGGATACAATGAGCTTTGTGTCTCTTCCAATTGCGCATTAGGAGACTTAGATATGTGCAGACTTATGTTGCATGTGACTCATGATGCATGCCATGATTAGAAATGGCGCAACATTTTTTCATGCTGATATGTATGATGGGGAAAGGTGACTGATATATTGTTATTTTTCTCGTTGCCAACAGCATCATCACCACAACCTGGAGGAGTCACAGACACAGAACGGACCGAGGGACCCAGCAACACTGCCACCAGCTTCGAGGAGTCGAAGGAAGGCAGTGGCACAGAGGGTGAGGGGAGTCAGCCGGCCAGACCTCATGAGCACGACACCTCCTACCATGCAGACGGCTCAGAATCTGACTTCCAGGAGGAGGGGGAATATGCAGCAACATTTTTTCATGCTGATATGTATGATGGGGAAAGGTGACTGATATATTGTTATTTTTCTCGTTGCCAACAGCATCATCACCACAACCTGGAGGAGACACAGACACAGAACGGACCGAGAGACCCAGCAACACTGCCACCAGCTTCGAGGAGTCAGAGGAAGGCAGTGGCACAGAGGGTGAGGGGAGTCAGCCGGCCAGACTTCATGAGCACAACACCTCCTACCATGCAGATGGCTCTGAATCTGACTCCCAGGAGGAGGGGGAATATGCAGCAATGGCATCGACTGCAACTATGTCTGTCCCCTCCTCCTAAAGACCCATCTCCACCCTCCAAGTTGTTAGGGGCCCTAGATTCCGTTCTACCCCTGTGTCTCCATTGTCCCCGGCACCGCGGCCCCTGCCCCTGTTTCCCCTGCTGCCCTCAGTGCTGAGTCTGTTGACCTACTCCGGATGATTCAAGTTGGTCAGGTGTCAATGCTGACTTTCCTCCATGGCCAAACACAAATAATGACACAGTTGTTGTCATTCATGGAGGGCATGTCAGCTGACATGTCTGATCAACGTCGGAGTTTGGCGTCCATGGACTCAACACTGACGGCAGCACTTGCCATCCTGCAGCGTCAAACCCCCCACTCCTTCTGACCCATCCACATCCCCCTCTCCCATCCCTGTCCACCATACACGCAGATGCACAAGATCAAACACCCCAACAGTGTCACCCAGCACACCCACACGTAAGTCCAAGCGCTGACCTCCATTCACCCAATCTCAGGGGGATGTACGCACACTCACAGGGACAGGGGACACACATCACCCACCCACCCACAGCCACCATACACCTGACTCACAGCCATTTACCTCCACTCCCATTGTGTCCCCGGGTTCAGGTGGTAGCCTGTCTGAACTGGCAGCAGTGCACAGCGCTGAATATGTTGCTACCTTTTGCGCTGACCCTGCCACTGTGGAGGAATCCTCCCCACCTGCGCCCACTACACATACCCTTCCCTCTCCTGTTCCCGCGGTGCCAGACCCAGACTCAGATGATGCCCCCCATGGGTCCACGGACCTCTAAGTCCAACATGTGCAGGCAAGTTTTGGGGTGACAGCCTCCACAAAGTCATCACTGTAATGGACTTGGTTTTTGGACTGGCCATTGGCCTTCAGTGTTCCTGGACTAATTTAATTTTATTTTCTACAGATTGGCACTGAATAAATCATTTTATTTTTCTGTCTGAACTATTGCATTTCAGGGAATTTCTTTAGGTGCTGTGTGCCTACAAGTTTGTGTGATGTTAATGTTTTGGTATTGTGATAGATGTCTATTATTCTGATGGGAATGAGGTGGACCATGGTATCTCTGTGGTATCCCAATGTTTCAGAGAAATATCTATATTTGTGTGTGTGCACAGATTTGAGGCTGCATGTGGCTGTGAGAGGGCACTGCTGGGGGTCCTCTGCACCCACCCCCTCTACTGTTGGGCACTACTGGGGGTCCTCTGCACCCACCCCCTCTACTGTTGGGCACTGTTGGGCACTGCTGGGGATCCTCTGCACACACCCCCTCTACTGTTGGGCACTGCTGGGGGTCCTCTGCACCCACCCCCTCTACTGTTGGGCACTGTTGGACACTGATGGGGGTCCTCTGCACACACCACCTCTACTGTTGGGCACTGCTGGGGGTCCTCTGCATCCACCCCCTCTACTGTTGGGCACTGTTGGGCACTGCTGGGGGTCCTCTGCACCCACCCCTCAACTGTTGGGCACTGCTGGGGGTCTTTTACAACCAACACTCAGATGTGACGCACCATACCCCGAGCTTTCTTAGGTGTGTGCAACGCGTATCACTATTGCAATGGTGATATGCGCTAGCGTGTGACGCACCGTACCCCGAGCTTTCTGAGGTGTGTGTGGCGCGTATCACTATTGCAATGGTGATATGCGCTAGCGTGTGACGCACTGTACCCCGAGCTTTCTGAGGTGTGTGCGTCGCGTATCACTATTGCAATGGTGATATGTGCTAGCGTGTGACGCACCGTACCCCAAGCTTTCTGAGGTGTGTGCGTCACGTATCACTATTGCAATGATGATATGCGCTGGCGTGTGACGCACCGTACTCCAAGATGAGTGACGTGTGTGCGCCGCGTATCACTATTGCAATGGTGATATGCGCTGGCGTGTGACGCACCGTACCCCGAGATTAATGACGTGTGTGCGGCGCGTATCACTATTGCAATGGTGATATGCGCTGGCGTGTGACGCACCGTACCCCGAGATGAATGACGTGTGTGCGCCGCGTATCACTATTGCAATGGTGATATGTGCTGGCGTGTGACGCACCGTACCCCGAGATTAATGACGTGTGTGCGCCGCGTATCCCTATTGGGATGGTGATATGCGCTGGCGTGTGGCGCACTGTACAGGTATACTTCCGTTGTTGCGGTGGGTTGTACTCACCGTCTGCGCCATCGTCGTTTTCTATGTACGAGGTCGTAGGCGTACAGGGCCAGTTCGTGGCGGACTCTGGATTTACGGCAGTTTACAGCTCTTGTAGGAAAAGGGCCGTACGGAGTGTCGTCAACACGGATCGTACTTTCTGGTTCGGAAATGGCTGCCGATTTACGTACGGACGTGGCGTACAGCGTCAGACGGAGTGAATCCGTAAGTAGTTTGTATTTGTACGGTGTATGGTACGAGTCGTACGGAGTGGCGCTTTGGGTTGGGATCGTACTTGCTAGTTTGTACGGGGACGTTGTTTATGTACGATTCGTACGGGAAAAACGCTCCGTACAGCTGAACGGAGCGTTTTACCAGATCGGAATCGACCCCTAGGTGTTAATAATTATGTTTCTGGTATTAGTTTGTATAGAAGGTAAAGTTAAATTATGCCATATATTTAAAGATAGAATGGTGAAATAAGGTGCTGTTAACCAGGCTTCTTATTGTAGTCTAAGCAAAGGTATAGTTGAATGATGCCACAAAAATTTTAGATACAAAGCTGAAGATGTATAAAAAAAGTGTGGTTTTAAAATGCTCATAAAAGGTTTTGTTAATTACCCTTCTTTCTTAACTCTGTTGAGAGGTATAGTGTAATGATCTTGCATATTGGTAGATTGAATGGTCAAGATGTAACTCAACACGAAACCACCACATATTACCCTTTCTGGCATGTTGTACTTATCTATTTAACTAGGTAGTATGTAATGACTTATCTATGTGTTCAGATTCTATTTATACAGTTGTATGTATGCTTAGTGAACTATTGAGAAGTGCCTGACCGATTACAGGGGTGTAAAGGTAGTGAATATGTGATTTTAAAACTACATGAGTAATGATTGAATGGTTCCATATTCTGTAATCACCCAGATAGTATCCAAGCACTACCCATACACTCATGCAATGACCCAGGCACTAACCCATCCACTGCTACAATCTCTCGAGCCCTACCTATGCAGTACAGTAATCTCTCTGTTACGACCTATGCACTCCTCCAATGACCCAGCCAGTCCCATGTCCTTATACAATCACTGCACCAAAACCCATGCACTTATACATTCACAATGCACTCTCCTTGTAGTACTCTAATCATCCATGTTCTTATGCAATGACGCTGGTGCTAACTCATGCACTGCTACAATCCCTTGAACACTACCTATGCAGTCCAGTCATCTTCCTGTTACTACTTATGCACTCCTCCAATCACCCAGCCAGTGATATGTCCTTATCCAATCGCTGCACAAAAAACCCAAACACTTATGAATTCACCATCCACTCTCCTTGCAGTACTCTAATCATCCAGTCACTACCCATGTACTTATGCAATGACCCTGACACTAACTCATGCACTGCTACAATCTCGTGTGCACTACACATGTAGTCAAGCAATCTCACTGTCACTACCCATGCACTCCTCCAATCACCCAGCCAGCCCATGTACTTAGCCAATCACTCCAACAAAACCCAAGCACTGATAAATTCACCATGCACTCTCCTTGCAGTACTCTAATAATCCAGTTACTACTGATATACTCATGCAATGGCCCAGGCACTAACTCATGCACTTATGCAATCTTGTGAGCACTACCCATGCAGTCCAGCAATCTCCCTTTCACTACCCATGCACTCCTCCAATCACCCACCAGCCCCATGTCCTAATCCAATTACTGCGCCAAGATCCAAGCACCTATAAATTCACCATGCACTTTCCTCACAGTACTCTTATCATCCAGTCACTACCCATGTATTCATGCAATGACCCAGGCACTAACATATGCACTATTACAATCCCATGAGAACTACTCATGCATTCCAGCCATCGCCCTGTCACTACCCATGCACTCCTCCAATCACCCAGCCAGCAGCATGTACTTATCCAATCACTCTGCAAAAACCAAAGTACCTAAAAATTCACCACGCACTCTCCTTGCAGTACTCTAATCATCCAGTCACTCCCCATGTACTCAAGCAATGATCCAGACACTAACTCATGTACTGCTACAATCCCTTGAACACTACTGATGCAGTCCAGCAATCTTACTGTCACTACCCATGCACTCCTCCAATCGCCCAACCAGCCCCATGTACTTATCCAATCACTCTGCCAAAACCCAAGCAGTTATAAATTTACCATGCACTCTCCTCACAGTACTCTAATCATCCAGTTACTGCCCATGTACTTTTGCAATGACCCAGGCACTAACACATACACTGCTACAATCTCGTGAGCACTACCCATGCAGTCAGCAATCTCCTTGTCACTACCCATGCACTCCTCCAATCACCCAGCCAGCCCCATGTACTTATGCACTCACTCTGCCAAAACCCAAACACTTATGAATTCACCATACACTCTCCTTGCAGTACTCTCATCATTCAGTCACTACCTATGGTACTAACTCATGCATAACATAACAGGTATATTTGTAAAGCGCATGATTACCAGTAGGTGTCCTGGCGCTGAATAACAGATGTTAATTGTTACACAGCTCAATGGTACTCATTTTATCGACCTCAAATGGATGAAAGGCTGGGTGGACCCGCTGGGATTTGACAGTGGCTGCATTAGTCCACTGAGCCACCAGACCCGGCATGTGACCCTGCACTGCTACAATCCCTTGAGCACTACCTATGCAGTCCAGGAATTTCCCTGTTACTACCTACACACTCCTGCAATCATCCTGCCAGTCCCATGTCCTTATACAATTTCCCTGCCAAAACCCAAGCACTTATAAATTCACCATGCGCTCTCCTTGCACCACTCTAACCATCCAGTCACTACCCATGTACTCATGCATTGACCCAGGCACTAACTCATGCACTGCTACAATCTCTTGAACACAACCCATGCAGTCCAGCTATCTCCCTGTCACTACCCATGCACTCCTCTAATCACGTATACACTACACATGTACTCTTCTATGCACACTGGCATTACTCATGCACTCCTTAAAACACTCAGATAGTATTGCTGCAGTCATGTAATCAATTATGCACCCACTACCCGTGCACTCTTACAATCTCGTAATGTTGGTCACATAATTATGTAATCAGTCAGATAGTACATTTGTTCATCTGCAGTCACCAAGGCACTATACATAAATTCATACAATCACACATGCAGTACCCATCCATTACTCCATATATTACACTTAACACAATTCATACAACACTTACAAATTTGTCTATCTTTAAACCAAATAGGCGGCTTTAAAAAAAACACATTTTTTTTCTTCTTTTTTTCTTTTGTATATTTTTGTGTTTTTTCAACTCTTTTTTGAATATTTTTGGTGTTTCTTTAAAAGAACGCAAAACACAGCGAACAGTGAAAGGCTACAAAACAGTATGCAATTTTAAAGTCATTGCAAAAAATACATTTAAAAAATGAACAATGTTGGTTATCAATTGCAACCACTACAACATTCAGTGATCGCTCACCGTGGCACATGATTGCTTTGCACTTGATGCACATCTGCTGCACTCTAGCAAATTGGGGTACAATATATGGTGTTGATGACACAGACGAAGCTGATGAAGTGCTTGGTTGGCCACTGTTGTCCACTCCATATTGCTTTTCCAGGTCACAACTGTGCTGTTCTCTTGGAAGATGGAGTGGATGTATAGTCTGCAAGTGCTTCAACATTAAGGAGGTCCCACAGGAGTGCTTCTTGACAGAACCTTGTGACAATACACTCTGGCATAAGGTGCACATAACCTTTTGAGCATTCACTTTTTTTTCACCAGGTAGAAATGAGAAAAAAGCCCACACAATACTTTCATGTCTTTGCTTTTTTGGTTCTGGCAAGTCTTCTTCATCTTGAGGTGGAAGCTGCCCTGCTAGATTTAAATCAGCCATTTTTCTGATAAAGAAATTTCCCCCAAAAAAAACAAAGAAGAAGAGCAAAACAGAAGCCCTGTTACTCCTGAGATGTAGTTAAAAGAAGACAAAGATAGGGTAGGGTCCTTCAAGTTCTAGAATCAAGGCATTCTTAACCAATCAAATAATATCTTTTGAAGTCACATGGGGTTCGCACACTCGGCGCGCAACGGTATGCACCTGACGCGAATTACGAAAAATATATTTTATAAGATATCGTTTTAACAATTACAAATAAATAATATTTACAGTTATATTAAGTAATTCCTTGGTATAATATATACAATAAAGTTATATATATATATAGTTTTAGAACTTAAAGATTTGCGATGGATTCTCGAAAAATATATATAACAATAATATATCATTATTACACTTACAGATATATTCTAGTTACAGTGGACCCGATTCACAGAACTAACTTAAGACAAAATCCTAAACGTACTACTTTTGATATTCACAGAAGGGATTTAGTAGTAGTAAAGTTAGGATTTTGTCTTAAGTGTGACTTAATACAAACTTAAGACAGACTTAAGACAGACTTCAGACAGACTTAAGACCAACTGAAGACAGACTTAAGACAGACTTAAGACACTTTTTATATATAAAAAAAGAAATAAAAAACTATATTTTTTAAGCTGAAATAATTACATCATTTTTATAAGAATTAGAATACTAAGGAAATTTCTTAAGTGGCATTGCAGTTAGAAATTAACATTTAAAAAAAGTTTGACATTCACTGAAAAAAACATAGGTTTCAGGGACGTTATAGTTAGAAATTAGCATTTACAAACATTTGAAATTTACTGAAAAAAACATAGGTTTCAGGCATGTTATCGTTAGAAATTAGCATTTAAAAAACCTTCAAAATTCACTGAAACAAACCACAGGTTTCAAGGACGTTATAGTTAGTTGGACATTTCACTCGTACAAAGCCAGAGAAATGTGGCTGTTATAGTTAGTTCAGCTAACTACAACTCGCGCCTCCGCAATGCACTGCTGATTACATCACATATTACATCATTCATGATATAGTCAGTGACATCACTGATGACATCACTGACTATTCTTCCAGTAAAGAAGATAAAGCCAAACCAAAACCACAGTTGAAAAAGAAGAAGGTTGCAGGTCTAAAGATCAGACATGCTCAGAATTCCAAGGGCTCGACTACTGAATGGGGAATGGGCTCTGACGATGCTAGACAGTGTGGCAGAAGTAACAATAGCTCACCAGAACCTGTTGGAATTTCTGGTGAAGGTGTACTTGAATTATTATATCACGGTGGAAACACCTGATACTAGGGTATGTGTCCCACATAAATTATATGAAATATTGCTCCAGATGGAGGGGGACATATGTAGGACAGTTGAGGTCTCTTTTGGGAGAACCTGAAGTGTGGTTATGACATTTTGTTAGCTTAACAAGATTGGCCACCAGCATTTGTCATGAATTGCCCTAGGGGAGAAACTGTCATTTTTACCAGCATTTTATGACCATATTCCAAAACATTTAAGATATACATATGAGCGAGAGTGGGCGGTAGCCAAGGCTCCAGCATTATCCAAAAACCATGTTGGATGGGATGAGGATTCAACCAGCCATATTATTGCAGGAAAAAACACTACAACTTCACAAAGGAAGTATCCTATAAAGCAAGAAGCTAAAAACAGGTTAGGGAGAGCTTAGATCAACTTGAATATCATGGGGTGATTGAAACTTGCACCTCTCAAATGCAATACGAACAAGAATATCCTCTACCATGTGAAACAATGCCTCTGGGTCAGTATGAATACATTATTTACACTGATGGTTCTTTGTTTTCAGTATCAAAACTGGGCAATTCATGTGTTTAGTTTTAGATTAAAGACATTTAAACACTTGCACTAAGACGTTTGCAGTTCAGAATGAACAAAGTGCCACATTAATGAATAACATTGTTTGGAAAAAATACAAAGCGACAATAGATATCTCAAATGGATTTTTTCGCCAAAATATAGCGCCTGAGAGCAGATACGTGACAGCATTCGTAGTGCTAGGGTTACAGCAGCAATTTTGTCAACTCCCCCAGGGGTATAAGAACAGCCCAGGGTTGTTTTCAGCCAGAATAATTGAATTACTTCAGAACCTGGATGAAGAGGCATTGTCCTATGTAGATGATATTTATCTAACAGACGTGACCTGAAGGAACACTTGAAAAGAGTGAATACCATAATTCTGGGATTCGCCTCTGAGGGTTACAAATTCAACTTCAAAAAATCGAAGCTTGCCCACCTTAATGTCCTTTTTCTAGGATATGATCTTTCAGGAGAAGGAAAAAGCCTAGCAGCTAACTTTTTAGAAAAGTGTGCGCTGCTCTAACCTCCTAAATCGTTAAAAACAACTTACAATCAGTACTAGGATTCTTGAAATTTGCCAGAACATACATTTTGGATTACGCAGAAAGAGTAAAACATTTCAACGATTTATTAAAACCCGACTTTTCAGTTAGACAATGGACACAGGAACACACAGATACACTTTGTTCCTTGCAAGCTGACATGATAGCTTCCAAACACTTCTAGACACGTAAAAGTACGCAACCAGGTAATCCGAATAGTTGCGGGTCAATCAGGGTACACCTATCTAACATATAATGTAGGTGAAACAGTACTAATGGCATAGAAATCTCACTTGCACACAAATGCTGAGATGAGTTTCGTGTCTTCAGAAAAAAAAATTCTAACAGCAGTAGAGACTGCTGTGGTCAGAGAAAAAGCCCCTGCTCAAGGGAAACATATATTAGTCGGGGCACTAGTTCCAGCTTTAGAGGCTGCAACAAAGGCAAGTGTTCCCAACGCAAAAGCCTTACATCCAAGATGGATGCAATGGGCTAATTCTCTCACTGCAACAGAGGTAGAATATAGGTACGATCCAAATTTAAAAACAGAGCATTTCTTCAATACAAACTAGGAATATCCTCTACCCAATTAAATAAGGCCTCTGGATCAGTATGAATAAATTATTTACACTGATGGTTCTCCACAACCGGCCATAGGGAGTAAACAGCACTACAGCGCCGCATGTGCTATTGTTAAAGGACGGATGCAGGATGGAAAGTTTAATCCAAATTGCACAAAAGCCCAATATCTTGGAGACTGTACGGTGCAGCTGGCAGAATTAAAAGCACTAATAATGACACTTGTAAATAGAGATTGAGAATTCCCCACACTAATTGTGTGTGATTCCCTTTACTGTGTACAGTCATACAATGAATATCTACATCACTGGGGACAGAATGGGTTTAAAGATGCAAAAGGTAGCACAGTTAAGCATAAAACGCTTTGAGAACAGGTAGTGAAATATAAAAATGAACTACCAAGGGCTCACGTGATACACACACTGAGTCATCAATGTGATGGCGTTCACGTTGAAGGGAATTCATTGGCCGATGAGGCTGCAAAGGGGGGTTGCACATAAGGCACGGCAAATTAGATGCAAACAATGTTCCATTTGCTCAGATTCCTGGAGTGGGGGGTAGAGTAATACCAATATGGATCGAAGGTTAGGATTCATTCTAGCAGCACACAAGAGCATAGGCTCTCCACATGCAGGACTTTTTGCTATGGTTTCTCTATTGAAACAATGCTACTGGTGGTCAGGACTAAGGAGGCAGACTAAAGACTATGGGGCTCATTAAGATAGCGTGCGTAAAATCACCCCGACCGCCATGGAGGCGGAAAACAACCACCCGCCTGGACCGCGGATAACCGGCTGTCAAATTAGGATCAACCGCCCAAAAAGACCGACCGCGACGGCAGCGGGCTAACAAAAACCGTCCGACGCATGCGGTGACGTCTAAAAACCGTCCGCTGCGGTCGGAAAAGCAGCGGAAAAGCAACACCCCACCGCAAGCTTAGCAGAGACACCGCACAGGAAATTAGGATTTCCTCGATGGTCCCGCGGTACGAACCGCTGTTTTCGACCGCCGCGGTCACACACTGCAGTGAATGGGAGAGACAGCGGAAGAGCTGCAGCATTGCCACCGCCGTGGATGGTACATCAAAAACATGGCGGACAAAGCAAAAACACCACAGCGATGCCTAACAGTGCAGCAGCATGTGTCAGCCATTGTACTGTTCACCATCAACTACCAGGTAGGTAGCCATCTTGTATTGGAGGACTGTTTGGGGGTGGGAGGACTGTGTTACTACTCCCAGCATGCCCCCTGTCACACACCCCAGCAGCATGGAGGCCCCCCAACCCAGGAGCATGTGTCAGCCATTGCACTGTTTAACAAACAGACTCACAGGTAGGTAGCCATCTTGTAATGGAGGACTGTTTGGGGGTGGGAGGCCTGTATTACTACTCCCAGCATGCCCCCCGTCCCACACCCCAGCAGCATTGAGGCCCCCCAACCCAGGAGCATGTGTCAGCCATTGCACTGTTCACCATCACCTACCAGGTAGCTAGCCATCTTGTAATGGAAGGCTGTTTGGGGTGGGAGGCCTGTATCACTACTCCCAGCATGCCCCCTGTCACACACTCCAGCAGCATGGAGGCCCCCCAAACCAGGAGCATGTGTCAGCCATTGCACTGTTCACCATCACCAGCCAGGTAGCTAGCCATCTTGTAATGGAGGATTGTTTGGGGGTGGGAGGCCTGTATCACTACTCCTATCATGCCCCCTGTCACACAGCCCAGCAGCATGGAGCCCCCCCAACCAGGAGCATGTGTCAGCCATTGCACTGTTCACCATCACCAACCAGATAGCTAGCCATCTTGTAATGGAGGATTGTTTGGGGGTGGGAGGCCTGTATCACTACTCCCAGCATACCCCCTGTCACACACTCCAGCAGCATGGAGGCCCCCCCAACCCAGGAGCATATGTCAGCCATTGCACTGTTCACCCTCACCTAACAGGTAGGTAGATATCCTCACAGCTGTAGCTGTTTATGTCTGGGAGACCTGCAACACTACACAGGGCACCAATTGTATGCGATGTATTGACACAGGACATGTATGAGTTCATGATGTTGGCATGCACCATGTAATAACAGCCAGTATTGCCTGTAGCAAGAATACAAAAGTCTTCTCAATTGTGTAGTGTACAGACAGCAGATGACATGCAGCTAACACAATCCCTGCACATCGTCCAACACTGACCATTTTCCATATAATCCACAGGTGATGAAGATCTTGCTGCTGCGGACAACATCAACCAGCAGAGACAGTCTCCACCCCCGGTACATGGACTCTCGGATGTAGACTCCCAGGACAGTTTGGATAATGAGCTCCAGGCTGGCCTATCTGGTGTGCCAAGGCCCAACCGGGCCCAGGACCCCATCCTCCCCACCACCACGTCTGCTGCAACAACATCTGCACAGCAGACCCTTGCAGTCATGGCCTGTGCCTCCACCGCTGCCACCTCGGACACTACCACCACCAGCACCCTCCCAGTCCAAGGGGATGAGCAGGACACACCACCAACTGTGGAGGGCAGGGACAGTGTGCGAGGACCCACCGTGGGGAGGCAACAGGTCCATGGAGCAGAGCAGGTGGGAGGGCCAGGGCCCCCGTCAGACATCAAGAGGTTGGCACACCGTCCCTGGACCACTTCACCCGAGTCATCGGTGCATATGAACAGGTCCAGGGACAAAGTGGCCGGTCGGACGAACTATTAAGTGAGCTCATACTGTTGATGAGGTCCATCGACAGACGTATGGGTCAAATGGTGGACCTCATGGCCCAGCAAGTGGCGTTGCAGAGGGACAGGCCTGTGTCCCAAAAAACACCTCTGCCCCCTCCTGTTGTGCCGCAGGATGTCAGTGCACCATCCTCCCCTGCGCCAACAGAGAGGGGCAAGTCCCCTGACGCTGCTGGCCAGTCAGCAGACCCCCCACTGCCAATAATATCAAGGGGGTGTCCAAAGAAGAGCCTGGGAGTCTCCGGAGGTAAAGCACCTGCCAAACGCCAGTCACGGAGCCAGTCCTGATGGCAACCCTCTTCCCCACTGCATTGACTGTTTGGACTGTCTTTCCCCACATTTCCTTGGCAATGGCACTTGTCTGTTGGACTGGGTCACCACATCATGTGGTGCCTACTCTTGCATCTCATCGACCATGACTGTCAACTCACTGCTCATTACCCACCTTCATGTAAATATTCACGCACAAATCACATGTCAACTTTCCAAATAAAATACCTGATGCACCAGATTTTGTGCAGTATTGTCTTTAGTGCAATATTTACAGTGTTGACAATGTCCATGATGTGTCCAAAATATGTACAGTATGTAGTGCTGGAATATTTTGAAGCACCTAGGGAGACACAACAGAACAACAGTCACTGGTGTCATTGTGGCAGCACAGACAGAACACTACACAAACCATACACAAGAGACTTCTGGCATACCATACAATGGGCTTCAGGTGTGAGCAAATAGAGTTCAGCATACGTCTCCAATGTCACATGTACGACACACAGGTGACCGAACGTGTGCCTGTCTCTACCATCCGCAGATAGCCCTGCACAACAACTACCAACACAACAGATAATGTACAAGTTGAACATCTGTACACACCTTCTAGTGAAGTAGCGGTTGATGAGCTGTTGACGAATGTCAACTCCTTCCTCCTCTCCACTGTCCTCATCACTGAACTCAGGACCTTGGGCAGGTGCGGGCCTTGGTCCCTTTCCATCATCCAGGAGCAGGGGAATCCTCTTGTGAATGGCCAAATTGTGCAGCATACAGCATGCCACAACGATCTTGCAGACCTTCCCAGGTAAGTATGCCAGTGCTCCTCAAGTCCGGTCAAGGCAGCGGAATATTGACTTGAGTAGCCCAAAAGTCTGTTCAATGACACATCGGGTCCTGCCATGTGCCTCATTGTACCTGACGTCAGCCGGGTCCTGGGATTTTGCACTGGACTCAGCAGCCAGGGTCGACTGGGATATGCTGAGTCACCTAAGAAATAAGAACACACATTGCAATGTCGCACAGCCTGAGTGCAGCAGGTCACAAACACACCTCACGCAATATCCCAGGTCATACTTACCCACAATGCAAGCACAATCGGGATGCAGGTTAGCCATCATACAGGGCACCATGCTGTTCCTCATGACGTAGGAATCATGGGCAGAGCCGGGGAATTTTGCACCCACCTGCGAAATTGTCATGTCCGCAAGGCCCACCACCTTCACATTTATAGAATTATATTGTTTTCGATTCCTAAAAATATGTTCATTGGCCTGTGGCGCCACCAGACCTACATGGGTGCAATCGATGGCACCTACTACATGTGGTATGTGCCCAAGGGCATAGGAGTCCCCCTTCACTCCTGGCAATTCAGCTCCCCTGGGGAAATGTATGTATTGATTTTTATATAACATCATGGCTGCAAGAACATCCCTCAGCACCATGCTGAACATGGGCTGCGACATCCTTGCACCGGTGGCCACGGTCTCCTAGAAGGAAGCAGTAGCAAAAAAGTGGAGGGCTGCTATCACCTTGTATGTGGGTGTGAAGGCAGTTGGGTAGTGGCGACGAGGCTGCAGGTGGGGCTCCAACTGGTCACAAAGGGTCTTGAGGCTCGCACGGTCGAGGCGGAACTTCCGGATTATCGCAACATCCTCCGTGTCCCCCAGCACTGTCAGGTGGTGTATGAGATTTGGCCTCCTCCTAGGTGTGATGTACATGGATACATGTCAATGACAACCATCAAGAAGTTGACCCAGAACATACCGTGGATCATGTTACGCAAATCATTATAAATTCCATGTGAGATGCGTGACACACAAGGTTACATGTGTATAAATTCATGACACACCAATCCATTTACCTAAAACATGTCCGACAGACATAACAATATATCAATGTAAAAAGCACAGTTCGTGTACTGGACATTCAACATGTGCATGACTCATCCAGTAACATCCACAAAAGTGTGTGAGATGACCATGAATGCCTCACACACATCTGCTTTACCTGTCACACCTCAATGCATAATGTGAAGCTGGCGCACATCAAGAGCTCAATGATCAAAGTCGATGTTAAACTTGTGTTCAGGGGCTTATATGGCAGCACAAGTATGGAAGGACAACATACAGTGAGACATGTCTTGATAAGGTCAGCACAGACACACAGCACAGTGCTTGGTTACACATAATTGAGACAAGCTTAACACTGTCAGCCATCAAAAACCATCAAATGCATCAGTGACAAGGCAGGAACACAGAGCAATGTGCGTCACACATACCATGCAACCACCTGTTCCTGATACCAAGAGATGCAATTGTGTGCACAATAATGTGCCATTAAACCTGTAGCTGCTGGGTACTGATGCTGAGTTCGCGGTTCAAATTCACATTGCATGTGATCTAATTTGCGGAAGCTGCCGCCTGTCCACTGCGGTGTGAGGCCAGCACCACCCCGTCCACAAGTGCAGTAGCTATTGGCATGGCTTGCTGGCGGTGGGCAGGCTGCGCCACACATAAGGCGGTTGCTACCGCCATATGTGTGGCGCAGCCTGCCCACCGCCAGCAAGCCATGCCAATAGCTACAGCACTTGTAGATGGGGGTGGTGCTGGCCTCACACCGCCGTGGACAGGCGGTAGCAACCGCAATATGTGTGGTGCAGCCAGCCCACCTACAGCAAGCCATGCCAATAGGTACTGCACTTGTGGACGGGGGTGGTGCTGGCCTCACACCGCCTTGGACAGGCGGTAGCTGGACACCAGCACCACCCTGTCCACAAGTGCAGTAGATATTGGCATTGCTTGCTGGCGGTGGGCAGGCTGCGCCATACATATGGCGGTTGCTACCGCCTGTCCACGGCGTTGCATCACTGCCATTGGGCATAGCCTACAGCCAATGGGAGCGATGATTGCGGTGGTATGATGCAGGTTTGAAAATAGCGGAAGGCGTGCTCTGCCACCGCGGAGCCGGGCATTGGATGGGTTTGAAAGATGCACCATTGTGGTAGCGCACCCCAGGCCCCTGCGGTGCATCACCGCCATGGGGCATAGCCTACAGCCAATAGGAGCGACGATTGCGGTGGCATGATGCAGGTTTAAAAATAGTGGAAGGCGTACTCCGCCACCGCGGAGCCGGGCATTGGATGAGTTTGAAGGATGCACCATTGCGGTAGCGCACCCCGGGCCCCTGTGGTGCATCACCGCCATGGGGCATAGCCTAGAGCCAATGGGAGCGACGATTGCCGTGGCATGATGCAGGTTTGAAAATAGTGGAAGGCGTGCTCCGCCACCGTGGAGCTGGTCATTGGATGTGTTTGAATGAGGCAGACCTGTACAACCAATAATTGTAGCTTTGCATCTTACAAACGAGCCCATGGGGCTATAAATCTGTGGGAGTGAGCCTAACATTTGCACTGCTCACAGAGCCTGCTGCCGGGGACCCTCTCCTGCTGCTGCCTGGGACTCTCTCCTGCTGCTCCCTGGGACCCTCTCCTGCTGCTGCATGGGACCCTCTCCTGCTGCTGCCTGAAGTGCCTGCTGCCTGTGACTCTCTCCTGCTGCTGCCTGGGACTCTCTCCTGGTGTTGCCTGGGACCCTCTCCTGCTGCTGCCTGGGATCCTCTCCTGCTGCTGCTTGAAGTGCCTGCTGCCTGGGACTCTCTCCTGCTGCTGCCTGGAACTCCCTCCTGCTGCTGCCTGGGACCCTATCCTGCTGCTGCCTGGGACCCTCTCCTGCTGGTGCCTGAAGTGCCTGCTGCCTGGGACTCTCTCCTGCTGCTGCCTGGGACTCTCTCCTGCTGCTGCCTGGGACCCTTTCCTGCTGCTGCCTGGGACCCTCTCCTGCTGCTGCCTGGGACGCTCTCCTCATGCTGCCTGAAGTGCCTGCCACCTGGGACTCATCAACATTCACTTCAACCCCAGGGGTCACTTGTCCACAGGGATGGCAAGAACAGAGAAGATCCGTGCCAGCCCATTCACAAGCGAAGAGCTGGAGGTGCTAGTGGATGAGGTGCTGGCACAGTACCCGAGGCTGTATGGGGGTAAGTATCATTGAGTTTGCTGTTGGGCAGGGGGGGTCATACATGCATGGTCCTGGTGATGGGTGTGACACACAGAGGGCTTTCATTGCAGTCATCCTGCATGTGTGTGTGTTTGGCATGTAGCCTGTACGCCCTCATGTTTGCATGTGGTGATGACTGTTTGGCACATGCAGAGTGCCCTTGTGCGGTGTCCCCCCGTTTGGGTATTTGTGGGATTCCAATAGGTCCAGACTCTGCATGTTGCTACTGTATAACAGATGTGTGAACATGACACAGTGCAACTGGTAACTTATCCCTACTTTTCTCCCATACCTGCAGCTCAAGGTACACCAGCGTAAGGCCGTGTGGAGGGCCATTGCTGCCAAGGTACAGGCCCTTGGGGTATCGAACCGACATCGCACCCACTGCCACAAGAGGTGGGACGACATCAGCCGGCTGGCAAAAAACGTGGCCGAAATGACCTTGGGGCTGCTACCATGCACTGGGCGTCTGGCAGGGCGAAACTTAACACCACTGATGTACCGCATATTGGCAATGACTAATCCAAATTTGGATGTACGTCTGAAGGAGCATAGGCAGCAAGGCATGGGTGAGTTTTGGGTGAGGGTGACTTTGCCTGGGAGCCAATGCATGTGTACAGAGCTAGTTGCAGGGGTGAGCCATTTAATGGTGGCAGTCTGGTGCAGTGATGTGTCATGTGAGTGGCTGCAGGGATGTGTGCTAGTGTCAGGCATTGTGCCTAACAGCTCATGAAAAGGTTGATCATCCATGCTGTGCTTAATTATAGCCAGGTGTGTTGGGATACACATGGCCATTCTGCATTGTGATGGTGCTGGAAATGTATTAGGGGTGAACAGAAGGGTCCAGTATCTGAGTGTGAACTAATGTATTCCTACTTTACATGCACCATGATTGATGAGGGTCACACGTCTGACTACAAGGTGCCCCTGAGTAGCACATGTTGATTAGTATGGCCTACTTGGCATTGTGGACTGTCATGTCCTAATAGGTGTGTGTCTCCTCCCATCCGGTTCCATGGAGGCATCTCAATGGCACGGAGTTTTGGTGCATAATACTTGTGGTCATGTGAAGTTGTGTGTGGTACACTTCCGGCAAGGTGTTGTGCTGTGTGGCCTGAACATGGCTCAGTCATGGCAGGTAGTCGGTGTTGCAGGCACTATTGTAGTGTATGTAGTGTGTTGCTGAAATGTTTATGCAGGGTGTGGTCGTCAGCATGTTGATTTGTGCATCCCCTGTATGCATGGTTTAATTAGCTTGGTCCTGATGATGTCACTTATACAACCCTGCATCTGTCTCACATGCAGATTTGCCAGTGTGCACGGAGGAACCGGAGCTGGAAACCGGTGGAGGGGAGAGTAGCACTACAGCTGCACCGGAGGCCAGTGACACAGAGCTCACCAGCGCAACTGAAGGTGACAGGAGTATGCAGGAGGAATCCGTGGCAGAGACACAGAGTACTACATCATCTGATGCGAGTGGTGATGCATCCATGTTGTCAGGCACAGGGGATGGGGAGTCTGCTACATCATCTGCCATTCAATGGCCAGTACCCAGCCTCCCATCCACTTCCTCTGGTGCTGCCCGTGTCCGTAAGAGGGGACGTGTTACATTCACACCTGGCACCGCTGAGCCTGCACCTGTCCCCCCTGCTGCCCTCAACACTGAGTGCGTAGAGGTCCTGTGCCAGCTTTGTGTGGGCCAGACCGCCCTGCTCAATGCCTTCAGCGACCATGACAAAAAATTGGGTCAGGTGGTTGCCTACATGGAGGGCATACACTCTGACGTGGGTGGGCTCCACCGTACAGTCCAGGGTTTGTCAGCCGCAGTGACGTCTGCCCTTCAACAGGCACATCCTCACATTCCTGTTCAGGTGCATTTGTTCACCCCCCTAGTCTTTGGCCACATCAGAGGACATTGACCATGGTTCACATACATCATAGAGGCGATACAGCACAAGGAGCACAAAGCAGACGCAAGCCAAGCGGTCCAGCCCACAGACACCATCCCCCCTGAAGAACAGAGCCAGCACAGAATGCATAGACAAGAGCCCTTCAGGGAAGAGCAAGGCAGAAAAAGCAATGAGGCAGACAACAGCCTCACAAACCTCAGAAACATCTCCAGCAAAGGACTCTCCTGTCCATAAAACTTCATGTAGAGCTAGGCATGCAGTGTCTGTGTCCACTGAGGGGGTGTTGCATAGCAAGGGTACACCTAGGAAGGGCACAGGCCCAGTTACCCCACCACATCAACTCCAATTCAAAGCCCAGTGAAGCAGGAGGAGGAGGGCACTGTAGTTGCCACCCCAGTCAAAGAGGCAAATGGAGGCACTGTAGGTGCCACCCCAGGCAAATAGGCAAAGGGGGGCACTGTAGGTGCCACCCCAGGCAAAGAGGCAAAGGGGGGCACTGTAGGTGCCACACCAGGCAAAGCGGCAAAGGAGGGCTCTGTAAGTGGGACACCAGGCAGACAAGCAAAGGAGGGCACTGTAAGTGGGACACCTGGCAAGCAGGGTAAGGTGGTCCAGAGGCGGAGCCAGACAAAGCATCTTGCAGGATCCAGCACATCACCAGAGGGAGTGCCAGTGTCTGAACCAGATGCGGGCCAGTCAGCATGTTCCCAAAAAGTGGAAGGACACCCCTCCAACCTCTCCCACCAACACTGTGCCCCAGGTCTGCATGACTCCACCTCCACATGCTACTATGCCACCTGGTCCAAACAGCCCTCCAGCTTGCCAGACGACTGATAGCCCTACATCACCTGTTTCTCTGTCTCCCTAGTCAGGTGTTCCTGCTGAGCCCAAAACACAGCACGCTCCAAGTCAACCTGATAGCCAGATGTGAGTGTAAGTCCCCCTCAAACACCTGTCTCTCATTGAGGTGTGCTAGTCCTGACCATCGTTGTGTTGCTGGCCATGACAGGGTACAGTCATACACACTCACTGTGCAGCTTCTCATGTCCTGACTCTGCACTTGTCCCTGGCCACTGACCCTGTTGCTCTGCTGTGTTATACTCTCACCTGTGCTATGCCCACTGGCCCTGTTGCTCTGCTGTGTTGTACTCTCACCTGTGCCATGCCCAATGGCCCTGTTGCTCTGCTGTGTTGTACTCTCATCTGTGCCATGCCCACTGGCCCTGTTTCTCTGCTGTGTTGGAGTCTCACATGTGCCATGGACACTGACCCTGTTACTCTGCTGTGTTGGAGTCTCACCTGTGCCATGCCCACTGGCCCTGTTGCTCTGCTGTGTTGTACTCTCACCTGTGCCATGGACACTGACCCTGTTGCTCTGCTGTGTTGGAGTCACACCTGTGTCATGCCCACTGGCTCTGTTGCTCTGCTGTGTTGTACTCTCACCTGTGCCATGGACACTGACCCTGTTGCTCTGCTGTGTTGGAGTCTCACCTGTGCCATGCCCACTGGCCTTGTTGCTCTGCTGTGTTGTACTCTAACCTATGCCATGGACACTGACCCTGTTGCTCTGCTGTGTTGGAGTCTCACCTGTGCCATGCCCACTGGCCCTGTTGCTCTGCTGTGTTGTACTCTCACCTGTGCCATGCCCACTGGCCCTGTTGCTCTGCTGGGTTGGAGTCTCACCTGTGCCATGGACCCTGGCCCTGTTGCTCTGCTGTGTTGGAGTCTCACCTGTGCCTTGGACACTGACCCTGTTGCTCTGCTGTGTTGTACTCTCGCCTGTAGTCACAACAACGGGACACTGTAGAAGTGCCCCAAACCGTGGCACAGTTGCTGCTGCTTCTGCAGACATCATTATTCATTTTCATCCATTCGAATCTTAAGTAATCCATTTTTTTACTTTTTAATTCGTTTTTAATCCGTTTTAAACCACATGCAAGAAAATGCCAATTTTCAAATGTTTCTCATATTCAAGATGGGCCATCCGAGCCTCTTCAATCAAGAATACGTACTAGAGCGTGTTTCATCATAAGCAGTTTATTCAATAACCCAATGCATTTCGGGCCTCCACGGGCCCTTCGTCAGGGGTAACTGCAAGATCAATTAAACAAGCATTAATATACAATGCACTGTTATATTTTCAAAGTTACATAATTATCAAATCTACCTTGATAAAAGCAACTGTGGTACATTTATATGGCGCGCTGCGCACTGACTAGAGGCCTGTATGTATTTTCACTCGCTAATAAATCAATTAGGTTCTGGTATATATTTATTTATATTCCTGTGCAGTCTCCATGTCACTTATACACTCACATGGTTCTCATTACGTAGGCTCACCCCTCCCATCAAGCAGATTAACTCTATTATGTTCGTGAGTCGAACATCCCTCCCCTCAATGTTCCCGATTACTAGCAGAAACGTGCTGCCAGTCCTCTCCCTTCGCGTATCAATACATGCCCCACAAGTACCAGTTAACTATTCAATCTGTGTTATAATGGGCAAACCTGCCTACTCAAGCAATCCATGCCTCTGGTGTGATTTATCGCAGCGTAGTTAACTGAACGTCTAAAGCTCACAACTTTCTAATTATTCACTCTACTTCACACGTACCTGCTAATAATCTCCATCTTCCTTTCTTAACCTCAACAACAGAGTCCTTCAACATCTTCAACACCTGACTCTTAAATGCACTTTCTGCCCCTCCTCCCAGGTCAACCCTCCCATCAGCACAATGTAATCAACACCTTGGAAGGTACTATCCAACCGGAGTGCCTCCAATACTTCAACTCCCATACTGCATCCCAACGGTTAATAACATCACCTGAAATCCGATCCCACTATGTGAATATACAAATGTACAGTGCGTCTTTAATTAGTTCATAACCTCAGGCACTTTCCCAAATGCCTGAGTCATCCTATGTTTGATGATTCAATGCATGATACTTTCTGACGTTACGGAAAATAAACTAGCTGCGTGAAATGTGTTGTTCCGCCTTGCGCGTGGCTGGTAACATCCTTTCTTAAAGTTTCTGGTATTCAACGTTTAGCGTGGGTGCTAACACGGTGGAGCCAGTCAATTGAAACAACATAGGGGTTTGGGTTGCACACCATTATAACATCAAATTTCTCCAGTTTGTCCTGTACTTTACAAAGCGTGCCATTGGTGACGTGCCCAGCTCCGGTGGCACGTTATACTTGAAGTCACAACAACGGGACACTGTAGAAGTGCCCCAAACCGTGGCACAGTTGCTGCTGCTTCTGCAGACATCATTATTCATTTTCATCCATTCGAATATTAAGTAATCCATTTTTTAACTTTTCAATTCGTTTTTAATCCGTTTTAAACCACATGCAAGGAAATGCCAATTTTCAAATGTTTCTCATATTCAAGATGGGCCATCCGACCCTCTTCAATCAAGAATACGTACTAGAGCGTGTTTCATCATCAGCAGTTTATTCAATAACCCAATGCATTTTGGGCCTCCACGGGCCCTTCGTCAGGGGTAACTGCAAGATCAATTAAACAAGCATTAATATACAATGCACTGTTATATTTTCAAAGTTACATAATTATAAAATCTACCTTGATAAAAGCAACTGTGATACATTTATATGGCGCGCTGCGCACTGACTAGAGGCCTGTATGTATTTTCACTCGCTAATAAATCAATTAGGTTCTGGTATATATTTATTTATATTCCTGTGCAGTCTCCATGTCACTTATACACTCACATGGTTCTAATCATGTAGGCTCACCCCTCCCATCAAGCAGATTAACTCTATTCTGTTTGTGAGTTGAACATCCCTCCCCTCAATGTTCCCGATTACTAGCAGAAACGTGCTGCCAGTCCTCTCCCTTCACGTATCAATACATGCCCCACAAGTACCAGTTAACTATTCAATCTGTGTTATAATGCGTATGGACATCCTGTGTTGGCCCGTAGTCCTGGTCCCATGGCATACATGTGATGTGTGCTCTTGGGTAGTGAGGAGGTGTGCAGTGTGAAGGGTGTGTTTTTGTATTTGTTGTGTATGTGTGTGTGCCCCTGGATTGTGATAGACACACATGTGTCAGCCAGGAGTTGTGTGCCTGTGTTTTTGATTGTCCTGCCCTGTGTAAATGATTTGATGCTTTTGTGTGAGTTGTCTGTTGTGCATTGTGCAGTGTGTTGGTGTGTCCATGCAGTTCTGTGTGACTCCTCGTTGTTGTATTTGTCCCTTATGTGTGTGCAAAGTGTGTTACTTGCACATCAGTGTTGTGGTTGTTTGCTCATCAATGTGTGTTGTGTATGTTTGTGTGGACTGTGTGACCCTGCTGGCCATCACTGGCATTGTCTGTGGCTTTATCTAGCACTGCAGGCACATGGTGCCTTTTCTCTTCCTGTAAGGCAGAGTGTATGGTGTGATGCCACCCCTATGTGTGCCACTTGTGCGTCGACATTGTGGGTCCGCATTCACTCTGTTTGTGTGTTGGACACACCTCACATGTCTGATACTGACATGCAAATCAGTGAATTTTGATGTCAGCTGCCCCCTTTCTTTCCATGTCTATGTGCCTCCCCATCTCTTCATTTGTGATAATGTACCTTGTGGTGGATTTTTTGGGCAAAGTGTGCTGTTCCACTCTGGACATGGCTCCATTGTTTTATGTGTGATGTTCTTGTGGTATTCATCAGTGTTGCTTGCCCTTTTGCATTTGGGTTGTGTGTGCTGCCCGGTGCTCTGGTATTGCTGGGTCCGCTGTTGTATTCCAGAGTGGTGCATTTCTGTTGTTGTTGTGTTGGGTGTCTCTGTGTTGGCTGTGGTGTAGCTTCACTTCCTGGGTGTGCTGTTGTTTTTTTGCTGTGCTGCTTTGTGGTGTGTGTTGTGGTTGTGCCAGTCATGTCTGTGTGTATCTGTTGTGCTTGTTGTGCACACACTGCCTGTTGTGCATACAGTGTTGTGTGACTCTGTGCTTGGCATTGGCTGATGTGCATCCCCTGATGTCCTGTGGTGTTTGTGTATAGTTTTGTGCAGGCATCTGTTCAGGCTACCCTGTGTGTGTGTTCTGTTTGTGGTTACACCCTGGTTGTGTGTATGTGCTAGGAAGTATTGTCAGCCTTGAGTGTGTGTGGCACTTGTGTAGTGTGTTCTTTGTCAGCTACTCCTGCAGTGGCAGTCTCCCTGGTCGTCTGTTGTGTGGTGCATGGTGTGTATTGTGCTTGCTTGTACCTGTGCTTGTTGCTGTGCATGGGGGTGTACAGGATGTGCACCTGGCCTGTGACTTCATGGTCTGTGTTGATGTGTGGTTGGGGGTGGTGTGTCCCTGTGGTGTTAGTGCCCTTCCCATGCCTTGGACTAGCCCAGCCTTCTGCATTGTGCGCATGTGTCGACCGCGGCGGTGACGTGACCGGGAGCAGGACGTTGCTGCTAGTTCGCGGTCGATGTGTGTCCCGGATGCAGAGGGGTTATTTGTTGGCAGGTGGGTATTATAGGGGTGCCCTTGTAGATGTGTTGTGACCCCAGCAGTGTGTCGGTGGTAGACTTGGACCCGGTGTCGGGCCATGTGTTATGTGTTGTATAGGTGTATTTGCGTACCTGCGGCGTCGTACGCGGCGGCCCTGTTGATGGTAGTGCAGTAGCAGGTGCATGACCGGATGCATGTGGAGGGCTGGGTCCATGGTGTTCATGGCTGGGTCTCAGCTATAGTCATTCCGAACGACGGTGAGTCTCGATTGGCTCACACCGCAGTGGTGGCGGGCGCACTTTGATGGCGGTGCACGTCACTCCGTGGTGGACGGGAGATGACCTATCTTTTGCTATAATAATGTGGCGGACGTGAGTTCCGCAGCTCGCGGTCGGAAAAGGCGTTTTTCCGCCCTGCCAGCACTGCCGTGGTGCCACCGCCCGACATCCTAATGGACCCCTATGTCTTGAAATGTGACATCTGTTAGCAGATGAAAGGATCCACCATGACACGTCCAGTGCAGACACCAATACTAATATCAGACAACCAAATGCTTGTGTTTATTTGGACCACTGCGGCCCCTTACAATCTGATGGGGCTTATACGTATATTAAGGTTGCAGTGGATTCCTGCTCTATGTTCCTATGGGTGTGGCCCCAGCGTTCGGCTGACACTGGAACTGTTATAAAAGATTTGCGAGTCTTTATAGGGACATACGCAATCAGCACACTTCATTCTGACTGTGGCCCAGGATTTAGCTCTAGGGCTTACAAGGAAGGTATGGGAAGTCTGGGTGTAGCATTGCAGTACTCCTCTCTGTACCATCCAGAGGGAAATTCGGTTGTGGAGAGGAAAAACTGGGACTTAAAGCAATCTTTAACAGATAGACTATGAGGCTTGGGTGGCAATTGGGCAAAGGAGTACAAAGGGCATTAAATAATCAGCCAAGATGCTCTCTAGGGGGGTCAGTCCTTATGAGGTCCTATGTGGGACGAGAATGTGGGTACCTGATCTTGATTGTAAAGGCATAGTGGCGGATAAAAAACCTTTTGCCATCCATAAAAGTTTGGCTGTTTTACAGGACCTGAATGAAACCAGGGCACAACAAAGTAATGCCAATACAAAGAAGAGCGCCACTAGGGAAGTAAAAAGTGTCACTGCAAGACCTGTCTGGATCCCTAAAGTTGGGGATCTGGTCAGAGAAAAAATAGTGGATAAAAAAGAATTTGGGTCATCATACAGAAAGGCTGTTCCTGTCCTGGAAGTTGAAGGAACAAGAACAGTACTTCTGCCACCTCTTACTGGTAAAAAGGAGAAAATATTTGCGTCAATTGACCTAGTCAAATCACACTACATGGCCGAAACTGAGTAGTAGGCCATGTGGACTCTGAAGTAACAGACACCCTCCTCTCACAACTACAAAAGTAGTTCAAACAGAAAGACTCATCAGGTTTGAAGGATCACCTATACATAATGAATGACTAATCAACAATGCAATGGAAATCGTTCCTCTTAAAACTGAAGTTCAAAATGAGAACTTAACTGAAAGACAAATCTCAATTCGACCAAACACGGATATCTACATCAACATGCCCCAGCTAGAGCAAGCTACAGTTTCCACAAAACCTGCGGAACTACAGAAAATTGATCGAACTGCTTCTGGCTATTTCATTGACTTTGACACCTTGTCATTGGATCCAAGCGAACCTGAAACAACGCCAGCCCAAAAAACTAATCTACAGCGATTTAAAGACTTTCTGAACTTTCTAAAAATGACTTATCTGGTATCACCTTGGGTATCTACAGGAATACTTTTCTTTCCTTTCTGGATAGGCCTTGTAATTGTTTTAAGTATGTTTATTAATGGAACTTATCTTCGAGAAAGCTCTGTGGCACCAAAAGTGAATGTGATCATGAAACAACACCTATCATCACATTGTGAAAGAAGAGACCTGTCATCAGTGAACATTACAGTGTTTCTTATAACTGATGGTATAGTATGGAACAAGGTTGATTCTGATATATTTGGCCAGACTGAAATTTTTAAAATAACACATTTATTTAAAATATCATTGAGCGATATCATTACCTCAAGTACATTTTCCGATGATTGGGATTATGAAACTGTAAATAATATGCTGTCTGTTCTAGAGAAATCTGCTGCTTTTTATAATAATTAAATGTTAGAAGACACATCAGACTTTTAGAAAATGTATTGCTATCAACATTATGGTCATCATCTTTTCCATACATCTGATAACCCTAGGAATGTTTTCAAATATCACCAAAGGGAACATTGCCCAACACTGCCAAAAAGCAGTTAAAACATTTCCATATTTTCAGGGTTTAACACGTCAGACCCAGCCTCATATTCCTATAGGGTTGCACCTACACTGGCACAGAAAAATATGTTGACAAACACCAAACAAATCTATTCTGCTTCTTTCATTGCCCAGTTGTCTGAACAAGGGTTCGACCTACGGCAAGACACTATAGACTTAAAATCCGTCTGGGGTACAAGATACTGGCAGGTCCAGGGAACAGAGGCACTATTTAGAGCATGTCGTATTCCTCAACAAAAGATGTTCTTGAATGAAACAGTGCAACAAACAACTCATCTTGGGTTAGCCAGGAATAAATATCTGAATACACCTCGGGTGCCTGTGCCATCACACACTGAGGATAATATGAAATCACAAAAAGTGGTTACAGTAGATGACATCTTGCAAAACAATAGATCAGACCCCTATTGGAAGGAATTATTGGTTTGGCCCACAGACACCAATAACTGTTAAGAAAGATTCTTGTAAAAAACTAAAGGATTTAGTATTAATAGGCCAGAACTAAGATATGTGCAAAGACAACACTCAGGGGTAGTGACATCGTATAGTGTTGGGAAGATATGCTTCGATTGGCTACAAACCTCAACACTCGCACAGGTGAAACACCACTTATCCTTACTCACAGGGGATGTGGACCGGCAAGATTTCTTATTAGGTCCTAGGAAACCACATCAAAAACGTTTCTTAAATGCTGTCTAGAATGAAATATGGACAATCTCTCAAAAAGAGGCAGCAGAAAGATTACGAGATATAGATCATCTAAATCTAGAGAAAGCTCTATCAGTGGTCAATAATGGGTTAACAACCTTAACATCCAGGATATATTCACTGGGCAACATTTTATCTTCTGCTATCGATGTATCAGAACAAGACTTGTCTATACTACAACACGGGCAATCGCAATTGCGTTCTATTATGTTGTTAAGCTGGACGCTGCAATCTTTGCGCGCAGGCTATGTGCCATGGCGTTTCATGAACAGCACATCTCTGTTTTCCTCATACAATCTGACATAAAAACAGATAGAAATGGCAAAGAGGGGAGCCAAGTATAAAATACTGTGTGTTGAAAAACTAGACAGATTAAAATTCACAGTGGCAGAATCATAGTCCACAGAAGGGTTAATCCATGGCCACATACCTCTTCCAGTGACAACTTTTCAATTCCATTATTGCCTAGAACAAATGAAGGCAGGCAGATATGAAAAAATGGGAAAGGAATTTATCAAGGAATCTTGGAAATTACTGTACAAATTTCGATGCCGGAGTAGAGAAAAAATGTATTTCATAGCGGCACTAACTGTGAGTATACCTTAAGTGGATCACTTATATGCCAGGATATAATGCTTCATGGGCCTGTAATGGATCAGTACAAAATGTGTCCTGTCACCTACAGGGTGCCCCAGCTGCCATGATAACTCATGTATTCAAACTTCTTTCGAATGGGAGTTACTTGATGCTGAACGATCAAGGTTGCTGTGGGATGCTTCCGGGCATCGCATATCTGGTAACTGTAAGTTCCAGGGTTACTTGCTATATGCAAGTATTGTATTCCCCAACACATACAGTCAGGGAGGCACCTCTATGGCCTTCAATAAATATTTCACTAATAAGGTTTGATACTTTGAGCACATTGAAAGCAATGCTTACTCAGAAATCTGTGCCCTTAACCTCCGCTCGAGAGACTTTTGATCTCCAAGTAGCAAGCTCTTCAGCAGAGATACAGGCCCTTATATGTACAAACTGCCCCTTACATTTCACAGAAATGGTAACTCGTATCTTTAACATGTCTCATACGACAGGCATTGTCCACCTATCTAAGAACGTAGGTCCTGGACTGTTAAGCACCTTTCAGATGGTCCTTGGAAATGTTGCAAACTTTATGCACTCCGTATTGGGAAGCATTTTTGGAGGACTGCCACTGTTCCTGTTTCTAATAGCAGATATCTAGATTGACATAATTTTTGCTATGCAATGGACGTCTCAGTCACTAAGGAGATGGAAACAGTACTGCTGGAGAGAAAATACCATGATCACATGGTACAACTCGGCACACCTCACCTAAAGGGACTAAGTGGTTCTTGGTTCTTGTCCTTTAGACCAGTCTGGATGGACTGCACCTTACCTGTCCTCCGGTGCCTTATTGGGGAGAAGAATGTATGTTGGATCTCTGTCTGACGCTTTTATCATATGTGCGACCAGACATTGACGCTTCACTGGACCCAATAATGGCCCATATTTTGCAGTGTCTCCAGCATATTCCCATAATGATGTTGGCATTCTTAGAGTCACCGCAGGTAACATCAGCACCTGTTAGTACAGACACCGGCTCCTCCTCTGACACCCTTGGATGGCGCATAGGCTGCACAGGCTGCCCCAGCACTGGCTGTGGAAAGTATGGAAAATTATCTGTGCTCAATATACAATCTGGGAGGTGTTATAGGGACCACCAACGGCGGAAGCAAGCAACGAGAATGTTGCGCCTACCAGCCGGGACACAAACATTTTACTCATTTGACCGTTGTGTGCTGGAAAGAAATTCGGCTTTTTAAAAACAAAACAGAAAACTGAAGCTCTATATCTGAAATTAACTTTTTTTTACGCATGTTTGGCTTGAAAAATACTGACCTATTACCGACATATTAGAGCAATAACATATCTGTCAATTTTTAATACTTTCTCTTTTTAAAACTTTTTTTAGAATTTTTAGGAAAACTTTTTTAAACAAATGTTTTTAACACAATGAGAAACTAATGTTTTATATATTTGCATACAGGTATCTAGAACACCTAGTAGTACGTGTAGAATTTAAAACTATGCCATCCATTCGAGAGGAGTGGGTGTTATATTCCATATAGGTACTATAATATAGGCATCTGTAAACTTGTTACCCATCAACTATATTCTCTCCCTACATTACACTTCTGAAGGTTTACAGGGACTGGACGTTTACCTAGATATTATACTGCATTCAGAACATGGGTTTTCCCTAGTTCGAAATCTCATACATTATGCATGAGGGTTCTTGGAAGCACAGCAGGACTGCCATCTTCTGTAAAAAATCTATGTAGAAAGTTCATGCCCAACGTCATCCTTAGGTCGACAAAGTCATACTGCAAGGTAGGAACCCTGGGGAGACCTATAGGTATATATACATCAAATCTTGCTAAGAGAGTTAGAGGCGATCGAGACTTCCCAGCCGACACACTGACCAAAGATGCTGAGGATCTTGCATGCAGACACATCAGCTCCCAGTGTTCTAACATCCCTCGCTGGGTGTACAACTCGAGACCAGGACAGGGTCGCACAGTCTCCCATAAGGTAATGGGGTTGACCAGATCCATGAGGAATTCTTGGCTTACAACCTACACCCATGCTAGGTACATTTAGTTACATTCAAATAGGGAGGCATTGTAGGAGTACGCACATTTTATTATCATGTGTTTTATATACTTGAATGTATTCATGATTTTAGTACGATGGTAGAACTATACCATCCTTTTACTTTACTTTCATAGTTCTGTTAATCATTTATATCCTATAATGTCTAATGGTTGTTGAAGCACATCTATTCTCTGCCAGAATGACGACTTTTCAATAAATGATTCTTGAAAATGCCCAGCTTGTTTTATACAGTATATCTCTCTGAGACAGACTAAGTAAGCACGAGTGACTGAGCGAAAGGTAGTACATTGTTTCCAAGGTCCTGAGGGATCAGTGTTGTCATGTTTCATGGTTGCCAAGAACTATTCTCTCCTTGGCAAGAGGAGATTCTAGTGGCACTGTGAGGTAGTTGGTACAAGAAGGCAAGAAGGGGGTGATCAGAGTTTGTCTGACACCAGTCCTACAGTGTATGTTGTCTAAATGCGCAGATCATGTAAATTTTCTATAGGAATTACACAATAAGACTAGCAGCCCTGAAGTAATGAAAATGAGTAATTGGCTGTCGTCCAGGAAATGGTTCTTTAATGTAGATCATGCAGAGCATGCTGTTTTGGGTTCAATATGTCACAAAATAACACTGTATTTAGTGACAAGCAAGTAAAACTTGATGGTTTTTTACATGCAAAACCATCAATGCAGTGTAGGACTTAGAATGCACTTACAAACTCAAATATGTTGTTACCACCAAACTGCTTGTACATGTTAGAATCCTACAACACCTGAGAGCCATAGTCAATTCAGATTCAACCTAGCCCGTAGCCCGACACTAAATAGCATCACAACAATAATCTCAACTGTCTCAAATAGTTTGTTATCGACTCAATACCTAGGGTGAGGTGGGGAGGCAATTGAAAAGCACTCCTTAGAAAATTAGAAAGTTGATAAATATTGAATCTAGATACCAGAATGCCCAGTGGGTTAAACTCAGGGGAGTACTTACACAATTTTTTGTGAGACAGCAAGAGACAGAAGAGAGAGAGAAAAAATAACAACAACAAAGAATGATTGTGAAACTACTGATAAGCAAGCTGTAAGATAAGTCAGTCCAAATATACTGTTATTGTCAATTTAGATATATGCTGCTACAAACCATTGACCTTTAATATGCACTGCATTTTTGCACGAATAGCACATTATTGGAAAGTAAGTAGACAGAAACAGACTACTCACAAACAACAAATGGATATACAAGTCGGACATTATTGTGGAAGTAAAATATTGTCCAGATCAATAAACAATAAGATAACACATAAGATAGCATTTGCTAAGCACATAAAATGTGAGGGCACTTCCATATTAGCTCCAGACAGTCACATGATAGGGGCCTACATATTATTATGGACCGGTGGCTATTTCAATTTGAATCATGATAAAGCTCACTTTGGGCATGATAGCTATTGTATAAGTAATCTAAGGCACATATTCTCCACATTATATTCAGACTTATGTATTATACATAATTATTCCTGTCTCTTTGTACATCTCTCTTGCCTCAACAACAAAACATCATCAGTAGGGTAAAACTAACCTGTCTCATGCCGGTGTAAACCTAGCTCAGGTTCCTATGAGTGGTTGAACAATCCAACGACTTGTGAATTCTGCTTCACAATGTTTCCTCTTTTTGCTGTTTCTGCACTTCTTTTGCCACCTTCTGCACCCCTATTGCTTATTTCAGTACTTCTGTTGCCTCTTTCTTCACCCCTCTTGCCTCTTTTTGTACTTCTCTTGCTTCTTTCTGCACTCTCTTGCTTCTTCCTACACCTATCTTCCTTATTTCTGAATCCCTTTTGCCTCTTTCTGCACACCTCTTCCCTCTATCTCTGTCTCTCTTGCCTCTTTCTGCACCCTGTTCCATCTTTCTGCATCTCTCTTGCCTCATTCTGTACCCGTTTCTTCTTTCTGCTCCTTTCTTGCCTGTTGCTGCAACTCTCCTGCCTCTTTCTGCAGTTCTCTTGCTTCCTTCTGTACCACTAAGGGTCCTTTCTGCATTTCTCGTGCCTCTTTCTGTACCCCTCTTGCGTGTCTTTGCACCTCACTTACCACTTTCTGCAACTCTCCTGCCTCTTTCTGCACCTTTCTTGTGTCTTTCTGAACCTTACATACGTCTTTCTGCACTTCTATTGCTTTTTTCTTCACCTCTCCTGTCACTTTCTGTAATTCTCTCGTCTCTCATCACTTCTCTGTTGCTTCTTCAGCACTTCTCTTGCCTCTTTTGGTACTTCTCTTGACTGTTTATGCACCTCTTGCCTACTTCTGCATCTCTCTTGCCTCTTTCTGCAACTCTCTTGCCTCATATGTAGTTCTCTTGCCTGTGTTTGTACCTCACATGCCTCTTTCTACACCTCTATTGCCTTTTTCCCTCTTTCTGCACCTCACTTGCCTCTTTCTGCATATCTCTTCATTACTCTGTACCTCTCTTTGTGCCCACGCTTCCCGGGCTCGCTCCTTGCCCCGCTGTGGGGCTTTTAATTTTCTTGCTTTTATATTTTAGGTTTCACAGCGTTTTCAGCGGATCGCTGTGTAGGAGAGCGGGAGTACGCGTTCGTCGACTGCAGCGGACCGAGTCGTCGCGTTCGGAGACTGCGATTGAGCTGGGTCGGTGGCGGTGAGCCGTGGTCGAGCGGAGGGGGAGCTGCAGGCACAGAGAGCGAGCGGGTAGAGAACAGGTTTTCTTGACCACAAGGTACGTGGCAGGCTCTGCGGTATGGCCGTTAGAGGTCTGGCCCATCGGAGCGTGTGCTATCATCTGGGCATCTGATTTTCACGGCCGAAGCAGGGTCGGCCTCGGTAACGAATTGAGGGGAGAACGGTGCAGGGCTCCTGTGTGCAAAAAACAACAGAAAGCAGTGTATGTACGTGCGGGGCATGGTTTAATTTGTGTCACTAAGCCTGAAGCGGTGCAAGTTGTGTTAGGGTCTGAGTCTGGGCAAATCACTGGCCGCCTTGTAAATTGTGTCACAAAGCCTGAGAAGGCATTTTTAGGAAGCTGGTCAAGTCGTGATAAGGTGTGATTCTGGGCAAATCAATTAAACCCACTGTACCCAGCGAAAGTAAAGTATCCTCATGAATGTATCTAAGTGAAGCACTGTGTTAGCTGGTTTGGGTCAAGTTTGCACTGTAAAAATGACTTAGGAGATAGTTCTTTTGCATTGGCATATTGTTTATCACGGCCTAGTGGCAGACTTTGTTAAGGTGATCAGTAGGGCTATGAGGGTAAATTTCTAGCGGCAATCTTTTGTGGACAATCACCAACCCGCTCTAATTTTGTGCAGCAAAAATTTGGTTTTAACGATTTTCTCGTTTTAGGCTTAAAGTCAAGGGCCGCTGCGGACCGGTTAGCTGAGGACCTCACGGTGTACGGCGGAATCCGAGGACATGGGCAGGCCTGCATTTCGCTGCTTCAGGCGGGCCGCAGGGCTAGAGTTCGCTCGCCCAAACACTCCAGGCTAGCTGGTGTGTGCGGTCACAGTTGCGTGGTGCTTACGGCCAGCCTGTGAGCCTCCAGCTTGGACAGGTACAAGGCACGTGGTGCCAATAACTAACGCACTGCGCAGTGTAGGTGTAAGAGCAGTATGTCTGCCAGGCGGGGTGCAGGGGGTTCGAACGTAGAGCTAATGTTTCAGACAATGATGCGCAGAATGCCAGCAATGGACAAGAGGCTGGGGAAAGTGGACAAATTGGGTAAGACTGTCGCTGAATTGGGGGCGAGGATTGATGCACAGGCGGGCCTGACGGGGAGACCTAAGCGGACCATAGAGCCCCCAAAAGCAAGGGGGGATTTTGAAACGCCACCGAAACGGGCCAGAACTAGGAAGGTTGGTGGTCGCCCCCCCCAGGTCCAGTGGGAGGTCCCGGGGCCGGCACCGGAGGTAGCACCTGTTGCACCTGGGTCACCACCTCCTGCCCCCCTACATCCAGTAGGCCCCCCAGCGCCCGCCCTGCACCCTCCATTAAATGCGCCAATAGCGCCAGTTCTGCCACCCATTAACCCGGTCCCTGTTGTTATCTCGCCAGTCGCGCCAGCGATTAACCCAGTGCCGGTCATTGTCCCGCCGGCCATTCCAACAAGACCGTGGCAAGTGCCACCAGAACTGGCGGCACAAATAGCAGCAGTGCTTCCATGGTTAGGGATGGGGGAATGTTACCTCCCGCAGCAGACCCCTCAGCAGAAGCCCAGAGAATGGTTGCGCAAATCTTGGTGGCTAGGGGCGAAAGTAGCACGCCGGGTGCACCGATTTCTCCCCAAACGGGTCCAGCAAGTAATGGGGGCACAGCCAAGACCGTGGAACCAGCGAAAACAGCGGAAAGTAGTAAGGAGGTTGCCCTGCCGGTACTGGGCGAAGGCGCGATTCCCTCCAGGGGGGGGTGTTTGGCGCAGCATGTGTCTCAGAGTGTGAAGGAGTTCATTTGGGTGCATAAATATATTAATATTTTCTCATTGCTGATTGACAACAGGGAGTGGGAATATGTGAAATCACAGAAGGAAATGATGTTGCCTAGTGAATGGAGATCTCAGTTGCACAAGTTTAGGGTCGAGGAGATGCTCATCAACTGGATCAGGGCTTTTTCTGTGTATAGTGCAGTCATTGGTGAACGTTTCCCCGGTATGCAAGCTCAGATGGCGTGCTATCAGAGTAGGATTACGATGTATAATGAGAATCACGGGGGGACTCATGGAAGGAATATGACATAGCTTTCAGGAAATCGAGGGAATGTAACAAATCCTTAGCCTGGGACAAAGTCGACTCTATTTCCTGGCATTCCCAGTTTGAGAGGGGGCAATCTGCAGGTACTAGCGCTCCCTGGAACAAAGGATATTCCCCCAAGCCCCAGAAGCCCTTTCAGCAGCCCTTTCGGCCAGCGCAAGGCGGGGAAATGGCCATTAAGGCCAGAGGTAGTACGGGTGGGAGAGGAGTCTGCTGGGATTTCAATAGGCGAACTTGCAACAGGGCACCAGGCACTTGCAGATTCAGGCACGCGTGTAACTTATGCGGCCATCATTCCCACCCAGAGGCGACATGTCGGTCAAAGAGCAATGCGCCAGGTAACAGAGGGAGGAGGAAACCAGAATAGCGGAGCACACCCTCTTATTGCGCATTCTCCTATTTTAGTGGCAGCTATGATCCCTTGGCTCAATAGATACCCTAACCATACTTCCACAAGGATGCTCCAAGAGGGTTTCACACATGGTTTCCGGATTCCAGCTGGGGGTTATACTGGGACGCCACAGTGTAGGAACCAGTTGTCAGTTCAGAACAATCCCGGGGTAGTAGCGAACAAAATAGAGAAGGAACTGCGCCTAGGTAGGGTAGCGGGGCCTTTCCCTACCATCCCTGTACAGAACTTTGTCTGCTCGCCTCTAGGGGTGGTCCCAAAGAAAGAAAAAGGCGAGTATAGGCTCATACACAATGTGTCTGCGCCGAGGGGCTCATCTTTGAACGATGCAATTGATGAGTCTATTTGTAGTGTGAAATATGCATCTTTTGATCAGGTCATTGAAATGTTGAGGGTTTTGGGTCCTGGGGCACTGATGGCGAAATCAGATATTGAGTCAGCTTTTAGACTACTCCCTGTGCATCCGGCGGATCAACACTTGCTGGGTTTTTCCTTCGAAGGCAAATACTACATGTATATGTGCATGCCCATGGGCTGCTCTATTTCATGTGCTTACTTTGAAACATTCAGCTCTTTCCTTGAGTGGGTTCTGAGACAGTCCACGGGCCACCAGTATGTCATGCATTACTTAGACGATTTTCTTTTCCTGGGTCCGGCGGGCTCACGGGAGTGCGCGTGGGCATTGCAGGAATTTTGCGTGCTCATGCATGCTTTTGTGGTTCCGCTGGCGCAGGGAAAAACAGTAGGACCAGTGTCATGTCTGGAATTCTTGGGAATTTAATTAGATTCCGTGGAAGGCTGTTTCAGGCTACCCAAAGAAAAAATCAAGAAATTCAGGGCATCTCTTGAGCTATGTCTGCGGTAAAAGAAAGTCACTTCACAGCTGCTGCAGCAGACAGTTGGCCAGGTAAACTTTGCCTTGAGAGTCATCCCCATGGCACGCCCATTTTCCCGCTCAATTGCGCAAGCCATGAAGGGCTTGCGGGAAAAGCATCATCGCACACGACTGTCAGTTGAGGTTTGCCAGGACATGCGGATATGGATTGCATTTCTGGAGGATTTCAATGGCAGGGTATTGTGGGGTGCCCCCACGCTGACCTCAGCAGAGTTAGGACTGTGGACTGACGCTGCAGGCAGTGTGGGGTTTGGCGCCATACTTGGCAAGAAGTGGGTGGCACAAAGATGGCCCGGCTGGTGGGAGGAGAGTGGGCTGACTGCAAACATTGGGTTCCTGGAACTGTTTCCAATCTGGGTTGCGTTGAATGTCTGGCCCGAACAATTGGCCAACCGCTCGGTTATTTTCTGGTCAGATAACATGACCGTGGTGGAATGCATCAATCAACATGCAGCACATTGTCAGTTTATACTGCGCCTTTTGAAGGAGATTGTGCTGAGTTGCATGAAATTGAATATACATTTCAGGGCCAAACATGTTCCAGGGGTCTTCAATAATGCAGCTGACGCCCTTTCTCGCTTTAAGATGCAGGTATTCAGGGAACATCTACCAGGTGCAGAGGCATCCCCAGCCCACTTCCCATCGACTCTCTGGCAGATTGGTGCCCCCAACTACACGACCTCGTGGCAGCCAGCCTAGCTCCCAGGACCAGGACAGCTTACGAAGGGGCGTTCAGGTCTTACTGTAACTTTCTGGGACAGGATTGGGAGAGCAAGTGGGATCAGGAAGCTAGTTTTAATGAGTACATGAACACATTACACAGGGAGGGGCACACGGCGGGGACAGCTAGCAGACATAAGACAGCCGTTTCCTTTTTCGCACGCGCAAAGGGAGCCAGGGACCCTACGAACAGTTTCTTAATACAAAAAGCGTTGAAAGGTTGGCGGCGCCTACAGGCACCCACCGCCGATGGCAGAAGGCCAATAGCATTAGAACGGTTGGCAGTGGTGCTCCTCACCCTGCAAGACACGTGCAGCTCTTCGGGTGAAGTGGGTTTATTCAAAGCTGCTTTTTCCCTGGCCTTCTACGGGGCGTTCCGGGTAGGCGAATTAGTGGCAGTTAACAAACTAGATAGGGAAGGTGGCCTGCAGCTGCGTGATGTCAGTATACGGGACGACACAATGCGGGTTACAGTCCGGAAATCCAAGACTGATCAGGAGGCTAAGGGACAAAGTTTAGTACTACATCGGGCACCGAATAACCCGTGCTGCCCGGTGTCACATGTGGAAGCGTTGATCAAACAACGGACAGGTGAACCAAGAGGAGCATTACTAATGCATACTGATGGCACCCCTTTGACTAAGTTTCAGTTCCAAAGAGTCTTAGCCATGAGTATTGCCATAGCAGGTTTAAACCCCCAAGAATTTGGGACACATTCTTTCCGGATAGGGGCAGCCACTGAGGCCACTGCAAGGGGGTTGGATGTCAATAGTGTGAAGAAGATTGGGAGATGGTCTTCCGATGCCTATAAGCGTTATGTGCGGTTGCACATGTTGTAAGGGTCAGTCGCCGCCCCTCTGACGCCTGCCTTTTGTCTTGTTTTATTTCTAGTTTCCCGGGCCTGTGACACAGGACGGAAACTACCGAAGGATCATCAAGGCCAACCATCAACATCTCAGCAACGGCAGGAAGACAAACGGAAGACATATGTGGTATGGGTAACGTGCTAAACCAATTTTCCTTGCAGGAGCGGGTAGACGGAGGGCGGAGTGCGGGGGTTTCAATGTCTCTTTCCACGGCAGAGGGAGGCTTCGCCTCAGTCAGCTTAGGGGTTACATGTCAGATCTACTCGAAAGACACACCTCACCGCCCTCAGTGGTCATCTTGGACCTGGGGGGGAATGATTTAGTAGACTTGGGCAGAAGGGTCCTGGTGGAAGAAATCATCTCAGAAGCAGGTTGGCTGGCGAAACTGTTACCGGATTGCACTATAGTGTGGTCACAATTGATACCGAGGCTGCAGTGGAGGGGGGGGTGAGTCAGTCAGGGCGTTGAATCACTCGGTAAAGAGGGTCAACAATAAACTGGACAAGCTATTTTGAACCTCTTACCTAGAGAGCATACCTCATGGTTGCATCTGGGGAGAACAGTTTTACGTACGGGATGGGGTCCATTTGACCGAGTCAGGGAATGCCCTATTCATAAGGAACATCTTAGCATAGGTAGAAGGTTTTGTGAGGAGGATATGACCTTTCAGTGTAGAATGTTTGGGGGGGGGCCAGATAGTCGGTCAACTATGCTGGCCTGTGGCGGTAAGGTCATAATCGGTGAGCAGCAATTTAAGGTCCTTAGGGGGGGCGGCCCCATTCCCGAAAGGGGTCGCCCAGGGGGAGGGGCCACTGGTCTCTCCCAGAACTTCAGGGGCAGGATATCCATCGCTTGGAAGGGTGCGGGGGAGGGAGTCACGCTTTCCTCAGGCTGGTAGCCACCCCTCACATACACTATGACGTCATCAAAGGGCACGAGTGTAAGGGCCCTCCTGTTATGGTTAAATGGAGTTCACGGAGCGTACAAGGGCAAACAGGGCCCTTGTTGCGCATGCGCATCTCAGACGTGAGAGCGTAGCTGGGTAAAAGGATCTGACACCGGTTAGCGACCTTGCCGTAGGACCAGAAATTATTAGAATGCAAAATTGATATGAGGATGTTAGATTCGGTTAGGAAACACGCTGTATTAGACATTTGTTAAGGTTAGCCCATCATACCTGTCTAAACTTGATGTAAATCTAATGCCTGAATTTTGCATTTAATAATTATGTAAATAATGTTATTTTATTAAATTTTAATTTTGTTTCATATTTTTAATAAATATGGCCGGGGGGTCGCGAGACGCCCTGCCTTCCAAAGAATTCTGTTGTTGGTCTGATAAGTTTTGATAACTATAGTGTGCATGTTAAGGGGGGGGTGGCCGGCAGTCCCAGACCATGAGGAAAGGGGGGCCGCTCGGCCCCCAGGCACACATGGCTGGGCTTGGCCCCCCCTCTCACCCGCTTTGATTGGTCCGCGCGTCCCGCCATTGACCCGGAGGCATGTTTTCGCTTCCGGGTCAAGGGGGCGGGACCGCTGGCATTGGGGGGGTTTAAGAGCCTGGGGAGCGCGGGAAGCAGCCTCTTTGTGCCCACGCTTCCCAGGCTCGCTCCTCGCCCCGCTGTGGGGCTTTTAGTTTTCCCCACCCTCCATCCCTTTGTAGCAGAATTCTGATGAGGACACTGGTAGGTATCCTTTTGTAATGCTATGCAACGTGGTAAGAATTGATGTTTTCTTTGTTTTCTTCCTTAGGCCTTTTTTCCCCGTGTACAGACAATGTTAATAATATGCTTTATTGGTTGTGTGGTTGCTACTGCATTAACGTTTTTTTCCTTAGGCCCCTTTTTCCCTCTTAGTCAAAAATGTGGTATTTATTATATGGGTCAGGCGGTAAGGTCATAATCGGTGAGCAGCAATTTAAGGTCCTTTGGGGGGCGGCCCCATTCACGAAAGGGGTCGCCCAGGGGGAGGGGCCACTGGTCTCTCCCAGAACTTCAGGGGCAGGATATCCATCGCTTGGAAGGGTGCGGGGGAGGGAGTCACGCTTTCCTCAGGCTGGTAGCCACCCCTCACATACACTATGACGTCATCAAAGGGCACGAGTGTAAGGGCCCTCCTGTTATGGTTAAATGGAGTTCACGGAGCGTACGAGGTCAAACAGGGCCCTTGTTGCGCATGCGCATCTCAGACGTGAGAGCGTAGCTGGGTAAAAGGATCTGACACCGGTTAGCGACCTTGCCGTAGGACCAGAAATTATTAGAATGCAAAATTGATATGAGGATGTTAGATTCGGTTAGGAAACACGCTGTATTAGACATTTGTTAAGGTTAGCCCATCATACCTGTCTAAACTTGATGTAAATCTAATGCCTGAATTTTGCATTTAATAATTATATAAATAATGTTATTTTATTCCATTTTAATTTTGTTTCATATTTTTAATAAATATGGCCGGGGGGTCGCGAGACGCCCTGCCTTCCAAAGAATTCTGTTGTTGGTCTGATAAGTTTTGATAACTATAGTGTGCATGTTAAGAGGGGGGTGGCCGGCAGTCCCAGACTATGTTTGCTTCTGCAACTCTCTTTTCTCTTTTGACACGTCTCTTGCTTCTTTGTGCACCTCTGTTACTTCTTTTACCACTTCGCTTGCCTTTTTCTGCACTTCTCTTGCCTGTTTTTGCGCCTCTCTTACCTCAATCTGTACCTCTGTTGCTTCTTTCTGCACTCCTCTTGCCTCTTTCTGTACCCCTCTTGCCTTTTTTTGCCCCCTCTTCCTGCACCTCTCTAGCCTCTTTCTGCACCTCTGTTCCTTCTTTCTGCACTCCGTTTGCTTCTTTCTACACCATTCTTGCTTCTTTCTGCACCCCTCTTGCCTCTTTCTTCAGACCTCTTCTCTCCTGCCTGTTTCTGCATCTCTCATCAATACAGCCACTGAAATATGTACTCATACATCCATACAGACACTCACACACCACCACTCACCCATCGAGTTACTCACACACCTAGTCAGTCACCCAAAGAATTAATCACACTGCCATTTACTCACCTATACAGTCATACACACACTCGCTTATTCCTACAGATAGTAACACATACTTCTACAATCACTGACACAAGCACACACTCACCCATATAGCTACTGTCACACTCACTCCTACATACAGTCACTTATGTACTTCAACACCCACATATATTGCCTTTCACATATGCAGTTACTCACCCATATACCACGGAGACATCCATACACTCCCTGACACAGCCATACGCACACTCTCATGAACCCATACAGCCAGGTATTTACCCACTCATACATTCATGCAGGGAGTCACACAGCACCTCACCCACCCACACAGACATTCAGACACTCATACAGGCATTACAACAACTTATCAATAATCCATTTAGAGACTCATGTACCTACTCACCAACCCATGCTGCCACTTACACACCAACTGACAGACTGATAAGCACATTTTCACAGATTAGTCACTCACCCATATATTCATTATGACATGTTTAATCACTCACTCATACAGTCAGCCATGCATCCAACAAATCATCCATACAGATACTCATACACCCACTCATTCTTCGAATACACCCTGGCGTATATATAACATTCTTAAACTTTTTAGAAACACTCACACTCTCAGGATGATGTCATACCTGATGTCATCAGTGAAGTCATTTGAGATGTCATCAGTGATGTAATCAGTGGTGTCACTGACCATGTCATCAGTGATGTAATGTGTGACATCATCAGCAGTGCATTGCAGGGTCGCGAGTTATAGTTAGCTTAGCTAACAATGACGGCTGAATTTCTCTGGTTTTCTACCAGTGAAATGTCAGTCTAACTATAACATCCCTGAAACCTGTGGTTTTTTTGTGAATATCTAAGGTTTTTTAAATGCTAATGCTAATTCCTAACTACAACGTCCCTGAAACCTGTGTTTTTTTAAGTGAATATGTATATATATTCCATGAAAAACAGCGTTAACCTTTTATATTTTTAGCATGGTTCAAATATTCATGTATTATTCTATTAATAACGGTGGCACCATGCAGAACAGAGTTTCCCTTCATATTTCTAGCAGGCCTTGACTATTCTTGCATCATGTGAATAGAAATGTTACCATTCATTTATTAGCAAGAGTAATTCCATGAAGAACAGCGTTCTGCTCCACTACTTTAACATGGTTCAAGTATCCTGACCTTAACCTGACACGTGTCCCAAGAAGCATATATCCATCATTATTGCTAGACATGGTGGGATTGATATATTAACTTTACATTTCCCTATCATTGAGCTTCACCTTTGCTATTAGAAATGCAATACATATATCTGTGATGAATAACATAATGAAATGTTTAATTATCTTCATTTCGTTATCAACTTATGCAGTTGTCTGCACTCTAGTTTTTATCCTTGAGCAGAAGTCATACTTGAACTCGTACATGCAGAGCTCTCCATCCCGACTAAAGTCTTCCTATGGGAAATTATAGGAACTATTAAAAAAAATATTTAACTCTCAAATAAATTTAAAAAAAAATTTATATTGCATTTTAATGTACATTAAGTTTATATTCATTAATATAGCACAAAAGTTAAAAACCTGCTGCCCTGATGATTTAATTGTTAAATAAATCTTTAATAAATGAAACATTGTAAATGAGGTTCAAAATATTTTTCTGAAGACTGAGTTACGAAATAAAATCTCATCTCAAGTAAAAATATTTTATTGTGCATTAATTATTAATAATAATGACAGTTAATTTATTTATATTTTAATAAAATTATTTTCACATTTTTTTTAAATTCGAAATAGGGTATTTAAATATTTTATAATTAAATAATAAATATGTATAATTTAGCAATTTTTTTTAACATTAAGTTATATTTACGACACAAAAATATTCATGATAGTAGCAATGAAAGTGTTTACAACTTTATCTAAAATCACCCTTTTGCGTAAGGATGTGCAATAGGTCCACCATCCGATGGGTGATTAACATTTTATGCGTCTCAATATACCGTACTGGCCATCCAATCAAATTGGGAATGTGGACAGAATCAAATCGAATTCCCTCCTTAGACCACATGTATATGTGAAGAGACATACTTAATGGAAGTTAATCAAATGACTTACAGTTACTGTTACTACTGTTGGAAAGATACACAGCAGGTATGTGGTTCATGCAAATAAAAATAAAAACAGCATCACTACATTTCTAACATGAAGACTGAAGAACGCCTATGTTTTACGTTATCCGACAAAATAAACATTTCTTACCAAAAGGGAGTAGGTGAATGAAGGAAGTCCATGTTGTATCTATTTAAAGATAGCTTACATTGGCAGGTATTGATTCAGAAAGCAATCTAACACAGTACTCAGATTGCCAGTGTCATGGACAGGAATGGGTTAATCACAACGTTTTAGAAGGTATTTCCCTCCAAATATGTTTCCTTGGAAAAATATAAAAAGAAATTGAAAGCAACATTAGGGAATCTCTCCGGTACCTGTATGGTATTCAATTCAAACATTCTGTCAATCTCACACACATATTTGCCAATATTTCTTCCCAAAAAAAATCACTGACATCCATTTCCTGGCAGTAAAATTATTTGGGTGCCAGACAGCAATTCAGTTTTTGTCGCACAATTGCTGTGTTACGTGACACCTAAAAGAAAAGTGAAACCTTGTGTTATTCATGCACAATTTGCTATGGCGTATGTACGCCAGCTCAGTCCTACATTTTGTCTGACAGGCAAGGCAACGTGTTTGCAGAATGTTAAAAGACAATTGAGTCAGGCTGGCGTGAGTTGCTTATTGCTGGACTAAGTCATTTCCAAATGACAATTAAACATGCTTAACCATTGTTGGTCTTTGCCCGCATTATTTCTGGTCACATTGCCTCGCACTCTTTTCCATAAAATACTATGGTAAAATAACATACCATGTAATTTACCTGGCAAGCAGAGAATAGAACAGAAGCTCTGAGGCAGATTTATGATGGGAATGCGCCACGTTTGCGTCACGCAACTGCTGCGTAAACGTGGCGCATCCCTACGACCCATTTACAACGTGACGCATCTAGGCAGATGCGTCACATTGTAAAGCCCTGCGCCACTTGTGGGCGTTCCGGCGCAGGGTGGGCGTTCCAGGGCAGGTGCGCCTCGCAAAAGTGGCTGAGTGAAATCTATAAGATTTCACTCAGTCACTTTCAGGCCAATGCTGCGTCAAAACCCTGCGCCTGCTTGAAGCAGGCGTAGGTCTTGACGCAGCATTGTATAGATGGGGCACCCCCGAGCCGTGCTGGAGCTGCGTCGCACTTGCGACGCAACGCCAGCAATGCGCCACCTGTACGGCACAAATGCGTCATGCATCTGTCCCGTTTTTGCCCCATGGTGCGCCGCATTGTAAATGCGGCGCACCATGGGTGGCGGAGCAGCGGCGCAAAATAACTGGCGCATCCCTGGGGATGCGCCAGTTATCATAAATCTGCCCCTCTGTATTTAGAACTAATTAAGCAAGTATATTAAATCATATTTTCATTTCAGTTCAGGAGATGACCAGAAGTCTGACAGCTTTTTAAGACTCTCAGAAGTAATAACACTGGTGGTATATCACAGATAATGTTACAGTCAGCCCGAGAGCAGCTACAGATTGGCATTGAGAGCAGACAATACATGAGAATGCTTGGGGTAAACACCTTCATTCGGCACAGAGAGGAATAAATGTACAGGAGGTGAACACAGCATTCGCTAATGGAAAAAGATATCCATATAGTTCTTCCAGCCTCGCCTCGTCTGCTGGCACTCATAGTCGTACTTTTTTATAACCTCTGGATATATGATTACGCAATTGCAATGTCAGACACAGAGCTCAATCCCTGGGGCCTTTATCAGATAGGCAAAGACACACCTTCACTGCCCTAATAGTCATGCTTTGTTACTTAATACAAAGGCATTCATAATTACTGTTTTCCACTTTGGGATTGTTGGGGTGGAGCCTTGATGGTGCAATGGTGTCTGCCAACTGCGGGATGACTTCCTCTCCTGGTATATGAGGTATCACGATGGACACGTCTGAAAATGGTATTTGCCTTTTGCAAAACAAGCAAAGGGCCTTATTTAGAGTTTGGTGGACAGGATGCTCCATCATAAATATGGTGGGTGCCACGTACACCTTATTGGAAGAGCAATACATCCTATGACACTACAGCGGACGCCAAGTCTGTCATGTGTATTCTGTCAGCCAAAGTCCAAAGAAAGCCATAAGCCATTAGTAGCTTGTATGTGCAAAACACACGTTTTAGGCCAAGCACCTGGTACCTCAGGATCCAAGCAGTTATCCCCATTTCAGGTAACAACTCAGAATCCCTGACCGTATGTCCAGAGATACCAGTCTGTAACACTGAGGTCTCTCAATAGTTCCAAACAAAGGTACTGTCAACTCATAATGACGGCCTTAGGTGGGCAGTGCCTCTAATGATTTATAAGAAATTGAAACCAGGCACATTGTTATAAAGGTGCTGGGGGTGCCACTTTTAAGATTCAGTCAGTTTAATTTTCGATTAAACATATAATGAGTGTGCCTCTGCGATATTTAAATTATATCTCTTGTATGGTCAGTCTATGGATATCTTTCTGTGTGATATGCTTCTTCACTTTGGGAAGAGAGAAGGTATCTGTCACAATACCATGTAGAAGTGTCAAGCACTCTCCCTTCCTTTGCCCCCTTTGTCTTTCCTCCATACCCTGCCATAGAACCTTCCAAGAGAACCAACTACTTGTAGTGAATAAGAGGGTGTGTCATCACTATTCCACAAAGGGTTACACAATCTTCAAAGATTTAGCCAACATGAACAGTTGTGCTTCTGAAGCTGGAGTTGAATGTGCGGTTTTATGGCATCATGCCCCAGATGAAGTAGTTGCCAAAGTCACGTTCGGCTTCAGTGATATAACGTAATTCAGTTAAGAGCGGATGGTCTCTGGTGAAAGAGAACTTTCAGGTTAGGTTTAGTTAAGATTCCAGAGAATACGGAAGAAGTGCACCATCACCATACCTAAACATTTATTTTTTAAGTTGTCTAAGAAAGTGACTTATGTATAGCCCCAATTAAGGACAGGTGCTGTCAACTAAATGTCCACACACTATAACATGGCAAACTGAAACTTGTAGGATTTCTAATCCTTTATGGTACTAGTATGCTGATTTCAGAATCAATATTTGTTGCACGCATTTCTTTGTATATTTGATGGGACACTTCTATGTATGTAGGTAGATTTCACTGACTTGCTCATATCAAGTTCTGGAAACAATACAGTGTTAGCGCATTACCCCCCAGCCGTACAAAGAAAGCATGACACAGCAAGACCAACAGTATGATTTTTAAGGACAGCAACCTTGTGGAGACATAACACAGTCTTTAAGACTTTGATCATTTCAACAACCCTGTATGGAATACGAATTTACTACTTCTTAGCTCTGCAGACTGTGAAGAAACAGGGTTGACTACTGTGTCTTTGCTTGTTGAGTATTCAGCGAGTGAGAAAACAAGATAGAAAGATCCGTATACCGAAGAGCCACTACCTGAGAAACCATGGGAACATAGGCCTTCTTATCCTTTGGACAAACCTCTGTAACAAAAGGTTTGCAACATAGCAGAACCCAAGGCAAAGTAGTATGGCATGTGTGTTTGTGTTTGGTGATTTCAAATTGTTGTTTGAATACAGAATGCTTTGAACTCTGGCTAGAATTATTTTATAAAGAGGTATGACACACCCGGGGCGAATGCACAGTTTTATAAGTGCATTTGCACTGGATGCATCATAGACCTTTTTTATTACAACATTTTGCCATACATTCAATGTTGAGTACTAAGGTAATATTTAAATTCATCAAATCCAATAAAACATCAATAGAATGAAATGTAATAGGTAGATTCCATAAAGAAACTTCTCGATTCCAAACTAAGTCAAGTTCATTGCGAGAAGTATTAAAGGTAACAGTTCAGATACCAGTGAAGTGTCCTGATGAGAGAATAAAGCCTGACGTTTTAGCAGAAGAATTTGGAACGTATTCTCAGGCAAATGACAGAAGATCAAGAAATAAACTAATAATTCTTATCAAGAGATGTCAAAGATATTCTGTGACAGGGCACATAGACCAACTGCTGCTCTAATCTGAGAACACACACTAATATAAACTCAAGTTTTCAATGTTGCAACATTAATATTCTTTCTTCATCATGTTGACCAATAAGATTTCAGCATGCTTATGGGAATAGTTCTACTCCCCATCTTCTCGCCAGTTGTCTTTTAACCATGTGTCCTTGAATGTTGTGACACATCCTGTCTTGTTTTCCGAAATGCTTCCCATGACTCCCTGTGATCTACATTTCTTCCAGTGAGAACCTTACTATCAGTCATTTAGTACAAAACATGTCTGTTCATTAACTAATAAACAGTAGCTTCCAGAATTGCAATGTCTGCAGCAACAACAAGAAAAACATCTTGCACAACTGTCATTTGATCTGGAAAACAAGCACTTCGGCATTAATATGTCAAGTTAAGAATCGGTTTCCTTTCTATGTAACAGGCTACAGTTTTTAAGTATGGGTGCCTGCTACAATGTTTTTTTCATTTGACATAATTCATTTTTAAGCGTAAATGCTGCATATTATATTCTTAATAAAGCATCTTGCAAATAATTTCATTTACGTTAGTAATTCCATATGGCTTTCGCTCAAAGTGAAATGAGAAAAATAATTTCAGAAAACATTATTGAGCTTATTCTGTGAAAGAGATAATGGAAAATTGTAAAGGAAAATCTGTCTTAATTATTATGCTGACATCTTTGTCAGGTACATGTGGTTTAAACATGTGCCCTGTAACATCATTGTGCACTTTCACACCAGGGAACCAACTGTTCATGCAAGCAGGCATTGAGTAACTCCATGGAGAACTGCACTTTGTTAGACTATCATAACCTATGTGTAAATCTCAGTGGCATTTCTCCTTCTTTCTGGCCACTGTCTGCCAAAAAAAAGATAACCCTAGTGGAAGATATCAGGGCTCACTTTACATCAGTTATGCCCTGAAGTATAAGATCCATCAACTCCTAACGTACATTGGTGGTAATGAGATTTGTTTTCTGGCAGATTGCAATTCCCATCAGAAGGATACACCATTATAACCACTGTCCCTTGTGTAATTTCTGTTAAAATATCTCTAGGCAGAATGCGTGGATACTGCCTTTCAGGATCCAAAATTCCATTGAAGAATTTGTGTTATAGATTCCATGTTGAAGTCTCATTTAGGAAACAATGCACCAGTATGTGCTGGAGTCACATCATATATTAAAGCACAGGATTAGTTAGAACCAGTGTCAGGACAGCCTAAAAGAATTTGTTTCTGAAAAAGGGCACTTAGCCAATAGGGATTTTGTGAACCAACCCATTCATGGTAGATGGGTCAACCGAGTGATTTACTATAGTGTTGGACTTTGCCCTCTACACCAAACATTTTGCATTCACCCCTCCTATTTCAGTTGAATTTATTTTTGTTAAACCTAGGATTGTGCATTTTACTACTGCTAACCAGTGCTAAGGTGCTCGTGCTCACTCTCTAAAACATGGTAAAATTTGTTTACACCTTATTGGTATATTACATTTGCTCATAAGTCCCTAGTAAAGTGCAATACCACATACCCAGGGACTGTTAATTAAATGCCACTGTGGGCCTGTAGGACTGATTGTGCATCCACGTACGTAGCCCCTAAAATGTGTGTCAGGTCTGCCACTGCAGCCCGAAGGCAGTTTTAAACTGTGAATTCAATTTAGGATTACATCTCCCTTGCCAAGCCGGTAACTCCCCTTTTAGTGCATAATCTTCACCCCTAAGGCAGGCTCTAGATAACCCATAGGGCAAGGTGTATATTTTTTTTGTCCTCATTAGCCTCAGATTGTCTTTCACGCACCTCCATCCGTAACCACCCTTTAAAAGTGCAGTGAGAGCAAGGATCTGATTCTCATCTACCATATTGCGAGACCCATCAAAAGCACTTCATAAAACCCAAACTTCCTATCTTTCGACACTCTCACCTTGCTATCATTTCTTTTGGTACCGCCCTTCCATGATAGGTATGAGAGATTTGGGATTGGCTTGTGCATTTTCTGAGGCCTGCTTTTTAGGGATAATCATTGGGCCACCCTTCCTACCTTCTAGCCATTCTACTACCAGACGCCAAAAAGCATACTTTCTCTTGTCTAAAGAGGTGGCATCCAAATTTAGGTTATATCTTAATTATGATTTCCACTCTTTATACGTTGGAGAGAGAGCACTAGTCCACTTTTTACATACCTTTCTTCTCGCCAGCAACATAGCATAAAATATACATTTTTGTTCCTCTCCAACTGATTCGTTCTCCAACCCAAAAAATATTAGGAGAGGGCTTACCTGAATTTGTTTCTTTAGCATTTCAGTCAGAGCTCTACGTAACTCCCCAAAAAACCTGGATTTCTGGTCACCCAATAAACATATGAATGTCACCTGCCGATTTCAACCCACATTTGGTACACGGCCTCTCTCCTATATTCCCAATCTTCGACAGCTATTTCGGAGTCCAATATACTCTATGAATAGAAAAAAAGGGATTCCTCTTTAATTAGGCAGGTTTGATCAATTTATACAGTGTAGTAAAGGATACTTGCTATAATTTTTCCAGCGTTGCTCCTGGCAAGTCCGTCTTCCATATTTTGTGTTGTTGGAGCTCCCCCTCTTTTTTTCTTCCTTGGCTCATCCAGAATCAGCATTTCCTCCAGTTCGTTTGCTCCTCCTATCTTACTTCATGATGCTTGGACCCAACTCTAGATTTGAAGATACTTAAATCTGGAAACCCGTTGGTTTGTTCTATTTTGAAACCTCTCTCAAGAAATCATCCTTTTTCCTTCAATTAGATCCTCCCATCTTTCCACTCGAGCCTGCCTTAATGCCCTGCTAAGATTGTCCTTTGTCCATTCCGGTGATACAGGCGAGTCACATATCGGAGCCATATTACTATAATACAGCCATTTCATTCTCTTTCTAATTCTGTACCACGTTTCTGCCGCTCCTCTAAGAATTTTCAGCTTAACTTTTTTAAAGTATCTAGGATCTGTATATTTTAACATAAATCCTGAGCTCCCTCCTTCTACCTGCCCTAACATTCCCATAAACAGCTTGCCAATTTCCGAATCTGATGCCTTATCCAAGAGCATCCGATTATTCTTAAGGTGGATAAAGTTGCAAATCTGGAAGAGTCAGGCCCCCTTTCTCTTTCCTCCGTCGTAACTTCATCCAAGATATTCGGGATCCTTTTGCTGCCCAAATGAAGGACCCAATCTTACCCTCCAACTTCATCATGCTTCTTTAAATGGCAATTTAGGTAATAAAATAATTTTCTCTAAATTCACTCTACCTAAGATGGTCAGGGGTAGATGCATCCAGCTTGCCATTAAATCACAAATTTCTTTTTTCATCTTATTAAAGTTGATTTTTGCTAACTTATTGATATCTTGGGTCACTCTCACTCCTAAATATCCCATTTCAATTGTAATTTTTTCTGTCCCTCCATCTAGATTCCACACCCTAATCTCAGATTCATTTCTATTTATTTCGTACCCCGTTACCTTCCAGAAATCTGCTATGTTCACTACATCTTTCATTGTGTTCTCTAAATCCGCAGTATATATCAGCAGGTCGGCGGCATATAATGCCAGATTTTTTACCCAACCATTGCATTGAAAGGGGACAATTTGCAACTCTGCCCTTAATTTTTAACTAGGGGTTCCATCTATAAATTAAACAATAATGGAGATAACGGACATCCTTGTCTTGTCCCTCTCTTTATATTGAAGGCTGATGTTAAAACTTCATTTACTAAAACTCTTGCTTTTGGTGACTTATAAAACCCAGCAACTGCTCTGCAGAACCTAATTTGGCGGTTTCCATTACGGATGTCAGAAAAGCCCAATTTACACGGTATCCTTGGTGGCATCCAAGGCAATGACCGCCAACGGTGCCCTGTTTGATTCCACCAAGTCTATTGCCCCTATCAGGGAATAAGTTAACTCATGTAGCGAACCTCCTGGCATAAAGCCTTTTTGATTAATGTGTACCAGATCTTCCATTAGGCCTTTAAGCCTGTCTGCCAGGATTTTGGAAAAGATCTTATAATCCCAATTTAAAAGTGACACAGCCTATATGATTCGCATTTATTCTTACACTTGCCTGGTTTTAAAATTAGTGAGATTGTGGCCAGGATTCTGGTTGAGTTATCCCTTGCAAAAATAACTCATTAAACAATCTCGTCAAAATCGGGATCAGTACCTCCTTTAATGTAATATACACTTCTAAAGGCAGGTTATCTGGCCCAGGTGCCTTCCCCCGCTTACCCTTTTTTAATACCTGCTCTACCTCACCCTTGAGAATTTGAGTATTCAATAGTACAGCTTTTCCATCCTCCAGTGCCACTATCTCCCCTTCTCCAAGCCACTTACTCCTCTCCTCTTCCAATTACATCAATCCTTCAGCATACAGAGTACTAAAATAATTGTAAAAGGCCTCTTCCATCTTGTCGCAGGGATTCCTACGCAGAACTGTGCACAGAGACCCAGGATCTCAGTGAATTGTGGTGTACCAAAAAACTCACCTCAGTGCCTAGAAACCCTAACCAGTTAGCATCAGTGTCACATTGGGTCTTCGTCCTATAGCAAAGGAACCAATGATTAGACAACCCAGAACATGCGAATTAGGTTATACTCAGGAATGGTCGGAAGTAAAAACACTCTTTAGTTATACTCTCATACCAGTCCACGACAGGAATATAAAGAAGACACGGGAAGGGTTAAAATATTTATTTTAACGACTTGCTCTAAGATGCATATCTTTGCTAACATAGGCAGGCATACGATAAGAAATAATATGATCAGCATTGTTACAATTCCATAAAACACAAAGGGAGAAATCATATTACAGTGATGGTGAAAATAGGTCCCATAACGCCTAATGAATCACCCTTCCTAGCTAGGAACTATGTTTTATAAAATATAGAAGGTATCTTAGGCTTACCTCCAAGATCAGCAGGTGTGAATCACATCAGGATCTGCAAAAGCTCTCTGTCGCTCTGGAAAAAACGGCTTCTTGAGGTTCCGTGACGATTTTACTCGTGTTTGTAATCATTGTCGTAAATACATAATTTTGGTATCAGTGAACCGCAAATGATCCATTTAGTATATCCTGGTGTTTTCGCTATGCTACGAGCAAGAGCACTCCTGTTACCAACACATTTGTGATTTACCCATGGCATCCATCTTAGAACACGGAAGCCATTTTGTATTCCTTGCCCTCACATAGTCAATGGACACGCAATGACTTCTTCTTATTTAAGGACACGTAGGCTTTAACCGGCGATTCACCTTGCTAGTGACACATGCACCTTAGGCCAGCAACGCTGTGGCAGCATGACTCGGCAAGAACTGCCTCCCCAGCCTGAGGCCAGTCCTGCTATACTGGTTCTTGTGTTCGTTGGCCTGATCATGATTAGGCGGCCGAAGCTGGTAACCGTGCCCATTTACGACCCACAAACATTTCTTATCCTGTCTTTCTATCTTCTGCACCTGGCTCTGCTCCTTTCCTTCTGGGCCTTTATTAGGGGGAGGTAACGAAATTTACGATGAGGCGGTCCGGGTCTTGAATGAAGAATTGACATGGGATTATGATGGACTAGTGGGAACCCCTCATTCGTAATGTTTTGACATCAGATACTGTTGACGATTCCTGTGCAACGCCAAATATTTATTGTTTAAGACACGAATGTTTAGAACTGTGGTAACATGTAAAGAATTTGCCTGAAGCCCAATATTTAGTATATAAGGAGCAACCCTCTTTGTACAAATTGAACAGGCTCCTAGATACTGCCCATGTGTAGTTTCTGTGACTTCTGTGTCCCTGCAGTAATAAACCTTTGGTCTTTGACGCCACCATCGAGAAGCCCGTGTTTCTGTTTGTTTTGTGCACCGAGACAGGTGGAACTCCGGGGTCTTCGGGTGTTATCCCTGACACCTCTGGACGGAACCAAAAAGTCCAGAACTCCAATTGGCGCCCAACATGGGGCGACGTCATTCGGTACCGGTCCAAAAGCCTGAAGAGTTCGAGGAGCTTCGTGTGAAGATTTCAGAGGGAGGCGCCCCACTTCATCGATCCCGGCATATCGCAAAAGTGGCCCCGACGTTCTCTTCCACGAGGGTTCCCGTTCAGACGGCTGCAGTGGTCCGTTGCCTTGACCGTCGCCCTGTCTTGGACCCGAGGTGCAGTCCTCAGTACGGCGAAACGTGACGGGTTTCTCCTTGGTGACGTCTTCAGTGCCTCAGTTAAGTATTCAGTGGTTGCTAGTTGGTTATTTTGTAAGGGTTGCTCCTGTTTGGATAATCCTTTTAGTTCTCAGTTCAGTTCAGTTCTGTAAGGTTATCACTGGTTATTCTGGTTACGATAATCATTCTGTTCAGTTCAGGTATCGATACATTTGTCAGTTCTGGTAGGCCTAAGTTCTTGGTTCGAGTGCGCATCTTTTCTGTTTGTGTCTTGGTTTGTTTTGTGTTCCGGATTATAAAATGGTAAGTCGGAAAAATTGTATGTTGTCTTGTTTTAGTTGCAACAGTGATTCCCGGTTGGAGGACTCGTGTTTGGTTCCTCCGATTGGAACTCCCCTTTATGATCTATATTGCAAATTTGGTGTGGGCCCTATCTCTTATAACGAGATATGGATCCGCTACACAGAGAAAGATGGTGTCCTTAGTTGGCCACTACATGGTAGTTTTGAACCTGAAGTTCTCGATAATCTAGAAAGAAGGTTGTTTAAGAAGAAAGCCCGGCCGGCAATGTTTGATTCTTTCCGTTATTGGCGAAAAGAATCTAAACAGAGAGAAATTAAAAAGTTGAAGAAAGAACAGAAAGAGCAAGAGTTGACTTTAGAACATTCTGCTAGGCAGCTGCAACTCAACGAGTCTGAGAAAGCGATGGAGGTGGCCGATAGAGAGCGTAATTTAGCGATAGACAAGTGCTATCCTGCTTTGCCATCGAGTACGGCTAAGATAGTAGAGGACCCTGAAAAGGATCCCCTGTTGTCTTACTTGTTACGATCACCCCCACCGTATGCACAGGGTGCTACGGCTCCACCTATACCGAATGTTCAATTACCGGTTGCTGGACAACCTGGTGTCCCTGTTCCCGCTCCCCTGAATCAAGTTCCTGTACCTCCTGTGGTCAATATTAATGTTCCTTCGACAACCCCTCTTCTAGGGTTGCCGGCTTCTTTACCTATGCCTGTGTCGCTCACACCTGCTACTTCACAAGCTATTTTGCCTGCTACTCCTACTGTTCCTGATCTATCTGTTCCAACTGCTACTCTATTCACTGCCTCTGCTAATATTATGACTCCGCTTTCTGTTCGTCGAAGAATCACTGATTCTGTCTCCAATATTCTATCTCCCTTCTATAAAACTCTGATTAAGACTCCTACCTCTGACTCTGTGCAGAGACGTAGTCAGCTTCCCAGTACTGAAGAAAGAGGAATATTAGATTCCACTGCTCTTAGATGGGTTTCGAAAGTTGGAAGATATAATGTACAAGATGTATTAGATACATTTATGCAATGGAACGAACCGACACAACGATATGTGTTCGATGAAATGTGTTTCCTTCTACGTGAGGAATTGGAAGAGGATGACCCTGAATCAAATCTAGGAGAATTAATTAATGTTCAGAAAGAGTTTGCTACAGGTATGATAGTTGGTCAGAATATAAAAGAAGCGATGGAACTGATTTTAAGTTACAGGAATGACCCATCCCTTCGTTCACCGAGAGAATTAGAGAAACGTAGTACGAAACAAAATCGTCAATATCCAATGAGAGAGGTTCCACCAATTTGGCGTGAAGCTGTGCAAGCTAACGCAAACCTTGGTATTGCAGCCGCTCCGGCCCAATTCCAGAGAGTATGGATACATATTCCATGGAAGCGAGCTGAAGTGTTAGCAGTAAAACAGGCCTTGCCAGATCCGCGTAAAAATCCTGCAGGGTACTACAAAGAGTTGGCTCAAACGGTTGACGCTTGTGTATTGAATCTTGCTGACATAGATCTGCTATTTGGTAATGTAGTACCGCAACCAATTTGGGCTAAAATTCGTAAAGAGAATCATCCAGTTGCCCTAGGTGGTGACTGGGCAGCTATAATTGCAGCGGATGGTCAACAAATAGGTGGTTCCAAACCTGAACCTTTAATTGCTAATTTGCCTGGTAGAATAATCGATTTAATGAAAACCTTGATGCCAGCATTGCGCGTTAACTGGGACAAATTGTCCGCGTGCAAACAGAAGAAAGACGAAAGCATCTCCGACTTTTTCACAAGATTCGAGGAGACTTTCGTGGATCATAGTGGTCAGGATATGAGCACAGAAGGAGGCCAGAGATTATTTGTTGATAAATTTGTGCACAATCTGTTGCCAGAACTTAGTAGTAAATTAAAGAATTCTGAAAGTGCGTGGGCTGTCTCTACGACTGCGCAAATACTTGCGACTGCTCAGTACTATGAAAATAGGGATAAAGAAGAGAAGGAAAAATCAGATAAAAAGACGAAAGATTTAAAAACTAAAGTACTTTTACAGCAAGCTTATCCGCCTCGCATGAATCAAACTAATATGCAGCAAGGGTCATATCAAAGAACGGATTATAATTTTCAAAGGCCACAATACCAATGGAATCAATGTGCTTATTGCAAAAAGGAAGGTCATTACAAAAGTGAATGTCCAGTTCGAACGCAAAATAATGCTGCGGCAGCTCAGAGAGGTCGTGGTAGTTCTATGCAAAACTCTAGAGGTCGAGGACGAGGTGCTATGCCTCCACAGACAAGTGATCGCCCCTCTAATTATTTCGACCAGCGAAATGGACAATCTGCCCAACAGAATAGGTCTCCACAGTATCATGTGGAAGACTATTATGAAACTAGTGAGGAAGTTCAGCAAGGTGAGTACTAGGACAGCCATGGACAAAGAGAGGGAGTAGTATCAGTACCAGTAGATCAGAGTGGGCCTTATGTCGCAGTAGCAACATCAGGTATAGTCGAACCGTTTCTGTTGGATACTGGTGCAGCAAAAAGTTCTATCATACATGCGAAACTCCCTGGCGCACCTTTGTCTGGCTCAACAAACGTTTCAGTAGGTTTTTCGGGCGCCCCTGTTCACAACCCTGTTTCTGGTCCTTTGTCTATTTCTGTTGGACCCCGTCAATTGAAAGCACCCCTGATTTTGACGACAGGTTGTAACGAAAATCTGCTTGGTTTAGACTTGTTAAAACGCCTGTACGCGACATTGTACTGTTCTCCAGCAGGAGTACAACTTACGTTGGGTAAAAGAATGATCTCCCCGATGTACTTGTCGATGGATGCGCTCCCACCAGAGCTGCGTTCACTCCCTGATACTCTTTGGGCGACTGGCCCTAATGATGTAGGTCTCTTGGAAATTCCACCCTATGTAGTAACTTTGAAAGCAAATGTCAAACTTCCACGAATTCCACAATACAGAATCTCTAGTGAAGGTGAGCGTGCGCTCCTACTGATAGTACAAGACCTGATCAAGAAAGACGTTATAGAAGAAACTAGAGGTAATGTCTGTAATAGTCCTGTACTGCCTATTTTGAAACGAACTGACCCAACAAAGCCTCCAGTATATAGGTTCGTAATTGATCTTAGAGAGGTTAATAAAATTGTGATCCCACAGTTTCCTGTGGTACCAGACATTACTGCATTGTTAACGTTGATTCCTGCTACAGCAGCATGGTTTTCAGTTGTCGACTTGAAAAATGCCTTTTTCAGCATTCCGATAGCCGAGGAAAGCAGAGATATCTTCGGTTTCTCTCTAGGAGGACGAAGTTTCAGATTTAAACGCGCTCCACAAGGTTATTGTGAAAGCCCATCCATTTACAGTCAAGCATTAAAAAGCCAGTTAGATTCCTTCGTACTTCCTCGTGGTTCTGCTTTAGTACAATATGTCGATGATCTTCTAGTGGCTGCCGATGACAAGGAAACTTGCAAAACAGCTACGATTTCTTTATTGCATCACTTGTCAGATTTGAATCACAAGGTGTCACCTTCAAAAATGCAATACTGCTGCCAAGAAGTGACCTACCTAGGTCATCTCTTGTCAAAGGAGGGAAGGAAGTTGACCCCAGAGAGAATAAAAGCAATTACACAGATGAATGTTCCTAGCACGCAGAGAGAAGTACGTGCCTTTTTAGGTATTACCTCATATTGTAGGCAATGGATCCCAAATTTTTCTCTTCTAGCAAAACCATTGGTAGCCTTGACTGGGAAAGGTGTTCCGAGTCCGGTACCATGGTCTGCTGAATGTCAGCAGAGTTTTTCTGAGTTACGAAATGCACTGTGTTCAGCACCTGTATTGGGTACACCCGACTACAGTAAGCCATTCACGCTCTATGTCCACGAGAGAGAAGGTTGTGCATTGAGTGTTTTGACGCAGAAATTTGGTGATAAACAACGCCCTTGTGCGTATTTTTCATCAACATTAGATCCAGTAGCTAGAGCGTTGCCTAGTTGCTTGAGAGCTACAGCCGCAGCTGCAGCTTCCATTCGACAATCTGCTGGTTTAGTAATGAACAACATGCTAGTAGTTATGGTTCCTCATGCTGTGGATACACTCATGAACCGAACCAAGACGCAACACCTTACCAGTGCTAGATTATCAGGTTATGAACTGACACTGTTAGCTAGTCATATTCAGATCAAAAGATGCAATGTATTGAATCCAGCAACATTGTTGCCGACTAGCCAAGAGTCGAGTGATTCCGAACCACACGACTGTTGTTTCAAAACTGAGGAAGAAACAAAAGGACGAATTGATCTAAGAAATACTCCGTTATCAGATCCAGATGGCACGTTGTATGTTGACGGGTCTTGCTTCAAATTGGAGAATGGTGATATGACTGCTGCTTATGCAGTAACAACTTTGAGTACGATTGTGGAGACTGCAAGAGTGAGTCAGAATTCTGCCCAGGCTGCAGAATTGATCGCGCTAACAAGAGCGTGCGTTTTAGCTAAGGGAAAGAGAGTGAATGTGTTCACAGATAGTCAGTACGCGTTCGGCGTGGCCCATAGTTTTGGCCGCTTGTGGAAAGAGAGAGGTTTCATTACGTCCCATGGGACTAAGATTCAACATGGTCAGCTAGTTAATGACTTGTTGGAATCTCTAACCTTACCGACTGAAGTTGCAATTGTGAAATGCAGTGCTCATAAAGCAATCACGGATGATGTTGGTCGTGGGAATGCTTTTGCTGATGAGATTGCAAAACAGACAGCTAGAAATATGATGAGTAGAATGTATGTTGCAACGTCTGCAAGATGGATTTCTGAGTCTGGAATGTGTGAAGACACAGTGGAAAGCGTGAAAGAAATTCAGAAAGAGGCGACTGAGGAGGAAAAACTTGCATGGAGAGAGAGCACGGGTAAATTGGACTCGAGTGGGTGTTGGATTGATTTGTCGGAACAACAGCGTTGGATGTTGCCTGATGCGTATGTGCTTGCAGTAGTAACGATGGCACATGGAACAGCGCACATCAGCTCAAAAGGGATTTGTAAGATGTTGGCTCCGGTCTGGAAGAATGATGGGATTAGTAAGTGTGCAGAGAGAGTGGTGAGAAATTGTATGGTATGCTTGATGCATAATCCTGGCAAGGGAATCCCCACACCTGCAGGTCACTTCGCTCCTCCTTCCTGCCCCTTTGAAGTGATCCAACTAGACTTCATTCACATGGATCGTTGCAATAATCTGAAATACGTCCTAGTGGTAGTTTGTGCTTTCTCCAGATGGATCGAAGCATACCCACTGAAGGACAATACTGCCTTATCCACTGCCAAAATTCTTCTTAAAGAATACTTCCCCAGATACGGAATGCCACGGATTGTATGGTCAGATAACGGAAGTGAGTTCGTAGGGAAAGTTATGCAGAGTGTGTGTACCGGCCTAGGGATTAGACAGAAGTTTCATAGTGCGAATCATCCCCAGTCCGCGGGTTTAGTCGAGGGTTACAATGGCACCCTTAAACTGAAACTTGCTAAGATACAAGCATCCACGGGTTTGTCCTGGCCAGACGCATTGCCTTTGGCTTTGCTATCAACAAGAGCAACTGTACATTCTAGAGTAGGGCTTAGTCCTTATGAAATAGTTTTTGGCCGCCCTGCAAATGTTTGGGGGGTACCTAGACCGAAAGAATTTAAGCAGCTGGAATACCCGATGTTAATTGATTACCTTTTCGACTTGACTGCTAAATTGAGTCTTATTCACCAACAGGTTTTCGACGCATTGCCAAAGCCACCGGAGAGTCCAGGCCATCAGCTGAAACCGGGTGATCAGGTGGTCATCAAAAATTTTGCAAGAACAAAAAATCTTCAGCCCAGATTTATTGGCCCTTTCCAAGTCCTGCTAGCAACAAGAACTGCTATTCGTGTGGCCGGAAGAAAAAACTGGATCCATACGACACATGCTAAACGTGTGCCTCTGCCACTTCCTTACGACAACTGGGTAAAGAAAGGAATCGGTGCCTCTGAAACGGAACAAATCCCCAGGTTCATACCTTTCAGCGATGCAGAACTGATCACGGATTCACCAAATTCTGACTCTCCTCCTGAAACTGCTCTTTTGAACAATGAACATTTGCCATCTGCACCAAAAGAACATTTGCCATCTGCGAACGTGAACATTGCAACGTCAGCTGAGAATACATTGTTTCCAGATCAGACAGCTCCTGCAAAACTGAGATACAACTTACGTTCTCGCAATATGCACAAATAAAGCAGGAAACTGCCTATTTTCAGATTTGAATTTGCTATACATTGCCTCCAGCCAGGAAGTTTGCTAATACTTTGTATTGTTTCTTTTTGTTTTAAAATTGCCTTGCCGTCTGGGTAGCCGTAGGGTCGTGGCTGTGTACCTAGTTGAATCTGCGGGGGTCAGACACAAGGTCGATCTTTCTGTTAGTTCTGGGAACTCCCAGGGCTGATAGAGGCATTTTCATCTACGTACACATCATCAGTGGTCGCGAACGGTCGTAGAAGATGGAGCTTCCTGAGCTGCAACGAGAAAATGTAATTTATGTTCGCAGAAATAGACTGTACAGAATACTCCACAGCAGATGCTTTCTAATGCAATGTGCAGTTACATTTTTAATTGTTTTGATAACGTTGGTGGGTGGAATCATCTTTGGTGTACATTTGATTTTTATGCCAGTAACTACAGTACCTCCCCTTGATCCTACTACTTCAACTGTTTCTTCTATGCATTCTTTTCACTCATTTCCTGAACACGAACAAGCTCGACGCTCAGAATTTATTAACAATACATTTGTACAGCTCTTGCATCAACACCAACTGATAGTTAATACTACAGACTGCTGGGTGTGTGGCTTGATACCCCACACTATGGATAAAGGCATTCCCTATCTAGTCTTGCCTTTCAGCTATAATGGATCATTTCAGGCCTTTCAGACCATTTTTTCATATGCCCTTGAAACCTATCCTCCGCGTCCACCACGGTCCACTAAATACAACTCAGCCAACAAAGCTTTAGTCCAGGGAATTATTGACATGATTAAAGACGTCAATAATACTCCATCTTATCCTAGAGATGAATTACGGGTGTATTTGAGTTGGAACTCTACAGAGTATCGCCTTAGTTTGGGAGAAAGCAAGCGTAAAAGCTCCACTTCAGTTTGGGTCGTGCCTCACCGAGGTCAGGTCTGTTTGCAAGGAAATGGGAGAAATCCGAGAGCTCAGCTAGGGAGGAGTGAGTGCGTTGAGACTTACGTATTTCCGTCTAACTCCTCCCCTGCCTTTCTGACTGCTAGGGGTACCTACTTCATTTGTCAGGACAGAGCATATACATGGCTGCCTGCTGACTTTTCAGGTTCATGTTATATTGCTCGATTGTTACCCCCGACATACACTGCTTCTTCAGATTATCACAAAACCAGAGTAGCAAGAGGTGTCTTCAGCAAGGAAGATACCGCTGGTCAAGAAGCTGGAGACTTCTTCAAAGGTTTCCTTCCGTTTTGGGGGCCTATGGCCAATAGTAGAAATCTTCGTCAACTAACACGGGTAGTTGAATCTACAATTACAGAAACTGCAGGTGCCCTTAGTAACTTAACAGCTGAACTTCAGGCGGATCGTCTCATGACGTTGCAGAACCGTATGGTTCTAGACGTAATACTTGCAGATCGAGGTGGGGTATGCAGAATGATCCAATCGAGCTGCTGTGTCTTTATTCCAAATAATGCTCCAACAGTCTATGAAGCAATCTCTAAGCTACATAAGATTTCCGACTCTATACACGTAGATAAGGGAAACTGGTCCTTCATGGAGTGGTTTTGGACTCTGGTATCAGCGTGGGGATGGAAGGTTCTGATGGTTATTGGTGTCATCCTAGTATTTCTGTTCTCGTGCTGTCTTATTATCCAATGCGGTCCCGCTCTGTGTAGCCTCTGTGCTGCAACCTGTTTCAGAAAACCACCTGCATTAGGAGAAAAGGCACGAGACAGGATGATGATACAACAACATGTCACTGACCTAATGAGCATAGAATTAGACTCTGACTCTGATATAGACTGAGTAATTGCCTATGTAAGGGCAAAAGGAGGGTCTGAGGTTCCGTGACGATTTTACTCGTGTTTGTAATCATTGTCGTAAATACATAATTTTGGTATCAGTGAACCGCAAATGATCCATTTAGTATATCCTGGTGTTTTCGCTATGCTACGAGCAAGAGCACTCCTGTTACCAACACATTTGTGATTTACCCATGGCATCCATCTTAGAACACGGAAGCCATTTTGTATTCCTTGCCCTCACATAGTCAATGGACACGCAATGACTTCTTCTTATTTAAGGACACGTAGGCTTTAACCGGCGATTCACCTTGCTAGTGACACATGCACCTTAGGCCAGCAACGCTGTGGCAGCATGACTCGGCAAGAACTGCCTCCCCAGCCTGAGGCCAGTCCTGCTATACTGGTTCTTGTGTTCGTTGGCCTGATCATGATTAGGCGGCCGAAGCTGGTAACCGTGCCCATTTACGACCCACAAACATTTCTTATCCTGTCTTTCTATCTTCTGCACCTGGCTCTGCTCCTTTCCTTCTGGGCCTTTATTAGGGGGAGGTAACGAAATTTACGATGAGGCGGTCCGGGTCTTGAATGAAGAATTGACATGGGATTATGATGGACTAGTGGGAACCCCTCATTCGTAATGTTTTGACATCAGATACTGTTGACGATTCCTGTGCAACGCCAAATATTTATTGTTTAAGACACGAATGTTTAGAACTGTGGTAACATGTAAAGAATTTGCCTGAAGCCCAATATTTAGTATATAAGGAGCAACCCTCTTTGTACAAATTGAACAGGCTCCTAGATACTGCCCATGTGTAGTTTCTGTGACTTCTGTGTCCCTGCAGTAATAAACCTTTGGTCTTTGACGCCACCATCGAGAAGCCCGTGTTTCTGTTTGTTTTGTGCACCGAGACAGGTGGAACTCCGGGGTCTTCGGGTGTTATCCCTGACACCTCTGGACGGAACCAAAAAGTCCAGAACTCCATTCTTCCAAGTGTCTGAAATCATGCTTACAGTGTGATATTAAAGACGCCAGAATCACGTTGGCTTGCTTGCGGCTAGAACGTGAGCAATCAGCTCGAACAACAGCTACTTTATTATGATGACCTTGTAGGCTTTAGAACTCACTTTGCAGACTAGAGTCACAATGTAAGTCTAGGGATGCTGAAAACAAGCCTGTGGCGGGGCGCGTCGCCCCTGTGAGGATAGCGTAGATGGGGAACCCGTTTCCAGTGACTGGTGGTCAGTTGTTCCCTTTTCGCCCCTTTCTCTTCCCCTCCAGCAACCTTCTTCCCTTCCTGAGGAGGAGTGGTCAAGCCCTGACTATGCGTACCCTTGGGGATGTGAGGCGGAATCAGGACAGTACACCTTTAACTCCGATTACAACAATGACGAGACTCCGCCCATCTTGAGCGCCGTCGCGTCAAAAGAAGGAGGATCCCGGAAGACGCGGGAAGACGTTTCCTCGGAGGACGAGCGCGGAGAGGAGTGGAAGCCGAGTAAGGAGCAGATCTCGACCAGCCCAGCTGAAAGCATCAAGCCAGGAGGCCAACGATTCCGTGAAGCGCCCCGCCACGCTCCCGCGGGAGGAGCGTGGCTTACAAAGGTACGGGGCAAAGTTGCGGGGTGGGCGGGTTGGAGTGGCTAAGACCACTGTGTAGATACCGCCTCACCGTATCCCTGTACCCTTACCTCACGAGCACAGCCGTCACACCGAATGTTGTAAATACACTGGGCACCAAAGTCCCTCACTCCCGGTCCCCAAACGAGTGTTGTTCTGAACGCTCCCCTGATACCTCTGCTTCTGTTCCTTTCCTTTTCGGTGGTGTTCTCCCGGACTTCGTCTGGAGGTCAGCGGTGACTCATCATTCTGGCTGCAACACCCCCTGGTCAACGCCGTAACACCCTGGAATTACTTCTGTTCCCTAAGGCCGTCAGAACGGAGCCTGACAAGTTCGCACGCATAAGACTGTCTAACAGACGAAAGAAAGCTTACCTTAAAATAAAGCCCTCTCTAAAAGCACTCTTTCAGCCTACTGACTGCGTTCCTTCCCCTGTGGTCCCTACCCCGGTACAAAGCCCTTCTCATGTGAAGCATTTCACGCAGCCTAACTTACAACAACAATTATATGCAGTGTTGTCTGCAAAAGTAGCAAAAAGGTACAATGGTTCCAGTAAGCTTATGCTAACTTAACAATGTGCGCAACAAGGCCCAGCCCACACTACAATCTCTTTTTTGTTGGTTAAAACCTTGCCTTTGTTCTGACACTTAATTTCTTATATTACATTTCTCACCCGGTTCTTTCTTGTCTGCCAAGCTAAGAATTTTCCACAATGTTCACCATATTCAAATAGCGTTAGGTCAATTGTCTCCCACCTTTCCCTCCCCCTCTTGTTCAGAATACCTGCCAATTTAGTTTTCAGGTCTGTTAATTCTATCTGTCGGGCCTCCCTCAAACTATTATTAACAAACTCTCCTTCTAGTCCTCTTATCCTTTTCTCTATTTCACCTATCTCTTCTCCTCTTTCCAGCCGCATAATTTATTAGCTTCCCCCTCACATATGCCTTATAGGAATCCCATACCACCCCTGCCTGTGCTGAGCCCCAATTAAAATTGAAAAACTTCACTCTATCTTCCTTTAATCCTCTCACAATTTCTTCATCTAACAGGGTGCGGTCTAGTGTCCATCTTGTGGGGGACCTTTCTTCCTTGAGGCTGACCTCCAAAGTAATAGCCGAATAATCAGACAAGTGCATCCCTGCATGTGCAAAACTCCTGACTTCTTCCCGAAGACCTTGATCCAGTGGAATATAATTTATCCTCGACAGGTGATGATATTTCTTATTTGCATTTGTATATTCTCTCTTATCCCCCATCCACCATCTCCAGCCACCGCATAGACCCAGTTGCTTCATCATAGATTTAATCTGTGCCTTCATTTTTGGGTTTGCACATGCCCTACTACCTGCTGATCCATCTAAAGTGCTATCCAAAGCCACATTAAAATCCCCTGCCCAAATAATTGGGTCTGAGGAACAACAGAGCTCCGTTAATAACTCTTGCAATGGAGTTATATCATCAGTTTTTGGTCCATAGTACCCTGCTAACGTCAAGCCTTGTCCTCTCACTTTAAACATAACCATGACCCGTCTACCATTGTGTCTGAATTACTTTGTGTGATTGAAATATTTGAGTCTTCTTTTACTAATACCTCCACCCCCTAGTAACTATAGTTTGCTTTGTACACGCAATTTCTTGCACCCATTTTTGGGATTCGAATACTTCCTTACACTCTTTTTCTGATAAGTGGGTCTCCTGAAGCACACAAATCTGAACATTACAATCTTTTATACACTGCAGAATACGCTGTCTCTTTGGCCTTACCCTTAAACCATTAACGTTCCAAGATAGGATTTTTAAACTCCATCCTTGTCTCTCTTCCATCTTCTTGTTCTAAAGAGCCTCTCAACTAGCAAACCTGGTGCTTCAGAGGATTTTTTTTCTTTTTTCCCTAATACTCCCCGTGGCCCCACCCTTTCCCCCTCCCCCCCATGAAGAACCTTCTCCCCTTTCCTGTGGCCTACACTTAACCTAAGCCTAAGCCAATGGGTTCTCCCCCAGGTGTTTTTTATTCTATATCCTACCAGTCACCTCTAATATTTACATTTCTACCCCTATTTGGTGCTATTTCCCAACCAATACCTCAATATTCTAATGAGACCACTATTGACACGCTATTTACACACCCTTGTATCTGTGGGATTTTTTTTCTTTTGCATGCTATTTACATGACCTTATAAAGTCATCTACTTTGCTCACCACTCTGAAAATATGCATCTTTTACTTTAGCACAGCCGGGAATTTCATCTGAACACTAGTGCCTAGCTCCTTCAACTGATCCATTCTCTTTCCCAGCTCCCACTGTCTATTGGATGTGATATAGGAAATATCTGACCTAATTTCGCATGATGTTCCATCTACCTCTACTGATCTCTTTTTCAATGCACAGGATAACACCTTTTCTTTCAGAGCATAGGTAAGAAAATTCACCAAGATTTTCCTGGACTTACTTCTATTTGGGTTAAGCCTAAATGGATCCCTATGTATTCTCTCTATGTCTCTTGCCAACTCTTCATCTGTTTATTCTAGGTGAAGCATTCAAGTCATCTCCCTCTGTGCCTTCATTTTTGGGTTTGCACATGCCCTACTACCTGCTGATCCATCTAAAGTGCTATCCAAAGCCACATTAAAATCCCCTGCCCAAATAATTGGGTCTGAGGAACAACAGAGCTCCGTTAATAACTCTTGCAATGGAGTTATATCATCAGCATTTGGTCCGTAGTACCCTGCTAATGTCAAGCCTTGTCCTCTCACTTTCAATTTAACCATGACCCTTTTACCATTGTGTCTGAATTACTTTGTGTGATTGAAATATTTGAGTCTTCTTTTACTAATACCTCCACCCCTTAGTAACTATAGTTTGCTTTGTACACGCAATTTCTTGCCCCCATTTTTGGGATTCGAATACTTCCTTACACTCTTTTTCTGATAAGTGGGTCTCCTGAAGCACACAAATCTGAGCATTACAATCTTTTATACACTGCAGAATACGCTGTCTCTTTGGCCTTACCCTTAAACCATTAACGTTTCGAGATAGGATTTTTAAACTCCATCCTTGTCTCTCTTCCATCTTCTTGTTCTAAAGAGCCTCTCAACTAGCGTGCCTGGCGCTTCAGAGGATTTTTTTTCTTTTTTCCCTAATACTCCCCGTGACCCCACCCTTTCCCCCTCCCCCCCATGAAGAACCTTCTCCCCTTTCCAGTGGCCTACACTTAACCTAAGCCTAAGCCTATGGGTTCTCCCCCAGGTGTTTTTTATTCTATATCCTACCAGTCACCTCTAATATTTACATTTCTACCCCTATTTGGTGCTATTTCCCAACCAATACCTCAATATTCTAATGAGACCACTATTGACACGCTATTTACACACCCTTGTATCTGTGGGATTTTTTTTCTTTTGCATGCTATTTACATGACCTTATAAAGTCATCTACTTTGCTCACCACTCTGAAAATATGCATCTTTTACTTTAGCACAGCCGGGAATTTCATCTGAACACTAGTGCCTAGCTCCTTCAACTGATCCATTCTCTTTCCCAGCTCCCACTGTCTATTGGATGTGATATAGGAAATATCTGACCTAATTTCGCATGATGTTCCATCTACCTCTACTGATCTCTTTTTCAATGCACAGGATAACACCTTTTCTTTCAGAGCATAGGTAAGAAAATTCACCAAGATTTTCCTGGACTTACTTCTATTTGGGTTAAGCCTAAATGGATCCCTATGTATTCTCTCTATGTCTCTCGCCAACTCTTCATCTGTTTCTTCTAGGTGAAGCATTCAAGTCATCTCCTTCTGTGCCTTCTGTAACGTTTAGGATTGACAGGTTATTTCTCTTTTGGTTGTTCATCCTTTAATCCCACTCCTGGCGACCCTGCTCCCTCGATCTCAGGCCCTTTATTTCTTCCTTGTTTATCTGTATCCTTCCCTTTAGCTCATCTACTATCTCTTCCAGCACTGTTGTCCTTCCTGTAAGATCATCCAATTTCTTTTCTAACACATCACATGCCATTTTAATCTCTTTTTGATTCCCTTCGGACATCTCAAACTTACTCCTAATCTCAGAAGTGATTGTCGCTATTAAGTCCCCCAGGCCTGCTGCCTCCATACTCGATACTTGCCCCTTTTTCTTTGATTCTTCTTTTTCCTTGCTCTAACACTGATGGGTAGTGGGATTATCACCATTCTCATGTTGGTCCTCTTCTTGGAGTATTATTAATCTATTTGGGCTATGCACATCACTCCACTCTCCCTGTGTCGTCACCCCTTCCTGATCTGTCTTTCCTTATTCTCAGTGATTTTTTTCTCAATACTCTCCCCCTTCTCCTCTATTTCACTCCCTACCACTTCGCACTCCCTCAATGTTAAGGTCCTAGGCAGTACTTTAAAAAAAGGTCCTGAGTGAGGGAGTTACCTTCAACTTACTTTTCTATGATTTACTCATAGTTCCCTTTTTATTGTATTCCTTACTCTAGGTGTTTTGAGCCCTGAAAATTCTTTCTCTTCACTTCCTTCACCTCCTTCCCCTCCTTCCCCCATTCTACGATTTTAAACAATGTTGTACTCCTTAAAGAATACCTTTCCAGCTGCTTGCATTCACCCTTATCATTGGGGTTCTCTGTTGTTTGTTTTAAGCTTAGCTTTCTATTTTTACTATCCTTTCATCCTCTGAGCTTATTTTCCTCCTCCTCCTCTTGTCTTTGATTCCGTCTTTGACATTGTTTACCCTCTGTGTTTCACCCTCCACTTTCGGGAGTTTCTGATTCACGCTCGACAAACACTCTGTTATGCCCCCTTGGTCTGTACCCTCCACCTCGAAACAGGATTCTTGCTGCCGCCTTCCTCCCTTTCTTGACTTCCAGCGTGGCTCTGAGCCACCGCTGGCCACTCCCCCGTCCTCCTGCCGTGACTGCCTCTAAAATTGTGCTCACACCTCTGAAGAAAGAAAACATTTTCGAAATCTCCAATGGGGGAAGGATAGATTTGCCTCAGTGATTCGCCTGTGTTACCTTCTGGTTACCGCTCTTTCCAAGCTGTTGCAAAACCACCGTCCTGTCTTGGCGTGCCTCTGTTCTCCAGCTCTCCACTCTCCAAACACGGAAAAAAAAAACATGCCCCCTGCCGATCTTGGGCAGTGCGCTCTGCACTCAGCTGCACTCGGCTGCTCTTAGCTTACTCCTCCCTACTCCTGGCTCCAGGCTCCGGTAAGAGTCGTTCCCCTGTTCTAACGTTTTCCCATCAAAAAATCTATTTTCCCTCTCAGTAACTTCTCCAAAAACATCTTCCGTCTTCCGCCTTCTCTCCGCTCCACATTGCAATGATTCAGGGAGATAGCACACAGTTTCCCTTCATTTTGCATACACAGCCGACGGAGGTCCCGCAACCCACTCCTCTAGCTGGCACCATGTTCTTCCCAAGGTGTATTGTGAATAAAAGGTTGGAGATGTACTTTTAAGTTTTATAAGTCCTGGTATTGAAAACCCCCTAAATTCGCTTTTTCTTTACTGTGAGGCCTACCTCTCCAATAGGATAACACTGGGTTGCCTTAATAATTTAAATGTGCTAAACTTTGAGGGGGAACAGATAAACATTTCATGTTTGGTGTCTGTGGGATTACAGAGTTTGGGTGTGCATGGATAGGAGATTTGGGTATGCATTTTGAACCTAATGAATGTGAAAAGGCAAGAACATTATTCAATGATCTTGAACTTCTACTTTTGTGCCAAATCGTAAAAACACCCACTCACAACCAGGGACACCATTTAGATGCTGTTTTTACTAACTTGCATAACCTTATACTCTCTCCCTATACTGTGGTCCGATCATCATTTAGTCATCTTCTACTTTGAAATATCAGAGAAAACTGCCAATCTCCCATTTACAAAAATCTACACGAGCATGGTCCAAGCTTAATATATGTGAGTTGAATAATGCCCTTGATGAATCTGCTTCTGTCCTAAAGGGCAACACTTCATAGAGGTACAACTTTGAGAATGGGCTCACTAACTCGCTGGAGCCCAGAGTCTCCTTTAAATCTCTGAAATCGAACCAGTCCAAGGGCAAGGCACCTTGTACACACCAGAACTAAGTCAATTAAAAAGAGAAGCTAGAAAGAAGTAGAGAGAGTGGAGGAAGGCGTATAGTGATGAAAGAAAAAGAGACTATAGAATAGTCATAGAAAGGTATAAGCCCGGTCTCAGGAAGGCCCAAATCACTTATCTTCAAGAGAAAATAGAGACCACCATAAATGGTCAACAATAGTCTGATGACACTCAGCTCCTTTTTACTTGTGGAAGGGGGGCTGAGTTCGACGGAGAGAGCATCCGGGGCTGTCTTGGGGCTGTTTTTGAATGGCTCCAGCGTAACAGCCTCAAATGCAACCCAGATAAATCTCTTCTTCGGATGTCAGTCGGACCCAAGTTGGCAGGAGTGGTGGCCGGTGAATATGTTCCCTCCCGCGTCATCTTCTCTGATTGCCAAGAACTTGGGGGTCAAGATTGACAACGGCTTGACACTTAAGTCCCAGATTCTTGGATTGACCGGTACTTGTTACGGCCTTCTCAAGATGCTACACAAGTTCCTTCCCCTGCTCTCGCTGGCGCATAGGAGGATCACGGTTCAGGCCTTTATTGGCTCGAGACTTGACTACTCAAATGTCCTCTATTTGGGCTTGCCGGAATATCTTCTCCAGAGGCTTCAGGTAGTCCAGAATTCGGTGGCTCGTGCCATTTTTGGCCTGCATCGCCGAGCGAGAGCATTGGAACCTCTGATTTCTCTGCATTGGCTGCCTGTACGGAAGCGGATTGCTTTCAAAGCATTGACGCTGGCTCATAAGGCATTTCATGGTGTAGGAGCGGAATACATCCAGAAGCGGCTCGCTCTTTACAAACCAACTAGAGCTTTAAGATCAGAATCTCTTTGCCTCGCCGTTGTCCCTTCTGTTAAAAAAGCAAGGGTTGGGGGTCGTTCCTTTAAACGCCTGGCACCTCAGCTTTGGAATACTCTTCCTTTGGTGCTCCGCAGTACCTCCAATTTGTTGGCTTTCCGAAAGGATTTAAAGACATGGCTATATGGCCAGTAATCTGCTAGCACTTCTGTTTCTGTGTGCCTGCCCTTTGCAGTTTGTTGTGGGTTAGAAAGCGCCGGGACACTCTTCGGAGTAGCCGAGCGCTATATAAGACACCCATAAGAAAAAAAGAAAAAAAATAGTCAACAAGTTCATGACTCTCATCTCTTGCTCTGTAGGACCCCCAACCTCTACAGGGCATTGTAGCATGTTTGCCAATCTCTTCATTTCACAAAATCCACAAAGTTCTGAACCGCCTTCCATCAGCTACCATTCCTAACATGTACGACTGATCAAAGCATCATGTCAGCCTTTCATGTATTGAACAGTGAAAAGTTGAAATCCACCCTTGAATCAATCAAATCAGGCTCCCTCTGATCCCGGCCCCTCTAGATATTCTTGGTCAAGGTGGCATTCCCATATTACACACCCTTGGGAATATCCTCAATCACTCACTTGAAGCAGGACATATTCCTAATGCATGGAAACAAGCATTAGTGAAGCCACTTTTGAAGAAACCAACTGTAAATCCCGATCTAGCAGACATCTATCGACCTATTTCTATCAACCTATTTCCCTGCTCTTGGTAGTGAGAAAAATACTGGAAAAACATGTTAATAAACACCTGTCCAGCTTTCTGGAATTGCATGGCATTTGCCGCCCCACTCCGACAGGCTTTAGGTCTTGACAGCTGTACTGCTGGTAGCCACAGAGGAACTCTGTTCTAGTTCAGATCAAGGTGGCTCAGCGGCAATGATCATGTTGGACTTGAGTGCAGCCTTCGATATGATGTCATACACCAACCTCTTTCAGAGGATGCTGGATGTTAGCATCACAGGCATCACCATTAAATGGCTGGAAGCCTTTCTAGCTGACAGGAGTTTCCAAGTATGTGAAGATTCCTTTGCCTTTTCTATCCATCCTCTATCGGTTGGGGGTTCTACAAGGCTCTGCACTTAGCCCAACATTGATCAACTTGTATTAGAGGAGGAGTTGGCCTAACGGCTAGGGTGCTCGACCTCGGACCTGGGGATCTGGGTTCGAGTCTCGGTAACGACGCCAAAAAACCTCCTGTGATTCTTGGCAAATCACTTAATCTCCCCGTGCCTAAAATGAATGCGTGTCCTCATGTAACATAACTGGTGCTATGTAAAGCGCTCTGATACCTGATTCAGTTCGGGTCTAGTTCGCGCTATATAAAACTCTGCAAAAAAAAAAAATGTACACCCCCTGGCTGAAATGTTTTATTCACATGTGCTTTCCTAAGTGTCATATGCAGATGACTCTCAGGTTATCCTGGCCCTTACACCCAACAACAACCAACCTACCTCCCAACTAAATTCTTGCCTCAGGAAGTCACTGATTGTTCAGCAGCGGGCTAAAGCTTAACGGTGACAAAACGGAGGTCCTGGTGGTAGGCAATATTAGTTCTAGGTGTCAGGAACTCTCAAGGTCAGAATATCTGGGTGACTGCCCTAAGCCAGCCCAAGAAGTGAAAAGCCTAGACGCATGGACTGTTGAGGAGCATCATGTTGGTCGCCGTGGAACACTGCAGAGATGAACCGGCACTGCCTCTGCCGGACGTATCTGAAGGAACCACAAGTCCCATGAGGCCTTTGGAACGTGACACCTGTGACGACACCACATTGAGGAGTAAAGAGGTTTTCGGGGCACCGGTCGGGTGCTGGTGATTCCCAATTACAGGTAGACAAGAAGAAGGACGCGAATAGGACCAGTAGAGGTGCTAAATGCACTGTTTTTCCCTTTCTCCTTCTTCTGACTATTGTGTGGGCTCAGCTGTATCTTAACAAGCGGAAGTCGGTCCGGCTGCGGATATCTAACCCGAAAGATTATGCCTAAGAGTTCTTCCAAGTGGCATTTTGTTTTGTTTACATTGCTACATGACATTGTGCACATTGAACATTGTTGGTTTCACAAAAAGGTTCAGAGAAAGATTGTAGTTTTCTAATGCTTTACAAGTGTACGCATATGTACAAAGAGATGACCAAATCCCAAGCGAATTGACCAACCCTAAGGTTGTCTTGGCTTGTTTGTTGTATATCCAACAGCAGGTGCTTGTTGAGCATATCCAGAAGGCAGCTCTGCTCCCCCCCCCTGTTAAAAGCTACTTGAGATACATTTGGTACGTTGCTCTTACTTCGTATCCCACTATAATTGAGGGGCAGTATTATGACTAGATAATAATTTGGTTCATAGATTTATAGTGGTTACACTTCACGAGGAACATCCGTTCAAGCAGAGAACAGTTATTTTGCTTTACAGGTATTAGTGCCAGAGAAAATGTGTGGTACAGTGTTATTATTGTGCCTCCTGGTGTATGTGCTATGACCTTATAGTTGTTTATTCTCATTACAGATCTCCCTCCCAGCTGACCCCACCCTTCCCTTCCCTCACTTAATCACCCAATTGAGCCTGTGATATCACTCAGACCTAGGGCTATCAAGAGGTGGACCCCACTGATCATCGTACGACCCTGAGAATTCAAGGCCTTGACATGGACAGACAATCAGCTTATGATGGAGACACAAGCCAAAAAGTTGGCAGGCTCATTCCAGCAAATGATACCTTTCCCTACAATAAGGGTAGTGGTACAGAGTCGTATAAACTCTCCCATGGATTACGGCAACTCCCTGTATCTTGGGAGTCTGAAATATGTGATCAAGAGGCTCCAAGTGGGTCAGAATGCCGCTGCTAGAATTCTTATAAAAAGACCAAAGCATCAATCTGCCAGACCATCCCTTAGCCCTGCACTGGCTTCCAATTCACAAAATAATCCACTTCAAGGCTCTCTGTATCACACACTGTGCCATTCATGGAAACGGCTAATTTATCATTAGGTCCATGTTCACCCTCTATGCTCCAGCAAGTACTCGTCGCTCAAGCACTCTGGTATTTTTGATGATGTCATCTGAGTCCAGTACCTCGGTATCGGAGCGATGCACAGTTGGGTCCACCTCTTGATCGTCTCATTTCCATATGCTATAATAGCACAGAATTTTGATATGATCAAGTGAGGGAAGGATAGGAAGGGAACGGCAGGGAGTGAGATCTGGAAAATAGAAGAACATACAATCACTTCCTTGAAGCTATTTATATACAGCCTACCAATGTTGTCCTCCTAACTCTATTAAAAAGAAAGTCACTGTAAAAGAAAATAACAGGAACCTCTCTTCCTGCAATACGATAGTCACATGAAAAGAGTTGTGAACATCTTTTGTTCTACTTCCAGAGGAATTGCATAGTACAGTGTATCTATGGAATAGATATAGTATTATTATTTGTGGTTAGTCACAAGGCTACAAAAAACTTAATTGTTTTCACTACATGCCATATGAATTGCCTTCACAATCAAGACAGGGTGTGGACTTCACTTCCACGAGGGCCCCTGTTATAGCTAGGCAGGAAATACATAAGTCAGAGTTTTTGTAGGGAATATCACATCACATTCTTTAACATCTTTTTTCTTTCAGCATTTCTTTTTATACGTAAATTCAATTTCAAGAGTTTTTTTTCCAATAAACATAAGAATTGAGAATGATGATGAATAGGAAGGCATTCAGGTTGAATACATGTTCTGAGGTAACAGTCTCAATATTCGGGTACAGTATGCCTAGACTTTGTCACTTCCAATCTGACAATAACACCATCATAGATGGCTGTGCCTTTAGCATTTCAACGGCAGAACTCCCAGTGCTTTTTCCAGCACTAGCAGAAACACGCATTACATTCAAAGTGATCCAGCACAAGATCGAAAACAGAAAACTGGCTAGACGGGTTCCTGCACCCACTCGAAACCTGAACAAACAGTGCACAGCAGAATTGGCCAGGAATAAGCAATAGTGGTGCGAGGTACCCTTACCCGACGCTTCAAGGCCAACATGCAATCCGGCGTCTCACTCTCAACAGTAAATAATCTGAGCTCACCCGCGCACCGACTGTCCTTTTTATCCACCCACCAACCGGAAACACAACCCGTGTCCCAGAAGTGCTGGGGCATGCCGGGATTTGTAGTTCTGCACGACACTCGGAGCATCTAACAGCGGATGGAAGATAAGGATCGTAACAGATGGTGCCCAAGTGGAGGCCGCTTTTTTGCATTGCTCACCCCCAGGCTCTGCAACTATCTTCCAGCTTCCCTTAAAAGTCAGCAGTAGGAAACCTGTTTCAGGAAATTACCAAAAAACCACCTTTTCTAACGTGGCTTGAGGAAATGGCTCATCACAATTTTATGGCGAGGCTTTTTTGCAACTAGCGCTGGGAGGCCTGTTTGGGTAGACATGCACCATACAAACACAACTGAATTGAGGAATACTAATTAAAAATCCTCTTTAATTGTAAGGTCAGATTATAAGTTACAACTTTGAAATTGGCACTTTTAAAAAAGTTAGCATTTTCCTCTCCTTACTATTTGCTGCCTGCAGCCTGTTCCGAGATCACATATGTGAGTGTAGGGGCAGTTGGACTTTGTTTATTCTTCCCAGAAAGCCACACAATAGAGGGATTTGGTTTGCATGGAAAGGCCATTAACTGACAGGCCGGTGGGCAGAACTGGGCAAAGCCCCACTTTCAGCAGAATAGGCTGTGATCTGCCTTTACACAAGGGACATGGCACCCTGCATTATTCATACAGATAACCAGGATCCAGGGCAGGGGAAGTAGGAAACTTCAAGTACTTCAAAAGGAATTCTCTGAAACTTCTCCTACATCCAAGAAGGCACCAAGTATAAAAATAGGACCCTCAGACTGACTCTTCAATTCACTATCTGGACCTGCAGAAGTACTCCCAGAGGACTGCCTGCTGCTGTGGCCTGCTGCGTACTCCAAAAGACTGCTTTGCCCTTCACCTGGAAGGACTGCTTTTCTGCCAGATGCTTGCCCTGAACCCTCAGAGACTTGCTGTGCAGTTTGAGCCCTGTTCCACTGATGAACTCAGAACCACCAGAGTGACTCCAAGGGCTAGTTGGTTGGCCTCATGATCTGAACCTCAGGGATAGAAAAGGCTCCAACCATCTTGAACCTGGTCCCAGCCTGAGTGACTCCTAACCCCACCAAGAGGTGCCTCTTCTGTCCTAGACCCTTGGTGATGGTGCTAACGGTGCTTAGATAGCCAAAAGTGAAAATTTGGTTCTTAGAAAAGTTTTGGGCATTGACTGCTCTGAGAACCAAGGGAAGACCAACCTGCTCGTCTATTCCCCCAAGGAGCATTGTCGGTTGGCCTGACTTCCCACTACGTTCTTCTCTGCAGCACCAAATCATATTCAGCAGACCTTTGTATCCAGCCTCCTGGATTTCTCATTGGCAACAGCCTTCAGCCGCGTCTCGCTGGAGATTTTCAACTTCCAAAAAAGAGACTAAGTCCGAATGAAGAAATCTTCACTGCAACTTTTTCCAGTGGCTCGCAATGATAACATCTCCTCCATGGACACCGCCTGAAGCCTTTCCCCACTGAACTTTCCCTTCTCAGAACACTTTTTCCTGAAATGTCTTCTATATCCGAAGGTAAGCACCGACCGGCTCCATCCACTTATTGTATCCAACTTGCGCTTCATCTCAGTTGACCATATTTTGCTGAAAGTTAATCTAATACATATCATGTTTTGCCCTAATTCATCACTCCATCACTTTTTTAACGTAAGGTGACGCAATGTGCCCCAGCATCCGTACAAGGCCACACAAACCCACTTTATGGGGCTTTTCACAGTCTTGTAAATATGTGCCTCTTTCATGCAAAAACCTGTGTGAAAGGGGCATTCGATGGTTGTTGCTGTGGGTGTTCCCAGGCAACACCCAAGGAATCTGACACATTCCCAGATTTACGAGATATGTTTCCATTTCTTCATGTTTTTTCCTTTTTCTATGCATGCTACATTCTCTAGCATATATAGATAAAGAAAATCACCTAAATTGGTGGATTTTCTGCAGGAAGGTATCCACAAAATCAATCAGCCCCGCAACGCAGGCACCCTTGCGTGCAAGGGTGTCTGCCTTGGCGCATGGCAACCCATTGTGCCCCAGCACTGGGGAAAAGGACAAGAATGCAGTTTATATCATAGATACAGCACATTCCTGCCCTTTTGTTATGATGTAGGGCAGCACAGCAAGATTCCTTGTGGCACTGCCCTACATCAAAACCTCATAAATGAGGCCCCTAATGTTTTGCCCTCCACTGCTCGATTTTGCATTTTCTGCTCGTTTTTCTGCTCTCTGTTTTGCCTTTTTCTGCTTGTTTTTCTGCCTTTTGTTTGGCCTTTTCTGCTTGTTTTTCTGTCCTGTGTTGCCCTCTTCTGCTCTGTTTTGCCTTCCTGCTAATTTTTTACTGCCCTTTGAGTTTGCGTTTTAATGCTTATTTCTTCCCTCTTCCTGCTGCTTCCTCAAGACCTTGCTTTTCGATGGAAATCTCGCACCCCAGCACCCAGATACCCCTCTACAAATGCTGATTGGTTGATTAATGAAAGTAGGTGTTTAGATCACCACGGCCACTCCAAAGTCACAAATATATTAGAACCTTGCAGCAAAAAAACAGCAAAGCCAAATTTAATCAAAGCAATAACAAAAAAAACAAGCATAATATAGGCAGCCTCTATTTATTATTCTTGGATATCTCGTTGTTTTCTTTTGAACTTTGCTTATGCTTTAAAAAGAATTAAAAATATTAAATTTTTCAGCATCTTCCATTTTGTATTTTCACACAATTTATTATATTTTATTTACACTTCACTACTCTCACACGCGTTTTGCATTATTTCACCTCTTTATTTTTCTCTTTTTACTTTAACCCATTTTGTCCCATCTACCCTTACTCCACTTTTTAATCCCGTTGTCTGCTCTCAAAATTCATATTCCCTGTATTAATGGTCATGTGTCTCATTTTGTCTCCTACGTATTACAGTTCCATTGATATCCATTGCCTAGGATCCATATTTTCCTTTCTTTTCAATCTCACCAGTCTGTAGCAGACATTTATTCAGCCACTCTACTCCAGTGATGCCACCGTCGCATCAAAAATAAATCATTGCTGCTACTCTCTCTCTTTACAAAATCCATTTAGCAAAAGATCATAGTGTGACTTTTCCCTTGTTTCTTGTTAATGACAAGCTTTTGAGCCAGAGAAACTGTTGTTTCTTTGACCTCCCAGAGGTCATTTGTTGCTGCGTCATTCCTATGAGTTATGAGCCTTTGCTACTCATGGAATAACTTTGATCTTCTGACAAGTAATGAGACAAATATGTATAGGTTTAATCCCACGGAAACTCTAATGCCCCACGTGAATACTTGACATTTTGAAACTGTTAGCAATTGCCGCCGGCACACGCAGAAACTTCGAAAGCTGCTAGAATATATGACGTTAGTAATATCAGCGCCACTGAAAATGCAGGATGCATATAATCTGCAGTTCCAACATCACCTTAGTTTTGATTCAATACAAATGATTTACGTGCTATGAGTCTTCCCTTTTGCTATAGGGCACCTCAACATTGTCCACCTTCATGCTTGGAGGCTGGCGGCTGGAAATACATAGAAGATGCCCAAACCAAACCGGCTTCCAAGATCCCTGGCTATTTCCAGTTTCTGCTGCTCTTTCGTGTCACAGTATAGAGTACATTATTATCAATCGGCTCACATAATTACACCACAATATCCCTATGCATTATTGAGCTCAGCATCATACAGACTCACAAAGGGACTCTAGTTAAGCCAGAAAATTCTATCTATTCGTTATATGTCACAATGTTTTCTATTTTTGTATTGTTCAAAATACCAATAAAAATATATATTTTTTAAAGAAATGCTTATTACCAATATTAGAATTTAGCAGTCATTCAGTTTCGCATTGCAAAAATTGCATAACAGCGGAATTTCAAATGTTTTACACATTCAGAGGGGCAGTTATGTTGTTTTTTTCACAGTCAATTTCTGGGAAAATTCCGACTTTTAAATAAAGTAAACATTAATTCGCTCATGCATTTTGAGGGGAGTAATAGTTTTATAATATCAGTGTAGGAGTTGTGAAGAAAGTATAGGGCCCTATTCACAAAGGGAAATCTATGAATGGAGATAAGGCACACGTAGATTTCCACATTTAAGTGAGCTGAAATGTTACCCATACACATATCACCAAATCCAGGCAAAAATTTCCAGCCACTAATTGGAATACATAAGGGGGTTGTGACATGTGGACTGAAAATACACCAATAATGATACTGCTAGTAACCTAATAGGTATATTTCGGGAATATACATATAACCGTATTTCTACAGATTGTCCTTAGAAATCTATGCCAAAGGTGCATAGAACTAGGGATTGAAAAAAAAGCAAGGAAAACCTGCTAAGGAGAATCACTCATATCTGACAAACATTACCATTGGGAGCACATAAATATAGAGCACGCCAAAAAAGCCCATGCTCTGAGGTCTTACATCCTTCCCTTGTACTATGTGATGTTATGAATCCCAGAAACTAGCTACAGCCGCCAGGATAAAGCCCACCACACTCAAGAGAAAACTCAACTTCAGGAAGGGGGAAACAGAAATTCTAGACGACATGTTCTATCTGCACATACACTCAGTAGAGAAGAGAAAGTTTTCATCAATCAATCAACCATTTATAGAGCACAGCTAAAGACTCAATAGGGTATCCAGGTGCTTGCAGGTCCTGGAGGCTCATTTCAACAGCTTGGTCTTGAGGGTCATACAGAATTCTGGAAGTGATGTGATTGTCCAGAGTTGTGTGGGGAGTCTGTTCGAGGTCTCTTCTATGATGTGGGAGAAGGAGCATCCTCTACTTCTGCTTCCATTATTGTTGGGAGTCTGGGCAAGTGAGAAGGAGGTGGAGCATAGTCTTCCAGATGGTTAGTGGAAGTTCAGGTGATGGTTAATGTAGGTGGGTCCTTGGTTGTGTAGAGCCTTGTGTGCGTGGATCAGCAGCTTGAACTGGCATCTCTTCTGTACAGGGAGCCAGTGGAGATGGCATCAGGCTGTTCATCTCTCTGGTTTCTCTGCCCCTTTCTGTTCGGTCACTTGTGGTGTTCCTCAGGGCTCTTCTCTTTCCCCTCTCCTCTTTAATCTGTATATCTGTCCCCTTGTTTCCTCTCTTCTCAAGCTGGGGGTCTCTGTATATAACTACGCAGATGACCTCCAGCTTGTCTTTGATCTGTCCTCCTCTCCTGATTCTATTCCCAAGTTCAGTTCCACCCTTATCTTTATCTCGGAGTGGATGAGCGCCAACCATCTTAAGCTTAACCCCGATAAGACGGAACTTGTCCTCACGGGTGGTCCCTCTAACCCTTGGTCCCCTGCACATTGGCCCCCCTCTTTTGGCCCCCCCCCCACGCCCTCTCCCTCTGTTCGCACCCTTGGCATTAAAGTCAGCTCTGACTTAACCATGCACAGCCAGATCAGTTCTGTTGTGTCTTCATGTTTCCTCTCCCTCCGTCTTATTCGGAAAATATCTCGCTTTTTCACCATCGACGCGCTTAAAACCATAGTCTTGGCTTTAGTCATCTCACGCCTCGACTATGGCAATGGCCTGTACGTGGGTATCCCCTCCCACGAATCCCGACGTTTACAGGCCATTCAAAACCAGGCTGCCCGTCTCATTCTCTCCCTCCCCAAATCCTCTCACATTACCCCGGTTTTGAAATCCCTTCACTGGCTCCCCATCCGCTTCAGATCCCTCTTCAAACTTGCTTGCTTTGCCTTTCGCGCCCACTCCCGCTCTGCCCCTGCCTACATCACTTCCCTCATTTCTTCCTATGTTCCCAGTCGCACTCTCCGCTCTTCCTCTCTCTCCCTTCTTCACATTCCCCGCTTCCGCAAATCCAGATCCGGGGGCACTCGTTTTTCCGTCTTGGCCCCCCAGTTCTGGAATAGTCTCCCACTTCATCTTCGCTCCATTCCTATTTTCAGCCACTTCCGTAAAGCCTTAAAAACTTTTCTTTTTTCTTTGGCTTTTCCTTCTTAGGTCCCCTGTGTCCCCCTCCGTGAGTTCTGACCCAGGTCCCCCAGCGCCAGGAAGCCGCTTGGCAGCAGTGCGCTTTATTAAATATTGTTTTCATTTCATTTTTCATTTCATTTCAGATGCCTGAGGTGAGGTATGATGAGGGTTCGTTAGGAAAGGCCAAGGATGTGTCTCACTGTGGCATTCTGTATTGTCTGAAGTCACTGTAGGAGGCTCACAGTGAATCTCATGTCGAGGGCATTGCTGTAATCCAGTCAGCAGGAGATGAGGGCGTGTGGCACAGTGCGTCTCTTGTGTAGAGGTAGAAATGTGAAGATCTTTATTAGCATGCACAGAGTGAGGAAGCAGATGGAGAAGACTGCGTCAATCTATGATTGCATGGTGAGCTTGTTGTCAATGATGATTCTGAAGTTTCTGGTGTGGTCAGAGGGAGTGGGTGTGGGTCCTAGGTCTGATGGCCACCAGGAATCATTCCATGTGTTGCTGCTGTTGCCAAAGATCAGTACTTCCATTGTGTCTGTGTTCAGCTGCAGACAGTTGTTCTTCAGTCAGTCCACAATGCTTGTCATGCATCCATGGAAGTTGATTCTGGTGGTATTGGTGGGGTCATCAGTGAGTGAGAGTATGAGTTGGTTGTTATCTGCATAGGTTGAGTCAGTCTTGACCCTGGTCCCCAAGGGAACAGTCTAGCCCGAACTTCCAGGCCAGGTCCTACCTGGACTGGAAAAAAGCATGTGTGGACCGGAATCAGCAACCTGTCCATTATCTGTATTTTTTGCTTTTGTCACTCGAACGGGGAAGGGTATGCCCAGACGTGGGTCCCATGCTCACTGTGCCACTGAATTCTAGATTGCCTGGCTGATGAGTGGTGATACCCTGATCCCAGTCCCAAAATGCTTGTTTCTGGTCCCGGGAGGACCTGGCAAGGCAGTTCGGGATGGACTTTAGCAGAAGTTGGGCTGACATCCCTTAAAAAACTACAGGTGATCCAAAATACAGCGGCCAGGCTGGTTTTGAATATGCCCGCTAGATCCTCTTCGCTACCACTACTGAGAAAGCTGCACTGGCTGCCTGTAAAGCAAAGATCCATCTTTATAATCTGCTGTCTGACATTTAACACCTTACAGGGTCAGGGCCCTAAATACTTGCAATATAAGTTGGTAAAACATATTCCGAGCCGAACACTTAGATCTAGCTCGCAATTACTACTACATGTCCCCCGAATCAGACGTCACAGGTCAGGAGGTATGGCTTTCTCCAACCTGGCTCCTGTTTATTGGAACAGTCTTCCTATCTCCTTGCGAGAAATTCCATCTTATCAAATCTTTAGGGAGCACCTAAAAGCTTTCCTGTACTAAGGCCCCCTCCTTTCTGCTTTTCTTCTCCTTGGGTTGTGGTCTAAGTAAGCGCCGAGATGCCTCATGGTGAGTCGTTGAGCTATACAAGAAGGTATATAATAATATAATAATAATGAGGAGCAGGGTCAAGTCTAATTTGCATATTGCTGGGTCCAAACTGGAATGGCATGGTGAGCACAAAGACAAAGGATTTAGGCCCAGATATTTGTACTGGGGGTAAATGTTTGACATTGTTCAGCATTTTGTCCATCATTTTTTCTGTTGCATTTGTCGCTTTAGGTGGGACGGGTATGCTCAGAAGGTGGTTCCTGGTTAACCATGACACCGGAGTCAATCTATCCAGGTTGATGAGGGGGGATACCTCGCAACCGGTCCTAAGGTGCTTGTTTCCAATCCTGGCTTGGAAGATCGGGCTGGATTGTTCCAAGGGGGGCATAGTCAAAATTGATTTGCATATGTCTGGGTCCAACCTGGAATGGTGCGGTGAGCAAAAAATCTATGAATTTAGGTCCAGATCTGTGTACTAGGGGTGAGTGTTTGACATTGTTCAGCATTCCATCTATCTTTTGTTATTTCACTGATGTTAATGTCACATCCACACTCTTATCAAGTGTGAAATCTGTCATTGTTGTAGTTCAGCAGTGTGATAACTACCTTGTCTCCATAGACAAAGTCAACGTTCTAATTTTGTTGCTACATTGTAAGTGACTAGGGTAAAAATATGATTTTCCAGATCATGTACATTTTTTATTTGCAGATTAGGTGTTGTCAGCCCTTTATCCACATGCAACACCTGTTTCCTACTGCTGTGCCTATGACCACATTCAATATTGAAGGAACCCTGACTGTAAGGGTTAACAAATGTTTAGTTGGCATGTGCTCCCTGATAAAGGGCTGATCCCCAGTATGCATTCAGGCATCATATTGTGATCTGCTCACATTAACATTTTTATTGAATGATTCAATGATAATTCAGGTGGAATTAAATCACTTCGGAATACAGAACGATATGATTTTGATGTGCATTAGAAAGAACATATAGATTTGATGCACTGCCTGGACATTTTGCAGACAGCCTGCTGATTCAAATCCTTATAAATTTGCATGCATGTCAATTGATAATAGTCTATGAACATCTCCATCTGTTGCAATGTTAGATGACAGCTCAAACATCACTTAGCTATTGACTAGCAGTGTACTTCCAATGGTACTTTTGCTGATTGCTTTTTCCCAGGCACATCTAAAAAGCCACTGATTCTAGTCTTGGCTTTGCAAAGGTCATATATAATTACCCTAAAAACTGCAGGTAAATTGATTGTCGCCCCTGTTTCATCCTTCCCCGGAAGTGTAACTCCAGTCTTCTCTCCACCTTCTCAGATAAAGCAAACTCCAGGTGAAATTGAATTCTCTCCAACTGAGCATTCCCCATGCCACAGGGATGGAGGTTTGTTAAAGGGAGCCCATAAGCAGCATCGTCCCCCCAGGCTTGGTGAAGAGGCATACCAGGTTTTGGAGAACATAGACAAATATCTCTATGACATCGTGAAATTGCATTACCGATTGGTATTGAGCGAGGAGCAGTGCTATATGGCAAGCAATGGTCGTGCAGCCTTTACAGGACATCTGCACGTGGGGCCCACCACCTGTTTCCAATTCACAACCTGATTTCTAACCCAATATTAGCCTAGTATTGCCCAGAGGGAGACATAGTTTTTCTGTTGCTGTGAACAGCAACCACCACATCTCGCTGAACATTCCATCTATCAGACAGAGTCCCATTCCCACAGAGCAAAATTCTACTGTTGTTTTCATCCATCACAAAAAATACAAGATGGAAAGCATAATTTGTTAGCAATTTTTCATTAGCACCAATAGCACCTATCTTCCACCTGTGTGTTATCTCATCTATGGCCAATCTAGATGGAGGGTGCATGCGAGTAATTTCAGACAATATGTTGTAGAAACATGATATTTCCACTTCATGCTTAGGTCACCACAAATGCAAAAAGGACAATTGATGGACATAATGCAGAACAATGTCATACTTTTACCTCAGTACAGAGATCTGGGCCTAAATCCATTGTATGTTTACTCACCATTCCATTCTGGTTTGGACCCAGCCATATGCAAATCAATCTTGAACCTGCCCCCAATGGGAATAGTCCAGCCTGACCTGCCAGGCCAGGTCCTCCCTGGACTGGAAACAACCATCCCAGGACCGGTTTGAGGCTTTGAGTCCTCATCAACCAGGGTAGCTTGACTCCAGTGGCATGGAAAGTACGGGACCCACGTCTGGGCATACCCGTCTCACTCGGGGTGACAAATGCAAAAAGAACAATTGAAGGACAGACTGCAGAACAATGTTATACATTCACCCAAGTATAGATATCTGGGCCTAAATCCATCGTTGTGTTGCTCTCCATGCCATTCCAGTTTGGACCTGTGTGTTATCTCATATATGGCTAGGCTAGATGGAGGGTGCATGCGAGTAATTTCAGACAATATGATGTAGAAACATGATATTTGCACTTCATGCTTAGGTCACCACAAATGCAAAAAGAACAGTTGATGGACAGAATGCAGAACAATGTCATACACTTACCCCAGTACAGAGATCTGGACCTAAATCCATTGTATGTTTACTCACCATGCCATTCTAGTGTGGACCCAGCCATATACAAATCAATCTTGACCCTGCCCCCAATGGGAACAGTCCAGCCTGAACTGCCAGGCCAGGTCCTCTCTGCACTGGAAACAAGCATCCTAGGAGCGGTTTGAGGCTTTGAGCCCTCATCTGCCAGGATAGCTTGACTCCAGTGGCATGGAGAGTACGGGACCCATGTCTGGACATACCCATCCCACTTGCGGTGAAAAATGCCATTACAGTTTGGACCTGTGTGTTATCTCATATATGGCTAGGCAAGATGGAGGGTGCATGCGAGTAATTTCAGACAATATGTTGTACAAACATGATATTTGCACTTCATGCTTAGGTCACAACAAATGCAAAAAGAACAATTGAAGGACAGACTGTAGAACAATGTTATACATTCACCCAAGTACAGATAGCTGGGCCTAAATCCATCGTTGTTTTGCTCTCCATGCCATTCCAGTTTGGACCCAGCCATATGCAAATCAGTCTTGACCCTGTGCCCAATGGAAACAATCCAGCCCAAACTGACAGGCCAGGTCCCAGGATGCTTGTTTCCGGTCCAGAGAGTGCCTGGCTTGGCAATTCGGTCTGGACTGTTCTCATGAGGTGCAGGGTTAAGACTGCTTTGCATATGGCTTGCTCTAAACGGAGGTGGCATGGTGAGCAAAAGAACAATGGATTTAACCCAGATCTCTCGAATGGGGATGAATGTATGATTCATTCAGCATTCCATTGATCATTTGTTTGCGTAGCGCATAGGTCACCACAAACACATATTGGCTTATAGGCATTCCCACAACGTTTAACAGAGTTCCAGCACTTCACAAACCTCTACATAATTTTAAAAAATGTACATATTTATATACAATGTTTTAAATTAGCAAAAGCAAAATGTGTCATGGGTTTAAAGAATGGTAATACGATTTAAACTGTCCTTCAGGAGAGGAAAAATGTCCATGATCGAGCGTGAGTGCAAAGAGGGGAGCCAACATGGAACAGGATGGGGAATAAAAATAAATATGTCAATACATTCAGAAAAAATGTTTATACACACTGTCGAAAGGGGAAAATGAATAAAATAAAAGATAAATCCAAATCAATAGCTCCAACAAAGTACATTTTAATATCCATAAGGAAGACTATACAGTCCAACATTATTCATAAGTAAGTTGTCTAACCCAAGAGCTGTTTCATCACTTCTGTTATGGTTTGAAGGAAAGGTTCTGTACATCTGCTCTGTGTGAGAATTTGACAACACAGAGCTCCCCTTTGGAGGAAGCATTAACTGTAGTGGAGCAGGACCAGACACCTTCTGAGTTGTACACATTGGGGACGTTTTGAGTCCAAAGGCAGAAGATGCATTGGGTCATAAATATACTGACGTCAGGAGGGATCTGTTCCAGCACAAGAGGAAATGGCTGATGTTCAGGAGAACAGGAGTTGGCAGACATCCTTATGCAATTCAGTCTGAGGTGCTTGATGGACCTTGACCATAGCAAACACTTCTTTAAGGCCACTAGTGATAGCCTACTGACAAAAACTAGCTGCTTCCAGGCCTTCTAAAATTCAGCCAAAGTGACATACCAAAGAGGCAAGAGTGTGGAAACATGAAAAGGCTTTGGTTAGCCCACCCTTGTTCACAAATCTTCTGGGTGGGCACTCCTAAGTGGAGGTGGGTGTCAGGGTTTCATTGATTTCTGTGGTGTTATCGGAATTTGGCCAGCTGTTCCCGAGACACCGCTAATAACTGGAGGCTCTGATCAAGAGGAACCCCATTGTGAGACTAAGTGGAAAATTGAGTCACTGGTTGGGGGGCGTTAAACCCTAATCAAGCAAAAATCACAACACTTGTGAGTATGAAACACACAATTAACCTGTGCTGAACCTTCTGTTACGTTGACACAAAAGCAGTCAGACTTAACTTAGAGGCAATGCGTAAAGTATTTATGCAGCACACAAACATCAATATCAATTTAGAAAAACAGTCACTTTTCTTACATTATTTCTCATCAAAAAACAAAATTGCAAACAGTAGAACCAGAGATATACAATTTCAAAGATTTAAGGTAAGTATAGTGTCTAAAACCACAAAGCACCCCTCGCAGTTTTGTTGATGTGCGAGACCAGGCATGAGATCAGGATGAGACCAGGCAAAAGTCACAAGTTCAGACTAACCACGAAGGAGCAAGAGGCCGGAATCAGGTGCCAGGAAAGTCCCACTGGAAAAGTTACATTCTAAATTCCAGTGCAACGAATTCCATTTGTTGTGGAGTAGACCTCAAACAGCTGGGAGAGCTTTAGGCATGGTTGTTGCTGTAGTGCGAAGAACAGGCCAGGCGGTGCAGATGGTCCTTGCTGTAGTGTGAAATTAAAAGTGCAAATTGGGTGTTAGCCTATTGTTGGACCTGGCCCTTTTCACAGGATTATCCCCAAACTTTCTGTCTTTTGCCGCCTCTTTATTTGACCCTATTTGTAATGGCTATAGGAGTCTGGCACTTTATCACTATCAGTGCTAAAGTGCATATGCCCGTGGTGTAAATTGTGATTACGATTGGTTATCCATGATTGGCATATTTAATATACTGGTAAATCGATAGTAAAATCCACTAGGTGTGCCCTGGGCCAGTAAATCAAATGCTACTGGTGGGCCTGTAACACTGATTGTGCCACCCACACCATGCATGCAGCTTTAACTGACATGTCAACCTGGCAGGTACTCCCACTTGCCAGGCCCTAACCTTCCCATTCGTACATGTATGTCACCCCTAAGGTAGGCCCAAGGTACCCCCATGGGAAGGGTGCACTGTATTTGAAAGGTAGATCTGGTGTGTTTGACAATTCTTGATTGTGAAATACTGGCAATTTTGTTTTTCACTAATGCAAGAACTAGCTCTCCCATAGGCTTTCATTAGAGTTGCACTATAAAATTGAACATGTGTAACTTTCAATTTGGAACAACTAGAGATTTGGAATTTACTTTAGTTCCTGTACTCAGAATTTAGTAACACACCTTTGAGTAAAGGTAGTTTTTAAATTGTGTGTTGGAAAATTCCACTTTTAGAAAGTAGGCATTTTAACCATCCTGTGTACCTCTGCCTCTTTGTGTATAAACCGTCTGGGTTTGGAGTGACAAGAGCTGGGGATGTGCATTCACTCTAGACAGTCACAAGGGAGATTGAGGTGTGTCCTGCCTTTCCTAAGTTACTCATAGACAGGCTGAATAGACCTTCCTGCATTTAGAGTGGGGTAGGAGCTTTCACTAGCACCTGATTAGGCTGTTTATGCTCTACACAATGCTGACTCTACCTCCTGTAGCGAAGCTGGACCACGAAAGATAGCACTAGTGTTTACTGAGCTCAGAGACTCTTGAAACAAAGAGAAATTTGGGTATAAGTATTGGACCTAAAACCCCAGTACGTTATATGGGGTGGCAAAGTGAGCGAAAGAATGATGGGGTGGCGAAGTGAGCTAAAGAATGATAATGGATTCAACACAGATCCGTGACTGGGGGTGAGTGTCTGAAAAGTTTCAGCGCTCCGTCCATCATCTCCCTGTGTTTGCTGTGTTCGCCCTAAGTTGGCAGGGTATGCCCAGACGTGGGCACCTTGCTCACATTGCCACTGGATTCAAGCTAGCCTAGCTGAAGAGGGGTGTTACCCAGAAACTGGTCCCAGGATGCTTGTTTCTGGTCCAGGGAAGACATGGCTTGGCAGTGCGGGCTGGACTGTTCTCATGAGTCACAGGGCCAAGACTGATTTGCATATGGCTGTGTCTGAACTGGGGTGATGAAGTGATCTAAAGAATGATTATTGATTCAACCCAGATCTGAGACTGGGTGTGAGTGTCTGAAATGTTTCAGCGATCCGTCCATCATCTCCTAGTGTTTGCTTTGTTCGCCCAAGGTTGGCAGGGTATGCCCAGACGTAGGTCCCTTGCTCACTTTGCCACTGGATTCAAGCCAGCCTGGCTTAAGAGGGGTGGCACTCCTAAACCGGTCCCAGGATGCGTGTTTCTGGTCCAGGGAAGATATGGCTTGGCAGTTCCGGCTGGACTGTTCCTATGAGGCACAGGGCCAAGACTGATTTGCATATAGCTGTGTCCGAACTGGGGTGGCACACTGAGCTAAAGAATGATATTGGAATCAACCCAGACCTGTGACTGGGGTGAGCGTCTGAAAAGTTTCAGCCCTCCGTCCATCATCTCCTTGTGTTTGCTTTGTTCGCCCTAAGTTGGCAGGGTATGCCCAGACGTGGGTCCCTTGCTCACTTTGCCACTGGATTCACGCTAGCCTGGCTGAAGTGGGATGTTACCCCGAAACCGGTCTCAGGATGCTTTTTTCTGGTCCGGGAAAGTCATGGCTTGGTAGTTTGGGCTGGACTGTTCCCATGAGGCACAGGGCCAAGACTGATTTGCATATAGCTGGGTCTGAACTGGGGTGGCGAAGTGAGCTAAAGAATGATGATGGATTCAACCAAGATCTGTTACTGAGGATGAGTGTCTGACAAGTTTCATGGCTCCATCCATAATATTGTTGTGTTTGCCATGTTTGCCCTAAGTTGGCAGGGTATGCTCAGATGTGGGTCTCTTGCTCACTTTGCCACTGGATTCAAACTAACCTGGCTGAAGAGGGGTGTAACCCCGAAACAAGTCCCAGATTTCTTGTTTCTGGTCCAGGGAAGACATGGTTTGGCAGTTCGGGCTGAACTGTTACCATGAGGCACAGGGCCAAGACTGATTTGCATATAGCTCAGTCTGAACTGGGGTGGCGAAGTGAGTTAAAGAATGATGATGGATTCAACCCAGATCTGTGAATGGGGGTGAGTGTCTGAAAAGTTTCAGCACTCCATCCATCATCTCCTTGTGTTTGCTTTGTTTGCCTAAGTTGGCAGGGTATGCCCAGACGTGGGTGCCTTGTTCACATTGCCACTGGATTCAACTAGCCTGGATGAAGAGGGGTGGTACCCTGAAACCGGTCCCAGAATGCTTGTTTCTTGTCCAGGGAAGACATGGCTTGGCAGTTCGGGCAGGACTGTTCCTATGAGGAACAGGGCCAAGAATGATTTGCATATAGCTGCGTCTGAACTGGTGTGGCGAAGTGAGCTAAATAATGATGATGGATTCAACCCAAATCTCTGGCGGGGGGTGAATGTCTGAAAAGTTGCAGTGCTCCATCCATCATTTCCTTGAGTTTACTTTTAGAAAGTAGGCACTTTAACCATCCTGTGTACCTCTGCCTGTTTGTGTATTCACAGTCTGGGTTTGGAGTGACAAGAGCTGTGGAGGTGCATTCTCTCTAGACAGTCACAAGTAGGATTGAGGTGTGTCTTTCCTTTCCTAAGTTACTCATAGCCAGGCTGAATAGACCTATCTGTATTTAGAGTAGGGTAGGAGTTTTCACTAGCACCTGATTAGGCTGTGTATGCTCTGCACAGTGCTGACCCTACCTCCTGTAGTGCAGCTGGACCAGGAAAAATATAACAGTTTTTTACTGAGCTCAGAGACTCTTGAAACAAAGAGAAATTTGGGTATAAGCATTGGACATAAAACCAGAACGTTATATCACTTCTGGACTAATTGAATCCTGCCAAGAAGAAGCACCAAACATCTATTAGAAGGAGTACTGCCCCGTTACTGTGTGTAGCTTTGCTGGGTTTGCCTACAGTTGCTGCTTCTAACTGTGAAGTAATCAAAATCCTTCTCAGGGGTCTCACTGATACTTGGTCCTTTTAAACTAACATAGAAGAAATTGGCACAGAAGCTGAAATATAAAAGATCCTTTTTATTAACCTCAAATGAGGTGAGACTACGTCACACAGAAGCCTTAGCAACTGAATGAGGCAGTCTAAGGAGTACAGAAAACTGGGGCTTTATATATGCTTTAGAGTTACATAGTAAGCATAAATGCAAGGGGCAGTCCTGGCTCATGTAAGCATGCAAAATGACTAAGTTGGGCATACAAGATCTACTTGCTCAACAAAGTGGGAGGAGAGTTACTTCTCCATACAGCAGCAAAAATAGCCTGACAGTTATACTAGAGAAGCAGGTGCATTCTACTAGCTAGGCCCTTCTGGGCATGTGCGAAGTGGAGGAAGCTGAATATAATTTGTCTCTAGGCAGACTACAAAGAGCAGTTAACAGAAAGGTAGAACAGAGCACATGGCAGACAAAATGGCTGCCAGAAATACAAAATGGCTTTCACAAAGCGGATAAGATAACCTCTAAATACAAGATGGCTTCAGCTAAATGCTAACCCATTGATGTCAATTTACGACAGACGACCGTTTTAGCATTAGCTGAATACATTCCCATGATCCAGTAGGAACATAGAAAATATTTGTACATTAATTTTCATAATTTTATCAATTTCCTAATTCATTGCTAGGTGGGCATTTTCCATTCTGAACATTTCATTAAGCATGTATGAGCAGGAATACAAGGGGAACAGAACATTTAGTCATCACTAACATTCAGATAGCAGTAGAAAGTAATGACCACTATTACAAATAGAATTATAATTGTTCTAGTCCTAAGCAAAAGCAAGTCCTAAAAATCATCTAGTAATTACCTTCAGGGCTCCTATGCATTTCAGTGACTATTATATACTCAGGTGAGACAGTGGCGATCCTTATCAATGCTCTCAGGTGAAATGGAAATACCCTTTATCAGAGTACAGACAGAACATTACTTTAAAACGATGCCAGTGGAACAGTAAGGAGCGGAGCCACTAGAGGCTATTCCTCTTCCATGGCAGTTCAGTCAAATGTGAACATCTCCTACACCCACTTTATACAGTGGCACTGGAAACACTTGTGCAACTTTGCCAAAGTCCGTTCTAAGCCTCTTCGGTAGGCTTCTATCTTCTATCAAATCTGCTTCCATTGTCTTCTTCCGCGTTGGGCCTCTTGATTCAGGCCTTCCATGAAAATAGTGCTTCTCAGTATCTGTTGGAGTGCCTTCCTGGCAAACACCCACAGCTCACTAGAAAGTCTCAATGTCTCAATGCAGTGTACCAGTGTCTCTCCTCTGCGGCAGGCACTACAGATATTGTGCTCTTTGTTGGTCGTGGGCACTGATCATCTCGTGCAGACCGGGGTCTACATTCTCAGGCTCCAACACTCATTATTCAGTGTCAGAGGACGCTCGGGCTGCTCTTTCATTTTATTTTTCCTTTCATCATGGGTACCACAATGTAGTGCCTTTTGCCAATCTTGGATCCTCTGGTGCACTGCCCTTCCGTTTGAGCACAGAAAAAGGGGGGTGGACAAAACTCAGGCCAAGGGGCTCAAGGGACCGCACGCTGTCAGAGGTTACCAGCACATGACAGGTAGAAAACTAAAGCCTCAAACCAGCCCTGCCATCAACAACAGATATCTTTCTCTTTTGCATTGAAACTCTTGTTCGGTGGCAAACAGGTAACCAGCTCCTCCTTCTTGTCTGATGTCCAACGCCATCTGATGAAGCAAGCACGATGCTTTGGAGATGTCATTGATGAAGCGCTGGCGATCGCTGTCCTGCCTTGCTACTTTCTGGGTGCTGGGACTGTAGGCCCAAGACGTCTGCCCTTCATCTGTAGCTGTCACTGATGGGAATTAGGACTCAATCAGCTTAAATCAGTGTTCTGCAGGTTATTATGACTCTTCCTTTTACTCTGGAAGATCCCCAGAACCTAGTGATGTAGGCAAAGTGACACAGTTGTTAGTTTCCTTCAAATTAGCGCAAAAACAGTTAATTGTATTTAACAATGGGACTGCGAGCAGGTGGCCTGCAATCTGTGAGGGAGTGGCCATACGCCATGGGACAATTCTGGTCTAGAATGCACTGTCACTCTCAAAGGCAAAGGGTACTTCTAGTCTCTTCAATTGGGTACCCTTCATTATTCTCACTAACTTTAATGTGGGAGCATATCCTCTCCCATTTAAGGGTAGATAGCTACATGGGAATTCTATCTAAATGTGTGTCCTCACACATAGTGCCATTGTGTAATGGGGTAAATATTTTTTTTCAATGATTACATCTTGGTGTTCCTAAATTCCTTATCTAGAACACCTCAAAAGGGAAATCGCATGATACAGATTATCAGGGACATGTAGATACTTCCCTTTAATAATTGTGCATCAGGCGCACTATGCAATACACAGTCTAATGATCCAAATGTGGAAACAAAAGACAAGAACTAGAGAGTCCTGGTATTTCCACGATTAGAACACATCTGATACCACCACAAATTAAAGCAGCAGGAACAAAAGGGTAAAAAAACCAATTAAAATAGGCATTGAAAATTTGTCATGTTCAAAAAATAAACGTAAGGTATCTCCGATTGAGGTGGAAAAACTTGTCTTACTATTGTATTGAGTCAGTTAACCAGTCCATCACTACCCTGACAGTAAGGCTGGAAAACATTGAAGTGGGCCTAAAGAAAATTCTTGAAAACCAGTCTGGTCATACAAAAGGGAATTACACATAATATGGGAGGCCCTGGTACATCACTGCAGTCTGGAAGTGTGAACTAAAACAATACAGCAACAATGATAAAAGGGCTGACTGGTGAAAGGAATACGGAAAAGAGAAATGGGACTAGGGCACAGCTAAAATCCCCAATAACTAGGCAATGCAGGTGACACACTTTTAATCCTATATATCTCTTTTTCTTTTCTTCAATGCCATTATTGCCAAATAGACATACACTGATGAAGTGTTGTCTGTCATGTTCACAGCATGTAGTATCATATCTGTGAAATTTAGTAACCAGAACAAGTCCAACCAACTGTTGCGTCACGATGGGCATCGTCATGACCATCCCCTCACAACACAGAGGAACTTGTAATAGTATTAAACAACAAAAGCATAGAAACAAAAACATGCACAACAGAAAAACACACATGCCAAGCCATCAGGTATACTTGCTGCATACCAAGCACAGAAAGCATAGACAAATTGCAAAAGCATATGTAAATGAGCGGTGACGCACAACACCATGTCATGCACTTTATGCACTGTGAACCTGCAGCCTAAAACCCAATATTCTGGCCTGCTTAATTTGTCAGGCTTAAAATTAATATTCAATTTCCTTACTTTCCATTCAATTTCCTTACTTTCCTCACCCCCCTTTTGACAGCAGGTCACCTTAGTGGTGATTGGCTGTCAAATACAACTTACTGTGTTGCTTCTAACACACAGGATCAGCAGAAACAACATGTACGCATGTTAAGCCACCTTAATTTTGACTGTCCTAAAGTAAAACTGTTTCACAGACACTCTGTGTGTCCCTTGCGCCACAATTTTTCCTGTGAAAAATAAATCTGAATTTGCTAATCGTTTTTACCTAGGCATGTAGCCCACAAAAATCTAAGAAAGAGCTTCATCTTATTTTCTGTCTAAACAAATGCAACATTTTATTTTCTGTTAAATTAAGGCAACTACGTGGCCATTATTTTTCAACAGCAGAAGCAGTGTGCAATAATATACTTCTCTAACAATCCAAAAGTCAGCTATTTATATTATACCCAAATGTATGCATTTACTGAAGCCTAAGGCCCTTTAAAGCTACTGTAAGGGGCAAGAATGCTGTTTAAATAGTCTATTTTACCCAATTTCGACTTCGATATTTGGGGCACTTAAAAATAAATATCCTATAATTGTGTTACATATTATTCATCGGCAGAATATTTTCTACAAATTAAAGAGATTGGACATTTTACACCTGCCCCAAGTGATATTCCATATGCAAATGTCCTCATTATGTGGTACAACACAAATTAAATTACATTTTAATGCTAGGAGGTCATAGTATGAGTATTAAGCTTCATAAAAAACGAATTTAAAAGCACTTTTTTTTAAAAATAATTTGTCATAATTTAATTTTTCTTATAATAAAACCAATCATTTTTGATAATTCCACATATAAAAGCAAGCTGCATCCCTTGCCTATCATATTTAGACCCATTCATTCATAAGCCTAAGCACAGAAGCCTAACTTGAAACATGACAAATTTTTTAGCCACTTTTTTTAAAAGGACAATTATTATTAAGCAACAGAACCAAGAATATGCTTATAAAAAAACTTTTAAGAATGGAAATCAATACGTTAAACCTTTTCCTTATATCTAAAATAATGAACCTGATTTTTGTAACCTTTTTTTTAAAACAGCATTCTGAAATGCAAAATTTTGACCCGTGTTTAACTGTGAAAGTCCTGGCCGAGTGAACATTCCTGTCTATTTGTGGCCTACAAAAACGACAGCTGTTTGCTTAGCGGCAGTAAAATCCCTTCTCCTCAGTGTTGAAACATGAGCACTGTGGCAGTCCTATTAAAAACTAGGACACTTCAAGTTTTAAAATGCGTGTGCAGTACAGCAAAATCCAATGTATTCAGATGATGTGTTTGCCTGTTAATATCTAATACAATGTATCTAAGGAAAATGTTTTATAATTGTTTATTTAATACAAAACATACAATTTTCGTTTTTGAGGCCTTTTATTCATATTGGATGTGAATTTTAATTTTATCTTTTAAGCATTTAACAGTTTTGTACATGTGCATAATTGCTTACTCTATAAATTAAATGGCAACATATAGCTATTTCATCATATCATATGGTTCATCTCTGGATTTTTATTTATTTCTACTTAATATTAATTAACTAACATTTTGCATAACAGACTGAAGACAACAAGAAAAACCACAAACACACATTGCGTTCATTTTAGACATATACAGAAAGGGGTCAAACACTCAGGACACACAATACAGCGCGCTTAATAACCATTATTTCATAAATAGCGCAATCGCTATGTACTTACAGAAGTTGTAATGTAAAAACCACAAACCACATCGACATTTAAACACACATTTAACCCACAGATCAACTCTTAGGACAGAAACAAAGGACAGCCCACAGACTGTACTTAAACCAAACCATTTGTAAATACTAGTTGTAAGTCATATTTACAAGAAACGCTTCTCAATAGTATTCAAAAAGACTGCAAAAACAGCCCAACAGACTATTTTATTTCCTAGAAGCCAAAATACACTCAATTCACTAGCTTTGTCTGGCAGAACACCAAAAAAAAAATTGCTCTGCATATCTCCATTCAAAAAACTGCGCAGAAAAAGGATCCTTGTATGTATTATGTCATATTCTAATTCCCTGCTGATACAGAATCACCAAGGAAGAAATGTGTTTTTATACCTAAACCTATTTAGATATTCCCTCAAGAGAGCAGGCTAATATAATTTACATCTCACTATGGTACCTTCAAAAAGCAACACATTCTTCGATGTGTGCTTGAAACAGGCATGCCAAAAATAGTGCAAAATATGCAGTATTATAATCAAAGTATTTCTTAAAGTACTCTTCGTACGTTGAACCGTTCAAATTTCATAGGAGTAGAGAAAAATCTCCTCATCTACATATTCATATTCATAGGACTAACTCAATATTTGGCCAATACATATCAAAAATGCCGTAGTATGCGTTTCTAAACTACCTTACTAAATACAAGGCGTCATGTTACAGCAAGTGCCGTAAAATGGCTTTTACCAGTGAAATGGTTGTCCAAATTCTAAATGACCAAACGGTCTTTTTTTTTTTAATACACACACCAAAAAGTTTCTCATTCAGGGGTGACATCATGTGGAGGATCAAAATCAGGAAGATCAGAAATATACTGGGCTGCAGAGACAGAGAATCCCCAGAATCTCCGTGCCCAGAGTACCTACTTAGTAGAATCCTGTCCTGTCCTCCTCCGCAGATTTCTGTCTCCTGACAAGATCACATCCTCAGATAGCCACTTCTCTGATGAGATCCATGTTGGAGTGCCAAACTGAAGTAATCAAAATCCTTCTCAGGGGTCTCACTGATACTTGGTCCTTTTAAACCACCAAAGAAGATATTGGCACAGAAGCTGAAATATAAAAGATCATTTTTATTAACCTCAAATGAGGTGAGACTACGTCACACAGAGGCCTTGGCAACAGAATGAGGCAGTCTAAAGAGTACAGAAAACTGGGGCTTTATATATGCTTTAGAGTTACATAGTAAGCATAAATGCAAGGGGCAGTCCTGGCTCATGTAAGCATGCAAAATTACTAAGTTGGGCATACAAGATTGTGCGAAGTAGAGGATGCTGACTATAGTTTGTCTCTAAGCAGACTACAAGAGCAGTTAACAGAAAGGTAGGGCAGAGCACATGGCAGACAAATTGGCTGCCAGAAATACAAAATGGCTTTCACAAAGCGGATACCAAAACCTCTAAATAGAAGATGGCTTCAGCTAAATGCTAACCCCTTGCTGTCAATTTACGACAACTGTGGGCAGTGGAAAGGACTGGACTTTTGTCTTGCTCTGGTATCCTTCTTAAGAATATTCCCCAAGAGCTTGACGTAGAGCTTGCCTCCTGATCTGAAAGTCGCTTGGACACAAAGACTTCACCTGCAACTTACTAAACAGCACCCAGACTCAACTGCTGGACTCCTGATTGCCAAAGGGGGATAATTCCAGTTTGGTGCCCTTGGAATCATGTGTTTTGTGCTGTAACCTAAAAAAACAACACCAATGCAGTCAGCGACGCTGACAGTGCCACCATGACATGCACTGAGGCTGTGAGCACCACTCGTAAAGTACACGATGCACCACCCCACATGCACCACAGCTCTGATGCTTCCCAATGCCTGCAGACTCCTGCAAGTTATCAACGTGGCTGACTTTGTGAACTCATTGACACCCCAGTGCTGAACATAACCGATGCCTCGCTGCAGATGCTGCCTCTCCTGCCAGCCCGGATTCAATGCCTCGCCTCCTCATGGATTCAACGTCTCGCCTCTACTGTGGCAGTAAGGAGCCAGCCTTGCCTTTGTCCATTGACGCTTGAACTCCTTGACACCATGCACCACCTTTTGACTTCATTTTCCGAGGTACTGTTACCTGGGGTTCTGTGTGACTCTGTGGCTGTCCTGCACACCTCACAATCGGTGACCTACTTTGTATGTAGGCCTGTCACAATGTCGTAATAGCCCCAGTTGAATATATGTATTGCAGATTTTTCTCGTTTTAGTCTTATTTGTTTAGATAAAGATACTTTATTTTTCTAAAGTAGTCTGGGGTACATTTGTAGTATTTTCACTGTGCTACTGTGTGTTTGGTTACAAATACTTTTCACATTGCCTTTGGGATAATTCTGCCTGCTCGTGCCAAACTACCAAGGGGGTGAACAGATGTTATCTAGAGTGTGTAACTCCCTTATTTTGACTAGAAGGAAGGCTCCCTACTTGGACAAGGTGCATACCTCTGCCAGCTAGAGACCCCCATTGCTAACACCTATTCTACTCTATTTAAAAGAGAGAGCACAATCACTTTAGCACTGGTTAACAGTGGTAATGTGCACAGAGTTGTAAGAGCCAAAGGAAACGGGTTCAGAGACAGTGGAGGTTAAGGCAAAACATTTGAGGGTCTGGTCCCAGAGTACTGTACTGTGTTTTAACTGGTGTAGAGTGTGTTGGAGTCAGGGCTATGGATTCTCCCACATCCTTTGTAATGGTATGTGTGTTGAAATTTAATGTACCTCTGTGGTTATATGTGTTCCCCTTAGTCCGTAGTGATATGTTTCTATGTTTGTTGTTGTGTGCTTGTTCATGTGTCTCTTGTCATTTTTGAAATATATTGCTACTTCTGTAGGTTTGTAGGTATAATGAATGTGCTATGAACTGGTTCTTGATTTTTTCCCCTGAGGACATTTCTGGCATCCATTGATGTGTACATGATTCCCTAGCAGTATGTCCTTTGGTGGTGTGTGAATTCTTTCATGGCTTGGGTGGATTAGATCTGACACTAATTGGCCTGTTGCACTACTTGAATAGATGTGAGTAGAGTTTTGGTGAATAGTAATTGCCTCACACTTATATGTGTTGTGAGAAGTTGATCTGGTATATGATGCTCACTAGTTCTAGTGATCACCTTGTACCATGCCAAGCAGCCCTTATGATGATTGGTTGTAAGTCAACCTTATGGACCAGCTATCCTAGTAGCGTGGACAAAGCAGTCTTAGGCTAAACTCTGTAAAGGCATGTGAAGCAAGCTGTTTTACCATACACAATCCCCTTGAATAAAAAATGAAAGGACCCCACACAGATATATATTGGAAATATATATATATTTATTTACTACAAATAACCCCTATACCCTTTATGAGCACAGAAGCAAATGCGTTAAAACTAAACACAGTTTAAATACACAAAAGTTGCACAATATGGATGAGCCCTAGGGGCCACTTAAAACATATACTAAAATAGTAGTATAAGAACCACCAATCTGAAAGGAAATAGGCCTAGGGCCTGGGGAATCGCTGGAGCTGTTCGGGACTAACAGTGAAGAAGTCGGGAAAGGCCCGCGGGACTCGGGTGCAGTGCTTAAAGTGCACGCATGCACCAATGCAAAGTCAATGGTGCGTAAAAGTTACAAAGTTACTGCAAAAGGAGTCTTCCGACTTAGGACTACCAAACTTTAGAGTTAGGCACTAGAGGTGTGTACCAGTGTAAGAACACCGGCGTTAGTAAGTTACCTCACCCACAGGAAGTGGGTGCATAGGTGCCAAAGTGTGTCGGGTTTCGTCACGCAGTCTGATGGTGCCTGAGGATGAAGATGCTGCAGGCGTCCAGGCGAGAAGTGTCCGGTGTGATCCCAGGGTGGATCGAAGATGTGAAGACCTGAAAGCAGAGGGGACAATGTTCAGAAGTCACTAGCCAGTGACTGGCGAGGAACCAGGATGGAACCATGCAATGTCGGGTGCAAACAGGCGATGATGTGCAGCTTGTCTCCGCAGCCACGTGGACAAGAAGAGGTCTAGGACGTTGAGGAGTCGATCACGAGCTGTCCCACAAAAGCTCTAGCGGTTGGCTGTGTCGGCAACTTGATTGGAGCAAACAGGCCTTGGCTAATGCAAGCCATGCAGGAAGTGAAGAAAGCTTAATTCTCGGACCAGCAAGGTCAGAGGTGCTGCTCCTTTTTACAGGAGCGAGGGCGAGTCTGGAGCAACCAGACCAGCGGTTGAGATTGTATATTTTGTCGCCAAGATGGCCACTAGCTGCGTGGCAAGTGACTGGGATGACGCATCGAGTGGCAAAGTGCAAAAGGGCCCCACACAGATCGTGGAGAGGCTGGGGGGCTGATCTTTGGTGCAGAAGCTGCTCGGTGGTGGGGCTTCTCAAACCCCAAAGCACATTGTTGAGGTATCTTTGGGTGCTGCGCAGTCAGCTTCTCGGGGGTCTTTCAAGATGGCCGGTCCCACGTCTCTCGATGCCTCCACGGGTCTCTTCTTTTCAGGGACTGTGGATCGGGCTGTGAGATGTCTGGGAATCTAGGTCTTGTCAGGCTCTGGGCTCCGGCGGGAGGCGGGAGGCGGCAGCAAAGCAGACGTTGAGTCGCTGGTTGGTGCCTGTATTCACAGGGTGGTCACTCCTTGGCCACAAGGGAGATTCTCTTCTGTCTTCTTCTGTGCAGCAGAATGTCGAAGTCCAGTTTTCTTCTTAGTTTCAAGTCGAGTTCAGGATGATCTGAAGTCTTGGGACACAGCTCCTACTCTTATTCCAATTCTAGGGGCCGGATTACCTGCTAGGTCCCTCCTACGGGTGGGACCAGGAAGGGGGTGGTTACACCCCCTTTCCTTTGTCCAGCTTCGCGCCAAGACTGGGGCTGGAGAGCCCCAGCACCAGTTTGAACTGGCATATGCACAGGGACTACAATCAACTAACAATTATTCTGGGGTTCAAGGGGTGTGTTTTAAGACCTGGGCACAGTTATACCCCCCACACAAGTATTTAAAAACAACAAATAACTGTGGGTCTAATAGTGAGCTCAAAACATGCTATGTATGGCTGGCTATGTGTCTGCTACTTCTCTGAAGGTAGAAGACAGACTGGACAGTTAACCACTGTGAAAAATGTCCATCAGTTACGCGATTGTAGGCACCCAGTACATCATCTGGTCTACTCCACAGTAGTTTCACCACCACTCTATCACCATAGATCAATATTGGAGACACAGAGTGATGGATGGATGTCTGGTAGATTGAGTTATCGTAACTGTGAGCAGTGCACAAAAAATAATAAGAGTGTTAAAAAATGATAGGTGTAAGATTGGATGGTGCATACAATTATTTTTTTATTCTGGAGTCATGCACCTCCAAGGCTAAAAACAATAGTGCAAAAAAGTCAGGTGGTTCAAACAAATACCTTCTGACTGGGCTATCTGGACCAGATAGCCCAGTCAGAAGGTATTTGTATTTGCCTGGCCTCCATATTTGACACAACTGGCTGATCACCCCTTACTTAGGTATAGTATGCCTGTACCTAACCTAAAATGGACACATATGTTCCTATCAGCCACTCCTATGGAAGGCCCCATCAAACCTTGAGGCAGAGTGCTTGGAAATATGTGAGATGGTGCTCTAGCATGAGCTGAGCCTGTCTGCAGCTTTCGGAACCACTTCCTGTAGCTGTTCCATGATACTGCCATACCATATACTCTTAAGTGCATTATAATCCTCGCGGTTATTTGCTAACTTTGGTTTGGCTTTATCAAAACATGTCGAGTAAGGTGTCATACGAATTGGGATACTAGCCCTTCGCCAGTTCTGGCGACGGGGGTAGCATTCCACCCTTCTAGAGGGACACGACATGTACATAACCATGCAGGAAGTGAAGAAAGCTTAATTCTCGGACCAGCAAGGTCAGAGGTGCTGCTCCTTTTTACAGGAGCGAGGGCGAGTCTGGAGCAACCAGACCAGCGGTTGAGATTGTATATTTTGTCGCCAAGATGGCCACTAGCTGCGTGGCAAGTGACTGGGATGACGCATCGAGTGGCAAAGTGCAAAAGGGCCCCACACAGATCGTGGAGAGGCTGGGGGGCTGATCTTTGGTGCAGAAGCTGCTCGGTGGTGGGGCTTCTCAAACCCCAAAGCACATTGTTGAGGTATCTTTGGGTGCAGCGCAGTCAGCTTCTCGGGGGTCTTTCAAGATGGCCGGTCCCACGTCTCTCGATGCCTCCACGGGTCTCTTCTTTTCAGGGACTGTGGATCGGGCTGTGAGATGTCTGGGAATCTAGGTCTTGTCAGGCTCTGGGCTCCGGTGGGAGGCGGGAGGCGGCAGCAAAACAGACGTTGAGTCGCTGGTTGGTGCCTGTATTCACAGGGTGGTCACTCCTTGGCCACAAGGGAGATTCTCTTCTGTCTTCTTCTGTGCAGCAGAATGTCGAAGTCCAGTTTTCTTCTTAGTTTCAAGTCGAGTTCAGGATGATCTGAAGTCTTGGGACACAGCTCCTACTCTTATTCCAATTCTAGGGGCCGGATTACCTGCTAGGTCCCTCCTACGGGTGGGACCAGGAAGGGGGGTGGTTACACCCCCTTTCCTTTGTCCAGCTTCGCGCCAAGACTGGGGCTGGAGAGCCCCAGCACCAGTTTGAACTGGCATATGCACAGGGACTACAATCAACTAACAATTATTCTGGGGTTCAAGGGGTGTGTTTTAAGACCTGGGCACAGTTATACCCCCCACACAAGTATTCAAAAACAACAAATAACTGTGGGTCTAATAGTGAGCTCAAAACATGCTATGTATGGCTGGCTATGTGTCTGCTACTTCTCTGAAGGTAGAAGACAGACTGGACAGTTAACCACTGTGAAAAATGTCCATCAGTTACGCGATTGTAGGCACCCAGTACATCATCTGGTCTACTCCACAGTAGTTTCACCACCACTCTATCACCATAGATCAATATTGGAGACACAGAGTGATGGATGGATGTCTGGTAGATTGAGTTATCGTAACTGTGAGCAGTGCACAAAAAATAATAAGAGTGTTAAAAAATGATAGGTGTAAGATTGGATGGTGCATACAATTATTTTTTTATTCTGGAGTCATGCACCTCCAAGGCTAAAAACAATAGTGCAAAAAAGTCAGGTGGTTCAAACAAATACCTTCTGACTGGGCTATCTGGACCAGATAGCCCAGTCAGAAGGTATTTGTATTTGCCTGGCCTCCATATTTGACACAACTGGCTGATCACCCCTTACTTAGGTATAGTATGCCTGTACCTAACCTAAAATGGACACATATGTTCCTATCAGCCACTCCTATGGAAGGCCCCATCAAACCTTGAGGCAGAGTGCTTGGAAATATGTGAGATGGTGCTCTAGCATGAGCTGAGCCTGTCTGCAGCTTTCGGAACCACTTCCTGTAGCTGTTCCATGATACTGCCATACCATATACTCTTAAGTGCATTATAATCCTCGCGGTTATTTGCTAACTTTGGTTTGGCTTTATCAAAACATGTCGAGTAAGGTGTCATACGAATTGGGATACTAGCCCTTCGCCAGTTCTGGCGACGGGGGTAGCATTCCACCCTTCTAGAGGGACACGACATGTACATAAGCCATGCAGGAAGTGAAGAAAGCTTAATTCTCGGACCAGCAAGGTCAGAGGTGCTGCTCCTTTTTACAGGAGCGAGGGCGAGTCTGGAGCAACCAGACCAGCGGTTGAGATTGTATATTTTGTCGCCAAGATGGCCACTAGCTGCGTGGCAAGTGACTGGGATGACGCATCGAGTGGCAAAGTGCAAAAGGGCCCCACACAAATCGTGGAGAGGCTGGGGGGCTGATCTTTGGTGCAGAAGCTGCTCGGTGGTGGGGCTTCTCAAACCCCAAAGCACATTGTTGAGGTATCTTTGGGTGCTGCGCAGTCAGCTTCTCGGGGGTCTTTCAAGATGGCCGGTCCCACGTCTCTCGATGCCTCCACGGGTCTCTTCTTTTCAGGGACTGTGGATCGGGCTGTGAGATGTCTGGGAATCTAGGTCTTGTCAGGCTCTGGGCTCCGGCGGGAGGCGGGAGGCGGCAGCAAAGCAGACGTTGAGTCGCTGGTTGGTGCCTGTATTCACAGGGTGGTCACTCCTTGGCCACAAGGGAGATTCTCTTCTGTCTTCTTCTGTGCAGCAGAATGTCGAAGTCCAGTTTTCTTCTTAGTTTCAAGTCGAGTTCAGGATGATCTGAAGTCTTGGGACACAGCTCCTACTCTTATTCCAATTCTAGGGGCCGGATTACCTGCTAGGTCCCTCCTACGGGTGGGACCAGGAAGGGGGGTGGTTACACCCCCTTTCCTTTGTCCAGCTTCGCGCCAAGACTGGGGCTGGAGAGCCCCAGCACCAGTTTGAACTGGCATATGCACAGGGACTACAATCAACTAACAATTATTCTGGGGTTCAAGGGGTGTGTTTTAAGACCTGGGCACAAACTGGGCTATCTGGACCAGATAGCCCAGTCAGAAGGTATTTGTTTGAACCACCTGACTTTTTTGCACTATTGTTTTTAGCCTTGGAGGTGCATGACTCCAGAATAAAAAAATAATTGTATGCACCATCCAATCTTACACCTATCACTTTTTTAACACTCTTATTATTTTTTGTGCACTGCTCACAGTTACGATAACTCAATCTACCAGACATCCATCCATCACTCTGTGTCTCCAATATTGATCTATGGTGATAGAGTGGTGGTGAAACTACTGTGGAGTAGACCAGATGATGTACTGGGTGCCTACAATCGCGTAACTGATGGACATTTTTCACAGTGGTTAACTGTCCAGTCTGTCTTCTACCTTCAGAGAAGTAGCAGACACATAGCCAGCCATACATAGCATGTTTTGAGCTCACTATATGCACAGGGACACCTTGTGTGCCCCAGGCATGTCTCATTCTATTCAGCACTGTCCTACCCAATACACAAAATCCTGTCTGGGGTGGTGCTAGCACCTCCCAAGGCAGGAAACCCTTTGTCCAAGCCTCCCTCACTGGAAGGACTCCCAGCAGCAGGAGGTCAGACTTGTGTCTGTGGTGGCAGCATCCATTTTGTGATGCTGAAGCTCTAGTTTAACTTTAACCGGGGTTCAGGTTATGTACATGTCGTGTCCCTCTAGAAGGGTGGAATGCTACCCCCGTCGCCAGAACTGGCGAAGGGCTAGTATCCCAATTCGTATGACACCTTACTCGACATGTTTTGATAAAGCCAAACCAAAGTTAGCAAATAACCGCGAGGATTATAATGCACTTAAGAGTATATGGTATGGCAGTATCATGGAACAGCTACAGGAAGTGGTTCCGAAAGCTGCAGACAGGCTCAGCTCATGCTAGAGCACCATCTCACATATTTCCAAGCACTCTGCCTCAAGGTTTGATGGGGCCTTCCATAGGAGTGGCTGATAGGAACATATGTGTCCATTTTAGGTTAGGTACAGGCATACTATACCTAAGTAAGGGGTGATCAGCCAGTTGTGTCAAATATGGAGGCCAGGCCAGGGGTGGCACAATATGTGCTGCAGCCCCTGGTAGGCCTTGGTAACACCTATGCCCTGGGTACCCTGGGTACACTGTTACAGGGGCCTATAAGGTGAACCAGTTCCAATTCGTAATGCACCTAGAGTGCATTGGCATTAATTTAGAGAGAGAACAGCAGGCTGTGGGTCTGATTAGCAGGCCCACAGCCACATTAGGTCATAAACCAGTGAAGCAAAAAGCAAAAAATTGGGGTGACCATAGGATAGCAGACCCTACTCTCCTACATGTGTGTTGTTGTAGAGATTTTTAATTTACCATCCACTGTTCTGTTCTATGTCCATATTTGCACCACAAACATAGACCTACAAATGGGGTCATACTCCACATTTTATTTTATTTTAAGGTTTAATAGTGCGCGAACTTGACCCGCGAGGGTATCAGAACGCTTTACAGGTTCATAGAGTAATACAGAAAAGACGGTTATCACAGGAGACCAGTACATCGGAGAGCTTTACAGAATCGAAGGGTCATATGGTAGGCAGGGTGTCAAAAGGGTACTGTGCAATGGAGGGAGAGGGGGCTGGGTACTAGAAGGAAGGGTGAAAACTGTACATCGGATCATTTTACAGATTAGAGGGTCATACAATAGGCAGGATATCGCAGGGGCGCTTTACATTAGGAGACGGAAAAAGAAAACTATACAACAGGGTAATTTACAGAGTCGAGGATCATACAATAGGCAGGATATCACATGGGTACTAAGTCTCTCGTGGCTGTGGAGCGGGTTTAGCCAAGGAATTTACCCATGAGGAAGGATTTAGCCTCTTTTTTGAAGCGTGCCAGGGAGGTGATTCTTCTGATGTCGGAAGGAAAGGAGTTCCATATTCTTGGAGCAGTCTCGGTGAAAGCCCGATTGTAGTTTTTTTTTTTTCTTAAAGCGTGCAGGCCGGAGTAGGAAGGCATTTGCCGATCGTGAGTTTCTGCTTCCTCCGGATATCACAAGCTTCTGTGCTAGATACGCCAGGGAGTTAGAGTGTAAGGCCTTGTGCATGATGCATGCCAGCTGAGGTGTATCCTAGCCTCGAGGGGAAGCCAGTTTAGCGCTTTCAGGTGAGGTAAGTAATCTGGCGGCTGCGTTGAGGCAGGGTTTTAAGGGTGCCAGAGAGACCGGTAAACTGGAGAGGGTGGAGCAACCATATTCCATCCGAGAGATGACTAATGATTGGACTGCAAGTTTTAGGTCAGGAGCAGCTAGAAAGGGTTTCAGTTTCCATAGGTAGGTCAGGTGGAATCTGGCAGATTTGCCCATTGAGTTGATGTGGTCTTGCATGTTTAGGTTGTAATCGAAGGTAATTCCCAGCGATTTGGCTGAGCCCACAATGTTCGGGGGACAATTTAAGGCTCTGATAGCTTTCATCCATGTCTGGATCTCAGAGTTGCTCTTGGGCGGGGAGATTAGAAGGAACTCAGTTTTATTAGCATTGAGTTTGAGTTGGTTGGAGGTGAGCCATCGGACGGTCAGCTTCAGGGCCTCATTCAAGGTGAGGATCTCCGCAAGAGATGAGATTTTTATGTAGATCTGAGTGTCATCGGCGCACATATGGTAGGAGATATTTGCAGTGCGAAGGACTTCGGCAAGGGGTTCTAAATAGAGATTAAAAAGGGTGGGGGACAACGTTGATCCTTGAGGGACTGCCACCATGACCGTGGAGGGGGCGGAAAGTTCGCCATTCATTAGGATTCTCTGAGATCCGTTTTGGAGGTAGGAACTAAACCAATTGAGGACTGTGCCATCTAATCCCATCCTAAGTTTGAGCCGTTCGAGTGGCATCTCGTGGTTGACAGTATCGAAGGCCGAGGAGAGATCAAGGAGGATTAGGAGACAGGTTTTGTCTTGATCAAGGGCTTGAAGAGTATCATCGACAATGTGGAGCATGGTGGTTTCAGTGCTATGTCCCGGTCGGAAGCCGGATTGGCAGTCATCTGGTAGATGGAAGTTGTTGATGTGGTGACTTAGCTGTATTTGAACACACTTTTCCAGCACTTTAGCCAAGAGAGGAATGTTGGAAATTGGTCTAAAGTTATCTGGGGAGGCTGGGTCCAGCGACGGCTTTTTCAGAATGGAGAGGACTTGGCCTGCTTTCAGCGAGGTCAGGATTGATCCCTGCCGGAGAGAGGCATTGATTATCGCAGTCCAGCAGGGAATAATGGATTTGGCAGCGGTCGCAAGACAGTTGGAGGGGAGCGGGTCGTTCAAATGGTTGTTCGGGTTCAAGGTGGAAAGGATATTTGCGACAGAGTCTTCATCGTAGGGTGAGAATTCGGACCAGTGTGCTAGAATCTTGGGTGAGGTCAGTGTCGGTAGGGATGGAGGAAGCGGAAGGTCCAGGTTCGGTGGGGGGAGTGAGGCAGTCTTGAGTTCGGTACCTAAGGTTTTGATTTTGTTTGCGAAAAACGAGGAGAAATCCTCGGAGGAGATGAGAGACTTGGGGTTTTCTTTCGCTGTTTCGGACAGTTTGTTCGATTGGAGTTTGATTATCTCAAAGAGTTTGCGTGGCCTGTTCTGGGCATTTCCTAGTTCTGCTCTGAAAAACTCTTTTTTTGAGTTGAGGATGTTTTTGTTGTAAGCATTTCTGGCCTGGCGAAGAAGTTTTAGGTGATCTGCCGATGGATGCTGTCTCCAGATTCTTTCGGCTTGTCGGAGGGATCTCCTCTGGTCGTTGAGGGAGCCAGTGAACCATGGGTTTCTATCTTTGACTTGAGTTCTTTTTAGTTTAAGAGGGGCTAGGTCATCCAAAATGTTCGACATCGTAACAGAGTAGTGATCATTGAGGTCACTGACCGAGGTGATGTGGGAGGGGGGAAGGACGGTTTTGCAGCGGGTCTAGAGTTCATTGAGGTCTAGGTTTTTGGTGTCTCTGACCCAGCGTTTTGGGAGCACTGGTTGTGGAGCCCATGTCTTGAGGGTGCCGGGTAGAAGGAAGGCGATGGCATGGTGGTCTGACCAGTCGCAGGGGTCAGTGGAAATGAGCTTTACGGTTTTCTCCTTAGAGATGATCCAGTCTAGAGTGTCCCCTTTCGAGTGAGTTGGGAGAGGGCAAGCTTGGGTCAGGGCTAGATCGGTCATGAGGTCTTTAATGGCGTTGACATGAGGATCCTTAAGGTCGTTCCAGTGTAGGTGAAGTCACCGAGGAAGATGTCTTTGGTGTTGGGGGAGTTCTTAGCCGTGATAATTTCCATGAGGTAGTCAGTGAATTGATTGTTATTGCCTGGGGGTGGTAAAAAGTGTGCAGGTTGCCTAGGTGTGTGGTGTTACTGCAGACTGGGAGGGCTAGATATTCGCAGGAATCAGTGGCATCCGTTAGAAGCTCTGTGACAAGGAGGTTAGAGCTATAGATGCAGGCGATTCTGCCACCTTTTTTGTTAAGTGGTCTGTCTAGCCTGGCAATGCTAAAATTGGGGGGGACTAAGAGGTTGAGGCATGGGGAAGATGCATCATTAAGCCATGATTCAGTTAGGATGGCTAGGTCAGTGTTATTGTTCAGAATGAGAGCAGCGACATCGGCGGCATGCTTTACTGCAGAGCGGCAGTTGATTAAGAGACCCGTCAGACCAGGGAGGGAGGTGGTAGCGGGAGTCGGGGCAGACAGGGGTACGGGTGCAAGATTGCTTCTGATCGCCCTTCTATTACAGAGGGGGGGCGATCTGTGTGGGTCGATAGCGACCGTGCAGATGGGGTGTACGGCACTCGCGTCTGGTGGACAGGGAGAGATAGAGGCTGCATTGAGGTCCTTGAGAATATCCTGGATTTCCTTTTCAGTGAGGTCTAGGGAATTGGTTGTGACGAGGCAAAAGTTGTAGGAGCGGGCGAGGTCAAGGATTTCCTCCTCAGATAGATAGCTAGTGTGCTTGCGAGGAAGAAGCTGCCTTAAGGATGTCGGTAGCAGGCGTTTGTGTAGCCCTGGGATGGGAGGGGGAGACAGCTTAGGCATGAGGTTTGCGAAGGAGAGTTTGGCGAGGTGGAGGAGGTTTGTTAGTTCGAGGATGGAGGCGTGGAAGTTCTGAATATTTTTGGAGGCTCTGGAGTGCAAAGAGTGGATATATGTGGAGGGGGGGTTAGAGGGTTAGGGATTGTACTAGGAGTCATGGTGGATTGGGTGGTAGGGTGGATTGTGCTAGGAGTCATGGAAGGGGTGGTTTGAGTGTTAGCGGAGCTGGCTTGACCTGCTGCAGAGGAAGTCGCTAAGGAGGGGGGGTTGGAGGACAAGTTTGGACTGTGTTAGGAGTCATAGAAGGGGTGGCTTGAGTGTTAGCAGGGATGGCTTGACCTGTCACAGCAAAAGTCGCTGAGGACCTGGTGGTCTTAGAGTCTGAATGGAGAGCATGGGGGTAGGGGACCGAGGATCCAGGATTTATTTCTTTCGGGGGGTTGTAGGAAGATTGATGGGGTTGAGGTGTGCTGTGAAGGAAACAGTGGATTCCGAGAGAGGAGCATGGAGGGGGGAAATCACGGGTCTCTGGTCCATGGTGATAGGGAGGTTGATAGGAGTAGTGAGGGGATTAGTGTGTTTTATATTGGGCAGGGGGGACGGGTAACCGTCAGGCCGGATGTTGGTCGGCGTCCCAGTGTCATGCACATGGTTTCGGAGAGTGGTATAAAGATCTGAAAATTTGTCGAGGTTTTTTGTTCAGGCTTGGATCAGTACAATGCCGCTTTTGTAGAGGGTGATGGTGAGGTCAGCTCGTAGGGTTGCTGAGGGCTCTATTGAGAGCTTAGTGCCATAGGGAATGTTCCTGGAAAAGCATACATTAAGGAATAGAGAAAAGGTATTGCGGCAGGCGCACATGGATGCGCACTCTGAACATAAAAGAGCAGAAAGGCGAAGGCATAGATCTCCTTCCACGGGAATTGCATTTGTCAGTGCATTCATTTGTACATGCTCAAAAAGTGATTGGTAAATAGGCCTCTTAGATTTTATTGAACATGAAAAACAATAGACATATCCAGATTGCCCAATTTTGTTCAGACCATTACACTGTTTTGATGGCTTTACATCCTAAGTTATGACATCTGCAACTTTATGCAAGTGACCATAGTCAGGGGCTGCTCATCCATTGGAGGGGAGGAGCGTTGCCCAACTAACTTAAATGCCCCAGAGATGAAAAATAAAATAGTAATGAAGTTAATTTATTACCATTTTATTTTTCATCAACATGTCCCAAGCCGAGTGTCAGTACTGGTCAGGGCCTGCTGAGTAACAGCAGCAGGAAGGAGTGGTGGGCTGACTGTGCACTGAAGTTTAAAATCCACATGTCTCTTTGGCCAGCTGCATTGTGACAAGCACACTTTAAACCTCTGAACCCTACTGTGGTAGACAACTGGGTTCAGAGCAAGCACAGGCCTCCAGTGCCCTCTGGAGCGATAAGAGAGGTAACTCCCTCCAATTGTGACACTTCCCTCATGCTGGATAAAAGCATGAGAGCAGCGCCAGGATGGGTAAGGGAGTTGGCTGGGGTCTGTGCTGGAGCCTGGTCGAGAGAAGAAGAGAACTGGTGCGAGGACGACGTGTTGTTGTGCAGCATTCAAGGCATCCTGGTTGATGCGGGCTGAAAGCCCGAAACAGATCCTAGGAAGCTTGTTTCCAGTCCAGGGAGGATCTGGTCTGAAGTTTGGGCTGGACTGTTCCCATTGGGCGCAGGCTCAAGACTGATTTGCATATGGCTGGGTACAAACTGGAATGGCATGGTGAGCAAAAAAACGATGGATTTAGGTCCAGATCTCTGTACTGGGGTGAATGTATGACATTGTTCTGGATCCTGTCCATAAGTGGCATTTTATTTATTTTATTTCAAAGTGCCTTGCATGTAGCGCATGTGTATGCACTCACCCCCCACCCAGTTGCCCGCCCACCACTCTCAGAGTTGCCAGTTGCAATTGCCTTAGCTGCAAATGTAATGGTATTTGATGGGTCCCTCTGTAGTGCTCATGATACTAGTGGGCAATAAGTCCATGCTGCTCAAATAGCAGCTTCATCACTGGTGACCTTTCATGTCAGGATGCATATGAATAAGCAGCAATAATAATGAGTAATGCTGGTCCATTAAGCATAAGACATACACATATTTCAGCATCAGCACCTAAACATATTGCAGATAGTGAAGCCTGGAAGAGAAATGAAATGACATGCACAGAGAAGCGATGCTGTTTGCTCCAAGAAGCAAAAGAATAGTGTGAATCTACAGAGTTGGAGAGCACTCTTTTGTCATAGACCCTCAACACAGTCAATACTTCATGATGGGCTGTTTGTTATCAATGGAGAAGAGAGATACCTGTCTATTTTTACAGGTAGGATCCCTTTACATAATTTCTTCAAAAGAGGTTGGCCAGAATTTGTAGTCTGATAAAAGATCATAATGCAGAAAATATACTAAACAAGGCTTTTCAAATTTGCTCATTCACGCCCAATGAGTAAACATACCTTCAATTGGCTATGTAATATAAACTGTGTTGTAAGTAGTAAAATAAAACCTAATCTAATTGTACTTCAGTTTTTTGCCTTAGTCTCTCGCTGTGTTCGTGTTGGTCTTAAGGAAGCACTCCACTAAAAGTCATTTCCCCTTATAGAATCTAGTAGAGTCATGATTGTATTATTTAGGCGACGCAGTCGATGAATCACTTTACTAACATGAGGCGGTGAATCAGAAAAATACTTGTTTACGTTGAAGATTTTTGCGTGAAATAGACACTTTTCGGGCCTTATTTATGAAGGCCTTGCGCCACTGGTGCGTCACTTTTAAAATGGGAAAAAGTGACGCACCGGTGGCGCAAGGCCTTCATAAATAAGGCCCTTCAAATTTACCATATGCACCACAAATTAATAAGTGTAACTTGAATGCAAATAATTTCATGCTATACAATAAAAACTAGTTTGTAAATAATGGCTTTACCTTTAAAGAATTCCAGCACATTTTCATTAAGCAGAGTTTAAACTTTCAAGTCTACAGGCAGTAAGGTTAAAGAAGAGGTTTTCCAATTAAATGTTTATCTAAGTCAATTAGGATTGAGTTACAGTTGTTCAACAAGGAAATTGTGCATATGCCTGAGCACAGGCTTCTCCGCATCACAGGCAGAGAGACAGGGGATCAAGGGAATACCATCATGTGTTCAAAAGATCAATGGAGCATTTATCTGCAAATATCAACACCAGGCCAGACACCAGTCGATAACGAAGAGTTGTGGGCATTCAGTTCATACGTTCAGCAGGCAAAGGAGAGAGGCGGAAGTCTTATTATGTAAGGAACCAGTATTTAACAAAACACCATTTATTTTCATATTTGACCAATTCTTGATATCAGCGAATGCTCATTTATGCAGTTTTGTATTTAACATATTGCCATGTATGTTGTTCTCTTGTGACTTTTTATGATTTTTATTTCGCTGATTTTCAGTAATATATCTATAAATAACTTCATCAAGTGACTAATAGTGATTTATGGGCACCTGAACGAGATCAACTTCTTATCCTCGACCTGCTTCAACCGAATACAGAAAAGAAGTCACACACACACTCATCAGCAGTAGAATGGACTACGCCAATGCTTTCTATGCTATAATCAATAAGAAACTACTTTGAAAACTGTCCAAAACGCCGCAGCCAGACTGATCCTCTATATCCCCGTCGCAGTCACATAACACAACACTGGCTTTCAGTCGAATTAAGCATAACATTTAAACTCCTCACCTAGGCATACAAGGCCCTTCACAACACTGGACCTGTATAACTGACAGGGCCGAGCTGTTTGCCGGGGACGGTTTTGGACGATTTTGTTACAGGGCCGATTTTGCAGCTATGCTGCAAAAACATCCCTGTAACAAAAACGTTCCCCAGGGGTCTAAAATTGGCCCCTACCCTAGTGGCCCACCTGGGAAACGCCCGGTGACCGATACCGCCTGTCCAGGCCTGATAGCTGAGAAACCTGAAATCAACCCAGCTCACTCTGTCCACCGTCCCTCGTATCAACAAGACTAGAATGGAAGGAAAGTCCTTTGCCTACCTCGCAGCCAAAGCCTGAAGCACCCTACCAATCCACTGCGGCAATCTACCACATTGCCCAAGTTCAGGAAGGACCTCAACACCTGGCTCTTCGGATCACCTCTGCACACTACAGAGCCACCCCTGCCCCCCATGCCTTGAGAACCTCACTGGTGAGTAGTTGCACTTTACCAAACCCTGAATAATTGATTGATTGATTGCATCTGTTTCCTTGTATTTAAATATGAAGTCATAAGTATGAAAATAAGCAAATGAGAAAAAAAACACACTGAGCTCTTATGAGCCAAGTCATGAAAGAGAATTTAAGACCAACAGGACTTCAAGAAGATGTACTTTGTCATATGTATAAAGCAATTCTGTGAGAAAGCAGATTATTAGTTGTGGTTGTTGTGAGACTTTACCAAGTAATTATGTCACTAGTCTGTATCAGGTCCATTTAGGTCATTTTGATTTCAAATCTATCTCAGTCCTGCTTTGCTATGGCACATAGCAGACAAGCTTCACTCACAGCAACAGGTGTAGAGCATCTAACAGTACCAAACCAGTTAATACGCGTTTCAGTCATTCATAAATTCGGAAAAAAACGATATCCATAACAGAGTCACAAGAATAAAATAGAATAAAAGTAGGGAAAATGCAGTTACATTCCTTTTCACAGTATATCAGAACAGGTTTTAAAATAATTTTGCAGGTGAAATAGTATTAAACTGTAAATAGGTCTCTTAAAAGTCGCCTCATTTAAATTAATTTCTCATGCCTCTTAAAAGTGGCTAGAGTGTCCAAAGCCCAACCTCATATTTTAGTGCTTCCTGATATGAAAGGTGTTTTCTTCTGTGGTTGGCAGTTATGATAAAATTTGAGACAGGATAGCATAAGTCCACATTATCTAACGTATAGATGAAGTTAAATGATTCCTGATGGTAAACATAGTTTCCAGTGACAAACAAAGGTCGTAAAATTTGCTTTTCTAATCAAATTTACAAAACAGAACAAAATGCATAGTAGATGGATCAGATTTACCATTGTATAAACATTTAGGAAGCGTCTGTGAACATACCCCCATTTTAGGAAGAGAAACCTTAAAGTGCAAAGTGCCTAATCGTAATATTGAAAGATAAAACCTGGGTTGCACATTTTGCACAGTTAACAAGTACATTTGGGATCCTCACTGCTCTCACATTTGTCCCTGTCTGCCTCTCTCTTCTCCATTACATATCTTTTAGTTCCTTCATTGCTATAACGCAATATACAGGATTCTCACTACTAATATTCTTATCTACCGTTTTTATAGGCTTTACGGGGTTGCCTATGATGGAATGTGTAAAGTATCTTATACATAAGCTGCAGTATCCAGAGCTGAGGTAATCTCAGGGGGTGAAAGAGGAGATTGCTGGGAAGTAGGACAAGGAGTGGAAGGCATATGAGGGTTAGGTGAAGTGGGAGTCACCTTTATATTAGAAATGGCCTGGGTTTGATCTGTCTTCTTGAGCAAGGCTATGGGGTTGCTTACAGATTTCTCCAATATAGAGATCCTTTCCTTTATCTATTTCATTTCCTTCCAAAAAAATTCCTCCAAGTTCTCCATCTTGGTGTATAGTTTCTTAAATGTTGTTTCTGAAAATGTTGGGGAGCATGGGGGAGCATGTTTCTGGTGGCCTTTCTTAACTGGGGGGGGGAGGAGGTGGCTGGCTCACTATTATGAGATTCCTCAGAAATCAGGAGAGGGTCATGGGAAACACAAGGAGTCTGAGCATGCTTCGCATTGTTTTTTGTTATGCTGTTGCATGAAGTGCCCTTGTCTGGGTGAAGCAATCTCATTGCCGGCGGCCTCCATAGTAACGCATAAGGCAAACTTTGTTGCCGTTCGCCTTGCCTCAGCATTAACAATTTCGCTATTCAACTGGCTCATGGCATTAGTGAAATAGTTTGCAATGCCATTGGTGGGTTCTGATTCCTTCATGCCTGTCCCGTCATGAGATTGCACTAATTTCAGAATACCCATATTGATGTCTTTTTAGATAAACAGAACTAAGGCATAGGTATATTGAATACCATTGCAAATAAATGCTCTTACCAGGTCTCAATTCCAGGGCCAAGATCTCAAGCTCGAAAAAGGGTGGGCCCAACCTCGGTTGGCTTCGGATGGGCACAAACAGCCCCACCCTTGGCCAGCTGGAGTCCCTTGATGCTTTAGAAGCATCAACAACAGGCTTCTCTTTGAATGGCATGGTGAAGGCTGGGGGACCAAGTCCCATTACAGCAGGTCCATTACAGCAACCAGAATGCAGGTGAGCGTTGCAGGCCTCAGATGGCCCGTTGAATGTTTCCCAAGCTGCAGAAGTCCCTTGGCTCTGAAGCATCAGTGACAGGCCCCTCCTGTAATAGCATGGTGAATGCTGTGGGACCAGAGTCCCACACCAGTAGAGCTGTTGCAGCAATTGGTGAGCAATGCAGGCCTCAGACGGCTAGTTGGAAGCGCCCCGCGCAGTGGGGGTCCCTTGGCGCTTTTAAAGCATCAATGACAGGATCCTCCTGTAATGGCAGGATTAATGCTGGGGGACTGAGTCCCACCCCAGCAGGGCCATTGCAGCAACAGGAATGCAGGTGAGCGTTGCAGGCCTGAGACAGTCTGATGGAAGTGTCCCGTTCTGGAGGAATCCATTCGCACTTTTGAGGCATCAACATCAGTGGCCTCCTGTAATGCAGCCACGGCCCGTGGAGAGAGTTTCGGTGGGGAAGAGAGGTGGAGCGGGGGAGGGGCAGGGTGGGGGGTGCTAAAAACCGGAGTATGGATAATTGAAGGTAAGTAAACAATTTAATAAATAAAACAAATTTCGTAGCGCGCCCTGCATCACATTTTGCGATGCAGGGGCGCTACGAAATTCGTTTTATTGATTACATTATTTACTTACCATCAATTATCCATACTCCGGTTTTTAGCACCCCCCGCCCCGCCTCTCTGCCCCACCGAAACTCCCTCCACGTGCCGTGGCTGCTGTAATGGCAGGGTGAATGTTCTGGACCGCTGTACCGAGTTCCATTACAGCTACCGGAATGCAGGTGAGCCAGTTAGAAGTGTCCAGTGCAGCGGGAGTCCCTTGGTGCTTTTGATGCATCAATGACAGGCTCCTCATGTAAAGGCAGGAATAATGCTGGGGGACCAAGTCCCACCCCAGCAGGGTTGTTACAGCAGTCGGAATGCAGGTGAGTATTAGAGGCATGAGGCAGTCCGATGGAAGTGTACCGCTCTGCGGGAGTCCCTTGGCACTTTTGAGGCATCAATGACAGGGTCCTCCTGTAATGGCAGGGTGAATGTTCGGCACCGAGTCCCACCGTAGCAGGGCCATTACAGCAACAGGAATGCAAGTGAGTGTAGCGATCCTTGGACGGCCCTTTAGAAGTGTAAATAAGTCGAAAAAACCACACCATAAACATAAAGTAAAGTAAAAAAGTAAAGTAAAGTCCACATTTGTAAAGCGCACAATCACCCGTAAGGGTCTCTAGGCGCTGGGGGCCGTCGGGAAGATTAAGCGAGCTATTGCCCAGAGTCACATGGTGCTGGGCTAACCTGCCGCCGGAGCCGGGGATCGAACCGTGGTCTCCAGATTCCAGCGTCAGTCGCCCTGGCCTCGGCGCCACACCTCTCCAAGTTATGTAAATAGTATATTTACTATCTTTGATTAGAAAAACAACAACAAAATCTGATGAAGGGAGCCAGAGATAAGATTTTTAGCAGTATTAGAATGTCTAGTGTCAACAAGCAAAGCGCTAACCACTGGTATCTGTTCATGCTAGACTAGGTCAAACTCAAAAGTTAAGTCTGACTGCGGTGGAGCATGGGTTGGCTGATTGGACCAAGGTTTTCCTGTGACAGGTTTACTTTTGAACTTGTTCTTTTTACCAAATGAGTTTTCACGTTGACATGGTGGACTGATAGCTTGATCTGACAGAGGGCTCATGGAGGGCAGGGTGCTGCTCAGAGTTGCCCCATTGAAATCCTCCACATTGGGAATTAGAAACTTTTCTGGAACTAGAACTGCTTTCAGCGGGGTAGACACGCAAGTTGAATCCAACTGGTGATTTGATGATGGCGGCTGAGGTTTGGCAGTCTTCCCATGGAAGCCTCTAATTCTTTTATGAAAAAGTATCCATGCAGCAATCTTAAATTTGAAGAGTGCACTCTAATACCTGCCAAGGGGACAGGACCTTTTTTGGCACCACTTGGTGAGTTAGGACTAAGTCTCACAGAAAACAGTAGTAGGACAGGACAAATGCAGCAGGAACTGGCCAGGTGGGCTCTTCTTTGTTGCAGGCTTCTTGTGTTCCTGAAGGTTTACAGGAGGCTCACTAATTAGCCATTGGAGGCCACTCTTCTGTCCTGGGTGCAAGTGGGAACAGGTCCAGTACTTGAGGTATCTCTCCACATGCCAAATCATGGGCTCAGTCCTTCTTTGGAGTTACAGTTATTTGATTGAGCAGGTGCAGTCCAGCTTCTGTTTTCCACAGATTCTGAGGAAAGTAGATGGGGAGTGACTTTTATGCCTGGCACTAGCATCTGTGTGAGGGAGACTCCCTGATCAATAGAAGTAAAATTCCCACAGACAACCATACCCACTCTTACATCACTTCCTGGGGGGTTGACACTAATCATATCCTTGTGCATTTCTCTACCCAAATGCAAGATATCAGATTCTTCCTTTCATGGGCCATACCAATGGGCACATCCCTGAGGTGTGTTTAAGGACATGAGGAACTCCCCCTTCAAAACCACTTCTGTCACAGGGTTTCTTTCCACTGTCATTACTGCTACTCTGACTATTTAGACAATGGTAGGGGCAGGCCTAGGTGTTAGTTACATCTGCCTGTGAGAGAGGCTTCCCTTTTGAAGCTCCTACAGTTAGTGGTCACATCCCCCAGGCCAGCCAGTCAGAAGGAGATCACAACTCTTCCGAACCAGATTCCTTTTGTTTCCTTTTCTGAGAATATTTCACTCATCTATGCAGGCCGCCAGGTGAGAATTGGGATTTATCTCTGAAAGGGCTGCAAGAGGCTTTAGACTGGAAAATGCTAACTTTTATAAGTGGCATTTTCAAAATAGTAGTTTAAAATCAAACTTCACTATCAGTTTGGATTTTAAATTGCTATTAATTATGTCCTTGAAACATATTCTAGCTATTTCCGAACTTAAGTTACACATTATGAAGCGTTATGTAGCATTATGTAGTGTAGTTCCTATTATCCCAATAGGCTCTGCGCATTGGAATAATATCTTCAATAGTATAGACGTAGGACTGTGGTTAACTAGGTCTTCTACTGACGATATTAGACTTAAAGTTATGTGTGCCAGCTAGCTCAGAGTTCACTAGAAACTTTCTCGAATAGGCAAGGAGGAGTTTAACCTCCCTGGATAGACAAGAAGGGATTTAGTTTCTGACAACCATAGAACATGACAACTTTGCTCCCCCCTAATCAAGAGTATATCTCTAGAGTCGTGTGAAAACAAAAGACAACTATTTTACTCAGTCAGTACGTGCATTCTTAGTTTCACCAGTTTGTAGAGAAATAAGAGATGGGCGTGTTTCAATAAAAAGATGTTATTTATTGATCAGTCTCTTTTCTCATACAAGAGAAATGAATCGCTATTATTGCAATACTTATAGTTAAGTAAAGTGCATACAGTAAAAACAGGATTATAAAATAATGCTGTAAAAGCATTTATATGGTTTCTTAGCCATATGATACTTAAAATGGATAAAAGATATACATACATATATACATTGACTAATCGTTCTCAACTGGTGCTTCTAACTACGCCTACCCCGGTGTACCTGACCTAAGCCTAATACGTGGCCGGGAGTAAATAAGTAGCAGTTTAAGTTAAGTTTGTTTTGCCAAAGATCTGACTCAAGAATTCTCTGTAAGGGGTTAGTCAGTTCAGTACCTGGGATTTAGAAGGCTGGAGGGTTGGTATCTCTGTCTCAGTACTCGATATCCCAGTTACCCGCGAGGGCTGCTGGAAACGCCGGAGGCTGGATTTCTCGGCAGGCGAAAAGGCAGCGTCTCTCTCAGCGCGTCAAAAGGGAGGGGCTTTTCTGCATCAGCTTGGCTCTCCGGCAAGTAGCGCTGCTCCAAGCTCGTCACCACCGTGTCTCTGCTTAGGGCAGCGTTGGTATACTTATACCTGAAAGGTGCCGAGTTTGACGTAAGGATGGACATAAGACGTCAGTAAGAATGTCATAAGGACTGGTCGTTCTTACATTCTTTTCAGGAGTTCTCGAGCGAAATCAAAACAATAGCTGCGCGGGATTTCCCAGGTCTGCTGGAGGTTTGATTTGTTTTGAGAACTCGGTGTGCTTTCTAGGGGGCTGGAGGGATAGTGCTTGCTTAATGTGACAGCATGCGCTATGACCTAATCTGAAAACGGGTTTCTGTGCCGGTGTATGGACATTAGTGAATTAATAACCGGACAAGGGTCAGAAATAGGAGTATCAATATAGGTACCTAGATAAACACACTACAATAATGTAAGTTAGTGCTTTTCTATGGGAGAGCCAGGCTTGCCACAGTGGAAAACAACTTTGGAGATTTTTTACTGTCATGACATGTATAACTTAAATTCACATGCCCAACTTTTTAAATACCATGCACCCTGCATTATGGGTACTCTGGGCTTACCTTAGTTGGGATTTATAGGTATTTAAATATACACCTAGTTGGTGAACTTTGCTCCTTTCGCAAAGTTGTCAGAGTTTTCCACACTCTGTGCTCCGCGGAACATGCTGGGATCTGAAAAACTCCGCTTCACGAAGCGTAGCAGAGTGTTTTCCTCACTCACACTCACAAGCATTAAGTTGGCGAGCAAGGAAAATCTAATGCTAGACTACCTCCCAGCGAGAGTTCTCAATGCTAGTTGGCGGGGATTGTCACGACCGCTCGCATTGAGAAACTATCCATTCGCATTAAGGAAGCTGCCGCTTAATTTTTTTGGTCACTTCGTGGAGATCCGTCAAGGGGAACTCCGCGAACGCCACCTAGGCCCATTAAAAAGGACGGTTTAGGAATTGGCAAAAGGTTTATTTTGCCATGTTGAATTTGCAGTTTTGAAACTTCCATGCTATGCTGCAGTGGCAGACTAGAGCATATTTTCACTTTATCGCTTTAGTGGTGGCACAATAAGTGCTGCCGTCCACTAGTGAAATTGAACTTACAAGGCCTGTGTACATAGAGTACTATTTTCTAGGTTCATAGAGGTAAGGTAAATATGACAATCAGGTATCAGCCATTTTCAGATATACTTCTGGGATCCGAGCCAATACACTGGGCACTGGATATCAGCCCGAGTGTATCAAGCATGTGCATGGTAGGCAAAATTTGCTGCCAAACAAATTAACATATCATGTCACAAAGTGGTCTCCCCCATTATGGTGCAGTGATAAACCCCCATTTTGAATGGGCTTAATAGCCAATGAATATTGCTTCTTTCATAGTCCAAGGTGGTGTAAGGTGAGAAGAGGGCTTAAAGTGCCTTGACTAACCAGAGCTGAGTTCCAGAAAGGCAAATATCACCCCGGGGCATCCAGGGTCAAATGGCCGGGTTGACCAGTAATTCTCCAGGGAGAGCATATAATCATCCCTACACAGGGCAGGGTTGTGTTGGAGTCTGCAGCTCCTCCAGGCTGAAAAGTTCCTGTACTCCGCTGTGAGTAGTGGGTGAAGCCATATCTTTAGACAGAGGGGCCCAATCCTCGGGCCAGGGATCCAGGCATCAGGCAGGGCCACCTAGCCTGCTCAGAGCAGGGCGATTCTATACAAGGAAGAATCTGGGCCTCCTACGGGCTGGATAATTTCAATAATTAAGAGAGATGGGTGAAACCATAGCTTTTCCCTGAGCGGCCAGGTTTCTGCAGGCCAGGGCTTAAGTCACCAGTCAGGCCACTTGCCTGCCTAGTCATGGTTGGTGTAGGACTGGGAAGGCATTTGGCCTCCTCTGGGCTGGGCTGAACAGCTCCAGCAATACTCACTGAGAAGTGGGTGAATCCATGGCTTTTGCTTGGAGGTCCAGTTCCAACAGGTCAGTGCTCCAGGGACTAGACAAAGCCACCTAATCTACCTCGGGAAGGATGTTGTTGAACTTGGGAGGAGTCAGGGTCTTCTCCACACTGAACAGTTCCAGTATTACCCAGTAAAAGGTAGATGAAAACCTGGCTTTTGCCTGGGAAGCCTTAGCTCCATAAACTGCTCCAGTCAATGGGCAGAGCTTCAAAGCCTGCCTGAGACAGGGTGACCTTAGGCCAAGAAGGAATTCTCGGGCACCACCAGGCTAAATATTTTCTGTAAGCTCCAGGGAGAGGTGAGTGAAGCTTTTGCTTTTGCTTGATAGGCATGGTTCCCTCAGGCCAGGAAGCCAGACTCAGAGCATGACCCCCAGCTTCGCCAGAGCAGAGTGGTGTCAGACAGGGAGGAGTCTGGGGCTCCTCTGCACCCAATAGTTCAAGTAATCCCGACAGAGAGTTGAGTGCACCCAAGGCTTTTGCCTGGGAGGCCAGGTCTCCACAGGAAAGGGTGCCCTACCTGAGGCAGGGTGGCATTGCACCGAGGAGGGGTCTGGGGCGTCGCCTGGTTGGACACTTAAAGTAAATTCTAAATCTGCAGGTTCCATCATGGTTCATCACTCAACCCAACAATGTTTAACATTTATATATCAGCATTCACCGACATCATCAGAGCACATATTTCCATTATTTTCTATGCTCATGACACCCAACTCATCTTGTCAATGTCTGACAAGTCCACAACCACCAGAGCCAACTTCACCAAATGGATGAAAATGAACTGCCTGAAACTTAACTCTGACAAGACAGAACTGTTGATCTTTGAGAACAGTAATCCCCCTGGGACTGCACCTGGTGGCCTTCAGAGCTTGGTCTCACATCAACCAACCTCGCAAGAAGCCTGTTATCATCTTAGATGACAAATTCAATACAGAAGCACAGATACACGCAGTCAGCTCCTCCTGCTTCCATATACTCTGCATGCTTTGAAAAACCTTCAAATTTATTCACAGGAACTCCAGATGTACCGTCACTCAAGCCCTCATCACAAACATACTAGACTACAGCAAAATGCTATATGCCTGAATTTATAGCCACCTCTTCCATCTACTTCATACCTTCCAGAATGTTGCACCAAGATTCATTATAGACCTATGGCATTACACCTACATCAGACCACACCTCAGAGAGCTGCACTGGCTGCCTATAAACAAATGCTGCCAATTCAAACTCCTCATGCACATATATAGAATACTACACAACGTAGGAGCAGCATACCTCACTAGCCGCCTTCACTCTCACCAACCCATCAGACTCCTGCGCTCAGCTTCACTTTCACTATTACACATTGCCCCGCATTTGCAAAAACACAATGGGAGGTCTAGGGTTCTCACACGTTAGACCCAATGCCTGGAATTACTTTTGTCTACACATTAGAGCCTCTTCCTCACAACTTGACTTTCACAAGAAGGGATCAACTCCCTAACAGCAGTGCCATTCACATGTGACACAGGACACTGGCAGAAGGCATAAATGGTTAGGGCAAGAAAATGCCAACTTTCTTTAAGTTTTACTAACAAATACAGTGTCCAGGTCATTGTTTTAATCACTCATACGAGACTTCAGTGCTTTGTTATAATTCCTGTGTGGTACTATTCTCATGTCTTTCGTTGGGCCACACACATATTTCACAAACATATTTACACATTCAAAACAATATATAGTATTGTAACACCACAAAATGCATTAAAAAAATCACAGTGCAATACATATAACATTAGATAAACAGTACAGATACAGATACCGTAATTATACAACTGGCGGACACTCAGATATAGTCCCAAAGGCTCCTGCCTCCTGTCCTGCCTATGTGTAACACTCAGGGAGAACTCGATTCAATGGGTGTTGTCTATAGGGGGACATAGGATGTACAAATTCCCAAATTCCCTGCTGTTAGTACCATGAGTACAAGCCAACGCGTTTCAAACCCTATACTGTTTGAAGGATATCCTCAGGACTCGGACTTGTTGGTCTTGGTGAACTAAAATTAAAGCCAAAGAATGTCAGTTTTAGTATTGTGTCACTCATCCTCACCCAACGCCCTATGTATATTAAAAGAATTTTTATTTGACCTACTTTATTTCAGCTACTGAAGGGGCTGTGTCCTTGTTACACCATTTTACTCCAAATTCTCACTGCTATATTGAAATAAGACATAATTATACTCTAGAGCAGAGCACTTTTAGCCAGTAGTCATAGATAATTTAAAGGAAAAAAATACCAGGTACCTTATTCTTTCTTTTTGTGTCTCGTGCCTCATTTCTTATGAACACTCTGCCTTCCGTAGGATCTCGTTACTAAAATCCAGGAAATGACACTTATGTCAGAGGCATGGAGATTCAAACACTATCTTTTTGGCAGCTGTACTCTTTCACTTGCATTTAAGAGCTTATCCACACATATTTTTCTAAACACATTTTGAGCACAGAGTGGCCACAGCATTTAGTAGCGTTGGTTTGCAGTTGAAAACTTTCATAGTTACTGCGTGCTACAGTCCCCAGTCACTTGCCTTTCAAATGGGTGTCCTTCAGCTCACTGGTCCTTGCTCATTCTGTTTGAACAACTGGATTTTAGTTAGACTGTTTTTTGAAAATCATTTGGCAATTTTTAAAGCCTGGAGTGGATTTCAAAGCAAGCAACTTGATACATTGCATTCTGGGTATCGTAGTTCGCAAAGTTGAAAATTCTATTGAGTGTCTTACAACCTCGCTACTTCTGATAATTCATTAAGCACTCTTATTGCCGTGTCAAATTTCATAATCAGAAATGCTTCCATTTGGGTCAGCAGTGTGTCATAGTCACTTCTTAATGTTGATTTAATTGAACTAAGAACTGTCCATTTGAAGTCCATCAGAGTGGTTTTTTGCAATGAAATGATTCACCATCGGTGCTGTTAAAACCGTATTCTTTAGTCTGGAACGATGTTGCATGATCCTTTGTCGCACTTCCTAACTGGTTTTGCCAAGATACATCATTTCGCACTGGCAAGAAAAGATATGTGAAACATTAATGTAAGTCATAATTTAAGAAAGGCTGTACATCAGAATTCTTAAGTAAAGAAAAATATGTTGTCTTTCCTCTAATGACCTGTAGAGTGATGAAAATAAACATGTTACCACATATATCTCCTTTCTTCTGATGGCTGGTCAATTGAAAACATAAGATCAGAATGAAAATATGTTATTATTTACTGCGTTCACTGTGTTTAGATTGCAGTTGTAACAATTGTCTGTGTCTTGTTTTTAACTTTGGTTGTTGGCAGCAGGCTTTTTGTTGTCACAACTCAACGGTAATAAGTCATTACATTTGAGAAGCTGCACCATTTTTTCTTTTAAAACACCCGCCTCAGTCCGTTCAAACAGGGTGCCCCTCACCCTAAATGTACTCTCCTGTCACCTCCTTCTTCTCTGCCTACCAGCCAAAATCCTAATCCTCCTTGCCAAAACATACAGGGTACAATAGTTTGCACCTGGTTACCACCTGATCTGAGTTGATGTTAATTGCATATCCTAAATGGGCCTTTTGCGAGTAGTGTTAATAGGGATTTCTTTGTACATGCAGTTAAAAATTAGCAATTTTGAAATCCCTATTTGCGATTTCCTATTTTACAATTTCACCACCAGCGCAAATGCCTTTCGTACATACCGAAATGGCATTTTTCTTAATAGCCCAAAATTGCAGTTTTAGGTAATGCAAAATGCCTTGTTACATATGGGCCTTAGTTCCTTATGCAGGACTATTCTGGGTATTGTCAGGGATTAAGTTGCCGATTGTCTATAGCTCATACTTCACAATTCAACCTCAGTTGTGCTCCAAGGTTGTTATGTGATAATGATACGATCTAAGATGCTACTGCTGTCTCTTCACAGTGCTCAACACTTGCCGTTCATTGACTTATCTTGCCAATTCAAGCCACCCTGCTCGTCAACTGGTCTCATCATATCACACTTCCACTCGGATGCAACGAGTCTCCCCAAAAAGGCTCAGTGACTTGGCAAGCCAATACCAATACTGCAGCCGAGCTACAGAGGCCTGCAGGCCTCGAGAGCTGAAACTTGCCTTCTGTCATTCATGCAGGGAGACGACAAAGCCACCGTGACAGGAGTCTCAGGCACGCAGCCTGCTGGAAATATTCCCTCTTGTCATTCCCTGGTCAGTACACACAAGAAACAATAATGTTGACAGTGATTATTGCTCACAGTATATATTTTATTAGCAGTCATAAGTGCATTTACACCTGATTATTATTATTGATGATTGAATGTATGCGAGAAAATCAAGTCTTTAATAAGTGGTTTGTGGATCTTGAACCTTTGATCAAGCCAGTAAGCTTACTCTATATGTTTGTGTGAACCTTTTAGGGGTCAAAGGTGATTGTGCTATGTCATCTATGGTATTTTCCATCTGCCACTGTAAATATTTGTAAATTACTATGTAGTAGTTAGTAGAGCGTGTGTAATAAATATATTTCTTTCTTTTCTAAAAGAAAAAGTTCTGACTGGACAATCATGTATTGAGTGTTATTATTTGATGCCAGTGAATGGTGATCACGAGTCCACCCCACCTCCCCATAGTAGGCCTTGGACTGCCCTGCTTCACTTCCCTGAGAGAGTAAAGCACTACAATGGGGTGCTTGGTTCCCAATAAGGAGAGTTGTGGACCTAAAGGCCCCAATTTACTACACACTGACTTACATTATCTGACATATTATCACCAGCCTTTTACTTGTCTATAACGGTTAGAAATTACTCAGTAAAGCATCCAGTCAAGCGTTTAACTCAAGTTTTGGGATTTTCTTTGCTCACACTGACTAATCCTCGTGTAATCCATTGGTAATAACAGGATCAACAAGACCATTCTTGAGCAATACATCTGGACTTTTCTTATCTCTCAAAATAAGATGGGGTGTCATTGTAAAGGACGTTTTATGAAGGATACATGTAGGAGTCTGAAATGGTTTTGCTATGCTTTTTGAAAACTTAACAGTTATTAAAATAAAAAAAAGTGCTGCAGGTTTCTAACACAGAAGGAGAGAAAACTATATACAAAGAGAATCCAAGGAGATAACATAATTATTATTGCTCAAAAGCACTGTGCAGTCAAATGGCCATGAGCTGCCTAATCTTTTAAGTCTGCTTGTTTTTATTGCATGTTACTTGAAAATACATCCAGTCTCTAGAGAACTGCAACTGTGAATATTGATTTTATACAATTTCCTTCCACAACCTAATTCTGATATGAGGCAGCTAAATATATTTCTTTTCACTTACCAATTATTGGATCCCGAATTCATGCTAAGAAATTACACTTTATTCTCTGATCATAACAGTATTTTGATAGGCCGACTCTTCTGATCATTTGATGAAAATGAAATTGGCTTGTTGGCTCTTCCCCAGCTAAAAGGATACCAAGAGGTCTGATTTACCAGAGACTTTTAGCATAGACAACATCAAGGAAAAAACTTGATGAGAAAGGTACTTAGCTCATTATAACCAAAAGATGTGAACCTGATATCCAAGGTCAACTTTTATCTTCGTGGGCTTGGATGCTTGAGATTGTGAAAATAACTCTAATGCCACTACGTATAGATGGCTTTTAAGTTTTCATACATATCTGTGACCTTTCCAAGCACCATTATTAGTATTATCATGATAAATCTTCAAGTTTCCATTTGCCATGATAGGTTAGTTTTACAGCACATTCGAAAATAATTACAAGAAGATATAATGTGCAACAGTGCATACAAAATTAACCAAAATGAGAGCCTTATTTAGAGTTTAGCGGATAGGTTACTCCATCACAAAATGGCAGATATCCCATCCGCTATATGACAAGTACATTATGACCTATGGCACATTTAATGAGGTGACTGAGATATGCATTAGCGTTTCTTGTTGAATAACCCTTCCACCAAACTCTAAATCACACCATTAGTTTTTTGTAACTAATTAAATCTGATGAAACTGTTTATATGGATGTTGAATAAAAAAGCATGGATTCATGACACAGTCTATTGGTTTGATAGTTTTTAGGCACAGTGAATAAACAAGCATGGATTCATGACTCAATCCTTCAAGGTAGAAAAAATATATATAATATTTAGGGCTACATTTACGAATATCTTATCACTAAAAATGGGTCTCAAAGTGTGACCAGTAATTATGCTACCAGTAAATACTTAGTAAGAACAGGCCTATATACTTTGAAGTCAGCTCCTGAAAATTCGAGTTATAGCATTTCAAAACCTGCCCCACCTCATGAATATTAATGAGGTAGGTCATAAATTGCGACTCACTACGATTGGAAGCCATCACGAGGATGGGGACCTAGATGGGGACCTACTGTGGCCAGCAGACCAGTATGTCTGTGATTTCAATAACTTAAACTTTTCTTTTAACTAGAGTCTACTTTCCTTAAGGGAAATAGTACTGATTTTAAAATGAGAAGTTCCTTTTTTTTTTTTGTTTGTTTCAGAGATGGCGGTGGTCCCATTGACCAATACCTACTCTTCAACAAACTTTCATTCGCAATTGGTAAATGGATCCTTTTTTAAATTCATTGCCACCTCCTTTGAGGTGTTGGTAAATAACAATGTTTTTCCAACTGGATTTCAGTTGCACAACATTGATACCTTAGATCCTGATTTGGCATTTGGAAGAGATGCCTACTGCACACCCCTTATAGATGTCAAATTAATTTCCATTCAAAATCCCATAAAATAGTATATGAATTGACACTATTTACTGTTTATTTAAATATTAGATTTGATATTATGTAAGTTTGTCTTTTTTATGTACCTTGATTATCATGTCTGCTATTCACGCTCAATAAAAGCAATACAAACATATATTTTTTTAAAACACAATCCCATTTGAGGAACTGGAAAACATTTTCTAAGTCCTAAAAAGGGATTACTTCATAAGAACATGCATTTTTACAGTCACCAACTCCAAATTTGAGAACTTGACACTGCTAAAATGCTGTATATCTGGCTCTTAGCTTTTTCTTAATGACTCTTCTCTGACTATTTTAACAGGCTGCTTGTGCACCTCCCCCCCCTGAACCATTATACTAATTTTACTGTGTAAATCTTATTGAGACTCCCTAAACTAATACCTATTTCGTTCTTCCAACACAAAAGATGAGTGTGAGAAAAAATATGGTTCTGTACAAACTATTGACAGGCATATTTAAGCAGTTAACTCTCCTGGTTGTCTAGCTAATATTTTGACACACTACACCTCTACAAAGGATCTTTATTCTGCCAATCTGAATCTTCTTGTGAATCCAAAATCTGTCTGAGTAGCATCCATGTTCATTCTCCTCAGTATTCTGCACTGTATCTCTCTCTACCCCCTGTCCTCTGGGCATATTCCTTAGTGAGTTTAAAAATGTCCTGATTCAACTAGTTGAATCTGAAAAGAGGAATAATACATTTATTGATGGACTCTCGAAGAGCCTGAATAGTTCAATAGTATATAAAGTAGTACTACAGTAGCACTGTTTAATTACTATAAAGTGCAATTCAAAGAACAACCTTCTCATGCCTATATTCTCTATGTAGTTGTCTGACACCATGGGGGCTCACCTCTTTGTACACGTAGGTATACGTTTTTGTAGTAAATGTCACAGGAACCAGAGAAGCGGTTGGAAATATTGATAATTACTACAAAATGTGTGGGGTTAAAGGAAAAGCAAACAAGTGTGGAGGAAGAGTCAAGGGATTATGTTCTAGGTTAATATTAATTAGTTTCAATTAATTTACTTTTATATTTTTCACTACTTAAGTGTATTTATTTTTTAATAAACTTACTATAGGTTCACTGACAAATATCGAGGTGAAAAATATCGACATAAAAATTATCGAGACATAAACATTGACTACAAAATGTCAACAACCTATACTTAAAAAGTTAAGTACAAAAATAAATATTGAAAACATTTATAATTGTCATTAATATCATTGTAATGACGATCTTTAAATATATATGAATTAAAATATTTGAAATTAAATATGTTAAATACTAACATGAAGTCAATAGAAATTAAATATATTTAGGGTGTTTTTAGGATGTCAAACACCGCATCAGTCAAGGGACCGACTGCCAACCGGTCGGCAGTCTCCACCGCCTAGTTAGGATGCGACTGGACACTGTTGGGTCACATTCCTACCTTTTACTATGGGAGCATGCATTCTAGCCATAAACCGGCTGTAATGCGATTTATCCCTCCACCACATGGCAGGCACCTCAAAGTGCCTGCCACAAGGTGCAGGGATCAATGGCGGTTACCTTAGGTGCCCTCTCAGCCTCCAACTTGAGGCTGTGCACCCAGGGGAGCCCTGCCCGGGGCCCTGAAGATGCTTTCTGACATGGTTTCCATATCAGACAAGATGGCATGGAAACCATGGACCTCATTATGAGGGCGGTTGGACTTTTGTCCATTGGAATTACAATTAGTGTATGTTTCACTACACTTTTTGCATATCCCTGGACTATATGACTGGCACCATGTGGTGTCTGCCACATGGTGCAGAGATATGTTGGGGGCACCATATGTGTCCCTCAGGACCCATGTTGGAGGGCCAGGGATGAAGGGGGGACTGCTACAACTAAGGGCGCCCAATGTCCCTTTCCGCCTCCCTTTTCATGGTGGGTAAACCGCTGTGAAAAGGCAGGGGGAAAGAAAGATTGTAATCTCTACGGCGGTACCTGTCAGGTTCCTGCCATGGATCGATGGGCTCCATGAGTCCGTCAATTCCGTGGTGGTCGGTCTCTCCGAACGCCAGCCGTCCGCCCGCCATCCTAATGTGGCAGGTGGGAATCAGCATTACGATGTCGGTGAGACCACCACCGATGGGCTGTTGGTAGTGGTCCCACGCCATCATAATCAGGACCCATGTTGGAAACCGTCATCGTAATCTTAAGGACCCCCCCTTAATATTACTGGTCATTTTTTTCTGACCACCTCCATCTTAATGAGGCGGTCCGAAATGAAACCAAACAGCCCAGGAAACCTGCTCTCGCTTCCAAGAAGCTAAGCAATATTGCTTTTGGGCAAGGGGAGCTGCATATTAGCAGCTTCCTTTGTCCAAAAGCAATGCTGGCTCCTGCTGGAGGCGGGGAGCCGGCAGGGACTGGGGGGGGCATTGGGGCTCCCCCCATGGTCCTCAAGGGCATGCCTCTGGGATGGGGTCCCTGAGGCAGAATAAAACAATTTAGAACAGGAAGCATTTTTTTTATTTTCCCACGCTTGGAGTCGCGACTGCATCGTAAAAGTGTAAAAGTGATGGGAAGGCGACTCCAAGAAAAAAAAAAAAAAAGAATATGTATGTTTTTAATAGGTAGGATTCACTGTTGGGTTATAAGGTGGCTCTATAAAGAGCCCTTGTGCCTATTATGAGTTATTTGTAGCTACATGTAATGTAAAAGAAAAGAGTGTTAAAAAGGCTGAAACACGAGAAAAGGGGGTAGGGTAGAAAGACCCTTGCACCCTAGGTCCCCAAAAAAGCATTTTTTTTTAAAACATCCGAAGTTGTGCAGGGTGTGCAAATCCGGATGAGAAAAATGTAAAAAACCAATGCGCTTCATTTTTTATTAGCTCCCGGTGGGCCAGGTCCCTGGAGCAATCAATAATTAACTTGCAGGGGCCTGCGGGGGCACCCGCAGACCTGGGGACCACCACCTCCCCTTGGCTTGTTTATTTAATGCGTGGGGGTCATAACTCCCCTCATGCTGCCCCGGGGACCGCCACCTTCCCGGGGCATTTCAAGTTGTAAGGGGGGGGGCCTCGCTGGCCCCCCAAGCGCCTGAGACCACCACCTCCCTGGGGCTTCTTTAAATAATGAAGGGGGTCTTGCGGGCCCCTCCATCCCCGGGAACCACCACCTCCCCGGGGCTTCTTTAAATAATGAGGGTGGCCTCGTGGGCTCCACAAAGTCCCGGGGATTACCACCTCCCCGGGGCTTCTTTAATTAATGAGGGTGGCCTTGTGGGCCCCCCAAGCCCTATGGACCACCACCTCCCCTGGGCTTCTTTAAATAATTAGGGGGGCCTTGTGGGCCCCCCAAACCCTGGGGACCACCACCTCCCGTGGGCTATGCAAATGAAGGGAGGGGGCCACATGGCCCCTTCTGGAGCCTTTGATGGACCTGGGCACCGCCACCCCCTATGCTCATGCAAAGTCCCAGGGTGCCCTCCCCCGTTACATTGCATTTTTCAATGACAGGGTGGGTGCTGTGTGGGTCCCGCCCTGTCATTGCAAACACTGGTTTGGTTCTTGGAAGCGAGAGCAGGAAACCTGCTCTTGCATTCAAGAAGCAAAGCAGTATTTCCTTTTTGTAAGGGGAGATGCATATTAGCAGCTCCCCTTGTCCAAAAGCAATGTCGTCTCCGGCAGGAGGTGAGGAGTCGGCAGGGACCGTGGGGGCATTGGGTCTCTCTCCACGGTCCCCAAGGGCACTCCTCGAGGGATGGGGTCCCCGAAGCAGAATTAAACTATTTAGAATAGGGGCATTTTTTTTTTCTTTTGCACGCTTGGGGTCTCGACTTCATCACGTCCAGCATGGCCCCAGTGAAAAAGCGATGGGTTTGTGACTCCAAGGAAAATGTTACAAAAAGAATATGTATGTTTTTAATAGGTAAGATTCACTGTTGGGTTATAGGGTGACTCTAAAAAGAGCCCTTGTGTTTATTATGAGTTTGTTGTAGATATATTTAAGTGTGGATGCAGAGCTTTAAGTTGCTGAGAAAGACTCTGTTTCTCTGATCTCTAAAGTGCACTCCATCACTCCTGTAGATGCCTTCCATATCAAAAACGTAGATTTTGTTATATATGGAGCCCATCCTATGGTCTCTAAGGTAAGCAAAATCAGCTTTATTGACAATTTCTTTCCAGCTTTCTCAATCTGTGGACAGAATTGATTTGACCACTTCCATTTCTGTCTTTGGCATATGTTAGAGTATACAAAGACAGTTTGAGGAAAAAACAACATTAATTGTGCAAAGGTGTCCTTCATTGGCATTTCCAGACCTACCCCAGTCAATGTGCCTAGGTGATTGCCACCACTGTGCACAATCATGAGGTCAGGGTGTTGGAGATGCAAAAAGGTTTTACCCAAAGGTGCCACTTTAATCCTCTCTGTGCAATCCATTTAATGCCCACATTTTGCAAAGCGAGGTCTTTGTCAATACCTCAACGTTCAGCATACCGTTTGCACCACAAAACATAGCTGTGCCCAACAATGCACAATGTAAGCATCTGGAAAGGATGTATGGAAGTAATGAGGTAATCAGTTGGTAGAATGAGAGGTAAGTTAAAAGGTGGAACAGATGCTGTTTTTCAAAAAGAAGAGAATTGATCGGCTGTTTAAGAAAATTATACATTCAAAAATAGGTTGCATTTTACTTTAAAAAAAAACATATTTCTTATCTGTTAGTAAAAAATGTTTGAAAGTTGCAATAGAAAGGATAAGATCATATTTTGCAAAGTCAACCACACATGTTGTTTGCATTTGCAACATTGTTTGGTGAACTTGAAAATATGGTGTACTTGTGACCTGTCAGTTAAGTTGAATGTTCCATGAACTGTTGCTATGGAAACTGCCACTAAGCAGAATGGGGAAAGGGTTGAAACTTAACTGTGTACTTAAAATGTGAAATTTAAAATTATATATAAGTGAAGTCTTATTACAGTAAGATTTCCCTATTCAGTAGTATGTTTAGAAGTGGTGTGTTGTTAAAAATTAGTCATGTTTTCATTTGTAATATATTTTTGAACTCCTGTATGGATTCGCGGCTCCATCGCTTTGCTGCACGGTGGAGTCGTGACTCCAAAAAATTCCAGAACCAGTCTGGGCACTTTTAGAAGTTAGTTGGTAAGGGTTAATATGTCTAACCAATAGAAATGTGGTTTTGTGTAGAGAAAGAGAGGGTAACTTTGCCATTACTGGTTTTGGTTTGCTGAGAGGAGTTCACTACATTAATTGTGTGCATAAGAAAATATGTTATGAGATTCTGATATTTTAAATTCTACAAAACAATTTGGAAGGTGAGTTATAATATTTGTGAGGTGTATTATGTGTTATTTTTTAGTTAAATAATTTATCAAGAACTTTGAGTTTGAAAGATATTAGGAAATGTAGAGATGTTTATTGTAGTTTGTTTCATTGTAGTCAAATGTTTGAAATAGATTCTGTATAGTAATATGTGTATGTTGGAATATGGATTAGTGATTATGATAGTTTGTTTTAGTGTGTGGATATGTACATTTGTAGTACATCGCATTATTTTAGCTGTGGGTTTAAATTAGGAGGTGGACTGTGGAGTCTGTAAAGTTTTAAGGAGTGCATGGACTTCTGTTCTAAGTATTTTTCTAATTGTATATGTATTTTCATATGTTTTATACATTTTAAAGTGCATGATGTATGACAAAGAGCTGTTGGTAGGGTCAAGACTGTGAGTACTAGTAGAATGGTGATGATGTAAAAAAGTGTGGTTTGAAATATTCTTCCATAAGGTGTTATCAATTAGGATACATTTTTCTACTCTTTAGATAGGTGTGGTTGAATGATGCCACATAATTTTAGATAGATTGGCAATGATGCTGTACAAAAGTTTGGTTTAAAAGATGATAATATCAGGTGTAATTAGGCTTCTTTTTTGTAGTCTGTAGGAAGGTATAGTTGACTGATGCCGCATAATTTTAGATAGAATGGTAAAGATGCAGCACAAAAGTTATGTTTGAAAGATGATCACATAAGCTGTTATTAATTAGGCTTCTATTTTGTAGTCTGTAGAAAGGTATAGTTGAATGATGCACATAATTTTTGATAGAATGGCGATGATGCAGAAAAAAAAATTGATTTTGAAAGATGCTCATATCAGGTGTTAATAATTTGGCTAGTGTTTTCTAGTCTGTAGAAAGGTATAGTTGAATGATGCCGCATAATTTTAGATAGAATGGTGAAAATGCAGCACAAAAGTGTGGCTTGAAAGATGCAATCATTAAGACAGCATCTATTTAGTTATGCAATCAGTAAGGTATTACTCATGTACTTATGTAATCACCCAGGCACTACTACTGCACTCCTTGAGTCATAGAGGCACTGCCTTTGTACCCATGTACTTATGAATTTAGTAGTTCAGTAATCACCCAGGCAGTACTCATGAACTTATAAAATAAACCCACTCACTTGCTATCTACTTCAGAAATCCCCCAGATATTACCCTTGCAGTTGAGGAATCAATCAGGGTCTAGTTATGTAGTACCCTTACAGTTAGGCTATCATGCAGGCTATTGCTGTGCAGTCATGTAATTACCTACACACTACCCTTGCAGTCGTTGAATCACCCATGCCTTTATGTTGCATTCATGTTTTTACCTAGGCAGTGCTCATTGACTCATGTATGCCTTCATGTGCTATTTATACACTTATCCGTCCTCTCAATGTGTATGTTTGCACTCATGAAATTAGCCAGTCACTTTACATCCTGTCCTGTACTTACCCAGTGACTACCCCTGCACTCATACAATTACCCAAGGAGTACCCATTGAGTGTTGGAATTACTTAGTGAGATCTATTACATAACTCAGTTTCTAGGTTTCAATGTATTTTAGAAATTTTGTATACATATTTCTTGTGCATATCATAATGTAGTGTAGTTCCTATATTGCCAATAGGCTCTGCGCATTGGAATATTATACACTATAGATTTGACATAGGACTTAGGTCAGTATGTCTCTATCGAGTATATTAAACTTAATTGGGTGTGTGCCAGCTAACGCAGAGGTCACTAGAAACGTTCTCGAATAAACAATGACAACTTTGTTCCCCTAGAATCGAAACGATATCATCAGAGCCGTGGAAACAATAGATAACTAGTTCACTCAGGCAATCATGCATGCTTCGTTTCTACAGAGTTGCATAGAAATAGGGAGACGGGCATTTCAATAAAAAGGGTTTATTGAACAGTCTTCTTTCTCATGCAAGACAGGTGAACTGCTACAATAGTTAGACAGAATGCAAAGTATAATGCGTACAGCGTAAACAGTAATGTGAAAGAATACTGTAATATTATTTTCTGTTACTATGACATAGATAAACATACATACATAAATAACACAGGCCAAAATACTCAACTGGTGCTTCTAAAATACGCCTACCCCAGTGTACCTAACCTAGGTCTAGTACAAGGGAAGAAGTAGGTGTTGTCTATAACATAGGTTAAGTTTTGCCAAGAATTGCCAAAGGTTTCTCTAGGTTCTGATCAACTCCATACTTTAGAATTAGAGAGGTTGGCATCTCTTTCTCGGGACTCGGTTTCCTAACACCCCGCAAGGGGAGTCAGAACACTGGAGCTGGATTCTCAGCAGGAGGATGACAGCTTCTGGTCAGTGCATCAGCTAGAGAGTTGGCTTCCTTCGGCGCTTGCAGTAGCGAGCTGCATCGTGTAAGTGGGTAGTCGAACTGCACCGAACCACACCATGCTTTGCCATAGCAAGTGAAGGTATATTTATACCTTGAAGGTGTTTAGGAATGCCAGTATTGATGTAAAGTTGGCCATATGAACATCATGAATGAACCCCCAAGGAATACATGTTCATGCATAATAAATGAGTTTTTGGAGAAATCAATATCCAAGCAAGGGGAAGTCCCTAACGGCTTAAGAGTCTGGTTTTCCAATAAATCGTTGTGACGTAGATGAACGGGTAGAGAATAGCCATGCCTGTATTTGGGTGGCATGGGCTATGCCTAAATGAGGAAGGGATTTCTATGCCTATATGAGGGCAATGTGAATTATACCTATATAAGGGCATGAATCGGGAAATTCATTCGGACATACAACACCCACCCCACTTTCTTATGTACGACTAAACATGTCTAAACATATCTAAAACATATCTACACATGAAGTGCTATAACCCCTTCAAAATACATAACAAATGCATTGTAACTGGTTGTAAGCATACAAATGAATTGGTGCTGTACACATTAAAGCAATGTTTTATTCTCAGCATATATTTACATTTGAATGCTAAATGAATGAAGCATGAAAATATACATTTATGAAATGGCTTGTAAATACAGAAAAAAAGGCCGAAACCATTTCATTTGATAAAACTGTTTGTTTGTGGATAAGGCCATATATTGTCTCTGGAAGTATTCAAAGAATTCTTATTCTCTATGAATAGTTCTACTATAAGCAGATTACTTGTGCCAAAAAAATGACAAATATACATTTGGAAAAAATAATAATCATAGAAAAAAAGTTCTTTGTTTTGTAAAAATGAAGGTCAAATTCAAAGTCTCTCAGAACACTGTTTGCCAAAATCAAAAGTCAGTGTTAGGGCTTGGAGAAAACATGAAATCTTCTATGTCTGTTGACAAAAAGTCATCCACCATTGTAGGTGAAAGTTGGATTACCTTGTTTAGAAGATTAACTGCACATAGATGTGAAGCATTGCGGTCAGCATTGGTCACATTAGCAATGCTCGTAATGGATGGTATCTGCACGCCTGTTTCCACTTGTACCTCAGCAGCAGCATTTTGCTTCTGTGACATCTCAATGAATGCCATCATCAGTATTAGTAGCCGCTAGGGACAACACAGAGCATGGGCTGTCACTGGTTCAAGCAAAGTATCAACATCCGCTGGCATGACTGATGGGAGTGTGAGACATGTGTCTAACACGCATTCTTCTCCGCATAGCAGGCAGTATAGAACAGGTAGGATGCAATCTTGCCAGATTGGTCTGAATGACAGAAACCATGTGGTATTTAAGTCTCCTAGACAAGGTAGTCCTAGAATATGGACGATGCCCTCACAACACTTCATCGCCAGTAGAGTTGTCTCCATGGAGAACTGGGTGTCTCTGGTGATTTGGCTTGCCATATCGCAGCAGTAGGAGCAAAAACACAGAGTGCACGAAGTTTGGAAATATTCCTAGGACTGCTTGAAAAGATGCTAACAGTCCAGAAAATATGGTCTTAAATACATGTACAATACCTCTCGTATCAAACATATTTAAGATACGACTTAACATTTCTGAGAAATGTATTGGGCAGTTTGTAGTTAAGAGGTCATATATCTTGGCAGAAGTTCTTGCGACTTGTAGATCATAGGTCTCTTTGGCCGAGGTCAGTGGCACAGTTTTTTGCAAAAGAATGGCTTTCATTCTGCTTAAAGTATCAATTAGTATAGAAGAGATGTTCAGTGCAAGTCAAAGTGGTGACTCCCTTACAAACTTGGTTTTTGGAAACAATACTTGCATACAGCAAGTTACCCTGGCTGACACAGGTACTACATATGGTATTCATGGCAACATGCCACAGCACCTGTGATCATTCAACATGAGGTAACTTCCATTTGAAAGCTGTCCAAAAATTGGATCAATCACCGCAGCTTGTGAATCTTGCAGGTGGCAGGATAAATTGTTAGAGGAACTATCACAGGCCCGATGTAAGTTTATACCCTGACAAAGGAGAGAACTGCTTAGTGCGTTTTCACAGTTCGAACCGCTAAGAAACACTTCACGTCCCTCACTCCAACATCTGTGTGTGTAGGGTGAATCCCAGGATGTCTTGATGTTTTCTTTACCCAACCTTTCATATGTGCCTGCTGGTATTTTAGGCAATACTGGAAATGACTGACTGACTGACGATATTTATAAAGCGCACTACAGCCGAAGTGTCTTGGAAAATTGTAACACGCAGAGTGATCGTTCCATGTATAATCCATTCAGTAGCCGGTTTCTCTGCCACCGTAAATGGCAATCTTTCCAGTTTTTCAATGCTCAGCACCGTATAGTCTGCTCCCCTCTTTGCGAATTTGATCTGTTTATCAGTGAGAATGAATTCTGAAAACAGTGACATAGTATTGATTATACGCCAAGGCACATAGTCTGAATGAAAGCTTTGCAACGTCCAGCCCAATAGCATGATAGAACATAATTGCGACTGACCATGTTGCAACATGACCAAGTCCTGTTCCATGATGTCTGTAGCAGAAGAGACCATGCTGTCCAATGAATATATCCTGGACGACAGAGTCATTAACCCATTGTCTACTACAGAGAGAGATTTCTCAAAATGAATACGATCAATTTCTTGTATTCGTTCTGCAGTCTCTGCTTGCCTAATCTTCCATGCTTCATTATAAGCAGCATAGATATTAGCATATAAAACGTTTTTGACGTGGTTGTCTTGGTCCTAGCAAGAATTCCCTAAGATCAGCGCCATCTTTAAGTAAAGATAAGTGTTGCGTTACATCCTTACATCCTTAAGTGTAGATCATTGTAGCCAATCAAGGCAGAGCTTCTCTACACTGTATGTTGTTGCTATTCCAGGATGCTGTCTTCGAACATATCGTGGGTCTGGCCTATTGAATGTGAAACCCTGTGTCTTGTTCAGAAATCTATCTTGACAGTTGTTTATGTCTGTGGGCCAGTTCAACCATTTATTCCAATCTGGATATGTTCTGTTGTGATGCAAAATAGTGTGTATGTCGACCTCCCCCTCTGAAGTGTGATTACTATCAGGTGCAGGTGTAGGTATGGACGGATTGTTCATGTCCTTGATCTTGGCTAACCCAAGGCAAGACGTTTGCTGGACATTCAAAAACATAATTTGCTCAGGCTTGATACAGGCTCTAAGCATAGCTTCTACACCCTGTACCTGCCAATCTTTTGTACCCCAGACAGTTTTCGTCTCAAGGTTGTCTTTCCAAAAGCCAAAAGCTAGTTTAGACAGTTGGGCATAAGAGGCTGCAGAATAAATGTGTTTTGTATTGGTCAACATACTTTTCAGTCCTGTTTTGTTAACATTTCTAAAGTGAAATGATTCTGCATTTGATACATTGAACCCTGAAAAGTATGGAAATTTCATAGCAAATGTTTTTGAGCTGAGTCCGTCCGCCACCCCAGAGTAGGAGGCACCGTCTGCAGGTGCAGCGGCGGTCCCTCCGTGCAAATTAGGATGTGACCGCCCTGGCGGTCACATCCTGTATATTTAACATTGCGGCGGGTGCTGCTTGAAGCAGCACCCGTCACAATGTTAAAAATGAAAGTTGTGCATTTGCATGCACAAAGCGGCAGGCACCACGCGGTGCCTGCCGCTTTGTGCATGCAAATGCAGGGGGTACCATAGGTACCCCCCATGTGCACCCCCCACCCCCCCTTCACCCCTGGGGGCCCGCATTGGGCCCCCAAACAAAAATATGTATGCCTTTGCTCGGCGGAAATGCCGCAGTGTAAAGGCATAGTACTCCAGACATCCTAATATGGCTGGCGGTGTCTGATAGACACAGCCAGCCATGTTAGTGCTTTTTTTCCGCCATGGACGGGAGGCGCCGCGGCAGAAAAGCTGCGGACTGAAAAAATAATCCCCCAGCCATCCTAATCTGGCGGGGGGTCTTTTTTCAGTCCGCTGCGGTTTTCCCGCATCCTCCGGTCCGGCGGTGGCTTCCGCCGGCCCGGAGGATGCGGGAAAACCGATATCATAATCAGCCCCTATATCGGAGGAATTTCAATGGTTTTGTATGAGTGAAATGTCCAGCTAACTATAACACCCCTAAAATCCACCGTTTTTTCAGGGAATTTCTAAAGTTTTTTAAATGCTAATTCCTAACTATGGGGCCTATTACGATTGCTGTTTTTCTGCATCCTCCGGGCCGGCAGAAGCCACCGCCGGCCCGGAGGATGCGGAAAAACCGCAGCGGACCCACCAAAGACCCACCGCCACATTAGGATGGCTGGTGGGTCCTGGTTTCCGTCCGCAGCTTTTCCGCCGCGGTTGGCTTACAACCGTGGCGGAAAAGCTCTTATATGGTGGCGGTGTCTCTCAGACACCGCCAGCCATATTAGGATGGGCTTTAAAAAATGCTTTTCCGCCGCGGGTTTTCCGCCGTGGAAAAGCATGTGGAACTTCACTGCGGGGGCCCGTTGCGGGCCCCCTGGGTGAATGGGGGGTGGGGGGTGCACATGGGGGGTACCTATGGTACCCCCCTGCATTTGTATGCAGAAATCAGCTTTCGGCATACAAATGCAATGTATGCATTTTTACCATTGCGGCGGGTGCAGCTTGAAGCCGCACCCGCCGCAATGGTAAAAATAGAGGATGTGACCGCCAGGGTGGCGGTCTCATCCTAATTGGACAGGAGCGAACTCCGCAGGCCATGCGAAGGTTCCCTCCTCCTCTATGGTGGCGGACGGACTCAAGTCCGTCTGCGATCATAATGGGCCCCTATATCAGGCCTGAAACCTCTGGTTTTTTCAGTGAATATATATATATATATATTGAATATATATATATATATATATTCACTGAAAAGACCATAGGTTTCAGGCCTGATATATATATATTACCAGTAGGTAGTTATAGTTAGGACCTAGCTACCATAGGAAATCCGCAACATTCTATTGGGAATAACCCTGGCGCCGGTTGAGGAATTTGTGTGTAATTTAAATTTTGGCAAGCTCCGCTCCGCTCCTTCCCTGAAAGATGTGGGAGGGATTCGTGAAGTGGGGGCTGAGAAAAAAGGGGGGTCCCAAAACGTGTTTTCCCCATGTTAATTTCCATAGGACGTTATGACACGTCTACAGCCCGAACCGCTGAACGGAATTACGTCAAACTTTGCAAAATTGTAGGGACTGGTACGCAGCTGTGCCTTTGTTATATTTGGTGAAAATTGCTCCAGTGTTTTTTTTTTAAATTAACTTCAAAAACACATATATACCTATAGGGGCGCTCCGAGCACTCACCGGTACGCGCACCGGGAAGCGCACCCGGTGCGCTACGGGAGTGTGCGAGCGGAAAGCTGATTGGCTGTCGGATGTCTGTCAACATTGTAAACAGTCCAGAGAGTCCGCCGTCTTGTGTCTCGGTTGAATCGAGACACAAGAGGTTAAAAAAAAGGGGGAAATGATTAAAAGGGGGCAGGGTAGACACCCCCTGACCACCCTAGGTTTTTGGAGGGGGGCCTAGAAGGACTCTGAAGGGCAAAAAAACTATTTTTTTTTACATTTTCGCGGGGTAAGCACCGAGTGCGTTCCCAGGTGCCCTCTCCGGTACGCGCACCCTGAGCGCACCACGGGGAAAAACAGTGTAAAAAAATTACTGTAAAAAAATTATTTAGAGTGCTTAGAGGTAGGGTAGCTCTGAAAAGAGCTGTTGTGTTATGTGAGTGTTTTTTGTACCTACAAGTAGGTACCAATGCAGAGTCTCAAATTCAAGAGGAAGACTCTATTCCCCTCGTCTGTAAAATGTACACCATCTCTCCTATAGATGCCTTGCATGTTTTAACGCAAGTTGTTGTGGTAAATAGAACCCATACCATAGTCTCTGAGGAAAGTAGAAACAGATTTATTTACATGTTTCCTTGCTTTCTCAATCTGTGGACAAAATTGGTTGGCCCAGTTCCATTTTTGCCTTTGGCATATATTAGAAAATAACAAGGCAGTATTTGGAAAAAGTGACATCAATTCCCCAAAGATGTCCTTTAAAAGCCTTTCCAGACCTACCTCAGTCAAAGTGCCTAGGTCATTTCCATCACAGTGCACAATTATAAGGTCAGGGTGTGGAAGATGCATAACGGATTTTATCAATGGTATCAATTGGTGACTTCTTAATCCTCTCTGTCCAATCCACACAATGTCCACATTTGGTAAATCAAGGTTGTAAATACCTCTGTTGCTTGCAAATTTTTCACTCCAGAAGACATAGCTATGACCCACAAACCAGACTTTTGGCATCTTGAAGGTAGATGTGCTTCTAGTCAGATGAGTTGTGGAAATGAAATGGCAGTTTGAAAGTAGGAATTATTAAAAAAAAGTGGTTGAGATTCAGTGCACTTGAAAACCCAGAAATGATTGGTGCTTTCTTAAAAATCTCCACTGACAATTAGGGTGCATGCTTTTTTTTTTAAAGAAGTCATTTCAATGGTTACGAAAAAGTCTTTTAAAGCAACATTGCACTTGATTAGCTAGTACATTGAGAGGTCAAACACCCTTGCTGGATTTTATTGCAACATAGTATGATGAACTTCTGAACTGTGTGCTGGATTAGGAGGGAGTTACCATGGTGAATGAGCACTGGGGGGATGGGTGAATGTTATGTGAGTTTCAAAGTCTTCAAATGTACAACCAATTAAAATGTGCTGTTTGGTTTTGAATTTGAGTGGGAAGAATTTTGATTGGTTATGTACAAGAAAATGGGTCTGAAATGAGAAAGAATCTGTGCCATTATTCTGAGGCTCCAGTGAAAGAAGCATTATTCAGAGATTCTGCTTAAGAAAATCTGTTGTGTGTCACTGACACTGTTCTACATCTTTCAAAGCATTTTTTAAAATGAGTAATGATTCTTTTAATAAAGATAGAGTGCTGTATGCACTATGGGGAAGATTAAGAAGCATATTGTGCTTCTTTATTCTTGCATTTTGTGTCATGTTTTTTTTTTCAAAGGGTGATAAAAAATGTAATGGTGCATATTGGAAATGTATTTTGAAAATGAGTTAAGTTTCTGCTTTGTTTTTGTAGTGCTCATGTAAATGAGCTTTGCTTTGTGTCAAAAACGATTTAGTATGCAAAGTATTTTCTGGAAAAAAGTCTGCTTTTTAAATTTTGGAGAAGCATTACACTGACTTTCTGTTTGAAATAAGAGAAAACATTTTCAAATTTTTCAATAATGTCACCTGTGCCTTGTAACAGTTTGCCTCAATTAGCTTAAAGAGTATTCTTTGCGTGCATCTCACTTTACTGTGGGCCTGTGTGTAATCTGATATATGAATCATTTAATGAAGATACACTGCTGTATGCAGTATAGGGAAGATTAGGAAGCATATTGGACTCTCCTTCTCCACGCTGCACGGACCTACAACCTCCCTGGACCCTGAAACAGCCTGCTGTCAGCAGCCACGCCTCGCCGGACCCGCTACGCGGGTCCCGCTTCGCGGCCAGCAGCGGCTGTTATCTGCAAGGGGCAACACCTGGGGATTTCAAAGACCGGCAGGGCTGCGAGGGTAGAGCGGAGGACTCCACGGACCAGGAGTCCCCGCGCGCCCGTTTTCAGCTGGGCTCCTCTCCCTGCCGGCTCCGCCTCCACCACCGCAAGCCTTAAGGCGGTGTCAAACGTACCTTTGGCGGACTCTCCTTCTCCACGCTGCACGGACCTACAACCTCCCTGGACCCTGAAACAGCCTGCTGTCAGCAGCCACGCCTCGCCGGACCCGCTACGCGGGTCCCGCTTCGCGGCCAGCAGCGGCTGTTATCTGCAAGGGGCAACACCTGGGGATTTCAAAGACCGGCAGGGCTGCGAGGGTAGAGCGGAGGACTCCACGGACCAGGAGTCCCCGCGCGCCCGTTTTCAGCTGGGCTCCTCTCCCTGCCGGCTCCGCCTCCACCACCGCAAGCCTTAAGGCGGTGTCAAACGTACCTTTGGCGGACTCTCCTTCTCCACGCTGCACGGACCTACAACCTCCCTGGACCCTGAAACAGCCTGCTGTCAGCAGCCACGCCTCGCCGGACCCGCTACGCGGGTCCCGCTTCGCGGCCAGCAGCGGCTGTTATCTGCAAGGGGCAACACCTGGGGATTTCAAAGACCGGCAGGGCTGCGAGGGTAGAGCGGAGGACTCCACGGACCAGGAGTCCCCGCGCACCCGTTTTCAGCTGGGCTCCTCTCCCTGCCGGCTCCGCCTCCACCACCGCAAGCCTTAAGGCGGTGTCAAACGTACCTTTGGCGGACTCTCCTTCTCCACGCTGCACGGACCTACAACCTCCCTGGACCCTGAAACAGCCTGCTGTCAGCAGCCACGCCTCGCCGGACCCGCTACGCGGATCCCGCTTCGCGGCCAGCAGCGGCTGTTATCTGCAAGGGGCAACACCTGGGGATTTCAAAGACCGGCAGGGCTGCGAGGGTAGAGCGGAGGACTCCACGGACCAGGAGTCCCCGCGCGCCCGTTTTCAGCTGGGCTCCTCTCCCTGCCGGCTCCGCCCCCTCGGTGTACTCTGGAAATCTACAAAGAGCAGGCAACAGCCCCGCAGCGCGGGAGCGCACGGGAGGGCGCCGGGAGAAGCCCGGGACAAGGGCGGGACCGTATGTGGCCGTCCGGGGCCGCAGGAGGCCGGGCTGGGCCAATTCCCTTAATCCCAATCTCTAACACGACCAAGGTAATGCCCTCGCCACCATTACTAGAAACTCCATCAAGAGAGGGGGCCTCCAGTACAGGGACTTTGGACAAATATTTCAAATCTGCTAAGGGAGATGCGGGGAAGGAAAGCTTATTGGAGGAACGTAGGGCGGAGCGTAGGCGCTCCATAGAATCCATGAAAAACAGACTATTGAGTGACATTATCCCTTACCCTAGTTCTCAAGAGGAGGGCACGCCCCCTAGCTGCTCCAATAATCCGACCTTTGAGGACATTCCCCTTTTATTAAGGGAAATTCCCTCTACCCCAGGGAGAGCGCCCGGAAAAAACGTAGAGCCAACCCCCTCAGAGTTATCTCTTACTCCGGTTAACCTGGTAACCCAAACTCCCCTTATGCAAATAGTGAAGAAGAGTAACCCAAAACCAACCGTTGTGGCGGAGGTGCATAGGCCTCCGCCCAGTAAACGCGCCAGGAAGTCTTTGGGGGGACGGGGGAAATCCAAATTATCTCATCTTGATTTTGGTAAGAAACATACCAACATACTCCTACCGGGGAAGGCAACCGAGATAGCGCCTACCATTCCACCTCCCAAGGCCCCAAGCCCCACCATAGCAGCTATTACCGAGGAACCAGAGGCTAATACATTAAATATATCCCTTCCACCTACAGCCATAGGGAGTATCGAAATCTTATTCCGCTCCCTCTTGCAACCCATTAGCGATAGTCTGAAAAAAGTTGAGAGCCGGCTCACTTTATTAGAAACATCTCTTACTACCCTGAACAATTTAGTTAGTAAGCAAACTAAGCCAGTGGGAACCCCTTCTTCTGCTGGGGACCTCCCAATAGTAGGGGCTGTATCAATAGTCAATAAAGCCCCCCCCCATAATGCGCCATCTGCCACCCCTTTGCAACCCCTGATGGCCACCCTACGTCAGGCACAGCATAATAATCAAATTAATAGATCTATACAATTACTAGACCGTGCCCCTCATAGATCTCAAGCAGAGACTAATGGAAGATCCCAAGAAGAGGTTAATGCCTCCCCACACTCTCCAGTACGGCCAGCGCAAAGACCACGGAGGCCAGACCTCCCGCCGGAAGCCAACAGCCTAACGGTGGTTCTAGCAGGTGCCCCCCAATTAAGTTCAGGGGAAAATGAAGATTATCAATCCCTTAAGAAAAAGGTTATCAAATGGCTCAATTGGAACCGACCCCTACCATCCCACTTTAACAACGAGATTATCATGGTAAGAAGGGTCCCTTGGTTAGGGAAGACCAGAAAAACCATAATAGGGGATTGCATTCTGACAACCTTTAAAGACCCGGGCACTGTGCTGCATATCTGTGGAGGAGTAAATAGATCACTGGATTCCACCATTCAGACCCTCCCAGTATCCTTCTTCTTCCCCCCCATCCGCACGCACCAGGTTCCATCTCATGAGGAATGGACAAGGGTGGAAGGCAGACGCAGACATAAGGTTTATGCACAACGCCCGCATTTCCAACCGCCGGACACACCCTATTCCCATTTCAATCGCTTCAACTGCCTGAATGGCTTGGATGGGGTTGATTGACTTACTGCTCACATTCCAGGGACCCGGGATAATGGCTTCTCCGGTCTTTCTGAACCTCCTACCGCGGCTCCTGGTATAATCCCTGGCCCATTGAATGATCCAGTGGCTCTCGACTATGACACCAGCGAAGCTTTCCATCCATCCGCTAATAATGCAGCCACAGCCGAGGGGATAGCCAAGGACCCTTTTTCGGTGGGCAATGGTGTGCCCAGACTTTCTGAGTCACCTACACCCCCTGCTGCCCTCGCCCCAGGCCTTGCCACAGGGGTGGGGCCCGGAATCATCTCTCCTAACCCCTGCGGCATGGCAATCGAGACCCTCGAACATCTGAAGCTAATTTGCTGGAACATTGCGGGATTGGCCAATAAAGTGGATGAGCCGGACTGGGCAAACTACATCGAGACTGGTGACATATGTATGTTCCAGGAAACCTGGGCCAGAGAGGATTACGGACACCAAGGTTATGTATCATTCTCCATCACAGCAAGGTGGGAAGGCAGGGGCCGCCCATCAGGGGGACTCACGACGTGGGTTGCATCTCATTTGGGCTGCGTGGCCACACGGTGGCCGCTGAAATCTGATGATATCCTTGTGGGTTCATTACTATGGCCAAACAAAGTTAAACTTTTGCTGGTTAACATCTACTCCAGGCCGATGGGAGTGGCAAAGGAATCACCAACCATTGATGAACTTTCGAATTTTTTATCTGAACTGCCGACTGACTCATACTATGTGGTGGGTGGGGACTTTAACTCTCATTTTGAGCCACTTCCTGGCCTCCTGGAAGGGCTTTCATCGGAAGAAGAGGCTAGGTGGGCAGTACCCTTGGTGGAAGCTCCAGTCCCGAAAGCCTGGACCCCACTAGCATTACAAATTACTGCCCTTACTCTAAGGTTCGGACTCAGAGCCTGTAACGGGCGAACCAAATCCGACATACCCAGCAAAAATACTTACAATAGACGGGGGAGAGAGTCCCACCTGGACTATGTCCTGGTCCAGCTAGTGAGGTGGCCTACAATACAGGATTTTAGGGTGATGGAAAGGACCGACAGTGATCACAATGCCCTTGAGCTTGATCTCGTCCATCCAGGCCCCCAAGCATCAGTGCCTAAAGTGGGAGGGAACAACCCAGCGCTTCTCCTGGATAATAACAGGAGAAGAATCAGGTGGGAGCACATGGTTACAAACAAGGATAAACTCCCTCTGCTTTACGCGGAGATTGCTCCCATCCTGGAAATCGTGGGGAGCCTTGACACTGAGGCAAGTAACAAAGTCTCACAGAATAAACTGTATGAAGCCCATGAGGCACTTATAAAAGCTGCGGCACCTCACTTCACTTGTAGTGCACGAAAGCCAAGGGAGAGGCGCCAAGGCAAAACACAGTGGTATAATGCAGTATGTAGAAGGGCAAAAACAGAACTCCTTGGAGTAATTAAGGAGGGTATAGGGGGGGAACGCCTTAAACAAAGCAGGCGAGACTACAAGAAACTTCTTGCCCAGGCTAAAGTAGAATGGGAGGAACATCAGTGGGAAGAACTCACTAAGGCCCTAGCGATTCAAGACCAACGCCTATTCTGGAGGACCGTAAATGGGGGATCAGGGAGTCTACATTCGGCATTAGAGCCCAATATAGCACCTGGAGTGTGGCAGGCCCATTTTCAGTCCCTATATAGCGCCGAGCCGGGAGAACTCCCTGCTCTTATTGAGGTGGACTGGCCGGGCTCCCAAGGGGATCCAATAACATTAGGTGAGGTCACTGCTGCTATCTCAGGTCTGGCCTCGGGGAAGGCCCCGGGACTAGACGGGCTACCTGGGGACCTGTTTAAACAGGAGCCCAACGTTTGGGCGCCTTACCTAGCCGCCCTCTTTAACAGTATTCTCGGCGGGATGGAAATCCCTAGTACTTGGCTGGGGGCTGAGGTGGTCCCCATCTTTAAAAAGGGCTTGCCCCTCCTCCCAGTCAACTACAGACCAATTAGTCTGATAGATGTAGCACAGAAGCTGTTCGGCAGGGTTCTGTTGAACAGGCTTCAGGATTGGATGGAGGAGGTGGGCGCACTTAGTCCCTACCAGGCGGGATTTAGGAGGGGGGTGTCCACAGTGGACCAGGTTTTTAGATTGAATCTGATCTACTGGAGGACAGCAAAGTTTGAGGGCGGCAGTTTGTACACAATTTTTGTGGACCTACGGGCCGCCTTCGACTTGGTTCCCAGGGGGAAATTCTGGAGTGTCCTGGCGGAGATGGGTGTACCCCCAGACATTCTATCGATCCTGCAGAGGCTCCACCACAATAATTACGCCCGTGTGAGGTGTGGGAGGTCGGGGGAACTGACCGACAGATTCCCCGTGGGCAGAGGGGTAAGACAGGGCTGTGTGCTGGCGCCGACCCTGTTTTGCCTCTTCGTCAACGGGGTAATCGCCCATCTCAATGCCACCGACCATACTGACGCCCCAAAACTAAATGGCAGCAGGGTGCCCGCAATTATGTTTGCGGATGACACCCTGCTGCTATCTAAAACCCCCATGGGCATACAAAGGATACTTGATTCCTTTGTGGCTTTCTGCTGTGATAGAGGGCTGGAAATCAATGCTAAAAAAAACAAATTGATGGTTTTGAATCCGAGCCAGAAACAGCGCCCGAATCCACAACTGGGAGCCGTCCGGCAGGAAAGGGTAGCCACCTTTGAATACCTTGGTGTGACCCTCAACAAAACCATGACCTGGGGACCCCACCAGAGTAGGGCAAACCTTAAATTAATACAAACCACTGGGGGCATTTCCCGGATGATGACCGGCTCGTCCTACCGCCCATTGGGGGCTTTAATTCAGATATATAGGGCCCAGGCCAGGGGGGCGATCATGTACGGGGCTGAATTGTGGGGCCATATGCCATGCCGGAACCTGTCTCTAACTGAAAATAAGTTCATAAGACAGATAACCGCACTTCCCCCCAGTACTCCGCTCCTCCCCTTGAGGCTTGATCTAGGGCTACGACCACTTGCCGACGAGATAAGCTTGAGACCCATTGCCTTCTGGCGTAGGCTTTGGAGCAGCGATAATCTCGCCGACTATAGGGCGGAACTGGTCGAACTACTGAATCACCCCAAGGCGCTTTCCATTCCCTGGGTCAAAAACATTCAAGTTACCTGTGTGGAATTGGGGCTCCCTGATCTGTGGTCTGAGCCGGCGAATGTTGCACCAAATATCTCCAAGAGGTCCCTGGCGAATTTGTATCACGAACACAAAAGGGCAAGGGCCCAAGCTACCCAGCCAGAGGGATCCCTATCATCGGTATTCCTGCAAGGCAAGGATCTTTATAGACTCGAGAAGGCCTTGGACCCTATATATCCCACTTTTGCTAGGAAGTTGTTCCTCCAATGGAGACATGGCACATTGCCCTTCCGGGCCTTTACAAGTTCCTGGTCATTGGCTCCCTCCATAAAACACTGCCCTGTCTGCTCTGACAAAGAGGAAAACGACCTGCATGTGGTGTTTTTCTGCCCAGCATACAAGGCAGCTAGAAAATACTGGCTCCTCCCTTTGATAAAGAATTTGGGGGGCAGGGAATACGCACCAATGTACAGAATTTTAAAATCCGATAATGCTGGGTAGAATGTAGAAATGTTTCCCCTTTTTTAGGTGCTCTTATGTCTGTATAGATTATTTTACATATGTACTTAATGTTTTAACTGTTATGACAGAGTTATACGTGATCTTATTTGTATTGTGTATCTTTTATGACCGAATGGTCGAAATAAAGATTGGAAATGAAATATTGATAATCTACCTAAGATGGAATGATTAAATTGGAATAATATGCTTAGTTGATGTCTTTAAAAATATGGAAGTACATGTTTTTTAAAGACATGGTAGATTACATGTAACATCCTGGTCATGTGCCTAAGATCACACTGATGGGTGAATCAAGCTTCACTCACAGTGTGATCTAAGGCATATGACCAGGATGTTGCATGTAATGAGAAATTAAGGTTATGCCTTGCTTATATATAGGTGGCCTGTTTTTGGCCTGTAGAGACAGTGACATAATATGAGCAGAAACACACATACTGCTTGCAGAGACAGACATGGTTGATTATATGTAACATCCTGGTCATGTGCCTAAAATCACACTGTGAGTGAAGCTAGATTTTAAATGGATCTGGGTGAATAATATGCTTAGTTGATGTCTTTAAAAATATGGAAGTACATGTTTTTTGAAGACATGGTCAATTACATGTTACATCCTGGTCATGTGCCTAAGATCACACTGATGGGTGAATCAAGCTTCACTCACAGTGTGATCTTAGGCAAATGACTAGGATGTTACATGTAATGAGAAATTAATGTTATGTCTTGCTTATATATAGGTGGCCTGTTTTTGGCCTGTAGAGACAGTGAAATAATATGAGCAGAAAAACACATACTGCTTGTAGAGACAGCCATGGTAGATTATATGTAACATGCTGGTCATGTGCCTAAGATCACACTGTGAGTCAAGCTTGATTTTTAATGGATCTGGGTAAATAATGTGATTTGTTGATGTCTTTAAAAATGTGGAAGTACACGTTTTTTGAAGACATGGTAGATTACATGTTACATCCTGGTCATGTGCCTAAGATCACACTGATAGGTGAATCAAGCTTCACTCACAGTGTGAAATTTACGCACATGATCAGGATGTTACATGTAATGAGAAATGTATGTTATGTCTTGCTTATATATGGGTGGCCTGTTTTTGGCCTGTAGAGACAGTGAAATAATATGAGCAGAAACTCACATACTGCTTGCAGAAACAGACATGGTAGATTCCATGTAACATCCTGGTCATGTGCCTAAGATCACACTGTGACTGAAGCTTGATTCACCCATCAGTGTAATATTAGGCACATGACCAGGATGTAACATGTAATCTACCATGTCTTTAAAAAAAATGTACTTTCATATTTTTAAAGACATCAACTGAGCATGTTATTCACCCAGATCCATGAAAAATCAAGCTTGACTCACAGTGTGATCTTAGGCACACGGCCAGGATGTTACATATAATCTACCATGTCTGTCTGTGCAAGCAGTATGTGTGTGTCTGCTCATATTATTTCACTGTCTCTACAGGCCAAAAACAGGCCACCTACATATAAGCAAGAGATAACATTAATTTCTCATTACATGCAACATCCTGGTCATGTGCCTAAAATCACATTGTGAGTGAAGCTTGATTCACCCATCAGTGTGATCTTAGGCACAACGACCAGGATGTTACATGTAATATACCATGTCTTCAAAAAACATGTACTTTCATATTTTTAAAGACATCAACTGAGCATGTTATTCACCCAGATCCATTAAAAATCAAGCTTCACTCACAGTGTGATCTTAGGCACATGACCAGGATGTTACATATAATCTACCATGTCTGTCTGTGCAAGCAGTATGTGTGTCTCTGCTCATATTATTTCACTGTCTCTACAGGCCAAAAACAGGCCACCTACATATAAGCAAGAGATAACATTAATTTCTCATTACATGCAACATCCTGGTGATGTGCCTAAGATCACACTGTGAGTGAAGCTTGATTCACCCATCAGTGTGATCTTAGGCACATCACCAGGATGTTACATGTAATCTACCATGTCTTTAAAAAACATGTACTTCCAATTTTTTAAAGACATCATCTGAGCATATTATTCACCCAGATCCATTTAAAATCAAGCTTGACTCACAGTGTGATCTTAGGCACATGACCAGGATGTTACATATAATCTACCATGTCTGTCTCTGCAAGCAGGATGTGTGTCTCTACTCATATTATTTCACTGTCTCTACAGGCCAAAAACAGGTCACCTGCACATAAGCAAGACATAACATTAATTAGTAAATAGTTTTTGACACAAAGCAAAGCATATGTAATGTAAATCAGCCTTTTGTTGTATACTAGTGTTTATATTGTTTACTTATTGTAATTGCTATGTAATATGTTTGTAGTGGTCTATAATATGTTATTTTTTCTTTACCACAGATTACAATCATCTATACAAAGAAAAAACAAATATGCCATCCAAACAAAGACGTGAAAAGCAGTATAAAAAAGAATTAAGATCTAAGGAAAATAAAATACAAGAGTCAACCAAAACAAAATCTTCAGATAAAAAAAAAAATGCTCCTGGTAAGCAAACTAAAATTTTTCTCAGGAACTTATTGAAATGTCAAAAAATAAAACGTGTGATTTCAAAGAAGAAAAACACACCTGTAATTAGAAAGAAGAAAGTTTGTCCCTCCAAAAATGTTCGACCTGTAGAAGGAGATGATATTGTCTATAGCAATAGAAGGAGAAGTCAATTTATTGAAATTCGTAGACGAATGTTTTATAACAGAATTATACGCAAATTATTAAAAAAATGTAAAGAGGTATCAAAAAAAGACCGCTTTTAACAAGAAAAAAAAACATAGTTAAGATTGTGGATGAAGCATTTAAAGTGAAAAATAAATTGTTTAGTTTAGTAATGAATAGAATTCGTACACTAGATAAGGTAATCAATGTGTTCAAATCAAAGTGTAAGTGGAGGAGAGTAATTAATCGGACTCAATTTTGTGATGTTGTTTCTGGAGAATGGAAGCATAGTTCAAGTTGTGAGCCATTTTTTTATGTAGAAAGTTACTTTCAGGATAATGATTTGGTGCATGCAGTTGATACCAGTGGTCGAGCATATGAGGTGAAGGACGGTTGTCCGGTTGAAAAAGAAGAGATTGTGCCTAGAAATACAGAAGAGGTGTAGGCTGATGAAGTTTTAGGGAGATGTCGTAAGGCTCCAGTGTATTTTTGGAATTGTAGTAGTATTTGTAGTTTGCGATAGGATTCAATTGATTTGTTTCGCAGTTTCTTACGGACAAATACTAAGAAAAGTGTCAAACAAAAAATGAAAATTTTACAAGAGTTAGATCCTTGTAGAGTGAGAGGAAAAACAGGTTTGCAAGGGCATTCACTGGCTTGTCTTTCAAGAAAAGTATGTCAGAGTGTTTTCCACCGTTTTAGGATGTTAGCAGTGCATCATAATAAAGTGAGGAAATTAGTGAGAAGGTTGTATTATGCAAAAAGTCCAGCACTTAAACTAAAACAGTTAAACAGTGCTCTTTTGCATGGAACAGAATTAGATGTGAAAAACATTTGTGATGAAATTGAGTTTTGTTACTTTGCTGAAAAAGAGAACAGTGCAGAAATTGATACAGTAATAGAAGGTAATGTAGAAGAGAATATAGAGATTATAAGTACAGAAAAATTTGAACATGAAATTACAAAGTTTAAGGTCTATTCAAGTGAAAGGCCTAATTTTACTTGTGTGTTGTCGACAAACTCATTATAAGCATCAGACTAGATTAGTTGATTTATATGTAAAAAGCAAAAAGATAAATAATAAAGAGCGGAAGGATTTTGCAACTTATTTGTTGGTAGAAAATTGTTTTGATTTGGGATCTGATCAATGTATCTGTAAATATTGTTATAATAAATTAAATTAAAACAGAATGCCTGCTAGAGCTGTTCATAATAATCTGGAGTTGGTAAACATTCCTTCTGAATTGATGGATTTAAATACATATGAGTCTATTCTGATTCAATGTGTGCATCCTTTTCCGGCTATTGTTCGCATGGAGCCTTAGACAGGGAAATTGCCTCCTTCAGATTTACAGAGCGGATTAAAGGGAAGAGTTGTTTATTTGCCTCTAGATTTTAAGAAAAATATTGATATAATTGGTGTCGAAAAAGTAGAAGAGGAACCTCTGGTTATTTTAATAAATGGTGTTCCGACAAAGAGTAAGAAAATATGGCAAGAATTAGTGGATGTTAGGAAAGTCAAAAAGGCAACATTGTATCTGATAAAAAATAACCAGTACTATAAAAATGTATATGTGGGAGAAGAGAAAACAACTGTACAAGACAACACTGATTTCTCAGCTGGGCAAATTGAGAAAGTTGATGTCTCTAGAAGTGAAGAAATTTATGAACATTATAGTGTTCATCCATTGCATTCCAAAGAAGTAATGGGGAATGCTATTGACTTGTTTCAAATGAAAAAAGCCAAAGGAAGTCCCATTAGTGTATGGGAAGAAAGTTTGGAAGCTCGTTGTATTCCACAGTTATTTCCAACAAGTGAAGGTGGACGAAATGACGACATACCTGTTCAAATTCCTGCATCTGAATACCAGACTTCAAGATTATATGCAGAAGATCCAAGGTTTCGTCAATGCATTCCATATTTGTTCCATCTACTGTTTGAGAGTGACTTGTCTGGACTTTCTTATGCAGTAAACCATATAATGAAAAGTGGAACACATCTACAAAATGTTTCGGCAAGGGATTTTATGGATAAAGTGAAACTGCAAGAGAGTGTTTTGGAATCTCAGCTAATTAATCTCATGGCATGTCAGCGTGGTACTAACGAGTATTGGTACCATTGTCATGGGGAATTGAAATGTATGCTAAGAAACTTAGGAACTCCTACATGGTTCCTCACTCTTAGCTGTGCTGAGTATGCTTGGGAAGACTTACTTGAATTTCTACGAGAGGCAAATAAAAACATTGAAAATATTGATTACAAGACACCTGGAGAACTGTGCTCTTTGGATCCAGTTAATGTATGCAGATATTTCAATCATAGGTTTGAAGCTATGATGTCTTTTATTACAAACAAAAAAATTCCTCCGCTTGGAGAGGTGTTGGATTTCTTTTGGAGAAAGGAGTATCAACCAAGAGGTGCTCCTCATCATACATATGCTGCTATGGATTAAAGATGCACCAAAATTTGGAACAGATTCAGATGAGAAAGTGATGAGTTTCATTGCACAGTAGTCTACATGTGCTGTTCCGAAAAGTACAGAAGAAAACAATTTAAGACATCAAGTTTTACGCTTTCAAACCCATCGTTGTGGGAAATACTGTCGTCGAAAATACAAATCCAAGCACAAGTTCTACACGAAATGTCGTTTTGCATTTCCACGTCCAGTAACATCGAAAGGAAAAGTGAACAATTTTATGTCTTCTCTGCGACATCCTGTGACAAAAAATCACCCAAAAATAAATACAACCTAAGAAGAAATGAGGAATCAAAATACATAAAAGACTACAACCCAGTCATTTTGTCCACGTGAAATGCTAACATGGATATTCAATATGTTGCTGATAACTCTATTGCTGTGGCTCGATATGTGACGTCTTATATCATAAAATCAGAAAAGACGGAACTGAAGGAAATGTGGGAGGAAATTTCACATGAAAAGAGTCTAAGCAAGAAATTATACAGTTACAGTCTAAAGATGTTGTTGCATCGAGAAATTGGAGCATACGAATGTTCTGATCGGTTATCATCAGCAAGTCTATATGCCAAATCTAGAACCATCATTCGGGTGAGTCTAGGTCTTGCTGCAACACGAAACCAAGTTTTGAAATCTGTACAAGAAATTGAGTATTTGGCAGAGAAAGAACCAGACAGTACAGATATTTTGAAGACAAACATGTTGGATACATACTATCCAAATAGAAGTAGTCATCTTGAGAATGTTTGTCTCTATGAAGTTCTGCAAACCTATACTTTTAAGAGGAACGTCACAGAAAACATCAATAAAGGTGTATATGCTGTAATTGGAAGTGAAGGCTGTCTAGTGAAACAAAGAAAAGGCCATTTGAATAATCATAGAAAATTGAGTTGTGAATCTCCAGACAAAAGGGAATTTTATTACTTAGCTCTTTTGCAACTCTTTAAGCCTTGGCGAAGAGAAGAGGAACTACTTGGAGATTTTCTTACTTATGAAGATTCGTTCAATGCAACCAAGGATACCATAGAATGTCCTGTTTTTTCAAACTATCTGCAAATGTTGAACGAGGAAATACAGCAAGAAGCTACAATTGCAGCAGAGATTGCTAGAGACAATTCTCAAGACAGTCAGAGTTCTGTTTCATTGAGTCAGGATCCACTTGGTGGACCAATTATACAAAATGAAGCTGCCACTGCCATGGATGAAGTGGAAAGAGCCATGGAACAAGTTCAGGAGGATGTAGTTAACTTAGAAGATTTGGAAAAAGAACTAAACGTTGAGCAGAGGCAAATATATGACAAAGTCACAGAACACATTGAGCATGGTTTATCTCATGAGAAAAAAAGAGTGCTCATGTACATCATTTATACCTGTTCGACTGTACGTGAGTGGAGAAGCAGGAACTAGAAAAAGTTTCCTGATTAAAGCAATTGCAACGTATCTGTAGAAAAGAACGGCGTCATCGTTGTCTTGTGTTGTTACCGCTCCAACTGGGTTGGCAGCACACAACATTAAAGGGATTACTTTACATCGCTTATTGATGCTGCCAGTAGAGCATGTGGGACACCCCCGCGCCGCACAGCCACCAGCTGCTGCGTGTGCCCCCTGCCTGCCCCCTGCCTCGCTGCCTGCCTCGTTGCCGGTTGCCGGCTGACTCCGCTCCGGTTGTTTTTTCCTTTGTTTTGACTGTAAATTGTGCCTGTTTAGTATTTCTCGTCGTGCCTGTGTTTTAGTTGTTTTTTGCCTTGTTTTGACTGTAAATTGTGCCTGTTTAGTATTTCTCGTCGTGCCTGTGTTTTAGTTGTTTTTTGCCTTGTTTTGACTGTAAACTGTGCCTGTTTAGTATTTCTCGTCGTGCCTGTGTTTTAGTTGTTTTTTGCCTTGTTTTGACTGTAAATTGTGCCTGTTTAGTATTTCTCGTCGTGCCTGTGTTTTAGTTGTTTTTTGCCTTTGTTTTGACTGTAAATTGTGCCTGTTTAGTATTTCTCTTCGTACCCGTGTTTTGGTCTCCTTCCTTGTTGGCCGCCTACCTCGCCGCCCCCCGCTCTCCCTTTCCGCCACCGCCGCTTTCCCCGCCCCTTTTTCTATTCTGTACCCTCCCCGCTCCCGCCTCCCAGCTGCTCCGCCCACCCGCGCACTTCGCCTTAAATGGCGACCGTGCGAACGCGCAGCGGTCACGCGCAGCGGGCGCGCCGATTGTGCGCCGAAGGCGCGCCAAAGGTAAGCCCGTCTGCGCCCGTCCGCGACCGGATCGCGACCAGCGCCAGGACCCCTGGCCCACGAAGACCCCGGCCGACCCGCCTGACGTACTCCGCCGCCACCCTCACCGCTCTCAACACCGGCCGACTCCCAGAATGCCATCAAGCCACTCCAAGACGTACCCACGGACCTTTCAGCTGCCACGCCTGCAAGTTCTCCTGCATCCGGACCTGCCCCGCACCAGCACTCGCCAAGTCGAACACCAGCAGCAACCACCTCAAGTGCATCCTGCTCAACACCCGCTCCATCCACAGACACGCCGTAGAACTCTGGAACCTCCTCGACACCACCGCCCCTGACGTTGCCTTCCTCACCGAGACCTGGATGAACGCCTCCTCAGCTCCAGACATCGCCATCGCCATCCCAGAGGGCTACAAGATTGTCCGGAGGGACCGAAACGCCAACCAGATGGGAGGAGGCATCGCCATCATCCACAGAAGCACCATCCGTCTCACGACCAGCACCGACAACACCCTGACCAGCGCCGAACACCTGCATTTCCAGATCCACACCAACCCGAACACCACCCTCAGAGGCACCCTGATCTACCGACCCCCTGGACCACGCACGCAATTCAGCGAGGACATCGCCGACTTCGTCAGCCCGCATGCCCTCCCCTCCGATGACTACATCCTCCTGGGAGACCTCAACTTCCATCTGGAGAACAACAACGACCGCAACACCAGCACCCTGCTCGACAACCTCGCCAACCTGGGACTCAAGCAACTGGTGTCCACCCCCACCCACCGCGCCGGACACACACTCGACGCCGTCTTCTCATCCAGCACAGACATCGACTTCAGCCACGCCACAGAGCTTCAATGGACGGACCACAGCTACGTCCACTTCACCTTCAAGAGAACGACGACCCACCAACACCAGCGACAGGCCGCCCGCAGAAGCTGGAACAAGATCACAGCAGACCAGCTCGCCACCTCCCTGAGCCAGCACCCTCCTGCCAGCTCAGCGAACCCCAGCCAGGCCGCCGACAACCTCACGAAGTGGATCAGCAACTGCGCGGACGAACTCGCCCCTCTGAGGACCCCGCCTAGCAGACACGGCAGCAAGAAGGCCCCATGGTTCACCGACGAACTCAAGAGCTCCAAGAAGAACTGCCGAGCCCTCGAGAAAGTCTGGAAAAGGGAACCGACACCGGACAACAGGACCTCCTACAAACTTGCCACCCGGAAACACCACCAGCTGATCCGCGCCGCCAAGAAAACAGCATTCAAGGACCGGCTGGACAACAACGCACACAACTGCAAGGAACTCTTCAACATCGTGAAAGAGCTTTCCAACCCCAGCGCAGGAAACAACGACATCACCCCATCGCAAGACCTCTGCAACTCCCTCGCTTCATACTTCCACAACAAGATCACGGACATATACAGCAGCTTCAACAACCAACCAACGCTCACCAGGACCGAAAAACCACCCCCCACCACCACCCTCCACGCCTGGACCCCGATCAGCACCGAAGACACCATCCGCACGATGAACTCCATCCACTCCGGATCACCGACCGACCCCTGCCCTCACCACGTCTTCAACAAGGCCGACGATGTCATCGCACCCCACCTGCGAGACATCATCAACACATCCTTCGACACCACCATCTTCCCTGAGAGCTGGAAACACGCCAAACTCAGCGCCCTACTCAAGAAACCAACAGCGGACCCCACCGACCTCAAGAACTACCGCCCCATCTCGCTTCTCCCGTTTCCAGCCAAAGTCATCGAGAAGACCGTCAACAAGCAGATGGCCGCCTTCCTCGAGACGAACGGATCCCTCGACCCCTCACAGTCCGGCTTCCGAGCCAATCACAGCACCGAGACCGCCCTCATCGCCGCCACCGATGACATCCGAGCCCTGATGGACAATGGAGAAACAGCGGCCCTCATCCTCCTAGACCTCTCCGCGGCATTCGACACTGTCTGCCACCGCACCCTAGTGCAGCGCCTCAGCGACGTCGGAATTCAGGAGAAGGCACTGGAATGGATCATCTCCTTCCTCGACGGAAGAACACAGAGAGTCCGCCTGCCACCGTACAAGTCAGAGGCCTCCGAAGTCATCTGCGGCGTCCCCCAAGGATCATCTCTGAGCCCCACCCTCTTCAACGTCTACATGAGCCCCCTCGCGGCCATCGTACGCAAACACAACCTCAGCATAATCTCCTACGCCGACGACACCCAGCTGATCCTCTCCCTGACCAACGACCCCGCCAGAGCCAACCTGCACGAAGGGATGAAAGAGGTAGCCGAGTGGATGACGACCAGCCGCCTGAAACTGAACTCAGACAAGACGGAGGTCCTCATCCTGGGCTCTTCACCCTCCGCCTGGGACGACTCCTGGTGGCCACCCGCCCTGGGCACCGCACCCAAACCGACAGACCACGCACGCAACCTAGGCTTCATCCTGGACCCCTCCCTCTCCATGACCAGACAAGTCAACGCCGTCTCCTCGTCGTGCTTCAACATCCTGCGCATGCTACGAAAGATCTTCTGGTGGATCCCCACCGAGACCAGGAAGACCGTCACCCAGGCCCTCGTCACCAGCCGTCTGGACTACGGCAACGCCCTATACGCCGGTACCACCGCCAAGCTCCAGAAGAGACTCCAGCGGATCCAGAACGCCTCAGCCAGACTCATCCTCGACATCCCACGAACCAGCCACATCTCCGGACATCTGAGAGACCTTCACTGGCTCCCCGTCAACAAAAGAATCACCTTCCGCCTCCTCACCCACGCACACAAAGCCATACACGACCGAGGCCCGAGCTACCTCAACAGCCGAGTCAACTTCTACGCTCCCAAACGCCACCTCCGATCAGCCAACCACGCCCTCGCCGCCGTCCCCCGCATCCGAAGAGCGACTACAGGAGGAAGGTCCTTCTCCTACCTGGCCGCCAAGACCTGGAACTCCCTCCCGACCGACCTGCGCCTGACCCAAGACCACCTCTCCTTCAGGAAGAAGCTGAAGACCTGGCTGTTCGAGCAGTAGCGCCCCCCCCCCCCCAGCGCCTTGAGACCCTACGGGTATGTAGCGCGCTTTATAAGTGTCACTGATTGATTGATTGATTGAGCATGATAATAAATTACAATACCACGAGCTATCTGGAGAAGCTTGTTGGGAAGTTTCAAGAGTCCTAAAGAAAATGAAACTTCTTATCATTGATGAAGTGAGCATGGTATCAAATGTAATGCTTGCTTTTGTGCATTTAAGAATGCTAGAAATTCTTAAAACAGAGTATGATGTGTTATTTGGAGGCAAACACATCATCATTTTTGGAGATCTACTGCAACTAACTCCAGTGAAAGGACAGCCAGTGTTTAAAATGCTTACACATGAAGATATCAGGAAGTGCCTAGGAAGCATTGGAAATGTTAACATATGGTTAAATTTCAAATATGCGGAACTGCTTCAAAATATGCGACAGGCAAAGGATGAAGATTACAAAAATATTCTACAAGATATAAGAATTGGAAAACTAACTGAGCATGGCAAAGAAGCTTTACATGGACGAATAATTTCAAATTTGTTTCCAAATGAAAATATTCTCCCAGAGAATATTTTTATGAAAATTCCTGAAAACAAATCTGTTATATGCTTGATGCCAACTCTGAAAGAATGTTCAATCTTCAACAACAAAATGTTAAAGTTGGAAAATCAAGAGATTCTGAAACTGGAAGCAATTGATAAAATAGAACATGAAGGAGCAACTATTATTTTGTCTGAAAAGTTGAAATCAAAATTGGATTCTTTAGAGAAGACAATATCTAAAACTGCTGGTTTGGAAAAGACTCTGTATGTATCTTTAAATTGTCGTATAATTTTACGACGTAATTTACATGTGGAAAGAGGTTTAGTAAATGGAGCAATGGGTCATGTTGTTGATTTTGTGAATTACCGAAATAGAGATGGAATTGAATTTATAAAAATTTAATTTGATGGTATTGAAGAAGTACAACAAATCAGTTGTTGTTCTGCACGATTTTTGCTTATGAAAGATTTATATGTCCGCCGAAAACAGTTTCCTGTTTCTTTGGCATATGCAGTGACTATTCATAAATCTCAAGGTTTAAGTGTAGATAGTGCTTTGGTGAATATTGGAAGTTCTGTGTTCAAGGAGGGTATGACATATGTTGCTTTATCTCGAGTCAGAACTTTATCAGGATTGTATTTGATTGATTTTAATGAGACAAAGATTAATGCAGATCTAAATTGTGTAAAAGAATTTAATAGGTTAAGAAGAGAGTATGCTCCAAATTTACCTCAATATCCTCTATTTGAAAAGCGTGTGGCAGGCCGAAAAAGAAGAAATGTGAAAAATTGTAGTGAAGTTGTAGCAAAAAGAAAAAAGGTAGATGAACCAGTAATTGTAAGCAGAAACGAAATGGATTCAGTTAAAGATGTTGTTGGATTTCAGTTTGAAAATAGTTCTGGTGTCAACTGCTATGCGAATATAGTGGTTAATGTTGTTTTTTTTCTCCAAACTGTACAAGAACAGATTGCTGAAAATCGTGATCAAACATTTTGTTGTTTATTAAATTCTGTATTAGAGAAATGTAGCAGTGATAGAACAAAAAAACAAAGTGTTTCAGAAATTCAAAATGTTTTAGACATATGTGCTGGTCTAAATCAATTTTCACAGAATATTCCGCAAGATTGTCAGGAATTTCTAATGTATATGCTTGTTGGTTAGCAAGATGAAGGTGTGGATGTAGAAAATCTTTTTGGCCTTTCTTATAAATGGTAACATGACTGCGACAATTGCTCTTTTTCAAGTAGTACTACAATAGACACTGAAAGATTTATATATTTGACTTTACCAGACTGCAAATCAGTGTCATTTAATAATCTAGTTAGACAAGCAAATCAAAGCATGGTCTGTACTCTAGGTAAATCAGCAATGCTATCAACATTATTTATACAAAGATTTGGACAGTATGTTATTTTAATGTTCCAATGATGTAGACCTGATGGAACTAAATTGACAACATTAATTAAAAAATGTGTGGCTTCTCAATTATCAATTTCAGGAAGAACCTTTACAACTGCAGCAATTATTTACCATGATGGTCCTTCAACAACATCAGGACATTTCACAGCTTATTTAAAATGTCATAAAAAATGGAAACACTGTAATGATACTCAATTGACTTTCAAACAACGTTTGCCTTCTGACTTACAAAATTCTTACCTAGTGTTCTTACAACCGAAATTTTAGGGAAGGTAATTGGCCTATGAAGATTGCAGCAGTTAATATAGCTTAGTTTGCTGTTCAAAATTACTTTCCGAGTGAGAGTGATGAAGATAATTAAAAACATGTAGTTCTCATAGAGATAGTATATGTATTTCACATAGTGTGTGCTGTGAGTATTATAGAAAATATTTATAAAAAGTAACCTAGAGGTGGAAATGAAACTATTGTTTCATAATGTAAAAGATGTTGGAGCTTTTCTTTCAGAAACTCGGGTAAATGAGAGATTAAGAATACTCTGGACTCATTTCCAAAGAAAAGGACTTTCCATATACTATTTGGCCTCGTGGAAAAGTAGATGGATCAAAAGTGAGTTTAGATATGTTTTTTTCTAAATTGTACATTATTTATTAAAATATTGTATGGGTTTTTTAAACACAATCATTTTGATTGTGTTTTATTTTGCCCGCTGTTATATGATGAGTAGTATTGAAGTCACTGTTTTAAGTGAAATTCAATATATTCTGAGAACAGCAAAAATAAACCATATAACATGTTGTACAAATTATTTTGTATTTTCTATTATTAAATATATATTATTCTCCCCTTCTTTTATGCTCACTCACCTATTTCCACCCTCTATCACTCCTCTTAACTCACCCTCACTGGCATTTTTTCACTCTCCCTCACCTCCCTTCCCTTATTCCACTTTCCTCACTTATTCTCATTCTCCACTCCTTCACGGCCCTTTCCCTCTCTCCCATCCACCACTTTCCAGCTGTCAGTCACTCTACTTCACTCCCCTTCCCCTTGTTTCCTTTCTTTGTTCCCTCAATAATTCCCCTTCTCTCATTCACCTTATTACACTTCACTTACTCCTCTCACTTCCTCTGTCCTCTTACATCCTCACTCCCCTTCCCTCACTCCCTCTCTCTTAGCCTCAGTCTCTCGATCCTCTCACTCTCTCACTTCTCTTCTGTCATGCTTACTCCGTAAAACTCACCCACGCTCCCTTACTTACCTTTCTTTGCTCTCTCACTCAGTTCCTTTCTGCCACTCTTTCCTTCACTACCTCTATGTTCTCACTCCTTCACTTCCCTTGTCACAAGCTCACTTGCTTTTATCCTCTCTTTCTTTTCCCTTTTTCATCAACCTCACTGCCCTTCACTCACCTCCCTCACCCATGTTCCCTTACTCCAGATCCTTCAGTTATCCTCATTCATCATCTTTAACTACCCTTCCTCTTTCTCTCTTCATGCACTCACCTATTCCCAGTACATTTTTTTCACTTTTCTTCCCTTTCTTCCCTTCCTTTGCTCCGTCAGTCATTCTCCTTCCTTTACTCACCTTACTGCCGATTACTCACTCTTTCTCTCACTCCCTCTGTTCTCTTATATTCTGACTTGTCTTCCCTCACTCCCTCTCTGTTACCCTCAGTCCCATTGTTTCCTCACTGTCTTACAACCCTACATTCACCCTCACTCACCTTCCATGCCTTATTGTCATTAATCCACCGTTATTCACTCCTGTTTCTCTGTCACTCACTTCCCTTTCTTTACTCCCCGTTCTTCCTTTAGTTTTCCTAATGCACATTCCTTTAGTATCTTACTCACCTTCAGTTCATTTCTCTCTCCTGCTCTTGTTCACTGTCACTGAATGTATCCATGTCATTATCCTTTTAGTAATTTGCTCTCTCTCTATTTCTTTTTAACTCTCTCAGACCTTCACTATTCCTTTGTTTTCCTTTCTGAGTCCTTCACTTCTACTTTATCTCTTACTAAATTTTTATGATTTTTAATCTCCTACTTTGTCTCTTGTATTGTAAAATATATATTATAAATATTCTAACTTATTTGTTTTCTCTTTCACAGATATTAAATTGAATGAAAATATGTAATTAAGTTTACATTACTTATAAGGTAAGTTTGATGTACAACATTTACTTTCCCTATACTCTTTTCCTTAAACTCACTACTCTTCTCTGATGCTCCCACACCCCTGTTCCCTTATTGCACTTGCCTCACTTATTCTGAATCCCCACGTTTACTTCCCTTTTCCTCACTGCTCTCTCACACTCACCTTCTTTCAGACCTTCTCCTTTACTTTCCTTCCTCTCTCTTCCCTTTCTTCACTCCTTTACTCTTTACCCTTCCCTTACTCTCTTTACTCCACTTCACCAACTCTTTCTCTTACTCCCTCTGTCCTGTTAGTTCTATACTTTCCTTCCCTCATTCTCTCTCTGTTACCCTCATTCTCTCCATTCCCTTAGTCTCTCACTCCTCTTCTATCATGCTCACTCCCTATAACTCAGCTACACTCCCACACTCACCTTCTTTCAGACCTTCTCCTTTACTTTACTTCCTCTCTCTTCCCTTCTTTCGCTCCTTCACACTTTTCCCTTCCCTTACTCTCTTTACTCCACTTCACTAACTCCTTCTCTTACTCCCTCTGTCCTGTTAGTTCTACACTTTCCTTCCCTCATTATCTCTCTGTTATCCTCATTCTCTCCATTCCCTTAGTCTCTCACTCCTCTTCTATCACGCTCACTCCCTATAACTCAGCTACACTCCCACACGTACCTTCTTTCAGACCTTCTCCTTTACTTTCCTTCCTGTCTCTTCCCTTCTTTCGCTCCTTCACTCTTTTCCCTTCCCTTACTCTCTTTACTCCACTTCACTAACTCCTTCTCTTACTCCCTCTGTCCTGTTAGTTCTACACTTTCCTTCCCTCATTATCTCTCTGTTAGCCTCATTCTCTCCGTCCCTTTAGTCTCTCACTCCTCTTCTATCACGCTCACTCCCTATAACATAGCCATACTCCCACACTCACTTTCTTTCAAACCTTCTCCTTTACTTTCCTTCCTGTCTCTTCCCTTCTTTCGCTCCGTCGCACTTTTCCCTTCCCTTACTCTCCTTACTCCACTTCATTAACTCCTTCTCTAACTCCGTCTGTCCTCTTACTTCTACACTCCCCTTCCTTCATTCTCTCTCTGTTAGCCTCATTCTCTCCGTCCCTTTAGTCTCTCACTCCTCTTCTATCATGCTCACTCCGTATAAGTCAGCCATACTCCCACACTCACCTTTTTTCAAACCTTCTCCTTTACTTTCCTTCCTCTCTCTTCCCTTACTTCATTCCTTTACTCTTTTCCCTTACCCTACTCTCCTTAGTCCACTTCACTAACTCCTTCCCTCTGTCCTCTTACTTCTACACTCCCCTTCCCTCATTCTCTCTCTGTTAGCCTCATTCTCTCCGTCCCCTTAGTCTCTCACACCTCGTCTGTCACGCTCACTCCCTATAACTCAGCTACAATCCCACACTCACCTTTTTTCAAACCTTCTCCTTTACTTTCCTTCCTCTCTCTTCCCTTACTTCATTCCTTTACTCTTTTCCCTTACCCTACTCTCCTTAGTCCACTTCACTAACTCCTTCCCTCTGTCCTCTTACTTCTACACTCCCCTTCCCTCATTCTCTCTCTGTTAGCCTCATTCTCTCCGTCCCCTTAGTCTCTCACTCCTCTTCTGTCACGCTCACTCCCTATAACTCAGCCATACTCCCACAGTCACCTTCTTTCAAACCTTCTCCTTTACTTCCCTTCCTCTCTCTTCCCTTCCTTTGCTCCTTCACTCTTTTCCCTTTCCTTACTTTCCTTACTCCACTTCACTAACTCCTTCTCTTACTCCCTCTGTCCTCTTAGTACTACACACCTCTTCCCTCATTCTCTCTCTGTTAGCCTCATTCTCTCCATTCCCTTAGTCTCTCACTCCTCTTCTATCACGCTCACTCCTTATAACTCAGCCATACTCCCACACTCACCTTCTTTCAAACCTTCTCCTTTACTTTCCTTCCTGTCTCTTCCCTTCTTTCGCTCCTTCGCTCTTTTCCCTTCCCTTACTCTCCTTACTCCACTTCATTAACTCCTTCTCTTACTCCCTCTGTCCTCTTACCTCTACACACCTCTTCCCTCATTCTCTCTCTGTTAGCCTCATTCTCTCCATTCCCTTAGTCTCTCACTCCTCTTCTATCACGCTCACTCCTTATAACTCAGCCATACTCCCACACTCACCTTCTTTCAAACCTTCTCCTTTACTTTCCTTCCTCTCTCTTTCCTTACTTAATTCTTTACTCTTTTCCTTTCACTTACTCTCCTTACTCTACTTCACTAACTCCTTCCCTCTGTCCTCTTACTTCTACACTCCTCTTCCCTCGTTCTCTATCTGTTAGCCTCATTCTCTCCATTCCCTTAGTCCCTCACTCCTCTTCTATCACGCTCACTCCCTATAACTCAGCTACACTCCCACACTCACCTTCTTTCAAACATTCTCCTTTACTTTCCTTCCTGTCTCTTCCCTTCTTTTGCTCCTTCACACGTTTCCCTTTCCTTACTCTCTTTACTCCACTTCACTATCTCCTTCTCTTACTCCCTTTGTCCTGTTAGTTCTACACTTTCCTTCCCTCATTCTCTCTCTGTTAGCCTTATTCTCTCCGTCCCTTTAGTCTCTCACTTCTCCTCTATCACGCTCACTCCCTATAACATAGCCATACTCCCACACTCACTTTCTTTCAAACCTTCTCCTTTACTTTCCTTCCTGTCTCTTCCCTTCTTTCGCTCATTCACTCTTTTCCCTTCCCTTACTCTCCTTACTCCACTTCATCAACTCCTTCTCTTACTCCGTCTGTCCTCTTACTTCTACACTCCCCTTCCCTCATTCTCTCTCTGTTAGCCTCATTCTCTCCGTCCCCTTAGTCTCTCACTCCTCTTCTATCATGCTCACTTCGTATAAGTCAGCCATACTCCCACACTCACCTTTTTTCAAACCTTCTCCTTTACTTTCCTTCCTCTCTCTTCCCTTACTTCATTCCTTTACTCTTTTCCCTTACCCTACTCTCCTTAGTCCACTTCACTAACTCCTTCTTTTACTCCCTCTGTCCTCTTACCTCTACACACCTCTTCCCTCATTCTCTCTCTGTTAGCCTCATTCTCTCCATTGCCTTAGTCTCTCACTCCTCTTCTATCACGCTCACTCCTTATAACTCAGCCATACTCCCACACTCACCTTCTTTCAAACCTTCTCATTTACTTTCCTTCCTCTCTCTTCCCTTACTTAATTCTTTACTCTTTTCCTTTCACTTACTCTCCTTACTCCACTTCACTAACTCCTTCCCTCTGTCCTCTTACTTCTACACTCCCCTTCCCTCATTCTCTCTCTGTTAGCCTCATTCTCTCCGTCCCCTTAGTCTCTCACACCTCGTCTGTCACGCTCACTTCCTATAACTCAGCTACACTCACCTTCTTTCAAACGTTCTCCTTTACTTTCCTTCCTGTCTCTTCCCTTCTTTAGCTCCTTCACTCTTTTCCCTTCCCTTTCTCTCCTTAATCCACTTCATTAACTCCTTCTCTTACTCCCTCTGTCCTCTTACTTCTACACTCCCCTTCCCTCATTCTCTCTCTGTTAGCCTCATTCTCTACGTCCCCTTAGTCTCTCACACATGTTCTGTCACGCTCACTCCGTATAACTCAGCCATACTCCCACACTCACCTTTTTTTCAAACCTTCTCCTTTACTTTCCTTCCTGTCTCTTCCCTTCTTTTTCTCCTTCACTCTTTTCTCTTTCATTACTCTCCTTACTCCACTTCACTAACTCCTTCCCTTACTCCCTCTGTCCTCTTACTTCTACACTCCCCTTCCCTCATTCTTTCTCTGGTAGTCTCATTCTCTCTGTCCCCTTAGTCTGTCACTCCTCTTCTGTCACGCTCACTCCCTATAATTTAGGCATACTCCCACACTCACCTTCTTTCAAACCTTTTCCTTTACTTTCCTTCCTGTCTCTTCCCTTCTTTCATTCATTCACTCTTTTCCCTTCCCTTACTCTCCTTACTCCACTTCACTAACTCCTTCTCTTACTCCCTCTGTCCTCTTACTTCTACACTCCCCTTCCCTCATTCGCTCTCTCTTAGCCTCATTCTCTCCGTCCCCTTAGTCTCTCATTCCTCTTCTGTCACGCTCACTCCCTATAACTCAGCCATACTCCCACACTCACCTTCTTTCAACCTTCTCCTTTACTTTATTTCCTCTCTCTTCCCATCGTTCGCTCCTTCACTCTTTTCTCTTCCCTTACTCTTCTTACTCCACTTCAGTAACTTCTTCTCTCAATCCCTCTGTCCTCTAACTTACTCACTCCCCTTCCCTCACTCTCTCTCTGTTACAGCTATACTGTCCGTCCTCTAAGTCTCTCACTCCTCTTCTGTTACGCTTACTCCCTATAACTCAGCCACACTCCCTCACTTATCTTTCTTTCCTCCCTCACTCAGTCCTCTACTCTCACTTTTTCCTTCACTTTCTCCGTCTCCTCACTCCCTTACTCCCCTTGTCTCACGCTCACTTGCCTTTATCCAGTCTCTATCACCACTCTTTCCTGAACATCACTGCTCTTTTCTTACCCTTCCACACCCCAGTTCCTTTACTCCATTTTCTTCACTTATCCTCATTCCCCTTGTTCACTCCCCTTCTCCTCACTCACCTCCCACACTCACCTTCTTTCAGTCCCCCTCCTTCACTTCCCTTCCCCTCTTGTCCCTTTCTTTGCTTCTTCACTCATTGTCCTTTCCTCTCTCACTGCACTCCACTTCACTTACTCCTTTTGAATTTGCAAAGAATACAGCTCTTTTTTGAGAATTGGAGGTAGTTCTAAAAAGAACAGTTTTTTTTCTTCTTTTTTAGGTTTTTTTCTGAACAAAAACAAAAACAGGGAATGCCAAACTGCTCAACAGGAGCAAAAAAAAGGGGAAAAATTAGGGCTGGGGAGGGCAGCGGTGTTCTTCCCTTCTGCGTGCAATGAGCTTGATGCTCCGCTCACCGTAGCAAAGCAGTTCATCGCATTGCTTACACTTGATAATGATGTCACTGAAAACCGGCTGAATGTTCGGTATCATCTCCAATTCACGTCCTCTCCCTGATGTTGTGGCTCCTCCAGAGGATGTTGAGGCACTATCCCTTGGGGGATTATGTGCCAGGTCTCTGACACTCTTCCGGGCATAGTTCAGGGGGAGCCTCCATTGGACATGGCGAATCATTGTGGAGTTGCCAAAACTGTACTTTCTTCTAGGGTCTCCCCGTGAAAGCACAGTTTTGCAGATTTTGCACTCCACCTTTGGAGCATTAACCTTTTTTAATCCAGCAGGTATGGAAAAAAACTTCTATATAAAGTGCTCCTTGTTCTTGGGCTGAGGAGGCTCTTCCTGGATGGAGTCATCTGAGTCCTCACTGCTGCTGGGTGGTCTGGCAGCCATTTATTTCACTAAGTAGAAGAACAGAAAAGAACAGATCTTCATGTCTCCAAAGTGAAAGAAGAAGTGAAGGAAATGGGTGGGGTTTTCATTAGTTGTAAAATAAACTGTTAACAACCAATTTTCAAAAAAGGTTTAAGAAGTGACCCCAAATGTTACCGCCCTATTTTCTTGTTGGATTCTTCTATGAAAATCCTGGGTAAAGTATTGTTGGCTAAAATTGATAAATGGACATTAGAAAATGACATTTTGTCCAACGCCCAGTATGGTTTCCGGAAAGGAAGAGGGACAGAGGACCAATGCCTAAATCTGCACATGTTAATTTCCAAATATACAAAGGCAAAAAAGGGGACAATCTTTGTTGCTTACATGGATTTATCCACAGCTTTTGACTTAGTAAACAGAGCGAAGCTGTGGGCCATGTTATTAAAAATGGGTTTGGATCCCCCTCTGGTCTATTTTTTAGCTGAGTTGCACAAGGACTTAAAGGCCTCCATTAGAATGGACCAAGAGGGACATCGTACAGCTTGGTTTAAATCAGGCAGGGGTGTGCGGCAAGGCTGCATCCTCGCCCCTATGCTGTTCACCTTGTATATAAATTCTCTGGAAAAGAAAACTTTTGGCTGCTTCTGCGGATACACCACGTGCAGGAGACATTAACATCCCAGTGCTCCTGTACGCGGATGATGCCGCCTTAATAGCCAGGACACATCTTGGCCTCCAGAGACTCTTGGATACATTTAGTGACTTCATGTCTTCTCTTGAACTTGTGGTCAATAATTCTAAATCCCATGTCATGGTTTTTGGGGCTGCTAAAAATAATACTAAACCTTTTAATTGTAAGGGGGAAGTGATCACTAATGTTAAAGTTTTCACCTACCTCGGCATAATTTTCGACAACAAGGGCAGTTGGTCTCCTCAGATAACATCAAAAACCAAAGCAGTGAGGAGCTCTGTTAATGCCATCTTGAGCTTCTCAAGGAGACTTGGAGGGAAGCCAAGTGGTGCATTATTAGCACTGTACAGGGCGAAATCATTGGCTATAGCTAGGTACGGAGCAGGTGTTTGGGGCTATGTAAAAACTGATACCATTCAAACAGAGGTTAATAAGTTTTTTTTTTTCTGTGTTAGGACTCCCTCTGTCAACAGCCACTTTTTCTGTCCATCAGGAGCTTGGAGTAGGGTACATTACTGATATCCTTTCCATGGCACCCATTCTTTTGTGGATTAGGGTCTGGATTAATAATAACCTAGGTCTTAACCACAAAATTCTGATGGATTGTTTAAAACTTGACAAACACAAAGATATTGCCTGGCTGTCATATATCAAAAAGTGCTCAACAGAACTTGGACGCCCGGAGATTTTCTCCTCCCCGCTGGATCTAAAAAAAAGCAGACTTAGCTTGGGTTAAGGAAAATTTTTACAAGCTCAAGATCCTGGAGAGAGAGCAACTCCAGTTAACAAAACCTACGGTTAGAGCACATTATATGACAATTATTTGTCCGGCAATTCAACCATATCTTACCCTAGTTAACATTCCGTTTCACAGGTGGCTCCTGGTTAAGTTCCGTTTTAACCAGATTTACTTGGTACTCTGTGACAGACAGGGCTGGTTTAAGCCGGAGGACGCACCTGTATGTAAATGTGACAATTTTTCTATTCAAGATAATATGCACCATATGTTGTTTTGCCCCCTCTATAATGTCCCAAGGCAGAAGTATTTGATACCTCTGTTGAAAGAGAAAGCTTTTATGCAAGCGAAACCAGCTTTACTGTACTTGCAAATGCTAGATACGCCCTTGGTGATGTTCAGCGTAACAAATTACCTTGTAGCTGCTGTACGAATCAGGAAGAGGAAATTATGATTTATCCTTTGGTGACTTTGATGAACGTGGTATATTTTGCTTTTTTGCACATGATGATCTCCTTTATAATCTGACCCCTTTTTAGATGAAACTATGAGCCATATTATGGGGACTATGAGGAATGTGGTATTTTTCGCTTTTTTGCACATGATGACTTCTTTTAACCTGACCCATTTTACTGTTTTTATATATTGTATTGTATGTAAATTTTAACATGTATCCGATTTGTTTATTTGCCGTAGTATGCTTTTATGATTTTTAACTAAATCGAATAAAGTGGTTTTTGACTTGACTTGAACCAATGAAAAGAGTTATTTTTACGGTCACATGACTTTACGCGCTTACGTTGCGTGCACCGGAGCGCTTCCAGGAGCGCTTACGCAGCACGAACGTAGGCGCTTCCGGGGGCGCTTCCGTGGCGCGCCTAAATGACGTTTACTTTTTTTTTTCCGAACGCGGAAATAGCGCTCTCGCTGCGCTCTCGGGTGATCTTCCCGGTGCGCGCACCCTGAGCGCTCCGAGACAAAATGATAAAAAAAAAAAACTACATGAAAAATACATTGAAAACATTTTTGGGGAAAAGAAAAATAATTCAAAGTTATAAGAAACAGCTAATAAAAAACAGTTTAAAAATCGTAGGTTACAAACTCAATATACAAAGGAATTAGCTTTTAAAAAACCTTTGAAATTCACTGAAAAAAACATAGGTTTCACAATTGTTATAGTTAGGAATTAGCATTTAAAAAACCTTTGAAATTCACTGAAAAAACCATAGGTTTCACACCTGTTATAGTTAGCTGAACATTTTACTCATATAACACCATTGAAATTCCCACGTTATAGTTAGTTGGACTCACTATAACTCGCGCGCCCGCAATCCTCTGCTGATGATGTCACATATTACATCATTCATGACATGGTCGGTGACATCACTGATGGCATCACTGATGACATCTCAAATGACATCACTGATGACATCTCTGATGACATCTCAAATGACATCACTGATGACATCACTGATTACATCATCCATGTGATAATACAATACACCTCCTCACCCTCTAATCTAACCTTTGATACACCCAGTGTTAAATACAAACTACCATTCCTGAAACCATTGACACAGTAATACCACTTACCACATACGCACTCACTGATTTCTAGGTCTACACACACATCCACTCATTCATCCATACAATCACTTATACATACAGTCACTCATCAATACAACACTAACATATGCACTCATACACCTATACAGAGACTCACACACTGCCACTCATCCATGGAGTTACTCACACACCTAGTCAGTCATGTAAAGAATCAATCACACTCCCATTTCCACAACTACACAGTTATACACACAAAACCTTACTTATTTAAACATAGACTAACACATACTTACTCTCTTTTACAATCACTGATACAAGTACACATTGATAGATACAGTCACTTATGCAATCACAGGCTGTCATATAAAGTCATTTATATATGCCAACTCTCACATGCACTGTCTTTTACATATGTACTTACTTGGACATGTAGCACTGAGATATCCATTCACTCACCAACACACCCATGCACACAGTAAACCGCCTATACAGCTGTTTCCACATGCACTCTTGAACCCATACACCAAGTGAATCAACTGCTCACACATCTATGCACAGAGTCACACACCTCCCAGCCACCTCCACTCACACTCACCCTCACATACAAATACTTGGCTTACCAATCATTAACCCATATAGCCAGTCATATAGATACTAATCAATACATGCAGCAGCTTACACAACAACAGACATAATGATGCACACATTCTAACAGTTTAGTCACTAACCCATGCATTCAGTAAGACACATTTAATCTCCCACTCATACAGTCAGTCACGCACTTACTAAATCCATTATCCAAACACGCATACATACACTCATTCTCCAATATGTTAAACACATTTTTAATTTACAGGAACACACATTCACTGGATGATGTCATCAGTGATGTCATCAGTGATGTCATTTGAGATGTCATCAGTGATGTCATCAGTGATGTCATTTGAGATGTCATCTGTGATGTCACTGACCATGTCATGAATGATGTAATATGTGACATCATCAGCAGTGGATTGCGGGCGCGCGAGTTAAAGTGAGTCCAACTAACTATAACGTGGGAATTTCAATGGTTTTGTATGAGTAAAATGTTCAGCTAACTATAACTGGTGTGAAACCTATGGTTTTTTCAGTGAATTTCAAAGGTTTTTTAAATGCTAATTCCTAACTATAACAAATGTGAAACCTATGTTTTTTTCAGTGAATTTCAAAGGTTTTTTAAATGCTAATTGCTAACTATAACAATTGTGAAACCTATGGTTTTTTCAGTGAATATATATATTTACATATATATATATATATATATATATATATATATATATATATATATATATATATATATATATATACATATATACATTTCTAGGATTTACAGATTTGTGCAAGAAATGATGGCCATAAAAGATAATAGTTATAACAATACATTTGTTCATAGTCTGATGAACCTTCTAAATATTCATGATTTGTAAATACTGCCAACATTTCTTAGTCTGACATCATATTATTAACAGTCTCGAAGTCCCAATCATCAGAAAAGGTACTAGATGAAACAAAGTCACTTAATGAAATCTTGAATAGGTGTATAATCTTCAACAGTTCTGATTGCCCAAAAATGTCATATTCTGTTATGTCCCAAGCTATACCATCTGGTATAGGAACAGCTGTAATGTTCTTTTTGTTTACGATGGGATGAGTTGTGTGGCTTGAGGAGTAAGTTGATGTTTTTACTTGTTCTGTCCATTTTGATATATCTTCCATTTAGCAGCATACCCAGAGTTATTACCAGAGTAAACCAAAGTAGAAGAAAAAATATCCCCAACACAAGCCAAAGTTCAATCCATGGCGAAACCGGATAAGTCTTTTCCAGGTGATGAAAAAAGTCAGTTGCTTGTTCTTTGAAAGTTCTTTTTGCTGGTGTCGTTTCAGGTTCACTGGGATCCTCAGAAAACGTATCAAAGTTAATGAAATAGCCAGAGGCAGTTCTGTCAATGGTGGGGATTGCATTCGGATTTGTTGAAATCGCTGGAACCACTTGATAACTCGTCACTTCGTTGTTGACATGTGTTTCTTGATGAACTGTTATTTGGGTCTCAAGAGGCACAAGTTCCATAGCTTTGTTGCATAGTCCTTCTTTTTGCACTGTAGATTCCTCGAAGGTGATGAGTCTCTCAGTTTGAACCTCTTGGATTGTAGCTAGAGGTGTGCGTCTGCTACATTGGCGGAGTCCACTTGGCCTACTGCTTAGTATCGGCCATATAGTGTGGTTTGATACGGTCAATAGGCACAAACCTGTTCTCCTTTTTACCAGCAAGGGGCGGCAGTAAAACTGTTCTTGATCCGTGGATTGCTAGGACAGGTACTGGTTGTCTGTAAGAAAGCCCAAATTCCCTTCTTGTCCGCTATCTTCTCTCTGACTAAATCCCCAAGCTTTGGGATCCAGACAGTCCTTGCGTGATGGTTGGTTTATCCCCAATGGTGGTTGGCTTCAGGAACACGTTGCTTTGTTTCGTTCTTAGTTCATTTAAGTCTTGTAAAACAGACAAATGACTATTTGTGCCCACCAGTAACTCTGTTTTAATAATGAAACTGTGATGGAAACACCTCCATGTGCAGAGGCGAGCCCTTCATGTGCTGCTAAAATTATTCCTAATCTATGTTCCATGTTTGAAATTACCCTATCCCCCACTCCATGGATTCGAGCAAACGGAACATTGTTTGCATCCGGTATATACAATTATTTGAGTGAAAACCCTTTTGGTAACGTTTTAACACTGTCTTTGCTTGAAGCATTGACAGCCATCATTATTTCACTGTCTATTTTCAGTTTTGAACGAGTGATTGCAGCTACGGAAGCAGTATGCACAGCTGCCTTTACGGCTTCCTCAGCCAATGAAATCCCTTCAACGTGAATACCATCACGTTGATGACTCAGCGTGTGTATTACGTGAGTGTTTGTAGTCTTTTTCGTAACTGAACTACTTGTTCCCAAAGCGTTTTCTGCTTGATTGTGCCACCTTTTGCATATTTGAAACCGTTTTGAAGCCAATTCTGCAAAGATTCATTGCAGGATTGGACACATTAGATAGAATGGCACACTATGAGTGTGGGGATTTCGTGATCTGTGTTTTCAAGTGCCATTTTGAATGCTTGTAGTTCAGCTCGCTGAGCTTTACAATCTCCTAGAGACTGCGTTTTTGTGACCATGGATCTGAATTTGCCATCGCGCATACGACCTTTAACGATCGTGCACGCCGCACTATAGGCTTGTTTCCCCCCCGTTGCGGGTTGAGTTGATCCTTCAGTATAAATTATACATTCATATTGTTCTAGAGGCAGAATTTCGGTAGGCAGAGGACATTCTTGTTTGTATTGTAGAAATGCTTGTATTTTTAAATAATGATCAAAAACGTATTCAACATCAGTTGCAGCAAGAGAATTAACCCACTGTATCCATCTCGGATGTAAAGCTTTTGCATTTGGAATGCTCACTTTTGTTACTGCTTCTAAGGCAGGTACAGTTGTCACAACCATAATTCGCTTTCCCTGTGCGAGGGCTTTTTCTTTTGCTACAGCAGTTTGAACAGCTGTCAGAATGTTTTCTGTAGAAGTGAATTTCATTTCTGCTTGTGTGTACAAATGTGATTTGTCTGCAATTGGTGCTTTTTCACCTTCGTTAAAAGTTAAGTAGGTGAATCCGCATTGACTCGGTATGATTGGGATCACTAAGTTGCGTACGTTTACACGTGTTTGAAAATGTTTTGTTGCTAACATGTCTGTTTGAAGTGAACGCAACATTTCTGTGTGTTTTTGTGTCCAATTTACTGTTTTAAAATCAGGTTTGATTAATTCTTAGAGAGGTTTAACCCTGTCTAGGTAATTTAGAATGTAAGTTCTTCCAAAATTCAGGAATCCTAAAATTGACTGTAAGTTCTTCACCGTTTTTGGTGTTTGGAGCAGCGCACACTTTTCTAAAAATTGGCTGCCAGGCTTTTGCATTCACTTGATAATTCATTACCTAGAACTAGGATGTTGAGATGGGCAATTCTTTATTTCTTAAAATTGAATTTGTACTCTTCAGAGGTGAAGCCCGGTATAATGGTGTTCACCCAGTTCAAGTGCCTATCCAAGTCATTGTCCGTCAGATAGATGTCATTGACGTATGACAATCCTTTGTCATCATAAGTTTGTAATAACTCTGTTACCCTTGCTGAGAATAACCCAGGACTATTCTTGAATCCTTGAGGGAGATGACAGAAGTGAGACTGTGCCACATTATTGAGAAAGCGGTCAAATACCTACTTTCTGGTGCAATGATTTGACAAAAGAAACTGTCAGAAATATCTAATGTGGTTTTATATTTTTTATGGACGATGTTATTTATTAATGCTGTACTGTGTGCATTTTGCACTGCAAATGTTTTGCAACAAGAGGTTAGAAGTCTGTAATCCAATACTAGACAATATGTATTGTCTGGTTTGGAGACAGGAAACAAAGGATTGTTCATTGATGAGGTGCATATTTCAATCACCCCCTGGTATTCAAGTTGATCTAAAATCTCCCTGACCTGACTTTTAGCTTCTTGCTTAACTGGGTACTGCCTTCGGGCAGTTGGTTGATTTTTTAACTGGATTTAATGGTGAGGAGAATCCTCATCCCATCATATAATATTTTTGTGTAATGCAGGAGCTTGGGCGACTGCCCATTTCCTGGCATGGGTATATTTTAAATGTATTGGAATATGATTAGAGAAGGCTGGCATAATGATGTCTTAGCCATGTGGGCACTCCCTGACAAATTCTGGTAGACAGTCTTGTTCAGCTAGGAGAATGTCACAACCGTTAGAAAGTCGCTCCCAAAAGAGTGCCTTCACTTTTCTTGCTATGTCTCCCTTCATTCGGAGTGTGATTTCATATAGCTTATGTGGAGAACTAACCCCGAGTTTCAACTTAAATGAATTCATTCAAGTCCACTGTCTCCAGAAGACCCTGCAGGTTCTGGTGAGCTATTGTGAGTTCTGCTGCGCTGTCCAACATTGTCTGAGCCTATTCTCCGTCCTTGAGTTGTGTCCTCAAGATCCTCTGCATGTCTGATTTTAAGACCTGCTACCTTCTTTTTGGTAAATTTAGGTTTCTTGTTTTTCTGGACGTGTTTAGACTTCACGCGTTCTTCTTTGATTTCTGACCATCCTCTTCTTTCGGATTTCTATGATGAAGCTAAAAGGTACGAGAGGAACGTGTGTCAGTGTTGTGATATCTATCAGGTTTTCTCAAATTATCCCTATTCCTGAGGTTATACCTCCTTTCAGAGGGCTCCTTTTGAGGAGACCTATCTCTGGAATGAGAACGCTTGTCTTTAGAAGTTTGTTTGCTATTTTACTACTTCTTTTTAGAAGGAGTAGGAGTGCTTTTAGTAAAGACCTTTTAGGAAATTTCAGACAGTTGTGGTTTTACTGTATAATTCTACTAATCTTTGTATATTACTAAGTAATTCATCATCCGACATTGCTTTAATGTCAGGGTCAGGTGTGTAGCCGGCTATGGCTGACCACGTTGCTCCTGGTCTACGTAGTGGACCGAGCCTGTAATGTAATTTAAATGTTATAGGGCGCCTTTAAACCAGAAAGCTTGCTCCTGGTATGTGAGTGTCTTTGTAGAAGTGAAACATGTGTGTTACTGGATTTTCTTCTGGAAAGACTATCCATGAATAGAATACCTCTGTCTGGTGATATTCATGTGCCTCTATCACAAAAACTGCCCTATCACCTCTTGATGTTAGGCCATGTTTATAAGATTTATAGTGATGGCTTTCCTTAAAGTCTGAGGAATGACTATAGCAATTGCGGCGGTTTCATGGAAACCCGTTTGATCAAAAGCTAGTACGGCGTTGTCACCTGTAGCTCCACCAGTTACAGTGTTATTATCCACTTTTAGGGACATTTTGTTCTAATGTAAACTGCAGAGCACAATATTTTGGAACACTGTATCCTTCAACGTTGAACAAACCAAAAAGCTAATACATCGGATTTTTCGTCCTACTCAGCTATGGCCGATATTATACTTTACCCACTCCAGACGTCTATTGGAGTATTACGGGAAAAAGGGGTCTCTGAGAAAAGCACGACTGAGTTACTGTAGTATCTAGCATTAAATTAGTGCCTGACCAAACTGTTGGGCACCATGTAGTGTAGTTCCTATATTTCCAATAGGCTTTGCGCATTGGAAATATATGCACTATAGATTTGAAATGGGACTGAGGTCAGAATGTCTCTATCGAGTATATTAAACTTAATTGTCTATGCCAGATAACTCAGAGGTCACTAGAAAATTTCTTGAATAAACAAGCAGGGATTAGTCTCTGACAACCGCATAAACATGACAACTTTGTTTTCCATAGAACCGGAACAATATCTTCAGAGTCGTGGAAACAATAGATAACTATTTCACTCAGTCAATCGTGCATGCTTCGTTTCTACAGAGTTGCATAGAAATAGAGAGACTGGTGTTTCAATAAAAAGGGTTTATTGAACATTCTTATTTTTCATGCAAGAGATATGAACTGCTACAATCGTTAGACAGAATGCGAAGTGTAATGCGTACAGCGCAAACAGTAATATAAATTAATACTGTAATAGAATTTTCTGTTGCTATGACATATATAAAAATACATACATAAATAACACAGGCTAAAATACTCAACTGCCGCTTCTAAAATACGCTTACCCCAGTGACCTAACCTAGGTCTCGTACGAGGGAAGTAGTAGGTGCTGTTTTAGCTTAAGTTTAGTTTTGTCAAGTATCTGTCAAAGGCTTCTCTAGGTTCTAATCAGCTCTATACCTTTAGAATGAGAGAGGTTGGTATCTCTTTCTTGGGATTCGATTTCCCAACACCCCGCAAGAGTCAGAAACACTGGAGCTGGATTCTCGGCAGGAGGATGACAACTTCTGGTCAGTGCATCAGCTGGAGATTTGGCTTAATTTGGGACTTGCTGTGGCGAGCCGCGACATGCAAGTAGGTAGTCGAACTGCACCGAACCACACCATGCTTTGCCATAGCAAGTGAAGGTATATTTTTACTTTGAAGGTGTTTAGGAATGCCAGTATTGGCGTAAAGTCAGGCATATGAACGTCATGAATGAACCCCTAAGGAATAGATGTTCATGCATACTAAATGAGTTCTTAGAGAAATCAATATCCAAGCAAGTGGAAGTCCCTAACGGTTTAAGAGTCTGGTTTTCCAAGAACTCATTGTGACGTGGATACACGGATGTAAGTAGCCATGCCTGTATTTGGGTAGCATGGCCATTCCTAAATAAGGACTGGATTTCTATACCTATGTAAGGGCAGTGTGAAATGTACCTATATGAGGGCATGAATCGGGAAATTCATACGGAATCTATGATCACACACAGCAATAATTATTTTATAACGTAGAGAGATATGTATGCGTGCTTTTAACAATATGGAGACATATTTGAGTCAAGTAATAGTGTGCTGCTTTATTTTTGGATAGGCCCAATGCTCATGCACTTATAAAAACACCCAAGTACTCGCCATGCAATCTTACAATGATACAGGTGTTTCATATGCAGTGCTGTAATCACGCAGGCATTACTGCTGCACTGATGCCATCACTTACAAAGTATCTATGTAGTTATGTAATCACTAAGGTAGTACTCATGTACTTATGTAATCACCTAGGCACTACTGCTGCACTTCTTTAATCATGGACCTTTGTACTCATGTAATCACTCAGCCAGTAGTCATGCTGTTATGAAATCACCCAGCACTACTTTCGCACTCTTTTACTTACTCAGGCTACATCCTCAGTAGTCATGCAATCACCCAAGAATTAACCATGCACTTATAAAATCCCCCAGTCACTTGGTATATAACCATGTCAATCCCTAGACATTATCCCTGTAGTCATGCAATCAGTGACATGTTATCTTATAGTCCTTTAATACCCTTGTACTCTTTCGATCACATACGCACTTTTCTTGTATTTATGAAATCAGGCAGCCAGTAGTCATGTACTTTTAACATCACCCAGTCACTGCCTTTCCACACCTGTAATCACTCAGGTAGTATCTTAGTAGTTCAGTAATCAACCCGGTGGTACTCTAGAACTTATAAAATCACCTAGTCACTTGCTATCTACTTCAGAAATCCCCCAGATATTACCCTTGCAGGCAAGCAAGCACTCAGGGTCTAGTTATGTACTACCCCTACAGTAATGCAATCATGCAGGTTGTTGCTATGTAGTCATGTAATCACCTACACAGTACCCTTGCAGTCGTCGAATCACCCATGCCTTTCTGTTGCATTCATGTATTCACCTAGGCAATACTCAATGACTCATCTATGCCTTCAGGTGCTATTTATACACTGATCCATACTCTCAATGTGTGTATTTGAACTCATGAAATTCGCAAGTCACTTTTAATCTTGTCCTGTACTTACCCAGTGACTACCCTAGCACTCATACAATTATATAAGGAGTACCCATTGAGTGTTGGAATTACTTAGTGAGATCTATAATGTGTCTCAGTTTCTAGATTTCAACATATTTCAGAAATGTTGTATAAATATTTCTTATACATACCATGATGATTTGATTACGTAGAGAGATATGAATGCGTGCTTATAACAATATGGAGACACTTATAGTTGAGGTATGTAATAGTGTGGTGGTTTATTTTTGGCTAGTCCCAACTCTCATGCACTTATAAAAACATCGAAGTACTCGCCATGCAGTCTTACAATGATGCAGGTATTACACATGCAGTGTCGTAATCACTCAGGCATTACTACTGCACTGATGCAATCATTTACACAGTATCTATGTAGTTATGCAATCACTAAGATTTTACTCATTTACTTATGTAATCACCCAGGCACTACTGCTGTACTCCTTGAATCATGGAGGAACTACCTTTGTACTCATGTAATCACTCAGCCGGTAGTCATGCTGTTATGAAATCACCCAGACACTACTTTTACACTCTTTTATTTACTCAGGCTCTATTTCAGTAGTCCTGCAATCACCCACGAAGTACTCATGCACTTATAAATACACCCAGCCACTTGGTATGTAGTCATGTCAAACCCTTGACGTTCTCCCTGTAGTCATGCAATCAGTGAGATGTTATCTATGTAGTCCTTTAATCCCTTCTACTCTTTTAATAACATACACACTTTTCTTGTATTTATGTAATCAGTCAGCAAGTAGTCATGTACTTTTAAAAACACCCAGGGCCAGATGTAGGTAGCCCAATACCGGTCGGTAACGGCCGAAATTCGGTAATTTACTGAATTTCGGCTGTTACCGACCGGTATGTAGCCCCTTCCAATGTAGGTGACGATTCGGTAAATACCGATTCGGTGAATACCGAATCGGTATTTACCGAATCGGTAAATGCTATGTACAAAGCACATTAAAGAGTGCTTATGTGCTGTAAGAATTTGATAATTACCACCAACTTCAAGTTGGTGGTAATTACCGAATTCTTTTAAAAATTCACTTTTGAATTTTATTTGAAGTGCAATGTTGCAGACATATATGCCCTTAAGGCATGTATGTGTGCCCCATGTGCACCCGTGCACTATTCAGGGGTGCAACAGGGTGTCAATGTGACACCCTGCTACCCTTGAATATTTGCCCCCTATTACCGATTCGGTATTTACCAAATCGGTAATAGTGACTGGCTTCCCATTCATTCCTATGGGCCTCCAGGCTCATAGGAATGAATGGGAATTACCGAATCGGTAAATACCGAATCTTACCGATTCGGTAACATTTACCGAATTTTTTCCTATACACCATTTACCGATTCTAAAATACCGAATTGGTAACATTCGGTATTTTAGAATCGGTAAATGTAGATTACCTACATCTGGCCCCCAGTCACTAACTTTTAACACCTGTAATCAATCAGGCAATATCTTAGTAGTTCAGTAATCACCCAGGTGGTACTCATGAATTATAAAATCACCCACTCACTTGCTATCTACTTCAGTAATGCCCCAGATATTACCCTTGCAGGCAAGGAATCACACAGGGTCTAGTTATGTACTACCCCTACAGTAATGCAATCATACAGGCTTTTGCTGTGCAGTCATGTAATTACCTACACACTACCCTTGCAGTCGTCGAATCACCCATGCGTTTCTGTTGCATTCATGTATTCACCTAGGCAGTACTCAATGACTCATCTATGCCTTCAGGTGCTATTTATACACTTATCCATGCACTCAATGTGTGTGTTTGCACTCATGAAATTAGCCAATCACTTTTAATCTTGTCCTGTACTTACCCAGTGACTACCCTTGCACTCATACAATCACACAAGGAGTACCGATTGAGTGTTGGAATTACTTAGTTAGATCTATTACATGTCTCAGTTTCTAGGTTTCAACATATTTCAGAAATGTTGTATACATATTTCTTCTACATACCATGATGATTTGATTACGTAGAGAGACAGGTATGCTCGCTTATAACAATATGGAGACACTTATAATTGAGGTATGTGATAGGGTGTTGGTTTATATTTGGCTAGTCCCAACTCTCATGCACTTATAAAAACATCGAAGTACTCGCCATGCAGTCTTACAATGATGCAGGTATTACACATGCAGTGTCGTAATCACTCAGGCATTACTACTGCACTGATGCAATCATTTACACAGTATCTATGTAGTTATGCAATCACTAAGATATTACTCATTTACTTATGTAATCACCCAGGCACTACTGCTGTACTCCTTGAATCATGGAGGAACTACATTTGTACTCATGTAATCACTCAGCCCGTAGTCATGCTGTTATGAAATCACCCAGGCACTACTTTTACACTCTTTTATTTACTCAGGCTCTATTTCAGTAGTCCTGCAATCACCCAAGAAGTACTCATGCACTTATAAATACACCCAGCTACTTGGTATGTAGTCATGTCAAGCCCTTGACGTTCTCCCTGTAGTCATGCAATCAGTGAGATGTTATCTATGTAGTCCTTTAATCCCCTTGTACTCTTTTAATAATATACACACTTTTCTTGTATTTATGTAATCAGTCAGCCAGTAGTCATGTACTTATAAAAACACCCAGGGCCAGATATAGGTAGCCCAATACCGGTCGGTAACGGCCGAAATTCGGTAATTTACTGAATTTCGGCTGTTACCGACAGGTATTTAGCCCCTTCCAATGTAGGTGATGATTCGGTAAATACGGATTTGGTGAATACCGAATCGGTATTTACCGAATCGGTAAATGCTATGTACAAAGCACATTAAAGAGTGCTTATGTGCTGTAAGAATTTGTTAATTACCACCAACTTCAAGTTGGTGGAATATACCGAATTCTTTTAAAAATTCACTTTTGAATTTTATTTGAAGTGCAATGTTGCAGACATATATGCCCTTAAGGCATGTATGTGTGCCCCATGTGCACCCATGCACTATTCAGGGGTGCAACAGGGTGTCAATGTGACACCCTGCCACCCTTGAATATGTGCCCCCTATTACCGATTCGGTATTTACCAAATCGGTAATAGTGACTGGCTTCCCATTCATTCCTATGGGCCTCCAGGCTCATAGGAATGAATGGGAATTACCGAATCGGTAAATACCGAATCTTACCGATTCGGTAACATTTACCGAATGTTTTCCTACACACCATTTACCGATTCTAAAATACCGAATTGGTAACATTCGGTATTTTAGAATCGGTAAATGTAGATTACCTACATCTGGCCCCCAGTCACTAACTTTCAACACCTGTAATCAATCAGGCAGTATCTTAGTAGTTCAGTAATCACCCAGGTGGTACTCATGAATTATAAAATCACCCACTCACTTGCTATCTACTTCAGTAATGCCCCAGATATTACCCTTGCAGGCAAGGAATCACACAGGGTCTAGTTATGTACTACCCCTACAGTAATGCAATCATACAGGCTTTTGCTGTACAGTCATGTAATTACCTACACACTACCCTTGCAGTCGTCGAATCACCCATGCCTTTCTGTTGCATACATGTATTCACCTAGGCAGTACTCAATGACTCATCTATGCCTTCAGGTGCTATTTATACACTTATCCAAGCACTCAATGTGTGTGTTTGCACTCATGAAATTAGCCAATCACTTTTAATCTTGTCCTGTACTTACCCAGTGACTACCCTTGCACTCATACAATCACACAAGGAGTACCGATTGAGTGTTGGAATTACTTAGTTAGATCTATTACATGTCTCAGTTTCTAGGTTTCAACATATTTCAGAAATGTTGTATACATATTTCTTCTACATACCATGATGATTTGATTACGTAGAGAGATAGGTATGCATGCTTATAACAATATGAAGACACTTATAATTGAGGTATGTAATAGGGTGGTGGTTTATATTTGGCTAGTCCCAACTCTCATGCACTTATAAAAACATCAAAGTACTCGCCATGCAATCTTACAATGATGCAGGCATTACACATGCATTGTTGTAATCACTCAGGCATTACTACTGCACTGATGCAATAATTTACAAAGTATCTATGTAGTTATGCAATCACTAAGTTATTACTCATGTACTTATTTAATCACCCTGGCACTACTGCTGTAATCCTTGAATCATGGAGGAACTACCTTTGTACTCTTGTAATCACTCAGCCCGTAGTCATGCTGTTATGAAATCATCCAGGCACTACTTTTGCACTCTTTTATTTACTCAGGCTCTATTTCAATAGTCCTGCAATCACCCAAGAAGTACTCATGCACTTATAAATACACCCAGTCACTTGGCATGCAGTCATGTCAATCCCTTGACATTCTCCCTGTAGTCATGCAATCAGTGAGCTGTTATCTATGTAGTCCTTTAATCCCCTTGTACTCTTTTAATAACATACACACTTTTCTTTTATTTATGTAATCAGTCAGCCAGTAGTCATGTACTTATAAAAACACCCAGGGCCAGATGTAGGTTACCCAATACCGGTCGGTAACGGCCGAAATTCGGTAATTTACCGAATTTCGGCTGTTACCGACCGGTATTTAGCCCCTTCCAATGTAGGTGACGATTCGGTAAATACCGATTCGGTGAATACCGAATCGGTATTTACCGAATCGGTAAATGCTATGTAGACAGCACATTAAAGACTGCTTATGTGCGTTAAGAATTTGTTAATTACCACCAACTTCAAGTACTCGCCATGCAGTCTTACAATGATGCAGGCATTACACATGCATTGTTGTAATCACTCAGGCATTACTACTGCACTGATGCAATAATTTACACAGTATCTACGTAGTTATGCAATCACTAAGGTATTACTCATGTACTTATTTAATCACCCTGGCACTAGTGCTGTAATCCTTGAATCATGGAGGAACTACCTTTGTACTCTTGTAACCACTCAGCCCGTAGTCATGCTGTTATGAAATCACCCAGGCACTACTTTTACACTCTTTTATTTACTCAGGCTCTATTTCAGTAGTCCTGCAATCACCCAAGAAGTACCTATGCACTTATAAATACACCCAGTCACTTGGTATGTAGTCATGTCTATCCCTTGACGTTCTCCCTTTGGTCATGCAATCAGTTAAATGTTATCTATGCAGTCCTTTAATCCGCTTGTACTCTTTTAATAACATACACGCTTTTCTTGTATTTATGTAATCAGTCAGCCAGTAGTCATGTACTTTTAAAAACACCCAGGGCCAGATGTAGGTAGCCCAATACCAGTAGGTAACGGCCGAAATTCGGTAAGTTACCGAATTTCGGTTGTTACTGACCGGTATTTAGCCCCTTCCAATGTAGGTGACGATTTGGTATATACCGATTCGGTAAATACAGAATCGGTATTTACCGAATCGGTAAATGCTATGTAGAAAGCACATTAAAGGGTCCTTTTGTGCTGTAAGAATTTGTTAATTACCACCAACTTGAAGTTGGTGGTAATTACCAAGTTCTTTTAAAAATTCACTTTTGAATTTTATCTGAAGTGCAATGTGGCAGACATACATGCCCTTAGGGCATGTATGTGTGACACATGTGCACCCATGCACTATTCAGGGGTGCCACAGGGTGTCAATGTGACACCCTGCCACCCTTGAATATGTGTCCCCTATTACCAATTCGGTATTCACCAAATCGGTAATAGTGAATGGCTTCCCATTCATTCCTATGGGCCTCCAGGCCCATAGGAATAAATGGGAATTACCGAATCAGTAAATACCGATTCCTAAATACCGAATCTTACCGATTCGGTAACGTTTACTGAATTCTTTCCTACACACCATTTACTGATTCTAAAATACCGAATCGGTAATATTCGGTATTTTAGAATCGCTAAATGTAGATTACCTACATCTGGCCCCCAGTCACTACCTTTCAACACTTGTAATGACTCAGGCAGTATCTTAGTAGTTTAGTAATCACCCAGGTCATAATCATGAATTATAAAATCACCCACTCACTTGCTATCTACTTCAGTAATGCCCCAGATATTACCCTTGCAGGCAAGGAATCACACAGGGTCTAGTTATGTACTACCCCTACAGTAATTCAATCATACTGGCTGTTGCTGTGCAGTCATGTAATAACCTACACACTATCCTTGCAGTCGTCGAATCACCCATGTCTTTCTGTTGCATTCATGTATTCACCTAGGCAGTACTCAATGACTCATCTATGCCTTCAGGTGCTATTTATACACTTATCCATGCACTCAATGTGTGTGCTTGCACTCATGAAATTAGCCAATCACTTTTAATCTTATCCTGTACTTACCCAAAGAGATCTATTATGTGCATCTGTTTCTAGGTTTCTACATATTTCAGAAATATTGTATACATACTTAAAAGTATTAATCAGAAGATTATGATGTTGCACAGACTAGATCCTTGTAAAGTGAGAAAATATATTGGCTTGAAAGGTCATTCTCTGGTTTGTCTTTCTAGAAAAGTGTGTCAAAGTGTTTTTCATCATTTGAGAATATTAGCAGTACATCACTCTGCAAGGCGGAAGTTAGTAAGAAGATTGTACTATGAAACAAGTCCTGCACTATTTTTAAGTGAAATAAACACAGCTCTTTTGCATGGGACAGTATTGGATGTAAAAAATGTTTGTGATGATATTGAGTTTTGTTTCTTTAATACGGGAAAAGAGTGCACACAAAGTGAGAGTTTAATAAGTGTAGGTGTTGAAGAGGAGGTGGAAAATAGTAGACGTTTGTAGAAAGAAGTACAAAGTGTAAGGTAATTTGTTCTGAAAAACCAAACCATGTTTGTATTTGTTGTGGACGTACTCACTATAGAAATCAAGCTCGGAATGTTGATCTATATTTTAAAAAGTGAAAAGGAAAACAATGATATGTGGGATGAATTTGGTACTTATTTGTTTGTTGAAGGTGTTTTTGAGTTGGGTATTGATCAACGTATTTGTAAATATTGTTACAGTAAATTAGAAGAGAACAAAATGCCAGCTAGAGCTGTACATATTAACCTAGAGTTGGTAGCTATTCCTGCAGAACTGGTAGATTTAACAAAATATGAGTCTATTCTGATTTAATCTGTGCACCCGTTTCATGCTATTGTTCGTTTGGAGCCTAAAACATGTAAGCTGCCTCCATCAGATTTACAAAGAGGATTAAAAGGAAGAGTTGTGTATTTGCCTATAGGTTTAAATGAAAATATTGAAACTATCGGTGTAGAGAGAGGAAACTGAACCTGAACAAAGAGTTGGCAAATTTGGCAAGAGTTAGTAGATGTCACCAAAGTTCAAAGGGCTACGTTAGATCTCATAAAAAGCAATCTTCATTACAAAAATGTATATCTGGAAGAAGAAAAAATAGTTTTAGGAGATGATAGCCAAATGTAAAGTGGCCAAATCGAAAAAAGTGGACATCTCCAGGAGTGAATACATTTATGAACATTATAGTGTACATCCTTTACATTCAAAGGAATTGACTGGAAATACTATTGAATTATTCCAAATGAAGAAAGAGAAAGGTAAATCCTATGAGTGTTTGGGAAAGAAGTTTAGAAGCCGTTTTTTTTCCACAGCTCTTCCCCACTGGAAAAGGTGGACGATATGATGAACGACCTGTGCAGATTCCAGCTTCTGAATGCCGTACAACAAGATTGTACTCAGAAGATCTAAGATTTCGACAATGTATTCCATATATATTTCACTTTTGTTTTGAAGTGATTTGTCTGGACTTTCATATGTAGTAAACCACATATTAAAAACCAGGAGTTCATCTTCAACATGTTTCTGCTAAGGAATTCATGGCCACAGTACAACAAAGAGACGATCATTTAGAATCTCAATTGATTAATTTGATGGCGTGTTAATGTGGTACTAATGAGAATTGTTATCGTCGTCATGCAGAACTTAAATGTATGTTAAGGAACTTAGGAATCCCTACATGATTTGTTACGTTAAGCTGTGCTGAATACACATGGGACGATTTACTTGAATTTCTGTGAGAAGCAAATTCAAATATTGAAAACATTGAATCCAAGACAGGTGGAGAACTGTGTTCCTTGGATCCTGTAAATATGTCTTTTATCTGCAATAAAAACAACACACCTCTTGGAGAAGTTATTGATTTCTTTTGGAGAAAGGAGTACAAATCTAGAGGTGCTCCACGTATAGATATGCTTTTATGGATAAAGGATGCACCTAAATTTAGAACTGATTTTGATGAGACTCTTCTATCTTTCATTGAAGACTATCTGCCACATGCATCAACAGAAGGAATTGCGATTCCTAAATAGCGATTTTTAAGGAATCGCTATTTAGGAATCTCATAAGACTATGCATGTAGGAATCGCTATAAAGATAGCGATTACTACACATTCCTTAATAGCTACTCGCAAATTACTAGCCGCAATTAAGGAATGCTGTCCCATTCCAGGCCCATAGGAATGAATTGGAAATTGCATGAGCAATTTGCGAGTACCAGAAGGTACTCGCAAATTGCTCATGCAATTTCAAGGGTACAAGGGTGTCAAAATGACACACTGTTGCACCCCTGAAATCGATCTGTGCACATATGTTGCACACACACACACACATGCCCTAAGAGCATGTGTGTGCATTTTTCAAAGTCTTTGCAAGTTACCATGAAGCTCAACTTCATGGTAATTTGCTACTCCTATTAGCAAAATCGCAATTTTTTTAACTTTAATGCATTACATTTAAGGAATCTCAATTTGGGATTCCTTAAATGCAATTGCAATTTAAGGAATCGCAATTTAGAGATTCCTTAAATTGCGATTTTTGCATTTGGGATGATGCATCTCAAATGTAAAAGGTCAGATTCTGAGAATCTGCCCTTTTGAAACCGGTTTTTCCTTTGATGCATTTGCCTGGTAGTTACATGTGGGATTCCAAAAACAGGAGAAGAAAATACCTTAAGACAACAAGTTTTACGGTTTCAAATCATCAATGTGGGAATTATTGTCAACAGAAATACAAGTCAAAGGAAACGTTTAATTCAAAATGTCATTTTGGATTCCCACATCAAGTAATTTCCAAAGGAAGAGTCAACAGTTTCATGTCAGCATTGAGACATACTATAACTCTTAAATCTCCAAAGAATACTTACAATATAAAAAGAAGTGAAGATTCAAAGTATATGAATGATTACAATCGAGTGGTTTTGATGATGTGGAATGCAAATATGGATATCCAGTATGTTGCAGATAATTTGATTGCTATTGATCACTATGTTATGTCATACATAACAAAATCTGAAAAGACAGAGTTGAAAGATATGTGGGAAGAAATTTCACAGGAGAAGACTCTTAGTAACAAATTGTACAGCTTTAGTTGAAGATGCTTTCTCATTCAGAGATTGGATCCTATGAATGTTCGGATCGGTTGACATCAGCAAGTTTATATTCAACGTCAAGAGGAATTATTTGGGTAAGTCTAGGTCTTGCAGCAAAACGAAATCGAGTATTAAAATCTGTACAAGAAATGGAATACTTAGGATTAAATTAAGCGGAAAGTACAGATATTGTAAAAACAAACATGTTGGATACATACTATCTTAAAAGAATTCCACATCTGGAAAAAATGTGTCTCTATGCAGTACTGCAATATTACAGCTTTTAGGGAAATGTTACAGAAAATATAAATGAAAAAAAATATGCAGTGATTGGATGTGATGGATGTTTGGAAAAACATACCAAAGGAAATCTTATTAATCACATGAAATTCAGTTGTGATACTGCAGATAAAAGGGAATTTTTCAATTTAGCACTTCTGAAACTCTTCAAGACTTGGAGCACTGAAATGGAATTACTTGGAGATTTTTAGTGCTATGAAGATTCTTTTAATGCATGTAAAAATAGCATTCAATGCACAGTTTTTCTAAATTATCTACAAATGTTGAATGAAGAGATTGAACAGGAAACAACTATTGCAGCTGAAATTGCTAGAGAAAGTTCCCAAGATAGTCAAAGTTCTGCTCCACCGAGTCAAGATCCACTAGCAGAACCAATTCTTGAAAATGAAGCAGTATTAATCATGAGTGAAGTAGAAACGGCAATGCAGCAAGCACAACAGGATATTATGGGATTGGGAAACTTGGAAGAACAACTAAATATTGAACAGAAAGAAATATATCAGCAAGGTACACAACAGATAGACCATAGTTTACTTCATGAAAAAAAGAATGCAACTGCACATCATTTAAACCTATTTGAATATATATCAGTAGTCAAGCTGGTACAGGAAAAAGTTTCTTAATTAATGTTTTGACCAGTTATCTACAGAAAACCACTGAATCACATTTATCTTGTGCTGAAATCACTCTAACTGGGTCAACAGCACACAACATTAAAGGGATTACATTACATCATTTACTGATGCTACCAGTTGAACATGAAAATAAGTTGGAATATACACGCTATCTGAAGAAGCTTGTTATGAAGTTTCAAGACTACTAAAGAAAATGAAACTTCAGATCATTGATGAGGTTAGCATGGTCTCAAACTTAATGCTTGCCTTTGTACATTTAAGGATGCAGCAGATTTTAAAAACAGATTATGATGTTTTATTTGGAGGAAAACATGTAATGGTATTTGGTGACCTGCTACAACTTACTTCTGTAAAAGGGCAACCCGTTTTTAAAACACTTGTGCTTGAAGACACCAGGAAATCTTTGGGAAGTATTGGAAATGTCAACATTTGGTCTCATTTTGTATATAAAGAACTTATTAAGAATATGCGACAAGTAAGTGATGAACATTATGGAAGCATTCCTCAAGATATAAGAATTGCTGTTTTGACAAAACATGGTAAAGACACTTTGCAAAGTCGGCTACTTACAAACGTGTTTCCAAAGGGAAATGTTGCTCCTAATATAATATACCAAAAAATTGGAGAAGAGAAATCTACAATTTACCTAATGCCAACACTGCAAGAGTGTTCTACATTTAATCAAGGACTTTTTAAGCTGAAAAAACAACAAATAATGAAAATGGAAGTCATTGATGAAATAGAACAGGAAGGAAATACTATTATTCTGTCATAAAAATTAAAATCAAAATTGGATTCTTTGGAAAAGTCTATATCTAAAACTGCTGGTTTAGAAAAGAATTTATATGCATGTGTAAACTGTCGGGTAATCTTACTGCGTAATTTGGATGTAGAAAAAGGTTTAGTAACTGGAGCAATGGGAAAAGTTGTTGATTTTGTTAATTATCCAAATAGAGATGGAATTTAATTTCTGAAGATTAAATTTGATCAGATTGAAGAGGTAAAAAATATTGGACATTGTGCTGTTCATTTCTTTCTTGTTAAAGACTTATATCTTCATAGAAAACAGTTTCCTCTTTCTTTAGCATATGCAGTGACCATTCATAAATCTCAAGGTTTAAGTGTAGACAGTGCTTTGGTAAACATTGGAAGTACAGTGTTTAAAGAGGGCATGGTATATGTTGCATTGTCTCGAGTAAGAACATTGTCTGCATTGTATTTGATTGATTTTGATAAGAGAAAGATTAGTGCAGATGCAAATTGTGTAAGAGAGTATAATGGATTAAGAAGACTGTACGCTCCCAACTTAGGTGAATATCCTATATATGAAAAGTTTGAAGTATGTTCAAAACAAACATATGAGAAATACTCTAGTGAGGTTGGAAAGAATAAAAAAAATCAAGAGAATTTTGAGGCTCCAAAGAAAATTAAAATGGACACTGTTGATGATATTGTAGAATACCAGTTAGAAAATAGTTCAGATATCAACTGCTATGCTAATGTAATTGTGAACGTTGTGTTTTTTCTAGAAAATCTTTATCATCAATTTATGGAGAATCGAGAAAAAAGATTTTGGGGCATATTATCAAGGGGGTTTATCTCCGCTTTTTTGGCTTTAAAAGCCAAGAAAGCGGAGACAAAATTATCTCCCTATTACCTAGCTGTCGCTAACACCAGTTAGCGACAGCTAGTAGGAGATAGCGACCATCTTGGGCCCCACTTTGCATGTCAGTGATATTTATCACTAATGACATGCAAAGTGGGCGTGCGAAGATGTTAGCGACTGGAAACAGTCGCTAACATCGCTATCTCCTATTACCAACTTTTGGAGATATTCGCTCTAAGCGCGAATATCTCCAAAAGCTAACACCTGCCCTGAGCAGTTCTTAGCCATGTTATCCAATGGGAGGTGGATAACATGGCTAAGAGCATTAGCTCGGTAATGCATGAATATTGCTGACTTTTCAGCGATATTCATGCATTGCGGCCGTTTTTTATCGCATTTGCGATAAACCTTGGTAATACCAAGGTTTATCTGCGATAAAAATCGCCGCAGCTCAGCGGTAAAATTTTGTCTCTAACCAAGCAATAGCGATAATTATCGCTATTGCTTGGTAATATGCCCCTTTGTTCTTTGTTGCATTATATTTTTGAAAAATTGACCACTGATAAAACAAAAATCCAAACTGCTTCTGGCATTTGGCATCTTTTGGATATATGTTCTGGTTCTTCACAATTTACACTTAATGTACAACAAGATGCTCAAGAATTTGTAATGTTTATGCTTGCAGTATTGAAAGGTGAAGGAATACAAATTGAAAATCTGTTTGGTGTACGTTACAGATGGGTTCATAAATGTGAAGACTGTTCATTTTCTTCTGCCACTGAAATAAACACTGAACGATTCATATATTTGACAATACCACATTGCAAAACAGTGTCTTTTAACAAATTTAGTAAAATCAGCTATTCAAAATATGGAATGTACTCACTGAAAACCTGAAATGTTTTCAACATTATTTATAGAAAGATTTGGACAATATGTCCTTTTAATGCTACAACTTGGTAGACCAGACCGAAGAAAATTGGAAACCACAATTAAAAATGTTGTGGCAAGTCAACTGGCAATTTCAGGAAGAACTTTTAAAGAAGTGGATGTTATTGTCCATCATAAACTTTCTACAAAATCTGGACACTATACTGTGTATTTAAAGTGCAATAAAGGATGGACACATTGTAATGATGCCCATTTGGAATTCAAATGTCGGTTGCCTAATGAATTACCAAATTTATATCTTATATTTTTAGTGCCAACGATTTGAAAACATCATTCGGCCTATTGGGAAGATGGAAAAATAAATTAGCGAGTTCATTTTGGATATTTTCAATGGAAATGATTTCAGAAACATCATTCAGCCTATTGGGAAGATGTCAACAATTACTGTTTGAATTACCATTTCTGTTCATTGATATTATATTCAGAAAATTGTTTTTGAAAGAAGCAGTTCATATTTGATTTTTGTATTATATGCAATGTTAATGAGAATGTTTATTTTTGAAAATATAAACCGATAGTTGATTTTGTTGTAAATATTTTTAATTCAGATTTGTTGTTTTTTAACAATCTTATTGATTGTATTTTTTTGCCCGCTGTTACATGATGATCAACATTGAAATCACTGTGTATGGTGAAAGCCAATAGAATCTGAAAACAGCTAAAAATACATGCAATAACAGTATTTTGTCTTCTCTTTTACAGAAAGTAATTATAAATTTTGAAAATATTTAAAATTTAAATTATAATAAATCAACTAAAAAATTGTTTCAATGAGTTTCAGATCTTCTTACACTACTACTACACTACTCCTTTACTCTTTTGATTACCCAGCCTCTACCCTTGTACCACTCTAATCCACCAACCACTAGCCATGCACTTATCCAATCACTTTGTCAATACCCATGCACTTATAAAATCACCATGCACTATCCTTGCAGTCCTCTAATCATCCAGGCAGTACCCATGTACTCATGCATTGAGCCAGGCACTAACCATGTATTCACGCAATCATCCAGACATTACCTATAAACTCATGTAATTACCCAACCATTAAGCATTCACTTGTAAAATCAACCAAGCGATATCCATCCACTTAGAAAATCATGCAGACACTACACATGTACTCCTGCTATCACCCAGGAACTACTCATGCACTTATGCAATAACCCAGGTACTACCCATGCACTGCTTCATTCAGCAGTCCACTGCCCCATGCACTCCTACAATCATCCAGCCAGAACCATGTACTTACACAATCACTCCACCAATACCCTAGCACTTACAAAATCACCATGAACTATCCTTGCAGTGCTCTAATCATTCAGGCAGTACCAATGTACCCAGGCACTAAGCATGTATTCAAGCAATCATCCAGACATTACCTATAAACTCATGTAATTAACCAGACATTAAGCATGCACTTCTAAAATCAACCAAGCAATACCCATCCACTTAGAAAATCATGCAGGCACTACACATGTACTCCTACTATCACCCATGCACTACTAATGCACTTATGCAATAACCCAGGTACTACCCATGCACTGCTCCAATCACCCGTGCACTACCCCATGCACTCCTAAACCCAGCCAGTACCATGTACTTACCCAATCACTCCACCAATACCCATGCACTTATAAAATCACCATGCACTATCCTTGCAATCCTCTAATCATCCAAGCAGTACCCATGTACTCATGCCATGACCCAGGCACTAACCATGTATTCAAGCAATCAACCAGACATTACCTATAAACTCATGTAATTACCCAGGCATTAAGCATGCACTTATAAAATCAACCAAGCAGTACGCAGGCACTACACATATACTCCTGCTATCACCCAGGCACTACCCATGCACTGCTACAACCACTACCCATGCTGTCCTCTAAGCACCTACACACTACTCATTCACTCCTTTAATTACCCAACCATTACCCATGCACTCCAGCAATCACCCTGTCACTACCCATGCACTCCATCAATCACCCAACCAGTACCATGTACTTACCCAATCACTCAACCAATACCCAAGCACTTATGTATTCACTATACGATATCCCTGCACTCCTCTAATCACCCAGACACTCTTGCAATCACCCTAGCATTACCCATACACTCATGCAACAATCCAGGCAGTACAGATGCATTGCTTCAATCATTCATGCACTACCCATGCACTTTTCCAATCAAACAGACACTACCATTGCAGTTATACAATTAGTCAGCCATTACACATGCATTACTTCAATTAGTTATGCACTACCCATGCAATAATGCAATCACTCAGGCATTAGACATGCAGTCATAAAATCGCCCACACATTATCTCTGCATTCATACAATCAACCAAACATTTGTTTTGCACTCTTAAAATCACCCTGGCATTACCCATACATTGTTTCAATCATATATACCCTAACTATACACATCTCCATATATTCCACTTACTAGAATTCATACAACGCTTACACATTTTTTTTCTTTTTTAAACCAAATAGGTAGGTCTGAAAAGAACTATTGTTTTTTCTTCTTTTTTTGTTTTATAATTTTATGTATTTTTAAAACTCTTTTTTGAAAAAAAAATTGGTGTTTTTGTGATACTTTTTTTTTAAAACAGAACTAACAAGAAAAACCTTGAAAAATTATGCAATTGAAACTCATTGCATAAAGAAAAAAAAAACTAACACTTTTGGTTTTCAGATGCAATGAGGATTGCATTAACTGATTCCCTCCCAAACACAACGATTTTCCGCACTACAAGCAGCGCTGCTCCACTCGAGCCAAAAGTGGATGAACATTAATGACGGCAGTTGTTGTATGACCAGAAGAGGTACTGGGTCCACCATTGTTGTGATCCGCAGCCTCTTTTTCTTGCTGGTTTCACAGTTGTTCTCTTGCGAGCTATCAAGGGTGTAAAGTCTGAAGGTGTTTTAACATAGACGACATGCCGCAAAAGTACTTTTTTTCAGACCTGCGTGATAGCACAGTGTCACAGATCATGCTTGTTACCTTCCTGACATTAACTTTTTTTCCACCAGGTGGAATGGTAAAAAATGCCCAGACAATGCTCTCGTACCTCTTCTTCCTAGGTTCTTCAAGATCTTCTTCATCCTCTGGTGCAAGCTGCTGCGGTGGTTGTCCAGCTGCCCTTTTTACAAACTGCAAAAAAAAAACACCAAAAAGATGAAAATGAAAGCTCCAAAAGAGAACAGGTCTATCTTCTTAGATGAAACTGAAAGAAGAAAAAAAAATGGTTGGGTTCTTCAATTTCTAGAATCAAAAGTCTCTAAACCAATGAAAGTTTTGCTTTTGAAGTCCCATGTGATTTGCACACGGGGCGTACATCGTGGGCGCACCCAGCGCAATATCCGAAAAATACATTTAACAATAATATATCTATATTCCAGTTACAGTTACATGATATTTACAATTATCTTGAATCATGTCTTCATATAATATATATAATAATGTCATTGAGATATAATTTTAAAACTTAAAGATTTGCGGTGGATTCACGCAGCCAGCGAAACCGTCAGAGCCATGTACGTGACGTTACGCGGGCCGGAACCTCGCACCCGTCGCTGACAAAAACGTGCATCCTACACGACTTAACCCATATGGTAGTGAAATACTTAGATTCGTGCACCCATCATGATAGGTACACGTTGGGTGTGCAAATTCATTTTTTTTTAAATGTATTTGTAATTTAAAAAAGAGAAAACATTATAATATTTTTTAGAAACATCCTAAAATCTAAAGAAATATTTTGGACATTATACTTACAAAATATCATATAAAAAACCTTTTAAAATTCACTGAAAAAACATAGGTTGCAGGGACGATATAGTTAGAAATTAGCATTTAAAAAACCTTTGAAATGCACTAAAGAAACCACAGGTTTCAGGGACATTATAGTTAGAAATTAACTTTTAAAGAGCCTTAGAAATTCACAGAAAAAACACAGGTTTCAGGGACATTATAGTTAGAAATTAGCATTTAAAAAACCTTAGAAATTCACTGAAATAAACACAGGTTTCTGGGACGTTATAGTTAGTTGGACATTTCACTCGTACAAAACCAGAGAAATGTAGCTGTTGTAGTTAGTTGAGCTAACTATAACTTGCGCCCCGCAAGGCACTGATGATGATGTCACATATTACATCACTCATGACATGGTCAGTGACAACACTGATGACATCACTGATGACATCTCAAATCATAATTATTAAGAAAAAATAATATTAAATAAAAATGAATCATTCATTTCTGCACCCATCTGTTCTCTTCTCAATCTCTCCTTGAGGGAAGGACATCTCCCTTTGGAATGGAAGGGGGCACAGGTCATCCCAATTTCTTAAAAACACTAAGGTTCCCATGGAAGTTCTCTCCGACCTATGGCCCATTTCCTTACTGCCTCTCCTGAGCAAACTTTTGGAAAAGTACATCAATAAACATCTGACAGACTATGTTGATTCTGCTGGGAGCCTCGACTCTTCGCAATCAGGCTTTAGGCCTAAATACAGCATGTAGACAGCCCTGCTGGCTCTCACAGATAACATCAGGTTGGCCTTAGATAGTGGACAACCCACACTTCTCGTGTCGTAATTGGAGGAGTAGCCCTGTGGTGGATGACAAGCTTTCTTTCCAAATGCTCTCAGACTGTTAACCTTGGGTCTTATCAGTCCAAAACTATAAAACTGACCAAGGGAGTGCCTCAGGGCTGATGCCCTAGCCCCACTTTGTTTAATATCTATGTCGCTCCCCTGGCCAAACTTTTGAGGTACTCCAGGTTTACTCCAATCTCGTATGCTGACGATATGCAGCTTATCTTCTCATTCAATAAATCTACTTTCTCTACCCAGTCCACTTTTTCCTCAGGGATAATAGCAATATCCAACTTGATGAGGAGTAACTTCCTCCAACTCAACGTAGGGAAGACCGAGATCCTGCTCTTCGGAGAGGCTCCGCTGATGTGGGCACTGGACTGGTGACCAGTGGATCTCAGTGTCCCCCCTACACCTAAGATGGTTGTCAAAAATCTAGGTGTATGCCTAGATAAGGCACTGACTATGAAGGAACATGTGACCCACACTGTCGGTACCTGTTTCCATGTGCTCAGTTTGTTGAAGCGAGTCTTCCCTTTTATCCCAGATTCTACACGAAAAACCCTTACCCAGACATTTGTACTAAGCAAACTGGATTACTGCAATGCTCTGCTGGTATCAGCCAATGAGTCTTCACTGGCCCGTCTGTAGGTAGCCCGGAATACCACGGCACGTCTGGTCTTAAATGTCCCTTCAAGAGCAGCCTCTCTTCCTCTTCTCCAACAGCTTCACTGGCTCCCGGTACGCAAATACATTAAGTTTAAAATCTGCTGCACCTTCCATAAGTCTGTGTATGGCATGGGCCCTGCCTACCTCGCCGAAAAATTCAATCATTACACCCCCACTAGGGATCTACGCTCGGAAATAAAATCCCTCCTTGTGGTTCCCTGGGTCAAGAAGTCAAGAATGGGTGTGAAAGCTTTTTTGCACCTCGGTCCTTTGTATTGGAATCAGCTTCCCACTCCACTGAGGCAATGTCCAGATCATCTCCAATTCAGAAGGCTTCTTAAAACTGTTTTGTTTTAGTTGCTTATCGTGTTAGCTTCCTCCCCCATTTCCGCAGTGCAGTTATATCCTTTCGGGGATGATTCAGGTGCTATACAAAACTCATAAATAAATAAACACAAATATACAATTTCTTCCCACCTTGTAGCCCTAAAAACTCACAACCCCTAAAAATAATACAAAGTACTTACATTGTATTTAATAACTACTAAACATTTTACAAATACATTAACCTCATAGAAGCTATGGAACGTCCAGCTCCAGTGCTGGACGTTCCATTGTGCAGGTGAGGTTCGAACGTTCAACGGTCGACGGCAGCACCACGGAGGTAGTGGTGCCGTCGGCCCTTGAACGTGCGCATATTGAACAATATTTATACAAAAAAGTATATCATATACATTTAAAATATATACCAAAATACATAACAACAATTAGAAAACGACATTAAGAGCAACAATATTTTAGTATTCGATATTAATGTCTTCGATATTTTAAAATCGATATTACCTTAAAATCGATATTCTTGACAATGATATTCTTGCTTACGATATTTCCATGCCAAAATATTTTTGATTCAATATTTTTGCAAGTCAATATTTCCAAATCAATATTTTGTCTCAGCTGCAGAGGCAATGAGCTCCAAAAGAAATTGTAAATTATTTTTGTGATTCAGTCTCATTGTGTATTTGTAATCTTTACTAATATCTGCTATTTTTTTATTTGCTTTCTCCCCCTCCCAATATAGATTCTTTACACAATATGCCTGTCATATATTCTGGATCATGTTACTGGTTTACATGCATCATAATCTGTTAGAGGGAACAATTTATGATTCGGTCAAGCAAAAGGCTTCCGAATTGGATTAGGCATACCCCAATCTGATTTGGAGCCCATGCGAACTGCATCAAAATCGACCCCATTGTGTGAAAAATAAATATAGTTTTGAACTACATTTCTTAACATTCTTCCCTGACACCCTGCCACCTTTACCACCTCTGCCAGGGTAACAGAGAGAGTGAGAGAGCGAGAGAGAGAGAGATAGAAAGAAAAGGATAAAGTAAGATGACAACAGAGGAAGGCATCGGAGAGGAAACAACTTTTTTGCTTAGTTTGCTTTTGAGTCTTAGTCCAGCCCTGTTGGTCCTAACATTAAATCATAATGCAAGCCCATTTTTTCTTATATATTCTATAGTGCACGGATTAGAAACCACACCTGTTAATTCTGACATACAATCTGCTTGTCTTGGGGATGCTTCCCTTTGAAGTATGCACTCATTCAGGGGCAGATGCCTGAGACTGGGACTTTATTGGCACTAAATTCAGCTGTTCAGCTGCCTCCCTCCTACCATACTGTTTTGCAGTTAGCCCAGGCCTGTGTCAGTAAGCTCTAAAGTCTCACCAGAATTGAGAGAAGATTGTTTCAGCAAAACATTTGAAAAACAGGTTTAGCACAAACAATAATGGAATACACTTCACCTGGCAGAAGGTTATCAGAAAAATGAGGCTCCAAAAAAAGTGGGGTTCCACGGGCACATTACTGGAAAATTAAGCTTGAAACTGCAGATGTCAGACAAGAACCAGATTCACTTGGTTGTGTCGGGAGGTTCACAGGCAAACCCCCCACACACCTCCATAAATAGTGTATTCAACTCTGTAGCAACACTACATAAATTTTAACTCACACTCACAGGTATTGCATGCATTATAAATATATGGTATACCTAGTAACTTAAGAATTTGTAATATTTGTGGATTTGTTTGTTTTGTATAATAAGCATAAATAAAGTTTCCTTAACTATAACAAAGGTTTAACCTTTATTTTTTTCATTGAATTTAAATGATTTTTTTTAATTTTAATAAAATTAGTTTCAAATCGTACAGTTTATTGTTGTCAAGTGGAGTGCTATTAACTGTACTGTGATACAGTAGAGAGGAGAAGAGTGTCACACAGAGTATTGTCATAGAGTTTTTTGTAGAGTGGAATAGAGTAGAGCGGAGTTGAGTTGAATGTGGTACAGTGGAATGTCACATAGTGGAATGGGGTACAGTGCAGTGGGGTAATGTGAGGTGGAGTGGTGGAGTAGAGTGGAGTGGCATAGAGTACAGTGGACTAAATTGTTAAATAGTGTAGTGGCATGTTGTATAGTAGAGTGCATGGAGTGGACTAAATTTGACAGGTGTAGCATAGAGTTCAGTAAATTGTTATAAATTGGAGTAACATATTGTGGAATACAGTGAAGTGGTGAGTCATATAGTGTTGGAAAGTATCGTAAAATGGAGTAGACTGTTCTAGACCGGGGTGTACAGTTATAGAGTGGAGTTGAGGGTTGTATAGTGTAGTGCAGGGGCACAGAGAGGAGGGTGGTGTAGCACGGAGTGGAGTGGAATAGAGTGGAATAGCATAGGGTGGTGGAGTAAAGTGAAACTGCTTTCAGAGGAATAGTACATGTTAGTGGTGTACAGTGGAATGACATAGATTGGAGTGTCGTACTTTTGAGGGGCATAAAGTGAAATAGTGTACATTGGAGAGGTGTACAGTTCATGGGCGTACAGAGGAGTGTGTTAAAGTAGAGTGGCATACAGTGGAATAGAGTAGAGTGGAATAGCACAGAGTGGAGTGAAAGTAGAGTGGACTTGCATTCAGTCGAATAGCATACAGTACAGTTTCATAGAGTGCAGTAGCATACTGTGGAGTCACATTAGCTGCAGTGGTGTAGAGTGGAGTGGCATACAGGGGAATAGCATACAGTGGAGTGATGTATAAAGAGGAGTGTGGTAGGGTGAAGTGGGGAACAGTGGAATAGTGTAAAGTAAGTGGCATACAGGGAGTGGTGTAGCATAAAGTCGAGTGAGGTAGAGTCGAGTGAGGTAGAGTCGAGTGGCATATATTGGAATAGAATCCAGTGGAGTAGCATAGAGAGGAGTGGTGTAGAGTGGAGTGGCATACAGTGGAATGGCGTAGAGTATAGTAGCATACACTGAACTTGCGTGCAGTGGATTGGCGTAGAAGGTAACCGCTTACAGTGGAATGGTGAACACTGGAATGCTGTTGAGTGTAGTGCCATAGATTGGAATAGCGTACATCAGAGTGCAATAAAGTGGAGTGGGATTCAGTGAAGTGATGTAGAGTGGAGTGGTATATGGTAGAGTAGCAGACAGTGGAATAGCATGCAACAGAGTGCTGTACAGTGGAGTGGGATAGAGTGGAGAGGCATAGAGCTGAATAGTGTAGAGTTGAGTGGAGTAGCATGTAGTTGTGTACTGTAGAATACTGTAGAGTGGAGTGGTGTACAGTGTAGTGGCATTCAGTGGAGTGTGGCAGAATGGAGTGGCATAGGTTATGCCTCTGTGGCACCAGGATTAGATGCCCCAGCCCCCCTTCATCCTGAAGAAGACTCGCAGTGGAGGTATAAGTAGTCACCCTCTATGCACAAGCCGAGTTGAAACGTCGACGCACCCCACCCACCAACAGCCTGTATCACATCCCATCCCCGTCGCTTGATGTTGCATTTATACATTTATAAAAAACTATATAAAAATGTTATAAATAATCTGTTTAGGACAGGCTTTTCTGTACTGGTCTCTTTACCAGTCCATTGCCAAAGCATAAAAAATGTATAAACTCTGAATATTTCTGACTCTTTACCTTTCCCTACCCATCACGAGCACACCCATTCTTCTCCACTCCCTTGAGCAACCTTTGTACCTTCCTTTTGTCAAATTAATTTTGATCCTTTGCAAGTATATGAAATTAAATATACTGAACTTAAACAATTCTTTGGCACTTTCGTGTTTTACATTGACTGTACGTTCTGAACAATGCCGTCTTAGACAGCAGGGTATGTTGCTGCGTTCACTTTTGGTATTTTTCAACCAGTGTTTGACTTATCTAAGCTACACACACATGGTAAACTATAATTTATTCTTCTCTAAAAGTAGTCACAGACCACTTGTTTCATTACCACATTGTACCCAGGTCTTGTGGCGATTATTGGGTTACCCCATTATTTTGCAATGCAGTGGAGCGGCATACAACGGAGTGTTATATAGTGGACTTGCATAGAGAGAAGTGAAGTACATATAGCAGCGTTCAATGGAATAATGTAGAGTTGAGTGTCATACACTGGAGTGTTTATACTGTAAAATAGTGTACACTGGAGTGGAATAGAGTGGAGTGCTGTAGAGTGAAATAGCGTAGGGTAGAGTGGTGTACAGTGGAGTTGCATACACTAGAATGGCATAGATTGGAGTGAGGTATAGTGTATTGGAGTTCAGCAGAATAGCACAGACTAGACGGGCATAGATTGGAGTGGAGAGGGGTAGAGTGTAGTGTAGTAGACTGTAGGGGTGTACAGTGTTATAGTATAAGGTGGAGTGGCTTTGAGTGAAGTGTTGCAGAGTGTTGGGGTGTACAGTGGAATAGCATTGAGTATAGTGGCGCAAAGTGGAGGGAGTGGCATAGAGGAGAGTGGCATACAATGAAGTAGCCTACAGTGGAATAGTGTAGATTGGAATAACACTGTTAGTGGCACACAGTGTAGTGATGTAGAGTGGAGTGGCTTATAATGGAATAGCGTAGAGTAGAGTGACATAGAGTGGAGTGTCATACTGTAGAAACGTGTAGCGTATAGTAGGGTGAAGTGGACTGGCATAAAGTGGAGTGGCATAGACTGGAGTTCCATAGAATAGAGTGATATATAGTGTAATAGTGTACAGTATATTGACATAGAGTGGAGTGGTGTATAGTGGAGTGGGGTATGGTGGAGTGGCATACAGTAGAGTGACATGCCGTGGAATAGATTACAGGTCAGTGGTGTACATTGAAGTGGCATAGAGTAAAATAGCATACAGTGTATTGTCATAGAGTGTAGTTGTGTACAGTGGAATAGTGTAAAGTAGATTAGGGTAGGGTGGAGGGGCGTACAGTGGAGTGGCATACACTAGAGAGTCATAGAGTGGAGTAGAGTAACGTGTAATAGAATACAGTGTAGTGGTATAGAGTGGAGTGGCATAGAGTGGAGAGGGGTTGAGTGGAGTGGTGTACAGTGGATTAGTGAAGAGTGGAGTAGCGTATAGTTGAGTGATGTAGAGTGGAGTGGCGTATACTGTAATAGCTTGATGTGATGTGGCGTAAAGTGGAGTGGATGACGTAGTGTAGAACAGCCCAAAGTATAGTAGCATAGAGTGGAGTAGCATAGAGTGCAGCTACTTAGACAGCAGTTGCATAGAGCGGAGTGGAGCAGAGTGGAGTGTGATAGAGTGGAGTGGCATAAAGTGGAGTGAGGTAGAGTAAAGTTGCATAAGTGGAGTGATGCAGAGTGGAGTGGCTTAGAGTGGAATAGCATAAAGTGGAGTGTCATACAGTGATGCTGCACACAGTGGACTCGTACACTTTTATGGCATGGATTGAGGAAGCATAGATTGGAGTGTCAGACAATTGAGCAGCATACAGTGAAAGAGCACAGAGTGGAGAGGTGCACAGTGCAATGACATACAGTAGAGTGTGTTAAAGTGGAGTGGAATACATTGGAATAGAGTAGAGTGGAATAGCATAGGGTGGACTGGGGTAGAGTGAAGTTACATATAGTGGAATAGCATAGAGTATGATGTCATAGAGTGGAGTGGAATACAGTGGAGTGGCATTGACTGCAGTGGTGTACAGTGTAATGGCATACTGTGGAATAGCATACACTGGAGTGCTGTAAAGTGGAGTGAAGTAGAGTGGAGTTGGGTAAAATGGAGTGACACACAAGGAGTAGTGTGAAGTGGAGTGGCATAGAGTAGAGTGGGGTAGAGTTGAGTGGGTAGAAATGAGTTGTGTACAGTAGATTAGAAAACAGTATATTAGCATACACTGACGTAGCATATAGTGGAGTGGCGTAGATGGAAATTACATCCAGTGGAGTGGTAAACACTGATGTGCCATATAGTGGAAGGACATAGTTCTGGATAATATACAGTGGAGTGAGGTAGACTGGAGTGGCATACAGTGAAGTGCTGTTGAGTAAAGCGGGGTATAGTGAAGTGTCATATAGTGGAGTGGCATTGAGTGGAGTAGAAGAGTAGAATAGCATATTATGGAGTGATGTAGAGTACAGGGGCATAGAGTGTAGTGTGGTGTAGTAGAGTATAATAGCGTACAGTGAAGTGGCGTAGAATGGACTGGGGTATAGTGGAGTAGCAGACAGAGGAATAGCGTATAATGGAGTGGCATACAGTGGAGCAGAGTAGAGTAGAGTGGCATACAGTCACATAGTATACATTTCAATGACATGGAGTGTAGTTGCATGCTGTGGAATAGCATGTAGTGGAGTGGAGAACAGTGGAATGACAAGCAGTAGAATAGCGTACAATGGAATTGTGAAGGGTGAAGTGGTGTGAATAGAGTGGTAGAGTGTAATAGCATATACTCCAGCAGGGCTGTTTGTAGTGGCGTAGAGTGCAGTGGAGGACAGTAGATTAAGGTACAGTGTAGTGGCATACAATACAATAACGCAGAGTGGAGTTGCATAAAAAGTAGTGGTACAGGCTGAGTGAAATAGCATATAGTGGAGTGTCAGATAGTGGAATGGCATAGAGTGGAGTGGTGAAGAGTGGAATAGCATACTGTGAAGTGATGTAGAGTATAGTGGCATAGAGTGTGGTATGGTACAGTGTAATTGTGTACAGTGAAGTGGTGTAGAGTGGACTGGGGTATAGTGGAGTAGCATACAGAGGAATAGCGCACAGTAGAGTGGTGTACAGTAGAGAGGGGTAGAGTGGAGTAGCATAGAGTCAAATAGTATAAAGTTCAGTGGCATAGATTGTAGTTGCATAATGTGGAATAGCATGTAGTGGAGTGGCGTACAGTGGAATGGCATGCAGTAGAATAGTGTACAATGGAATGGCGAAGAGTGGAGTAGTGTAGAGTGTTGTGTGGAAGAGTGCAATAGCGTACACTCCAGTAGTGTGGAGTGCAGCAGAGGACAGTAGAGTGAGGTACAGTGTAGTGGCATATAAAATCATAGCGTAAAGTGGAGATGCATATAATGGAGTGAAGCAGAGTGTATTAGCATACTGTGGAGTGATGTAGAGTAGAGTAGCATAGAGTGTAGTGTGGTAGAGCACAATAGCATACAGTGAAGTGGCGTAGAGCGCAGTGGCGTAAAGTTGAGTGGTGTACAGTGGAAAGAGGTACGATGCAGTGGTAGTGAGTATAATAGCATAGAATGGAGTGGTGTAGAGTGAACAAGCATAGAGTAGAACAGCGTTGAGTATAGCGGCATTTAGTGGAATGGCATAGAGTAGAATAGCGTAGAGTAGAGTAGCATAGAGTGGAGTAGTATAGAGTGCAGTTGCCGAGACTGGAGGGGAATAGAGTGGAGTGCCATAGAATGAATTGATGTACAGTGTAACAGCATACAGTGGATGGTGATAGACTGGGGTGCCTATAGTGGAGTGGTGTATGTGGAGTGGTATTCAGTGGAATAGCATACAGTGCAGTGGTGTGCACTGAAGAGGCATACAGTGGAGTGGCATAGAGTGGAATCGCAAAGAGTGTAGTTTTTATAGAGTGGAGTTGCATACAGTTTATTAGCATATAGTGGATTAGTGGAGAGTGGAGAGGAGTATAGTGGAGTGAAGTAAAGTGTAATAGCATAAAGTGGAGTAGTGTAGAGTGGAGTGGCATAGAGCAGAGTGGCATAAAATGGAATATGAATATTGAAACATTTGTAGCCTGGACGTATGTTGAATGTAGATGTAAGGTGGCAGGAAAATAAATTATTAGGGGTACATGTTAATTTTTGGTAGTATGTGTGAATAGTGTAAGTAGTGTTTAAGTTAAACGTTTAAAAGTAATTATATATTGGGCTGGTATATCGCTGTAAATGTGTGGTTTATCGTAGTACATGCGCACAGTAAGGCAATATGTGATTGGCTAATGGCTACGTTTAGCAAATGTAGAAGGCAGCCATTTTGCTTTCAGCACAGTTTGGCTTCATTTTGCATTTGACTGTGTTTTGGGTTAGGGTCCTAAGTATAGGCAAGTAGTAGGCTTTATTGTTGTTACCTAACTATTACCAAATTATTTAAATGCTAATAGATAGAGAGCCTTTTTTTCATATTTTACACAAATTAGGGAGAATTATGTTTTAAAACAAAAAATGAAGTAGCACAATACATTGTAGGTAGGTACCAAGATACTCTGTATACTATTTTGTGTAGATTTAATTATTATAAAAATAGAAAATACACTGTAGTACACTATATTTGTAAAAGATTGGGTAGTAAGTGTTGTTTTACATTTTTTATTATATTTATCAATTTTTAAATTTACTTTAGCTAATGCGGTTTGCTGTACGTTAATTTGTAAAATATATAGAAATGTATAAATATGTTACCTTGCCTATTACCACTTTAACAAAGTGGTAATAGTTAGGAGAAAAATATTGGACTAGTACTTACCTATATTTAAGGGCAAAACGCAGAGCACAGCTAAATTGTACCTAAAACAACATGGTTGTCTTTAACTTTTGTAAAGGTAGTCATTAGGTGAATGCTTTGTCATCACTATGTACTGTGGCACACCCACAAAGTACCATGAAATTTCATGAAAATAACGTGACAACAGATATCACTAAGATAAAATGCCTTATAACTTAAAAAGTACTTACCCTTTAGTACCCAAAAGGATCAGCTTCTTATTATAATGTATAATTCTGTCAAATTTCATATAATCTGTTCTGCCGTTTTCATGCTACGCAAGATTCAAAAGTCTATGTAAAATGCATTGAGACCCCCTTTTATGTTTGCACTCCCTTGACCAATCACCGTGAAACAATACATCCTCTGCCAATGTAAAAACGCTATGTGTCTGGAAAGTTTTGTGGAGATTCGTCAAAAGGGGGCAAAGTTTTCTGCCTAGGAATACTTGAGATTTCTAACTATAACTATAGAATGGCTACTGCCACTCTGCAATATATATATTGTATGTATTATATATTCCACGGTGCAGATATATAAATCGTGTAGTTATATTAAGGACTGAGATTCCATAAGAAGAGCCATTATTTCTATAACTTTGCCACTGTTTGATGAATATTCACATAACTTAATAATAAAATGTATCTGTCTAATCTCCCTCCTGGAATTTTTTCGGATGATCAATCAAGTGGAGTTTGAAAAAGGGTTCCCAAATTGTGTTTTGACAGAAAGCAAGAACTTTACCAAAGAAGCATTTTTTTTTACTTTGGTGTAAATCTGTTCAGAATCTGTTTGAGAAATTGATGCCAAAAATGGATAAATATCTGTCATCATGGTGCTACTGCTGACTTGCAGATCAAAAGATAACATTTGATTGACTGCCGTCAACATCAACAGAGATGTTTGGCGTTTTAGGACTCAAGGACTCAGTCCGGCTGTAATGGAAAATAAAAAGAAATAATATGAAGGTGGACAGGGTAGCAAAACTATAACATCAAAGACCTTGTGGGCCACACCAAATATTTTTATTTGCTGCAACATTGTAATATAGGCAACATTGAACGCAAAGAGTAGTAAACCAATTTTAAATTTTTTTTATTCTTTACTCTAGATTTATTAAGCCTCTCAGTGTCACTGTAGTGTCAGGGTTAACCAATAATCAGACATCTCAAGGTGGTTTTGATGGTGTATTTTCAAAAAAGTAAATACAGCAATGAACCTCTACCTGTATGGATCAGAAGCCAGTTCACAACTGACCATCACCGTGCAACCAAAGGAGAACACTCTAAAAGACATGACATTACCACATCATAGAATTACAATTCTATGATGTAGTCTAAGTAATCAAAACAGGACATAGCATAAAAGTAAAATATGCATCATAAGAACAGTAAACCCCAGCATACAACATTGCCTTCCTTTCATAAAGGAAAACAAAGTAGGGCATAATCGATTTGAAATTTTGATTTGATTTATAGAGCGCAAACAATTACCCAAAGGAATCAAGGCACTGTAGATGACTGTCTGAAGGAAACCTGCTAGATATATAGATGAAGAGAGATAGTCTATAGCCAGGTCTTGAGTACCTTCCTAAAGGGCATCAGTTGAGGACTAGCCCAAAGGTTTTGTGGAAGGGAGTCTATTCGCCGCCATTGAAAACCCATTTCTTTCTTTCAGTTCTCAGCACCATGAGCTTGTGTTGATGTGCTGATCACAGGTTTCTACCTGGGATGGACCAACTTAACATAGTTTTTATTCTTAGTGGACAAGGGAGATAAAGAGTCTTGTGCACAAGGCAAAGAGATTCAACGTTAATGCGCTTTCCAATTGGCAGCCATTGTAAGGCATCCAGTCCCATGATGGCAGACTGGTGCCTTGAAATGACTAGAATTATTCTGGCAAGCACATTTTGTACCACCTGGAATTTGTACTGAGTGTTCTTATTGGAGTCCAAGTATAGTGAGTTGCAGTAATCCATTCCGGACATTACTAGGGCAAGAGCTACCTGATTTTAGGCCAACTGCTGAATGAGCGGATTTGTTTTTTAACATCCTTATAATCCAAATGCAGGTTGCTGCTGTGCGATTCCTCTGGGTATTGAAGTTGATTTCAGTATCTACCAGAATTCCGAGGTTCTTTGCCTCCTTCCCCGGGGTCCCACAGGTTCCTAATGATTCTGGAAAGCAGCTTCTATTCCAGCTCAGCATTCCTGCACCAAAAATCAGCAACGCAGTCTTTTCCCCGCTAAGCTTTCAGAAGTTATGGTCAACCAGTCTGCCACTGCCGACATGCATCGTGAAACATTATCTGCTAGTGAGCATGAATTCTTGGGGAATGACACAATAATTTGAGTGTCATCAGCATAAAACACTACATTTATCCCAAATGCTTGAATTATTGCGGCTAGCAGGCCACATAAAAATTAAAGAGCGTGGACTCAGTGAGGAGCACTGCAGCACTCCACATTGCAGGGAGAAGACCTCTGAGTAAAAGTGCTGTACGTTCCCCTTTTGAAATCTATCCCTAAGGAATGAGGACAGAAGGGCTAGGCCTTTACTAAAGATACCTAAACCTTGGAGTCTATCCAGCAGCAACAAAGGCGAGATGGTATCAAATGCCGCCGATAGATACAAAAGTATCAAAGCCACTCCCTGTCCTTCATTCACTAACTGCTTGAGGCAATCTGTTACTGAGATCAGCGCTGTTGTGGTCCCATTATTTTTCCTAAAGCCGAACTGAGAGTTCTTCAGCCAATGCTGCTGGTCTGCAATTTCCATCAGATGGATATTAAGGTGCTTCTCAAGAACCTTTGCTTGACAGGGAAGCAGAGAAATCGGACAATAGTTTTTGCAGTCTGTGCTATCCAGATTAGATTTTTTTTAGGATGGGTATAATAATCAAAAATCGAAATCTCTAAACATGCAAGTACTCTGGATACTCTTTGTTTTACAGTAGCATGTTCCTTTAAGAAATAGGGAACAGGAGAATTGGAACCAACAAACTTTTTGACAATATCCTGCTGCACTCCCTGGGAACATTCTGTATCTCGTGCTGTGGAAATATTGGAAACAATGTCAGTGTTAGAATCAACAGTTTTTCCTACAACAACTTGCTACATACTCTGATTACATTTATAATCCTCCCCTGTAAGACAATCTGTAGAGAGCACAATGTTAGAATCAACAAACTTTTCAACCATATCCAGCAAATCACCCAGAGCGCATTCAGCATCCTGCACCCTGGGAATATCAGAAGAAAGATGATTGATAACACAAAAATTGTGTTATCCTGTCATCCAATTTTTCAACACTATACCACATAGCCATTTGAGCACATTCAGTATCCTGTACCATGGTAGCATAAGAGGACAAATGATCTTTGGACAATCACTGTTTAGCCATGTCATCACCTATGTGAGTGTGTGACTCAAAGAAATTTGTTTTTTTATCAAACGTAGATTGTGATCTATTGTAGAGTTGCATCTGTGCATCAGAAATTAGGACCAGCATTCCTAGCAACACGATCCATCCTGGAAACCGATTTCCTATTCCTAAGTTCAAACAGCTTCTTAACGAGAACCCAGTTTTCATGCACTAAATCTTTCTCAGAGATAAGGCCAGAAACAGCATAATACGTTTTTTGTCTGTTCTGTTCCATCTGCAACAAATCTTGTAAGAAAGATACCAATTCTGAAAGGTTTCACCTTGAGATCCAAACCATTCCAAAAAACGTTTGATCTACATTTCCTCCTCCTTAACAACTCAATCAAAAGGAGTGAATTCTGATGTATGATGCGGGGTGTAGTAAGAAGATCTAACCCTGGCCTTCAAAAACTATTTTACATGAACACCAGCAGAAACAGCAGACTGAATGCCCTCTTCCAGAAAACAGTTTGTTCTTTCTACCAAACCACTAGCAGAGTAGCCATACAGTGCAACTTGAAAGTGCTTAATTTCATGTTCGTAAGGAATATTTATTATATGCCGAGAAACTAAATGAATGGAATGGTTTTCAGTATTTGTTTTGGAGTACCATTTAAACTAAAAAGATTCTGAAGAAAAGACAGAACCGAATGAGTGGAAGTAGATTTGACAAAGGAATTATAAATCCACTTTGGATGGCAATCAATCAATATTAACTAGAACCTGTCACAAAAAAGTAAGAATTTGATGGAGCTGGCAAAATCTAAAGCAACAGTGTGACAAGGCTCTCTAGACAAAGGAAAAACTGGTACATGATTGTACATTAAACTTCCTCTGCACCCATTGGGAATTTCTTCAAGGACATTGGTGTTTTTGTTACTAGGTTTTAAATGTATCCCCATTTAGCTAAATCCATTCTTCCTACTAAATCCTTACCTTTGGTAGCAACATATACTTTTGTACAGACTCGCCTTCCTAAAATGTCCACTACAGAGTGAAAAAAACCCTAGCAACTCGATTTACTTGTCCCCAAACGCCGCAGGAGAAATATTATTAGTTTCCCGTTTAAAGGAACAAGGTGAAAAAGGAAAGACCTTTTATCAGACAAGATAGAGACCAGTGCACCAGTGTCTGTAGTATCGTGGATAAAATGTCCACATATCACAGCTTGACATACAGGACCTATCACTTTAATACATTTCTGCTTACAGTTCACAACAAGAACAACATTGGTACATTTCCCAAAGCAATCGTAGACATCAGCTTCAACCATATTAACATTACTTGCACCATCCCGGAGTTCAAATCTACTAGATTAATCCTGAACATCGGCTTCAACTATGTTCATGTTACCAGTACCTCTCTGGAAACCTGGATAATGTATTTTAACATTAGTACCACTGTTATGAGCTTTACAGACAGACTGACAATATCCAACTTTCCTGCATTTCACACATCTTCCCAATGGCGGGACAGAATGAGATGCTGCTTAAATGTTTTCTGGAACCACATCGATAACAACTGTACTATAATATATTATTCTTCCCAACCCTGATAGCAGCTATAGTACTCTGCTCCGACATGAGACACAGGTGAATCTCCCTCTTGATTGGCTAATGGTTGAGTTGAGATAAATGACCTTTCAATCCTTTTGGCCATATCAATCACTTCTGAAAGCGGGGTATTCCTACAAGTATGTAGCCTTTACCTGCATTTTTATACATGCAATTGAAGATGGGCTGGTTTCAGATGTAAATATCAATCGAGTTCTCAAATTCACAAGTGAAAGCTAAGACTCATAATACTGCACTATGCTCTTCGACAGATTTATCATTAGCTTGCTTACATTTACAGAAACTGTGCCTCTCAAAAGCACGCTAGGTTCTTTTGAAAACTGTTTGTTTAGCCTCTCTTTAGCTTCCATATAAACATTCCATACAGCATCACCACCTGGAGGTTGTATCATAGGGAGATTATCAAAGACATTTTGGCCAACTATACCCAAATGATTACGAAGTAAGGCAAGTTTCCTGATAGGATTGTATCGAAGACCATCAATAGCAGCTAAATAGTTTTCAAAGATGAATAGCCATTGTCTCCACTTTATTTCAGGGTCTTTGTAGAAATTGAGGGGGCGGCATTGCATTCTGTGCGGTGGCCATGAGTTGAAATGTATAGTAAGCCTCTGGGTAACAATTACATTATTTGATATAAGAACCCAACTGTAAATATCCACTGTGAGTGTCGTCAATACAACCCCAAACCAAACTAAATAAAATAATGTAGCATAGCATACAACAGAGATACCACCAATGGCCCCAAAAATGGCCTGGAATTTTGGTAAATTAATAATGAAAATGAAGAAATTAATACTGCCAATTGTTTATGCTGTGCTGCATTCCACAGCCAAGCAGTATAGCACTGTGACTTAGGCACCACTTCGGAAACAAGTGTGTCAGCTGCATGCTGGCAACAACATGGAATTCTTGCTGCCTTTCAGAAAATGCCTGCACGCTCTTGGGCAAACCGCCGGATGACCGAAATTGAGCAATGAGTGGCAAACTGCTCTAATGTTCCTCTTGGACACTTATAGATCAGAAACACTGAAAATCTCAGAAGTGCAAACTAAATTGCACGCATATGCCATGCACGCACCTTTTTGACGACTCAGCAACGGGACTAAAAATTATACTTTCAGCAGAGAAAACCTGATGCAGATGCCAGTGTTGATAAGCGTCGACCAGTGGTTTATGAAAGCTCCAACATATCTGTTGGTTAATCCCCCTCCAGATACCAGTATGTAGTATCAGGGTTAACCAACAATCAGACTTCTCCAGGCGGTTTTGAAACAACGATGGTTTATTTTCATCAAAGTAAATACGGCAATGAACCTCGGCTACCTCTGCCTGTCTGGATGAGAAGCCAGCTCTAAAGTCCCTCACCTAGAAACCAAAGGTAATCTCTCTAAAAGACTTGGATAGACCGCTTCATAGAATTCCAATTATATGGTGTAGTCAAAGTAACGAAAACAGGACATAGCATAAAAGTAAAGCATGCATCATAAAAACAGTAAACACCACCAGCATACTACAGCCATGCAAGGTGGCCTTGCACAGCTTCAGGAACCTCCTTTTTGAGTTGCCAAAAGTTATGCTCTGGGGCTTGTAAATATGCCCCTGAGATTCCACATTAAACTTAAAGAATTCTGCAATGTGACATTAGGTAAAGGTAGTTGTTGCACTCAAAGAATGATTCTCTGTAGGCAGGTAGCGTAGGTTTTATGATGAAGTATAATAGGAGATAATAGTCTCTGTTACAGGTCACAGATGTCATGTAGATGCCATATCAATGCCCCACCAGGAGCAGCCTCCTACTTCTCAGCCTGCTCTCTCTAACGGATCACTTAGGCATACTTAAACATTATGTGACATCACACACAGAGACTGAGCAGCAGGTATAATGGCAACTAGGGAGAGAATGCATTACCCCCAGGTCCCTCCTGACCTCGTCCCATTCCTTAAAATATGGAGATGACCATCTCCACGACAGAAAAAAGAAAAGGAGCATGCTGGGATACCCTACCTGCTCCCTCCCACTGGGAGTACTTAAGCGGTACCAACCCAGCATGCAGCCTGTTCTTTTTTCTGTCTTCCGACAGACTGGATGGAGTTTTGCTGTTTTCTTACCTGCGGTGGCTTCAGGGTCGTCTCGTCGGGCTGCTGGGCTGTCCTCTCCGTCCCTGAAGTCCTCCTCTCTGTGGGACGCATCGGGCTGCTGGGCTTCTCGACGTCCTGCCCCGCGGTCTCCTGGCCTGCCGGGCTTGCCGGGAGCCGCGTTGGATGCCGCCCGGCCCTTTGCGGCTGGGGCGCTGGTTCTGCCGGTCCTCTTCCGGGTTGCTTTGCGCGTCTCCCTGGGGCTTGTCCGGTGGTGGGAGACGCGCTGCTGCTGGAGTGTTGCTGGTTCCTCGGGGGCTCTGCCGGGCTTTGCTCCTCGGTTTTCCGGCCTCCATGTCTTTACCCTTTCTTCGTTGGGGAGTTTTACAAGAGCACTCTCAGGAACTGCGTGTTACATGGAAATGGAAATATATTACCCCAACATGTTTCTCCGCCCATTTGCGGGACTTGCTTGGTGGGGTGCCTGACTGCCTTGTCCTGGAAAGCCGACTACAATCAGTACGTCGTGGCCGTACCGCTGGCTGACATTTCTTGTGATTCTAGTGACACATGGTTCGCTAACGGGAGAAGCATGCTACGTGTTGTGTCCACGCCTGGATGGAGGTCTGCCTGCTGGTCTTCGAGGTCCTGTTGGCTTCATTTCTGTTCTGGCATTGCTGGATGCATGTTCCTTGCTGTGCCTGCCACCCGCACATTTCTGGCTGTGTTGGTGCTGCTTGGCCGTGTGGCTGGCTGGCTCCCTGGTTCTGGAGGTGCTATGCCGTTCCGCTGTGCTGCGATCCCCTCGTGCTGTGGAGCCTTTGCAGTCTCTTTTCCGGCCTTCCTCCAAGGGGTGGTCTGCTCTGCCTGGCGCTGATGTCCTGGAGGGCGCCTGGGCGGTCTCTTGGAGGGCGGTGGGCTGTTGGGGCGCTCCTCCTGCCCTCCTGGTGAGTACCGCGTAGCGGTTCCTGTTTCTTTTTTGCTGTGTCCTGTGTTTCCTGCTGTCTTTCTGTTGCAGGTTCCTCCTGGGCCTGGTCCTGGGCTCCCTCCCTGAGGCCGGTGTGGTTCTTGCTGTGGCCTCTGCGAGGGTGGGGACTTCTCTGCCCGGCGCTGGTGTTCTGGTGGGCGCCTGGCCTGTCTCTTGGGGGTAGGGGGGTGCTTTTGGGGCCCACTTCCTGCCCTCCTGGTGAGTACCATGTATGGTACGTCCCTGTTTCCTTCCTGTTCACTGTCCTTCTTTGCTGTTTGGCGGTTGGGCTGTGTCTGGGCGGGTTGGCCTTGATGGGCTTGGTTCCGTCTTTTGGCCTGTTGTCCGTGACTGTTGCTGGTGGGAGTCGTCCTTTGGGCGTCTCTCTGCCGGTCGTGTGGGGTGTGTGCTGTTTTCCTCTGTTTCCTCCATGCTGTAGTCACCTGTGCTGCCCTTGCTCTTCTGCTGCTGGGGTTGCTGTTACGTGCTTGCTGCCTTGGTTTGCCTTCCCCGTGCCTCCTCGGCTGCTTGAGTTCTGTTGGTTGAGGCGTTGGGCTGGGGGTGCGTTCTTCCTGCCTCCTTGGAGTCCTTTTCTCCTCCTCTGGAGTTTCAGCTTTGGAGTGGTCCTGGGTTCGGGTGGGCCTCCTCCTTTTGGCTCTCTCGGGGGTTCTCCGCCCCGTCTTTCTTGCCGGGGGGGTTGCCCTGTTGCTTGGGCCCCTCTGCTCTGCGGTTGTTCTGCCCCTTTTGGGGTGCGCTTGTGCCCTTGGTGGGGTGGCCATTCCCCCTTTTTTTCTTTGGGGTTGGGCGGTTCTTCCTTCCTGCCTGCGCCCTGGTCCTCTGTGTTCCTGGGTCACCTCTGTTTTCTCCCGCGTGCCGTTGGCGTGCCTCTTTGGTTGGCTTGCCCTTGCGGCGTGGATTGTGTCTTCCTGTTCCCCTGGCCTGCGTGCTGTTTTGGGGGTTCGGGTAGGCCCTTGTCGGGCTCCTGTTTCTGACCTTCTCCTGCTGCTGCGGTTCCCTGTGCTTTCTGGTTCCGGGGTTCTTGCTGCTCTGACTTACTGTTTCTGTCTGGCATGCTGGTGCTTGTCCCTTGGTGTTGGTCGTTTGCCGCTTGTACTCTGCGGCTGTGTTGCCCTGTGGCTTTGGCTTCTGGTCCTCCTGCTGCTTGGCCGTCCCTGGTTGGGTGTTTTCCTGCGGAGCCATGGCTCGCTTTCTGCGGCCTGCTGCCCTTTGGTCCCTGGCGTTCCTGTGGGTTCGGTCCTGGTGCGTGCCTGTCTGGTTCCTGCGGTTTTCCGCTGCTGGTCACTTCTTGCTCCCTCTGGGATGCCTTTGCTTGGGCTCTGCTCAGGGCTTCTGGCTTTCGGCGGGTTCCTGTGTCCTCCCCTTGTTTCCTTGTCGGGGAGCTGTTGGGCCCTTCCTCTGTCCTGGGGGCGCCTTGTCCTTGTTCGGCTTTTGACTCCGGGCCAGACGGGTTGGCCCCTGTTGGGTCCTGTTGTTGGGGGATTTGCTTCTCTCCTTCTGCCTGGTGGGGTTTGTTTTCCTGTTGTGGTTTCCTTCTCCCCTCTTGTGTCTCTGGCTGGTTTGTGCTTTGGGGCTTTGCTTGGCTGGCCTCTCGTGCATCCGGTGGTGGCTGGGTCGTGGCTCTGCCTTGGGTGGGCGCTTGTTCTTCGTGTGCCTGGCTCCTGTGTCCCGCCCTGTTTGCCGGTCCTGGCTGGGCTGTGCCCTTTCCCTGCTGGTGGGTTTTTGGGTGTCGGTCTCCCCGGTTGTATGGCCTCTCTGTTTCTTTCTTTCGCCCCTTGGTCCCTGCCCTTCTGTTGGTTCGACCGGGGTGTGTGCCTGTCTGGGTGCCGGCCTGCCTGCCAGCCTGCCTGCGTTTTTTTTTTTTCGTTGTTGGGCGCTTCTTGCTGCATTCGGGTGCTTTTGCTTGCCCTGTGCTCGGGGTGTCTGCCTTCTGGTGGTGCCCTCCCCCCCCCCCCGGGTTTCTGGGTAGGGGGGGGGTTTGTCGGGCCCTCTCTCTGTGCTGGTGGGCCTTGGCCTTTTTGGTGGTGTTGGCTCGGGGTTCTCCTCGCCTGCCGTCCTGTTTTCCTCCGGTGGTGGCTGGGTTTTGTTGGTCGTCCTTGGCTTTTGCTTTGGGAGGCCTCTTGTTCTTGGGTTGTTCGGCTCTTGTACCCTGCCCTGTTGGCCGTGCCTTTTCCCTGCTTGTGGGGTTGGGTGTCTGCCTTTCCTGGTGTGTGGCCGGGTTTCTGCTTCCCGCCCCTCTCGCTCTGCCTTGGGTTGCGGTGGGTTTTTGCTTCGGGTCTGGGGCTTTGTGGGCCTGGCGTTTGGCCTTGTGCCGCGTGGGCTGTTTTTGGCCTTTGCTCTATTGTTGGTGCTGGGGTGTTCCTTCGCGCTCCCTTCTTGCGTGGTGCGCCTTGGGCTTCTTGGGGCTTGTCTCCTTTGCTTTCGGGTGCCGGGGTTTTTTCCCCGTGTGCTCTGGGAGCCGGGGCTCTGCCTCTGTGGTTTTGCCTCCCGGTCTCCGTTTTGGTGTCCCGTTCGCTTTGCGGTTGGGTCGCTGGTGCTCTCCCTTGGTGGTGTTGAGCTTTGTGCTGTGTGGCCCTTCTTTGCTTGGGGTCCTTTTTGGTCCCTGCTGGGGTCCTTTCCTGGCTGCTCCTTCTCTTGGGCTTTGTCGCGGTCCTGGGTTGGTCTTCGGTCCTTTCCGGGTCCGCTCCCTTCGGTTGGCTTTGGCGCTGGGTCCGTTTTGTGGGCTCTGGGCTCCCTCCCTCTGGTTCTGCTTTCTGGAGCGGTCTGGCTCTGGTTGGCTGTTGTGCTTTCCTGGGCTCCTTCCTGGTTGGAGGTTCCTTTTTGGCTCTCCTTCTGGGTCCTGGTGGTCCGCTGTTGTGTGCCTCCTGGCTGGCTGGCCTGCCTCTTCTGCGGCTGGTTTCTTGGGGTTGGGGTGTGGGCCTTGTTGTTGGTCCTCTGCTTTTGGGGTTTCGCCTTCGGTGGTTCCGTGGTGTCCCCCTTTTTCCTCATGGGGTCGGTCCCTCCTTTTCCGGTTCTGGGGTTTTGGTTTACCTGGTTCCGTGTGGACCTTTGTTGCTGCGGTTGGCCTTTGGTCGGCCCTGCCCTGTGGCCTGGTTCCTTTGTGGTTCCTTGTTGCTGCCCTCTTTCGGTTCTGCTGGGGGCTTCCCCTGCTGTGTGGGGGTCGTCCTTCTGCTTTGTTCCTTCCTGGTCCTTCGGCTTCTCCGCCCTGTGCGGGCTGTTCTTTCTGCCCTTGTCCTTTGGGCTGGGTTGGCCTGTTGGTCTCTGGTTGTTTGGCGGCCTGGTGGGGCCTGGTGCCGGGGGCTTCGCCCTTGGGGGTTTCTCGCGGGTTGGTTGCGCTTTCCTGGCTCCTTTCTCCGTTGGGTCGCGTGCGCTTCTCCTGGCCTTCCTTTGGTCGTGGGGGGGGAGGGGTCCTTGGTTTTGGCCCCTCTGCTTGCTCCCTTGGGGGCTTGGCTCTGCTTCTGTGCCTCCCTTCCGGCTTGCCGGGTTGGTGGTTCTTGTTTTCGTGGCAGTCCCCTTCTGGCCTTTGGGGGTCTTGGTTCGGGTCTGTGGGGTTCTGTTTTCTGGTCTGGTGCCCTTGTTGTTGGTGGGGTTCCGGAAGGCTGGCTTATCTGCTTTGGTATTCTCCATATTTTAAGGAATGGGACGAGGTCAGGAGGGACCTGGGGGTAATGTCCTATTACTTACCGGTAATCTTCATTACTCCTGGTCCCGTTGACCTCGTCCCATTCCTTACTTCCCTCCCTCCCTCCCTTGCGGCCGGCCTTCCTGTTGTTGGCTTGGTGTTTTCAGGCTGCATGCTGGGTTGGTACCGCTTAAGTACTCCCAGTGGGAGGGAGCAGGTAGGGTATCCCAGCATGCTCCTTTTCTTTTTTCTGTCGTGGAGATGGTCATCTCCATATTTTAAGGAATGGGACGAGGTCAACGGGACCAGGAGTAATGAAGATTACCGGTAAGTAATAGGACATTCTTTCTAATACAGAATATAGCAGCAGTTCAAGAGGCATTCGTTTCAGTCATTGGTCCACCCCTGATCAGTTTGGATGATGCCCTTCCAACATTGTCAAAAACAAACAACCTCATTAGCTCCAAAAACTGCAAATATTCTTACTTTCATGATGACCAATGTTGTTATCTGATTCATATTCATTTTGCATAAGGCCATGACCTAGTTGTCTGCACTGCGACCAATCTGCTTTTCCTCCTATACGCACCTGACACCACGACATGCCCCACCTCTAGACATATGTTTTATGTCATTTGAAAGTTACAAACACAGATTGCACACTCATAACATATTCTGTGCATCTGAAGATACTGTTTATGAATTTGCACATACGCAAAATTATTTCTGGCAAATTAGCAAGTACAAGCACAGATATAAAAAAATTTCTCTGATTGTTCCCCAAAGAGTTTCTCTGTCACACGTACCCTTATATCGGAGACACATACTCTGTCATTCTTGAGATTACCAGACCAGACAAAGGTTATCAATCAATAATGCAGCACGCAATCAATATGTTAATATATAGTAAAAGGTGATAAAGATTTCTCCTCTGCTGTCCTTGTTTAGAAATATACTGGCTAGCGATGTGGACCATGGCTGATCTATTTTTTTTTCCTTCTGATGCTTAGCATGGACACGCTACTTCAATTCAATACATGTATAACTAAACTTTTGTATTAAGATTTAGAAAGATAGATTACGTGATTTGTTTCTAACTGAAATCTGACCAAATACATCACGCCAGAAAAGTTTAAAAAATAATAACCGTGGTGCTCTGCAAACAGGAGCGTGTAAAGGCATATGATGTAACAAATGCTGTAGCCATCTCCTTCGAAGCAAGAAAACATTTTGGCAAATCGATCCTGTTAACTTGTTTTGTTTTTTTACTCCATCTGTTAAAATCAAGTGTTGTTTTCTTCTACAGTGCCTGATAAATCAGCATTATTATGGTGTAATTACTGTCTTTCCTTAATAAGATTTGCAGAGTTTTTCCTCTGAAAGAGGCAGCCCTTGGAAAGTCTGTCAAGACTAATAGTAGAACAATTGATTATTGGTAGGCATTTTGCAGGGAGACATCAGTAAATGCCCAGAATAGCTTCTTGATGATGCGGGGGACTTCACTGCAGTGGAGGAATAAGCATCCACGGCTGGATCCAGCCCAAAACACCATGAGTAAAAAAACAGCAGAAGAAGAAAATGTGGAGAAAAGGCATTGGCAAAGCCGATAGCTCTCACCTGTGTTAGATGTATGGCTATGTCATTTCTTTTGCCATATTGTACAACAGCACAGAGTAATTACTCCTTTGTCTCTGCATCTGAAATTTGGCAACTGTGCAAAGGCAAAATGTTTCCTCATTTGCCTGGGGCCACCGCCAATGCAAATCAGAGGATGTGATCTTGAGATTGCACCTGCTTGTTGTATCACAGAAGGAGATGCATGAGTGTCTGTGGCTCCTTCTGTATTCCCAAAGTGTCCCAGGGGTGCAGAAAGCAGGTACACACGTCCACTTTTCTCCTCTGGAGCTTTGTGTAATTCGGTGCTTGGTCCACAACCTCCAATACCGCAGGACATCCTACATTCCAAACAGGAACACTTAGAATGGGAATGTGAAACTGCTGTGAGCAAATAATGTGCTGTGTTGTATTGGCATTCAAATGCCAAGACTTTTAGAACGAAAAATATACAGCTTAAAAAATAATAAAGGGTTTTGGAAAGGGTTGTTGCATGTTTGGAAAAATTAGAATGATAGAAAAAGGTGTTTTATTTTGTACAGTTAGCTAGGCGCACAAATATGAATTAGGAGGTTTTGATTATATATGACTGTTGTGTTAGAGATTAAGTAAAAAGGAGAGAAAATGCACCGTATCTAATAATATATAGTGCACTTTTTCTAACACTAATAGGTGGCATACTTTTTCTGCAATGTGCTGGCAACTAACACACACTTCTGTCATAGTGTGAAGGTATAAGTGTTCTCTAAAGCATACGTTTTGTACTGGAAGTGCACCCTTCCACTGCAAAAACTATCCTTTAAGAATGTTCCCATTGTGTTATCATGATGTATAATGCAGCACACATACAAAGTAAGAAAACTAAAAATTGAATATTTCTCCTTGTTTTGCAGGCCTCAAGCAGGCATTAGGATTTGCAGCAAATATTTGTTTATAAATGTTAGTAGAAAGAGATTTGTGTCAAAGTCAGGAGTGCCTGCATGGGAATGGCAATGCACCATCCATGTAATGCCCTCTTGATTCGATGTGGTGCAAAATAGCACATAGCTCAAATGTGTGTTTTTTTGGGGAAGTTTGCAACGCAATTTCTAGTTTGCATGGCTTGGAAATCCTACCCCAACTTTTTACACTGGGTTTGCACCACAGAAGCGTTACTATGTCTGTTCCTTAGATTCTGTTTCATCATTTGTTAATTTTGTATCATGAGGCTAAAGACTGTAGATTCTACATGCAAAAGGCACTATCGTTTACAGTGGTGGTTCACTGACGGAGTGCTGCGTGGTGGTGGGGTGGGGGTGTAGTGGAGTCCGACATATGACGGACAGGAGTAAGGTAAGTAATTAAATAAATAAAACAATTTACCTTGTGCGCACTGCATCGCCAACTCACTGATTGTTTATGACAGTCTTTGAGACTTATCCAAGAAATTTGCAAGAGTTCTCCCAGTGATGTGAAAGCAGAGTGCAGAGGATGAGTTGTGTGCAGATACATGCAGACAGGATGTGTATCTATGGTGCTCAGAGGACAGGCCGGGGACGGAGCTCCGCAGTGCTCAGAAAATGGAGGATGGAGCCGAGGAAGCCAAGGAAGTGAGGGGGCATCTGAGGTTGGGGCCCGAACCTTGGAGAAAGCAACATGGCTGGTCAAGCAGTCGAATATGCTTGGTTCCTTTTGGGTTGGATGTTTGACTTTTTTCTGTTTGTCTCTGCTGACTACTTTTTCAGTGAAAAGCCAATGACTCAGCAGAAGAAAAGTGCATATTCATCTTATACCTCACCGCACGTGCCACTAAATGTTTGCAGTTTTCAATGTGCAGTTTCCAATACTCTTTGATCACCCTGCCCCGTTCTGCTCTGTGATTGATTGTGATGGCTGCGAGTGACCTTGTGCCCCTTGTTGCATCTCCTTCTGCACCTCTATCTTGAGGCAGGCAGTCAGGGTATGGTTGGGGGTAGCTGGAGGAGGTTGGGGGGGCACAGAGTTTGTCCACAGTTTGTTCACGGTGGAAAGAAGGGTAGGATGGGAGGCAGAGCCTTTAGCTGAAGCTATAACTATAGCAGAGGTCAATTGGTAGTAACTGGCGGTTGTTGGGCTGTGAGGGTTTTTGAAGACTTATAGACTGGCTATTTGACAGGTGAAAAGAAAGAAGTAACAGCCAGACCTTGGAATGAAGGTAGCACCAATGTTTTATAATTACATACATTTTCCTACAGAGTACCTACAGAGAACCTATGGAGTAGCCGATAATAAGTAATACTCATCCCAGTTCCTATACTAGTAGTTTATATTTGTTCCTTTTGCACAAGACTCGGAGCTTTTTGTATGCCACAGGTACCTTAAGATTAGTTTCACTGCTCACTATTAACTATTCAATTGTTATTTAGCTACGAAAGATTTATAGTCAAGTACCGATATGGCAAATACAAAAACTCTACAGGACACTTAAAATAGAAATAAATCCCACAATGGGGATTACTGTGAAATCATCACTAGACGAACAGGGGATTAGAATTTCTAGGAACAGAGTAATGAAGGATGGTAAAAAACAGCATAATTCAAAAGAAAAGAAAATCGACAAGAAAGTTACCATTAAACCTGCAGAAACTGAAATTAGATACAATTGTGGACATAGTACAAATTCAATCAGAGAAGAATGGATGACATCTTAGAAAGTGGGAAAACTGTTCATGTACAACACTGGAATAGCAATGGAAAACGTGAGGTAGTTTGGGAAAAGCTATACTTGTGACACCAGCTAGAAATAAAAATATGGATTAAAAAAGAAAGTAAGGAAGAGAAGAGTAAAGACATTGGCCTTATCAGAGGATTTATAATATACGTTTCGCCGCCACTCGCCCGCCAGATTACAACTTTTACTTAGTCTAGCAGGTGGGCAGTGTGGCAGTTCCATGGCTGTGCCTCTTTTAAAGGCAGTAGTACCCTTGAAAAGGGCACTACATTTGGGCTGCACTACATGGTTCCTGCATGGCATGGACTTAAAAGGCCATGCAGGAACCTATGTGCATGCACACAGGGATGCATGTTATGCTCCCATGTGTGCATTCACATGCGTTTGAGGCACAGGGGTGTCCTTTAGGGCCCCCTTTGTTTCCTCTCCTCTAAGGTTTACCTGGAGGAAGAACCTGCATGTAAACCTTGGAAGAGGGGAAACTCATAATATGCATGGAGGGACTGCCGCTCCAATGCCAGTGAACGGCGCTTCACTGGCAGAACTGGCGATCCCAGGGCGGTCCAACCAGCCACCTCCTAATGGGAAAATAATGAAACATTGAGTATACCTGATGACCTCGTTAAGTTAATAAATGAACTTCATATAGGAGCTTGGACTCAGATCCAGCTGAGTACCAACGACACAGTTACAGCAAGAATGAAAACGTCAAATGTTCTGAGACAAGGGTGTATATTAGCAATAAAGATGAGGCGGAAATATATTCAAATTATCTTCCCCTGGCAGAACTGGCGATCCCAGGGCGGTCCAACCAGCCAACTCCTAATGGGAAAATAATGAAACATGGAGAATACCTGAGGATCTCGTTAAGTTAATAAATGAACTTTATATAGGAGCTTGGACTCAGATCCAGCTGTGTACCAATGACACAGTTACAGCAAGAATGAAAATTTCAAATGTTCTGAGACAAGGGTGTTTATTAGCAAAAAAGATGAGGAGGAAATATATTCAAATTATCTTCCCCATGGATGATACATAACTTTTTGATATAACTCCAATTGGATTGCAGAGAACACTGGATGCTTTCTCAAAATACTGCCCAGAAAACTACCTAAAGATAAATATTATATAAAAATTGACGATTATGACATTTGAAAGAAATAGAACCAAGTGCAAATTCAAGAGGAGACTAGATAAACAAATCCAAGAGAAGGTAGATCCTTTCACATACCTGAGTGCTGCTTTTTACAGGATTCTGAAGTTTAAGCAGAATGTAGAGGCATTTGCGCCTCGTGCAGGTACAATGGCCAGTGCATTGAGTAAATTAGATACCAATCTAGCCCATAAATCGATAGAGATGCTGAAGATAACTTATGAAGCCAACATCACTTGTATCCTGCTATTTAGAAGTGAAAACCTTGGGAGTAGAAATTCATGAAATTTCAATCTATAGAAGGGAGACTCTGGAGAAAGTGGGGGGCCTAACACAGAGATTGCCATCTTATGTTTTAAGATTAAAACTGGGTCTAGTAAATATATTTTTCACAGGTTAACATTAAAATTATTAATACAGTATTAAAACAGCTAATAAGAGTTACTTTAGAAAGATGGGACTCGATTTACAAAGGTACGGTTAGACCAGAAGTCTAACTTAGATCAAAAGTCCAACATTGCTACCTTTCAGTATTCTCAAAGGGACTTGCGAGTAGTATTTTTATGCCTGTTGAGGTTCCTCACTCGGGGCAGAACTTCTGCAACTGGGGCAGGAAAAGTGTAATTACATCCACCTGCAGCCAACTAATGGCACCTGCAACCCATGCACTGCAAACCACACCCAAGACTCTGTAGTTGTTTCACCTGGCTGCTCTGTGCCTTAACTTGTCTTTTTGAATGTCAGGAGGAAGGAAAACTTCACAGAGGAGGAGACCCAAATGATAGTCAAATTTAAAGTGGAGAACTACACAAAGCTCAATGGTCTACCACTGTACCTCACCAGTGCAACACAGAAGGCCCCATGGCAGCAGTTGGTTAACGGAGTCAGTGCATCGGGGGAGGATGTCCAGACCATCACTGACATCAGGAAAAAGTGGCAGGATCAGAGAAGACAGGTGAAGGATAAGTTCACCAGGATAGAGGTGGCCAAAGCTCTTCCTGGTGGACAAACTGGAACACTTTCCCATCTCACATCACTTAAAAAGGACATCCTCTCCACCATGCACCCCCACCTGCTGACTAACAACCTTACTGTGGTGTCAGGTAAGATGTGCTGGTTAAACAATGGGCCAGACTCACAAAGGGCCTCTGCTCTTGTGGCAAAATCTCAGCAATGAAAAACTGCAGTGCAAATATTCTGCCACAACACAAAAATATCTTTGTGAATTGGTCCCAATGACTTTATTAGAAACATGCTTAATATGCAGTGCAAATGTGACTATGAAAGTTACTACAAGTTTGTACAAATATTCACAGGTTTTTAATTCTGAAAACTTCAAACGAAAAAGGGTTGAGGCAAAACACCTGCACCTGTTCTGAGTTGTGACTCGTAGATATTATGATGGTGCTCGCAAAACTAAGGAACACAACCCTATCTGTTCCTTTAAGGACAAAGTCCAAATGCAAAACACAAATTATGGAATCAGCACCCATCAGGAAGTGTCATTCATAATGGTAAATGTCCTTCAATCAGAAATGAGTCCGCTTCAAATGAACAGGTCCGAACTTGATCACGGTAGTTTTTCAATTCTTTAATGTAGTTTTCACACAATAAAAAATATATTCCAATTCACAGCAGGTTTATTTCTTTTTCTTTTTTTAGCCTTTAGCCAACGCGTTTCGTCTCAGAAATGAGACTTCTTCAGGGCTCAGAAACCTGTCTTTATGGAGTATAATTTGAGTTGCACAATTTTTCTAGATCATGTATCAATTGGAGAGGTCCCCAGATACCTGTTATTTCTGATGAATATTCAGAAGGGACTAGAAAGACGGCATGGTAGCCAGCAAAAAAAAACAAACGACCAGTAGGGATTCTGTGTAACGAACTACTTTACAACATGTTGGCTATTGAAAGTATGACTCAACATTTAAATTAAAATAATAAAAAATTTACCTAACTGCTTATATTTTCTCATCTAAAAAGGAGTTGGACTAACTGTGTTGAAAGGGTATTTTAATGAAACATACATGTAAAATACTACACATCATCCTTTGTATTGCAATAGGAATATTTAAACACAAATGTGGAGTGCACCACCAGCACATAGAAATGATTCTGTCCATCCACTGTAGAAATTACAAAAGTCGATCTTTATTCTTCTAGTTCGTTAAAAACAACAGCCAAAGGTTACCCTTCAAGGAAGAATTTGGAAACCAGTCAGCCTCATACTCGAACTTGGAATGAGCTTTCTGGTGATGATGACTCTCTTGAACTCTTGGATGTGTAGGAGGAACTTGTTCCATCAGGTTTGTCTGGGCAGATGGCACCAGTATATCCAGCTGGGTCCACTGCAACACCCCCTACCTCAGCTTCCAACTCACCGCAGACCCCTACCCCAACAGTCAAACAATAGAGCATGAGCCACATCACCTACAGTGTACCACAGTCTATTCAAGAAATTAGGAAGCAAAGCCCACTCAATGAGGATGAAGGAGCAGGTTCTAGTGTGCAGGCACAAACCGCACCAGCACGTGGGGGGAGGGGTGGTGGAAATGCACCTGTGGGCACACGTCATCCAACAGCTGGTGCCACGAATGCCCAGGCCAACCTTTACCGAATAATGGTGCCTACAAGGGGTACCAGTGAGCAATTGGCCAGAAATATCAAGAACTCCGGGACAATAAACAACTTCAGGTGTCCCTAAACTACTAACTAGACTGAGCGAATGGATGAGGTAATTGGAGTGCTGAGGGATATCAGTACCACCCTCCGCCAGGCTTTTGCAGGAACAGCAGCATATGTCCCTTTAAATATCTGTGCAAGTCACAAGGAGAGACGGTAAGCCAGGCGGAGATTCCTCAGTAACCTTGCTGCCTGTAGCTGTGGATCCCCCCACCCGACATTGGGGGGGACATCTAAGGAAAAATACAGGAGGGTCAGTTGACAATGCACAAACCACCACCAGTATGAAACGGTGCCCCTGATATCCTCCTTTGTGTACTAACTTTTCACTTTGTTGAGTAGCCATCCCAAACGTTCCAGCTCTGATGGGATGACTATGTTGGACTTAGTGCTCCAGTGATTGAGGCTTTTATCTGAATGATTTCAACCACCAAAAATGACAATTTCACTTCATTGTGTGTTTTATGTTTTCTTTCTTATTATGTCATTTTTCCTAATCACATGTCTGATAAATAAAATCACTTAACACAACAATACTAGCTTATGTGGTCCCTTTGACATCTAGCAAAATATGTTTTAATTACCATGTCATCCCTTTGATGAAAGTGTAAACAACTTAGGTCAACAAGTACAAGTGAATTGTAACTTAAGTGCAACCAAGTCACTCAAACATGCCACCACAAGATAGACATACAGATGAACTGTATTTTACAAACTTCATTCTACAGTACCTAATAGCAGATCTTCACCTGTACAAACAATCATCCGAAGATGACATTCCACACAAAGTCTGTGCCACTAAGCACATTTGTCACATACATTTTTGCTGTCACTAATTTATGAGGATTCACATCCTACAATACAAAATTAAATTGGAAACACAACATTTATTTCGCGTATCCACCGGTGATCCAGATCCAATACATCATAAATGGCATACATAATCAGCAAACACAACTTGTCCTAAATTATGATGTGCACATACACATTGTCCTCATAGCTACAAACTGCAAACACTGTAACATTGGAAATACATCTCAGTGCATACTTACAATCATAAAAATAAATTGTTGATAGGCTGTGGTCGCATGTCACACCCTTCCTTCTCACCACTGTCATCGTCAGCCAGTCTAGGAACCTCAGCTGGTGAATCCTGCTTGTCTCCATCTTCTGCAATGAGAGGGATATTTTTCTGCACTGTCAGGTGGTGGAGCATGCAGCAGGAGGCGGTGATCTGACAAACATTCCCAGGTGAGTATTGTAGGTCTCCTCTGCTTTTCTCTGGATAGCAAATTCTGCCCACAGGAACCAAAAACCTTCTCCACTGATCGCCTTGTTCTACCATGGGCCTTGTTAGAACCCGGGGTCTCTGGTTGGCAGAGGTAAGTACCTTAGACCAAGTAGGGACCCTAGCTTCCAGTCAGGGCGACGGAATAACCCTCTGAGATAACCCCTGCTCACCCTCTAGGTAGCATGGCGCGAGCAGTCTAGGCTAAACTCGGAGACAATGTGGATAACATTTGCACTTAACACAACAGCAATTCCCAATCCACCACAAACTGAGACCACACAGGTAAGTATATATAAAATATAACTTTATCTAATTCCAGCCTGTAAATGAAGCAGTTGCATGATAATCACTTCTTTAAAACACATAGCATTCTTAGCTTAAAGGTTGCACGTTAAACACTTCATTTAGAACAAGGTTGCACTTAATTCTTAGTAGGTCTTGTAAATAGGCAGTTCTCAGCATAACAATAAAAATAGTCTCTAGTCTCTCAAATCAGGCCTCAAAAAATATGCCCCTGATTTCTATGCACTTCGCTCTCAAAACGAACAGTCACCAGGCCCACGTGTACTGATATTTATGGGCTTCAGGCGCTGTCAGACACTCCCTCGCGAGGCCCAGGGACTCTTTCTCGTCCCCGGGGCAGCCTCGCGTCTTCCTTGATCACAGGCGCACCACTGCGCCCCAGCCGTGCAGACTGCACGCGTCCCCGCCCCGGCCGGTCCCCTTTCCTCTCCTGCCCGCTCTCGACAATCCAACGAGCGGCGGGGGAGGCGGTGAAGCTCACCTGATGGAGGGACGGCGGGCCAGGGGTGCGGGACGCTTCCAGGTCCCTCGGCGGGGTCGGACCTCTTCCCCGGTCCCGGCGGTGATTTTGGGGAATCCTGAGGCACCTCCTGCAGCTTCAGCGGAGGCAGCCAATCCGGTCGCGGCCCTCAGTCGAGCCCCTCTGAGCGCGAGGCCGCCAACGAATGGCAGCGCGGCCTCGCCGATGACGCTCCGCGGGCTCAGCCAATCACGGCACACCACACCTGATGACGCTGCGCCGCGCGGGCCAATCCCGTCGCGGCGTTAGTGAGGGGGCTCGGCTCCCTCAGCCAATGGGGTCGCGGCGGCTTCGTTCTTCGCCGCGGCCGCTCCTGGTCACGAACAGCAACTTCCAGGGGTGATCCTGGCCCCGGGCTGCGGCGGTGATTTGGCGGCAAAGGGTTTTAAAGGGCGCTGGTCAGAACTAGACCCCCCTCTCGACCTTGCCACCACCTGGGAGCAGATTTCACGAGGGGAGGCTCCACAAGCCTCCAACCCTCACGATTAATGTGCCGATGAGCACACCGATCTCCTCCTCACGCTCCGCAGTCCAGCACCACGCGTCCCGGGTCCCAACAGCACGATTTTGCAGCTGTTTCCTGGGATAGCTTTAGGAACCTTTAGCCCTGGGTTCCAAGCAGGAGGCCAGCTCTTCTCAGGCCCTTGGAGATTCAGTTGTAGACACAGCACACAGCAGAGTCTTGGCAGTTTCAAGTAGGCAGGGTCACAGCACACAGCAAAGTCCCTTTCTTCTCCTTAGCTTCCAGGTGGACAGCAGAACAAGTCAGCCCTTAGAGCACACAGCAAGGCAGTCTTCCTTCAGTTCTCTAGCTGTCCTCCTTCCAGCGAGGGTTCCTTCTTGCTTGCAGAATTTCAGAATCTAACTCTCTGCAGACAGGGGTCCTTTCCTTATACCCCCCAATGTCTTTGAAGTTCTTTGTGCATGGAGGCCCTGGGTCCAGTCTAAACCAGTTCTGGGGGTTGCGGAGCACTGAGGTGTCTCTGGCTTTCTTCTTCCTGTCAGCTTCAGGGCCAGTGGGGTCAGTTGACCACCAGGAGAGAGCTAATGTGGGGGAGGTAGGCAGGCACAGCCCAGCACTTATCTGGCATTCCTTCCTCCCTCCTCCCAAGCAGGCAGATGTGCCCTTTCATCCCCGGGATGGCTCCGACCCTCTCCTCTGGGGCTCTGCAGCCCCTTCCTGTCACATCCAGACCAGGCAGACATTCCACAAACCCAGGCACACAGAAAGGTTTAGACAAGAGAACAGCCACTTTCTAAAAGGGCTATTCTCCAACCCAGGATTTAAAAACACCCTTCACTAAAAGATGTGTCATTAAATTCTGAGTCCAGGGATATCTTTCACTTATGTCCCATCTTGTTCCTATGGGGAGATAGGCTGGTATCACATGGGCCCAGCCCCCCTCCATGTTACTCTATGGAGCAAGATAGCCTTACAGCAGTGAGCACACAAAATGGCTGTAGCCCACTACCAGAGCATAGTACCTGCACTAGCACATGCTCTACCTTATCCCTACACTGCACCCTGCCCAGGGGGGTACCTTGAGCCTTCCATAGGGGTGACTGATGTGCACAGACAGGGAAGGATTGGGCCTAGCCAGTGGGGACACTGGCCAGGCTGACATGGCAGTCACTGACTGCACACAGGCCCTGCGCTGGCAGGCCTGAGTCACCTTTTAAAATCTACTCATGTGGGTGGCGCAATCTGCGCTGCAGGCCCACTAGTAGCATTTGTCATCACCAGCCCTGGCACACACAGTGCCCTCTACTAGGGACTTCGTGGTGATACAAATATGCCAATTAGGTATACTCAATCAATATCACAATTTACAGAAGGAGCACTTACACTCTGACACTGATCAGCAGTGGCAGAGTGTCCAAAACATCTAAATCAGCAAAAACGAAATCCAGCACAGCATCAAAACACATGAGTCAGAGGCAAAAAGATGGGGGAAGAACCACGCCAAAAGGTGTCAGGTCTAACACGTGTCCCCTCCAGCTGAAAGTGGGGAGAACTACCCAACCTCTTGGGAGTCCTCATCACTAAGGCGGAAGAATCTGGACAGACCGTCAGCGTTGGCGTGTTCTGTACCAGGGCGGTGCTCCACCGTAAAGTCCATCCCCTGTAGGGAAATGGACCACCTCAACAATTTTGGATTCTCACCCCTCATCTGCATTAACCATCTGAGGGGCCTGTGGTCGGTCTGAACACGGAAGTGAGTCCCAAACAGGTAGGGCCTCAGCTTCTTCAGAGCCCAGACCACAGCGAAAGCTTCTCTTTCAATGGCACTCCATTTTTGTTCCCTGGGGATTAGCCTCCGGCTAATGAAAGCCACAGGTTGGTCTCCTCCCTCATCATTGATCTGTGAGAGCACTGCTCCCACGCCTTGCTCTGAAGCGTCAGTTTGCACAATGAACTCACTTGAAAAGTCAGGTGCCTTAAGCACCGGTGCTGTGCACATGGCAGTTTTGAGGGTGTCAAAAGCAGTTTGACAGGCCTCAGTCCAATTCACTTTCCTGGGCTGATTCCTAGATGTCAGCTCTGTCAAAGGGGCCACAATGGTGCCATAGCCTTTGACAAACCGTCTGTAATACCCGGTGAGACCTAGAAAGGCTCTCACCTCAGTCTGGGTCTTGGGGGGTTCCCAAGCCAGAATGGTATCAATCTTCGCCTGTAGGGGCGCCACCTTGCCGCTCCCCACCTGGTGTCCCAAGTACACCACAGATCCCTGCCCTATCTGGCATTTACTGGCCTTGATAGTGAGGCCTGCCTTCTGCAGAGCCTTCAACACTTCAGTGAGGTGTTGCAGGTGTTCCTCCCAAGTGGAGCTGAACACCGCAATGTCATCCAGGTAGGCTGCGCTGAATTGCTCCAGCCCTGCCAGTACCTGGTTGACCAATCTCTGAAATGTGGCGGGGGCATTTTTCAACCCAAAGGGCATGACACGAAACTGGAAGTGTCCTTCTGGCGTTGAAAATGCTGACCTCTCCTTTGCCCCGTCAGTTAAGGCAATCTGCCAGTACCCTGAAGTCAAATCAAAAGTACTCAGGTACTGGGCAGCTCCCAACCGATCCACCAGCTCATCCGCTCTCGGGATGGGGTGCGCGTCAGTCTTCGTGACTGCATTGAGCCCACGGTAGTCCACACAGAACCGAAGTTCTGGGGTGCCACCGGGGGTAGCAGCTTTCTTAGGCACTAAGACCACTGGGCTAGCCCAGGGGCTGCTGGAGGGCTCAATAACCCCAAGCGCCAACATCTTGGAAACTTCTTCTTTGATGCTAGCTCTGACCTTGTCAGCCACCCTGTAAAACTTCTGTTTCACAGGCATGCTGTCTCCAGTGTCCACGTCGTGGACGCACCATTTGGTGACACCTGGGGTCAGGGAGAACAGTGGGGCGAACTGACCCAACACTTGGCGACAGTCCTCCTGCTGTTCGGGGGTCAGGGTGGGGGAGAGGACCACACCATCCACTGACCCATCTTGCTCCTTGACTGCCAGGAGGTCAGGGAGAGGATCACTATCCTCCTCCCCTCCAACATCTGTAGCCATGAGCATAGTCACTTCAGTTCTCTCAAAGTGGGGTTTGAGGCGGTTCACATGTAGCACTCTCAGGGGCTGCCTGGGAGTCTTCAGGTTAACCAAATAGGTAACCTCGCTCTTGCGCTCCACCACCTCATATGGGCCAGACCACTTGTCACGGAGCGCACAAGGCTCCACTGGCGCCATCACCCACACCTTCTGACCAGGTTGGAACTCAACCAGAGAAGTGTTCTGGTCATACCACCTCTTCATTTCCTCCTGGCTAGCCTCCAGGTTCTCTTGAGCGAGCTTCCTGAAGCGCTTGGTCTGGTTGCGAATGGCCAGCACATAGCTGAACACATCCTGAGGGGTTTTCCCACGGGATTTCTCCCACCCCTCCTTCACCAGAGCCAGAGGTCCTCTGACAGGGTGGCCATACAGCAACTCAAAGGGACTGAACCCTAATGATTTCTGAGGCACCTCCCTGTAGGCAAACAACAGGCATGGCAACAAGACATCCCATTTCCGCCTCATGGGCTCTTCCAGGCCCATAATCATGCCCTTCAATGTGCGGTTGAATCTCTCAACCAAACCATTTCCTTGAGGGTGGTAAGGAGTGGTGAATTTGTATGTCACCCCACACTCACTCCACAGGGACTTCATATATTTAGAAATGAAGTTTGTCCCGCGGTCCGAAACGACCTCCTTCGGAAATCCCACCCGGGAAAAGATCCCCATCAGGGCACGGCCCACCACTGGGGCGGTGACTGTCCTGAGCGGAAGGGCTTCCGGGTACCGAGTGGCATGGTCCACCAAGACCAGGATAAACCGGTTGCCTAGGGCTGTCTTGGGATCCAGGGGCCCCACGATGTCAATGCCCACCCGCTCAAAAGGGGTGCTCACCACGGGAAAGGGTTGGAGGGGTGCCACGCGCTTCCCTCCACTCTTGCCACTGGCCTGACAAGTCTGACAAGACTTACAAAAGGCAGAGACGTGCGTCTTCATCTGGGGCCAGTAGAAATGGGTGACAAGCCTGTGATAGGTCTTGTCTTGCCCCAGATGTCCTGCGAGAGGCACATCATGAGCCAGACCCAGTAGGAAGTTCCTGAAGCGCTCCGGTACCACCAGCACACGGGCTGCGCCGGGCTCAGCGAACTTAGGCTCACTATAAAGTAAGTCATCCTCCCAATAGATCAAATGCTCCTTGGACCCCAGGCCTGCGGCCTGGTCGGCAGCCTGCTGCCGCACACCAATGAGAGAAGGGCACTCCTTCTGAGCCTGGCAGAATTCCTCCCTGGAGGGACCACCCTCTTGCTGCCACTGGGACAGCTCAGGCAATTCCCCTAGTTCGGCCACCTGCTCCCCTGTAGGTTCCAGGGCATCCCCTTCCGGGTCTGCCTCCTCCTGGACCGTGGGAACAGTGGGGGCTGGTTTCCCGCGCCCTCTACCCCTTCCTCTCTTGGCAGGTCCCTGGGCCATTGTTCCAGGCTCCAGCTCTGTTAGACCGCCCTCTCTTGCTGTCATTGCACGGGTGGACACACAGATCCACGCAGGCAAACCCAACATCTCCAAGTGAGTCCTGTGCTCCACCTCTTTCCAGGGGGAGCTCTCCAGGTCATTACCTAATAGACAATCTACAGGCAAGGCATCACTTACTACAATCTCCAAAATACCGGAGACTCCTCCCCATTCAAATGGAACTTTCGCCAGCCTGCAGTAGCGCACTGAACTGTCAGCTGCCACCACAGGCCGGAGTACCTGGGGAACAATTTGCTCTTCAGACACCCACTGACACCTAACAGATGTCACGCTGGCTCCTGTGTCTCTCAGAGCCTCCACCACCTGTCCATTGATGGTCACCTTCTGCCCGTACTTCTTAGTGTTTTGGGGCAGCAAGGTTTCCTGGGCCATCTCCTGGTCTCCTAGAGAGACAAGGGTCATCAATGCTAACCCCTTCTCCCCACTAGAAATCAAATCCCCTCCCAAAGCTACACTGGCTATCGCCGGAGCTGGAGCTGGAGCACCAGTGGGTGCCGATTTCTTCTTTGGACAGTTTGGAGCAATGTGCCCCACCTCCCTACATGCATAGCAAGTGAGGGTCTTCTTGTCCTGCGGGCCCTTATGGGGCCAGGACTTCTTAGACTTGGGGGGTTGAGACACCTTCTCTTGGGAACTACTTTGGGGCCCTTTAGAAGACTCCTTTTGATTACCCGTGTCCCCCCCACTCTTCTGCTGGGGACCCTGTCCACCTTTGGCTGGGGTACTTACCACCCCCTTGTGGACCCTGGTGCTAGTCCACCGGTCCGCCTCTTTAGCAAGCTCACTGGGATCAGTTAACTTACTATCCAAAAGATGCTGGCGCAGCTCTGGGACACACAAACTACTTAAGTGCTCCCTACTAATCAAGTGACACAACCCCACATAATCAGTAACTTTGCTGCCCTTCATCCAACCTTCCAGTGCACGCGTGTACATACTCACACACTCCACCCAAGTACTTGAATCAAGCTTCTTGAAGTTCCTAAACTTCTGGCGGTACTGTTCAGCAGTGAGCCCATACCTGAGGCACAAAGCCTCCTTCATGGCGGAGTAGGACAAAGCATCCTTTGCTTCTAAGGGTGCCAAAACATCCCTCCCAGAGGCCTCAAAATGCTTCCACAATCCTGCTCCCCAATTCTTCTCAGGCACCTCATTCATCTTCAAGGCAAGTTCATACGCTCTGAACCACGCATAAATATCCTCACCCCTCTGATAATTCTGTACCAGATCCTTTGGTATGTATACCTTACCCGCCTGTACTGGTTGTGCGCTGCCACCATTAGAACTGGACCCCCTCTCTTTATATTTGAAGTCCAACTCCTTCATGCTCCTCTCATGAGCCAATTGGAGCTTCTTTTCCTCCAAAGCGAGAGCATGCCTTCTCTCCTGTGCCGCTCTCTCCTGCGCCTCTTTCTCAACTTCTAGGCGCAGTCTCTTCTCGTCGGCTTCCGCTTTGAGCTTCAAAAGCTCAATCTCATGGGCCCTAGCTCTCTGATTCTCCTCCAACTCCTCTGGAGAAATAATCCTACTGGAGTGGGTGCTGCCGGCCCTAGACGCTGGCTTCGCCACTGGCAATTCACTGGGCAAAAACCCAATCTCCTGTGCGCCACCCTCTTCAATAGTAGCTTCTGGGACACCATGTTTGGCCTCCCACCAGGCCCTCAGAGCTGTCCGTAGCTCTTCCTTATTTGCGCCGCCCCTTACTGGGCATTCAAGCTGTCTGCATAATTTTCTCAGTTGCTCCTTGTTATAGGTGAGCAACTCCTGGCTTTCAAATTCCACTTCCCCTTCTGCATTCATGCTTTGCGCGGTCTGAGACATGTTACCTCCTACCCCTTTTCAACTAAAAAGGTTTCACCAAAAAGAAAAAATCCTGCGCAACCTGTTCCGCTAAACTAGACTAGTGATGTACAAGAAATCACTGCAGGTCAAGTGCAATCATTAGTTCAAAATCCGCACCGCGAGCCACCAATGTTAGAACCCGGGGTCTCTGGTTGGCAGAGGTAAGTACCTTAGACCAAGTAGGGACCCTAGCTTCCAGTCAGGGCGACGGAATAACCCTCTGAGATAACCCCTGCTCACCCTCTAGGTAGCATGGCGCGAGCAGTCTAGGCTAAACTCGGAGACAATGTGGATAACATTTGCACTTAACACAACAGCAATTCCCAATCCACCACAAACTGAGACCACACAGGTAAGTATATATAAAATATAACTTTATCTAATTCCAGCCTGTAAATGAAGCAGTTGCATGATAATCACTTCTTTAAAACACATAGCATTCTTAGCTTAAAGGTTGCACGTTAAACACTTCATTTAGAACAAGGTTGCACTTAATTCTTAGTAGGTCTTGTAAATAGGCAGTTCTCAGCATAACAATAAAAATAGTCTCTAGTCTCTCAAATCAGGCCTCAAAAAATATGCCCCTGATTTCTATGCACTTCGCTCTCAAAACGAACAGTCAACACCAGGCCCACGTGTACTGATATTTATGGGCTTCAGGCGCTGTCAGACACTCCCTCGCGAGGCCCAGGGACTCTTTCTCGTCCCCGGGGCAGCCTCGCGTCTTCCTTGATCACAGGCGCACCACTGCGCCCCAGCCGTGCAGACTGCACGCGTCCCCGCCCCGGCCGGTCCCCTTTCCTCTCCCGCCCGCTCTCGACAATCCAACGAGCGGCGGGGGAGGCGGTGAAGCTCACCTGATGGAGGGACGGCGGGCCAGGGGTGCGGGACGCTTCCAGGTCCCTCGGCGGGGTCGGACCTCTTCCCCGGTCCCGGCGGTGATTTTGGGGAATCCTGAGGCACCTCCTGCAGCTTCAGCGGAGGCAGCCAATCCGGTCGCGGCCCTCAGTCGAGCCCCTCTGAGCGCGAGGCCGCCAACGAATGGCAGCGCGGCCTCGCCGATGACGCTCCGCGGGCTCAGCCAATCACGGCACACCACACCTGATGACGCTGCGCCGCGCGGGCCAATCCCGTCGCGGCGTTAGTGAGGGGGCTCGGCTCCCTCAGCCAATGGGGTCGCGGCGGCTTCGTTCTTCGCCGCGGCCGCTCCTGGTCACGAACAGCAACTTCCAGGGGTGATCCTGGCCCCGGGCTGCGGCGGTGATTTGGCGGCAAAGGGTTTTAAAGGGCGCTGGTCAGAACTAGACCCCCCTCTCGACCTTGCCACCACCTGGGAGCAGATTTCACGAGGGGAGGCTCCACAAGCCTCCAACCCTCACGATTAATGTGCCGATGAGCACACCGATCTCCTCCTCACGCTCCGCAGTCCAGCACCACGCGTCCCGGGTCCCAACAGCACGATTTTGCAGCTGTTTCCTGGGATAGCTTTAGGAACCTTTAGCCCTGGGTTCCAAGCAGGAGGCCAGCTCTTCTCAGGCCCTTGGAGATTCAGTTGTAGACACAGCACACAGCAGAGTCTTGGCAGTTTCAAGTAGGCAGGGTCACAGCACACAGCAAAGTCCCTTTCTTCTCCTTAGCTTCCAGGTGGACAGCAGAACAAGTCAGCCCTTAGAGCACACAGCAAGGCAGTCTTCCTTCAGTTCTCTAGCTGTCCTCCTTCCAGCGAGGGTTCCTTCTTGCTTGCAGAATTTCAGAATCTAACTCTCTGCAGACATGGGTCCTTTCCTTATACCCCCCAATGTCTTTGAAGTTCTTTGTGCATGGAGGCCCTGGGTCCAGTCTAAACCAGTTCTGGGGGTTGCGGAGCACTGAGGTGTCTCTGGCTTTCTTCTTCCTGTCAGCTTCAGGGCCAGTGGGGTCAGTTGACCACCAGGAGAGAGCTAATGTGGGGGAGGTAGGCAGGCACAGCCCAGCACTTATCTGGCATTCCTTCCTCCCTCCTCCCAAGCAGGCAGATGTGCCCTTTCATCCCCGGGATGGCTCCGACCCTCTCCTCTGGGGCTCTGCAGCCCCTTCCTGTCACATCCAGACCAGGCAGACATTCCACAAACCCAGGCACACAGAAAGGTTTAGACAAGAGAACAGCCACTTTCTAAAAGGGCTATTCTCCAACCCAGGATTTAAAAACACCCTTCACTAAAAGATGTGTCATTAAATTCTGAGTCCAGGGATATCTTTCACTTATGTCCCATCTTGTTCCTATGGGGAGATAGGCTGGTATCACATGGGCCCAGCCCCCCTCCATGTTACTCTATGGAGCAAGATAGCCTTACAGCAGTGAGCACACAAAATGGCTGTAGCCCACTACCAGAGCATAGTACCTGCACTAGCACATGCTCTACCTTATCCCTACACTGCACCCTGCCCAGGGGGGTACCTTGAGCCTTCCATAGGGGTGACTGATGTGCACAGACAGGGAAGGATTGGGCCTAGCCAGTGGGGACACTGGCCAGGCTGACATGGCAGTCACTGACTGCACACAGGCCCTGCGCTGGCAGGCCTGAGTCACCTTTTAAAATCTACTCATGTGGGTGGCGCAATCTGCGCTGCAGGCCCACTAGTAGCATTTGTCATCACCAGCCCTGGCACACACAGTGCCCTCTACTAGGGACTTCGTGGTGATACAAATATGCCAATTAGGTATACTCAATCAATATCACAATTTACAGAAGGAGCACTTACACTCTGACACTGATCAGCAGTGGCAGAGTGTCCAAAACATCTAAATCAGCAAAAACGAAATCCAGCACAGCATCAAAACACATGAGTCAGAGGCAAAAAGATGGGGGAAGAACCACGCCAAAAGGTGTCAGGTCTAACAGGCCTCATTAAGGCGGACTTCACCGGGGGTGACAGGATTCATCAATTCTGTCAGTAACCATGTTTGGTTGGGTATCCTGAGGTTCCTACATGGAAGATTGACAAGAGTTTAATGTTCAAGCATAAATGTACAGAAAATACACACAAAACCACACACAAAAAAAATTATCAAAATGCATACTTACCAACAATCCAGGCTCTCTCTGTAAGTAGTTGTGTCATCAAATAAGGTATGAATGTGTTCTGTAGTTTGTAGGAGGACCTGCAAATCTCGCACAGATGTGTGAGATGTACAAATCTGCTAAACAAACCACCTGCCCATTGATTGAGTGGAAGTGTTTTCTGTGCCTATTCACATGTTCATTGGCCACTGGTGGGATTAAGGCAATATGTATCACACTAATAGCTCCTAACACATGTGGAATTTGACTACATTCATAAAATTCTGCTTTAACATTGGCCAATTCTTTATGTTTGGGAAAATGAATGTAGCTGTCCATGTGTCTCAACAATGCCTGCAGTACATCACGAAGTATGTTGCAGAACATTCCGCCAGATATTGCTACAGTGCACTGGAAGTATCCTGAGGCCAGGTAATTTAGTGTGCCATCACCTTAACCTTTGGTGTCAAAATGTTGAATAGTTTTGATGCACCCACAATTAAGGTTCCAACTGCTGGCACAAATCATTGGTGGTTGCCTTATTGAGACGGTATTTGCAGATCACATCTCTCTCTTCCATGGTTTGCATGCCAGGGAATGGCCTTTAGATGGGAGGTGTTCTTACTGCTCCACCACAGTACCTATGTGTGGTATGTATATTCATGATATGTGAAAAACAAGGACCCCCTGACTTGGGATAAAAATTCCTAGGACAGGGAAAATAATATATGTGCAACAATTCCTAGGCAATTATAATAATAACAAAGAGAACTAGTATATGAAAAAGGAGGACATTCAAGGCAAAAACCTACAAAATGATAGCTATCATCTTAACGGACGCAGTACGCCGCCAGTCATTCTCGATATTGCCGTTCCCTCGACAATTTCCTTTTTTTTATCGTGACTCGTGCAATTGAAATCACGTTGTCTGTCAAGCTATCAAATTACGCTACATATTTCCGCTCTACATCGGCAAATAATCACGGAACACCCCTTTTGAAGTAAACAAATAACTTCTCCGTACTTATTGGATAACACTCCCTTTAAATTTTATTGATAAAAACGTTAATTGAACTCTGGCATATTCCGCCCTAAGACACGTTTTCCTGACTTTGGCTGATTGACAGCGAAACAGTGTTCTACATTTTAAACATAGTCTCCAACATTAAGAACTTTGTGTGGCTCCTGAAGAAGGCGTTGTCTCACATGCTGAAACGCGCGTCGAATATATTACCTTGCTATGTATTATTCATTTTATTGAATGTTATTGTTGTCTATTTTTGATATATTATGGTTTTATTTCATTTGCATATTCTATAGTGTAATTATATGTTGATTTCGAATATTATTTGTATAATTTATTGTTGTTCATTAAAAATTTTATGATTTTATAGGTTTTTGCCTTGAATGTCCTCCTTTTTCATATACTAGTTCTCTTTGTTATTATTATAATTGCCTAGGAATTGTTGCACATGTATGTATATTCATGGCCAGGGGGGCCTGTGGATGAGGGTGCCGAGGAGGGTTGTGTTGGGGTTGGTCCATATCTGGAAGTGGAGGTGTTCCATGGTCACCGTCAGGTCATTAGAGTGTGAGTTCAGACAGTAAAGTCAAGGTGGTATGAGACGTACCCTTCTTTAGGAAAAGGGGTGGGTGTGCAAAAACAAGCACAATGTTCCCTTTCCTTTTTTTTAAAGTTAAGAAGAAATCATTTCTACAAGACCTACTCAGTGTTACAAAGCAGTACATTAGATGTGGGATAGAGACAAGACAAGTTATCAAATTTACACAAACTATTTTGTACCCCTGTCTCTGATGGAGACAACAAAGACAATAAGGGCAAAATGCAGAGGAATGCGATATATACCTATTTTATTTACCAGTTAATTCTTATATCGTCATTATTCATTCCTTACATTAAAAACATAATTTTTATTAAAAAAACATACAATACATAACAAAACGAAATTTTTCTTTGAAAAAGACTGTCGACACAGCGTTTCGGTGTAAAAGATCGTCACCTTCTTCAGGACAACAATTTCAAGTTTAAAAACATCTAAACAAAAATATAAATATTATATTATTCTAAAAACTGGTATTTTATTTTAACATTCCTTTGCTTGCTCTCAGCTAATACATAAAGAGATCTACATATATATATAGCCAATCAACATTGACAAGTTAATTCAATATAGTTCCTCACATTTTTAAATACTTTCTTTAAACATTTTTTGTTACTTATTCGTACTGGACATGTCTCTGTTCTGATGTCAAACCCCATCTGAGAAATTAAACATTTATTCTGGTATCAAACCTCATCGGGGACATTGAACATATGTAAACAATTAATCTTCCTATTATTTGTAACCTGTGGACTCTCCCATTTTGGTCACTGTCTTTAATCAAAGCTGTTGGATCATGCTTTATTATATGTATCAATTAAATGAATTACAATTGCATACCTGGATAGGTACTATTATCAAGCCTCAATCAATCGGCTTCAGTTAATATTGCAGTCCTTCCGTACTTCAGGAGAAAGATACTACAAAAGGAAAAAGGCTAATTTGTTTACCGTTTCCTGATAGATCATTTTATTAAAAGGAATAAACTGTCTTGTTTTATTATTACGGCACAGAATCATGATTGTCAATACCGCTAAATAAAGACTTTGGTTATTAATTTACTCTGTTGTGTCCCTAAAGCTTTTCGTCTTAAGTGGCTTGCTTCTGTTCCAACCAGCTACCAAAGAAAAGTTTATATTACATTTTAGGAGACCAATTCGAACCTTCTGCCTCCAATCTAGGTTATCGCAGAACAAAATCCTTCCATAGTTTCCACATCAAAGATGTGGGTCTTAATACTTGGTGCAGAATTGCGTTTCCTCTGTTGCTTACTTTATCGCAATTACAGCCACCTTACTTCCGTTATTAATTACGATATGTTCTTTCCTGTCAACTAATTAATTTATGGTAAATTGAGTCTATCTTTTAATTCAGGTACTGTGCCCATCTTAGTTATTTACGATTACTTATTTTGCCCATTACCTTAATATTTTCTTAAGATTGTTTACAAGAAGGTTGCTGCCTCTTCGCCTTCCTCTCATGTACTCTAAAAATGCATAATAAAAGAACGAACTTATGTTACCCACTGGTCTCTCCTCATCATTTTTCAAAATTAACTCTTCTGATTTACAATCTGATTTTAAGGTCCCTATTGTTATTAGATCTCTTACCTTAGTGAGGAAGGTTATGGCCTTATCCTCTCTACCACCTTTTATCAACAATTTGGAGTGTCTCCTCTTTTTGCTTGTAGGATCATAAGCTATGAGGGAAGCATGACCTGATGAGAAACTTCTCCTACTATTAGCCTCCTCTATGAAGTGGATGGGCACTAGCCTCCTATCTACAAAAGACTTACTTGTGAGTAAAGGGAGTATTCTCTGGGCGTCCGTCCTGCTCTCCTCTCTGTCTGCAACTGATTATTTGCTGCCAGCCTTCCTCTCTTTATACTACTCTTAATTGGCTCTTAATTGCTCCATTGGTATCAATTATCTGAAGTGCAGTTTCACGTCTCCGCAGTGTCACCATTATCGCGGCGGCCATCTTTTAATGTATTACACTCTTCCTTTTGTCTACCCTGCCACTTTTAACTGTTTCCTGATTTTCGGTCTTTCACTTCCCTTTCGTTTACTTTAGTCTTCGCCATCCATTTTTATATTTGTATTTGCATGTTCGGATATTTATCGCCCTCTCAGCATATTATATAATTTACCTAGAATTTCGAGGGTTTTATTACCAGTATTTTTCTTTCTGGCACCATAACCGGAGATACTAGTCTTTCTATCAGGATTTTCTTGGCAATTGGTCTATTGGATCAGTTCCTTCCCGGCGGATAATCCCGTGGCATACCGTTCTCTTTATTCCTATTGCTGCATCTCTGTTTACATGGCGGCCATCTTTTAGCGGCTTCCCATCCACATGATTCTTTGTTTGCATAGCAGCCTTATATTAATATCATAAACCTATTGGTTAACTCAAGTATCATTCAGATGGACTACTACTCTACTTTTTTTTTTATTATATAAGGAGATCCTATAAATTGGTGCTCAATCAATTTTTACATATTCTCTATTTTAGGGATGCACATTAATATTTGTCCATACATGTTCATTATGTTTGTCAACTTATTACATTTCTCGATAGTATACCTGGGACGGTAATACCCATTACCTTGTATTCTCCCTTCTTTAATACATTGTAGGTTTCTTTATCAGACCGTAAGAAGAATTGCATTGTTAAAACTATGTTAAGGCACCTGTTTATCACTTGATTGCTTTGTACTCGTTATCTATATGATCCGGCCGCGATGCTAAAGCAGGATGTGCACTTCACAATCCTTTGGCTAGCCTACAGGGTTGTGGGGGAACTCCTAATGTTTATGTCCTTTATATATTTCTATCCCATTCCTCTCTACTATTCAGGCCACTTTTATATGTATTAAATTTGGACATATAATACTGCTCTCTCTTTTTACGCTTTGCATTAAGATCACCTCCTCTGTTGTTTAATTTTACCACCTCTATAATACACCACTTTAGAACGTCTATCTGATGTTTATCTTCTTGCCAATGCTCAACTAGGGGTGCATTTTGTCGTTTGGTGCGAATGGCGGATTTATGTTGGTTTAACCTCAAACAAATTTCTCTTGAGGTTTCACCAATGTATGCTTTATCACAGGGACATTTCATCAAATAGATATCATTCTGAGTCCTGCAGTTTACCAAATTTTGATGATGATGAGTTATTCCTTTATATATAACTGTGGGTCCCTTAATTATTGAGCCACAGTTTTTGCAAGAGCCACATGGAAAATTTCCTGTCGGGGTTGTTTCCATCAAGTGTGTTCCTATTTCCTCTGTCTGGATATGTATGTACCAAGCAGTTTCTTATTGTTTTGTTTCTTCTAAATGCAAAAATTGGTCTTGGTAAAGAAGCCAAGCTCGCATTGTTGAGTAAATTCCAATTTCTATTTATTAAGTTTTGAACCTAATTACTGACCTTTGAAAAATTAGTCACACCGACAAGTTGTTTGTCTGTTTGGTCTCTTGCCTCTTTTTGGTCAAAGAGACTTTCTCTATTGTAATACTTAGCACGTTTGTATGCTTTTTTTACCATTTGCCTCGGATATCCTCTATCAGTACATTTTTTAGTTAAAACCTTAGCATGTTTTTCAAACTCTTGTCTGTTGGTACAATTTCTCCTCCCCCTGAGGAACTGTGTAAAGGGGATGTTATTTTTCTGACTTGCAGGATGATGAATCTCATAGTGCAACATAGTGTTGTGGTCTGAAGGTTTCGTGAATAATTCCACATTCAGACTTCCCTCAACATTCTTTATCCTTATGTCTAGGAATTCACACACTTCATTACTATAGGATGATGTGAACCGCAAGCTCTCATCTCCTAAATTGATTCATTGTATAAATACAATGAGACCCTCTTCACTTCCTTGCCATATAAAAAACATGTCATCTATGAAACGTGACCACTTGCTCACGTTTTCATGGTATGGGGCTACTTCATTGAAAATATGTTGTTCTTCGAAGGCTGCTATATACACACATGCCAGACTGGGAGCACGTGTAGCTCCTATGCTGGTCCCCTTCGTCTGTCTGTAGAACTCATCTTTGAACAAGAAAATATTGGGGCATATTATCAAGAAAGGGTGTTACATTATCGCCGCTTTCATCGGCAGGAAACTGCCGATAAAGTGGCAATAATGGGCTTGATAATATGCTCTAAGGAATTCCAATCGAAGCCCATGTTAGATGTGAAGACATCTAACATGGGCTTCGATTGGAATTCCTTAGAGCATATTATCAAGCCCATTATCGCCTCTTTATCGGTAGTTTCCTGCCGATAAAAGTGGCGATAATGTAACGCCCTCTCTTGATAATATGCCCCATTGTTTTTTCAGACAATGGCATCGTCTCCTCCTGGTTGCTCGGGTGGTCCGTGCGGGTGAATTTGTAGCCGTCGTGGATGGTGAAGTCTGGTCCAGAGCAGTGGCTGGTCCAGGGTTTTATGAAGAAGTCAATGTCTTAGGAGAAGGCGTTGATAAGGTCCCAGATTTCTGTTGCGTGTTTGTGGAGGGACTGCACATTGAGGAGGCTTCAGCTGAGTCTGTCGGCTGCGCTGTTGGTCAGCTGGGCAGCAGGGGGGGGCTGGTGTGCTGATGTCGCAGAAGGTGCATTTGAAGTTTCGACAGGTGCAGGATGCAAGAGAATTCTACAGTGTTGCTAGATGGCAGGAGGTATGACGTCCAGGGTTGATGGCAAGGAGGGTGCTGGCGTCATAGCGGTGGAGTGTCCGAGAGGAAGGGTCCTTGGTGATAGGCGTCTTCCAGTGGTGGAGGGACCCTGATAGGAAATGCGGCAAAGGACACTGGTGGGGCCATGGGGGATGCTGGGGTAGCGGGATTTGTAAATATATGTTTGAAAAATTCTTACCTCGATGCCGGGTCCCATGCCTTCTGTGCTCCTGATCTCCTGAGCCTTGTTCCAGTAACAGGAGGCAGGCAACCAGGCTCTCTCCCCTAAGCCAATCACAATGCTGCAATACAGTGCTGTGATTGTTTTTGAGTGCAGTGACAAGACATTCAGCCAGGGGCTGGAGGGGTTGGCATGTTCAATTGAAATAAACAAGGACCCCCTGAACCATGAATAAAATTATTCCTAGGACAGGGAAATAATATATTTAAAGTAACAATCCTAGGCAATCAACATGATCAATAGTACATACATAGCCCAATAAGTACAGAAAAATATGCAATATATAGAGAAATTAGGAAAAAGAAAATATTACCCCAAAGTGCAAATGTAACCAATTTTTAATTAGTATAAAATCAAATCACATATTTCATTACAATATCTCATTATAATACATAAAATTATTTTCTAGTGGACAATCATAAAATATTTTAAAGGAACAAGTGGCAGATAAATCACAATTTTGTATCCGATGCGCGTTTCGGTGTACAACAAACGCCTTCTTCAGGAATAGCCACAGTATTTTAGGAAAAAATGTTTAAAAAGATACATCAAATTAACATCAATGCATCATTTCTATAAATAACGCAGTTCCTAAGTTGGTAATCCACCTTCAACAATTAATAAACAATTCTATTGGCCATATGCACTTCGGTGGGACAACACCTAGATTCTATCTAATATCATATATGTATATTATACAGTAACACGTGTTTGAGTGTCCATCATTATAGCAAGAAAGCAAAGCATAAAAGTTGAGAACATGAGATTCAGCTCTAGTGAGGCCGTCACATATCACATTCTCTAACTAAATTCTTTAATGAAAAAATAATAACAATGCTAGCACTTTACCCTTCAAGGATAAGGGAAAGTGAGGGGAGACAGAGAGGAAAAGGGAAAGGATACAGTCCTAATGTTTCACTTAGGGCTCATATGACTTGCAATATTACCTTAGAAAATAGAGCCCGTAACGATATTCTTTATATTGAAAGAGCATTCTTCCATGATCAGAAGAGGTCTGCAACCTATTCACATTGTTCTAGAAAAATATATATATATAAATTATTAGTGATAGAACACAGTTAGAACGAGACTGTCAGGAATTAAGTAGGCCTGACGTTGTGAAAGGAAGCTGGTGTTTTATACCTGGATAACATGTAAACCACAGTTAGAAATATTTGTGTGGAAGGGCACCGAGTCGCGGAAGTCTTGATACAGACGGTCAAAGCTCAGAATATCTATGAAGAACCGCACAATATGAGTTAAATAATTTATTTTGATAGGGTCCTAACAGTAGGATCTTCTAATTAGAAATAGATGTAATATAATATACCTATAATAATCCGAGCGTGCTCATAATTTCGTAATTCGGTTATTCAATGGAATCCGGTCAGAACAACCGCAAAGAGCAGCTAGCATCTTCTTCTGCTTGATAGAATTATTTCGGGAATATTTATGCCCTCTTAATCTATTAAAAATTGTAACAGGGAATTAGAGTGATTATCAGGCATGCATGTAATCCCTAAAGGGAAAAAAATAGTATTGCATCTTATCTTTAGCTAATCAATTACCTGATGTAATTGCGAGCGTGTCAGTTTAGCTGGGGGTCGCGTAACTAGTCATTCAAAAGAATTTCTTAAACATAAAGGGCGTCCTCAGTAGGTACTGTTCATCAAAGCCTAAAAGAATCGTATTAATGAATCATAAAAAACTGGATTCAATCTTTAGGTAACGACCAGCGCATATTATATCGACCATTATGTATAAATATATATATATATATATATATACCTGATATAGCTTTATGAACATTAACACAGTTAAAATGTTAAGTGATAAGAAGGCTGATAGTTCCGTAACTAAGCACTCCCAGCAAGTGTTGTACGGGAGAGACGGGTTGCCTGCAAGAGAGATATAAAAAGCGAGATTCAGGCATCTCAATCCTCCTTTAAAAAGCGCCTCTAGGAGCAATATGAAACTCTTAGCAGAAATGACCTGAGTTACGAGGTACTGATGAACAAACAAACCGCCGGCGTCACGGGGCATCGATGAACACACAGCACCCACTGACGCATATATATAGCGAAGGCACCCTAACGTAATTCAAGCATGCCTTGAGACCTTAGTTGTACAAAAGGGGGTGGTGATGGACGGAGCATCTGAACCAATCAAACTCTCTCACAACCAGTCAAAAGATCTGGGTTTGATCCATCACCGTTCTTTAGCCCACTCTGCCACCCCAGTTCAGACATGGCTATATGCAAATCAGTCTGACCTTGTGCTTCATGGGAACAGTCCAGCCCGAACTGCAAAGTCATGTCTTCCCTGGACGGGAAACAAGCTTCCGAGGACCGGTTTCTGGCATTACAGCCGTCTTCAGCTCGGCTTGCTTGAATCCAGTGGCAAAGTGAGCAAGGGACTAACGTCTGAGCATACCCTGCCACACATATGGCGGCCAAAGCGGTACAAAAGGGGGTTGTGATGGACGGAGCATCTGAACCAATCAAACACTCAAACCCAGTCAAAAGATCTGGGTTTGATCCATCACCGTTCTTTAGCCCACTCTGCCACCCCAGTTCAGACATGGCTATATGCAAATCAGTCTGACCCTGCGCCTCATGGGAACAGTCCAGCCCGAACTGCCAAGCCATGCCTTCCCTGGACCGGAAACAAGCTTCTGAGGACCGGTTTATGGCATTACAGCTGTCTTCAGCCCGGCTTGCTTGAATCCAGTGGCAAAGTGAGCAAGGGACTCACGTCTGAGCAAACCCTGCCACACTTATGGCGGCCAAAGCGGTACAAAAGGGGGGGTGATGGACGGAGCATCTGAACCAATCAAACACTCATACCCAGTCAAAAGATCTGGGTTTGATCCATCACCGTTCCTTAGCCCACTCTGCCACCCCAGTTCAGACATGGCTATATGCAAATCAGTCTGACCCTGTGCCTCATGGGAACAGTCCAGCCCAAACTGCCAAGCCATGCCTTCCCTGGACCAGAAACAAGCTTCCGAGGACTGGTTTCTGGCATTACAGCCATCTTCAGCCCGGCTTGCTTGAATCCAGTGGCAAAGTGAGCAAGGGACTCACGTCTGAGCATACCCTGCCACACTTATGGCGGCCAATGCGGTACAAAAGGGGGTGGTGATGGATGGAACATCTGAACCAATCAAACACTCACACCCAGTCAAAAGATCTGGGTTTGATCCATCACCGTTCTTAAGCCCACTCTTCCACCCCAGTTCAGACATGGCTATAAGCAAATCAGTCTGACCCTGTGCCTCATGGGAACAGTCCAGTCCGAACTGCCAAGCCATGCATTACCTGGACCGGAAACAAGCTTCCGAGGACTGGTTTCTGGCATTACAGCCGTCTTCAGCCCGGCTTGCTTGAATCCAGTGGCAAAGTGAGCAAGGGACTCACGTCTGAGCATACCCTGCCACACTTATGGCGTCCAAAGCGGTACAAAAGGGGATGGTGATGGACGGAGCATCTGAACCAATCAAACACTCACCCCCAGTCAAAAGATCTGGGTTTGATCCATCACCGTTCTTAAGCCCACTCTGCCACCCCAGTTCAGACATGGCTATAAGCAAATCAGTCTGACCCTGTGCCTCATGGGAACAGTCCAGTCCGAACTGCCAAGCCATGCATTACCTGGACCGGAAACAAGCTTCCAAGGACTGGTTTCTGGCATTACAGCCTTCTTCAGCCCGGCTTGCTTGAATCCAGTGGCAAAGTGAGCAAGGGACTCACGTCTGAGCATACCCTGCCACACTTATGGCGTCCAAAGCGGTACAAAAGGGGATGGTGATGGACGGAGCATCTGAACCAATCAAACACTCACCCCCAGTCAAAAGATCTGGGTTTGATCCATCACCGTTCTTTAGCCCACTCTGCCACCCCAGTTCAGACATGGCTATATGCAAATCAGTCTGACCCTGCGCCTCATGGGAACAGTCCAGCCCGAACTGCCAAGCCATGCCTTCCCTGGACCAGAAACAAGCTTCTGAGGACCGGTTTCTGGCATTACAGCTGTCTTCAGCCCGGCTTGCTTGAATCCAGTGGCAAAGTGAGCAAGGGACTCACGTCTGAGCAAACCCTGCCACACTTATGGCGGCCAAAGCGGTACAAAAGGGGGGGTGATGGACGGAGCATCTGAACCAATCAAACACTCATACCCAGTCAAAAGATCTGGGTTTGATCCATCACCGTTCCTTAGCCCACTCTGCCACCCCAGTTCAGACATGGCTATATGCAAATCAGTCTGACCCTGTGCCTCATGGGAACAGTCCAGCCCGAACTGCCAAGCCATGCCTTCCCTGGACCAGAAACAAGCTTCCGAGGACTGGTTTCTGGCATTACAGCCATCTTCAGCCCGGCTTGCTTGAATCCAGTGGCAAAGTGAGCAAGGGACTCACGTCTGAGCATACCCTGCCACACTTATGGCGGCCAATGCGGTACAAAAGGGGGTGGTGATGGATGGAACATCTGAACCAATCAAACACTCACACCCAGTCAAAAGATCTGGGTTTGATCCATCACCGTTCTTAAGCCCACTCTGCCACCCCAGTTCAGACATGGCTATAAGCAAATCAGTCTGACCCTGTGCCTCATGGGAACAGTCCAGTCCGAACTGCCAAGCCATGCATTACCTGGACCGGAAACAAGCTTCCGAGGACTGGTTTCTGGCATTACAGCCGTCTTCAGCCCGGCTTGCTTGAATCCAGTGGCAAAGTGAGCAAGGGACTCACGTCTGAGCATACCCTGCCACACTTATGGCGTCCAAAGCGGTACAAAAGGGGATGGTGATGGACGGAGCATCTGAACCAATCAAACACTCACCCCCAGTCAAAAGATCTGGGTTTGATCCATCACCGTTCTTTAGCCAACTCTGCCACCCCAGTTCAGAAATGGCTATATGCAAATCAGTCTGACCCTGTGCCTCATGGGAACAGTCCAGCCTGAACTGCCCAGCCATGCCTTCCCTGGACCGGAAACAAGCTTCCGAGGACCGGTTTCTGGCATTACAGCCGTCTTCAGCCCGGCTTGCTTGAATCCAGTGGCCAAGTGAGCAAGGGACTCACGTCTGAGCATACCCTGCCAAACTTATGGCGGCCAAAGCGGTACAAAAGGGGGTGGTGATGGACGGAGCATCTGAACCAATCAAACACTCACACCCTGTCAAAAGATCTGGGTTTGATCCATTACCATTCTTTAGCCCACTCTGCCACCCCAGTTAAGACATGGCTATATGAAAATCAGTCTGACCCTGTGCCTCATGGGAACAGTCCAGCCCGAACTGTCAAGCCATGCCTTCCCTGGACCAAAAACAAGCTTCCGAGGACCGGTTTCTGGCATCACAGCCGTCTTCAGCCCGGCTTGCTTGAATCCAGTGGTAAAGTGAGCAAGGGAGTCACGTCTGAGCATACCCTGGCACACTTATGGCGGCAAATGCGGTACAAAAGGGGGTGGTGATAGACAGAGCATCTGAACCAATCAAACACTCACACCCAGTCAAAAGATCTGGGTTTGATCCATCACTGTTCTTTAGCCCACTCTGCCACCCCAGTTTAGACATGTCTATATGCAAATCAGCCCATTATCGCCACTTTATCTGCAGTTTCCTGCCGATAAAAGCGGCGATAATGTAACGCCCTTTCTTGATAATATGCCCCATTGTTTTTTCAGACAATGACATCGTCTCCTCCTGGTTGCTCGGGTGGTCCGTGCGGGTGAATTTGTAGCCGTCGTGGATGGTGAAGTCTGGTCCAGAGCAGTGGCTGGTCCAGGGTTTTATGAAGAAGTCAATGTCTTAGGAGAAGGCGTTGAGAAAGTCCCAGATTTCTGTTGCGTGTTTGTGGAGGGACTGCACATTGAGGAGGCTTCAGCTGAGTCTGTCGGCTGCGCTGTTGGTCAGCTAGGCAGCAGGGGGGGGCTGGTGTGCTGATGTCGCAGAAGGTGCATTTGAAGTTTCGACAGGTGCAGGATGCAAGAGAATTCTACAGTGTTGCTAGATGGCAGGAGGTATGACGTCCAGGGTTGATGGCAAGGAGGGTGCTGGCGTCATAGCGGTGGAGTGTCCGAGAGGAAGGGTCCTTGGTGATAGTCGTCTTCCAGTGGTGGAGGGACCCTGATAGGAAATGCGGCAAAGGACACAGGTGGGGCCATGGGGGATGCTGGGGTAGCGGGATTTGTAAATATATGTTTGAAAAATTCTTACCTCGATGCCGGGTCCCATGCCTTCTGTGCTCCTGATCTCCTGAGCCTTGTTCCAGTAACAGGAGGCAGGCAGCCAGGCTCCCTCCCCTAAGCCAATCACAATGCTGCAATACAGTGCTGTGATTGTTTTTGAGTGCAGTGACAAGGCATTCAGCCAGGGGCTGCAGGGGTTGGCATGTTCAATTGAAATAAACAAGGACCCCCTGAACCATAAATAACATGATTCCTAGGACAGGGAAATAATATATGTAAAGTAACAATCCTAGGCAATCAACATGATCAATAGTACATACAAAGCCCAATAAGTACAGAAAAATATGCAATATATAGAGAAATTAGGCAAAAGAAAATATTACCCCAAAATGCAAATGTAACCAATTTGTAATTAGTATAAAATCAGATCCATAATTCATTACAATATTTCATTATAATACATAAAATTATTTTCTAGTGGACAATCATAAAATATTTAAAAGGAACAAGTGGCAGATAAATCTCAATTTTGTATCCGACGCGCGTTTCAGCGTACAGCAAACGCCTTCTTCAGGAATAGCCACAGTATTCTAGGAAAAAAAGTTTAAAAAGATACATCAAATTAACATCAATGCATCATTTCTATAAATAAAACAGATCCTAAGTTGGTAATCCACCTTCAACAATTAATAAACAATTCTAATGGCCATATGCACTTCGGTGGGACAACACCTAGATTCTATCTAATATCATATATGCATATTATACAGTAACACGTGTTTGAGTGTCCATCATTATAGCAAGAAAGCAAAGCATAAAAGTTGAGAACATGAGATTCAGCTCTAGTGAGGCAGTCACATATCACATTCTCTAACTAAATTCTTTAATGAAAAAATAATAACAATGCTAGCACTTTACCCTTCAAGGATAAGGGAAAGGGAGGGGAGACAGAGAGGAAAAGGGAAAGTATACAGTTCTAATGTTTCACATAGGGCTCAAATGACTTGCAATATTACCTTAGAAAATACAGCCCATAACGATATTCTTTATATTGAAAGAGCAGTCTTCAATGATCAGAAGATGTCTGCATCCTATTCACATTGTTCTAGAAAAATATATATATAAATTATTAGTGATAGAACACAGTTAGAACAAAACTGTCAGGAATTAAGTAGGCCTGACGTTGTGAAAGGAAGCTGGTGTTTTATACCTGGATAACATGTAAACCACAGTACGTAAAATTTGTGTGGAAGGGCACTGAGTCGCGGAAGTCTTGATACAGAAGGTCAAAGCTCAGAATATCTATGAAGAACCGCACAATATGAGTTAAATAACTTATTTTGATAGGGTCCTAACAGTAGGATCTTCTAATTAGAAATAGATGTAATATAATATACCTATAATAATCCGAGCGTGCTCATAATTTCGTAATTCGGTTATTCAATGGAATCCGGTCAGAACAACCGCAAGGAGCAGCTAGCATCTTCTTCTGCTTGATAGAATTATTTCGGGAATATTTATGCCCTCTTAACCTATTAAAATTGTAACAGGGAATTAGAGTGATTATCAGGGATGCATGTAATGCCTAAAGGTAAAAAAATAGTATTGCGTCTTATCTTTAGCTAATCAATTACCTGATGTAATTGCGAGCGTGTCAGTTTAGCAGGGGGTCGCGTAACTAGTCATTCAAAAGAATTTCTTAAACATAAAGGGCGTCCTCGGTAGGTACTGTTCATCAAAGCCTAAAAGAATCATAATAATGAATCATAAAAAATGGATTCAATCTTTAGGTAACGACCAGCGCATATTATATCGACCATCATGTATAAATATATATATATATATACATGATATAGCTTTATGAGCATTAACACAGTTAAAATGTTAAGTGAGAAGAAGGCTGATAGTTCCGTAACTAAGCACTCCCAGCAAGTGTTCTACGGGAGAGACGGGTTGCCTGCAAGAGAGATATAAAAAACGAGATTCTGGCGTCTCATTCCTCCTTTAAAAAGCGCCTCTAGGAGCAATATGAAACTCTTAGCAGAAATGACCTGAGTTACGAGGTACTGATGAACAAACAAACCGCCGGCATCACGGGGCATCGATGAACACACAGCACCCACTGACGCATATATATAGCGAAGGCAGCGTAACGTAATTCAAGCGTGACCTTAGATGTACAAAAGGGGGTGGTGATGAACGGAGCATCTGAACCAATCAAACTCTCACACCCAGTCAAAAGATCTGGGTTTGATCTATCACCGTTCTTTAGCCCACTCTGCCACCCCAGTTCAGACATGGCTATATGCAAATCAGTCTGACCCTGTGCCTCATGGGAACAGTCCAACCCAAACTGCCAAGCCATGCCTTCCCTGGACCGGAAACAAGCTTCCGAGGACCAGTTTCTGGCATTACAGCCGTCTTCAGCCCGGCTTTTTATAATATGTCTCCCCTCCCTTTCCCTTATCCTTGAAGGGTAAAGTGCTAGCATTGTTATTATTTTTCATTAAAGAATTTAGTTAGGGAATGTGATATGTGACTGCCTCACTAGAGCTGAATCTCATGTTCTCAACTTTTATGCTTTGCTTTCTTGCTTTAATGATGGGCACTGAAACACGTGTTACTGTATAATATGCATATATGATATTAGATAGCATCTAGGTGTTGTCCCACCGAAGTGCATATGGCCAATGGAATTGTTTATTAATTGTTAAAGGTGGATTACCAACTTAGGATCTGTTTTATTTATAGAAATGATGCATTGATGTTAATTTGATGTATCTTTTTAAACATTTTTTCCTAGAATACTGTGGCTATTCCTGAAGAAGGCGTTTGTTGTTCGCCGAAATGCGCGTCGGATACAAAATTGTGATTTATCTGCCACTTGTTCCTTTTAAATATTTTATGATTGTCCACTAGAAAATATTTTATGTATTATAATGAAATATTGTAATGAATTATGTGATTTGATTTTATACTAATTACAAATTGGTTACATTTGCACTTTGGGGTAATATTTTCTTTTGCCTAATTTCTCTATATATTGCATATTTTTCTGTACTTATTGGGCTATCTATGTACTATTGATCATATTGATTGCTTAGGATTGTTACTTTACATATATGGGGTTGGCATGTTCGCCATGCAGGCTGTAATGCAGCCTGCATTGTGAAATGGGATATGCACATAACCTCTTTGGTCGGCCTGAGAGGGCCGACCAAACTGTGATGTATTCCTATAGGTTCTGTATCGATCCCCCTATTCCTGACCCTATTCTGGTTAACGAGTTAACTAGCAGCCATCCCATGATGCAGAAACCGTTATCTGATTACGCCAGACCACGGCACAGGAGCGCGTTATCTGATTAGGTCATAACGCTTGCCATCTAATTAGGCAAAGCAATATTCCTCCAGCCCCTGATAAGGCATACGGAGTTCTCAAAACAAATCAAACCTATGACAACCTGGGAAAAACCCTGCGGCCATTGTTTTGATTTCACCGAGAACTTCAGTAAAAGAATGCGCTAACGACCAGCTCGTATGACATCCTTATTGACGTATCTATGTCCATCCTTACGTCAATCTCGGCACCTTACAGGTAGAAATATTACCGATATTGCCTTAAGCAAACACACGCGGTGGTGACGAGATCGGAGCAGCGAGACTTCCCGAAGCCCAGCAGAGAGCGAAGCCCACTAGCTGCCCCGCCTTCCTGACGCGCTGAGAACGAGACGCTGCCTTTCTCCTGCCGAGAAATCCAGCTCCGGCGCTTCCGAGCAGCCCTTGCAGGCAGCCTGGAATATCGAGACCAAAGATGAGAGATACCATCCCTCAATCATCCTAGATTCAAGGTACGGAACTGAATAACCCCTTGCAGAGAATTCTTGAATCAGTCACTTGGCAAAACAAACTTAACTTAAACTACTACTTTCTATCCCCGCCCACGTATTAGGCTTAGGTCAGGTACACCGGGGTAGGCGTGGTTAGAAGCACCAGTTGAGTACGATTAGTCAAATGTATATGTGTATGTATCTATTCTGTCCATTTTAAATAACGTATGGCTTAGAAACCATATCAATGTTTTTACAGTATTATTTTATACTTCTGCTTTTATTGCATGCACTTTACTTAACCATAAGTATTGCAATAATATCGATTCATTTCTCTTGTACGAGAAAAGAGACTGATCAATAAATAACATCTTTTATTGAACACGCCCGTCTCTTCCTTTTCTCTACAATCTGGTGAAACTAAGAATGCACGTACTGACTGAGTAAAATAAGTTGTCTTTTGTTTTCACACGACTCTAGAGATACACTCTTGATTAGGGGAGAGCAAAGTTGTCATGTTCTATGGTTGTCAGAAACTAAATCCCTTCTTGTCTATCCAGGGAGGTTCAACTCCTCCTTGTCTATTCGAGAAAGTTTCTAGTGAACTCTGAGCTAGCTGGCAAACCCAAAACTTTAAGTCTAATATCGACAGTAGAAGACCTAGTTAACGTCTGGTCTAGGTCTATACTATTGGAGGTATTATTCCAATGCGCTGAGCCTATTGGGATAATAGGAACTACACTACATGGCGCCCAACGTGTTTGGATAGGCGATAAAACTAACGCAAGACTTTAGAGTAACTCAGTCGTGCTTTTTCACTCAGACCCCTTTTTCCCATAATACTCCAAAGACGTCTGGAGTGGGTGAGAGGTAAAATCCGCCAAACCTCGCAGGAGGGAACTCCTATGTATGGTTCTTGGTTCAATCAACGTTGAAGGATACACTGTTCCAAAATATTGTGCATCTCATCTTTGTTTCCACAAGAAACCTGATCTGCAAACAAACAGAATAACCATCCTGACAGTAAAATGCCAGACAGTGATGATGAAAGAGAGAGAGCTAGAGTAGCAGCTGAAGTAATAGCAGCTGATAATACTATGCAAGAAGCAGACCCGGATATAATACTCATCCCGGTCAACATAAGAAGATCTATAACGTTAAAACTTATAGACAATGGACTGACACCAAGAGGTGGTACAGTCATATTCGTAATTGAGGCACACGAATATCGGCAGACAGAGGTATTCTATTCATGGAGAAACTTTCCAGCAGCAAATGCTGTAACAAAGGAGTTCCACTGTTATAAAATAGAGGAACCTCCGGATACCTACACTCCTTTCGAGGAAGTGGAAGTACCACTCAAATTCCAAGAGCATCTGCTCTTGTTTAATGGCGCCCTAAAACATAATAATCACATCACCAGGCTCGGTCCACTAGGTAGACCAGGAGCAACGTAGCCGGTCCTAGCCGGATACACACCACATCCAGACATCGAAAGAATGTCTGCAGCAGATGTTTTAGTACAACTAAAACAATTAATTAAAATATATAGACAACTAGTCCAATATGTAATGCGGACTTCAACCATCCAACCTGTAGTTAAAATCCCACAGCTGACCCCTCATCAGGGGAACACAAATAAAATTACACCACAGAACATACAGTCCTTCCTAGGTAAAGTACCAGCTAAACGGGAACAAATACCATTCTGGTTAGCACAAAAAATCACCCAAATAGAGGCGGTGTTTCCAGACACCACCCCTGTGGATAAACACAGGATTCTGACTATCTGTCTTCCAATGGGAATCGCACCACACGTGGAGGACTGTGACACTTGGGGTACAGTCTTTGCTTCCATTTACACAAAAACACATGGAGTTCCATCCATGTCAGTAATACCAGATGTGCTAAAACAAATTCAAGACGAATACGGTCCAGAACCCGCTTTAACTCTTGGTATGAAATTACTAAAAGACTCCAAGCAGGTCTCGGTAATATTACTAGCCAACATAAAAGGAGAAGCAGCGAATGTGGCGATCCGCCAGAGGTTAAAAGAGACAGATATAGCAGACCAATCAGCTGAAATTGCCAGAATTATAGAAAAATCCTATGAAGAACTAGGTAGAGTTAGTTTGGGTGGAATACCAGTAAAGCCCCAACTAATTGAAAGTCCTGAAAAAATATTTATTAAAAATAATCTAAACAGTCAAAAGAAGAACTGGGATGGAAACAAACAATCCAATCCAAAAGAAAAGAGATTCCAGTCCAGAGGAAGGTCTCCTCGGCGGAGAGAAAGATCTCCGGACCAAGGACCCAAGTCTCCCCAAAGGGAGCCCTCTGTGAAAAAATACAACCTTAGAAATAGGGATAACATAAAGAAACCTGATAGATATCAAGACTTTGATACACGTCCCTCTCAATCTTTTCAGACTTCCTCGCAGAAATCGGAAAGAAGAGGACGATCGGAACCCAGGGAAGGGCACGTCAAGTCCAAAGACAAGGAACCTGCTCATCCAAATAAAAAATTACAGTTTCCAAAAAAGAAGGTAGCCAGTATTAAAGTATTCAACAATGCCGAGAATACTGAGGACACAGCTGAAAAACGGAGAGTGGGCTCAGACAATGCTAGACAGCGCAGCCGAAGTGAGCATAGCACGCAAAGTCCTTATGAATCATCTGGAGACAGTGGACACGAATGAATACATTCAGGTGGAAACTGCAGACACCAGAATTAGCAAACCTCACAAAATATATGAAATAACTTTACGTATAGAAGGGGATAAGACTAGAAAAATAAGGGGCCTTTTTTGGGATAATCTCTCCAAGGGCTATGACATCCTTCTAGCTGAAAAAGATTGGCCACCAGAGTTCGTCAGGGAGTGCCCACATGGCGAAGAAATAATTATGCCTGCCTTCTCAAATCATATTCCAATTCATAAAAAATATACACTTGCAAGAAAGTGGGCAGTAGCTCAAGCTCCTGCTTTATATAAAAATCATGTAGGATGGGATGAGGACTCTCCTCCTCACAAAATCCAGTTAAAATCACAACCTACTGCACAAAGGCAGTATCCAATCAAGCAAGAAACTAAAAAACAGGTAAAAGAAATTCTAGATCAACTAGAATACCAGGGGGTGATTGAAACTTGCACCTCACAAATGAACAACCCTTTGTTTCCTGTCTCCAAACCAGACAATTCATATCGTCTAGTTTTGGATTACAGACACCTTAACTCGTGTTGCAAAACTTTTGCAGTACAAAACTCGCATAGTGCTGCACTAATGAATAACATAGTGCGCAAAAAATATAAAACAACATTAGACATCTCTAATGGATTCTTTTGTCAAAATATAGCACCAGAGAGCGGATACTTATCAGCGTTCTCAATAAATGGCGCTCAAAAAGAATTCTGTCGGTTACCCCAGGGGTACAAGAACAGCCCAGGATTATTCTCAGCGAGAGTAACAGAGTTACTACAAACATATGAAGACGAAGCATTATCGTATGTCGACGACATATACCTAACAGACGATGACTTGGATACTCACTTGAAGAGAGTGAACACCATAATACTTGGGTTCGCAGCAGAGGGTTACAAATTCAACTTTAAAAAATCTAGAATTGCCCATCTAACAGTCCTGTTCTTAGGATATGAATTATCAAGTGAAGGCAAAAGCCTGGCTGACAATTTCCTAGAGAAATGTGCCGTACTCCAAGCACCTAGAACACTAAAAAACCAACAGTCAATTCTAGGCTTCCTAAATTTCGGAAGAACATACATTGCAAATTACGCAGAAAGGGTCAAACCCCTTTATGATCTAATAAAACCAGATTTAAAAAAATCAAATTGGACTCAAAAACACACAGAAATTCTGAGATCCTTACAAACAGATATGTTAGTTAAAACAAAATTAGAAACACGTGATAACACACGCAACCTTGTGATTCGAGTCATCCCAGGAAGATGCGGATTCACATACCTGACCTCGAATGAGGGAGAAAAGGTACCAATTGCATTCAAATCACACTTGTACACAGAAGCTGAAAAGAAATTCAGCATTAAAGAAAACATTGTTCATGCAGTTCAAACCGCAATAGCTAGAGAAAAAGATAAAGCTGACGGTAGACACATCACAGTCAGAACAGCAGAACCAGCCTTTGAGGCATTAACAACACCGTGTAATTTACCAACAACAGCATTGAATCCGGAATGGATACAATGGGTGAATTCCATTACAATGGACAAAGTAAAATACTACTTTGATCCAGAACTAGAGGAACTAAAATATCTAGAATATGAAAGAATATTCCCTCTGCCAATCGACATTCTGCCATTACGACAGTACGCTTGTGTAATCTATACAGACGGACATGCTCAACCATCCGTTTGGGGGGAACAAGCATACAACCCCACATGTGAGATTACAAAAGAAGTGTGGCGCGGAGGTATACTAAGACCTCTATTAACAAAAACACACTCAGTAGAAACTAATTCAGAACAACAGACTGAAATAATAGCATTGAAAATGGCGCTAGATAATGCAGATCGCAAATTCCCGACACTCATAGTGTCCGATTCGTATTACTGCGTCAAATCATATAACAGAACCACAATCATGTGGCCGATAACAAACAGTAGGCCAAGTGGACTCCTGGTAAGTAGTAGAACACCGAGGTTTGCTACAAGTACAGAGGTGCTAACTAAAAGGCTAATCACATTCGAAACGCCTACAGAACAACAACAAGGACTATGCAACAATACAATGGAACTCACACCTCTGAAAACCCAAATAAAAACATTTAGTAGAGACACACCAACATACAATGAAGTAACAAATGATTATGCTGAAGCTGCAAGAAACAGTAATCCTGAAGCAATTGGAACAATAGACAGAACGGCATCCGGCTACTTCATCAACTTTGAAGATTCTTCTGAAGATCTAAGTGAATCAAAGACACAGCCATCAACAAAAACTTTTAAAGATAAAGCTAAGGAACTTTTGAAACAGCTGAAAGAAACCTATCTGATTTCTCTGTGGATTGAATTTTGGGTGTCCTTTGGTGTATTTATCCTGATACTTTGGCTCATCATGATACTATGTTTGGGACGCTTCATTGAGGGAAAATATGCTAAAATGGACACAGCAAGCCAGAACATCAACTTGATCCTCAAGCCACACACGTCTTCACACGTCAAGAAAAGAGAACTTTCTTCAGTCAATTTCACAGCCAATCCTATACCGGGTGGGGTAGCATGGGACAATACTGACTATGAAATTTATGGTCCGGTTGAGATCCTCAAATATCCACACCAAATCAAGAGCTCGTTGAGTGACTTTGTAAAACCAAACTCATTTGCTGATGATTGGGACTTTGAAAGTATTAATTACATGATGTCTGATCTAGTGATGTCTGCTAAATTTACCAAACATGATTATTTGCAGGGTTCATCTAATTATGATAGTATGTACTGCTACAACCACTATGGTAACCAGTTTTTTACATAAATCAGCACAACCTAGAAATGTTTTAAATTATAATCAATGGGAACATTGTGCAACCCCTCCAAAAGGAAGCTCAAGAACCTTTTATGACAAATATTCATACTTTTCAGGGTTCAACACAAGTAATGCTGAAACATTTTATTTCAAATTGTCGAATAAGACAGGAACAAAAACCATGCTTACAAACACAAAATTGATATATTCGGACTCATTTTTTGAACAAATGAATACATTTGGTTTTGATTATTGGGACAAAAATGTTGAAGTGAAAAGTGTTTGGGGTACAAAAGAATGGCAAGTACAAGGTATAGCATCATTGTTTAGAGCCTGCATGATCCCAGAACAAATTATATTCTTGAATGAAACTATTCAACAAACTACCTGTCTTGGATTAGCCAAAATCAAAGACTTAAATAAACCGTCTATTCCAAAACCAACAATGAACAGCAATAACTCTGCAGATGAAGAAATAGACGTAAACTATGTATTAAACCAAAACAGAACAAATCCTGATTGGAAACAATGGTTGATCTGGCCCACAGATACTAATAACTGTCAAGACAGATTCCTGAACAAAACACAGGGGTTCAAATTGACCAGGCCAGACCCTAGATATTCCCAAAGACAACACCCAGGGATAATCACCACCTACAGTGTGGGCAAACTCTGCCTTCAATGGCTAAAAATTTCCACACTGACAGAAATTAAGCAACACCTAACTTTACTTACTGATGGTGCTGACTTGCGTGATTTCATTATGGGACCACGCAAACAGCGTCAAAAACGCTTCATAGCAGCCTCTATATATGCAGCTTACAACGAGGCCTGGAAGATAACTCAAATTGAGACAGCAGAAAGTATACGGGAAATTGACCGTATTAATTTGGAAAAATCGCTTTCTGTAGTGGACAATGGGTTAATGACTCTGTCCTCCAGAATCTTTTCATTGGACAGCATTGTGTCATCAGCAATCGACATAATATCGCAAGACTTACTGTTGTTACAACACGGTCAGTCTCAATTGCGTTCTATTGTACAGCTTGGCTGGACGTTACAAAATCTGCGTTCAGGCTATGTGCCTTGGCGTTTAATCAACACAACGTCACTATTCCATATCTTTAACCTTACTGATAAACAGATCAGTATGGCACAGAAGGGTGCTGATTATACAATCCTGAGCATTGAGAAACTCGAGAGATTACCATTGACAATGTCAGAACGACCTGTCATTGAATGGATAATACATGGGATAATTAATATTCCGATATCTACTTTCAGGTTTCAATACTGCCAAAAATATATACAGGCTGGCATGTACGAAAAATTGGGAAAAGGGTACATTAAGACAACATGGAACTTGCCCTATTCACATGCATGTGTCAGTAATAAAGGACAGAAAGTGTTTCTTAGTGGCAATAATTGTGCGATGTCACTAAGCGGTACACTTCTGTATAATGGAATTAGTTTGCATGGAGCCTGTGAAGGGAACTCAAATAACCTTTCATGTCACCAGCTAGGCACACCTGCAACAGAGATAGAACCATTCTTTAAAAGACTCTATAACGGGAGTTACATTCTAATTGTGGATCGCAGATGTTGTAGTCTACTGCCCGGGGTTCCTTATCTCGTTAGTACGACTGCGAAGGTCATGTGCTGTGGACGCTTATTGTTCCCCAGCTCATTTCCAGACAGGGAGGCAAGGGCATGGCCTAACTTGAAAATTACTTCTATTCGAGTTGATACTTTAAGCAGAATGAAAACAGTGCTTCTTCAGACGCCGACCAGGCTCACGTCATCAAAAGAAACGTATGATCTCCTAGTCGCAAGGACGACTGCAGAGATTCACTCATTGTTATCAACTAATTCCCCCATACATTTCGCAGAAATCCTGAATAAAATCTTAAATATTTCTGATACCAGTGGAGTCTCAAATGTATTTAAGACAGTATTTTCGATGGCATTAACACCATTCAAAGCCATACTGGGTATTTTTCCAGACTTCGTCCATTCGATTTTTGGAGGAGTTCCCCTCATTTTGGGACTAATTGCAGGAATCCTATTCTTAGTCCTTATATTTCGTTATGGCAAACCATGTCACAGACAAAACACCTGCGACAAGGGAAGAAACAATCCGAGCCATTGGACACCGGGACCGGATATCAAAAATCCTGGGACTAACCCGGCTTAGAGACCTGAACATGACTTGGTTTCTTTCATTTCGGCCGATATGGCAAAGATGTGTTTTACCTGTATTAAGGTGCATGCTGTGCAGAGAAGAATGCATGCTGGACACCTGTCTGACGCTACAATCGGATGCGCCAATGGATGCAGAAACATTGTTGGGTCCGGTAAAGGCTCATGCATTGTGCTGCCCTCAACGGCTGCCAATCCTGATGACGGCATTCGTGGAAACTTCACCACTACGATTAAGGGGTAGTGAAGATCAAGATGAAAGCAGCATCGATCAGGTACAACCTTCTGTCAGCAATACTAATCAAAACGTCAATGGAGACAATCATGCACATGAATGCATGGTTACATCCTTTTCCGAGTTAGTGGAACTCTCACAGGAAGCTGTTGACAGCTTTTTCAGCAGTCTCAACGATATGATGTTCTCACCAGAGCAGAAATAATGACTCATGAACAAGCTAGCACACGGCGTTCCCGACACCTTGAATTTGGCCTTCAACTTTAATAATAAAGTAGCAAGATCGACTTTTCCTCCAGTTCACAGACAGCAATTTTTTAGCAGCCCCAAAATATTTTTGTTAAATTTTATGGGACACGTTTCTTCTGCTTAAAGTAAGAACTATTCTTAGAGAACTAATTTCTATTTTTAGAAACTTCATAGACATTAGCTGCCCGCTGGTATGTTTATAAATATTTTTGAACTGTGATGAAGTGGTCTCGAACTTTTCTTCTGTATTAAGAGCCATTTCATGTGTAATTCTAATATTCAATTACTAATAATGTATACATATGCGTGATTATTTTAGCATTATTCTACTGCTTGAGTGCATATAGTACATATGACTATTTTTTCCCCGTATGTTACATAATTTCAAAATGTATTATGTGTATTTTGGGGTGGTAAGGTATACACGATACTCTACAGTATGTTTTACTATGCCTCGATTCGTAAATATGGCCATAGTTAGCGTGGAGTGGGTGTGATGTATTCCTATAGGTTCTGTATCGATCCCCCTATTCCTGACCCTATTCTGGTTAACGAGTTAACTAGCAGCCATCCCATGATGCAGAAACCGTTATCTGATTATGCCAGACCACGGCACAGGAGCGCGTTATCTGATTAGGTCATAACGCTTGCCATCTAATTAGGCAAAGCAATATTCCTCCAGCCCCTGATAAGGCATACGGAGTTCTCAAAACAAATCAAGCCTATGACAACCTGGGAAAAACCCTGCGGCCATTGTTTTGATTTCACCGAGAACTTCAGTAAAAGAATGCGCTAACGACCAGCTCGTATGACATCCTTATTGACGTATCTATGTCCGTCCTTACGTCAATCTCGGCACCTTACAGGTATAAATATTACCGATATTGCCTTAAGCAAACACACGCGGTGGTGACGAGATCGGAGCAGCGAGACTTCCCGAAGCCCAGCAGAGAGCGAAGCCCACTAGCTGCCCCGCCTTCCTGACTCGCTGAGAACGAGACGCTGCCTTTCTCCTGCCGAGAAATCCAGCTCCGGCGCTTCCGAGCAGCCCTTGCAGGCAGCCTGGAATATCGAGACCAAAGATGAGAGATACCATCCCTCAATCATCCTAGATTCAAGGTACGGAACTGAATAACCCCTTGCAGAGAATTCTTGAATCAGTCACTTGGCAAAACAAACTTAACTTAAACTACTACTTTCTATCCCCGCCCACGTATTAGGCTTAGGTCAGGTACACCGGGGTAGGCGTGGTTAGAAGCACCAGTTGAGTACGATTAGTCAAATGTATATGTGTATGTATCTATTCTCTCCATTTTAAATAACGTATGGCTTAGAAACCATATCAATGTTTTTACAGTATTATTTTATACTTCTGCTTTTATTGTATGCACTTTACTTAATCATAAGTATTGCAATAATATCGATTCATTTCTCTTGTACGAGAAAAGAGACTGATCAATAAATAACATCTTTTATTGAACACGCTCGTCTCTTCCTTTTCTCTACAATGTGGTGAAACTAAGAATGCACGTACTGACTGAGTAAAATAAGTTGTCTTTTGTTTTCACACGACTCTAGAGATACACTCTTGATTAGGGGAGAGCAAAGTTGTCATGTTCTATGGTTGTCAGAAACTAAATCCCTTCTTGTCTATCCAGGGAGGTTCAACTCCTCCTTGTCTATTCGAGAAAGTTTCTAGTGAACTCTGAGCTAGCTGGCAAACCCAAAACTTTAAGTCTAATATCGACAGTAGAAGACCTAGTTAACGTCTGGTCTAGGTCTATACTATTGGAGGTATTATTCCAATGCGCAGAGCCTATTGGGATAATAGGAACTACACTACAAAACAGTCATTGCACACTTGAGTGGGCTTACCACCTGCCCTGCTCCAGGGTAGAGCAGCCCCACAGACCCTCCCACCAGCAAAGGAAACATAGCATGAGTACATCAGAAAGTTATCATCATGTTATGTTTCCTATTCTCGTACTGCTTGAAAGCAGTGGGAACTGCTTTTCTGCCATAGCGTATGAGCAACCATTCTGGGTGTGTCACCCACGGGTGCTAGGCCTGGGCCCGACTCGACTTCCGGGCCTCCTCCGCTACATGTAACACCTTCTCCTCACCTGGACATTGACACTGTGGCACAATCCGCTGCACTCTCTTCAAATCTGTGACACCAGCAGGAGCCTCATCCAAGAGGGATTTCACAAGCCTGGGTACAGCAGTCGCCGCCAAGTATGCTGGGGTAACTCCTGATGCAGGTGATGCAACAGGGCCCTCTTAGGTGGGAAATTGCAGCGTTCCCAACACACAGGTTCAGTGCAGCTCAGGGGCCTCACCCTCCACAGTGTCCGACCAGCGCAACATCCTCTGTCCTGTGAAACAGAGCGGCGTGGCCCACCATTGGTAATCTTCTCCGTGCACCCCGGTGTAGTGGTGGTGCGTGGTATGCAATGCAGACCTCCCTACTTTGATCTACAGGAGTGCCTCTACCACTCACAGCTCCAAGGGGCATCAGGTGGTCTTCTCACACAGGTTACCATTGTGTCTCTCCCTGTGTCCTGGCAGACTCCACCACCAGGTAAGGATGATCGCAGACACCTCAATGTCTACCGCCACAGCCCAGAAACTCTACAGCACCTCCGCATCCCACTCCGGGTCCCAGATGTAGGTCCAGCAAGGCTTCCAGGCCCTTGGGACTGTCCACGCTTACAAGGTTTTGGATGCCATGGTGTTGCAAGGAGTTCGCAATACTAAGTGATGCATCACTGGTTTTGTCAAGCAATTCACCTCTTTTCATGATTGTAGCCCTGAACTTCCTCTTCCCCTGGGACTCTGGCTGGTCATCCTGGCTGTTGGAGGCCTTGGGGTGGTTGTTGATCTGTGCTGTACTTGGCCCTGAGTGTTACAGTCTGCGTTCCATTGTTTTTGTTTCCTGTTTTTCATTGGAGGATGACTTATAGGCTATTTTTGCCTCAAGAGGCAAAAACAGTTATGTGGGGCTAACTAACACAAGTTTGTTTTGCCCCTAATGGGCCTTTTGTCAGTTTTTGCCTGCTAACATCCGAATTTGTATCCCCTTCACGCTAATGTTAGCACAGTTTTCACCGCGGCTACCAGAAACTATCGCCATGTAGCTACATATTGTAAATACATCTCTAACAGGGAATAGTTTTTGGTGATAGGCCGCATTAAGAAAACTAGCGTTGGGGTTAGTTAGCGGCAGTTCTTGTTCATATACCATCCTGTACTTTACCATGGTCTCCAACCTTAAAGGGGTTGTATGTGCTATCAGCGGGTTATGATTGTTGTAAGTTGTGGGCCATACTTGTCAAGAAGTGTTTGTGTGTCAAGTGATGTGGAGTGTACGTATATTTGCCTGGGTAGGATGTGTCACCTGGAAACAGTGGCACATACACACACTCTTTGACTTTTGGTGGATCAGTCCAGTAATGTTTGGATTTGTGATTAGCTGATCTTATTCATCACAACAGGAGTTTTAGTGGCTTCATAAAGCAATAACGTAGGGTGGGTACACATAGGGACATGTGTCGTCCATTTGGCCATATGTTACAGCCATATAAGCCACAAAATCTTTGCTTCGCACTTAGTAGTACACATATGGTGCCATTTCTTCTGGCATAGGACAGAATCAAGATAGATGAATGTACACCTTACATTGCACCTAAGATGCAAAAGTGTATGGTATTGGCAACGGATGTTATTTTCAATTCAATTTGGTGACACAAAAATGGCTTCAATACATAGGTATTTGTAGTAGGTTCAATGCTGAACTTAGGAAATTGTGATTGTATTTCACACATATCTCAGCTACTAGTTTTGTGGCAGTGGGAAGTGATGCTATTGTAAAGTCTGCTTTCTATCTGTTCAAGATGTTGCTGCACTCAATGGAGTTTTGATTGAAGCTCTTTGTGCAGACAAGTTTACCTACTGCCAATGCTATGGACTATCATTCACGAAACCACTTTATGGACTGGTATACATCTGTCAGTGCGTGCACTTCCAATTCACCTTCATCCCGCTCATGTGGTACTTCTTAAGGTAGGCCTTTTCACTCTGAGACTGCATTGTAACAACGTCCTTCATGGTGCAGAGGAGAAGCTCAATTGGACCATCAAAGTTTGCACCTAGCAGTGGTGAGGATGGTATTGGGTTCAAAGAGGATGTTGTGTGTCAGTGTATTGGTATCGGTGGCACATACATTTGTGTGTGCATTTATGTTATGTTGCCATGACATGTGACACATATAGCAATGGTTAGATTACAATGCATTTCTCTACATATATATTTGTCTCTGCGCATTTTTAGTCCTACATTTATGTTGGGCCTGTCCCTGTATTTTTGTTTCAAACTCCAAACACCTGATGCTGAAATTCCCTGACTGTTCACGCTAACCATGCTACAGAGTAGTTTCACATGAGTGGTGTTGTGAAGCATTTTAGAATCAAGTGTAAATTTACCGATTCATGCCCTTATATAGCTATAATTCACATTGCCATTATATAGGCATAGAAATCATACCCATATTTAGACATAACCCATCCAGTCCAAATACAGGCATGCTACTTCCACTATTTCCAAAAAGCAGCAACAAATTCTTGGAAAACTCGACTTCAGCAGTCAGGGACATCCCTTTATTTGAATATTGATTTGTCCTAGAAATCATGGTGTTTTCAAAGAACTACCATTTCCTTGGGGTTTTTTGGTGACGTTATTATGTCCGACTTTACGTCAAACAATGTACCTTAAAGGTATAAATATGCCTACACTTGCCCTAGCAAACACACGGTGGTTCGGAGCAGCTCGGCTATCTACTTGCCAAACGAAGCTCGCTACAGCAAGTGCCGAAGGAAGCCGACCCTCCAGCAGATGCACTGACAGAGAAGCTGTCATTTCTCTAGCTGAGAATCCAGCTCCAGTGTTTCCAAGCTCCCCACGCGGGTTGTTGGGAAATCGAGTCCCAAGACAGAGATACCAGACCTCCTACATTCTAAAACCAAGATACAGAGCTGATTAGACCCTAAGAGAAATCTTGGTTAGATTCTTGGCAAAAACAGACTAAACCTATGCCACACTTTACTTCCCTCGTACTAGACTTACGTATGGGACATTTGGGGGAAGCGCATTTTTGAAGCACCATTTGTGTACTTTTACCCTTTGTTATTTATGTATGTATTTATCTATGGTCTAGGAACCATACAATTCTTTTACAGTATTATTTTATAATACTCTTGTTACTGTACACATTATACTTTGCAACCAGTATTACGATTGTAGCAGTTCATTTTACCTGTCTGAGAAAGAAGACTGTTCAATAAATCCTTTTATTGAAAACGCCCATCTCTATATTTCTCTGCACCTCTGATGAAACGAAGCATGCACGATTGACTGAGTAAAATATCTATCTATTGTTTACATGACTCTGAAGATCAGTTTTATTCTTGGGGAAACAACTTTTCATGTTTATGCGGTTGTCAGAAACAAATCCCTTCTTGTGAATTCGAGAAAGTTTCTAGTGACCTCTGAGCTAGCTGGCACTCACAATTAGGTCTAATATATTCGATAGAGACCTAGTCGACCTAAATCCTACGTCAAATCTATAGGATATATTATTACAAAGCGCAGAGCCTATAGGGAATATAGGAATTACACTACAGTGGACCTTCGCTTTATGGTCACTTCAATGTCTATGGGTAGCTGTGTCACTTACCAGAGGTGAGTAGAATAGCGGTATGACGTGCGCGATGGGTTCCAATGGCTGCACAAGAAAAGTAGAGGTGAGTTTCAAGCTTTTAAGCTTTCCCTTACACCAGCTCTGTTGAGATGGTTGGACTGCCACTGATGGCAGATCAGAAATACGCATTGTAATTGGGCGGGCAGTTCCAGGGCAGGACCAAGCTCCATTTTCTCCATTAGTCGTTTCCGTACATGCACGGTCAGAATTTCTTGTCGCAGACAGAAAGTTATGTATTCAAATGCATCATAATGCAGCAGTTGGAATGACCATTTCCGATGACACCTTCAGCGGACCGGCCTACTCCGACAGGACCGCGGAAGCCGGTCCGCCCAATATCCCAATCAGCCCCATAATCAGTGATACCTGTGTTTATTTTGCATGGTCACTTATTATTCATGGTGAACAATAATTAAGGTGACTTGTTTCTGAAGCTGCTAGACCAAGCATCATCTCTATATATTCAAGGAGCCAGGTTCCACTGCTAACATCACAGGGGATATCAGTTTAGTTTAGTTTATTTGTTTAGCATAGTTATTTAAAACCATTGCTATAAAAATCCGTATTAGCACAATTATCACATCAAAGAAAACGAAACTGGAAAAATACACTGTCATTTTTCAAAAGGAAAGATCTGTACATTTAAAAACAGTCTTATTACTACCAATGTTAAGTTGCTTTTAAAATACAAAAATAAAAGATTAGGACAGGAGGTACTAAACGAGAGGACAAAAAAAATCAGTAATACGTTTTTGGATGGGAGGGGCAGGAAGCGCAGGAGCCGGGGAGGGTGTTAAAAAGTTAGCCAAGAGTCTCACAAACCTTCCGACCCTAGCAAGCACTTGAATGTCTGTAGAAGTAAAACACAGAGATGTAGCCTCCCAGCATGACCTGGTGCCCCATTTTAGAAATAAAGGTTTTAGTAAATGCCTTCTAGGGGCGTCCATTGCAGGGCAACAACACAGAAGGTGCGGCCATAAATCTTTATGGTATGAGCACAGTCTGCAGCCCCCCCCACTCCTTTGAAGGGGCCCATCTGTGAGAGGCCGTAGAGCACAGGCCTAAAAGACGCATAAACATTATGTTTTTCCGAGCAACTCCGTTCAGATTGTCCAATAGGTAAAGTTGCGGTACCCCAGGCTGGTATGAAACATTCAGAGGAAGCAAGACAGTTGGAGTGTTTAGAGCATTTAGGTCAGTCCGATGGGAGATTAATTTCACGTGCTTGTTGATGACTTTTTTCCACACTGAGGGGCTCATTAGGATTGCGGTTTTTCCGCATCCTCTGGGCCGGCGGAATCCACCGCCGGCCCGGAGGAAGCGGAAAAACCGCAGCGGACCGACCAAAGACCCACCGCCACATTAGGATGGCTGGTGGGTCCTGGTTTCCGTCCGCCGCTTTTCCGCCGCGGTTGGCTTACAACCGCGGCGGAAAAGCTGTAATATGGTGACGGTGTCTCTCAGACACCGTCCACCATATTAGGATGCACAGAAAGAAATGCTTTTACACGGCGGATTTTCCGCCGTGTAAAAGCATACTGTGCTTCACTGTGGGGGCCCGTTGCGGGCCCCCTGGATGAAGGGAGGGTGGGGGGTGCACATGGGGGGTACCTATGGTACCCCCCTGCATATGTATGCAGCAAGCGGCAGGCAGCGCGCGGTGCCTGCTGCTTGCTGCATACATATGCAATGTATGCTTTTTTAACATTGCGGCGGGTGCAGCTTGAAGCTGCACCCGCCGCAATGTTAAATATCCAGGATGTGACCGCCAGGGTGGCGGTCACATCCTAATTTGCACGGAGGGACCGCTGCAGCCCATGCGGACGGTCCCTCCTACTCTAGGGTGGCGGACGGACGCAAGTCCGTCCGCCATCCTAATAAGCCCCTGAGTATGGAATTGTGTCTGAAGTTAGCAGGGAGCTGTCAATCTCTAATGATTTGATGGCCTTTGTGATCTGACGATTCCACAGATTTCCAGGGATGGTAAAGATCTCTTTTAGGCAGAATTTTAGGGTGGTATCTGCTGCTTTTAGTGACCTTATAAAATATTTCAAAGTGTCTGCCTCACAGTAGATGGATTGCCTTTGTAGGCCCAGCTCCAGACGTAGTCTTGCCCTCTGAATGAATTTCGGGAGATGAAAGATTTTTTTGTAGATGGAAACTTGGGCGTGGTCGAGACTGACAGAGCATGCACCGGGAAAGGCCTGATGTCCATAGTTTAAGGCGGGGAGTAATGTGGCTTTGATCACTTTCAAGATCAGTTCTGCTGAAGGGCTGCTCAGAGACTGATTCAGTCTAGTCAGGGAGTATGTTATTGCACCTTCTCTCTTTTTCATAGCTGCTAAATGAGCTGTTGATCTTGAAGTCTCGCAGAACCATACTCCCAAGTAGTTATATTTTGCTGTTGAGTTGATCGTTACAGGCCCGATGTGCCACCTTACACTTCTCTTGTTCTTGCATCTGCCGAATATCATCACCTTGGTCTTTTCTTGATTGATTTTTAGTGCGTTGGCCATATTATATATATGAAGCTTGCTTAATGCTCGTTGAAGCCCTGTTTTTGTCTGGTCCATTATGACAATATCGTCTGCATATTGTAAAATATGCAGATCCCATTTTGCAGGACCCAGCTTTGGCGGAAGTAGATTGCTTTTCTTCAGATATGTTCCCAAGTCCGCAGTATAAAGATTGAACAAAAGCGGGGCGAGAACACAGCCCTGCTTCAAACCGTCTCCGGTGGCAATTTTTCTGGAGACTGTCTTAGGGCCAGTTTTAATTCGCACCCAAGTGTTCTTGTGGAGAGAGATAAGGGCTCCTAACAGGTTCTGTGGAATCCCCCATTTATCCAGTTTCCTCCATAAAATGTCGCGAGACACTTTGTCGAAGGCTGCACTGTAGTCGATGAAGCAGCAATATAGTGGAAGGTGGTTTTTTTGTGCCGACTGATGACTCGAAAAAGCCAGTGTTGTAATATTATCTATGGTGGAGGCTGAGGAGCGAAATCCTGTTTGAAAATAAGGTAGAATATTATTTTCTGCTACCCAATCTTCTAAGAGCTTAAGAAGACACCAGGCGTATGCCTTCGCCTCAAGATCTAGTAGGGCGATAAGGCGGTAGTTTGCTGGGAGCATGGGGTTTCCCTTCTTAAAGATGGGGCATGAGATCGAGCCAAGCCAAGAGTCTGGTAGCTGGCGGGTCACAAACACATTGTTAAATAGTGAGGCAAGAAGTTCGGCCCACTCCTCCAGTGCACATTTAAATACCCCTGCAGGAAGGCCGTTGGGCCCAGGAGCCCCGTCGTTTTTCATTACCTTCAGAAATTTGGAGACTTCGGCTGCAGAGGTCAGCTCATGGCGTTCGGTCATCGTTAGATCGACATTGTCTCTTAAATCGGTCACCACGGAGTCCGGCTTGACACTGCCGTATAGTTGAGTTACATGCTGGGCCCAGACTTCTTCGCGAACTGCGTTCCCTCTGTTGTTGTTCGACGAGCGGAGCTTGTTCATATAGTTCCAGAACTGGGATAAATTCTTGCCTTTTAATAGGGCGAATATTTTTATCCACTCTTTTTGTTCTTTTAATCTCTTTGCGGCCCATACTGATTTCCTGAAGGACTTACGCAGTAATGCCATGTTGTGGGCCGAGAGCGCCGTGCCATTCAATTTGTGCGAACGCACAGCCCTCCTTAGGGCTTTTCTTTGGGTGATTAACTCTGGGTCATAGATCCACTTCGGGCGTAGCTCGTAAGATTTTTGTTGGGGCTCGGGACCCATTAAAAGATTTTGCAGTTTTCTGATAGCGCTGTCCCACCGATGATGTAAGTCCGTTGGGGAACTGTGCATTAGATTAGGAGTCTCTCCTGAAAGACAAGTGCTCACCTTGTTAGAGCCTGTTGAATCCCATTTGATTTTCCTGACTAGGGTATGGAGTTCAGCCAGCGTCGAGTGCCCCACAACTGACATTTCCGCGGCGGCTGGCACTAACAATTCCATTGTTACCGTTAAAGCGTTATGGTCACTCTCGTGGCGGAGGGGAATTTCCATCTTAGTTAGCTTATTTCCTAGAAACGGTGAAAGGAAAATATAGTCAATTGTGGAGATGTTTTTAAAGGTTGGTGGAAAATAAGTCCCGGGATTCTGTTCTAATCTAATTTGTTTTGCGGAGCATAGATTGTGATTGGTTAAGAATGTAATCATGGCTTCTTGTTCTTTGCTTCTGAGGGCCGGACCCACATTGGTAACCAGTCCTTTGATGTTAAAATCCCCAATTAGCAGGACTTCTGCTGATGCAAATTCCAATAACAGGTCCGCCAGCTGCTTAATCAATCAGTCTGTAGCGATTGTTTTTATGGTTTTCATTGGGTTATGGTAGCAGTTGATTAGAAGCCTGGGTGGAGCCCTGCCTGAAGATAATAGGCCATTAATTAATACTGTCTGCCATGTCATTGAGTTCCGAAGAATAGGGGTCACCGTTATCTTGCATCTATATTTGATGTAAATAGAGAGGCCCCTTGAGGGTCTTCCGTGTGATTTGGCCATGAGCAGCTGGTTGAAAAAGTTCATAATAGCCGAGAAGCGGTGTTGGAGCTAGGGACCACGTCTCCTGTAAGCAGATGATATCGCTTTTATTCAGGTACTCCACGGCTGATTTAGAAGCAAATGTTGACTTTAGCCCAGCCACATTCCAGGACGTGATAGTAAGATTATGATTCAACCGGTTGACTTCCCCGTTAGGAGGAGCACTGCCGGGCAGAAGTGCTTGAAGGCTCTGGGTGGAGGGGCCCCTGGTGTGCGTCGGCAGCACGGACAGAGCGACTCATTTTGCAGCTCACCAGGCGATGATTGCTGTTACATGAGATGTTTATAAAGTTGTCCGCATTTGTAGCTTCTGGGAGCCAAGCATGGGTTGCACCCTGGGACCCTTTCAGCATGCTAATATGCTTCCTTACTGGGTACGATGGAAGGAGGACGTGAGGATATTTTTGTTGAGTTGGTACCCATATTTCAATTCCCCAGTTTTCAAATGTGCCTGCTTCGCCTAGGATTGCATCCCTTGTGGACTCCTGGGACCACGTTGTCACGGTTGCCTCTGAGCCGCCTTTACCTTGTATTGTAGAGAACGTGACCAAGGTAAGGTCCAAGGAATTGATCCTGGACAATGCTGGAATGTTCTTGAATAGCCGAAGCAGATTATTTCTGTTGAGGATGTCATGTGGGCCCCTATGGGCATATTGAGGAAGGAAGACGAGCTCAGCCTCCTTTTCCGGGCTTTCATGGTTCAGACTCCTGGCTAGTTTACTTGAGGATACATGCCCCTCCGGTTGTTGCGGTTGTGCTCCTGATAAATGGTTAATCACCTCCTGGAGATTTTGTGCTCCCGGGACATAATTAAGTTGGGGCTGGTGAAGCCTCTGCTTTTGTGTAGCCCAGTCCCCGCAGATTTTGGTTGTTGGCTCCGGTAGATGGCACGCCGGGCAGCCCATCGCTACTTCCTCTGGTACGGCTTGAGGATCTCCTGTCAAAACATTTACCAGGGCCTGGCCATTAATTTGGCTGCTCTGAGCTTCTTGCATAGCTGCCTTGGGCTGTGCAGTGGTGTTCACGCTCCCAAGGCCTGAGTCATAGAAAGGTGTGCCGTTGATTTTGTGTGGCAGGGATCCGAACGTTACCATTGTAGTTTGAAGTTCACTCACTTCCAGAGCCAGGAGATATCAATACCACAAAGATCTGAAAATGGGGTCAGTGGGTGCAATTTTGCCTTCGACATCTTCATTGAACATGAACACCTCATTGCAAAAGTTTGAACTATCACATGTAGGCTTACGTAAACCAGATCACATTTGGAACTTCAGATAGATGCAAAGAAGAATTATTCAAATTGTTGTGTTTTAGTACGTGATATATTATGGCAAATACTTAATATGTTGTAAACTCTGTCTCTCAAGTGCTGGGTACAATGAGTAACTTGTTGAAGCTCAACCATTCTCCAGCTGAGTGCAGCTGGCAATCCGACCAGAGAACCAGATCCTCCTCCAAGCAGAAATATAAGTGGCCAGCACTGCTCAACAAGATGAGGATGAGGAAGAAGAAGATGAACAACTGCTGATTGCAAAGGTGGACAAGGACGAGGGAGGGAATTGTTACCCCCCTGGTCAAAGGACTGAAGCCTACATCAGGTCTGGCTAGCATTGTATATTCCACTTCCCTTCTGAGGATTTCCCATTCCCAGCATTAAGCCAACCAGCCACAAAGCTCAAGTCTGCCTAACATTTTCCAGCCCTGGAAATGCAAGCACACTTACACTATGGTGCACGGGTGTCTGCATTGTAAACAGGATTGTTTTATGTAGAAAGGGACACCTTCCTGCATGATCCCCTGAGGCATTTTCCTTTTTTCTATGTGTGATACAAAATGCAGCACACATAGAAAGAGAAAGTAACCAGGAGAAATACTATTTCTCTTTGTTATGCCTCACCTGGGGAGGCATAGCGTTTTGATGCATTACCAGGTTTCAGATCCTCACAGCCATCATGTCAGAGGTCGTTGTGTTGAACCTCTCACACACTCCTCCCATGGCAGGGCATTCCAGGCCTACTCTCAAGCATCTGCAGGACATAGCACCCAGGTGAGGAGCAGGTATACCCTTGGCATGAATCTCCTGCTCAAAGCCCCACATGTGCCACCTTTTCCTGTTGATGTTGTCCATCCCATGAAGAGGGGGGGGCAGATGCTCATGTTGGGCAGTGGTAGGAAGATTTCTTTCAACAACTGTCTGATGTGAGGCAGGACTTTTGTACAATAGAGGCTCATCGTGTCACATTTTAGACTCACTCATGGAAATCCCTCAGATGATTGACAGGCAGACCCATGTCTTGGACAGTATTGTGAAATGTTGCCAAGACATGCCGAGGATGCACCATGACCAAATAACAATGTATAGGGAAGAGCATGCAAGGCACGATGCCTTGTCTATGAAGATAATAGAGGGCATGTTGAAAAATGTTCAAAGTCTTCCTTCATAATCAACACATGGAAGGGACTCAACACACCAACCTGCTCCCCACCCACCCTTCCACCATACCACCACCTGCACAGGCACCTCCCCTCCTGCATAGGCATGTCACCCACCTGCATAGTCACATCCCTCACATGTACGTCCCCCACCTGTGGAGGCACCCCCACATATGCAAGCCTCCCCACCTGTATAGGCACCTCTGCCAACTGTGAAGGCTCCACCCTTCTCATCTGAGCAACTAATCGACCTGCACAGGCAGATGCCACCCACCCACCCACAGATCAGCACCAACACAGAATATGTACTAAATCACATAAATCCTACCACTACATTCGCGAAGTTGCAAGTGAGATCCCTGAGAGTACTGTAAATATATAACAACTTAAAAGATATGTAAATAAACTTAATATTGACATAATTTTGGTATTCTCATGCAGCACAATAGAGGAGGTCACCTTGCTGTGCTGGGTGATAGGGAAAGGGCAGGGATGCTTACTTAACACTGAAATGCATTCCTATATTTTTCTAGCCCTGGTGCAGACTGTGCTAACTAGTACAAATGCAAGCACTCTTGCACTATGGTAGAAGGATGTCTGCATCGTAAACAGGAATGTTTTGTGCAGAAAGGCATACCTTTCTGCACAAAAACAATCCCCTGCGGCATTTTCCTTGTTCTATGTATGCTGCAAAATGCAGCACACATAGAAAGAGAAAGTAATGAGGAGAAATAATATTTCTCCTTGTTATGCTTCACTTGGGGAGGCACAGCATTTTGACGCATTACCAGGTTTTCCAGTGTTGGTAAATCTGGGAATGCACCAAAATCCATGGGTGGATATGTGGGAACACCCAAGCTCCACCCATTGAACACTTTCCCAGGGCAGAGTAATTTAACTCAGCAATTTGAACTGCTTTGCCTTACTCTGAATTTATCAAGACACTCAGGGCCACACAAGCTGGCCTTGTGTGGCTTCATAATAGTGACTTAAGTTTTGCATTGCCCTTGCACCCCCTTGCGTGGCAGAAGGGGGATGAAACCCCTTTATAAATATGCAGCAATCGTGTATACCAATCAATGCTTCTATCCTGACTTGATTTATATTTCATTATGTTCAAATGGTTAATCTGGTTATAGGACCTATATGTGACTCTAAATGTGTGTGAGTACTACATTTAGATTTTAAGGACCATAAGCGTTACAAGGTATCATGATGAAAGCATAGTAATACACCTAAAGAGGTTGACTTAACTACTTTGAATCCAACATATATAATGGAAAACACAAGACAGAGATAGTTTGTAACAATATTTTATACTTAGTTAAAATTTTGTCCAATGGAAAGGGAGAAGGGAAAACAAATATTCTTTAAGTAGAATGGACAGGGGAACTTGGAGGAGGATAGGCAGCATAATAAAAACATGTCAAAAAGCGTCAGGAAAACCAGTCTACGTACAAGAGTTACATAATATTAGGACTGAAGTCAAAACATTGCCCTAACATAAGAGTCTATGGTCAATGTAAAAAAACAATGCCCGCCTCCCCTAAAGCCACATGTACTTTTCCCACGAGTGTCTAGACCAGGGGGGCACACATACACTGGGCATTCTCACTATCCTCAGACAATATCGAGATCCTCAGCACCTGTGGACTTACTTCTGCTTGCTGATGCAGGACTAGACACACCACAGCAGGGTACTACACGAGGGGCAGCAGGGGAAACAGAGAAGGTAAACACACTTGGTGACACAACAACAGTGGTCTGGTTGGGTTTTCGGGACAACACAAACAATTTAGCTGTGCCCAATGAAGTGACGGAACCATTGATGGTTTCCAAAAGGCCGGACTGGGACTCTTGGAACAAACTGAGCTGATCTCTGATCTTCTGTGAGTTCTGAGAGAACACAGTCCGGACATCATCATCTGCCCCAATCACCACCTGGGGTGCAGCCACAGGAGTAAAAATACCTGGAGAGGTTTGGGTCGAACATGAAGGGTGTGGAGTGTCGGGCATATGTCTCCCTCAGCTTCTCTTGACAGGCTCTTGGAGGGATCGTAGCAGCAGGGGGCAAAGCTGGATGCCCCTATGGAATGGGGTATCAGGTGGAGGCCCAGGTGGTGTTGGGGCCTGCTCAGGGGGCACCATCTCCATTTCTAGTTCCTGTGGACGTAGGGGAGAACCATATATAATATCATGCTGACTGGTGTTGTCCCTCTCAAAGTCCCCCCTTCAGCCTCGTCAGCCTCCCCCTGGGCCATTGAAGTAGATGGCAGTGTCTCTCACCAGGTGGGCACACTACCCCTGCTTGTTGCATGGTCTCCCTCTTCCTCCTTCTCATTGTTGGTATCCAGAGGACATGCCCGCTGATGAGCAGCGAATGTCCTTGTGTGCTCTGGTCCTGTACTGTTTGTCCTTGGTCAACTGTTCCACTAAAAATGAAAACAAAAAATGATTTGTGGTTGATGTACAAATTCTAACATAGGTAAAGATAACATAAAGCAAATGCTGATATTGTAGGTCCTTGATCTTACTAACCAATAGTATGTGGTTAGAATAAAAAGTAGGTGTGATGTCATTGTCAAGAAATACATTTAACAAATTCTCAATTCAGGTCAGTATAATCTTCAATATTTACCAACCTCACATTCTGCTTTAGGGTAATGTGAGGTTCAAAATATTTTCATATGTTATTTACTAGTGGCAATATTTTGCAATCTGGATGAAGATCACCACACCTAAAAGTGGTTCCAGGTTTATCCTTCCGTATGTGAAGATCTCAGCCCTGAATGGGCAGTCTCAACAGTCTTACACTTACTATCCACTTTTATCTGTTGTGTAGCATAAATACCATACATGCTAATTGTGTTGTATCTATGCAAACAAGGCCTTGGAGATAACCTTTGCAAAAATGCCATCCATAGTTTTGTTTTTTTCTTGGAAACATCAGAAAATTCACAAAGCCACATTTTGCATTATAAGACTGCTTAGTTTGTGCTTTGTATTGCAAATCAGGTGTGCTTGCTTACTCAGTAGAGCTAGGTACAAATTGGAAATGACATACATGCCACTGTTGAGAATATGTGTGCATTTAGTAAGTATTAGATATATATGTATCATTTTGATTGAGTTAAGGGACACAATGCCCGTCTTTATTTTACAGCACACACAAAGAGCATGCATAATACAACATGCAACACACAAATACTACCACACTAACAATGGGCATTGTTAAATCCATTCATTCATCATAGCATATAACAGTTATACTCGTGGCACAGAGGCAAGTTGAAGCCGCCCTGCATGGGTCTGCGGCTCCTACAATAGGGAAATTCATATTCTATTTTCTCGGATGCTAGAGTTTAGCCTGCTTGCCTCTGTGCCACAAGTTGGATTTTTCCTGGGTTATGGCAATTGGATGCGAGTAAGGGGGAAAGTAGCAGCATTTGGCTGATTTCTATTGGTTTGGGATCAAATTGCCCTATAAAAGACATTTTTTTGTGGCACAGTGTGCACTCAATGGATTTTTATTCATGCACGCAGTCACTTTATTTTACATCACCAGCATATTGAATATGTAATTTTTTTTAGACTTTTGGTGTTAAGGATGGCATTTAACCTGGACTTTGAAATCACTGCAAGTATTGTGACTTTAATTTTCTATTTCAGAGGCATGCTGGTTTTTGTAGTGACACAGTCTAGTTTGTGTTTAAATCATGTGACAATTGTAACCTGCCTCTCCTGTGGTTAATGCTCACGATTTACCTGAAAAGTGTAAGGACTATAAGGACTATGGCTTGATATGCACACTGCCACCTTGATTATTGGAATAAAAGCTCTGGATTTTATAACTTGGCTTCAACACTTTTCTCTTGCTGAATCGATACGGGTGCTCCATTTCCCGGCAAGCTGAAGCCGTCCTGCATGAACAGAGGCTCCCAAACCTTTGTGTTGGACCGGGCCCTTTCTCTCCTTTAAATATGTTATGATTGATCTACATCTGTTTGGCATATTAAATTTATGTGTACGTCCCTTGTACAGTGGTATGCCATATGCCCTGAGGTTGGAAATTAAATCCTAGTAGTGAACTTGCAGCCCTGATTGCACCACCCACATAAGTAGCCTTTTAAACCTGCCTCAAGACTGCCACTGCAGGGCCTGCATGTGCAGTTTACTGCCACATTGACTTGGCAGTTAGAATTTACTTGCCAAACCTGAAACTCTTCTTTTACTAAATATAGGTCATCCCTAAGGTAGTCCCTAGGTAGTCCTGTGGGTAGAGTGCTGTAACTATGTAGGTAAGTGGTGGGACATGTGCCTTTATTGTGGTTCATATTCTGGTAATGACAAACACCCTATTTCATTTTTCAATACAGTGAGTGGTGCTCCTCTCATAGGTTAGCATTGGGAATGCCCTTATATGTTCACAAGTGGTAATTTCTAATCTGAAAGGAGTAGCATTGCGATGTTTGGTATGTTTGGAATAGTGGTGATAAATCCTGTCTAATATTGTAGGTGGATTTTTCATTAATATTCTTGAAATGCCACTTTTAAAAGATGAAGCCAACACAAGGAGATGATGGACCTAGCGCTGAAATGTTTCAGACACTCACCCCCAGTCACAGATCTGTAGTGTGTAGGTGCAAATTATTAATTTTAAGTGATTGTGTAAGGGTTACAGAGGCCGCAGAGACAACAAGAGGTTCAACGCAGACACTGACCGAAAGTTTTGGTCCACTCCTCTGCCGGACTACTCCATGGGGCAAATTTGGCAACAAGCCAACTAATGCTGTAAGAGGGAATCCCCCTCAGACATGTAAAGCACCTTAGCAAGCGCTACACATTTTTCAAAATTCCACAATCACTTAAAATTAAGCCATTTGCACCTACACACTTTGGTCCTGAATAAAGCCAGTTTTAATCATAAAGGCCTGGCTGAAACATGTAGACCACACCTGGATGTAGGAGACCCTAATTAACACTCCTATAACATCAAACAGCCATTTTTAATGCTAACAGTGACCCAGTTATTAAAAATATAATTTACCCTCGGGTACTGGGACTTCTGTATAGCTTTTAAATTTTCACCTTCACGTCACTACACTGCACACTCAGAAACATACCTGCTCCTCTGTATTCAGGCATCGAAGCACACCTCGGTGTCATTGGGTGGGCCCGATGATGAAGCATGCCACCAACCAGGTTGGTGGGTGAGGGCTTCATGAACAAACAAAAGGGTTTGTACCCTGTCTTACAGTCTTGAGTCTATGTAAATTCACAAATAGGCCAGCTCTACATGCTGCACATTGCCGGAGGAATCACCATTGGACTTTATTGCTTGAAGTGCTGACCTGCTGCCTGCTGAGCTGAGAGGATTGTAACTTTTGATACAGAGACACTTGGGCTAACCTGTCTGCGTGCACCCTGATTTTGTGCCCCCAGTGTTCTCTGGGGGTTGTGGGCGTGCCTCCCTTCCCTTCGCATTTGTGAGGGGTTTCAGGGGCCCACGAACAGAACATAACATGTGTATTTGTAAAGTGCACATTCACCCGGAGGTATCTTGGTGCTGAATAACAGATGTTTATTGTTACCCAACTCAATGGTACTCATTTTATCGACATCAGATGGATAAAAGGCTGAGTGGACCCACCAGGATTTGAACCTGTGACCATCAGGTTGAACACAGGCTCCTGTAGTGGATGCATTAGTCCACAGAGCCACCAGAATGCAGTACCCTTGCCAGGGTAGGTGTACAGTTTCTACAGCATCAGCATGCTGAGCACTTCATTGGGCATTGGCAAACATTACCGCTAACCACAGCATACCCCCCTAGTGGGGCCACGGAGATGCAGAGAGCTGGGCTCACCAGGCTGAGGGAAGACTAGTGACCAAGAGCTGTGTCTGAGGCTCCCACAGTGGTGCTGGCAACGGGGGCCTGATAAAGAAGGTGAGCTTCTTACTGGCACCGTCCTACCTTGGAACGCCTGAATAGGGGCACAGGAATCCACAGAGGCATTGTGGAGTGGGTTGGGTCCGAAAGCGAGGTAAGGCCCTTGTGGACAGTCCTGGTGGCCATACAGAAAGCTGCATTGGAGCAGCTTCAGTGTTAAGGGATCCAAGTAATGAGCCTGAGTAGTCACAAAGGGCTATGGATTCACCAACATCTCGAGAGGAACTTCTTTTGGTGCATTGGTGGCCGTGATTGGAACCCAAGCCACGTGCACCCACAAGTGGGGGTACTGTGAGACACAGGGTACTTTCATAGTTCGGTACCGGGCCCAAGGGGGTCTGCAATTGCCAGGTAGGGAGGGCATATAAAACTTTGGACCAGAACACATCTAAAATAGTGCAGATGCACTGTGGTCTTTGTGATTAGGGTGAAAGTGTTGATCCCTGTGCAGGAACTGTTACGTACTGCATGTCAGGCTCTGAGATTGATGTAAATCAAGTTTAACGCCCTGTACTGACAGAATAACAAATACTATTTTAGGTGGTGCGTGAGGGGCACAGTAGTGTTTTCTTTCATAATGTTTTGCAGCATAAAATACATTCTTTGATTGCACACATTGTGGTGTTTTTTGGACAATTGCCCATTCTGCAAAGTGATTATTGAGTTATGATGTTTTCGTTTATGGCTTACGTAGAATATATTTTATATTGTCATATAACATTGTGTGGAATCTCTTTTGTGGTGTATTTATTGTGTCACCGGTGTGTGTGTGTTGCACACTCTTTGCACATTGCCTCTGAGATAAGCCTGACTGCTCTGGCCAAGCTACCAAGGAGGCGAGCAGGGGTTATTTTGGGTGTGTAGCTCTCTTACCCTGACGACAGTTGTGAGTTCTGCCTGGCTTAGGTGCATACCCTAGCCCACCAGAAACCCAATTTTTAACACTTTGGCATCCGCCTCAAAGTTTGATGATGATTACAGGTTGGCAAAAGGAAATATTGGGGGACTGAGTTTCGAGCCAGTTATATTTGGTGTCTTTTGTTTTCCAGATTAAAAAACGAAAATAAATCACATGTGTTATGTTAATCATTTTTGTGTACCTTTCCGGATAAAGATAGCTCGAGCTTTCCTCCTTATCGAGTTTAAGGACTACGACGAGAAAAATCATGACATTTTTGTTAAAGCAATAAAATATATTTGTTCAAGTAAATAGAAGTTAGAAACATCAAAATACTTTGATTCTTCTTTTTTTACAAATTTGGTTTTGAAAAAAACAATCCTTCAAATCGGGCCTGGTTGGGTCCCAACATAGGTGCGACTTTTAGAGAAATAGGAGACACTCTTATTCCACAATAGTACAAGAAATGAGTTTGCCAACTCTCTTTTTCTGAGACTGCAAACCCTCTTTTTTCCGACCCTGTTTTACTCATGTGACACATTTATTAGGTACGTTTTGCATAGCTTTATAAGCCTCTGAAGCAGCTTCAAAAGTGCTTGATGCTAACGGTAAACATCAACGCTAAGCTTTCCAATTAAACGTAAGTAAAGAGATAGGCACTCTGACTGCAAACAAATTACATAGCTGTCTTTGATCACAGAAATTTGTTTTTATCCTCATATTTCGAAAGCGGAAAATCATATACGCGCGTGTACAGTACCTACAAAATGCAAAATCAATAAATTACATGTTACATCTTCTTACAAAAGATAAGAGGGTAGTAATTACCAGTTGACTGTGTCACATAAAAGTATTCATAATCGAACTGCGTGCCAATCCACTGCTATATGATTTGCCCTGGAAGCTTCAGTCTGGATGAGAGCTCAAGCAGCATCTTTCTTAGGCAAGTTTGCTTCCACCCACAGAGAGCATCTAACAGGGATGATTCATGTTTTTCTGAGAAAAGCAATTGCGAAGAACCGTTAAACAAATGGAAATTGTCAAGCCTAGCGTGACGCTATAAAATTGTCACACTAGTAAGAATCGACTTAACCTAAAGCCCAGGTTGGAGTGAAAATGTACCCTTATAGTATACCTATTGTGAGGAAAAAAAGAAAAAAAGAAAATGAAATCATTGGAAGCACACGTACGTGAAGTTATTAAACTATATGTTGTATTGATTTTTAAGGTAGAATTGCAGGTTTTGTTTTACTATGTTCATGTCATGATATGTTATGTTAAATTGTTAATTTTGGTGAATACAATGTCAATGTACGCCATGATATATGCATGCATTACAGCGTCAATACCAGTACATGCAATGTCAATGTATGCTCTATTCTATACACGCATAGCAATGTCAATACCAGTAAAAACAATGTCAATGTAAGCTATGAGAAATATACGTATAATTAGAATGTTGGTAAATATGATATCAATGACCGCCACGTTATATGTACTTGTAAAAACGAATTCATATCATTGCTGTCAAATTCATATGAGATGACTTGCCCATCACCCCCGAGTCAGAGACAAGTGGTCAGACAGGGACTCCAACCTAAACCCCAGCCTACAGGTTGATAAGTCACGGGTAGAGTTAAACTTAGCCTGAAGACAAATGTGCGAACAGTGAAAACCCTGGTCAATCCCACGGATAGTTACACCACAAACAGGTCAGAGGAAATTGGCCCCAATAAAACGTTTGGTCAAAGTTGCGCGCTCACAAAATACCACATAGTCAGACGCCACTAGTAGTTAGGAACTTACACCCACATGCATCATTGTAGGAATTTGCGATTCCTAAATTGTGAAAACTAAGGAATCGCAATTTAGAAATCGCAAATTCCTATGCATCAAGAAATTACAAAATTTTTTAGAGATTTCTTAATTTTCTGTATTTGCGATTCCTTAATTGCGAATCGCAATTAAGGAATGGCATTACATTGATTCCTATGGGTCTAGAGGCCCATAGGATTCAATGGAAGGCATTCTCATATTGCGAATTCGCAATTAAGGAATCGCAATATGAGAATGCAATTTCAAGGGTGCAGGGGGGGTCCAAAGGACCTCCCCCTGCACCCCTGAAATGTAACGTAAGTACATTTTACTCACACACATGTCCCAAGGGCATGTGTGTGTGTAAAATATAAGATTAAAAAATGCACTTTTGTGCATTTTTGAAACTTTTCGCAAATTACCACGAAGGTATACTTCATGGTAATTTTTCCTTTCAAAATTGCGAATTCGCAAATTAAAAATATTCATGCATAGCTTTTAAGAAATCTCAAAATTTGCAATTACTTAAATGCTATTGCAATTTAAGAAATCGCAAAAAATTGAGAATTCTTAAATTGCGAGAAAAAAAAAATGATGCATCCCAAAAAAGGTTTTTGCATTCGCAAACAGCCGATTTCTGCGATTCGCACCGTTTGAGAATGCAAAAAGGCTTGATGCATGTGGGCAATTGTTCGGTCAGGACACAGTATGCACACCACACCACTCGCAGTGATCACATGCTCCACATGCAGGATAACTGGATACATACACACGGGACCACACTAGCTCTCCCCGAGGTTGAGAGACCCCTGTGTACCAGATGGCTGTATTTATGTTTTAGTTAACAAGCATGTGTAATCATTTTATTGTACCTCACAAACTGTATATATTACTGACCATAACTTTTGTACATTGAGACTGTCTTCAGACATGACTCTGATGCTCTCCCTGCCAAGCGTTTAATTAAACCATCTTGTTTCTCTTTTACCAAATACCTCTTGTCTTTTCATTTTTTACAAGGTAAATTCATATCCAAGCAACATTTTTGTGAGCCTAATATGAGAAATTGGTTTATCGAGCCTGACTACTGCCGAAAAATAAGAACCCGTGCCGAATGAATTCACATATGAGCAACAAGACCAGTGAGCAAACACCATAATTGATTAAACGTTCTGCTGAATCCATGGGGCAGAAGTCAATCTGGAGGCCGCCGTCACAGAGTAAAATATTACATCTGATCCTTAGTCCCAGTATTTGGCAAGTGGCAAACTAAAATAATGAATTTTTCCCTAGTTAGCACACTAGAGAAGGTGAAGATAGTTTGTAGTTTAGTTTGCTTGGACCAATGGGCATTAGCAGGGAAGGCTCCTCCATTATGGCAGAGGAGCATTGCCCCTCTAGGTGGCAGCAGATTAAAACAGATGAAAGATAAAATGATAATAAACCAATTAAATGAGCCGAGTCATAGGGCGGGGCCATGCAATCTATGTGCAACAGTGGGGACAAGGGGTGATGAGAACTACTAAGTGTGCATGACAGTTTGGCCGGCCGTCTTAGGTCAGCCAAACCATCATGCACACTTAACATTTCTACCATCTGGCTTTGTTGTACACCCACACAACCAGGCGTAGAAAAGCCAAAGGCTCCCAGGTACTGTCTGAGCTGCAAACCAGGTCGCTCAAATCAACCCCAATGCTTATTTAATGCTGTGAATTGTAGTCTCAGCATCAGAGCAGTGTCAGGATTAGAATCTGGGAGCCTGCGCAGTGTGCACCAGTGCTGGATTTGAGGATCGGTAGAGAAACAATGCAGTGAGTGCTGCAGGAGGTAAGTAAAGATTTATATTTTTAGTTTCTCTTTTTGTCTGTCCATATTTTTGTATCCCCCCTGCTGCTCAACCACTGCCAATCCCGAGCAGCTACCACTGGGCATTACACAATTGTACAGATAGGCCATGGGTGTGTTATAGGGTCACTTATTTATTCTCTATTGGACTGCTGAGTGTTACTGCTACACTTGGCTTTTCAGCAGATTCACCCCAGACTTTTTGCTTTTTCATCTCCTGTTTTTGACCCCGTTTTGTTGGTTTTAGGACTCTGCACGTTTTACCAATACTATTCAGTGCTAAAGTGAATATGCTCTCCATGCAAATTGTGTTTATGGATTGATGTTTCCTTAATTGGATCATTTGATTTACTACTAAATTCCTGGTACATGCCCAGGGCTTAGAAATCAAATGCTATTAGTTGTCACGCTGCACTGGTTGGGAAACCCACACAAGTAGCTTGTCAAAGGTGTCTCAGACCTGTCCTTGAAGTGTCTGAACACAGTTTTTAACTGTCATGTAGACCTGGCTAGTGCACTCTGTTGTCAGGCCCTTCCCTTTTCTGTTCTTACATCTATGTCACCCCTAAGGTAGGCCTGAGGTACCCCCCTGGACAGGGTGCAGTGTATTTAACCGCATGTGTGCGGGCGGTATTCCGCCCATACGCTGGGTTTTTAAAAATCGCATGTTACGTGACGAGCTGGGCTCGTCATGAGCGTGCGAGGAGGCTACGCCATGACGAGCCCAGCTCGTCATGAGCGTCGAAGGGGTTAATGGTAGGACATGTACTGGTGTATTTTTGCATGTCATCAAAAATGAAATACAGTGTATTTCATTTTCACTGTAGAAAGGCTATCTCTTCCAAAGGTTAACCTGGGAGCTGCTTGGTAACACTTTACCAAGGTAGCTTGGCAGTGGGAGCTGATAGAAAAATTGAGTTTAGGAAATATGATTTTGATATGATGTGTTTGAAAATACCACTTTTATAAACTGGGTATTTTCTTGTCTAACCATCCTGTGTGCCTCTGCCTCTTGTGTATTCCCTGTCTGGGTTTATAGTGACAGGAGAAGGGAATGTGCATTCACACTAGACAGACACAAGGGTTGGGGGCTGAGGTTGGTCTGCCTTTCCTTGGTGACTCCTAGCCAGCCTGAATAGACATGGCTGCATTTAGAGTATTGGGAGGAGTTGTTGCTTGCTCCTGCATTGACTGTGTCTGTCTTCCACAATGCTGTCTCCACACCCTGGAGTCAGCCTGGCCTGAGCCAGGCTTAACTGCATGCTAGTGGAACTTTGATAGTGCCAACTTCAAAGGGAAATGTGGTTTAAATATTGGGGCCTGAACCTAGAACCATAGATTACTGTTGCACTAAAGAACCTGCCAGGAAGAAGAACTGGAAGAGCTGTGAGGAGAGACTACTACTTTGCTTTGTGCTATGCTGGTTTGACCTGCAGTTGTTGCTTCGTCTTGCGCACGGAAAGGACTGTACCGTGCTTACTGCATCCTAAGTATCTTCAAGGGCTTGATGTAGAGCTTTGCCTCCTGTTGGAAGTGTCAGGGAAATCAAAGAGTTCAACATCTTCTGGGTATCAGTTTCTGGAACTAGATGTTTGAGCAGCCACAGAGGAGAAAAAGGTAACCCAACACCGTCAACAGCGCTGCTGCCTGCTCCATGATCTGAAGGCACGGCAGAGGACATTGACACACTTTGCCCACAACAATGCAGTGTGACAACTCCATTGAAAGGCTGCTTGGACAATGACTTGTGGGCACTGCACTCGGCACTGCCTCGCTTCACACCACCACCATGGTATCCCCGATGATGCTGCAACACCATCACTGATGTCGCTGGCTGCACCATGACCTGTGGACACCGCTGGTGGAAAACATGCAGCACAGTCACAATTCACACCTCAGCCCTGGTCTCACTAACAATGATGCTTCAAGCTGACATCAATGCTGCTGCCTGCATCGTTGTTTGAGGGCAGTGCTCATAGTTTAATTGACGCAACACCCTATGGCACACCCCAGCTTTGGCCCTCCGATGCCAGTGCCATCAACTCCAGATCATCAACAAATGCTGCTACTTGCACTGTGATCTTTGGGTCCCACACACAACTTTGGCTCCTCTTGCATCGCAGCCTTGGATCTACGATGACTGTGCTTCAGCAACTATGATGCCACTGCTTGAACCATAGCCTGTCAGGACCGGAATGAGCACTGCCCGCTTCACACCCCAGCCCTGGTCCCACTGACACAGCTAGATGACCGTCACTGAGCCGCTGCCTGCACCGTGACCTGAGGGCACCACATGTCACACCACCCCGTTTCACACTACAGCCGCGACGCCTGCAGACACAGGTGCTACCTACTTCAAACTCATGGAATTTGACCTGCAATGCGTGTGACATCAAGAGCCAAACGAGTCCTGCACCGACATCTGTAACGAACGCCTGCCGATGCCGCTCCTTCAAAGCTCACCCCATGATGCGAAGACCTGCATCACTGTAGCTGAACTGTGACTGGCCGGAATAGTTGGAATTTCTTGCTCTCGAAGCCGTGATAGCCCCGGATGGAGCTATTGATTTCAAGGAACTGTCTATGAAACCTATTTTTGCATTAGTCATATTTTGATCACTTTGTAGTGGATTTTTATTATTTTGGTCTTATACCACACATATACATATTGGCTACATTTCTAGTTCTGGTTTGGTGTCATTTTGCAGTGGCTGCAATGTATTACTGCTGGTTATGGGCAAATGCTTTACACACTGCCTCTGAGATAAGCCTCACTGCTCATGTCAAGCAACCAAGAGGGCGAGCAGAGGCTATTTTAGAAGTGTATCACCCTTATTCTTACTAGGAAAGGAAGAAGGGTCTCTACCTGAACCAAGGTGCAAAGCATAGCCAAATAGAGACCCCCATTTCTAACAGTTACACAGATTGTCTTATTTATTTTGCTTGTACCTCTGGGCATTACACAGATGGTACGCATTGCCCCTGGGTAAGATATAGGGTCAGCATCTTGATCACATTTCTTAGTTAAAGGAGTTTTCTTAGGGACTGTTGGTTGCTAACACTGGCAGTGTCTGAAAGAAGAGAAGAGTATTTTTTGCCTTGTACAACCAAGCATTACACAGATGATATGGATAACCCATGGGTGTGATTAAGGGACGTTAAGGAAACATTCTGACCTTGATGAATATGGTGTAGCTTGCGTTTTACCAGGGAGATCCAATAATTAACAGGCTTCTTCTTTTTCTCTGTGGAAATCATTGATAATTTTGTCCCTGAGCCAATACTGATAGACACTCAGGCTTACTTAGCTTTGTGTACCACACAGAGTATCCCCTCTCCTTGGGCCATAGGCCCAAGAAGTGGGCTAATAATTTTGCATAAAAAATAATTTTTTCTGTCATGTTTTTAAGGGTTTTTCCATTTTCGCATTGTTGATGTTGTGGTGCTGTTAGATTGACAAATTGTACTTTGTGTTTAAATGTTATGTTCGCTTAATAAGTTTATGCTTTTATGAAATAATAACACTTTTTCCCTCGCAAATCTGAGTTCCATATTTGCTATTTCACTGCTACAAAATCAACTTGCACTGTTCTGAACTAACCATTGCACTTTGTTACTACATTGCATTTGTCTTTGTCAATTTCTTTGTGATGCATCATTTTTTAATATAGCTTATAGCCATTAGATTGTTGCTGGTATAACACTGTGTACACAGTTTCTCCTTGATCAAAGTAGAATTTGTAATTATTTAAATCTCGAGAAAGTCAAAGGTTATAAACTTCTTGACAGGTCTCCTAATCCATCATGGGGACACCACAAGACCACATGCAAGCTAGGTTCCCCGGATAGGCTCAGTAGATAGTAAAAGCTGCATTTAGTGGCACACCCACATAAAGCAATATGCATTTCCCTGGCTTGATGGAGGAACTTTCAATACCAACATAACAGAGCACACAGGAGCAGACATACAGAACATATACTCAGGTCAAAAGAGGGCCAAACGAGAGTTCCTACTTGAACTATGGGCCATCTTCAAGACTATCCTCAAGCTCACAAACAAGACATCTGCACCTCCCCAACCATGAAAAATGAGTCGAAAAAATCTTAAGGCAATCTATGAGGTTAATATTTGGATTTCATATGCTAAACTTGGTCTTACATTCTCTATCAGTGTTACATGTTCCTGAATGTTATTACAGTTTTCTTTTCAGGCAGCATATTACTCTTGACTACTTCATAATTTGGATTGAGTAGCATCCTGGTGTTTATAAGGAGTACGATTGATTTAAGACTGAAGCCAGCACAAGTTTCTCAGGGTGCTTGTTAGTGGTGCAAAAAGGGTGTTGAGAATAAGTAGGCACACAATCGTTGGCCTCTCAGTAAAGCACACAAAACAATGGTAAGGTATGCCAGTTGCAGATGTAATTTTATGTAAATGTGAAAAAGTCTAAAAAAGTTTAATAGACATTATCGAGAATAAAAGCCTATCTCGCTATGATCCACACGCAATTCCAGTTTGAAGCTGAGCTGTTAAACCTAAGTGGCAAACGTTTTTGGGAACCCCAGCAGGGGACATGTTTGTAAAGTCTACTCTCCCTGCAAAGGTCTGTAATGATTCAGGGAGTACGACTGAATCCAGGTATTACATTGTGGTGTTACCTGGCACGGGCAGCAGCAGTGAGTTTCTGGCAATGGTTGAATGCTGGAGAACGGCAAAAGGTATCTTTATGCTGCCAAAAGGAGATAATGCATAGCAAATTGAGTTGTGCCAAGGGAGCAAAGAAAATCTTGAGCCTATACGTAAGGAAGCAAATGGTATCTGTACCTAAAATCTGCATATAGACACTTTGAGGAGTGGGGGCGTGGCTTGAGCGCCGCACAAGATGGCAGCATAACTGCAGAGCTCTGTCGCTGAACTCCGAAACCGAACTGCAAATCCCGGTTATTTCGGGCAGTTATTACCTGCGACGCCAGTTCTCCCTTTTTAAAGATGAGGTGAGCTGAAAACGCAGCTTTTTCTTTCCTTTAAGCCCATCTAAGCCCTAAAATTTGTTGCGAATAGACCCGTTTGTATACGCCAGCCATTTTGTTTTTTCCTTATTCGCGCCTTTGCCGTTTTTTACAAGTAATGGCTCTCACAACTGCTTTTTTCTTCAGGACCCCTTTTTAAAAATTGCCTTTTCTTTAAAGGATATTTCCACAATCTGTTTTGATTCTTCAGTCAGGATCTCGTCCAGTATATCTCCCCTTAAACTTCCTCTTCTCTCTTCATGGTTCTAAAAAGTCACCATTTTGTTCACGGGGAGCAACTGTATTTTCCTTCATGACTCATAGCTTACTCCTTGCTGCGTATTTTTGCTTCTGATGCCTCTTTCAACTTCGAACTTCTCCTTCACTGGCTCATATTATGCTTTTTACCTTACTTCTGGCATTGAGAATTCGGTTTCCTTTCCCTCACCATTTCACCTCACCTTTATGGGGAAATTGCGGAACCTCAAACTTTCTGCTTCTGTTAAATCTGTTACCTGCTTAGACTCTGACTCAACCCTTTAAGACATGGAGGAAATCCCTTCACAGAAATCTGATTTTGCACCTGGTGCATTTCCGAAAATGCAGCCTTCAAGTAAACTTCCAACAACTGCGTCAACAAAACGTCTAAAGAAGGATCCTCCTACCCCAGGTGCTTCTTCGGCTTCTGCCTCTATGGATTTAATTCTAGAGGAAGTTCGCGCACTCAATCCATTCATGGAAGAAACCACTAAGACTTTACAATTTTTACATGATAAATGTTCCTCTTTGGAATCCCGTGGGCTCCTTGTGGAACAATCGACAGAATCTCTTCAGACATTATGCTCCCGGATTTCATCTCTGGAGGCAGATATTTCACTCCTTAAGAGAAACGCGGAGGATTTGGAAAATAGAAATCGCAGGAATAACCTTAGTCTTTATGGACTTCCGGAACACATTGAAGGATCAAATCCCACTGACTTTTTTTCAATCCTTTCTTCCAAAAATGTTGGATCTACCTGCTTCTTCTAATTTCAATATTCAACGAGCACATAGACTGGGTCCGAAAGTATCTACCAAACCCCGAGGTGTTATCATGCTATTCCTACATTATACTGACCTGCTCCAAGTTTTGTCAGGTGCCAAGTCTAAAAAGCAGATCGTCTGGGAGGGTCACCGCCTATTCCTCTCACATGATGTGGCTAAGGCAACAGCAGATCGCCGGAAAAAGTTTTTGGACACGCGCCACCAGTTACGTGCTCTTAATGCCACATTTGTATTGCTTCATCCCTGCCTCTTCAAGGTTACCTACAAAGATAAGACTACGTCATTTGAAGATCCACTTGTTTTGCAAAAATTTCTTCGCCAGCAAGGAACTGACGTCATGGACACTTCAAGAAATGTTTAATTGCCAGTTTTAACTTTTGCTTCTTAGTTGTTTCTTGTCCTATTTCGTTCCCTATGTGCTTCCCTATATACATTTCTACTTACATTCCTGTATTGTTACGCAGCATATGTCTTCTGTTTCTTAATTAATCTTTTTCTCTTCTCATTTCTCTACAGGTGTGCTCCCTTCCTATTCACCCCGATGTTTCCCATAAGTCATGTGAAGTGCTGTATTTCATCGGATGTTCGGTGATGTTTTCTCTCGTTGTTGTCGTCGTCGTCTTCTGGCGTCGTCACCCCCGTTTTTCGTTCTGTATCTGTAGGTATGTTTTTCAGTCTTCTGTTTTACTATTTTCTTTCCTTTAGTTTTTTCACTTTTTCTCTCATTTCTGCTTCTTTGGCTTTCTCTTTCTCTTTCTGTTTCTGATCTATGTTCAGACTTGCATTTTCTTTTTCTCTACATTCATGCTCTTACTTTTTATATCTGATTTGTTCTCAACAATCTTTCTTTTTTGACCTAGTAGGCGTAATGTATACTCATATTTCTTCTCTGTTTCACTTTCCGGGTTGTCACTTGGAATGTTAAGGGTTAAAATACCCCAATTAAAAGGCAACATGTATTATTACATTTAGCCAGGCATAAATCTGATGTGGCCCTTCTCCAGGAATCCTATCTTTCAGAGGCTGAAGCCTCGAAACTCAAACGTTGTTGGGTGGGACATGTATTCAATTCCCCTTCTGCGGGTAAGAACAATGGAGTTGTGATTTTAAGCAATAAAAAGTTAAATGTTTTTAATGTTTCTCTAGAATGCGATGTTGATGGTCGTTGGGTGCTTGTTAAACTAAATATGGATACGATTCCTATTGTTATTTTTAATGTTTATGCTCCTACTGGTGTTGATACTTCTTTTTGGCTTGCTATTTCGGGAAAATTGGTTACACTTAATGATGATTACATTCTTTTTGGTGGTGACTGCATCCAAATTCTTGATCCTATCTTAGACAGAAATTCCACAGTTACATTTTTCACCTTTAAAATGCATTCTCAATTTACTGCCTCCATTCATCATAATGCTCTAGTAGACATTTGGAGATTATGTCACCCCGACCTTAGAGAATATAGTTTTTACTCTCCTTCCCATCACTCACAATCCCGTATTGATTATCTTTTTCTAAGTAAATCCCTAGCTCAACTTGCCATTCATTCTGATATTGGATCTATTTTAAATTCAGATCATGCACCTGTTTTTGTTGATATTGATCTCATTCCCTTTGTCCCCCACCCAGGAAGATGGAGGTTTAATAATTCTTTACTCCTCAATCCCACTTTTTGTATTAAATTCAATGCCTTTGAAACTGAGTTTTTCATGATTAACCAAACCCCCGATTCCCCTTTTGTTATGGTTTGGGATTCCTTCAAAGCAGCTGCTAGAGGTTTTATCATTAATTTCGTCTCCCAAAAGAAAAAGTATTTAGAAGCTCAATCTGCTCAACTTCTGAATAAAATCAAACAACTTGAATAGATTTATTACTGCTCCAATACTGACTCCTCTCTTAAGGACCTTATTGATGCCAAATTTACTTTTAATAAATTTACCACGAACGCTGCCTCGAATTTTTTATTAAAATATAACTCCCGCTATTATGGTGGTCTGAATCAAATGGGGAAATTATTAGCCAATTATCTTAAAATACGAAAAGAAAGAACGAAAATTGAATCTATTCAAGGACCTACTGATGTTTCCTTATTTAAAGACAAAGATATTCTAAATGAATTTGTCGCTTTCTATAAAAATCTTTATACTCCTGAAATTTGCCCTGATTCGGCCGATCTTCTTTCCTATTTTCAAAATATTCCCCCACCTCCTTCCGATCACGTGGACTTTGGGTCCCTAGAATCTGACATTTCCCTTGCAGAAATCTCTCATGCTGTCTCGGTGTTACGACATGGAAAAGCTCCTGGTCCTGATGGTTTTACCATTGCATTTTACAGTCATTTTGCTTCCCTTCTCTTACCAAAACTATTACTTTTATTTCAATCCTTTTTTGACTCAGGCTCTTCCAGTGGTACGTTTCAAGAATCTCTGAATTGTTTAATCCCGAAAGATGATAAAGATAATTCTCTATGCAAGAATTATCACCCTATTTCTTTGGTAAATACTGATTATAACATTTTTGCCAACATTTCGCCTCTAGACATGGATCCCCTTTTGCCTGATTTAATTGGTCCTGAGCAATCAGGTTTTGTTAAAGGATGACTCTCTTCTGAAAATTCACGCGTCTTTTTCAAAATTTTAAGTAAGGCTCCCTCGCTTACTCATCCTTTGGCCGCTATCTCTCTAGATGCTGAGAAAGCATTCGATAGGATACATTGGGATTTTATGTTTCAGGCTCTCAAGTGGGCAGGCTTTCCACCTAAATGTATTTCTCTTATCTCTTTACTCTATTCGGGCCCTTGGGCATCAATTTTTGCAAATGGTATGGTTATGCATTATTTTCCTTTACAGAGAGGTGTTAGACAAGGTTGTCCATTGTCTCCTTTATTATTTGTTTTAGTTTTAGAACCCTTTCTCACTAAAATTCAACAGGATGATAATATCTCTGGTTTTCATTTCGGTCCCCAACAAGTTAAGCTTTCGGTCTACGCTGTTGACATTCTTTGATACTGTTCTGATCCACAATCTTCTCTTCCTTTCTTCTTGCAACGGGTCTCTTCCTTTTCCAAAGTTTCTGGGTATCGTCTTAATGTCGATAAATGTGAAATTCTGCCTTTAAACCCTCTTCGTCAAAATCATCTTTTTGACCATTCTTGTTTCTCTTGACAACCAACAAAGATCAAATATTTGGGAATTTGGTTTGCTCCCCTCTTGTCTGATACTCTTAAAATAAACTTTGAACATATATCCAAAAAATTGAATGCCGCCATTACCCGATGGAACCCTCTCTTTCTCTCTTTGTGGGGCCGTCTCGACTCCATTAAAATGATGCTTGCACCACTTATACTATGCACCATTTCTATGATCCCTATTCCTATTCACAATCATTATTTTATGAAAATTGATTCTACTCTACTTACATTTCTGTGGAAAGGTAAACGTTCCGGTATAGCCCTCACTACCTTGAAGAAAGATAAGTCTTCTGGTGGCCTTAAATTCCATGATATTAAAGCTTATCATCGAGCTTTCTCCTTGAAACAGGCTACACGTTGGCTTTTGACTGATCTTCCCATTTATCCTCCTCTCTGTCTTAACTAGAATCTTCCTTTCTTACTCCCTTTGAGTTTCGCGAGATCCTATCCTTTACTTCCAACATGGCCTCTCTTCGTAACCTTATCATTTCCCACTCTCGTAATCTCCTTATTCCTTTTTTATACTCCTCTTACCCATCTATCCATTCCACTCATTTACAGACTATTTGGCATAATAAACACCTTAAGATTCGTAATTGCTCCATATTCTGGAAGACTTGGTATTCCCAAGGTCTGCGATGGATTTCCCAACTTAAGGTAAAGTCCTCCTGAGGCACAGCCAGGATAGACGGGCGTTACGTTTCGTTTTTAAAAATTGCACTAAATGTTTAATTAACCCTCAGGCATTTGTGGCATTTAGAAGATCGAGGAGGATTTTTTAAATATAGCGCATTTGCACAACTGTTTATTCTTTTAAGGAACCCTCACGCATTTGTGGCATTTTAAGGACCGATAGGTGTTTTTAAATTTAGCGCGTTTGCACAGTACTTACGGACTCCCTCGCGGGATTCGCCGCCATCTTGGGGAGGATTGGGTTGAGCGGGCTAGTCTTTGTGCCCGAGACCCTACATAAAGGGGGAACAGGAGCGAGCGCGCTAGGTAAAGTCCTCCTGAGGCACAGGCGGGAGAGACAGGTGTTACGCTTTGTTTTTAAAAATTGCACTAACTGTTTAATCAACCCTCAGGCATTTGTGGCATTTAGAAGATCGAGGAGGATTTTTTAAATATAGCGCATTTGCACAGCTGTTTATTCTTTTAAGGAACCCTCACACATTTGTGGCATTTTAAGGACCGAATAGGTGTTTAGAAATATAGCACATGTGCACAGTACTTACGGACTCCCTCGCAGGATTTGCCGCCATCTTGGGGAGGATTGGGTTCAGCGGGCTAGTCTTTGTGCCCGAGACCCTACATAAAGGGGAAACAGGAACGAGCGCGCTAGGTAAAGTCCTCCTGAGGCACAGCCGGGAGAGACGGGCGTTATGCTTTGTTTTTAAAAATTGCACTAACTGTTTAATCAACCCTCAGGCATTTGTGGCATTTAGAAGATCGAGGAGGATTTTTTAAATATAGCGCATTTGCACAACTGTTTATTCTTTTAATGAACCCTCACACATTTGTGGCATTTTAAGGACCGAATAGGTGTTTTTAAATATAGCGCATTTGCACAGTACTCACAGACTCCCTCTCGGGACTCGCCGCCATCTTGGGGAGGATTGGGTTCAGCGGGCTAGTCTTTGTGCCCAAGACCCCATTTAAGCTGAGGATGAAGCGAGCGTGCAGCGCATGCGTGCAGAGGGCGCGCCAAAGGCAAGCCCGTCTGCGTCTGTCCGCGCTCGCACCGCGTTCAGCGCCAGCCCCCCTGCTCGGTTGACATCCGGGACTGCCCCTCAACTTACTTACTCTAGCGAGGAGCTGAGGGCTCTACAACTAATGAGACTTGTGGAATCCTGTAACATTTATCTACCTGAACACGGGCGCAACCATACTTTTAAGATCTGCCCAGGATGCACGTCAAAATCCCTGAGCTGACATCGCTCCCGGTGGCAGGGCGGACTAGGAAGAAGAGCATCTCCAAGCAGTACACCGTGTGGAACTGTGTCCTAATCAATGCAAGATCATTGGTCAAGCACAGTATAGAATGTGCCGCCTTCCTAGAAAGCTATGATATTAAGCTAGCTTTTATTACAGAGACCTGGACAGATGAAGCCTCAGGTCCTGATTTAGTGAAAGTGACACCTCCAGATTACATCTGCTACTCACTTAGCTGAAACCTTAAAAGAGGAGGTGGACTAGCAGTGATACACCACAACTCCATTATATCATCATTTAACCCTCTAAAAAATTTCTTCTTCTAATTTCAATATTCAACGAGCACATAGACTGGGTCCGAAAGTATCTACCAAACCCCGAGGTGTTATCATGCTATTCCTACATTATACTGACCTGCTCCAAATTTTGTCAGGTGCCAAGTCTAAAAAGCAGATCGTCTGGGAGGGTTACCGCCTATTCCTCTCACATGATGTGGCTAAGGCAACAGCAGATCGCCGGAAAATGTTTTTGGACACGCGCCACCAGTTACGTGCTCTTAATGCCACATTTGTATTGCTTCATCCCTGCCTCTTCAAGGTTACCTACAAAGATAAGACTACGTCATTTGAAGATCCACTGGTTTTGCAAGCATTTCTTCGCCAGCAAGGAACTGACGTCATGGACACTTCAAGAAATGTTTAATTGCCAGTTTTAACTTTTGTTTCTTAGTTGTTTCTTGTCCTATTTTGTTCCCTATGTGCTTCCCTATGTACATTTCTACTTACATTCCTGTATTGTTACGCAGCATATGTCTTCTGTTTCTTAATTATTCTTTTTCTCTTCTCATTTCTCTACAGGTGTGCTCCCTTCCTATTCACCCGATGTTTCCCATAAGTCATGTGAAGTGCTGTATTTCATCGGATGTTCGGTGATGTTTTCTCTCGTTGTTGTCGTCGTCGTCTTCTGGCGTCGTCACCCCCGTTTTTCGTTCTGTATCTGTAGGTATGTTTTTCAGTCGTCTGTTTTTGACTTGTACTGTCTTCTGTTTTACTATTTTCTTTTCTTTCCTTTAGTTTTTTCACTTTTTCTCTCCTTTCTGCTTCTTTGGCTTTCTCTTTCTCTTTTTGTTTCTAATCTATGTTCAGACTTGCATTTTCTATTTCTCTACATTCATGCTCTTACTTTTTATATCTGATTTTTCTCAACAATCTTTCTTTTTTGACCTAGTAGGCGTAATGTATACTCATATTTCTTCTCTGTTTCACTTTCCGGGTTGTCACTTGGAATGTTAAGGGTTAAAATAACCCAATTAAAAGGCAACATGTATTATCCCATTTAGCCAGGCATAAATCTGATGTGGCCCTTCTCCAGGAATCCTATCTTTCAGAGGCTGAAGCCTCGAAACTCAAACGTTGTTGGGTGAGACATGTATTCAATTCCCCTTCTGCGGGTAAGAACAATGGAGTTGTGATTTTAAGCCTTAAAAAGTTGAATGTTTTTAATGTTTCTCTAGAATGCGATGTTGATGGTCGTTGGGTGCTTGTTAAACTAAATATAGATACGATTCCTATTGTTATTTTTAATGTTTATGCTCCTACTGGTGTTGATAATTCTTTTTGGCCTGCTATTTTGGGAAAATTGGTTACACTTAATGATGATTACATACTTTTTGGTGGTGACTGCATCCAAATTCTTGTTCCTATCTTAGACAGAAATTCCAAAGTTAAATTTTTCACCTTTAAAATGCATTCTCAATTTACTGCCTCCATTCATCATAATGCTCTAGTAGACATTTGGAGATTATGTCACCCCGACCTTAGAGAATATAGTTTTTACTCTCCTTCCCATCACTCACAATCCCGTATTGATTATCTTTTTCTAAGTAAATCCCGAGCTCAACTTGCCATTCATTCTGATATTGGATCTATTTTAAATTCAGATCATGGAACTGTTTTTGTTGATATTGATCTCATTCCCTTTTGTCCCCCACCCAGGAAGATGGAGGTTTAATAATTCTTTACTCCTCAATCCCACTTTTTGTATTAAATTCAATGCCTTTGAAACTGAGTTTTTCATGATTAACCAAACCCCCGATTCCCCTTTTGTTATGGTGTGGGATTCCTTCAAAGCAGCTGCTAGAGGTTTTATCATTAATTTCGTCTCCCAAAAGAAAAAGTATTTAGAAGCTCAATCTGCTTAACTTCTGAATAAAATCAAACAACTTGAATACATTTATTACTGCTCCAATACTGACTCCTCTCTTAAGGACCTTATTGATGCCAAATTTACTTTTAATAAATTTACCACGAACGCTGCCTCGAATTTTTTATTAAAATGTAACTCCCGTTATTATGGTGGTCAGAATCAAATGGGGAAATTATTAGCCAATTATCTTAAAATACGAAAAGAAAGAACGAAAATTGAATCTATTGAAGGACCTACTGGTGTTTCCTTATTTAAAGACAAAGATATTCTAAATGAATTTGTCGCTTACTATAAAAATCTTTATACTCCTGAAATTTGCCCTAATTCGGCCGATCTTCTTTCCTATTTTCAAAATATTCCCCCACCTCCTTCCGATCACGTGGACTTTGGGTCCCTAGAATCTGACATTTCCCTTGCAGAAATCTCTCATGCTGTCTCGGTGTTACGACATGGAAAAGCTCCTGGTCCTGATGGTTTTACCATTGAATTTTACAGTCCTTTTGCTTCCCTTCTCTTACCAAAACTATTACTTTTATTTCAAACCTTTTTTGACTCAGGCTCTTCCCATGGTACGTTTCAAGAATCTCTGAATTGTTTAATCCCCAAAGATGATAAAGATCATTCTCTATGCAAGAATTATCACCCTATTTCTTTGGTAAATACTGATTATAAAATTTTTGGCAACATTTCGGCTCTAGACATGGATCCCCTTTTGCCTGATTTAATCGGTCCTGAGCAATCAGGTTTTGTTAAAGGATGACTCTCTTCTGACAATTCACGCATCTTTTTCAAGATTTTAAGTAAGTATTACTCATCCTTTGGCCGCTATCTCTCTAGATGCTGAGAAAGCATTCGATAGGATACGTTGGGATTTTATGTTTCAGGCTCTCAAGTGGGCAGGCTTTTCACCTAAATTTATTTCTCTTATCTCTTTACTCTATTCGGGCCCTTGGGCATCAATTTTTGCAAATGGTATGGTTAAGCATTATTTTCCTTTACAGAGAGGTGTTAGACAAGGTTGTCCATTGTCTCCTTTATTATTTGTTTTAGTTTTAGAACCCTTTTTCACTAAAATTCAACAGGATGATAATATCTCTGGTTTTCATTTCGGTCCCCAACAAGTTAAGCTTTCGGTCTACGCTGATGACATTCTTTGATACTGTTCTGATCCACAATCTTCTCTTCCTTTCTTCTTGCAACAGGTCTCTTCCTTTTCCAAAGTTTCTGGGTATCGTCTTAATGTCGAAAAAATGTGAAATTCTGCCTTTAAACCCTCTTTGTCAAAAACATATTTTTGACCATTCTTGTTTCTCTTGACAACCAACAAAGATCAAATATTTGGGAATTTGGTTTGCTCCTCTCTTGTCTGATACTCTTAAAATAAACTTTGAACATATATCCCAAAAATTGAATGCCGCCATTACCCGATGGAACCCTCTCTTTCTCTCTTGTGGGGCCGTCTCGACTCTGTTAAAATGATGCTAGCACCACTTATACTATGCACCATTTCTATGATCCCTATTCATATTCACAATCATTATTTTATGAAAATTGATTCTACTCTACTTACATTTCTGTGGAAAGGTAAACGTTCCCGTATAGCCCTCACTACCTTGAAGAAGGATAAGTCTTCTGGCGGCCTTAAATTCCATGATTTTAAAGCTTATCATCGAGCTTTCTCCTTGAAACAGGCTACATGTTGGCTTTTGACTGATCTTCCCATTTATCCTCCTCTCTGTCTTAACTAGAATCTTCCTTTCTTACTCCCTTTGAGTTTCGCGAGATCCTATCCTTTACTTCCAACATGGCCTCTCTTCGTAACCCTATCATTTCCCACTCTTGTAATCTCCTTATTCCTTTTTTATACTCCTCTTACCCATCTATCCATTCCACTCATTTACAGACTATTTGGCATAATAAACACCTTAAGATTCGTAATCGCTCCATATTCTGGAAGACTTGGTATTTCCAAGGTCTGCGATGGATTTCCCAACTTAAGGTAAAGTCCTCCTGAGGCACAGCCAGGATAGACGGGCGTTACGCTTCGTTTTTAAAAATTGCACTAAATGTTTAATCAACCCTCAGGCATTTGTGGCATTTAGAAGATCGAGGAGGATTTTTTAAATATAGCGCATTTGCACAACTGTTTATTCTTTTAAGGAACCCTCACACATTTGTGGCATTTTAAGGACCGAATAGGTGTTTTTAAATATAGCACATTTGCACAGTACTTACGGACTCCCTCGCGGGATTCGCCGCCATCTTGGGGAGGATTGGGTTCAGCGGGCTAGTCTTTGTGCCCGAGACCCTACATAAAGGGGGAACAGGAGCGAACGCGCTAGGTAAAGTCCCCCTGAGGCACAGCCGGGAGAGACCGGCGTTATGTTTTGTTTTTAAAAATTGCACTAACTGTTTAATCAACCCTCAGGCATTTGTGGCATTTAGAAGATCGAGGAGGATTTTTTAAATATAGCGCATTTGCACAACTGTTTATTCTTTTAATGAACCCTCACACATTTGTGGCATTTTAAGGACCGAATAGGTGTTTTTAAATATAGCGCATTTGCACAGTACTCACGGACTCCCTCGCGGGATTCGCCGCCATCTTGGGGAGGATTGGGTTCAGCGGGCTAGTCTTTGTGCCCATGACCCCATTTAAGCTGAGGATGAAGCGAGCGTGCAGCGCATGCGCGCAGCGGGCGCGCTACCGGCGCGCCAAAGGCAATACTGTCTGCGTCCGTCCGCGGTCGCACCGCGTTCAGCGCCAGCCCCCCTGCTCGGTTGACATCCGGGACTGCCCCTCAACTTACTTACTCTAGCGAGGAGCTGAGGGCTCTACAACTAATGAGACTTGTGGAATCCTGTAACATTTATCTACCTGAACACGGGCGCCACCATACTTTTAAGATCTGCCCAGGATGCAGCGTCAAAATCCCTGAGCTGATATCGCTCACGGTGGCCGGGCGGACTAGGAAGAAGGGCATCTCCAAGCAGTACACCGTGTGGAACTGTGTCCTAATCAATGCAAGATCATTGGTCAAGCACAGCATAGAATGTGCTGCCTTCCTAGAAAGCAAAGATATTAAGCTAGCTTTTATTACAGAGACCTGGACAGATGAAGCCTCAAGTCCTGATTTAGTGAAAGCGACACCTCCAGATTACATCTGCTACTCACTTAGCTGAAACCTTAAAAGAGGAGGTGGACTAGCAGTGATACACCACAACTCCATTATATCATCATTTAACCCTCTAAATAACGAGGGATGTGAAGCATTGGAATTCTGTCTTTGGATCCCGCATGAGGATTCTTTTAGAGGAGCCCTTATTTACAGACCGCTAGGCCCTCGAAAATGCTTTATCGCCCAAGTAGGCGACATTTTAGAGATTGGGCTAAACGCCCCTTCATTTACATTACTAGGTGATTTTAATTTTCACCTTGAGCCAGACCAGGACCTAGACACCACCAACCTGATGGACCTCATGTCAGGTGGCAACCTGGAACAACAGGTCAATGTACCAACACACTTAGCGGAGCACACATTGGATGGTATTTTCTCCAAAAAACCCTACTTGCCTTTACAAAAGCACTGCCTCTTACGTGGACTGACCACCTAGCAGTATTTTTTAAACTTACTATGCCGCCTCGTTTGGTCAACAAACCATCTTATAAACATGTTGAAGCTAGAGCATGGAAACACATAGCAGAGGGGGGCCTTCAAAACTTCCTCACTGCCACAGATACCCCTACTCCGACCGATCTGGATCAGGCCACTAAAACCTAGTTCAACTGGCTAGAAGACGCAGGGAAGAAGCTGGCCCCATTAAAAACAGTCCGCCACCACAGGACACGTCCATATGCGCCCTGGTATTCACAGGAGCTTAAAGACCAGAAACTTGTATGTAAACAGCTAGAAAGAAATTGGAGGAAGGGCTATAACGACAAAGATAAAAAAGAATACAAAATAAGCCAAGCACAGTACAAACAATTGTTACAAAATACAAAAGAAAAACATTATACGGACAAAATACATGAAGGCCAAAAATTCTCCAAAAACACTGTTCAAAACTGTAAATGACTTGGCCCATCCCAAGCCCCAGCTACTCTGACAAGTCAAGATCTTTGCAACAGAATAGCAAAGTGTTTTTTTGACAAAGTAAACATCATCTTTTCCACATTCTCAGATTTACCTAAGGAAAACTCAGTCAAACCTGACACTAGCTCCAACACTACCCCATATATAATAGCCAAATCAGAATTCACTTTCTTTAGTCCTCTTGCGGAAGAGGACACATACAAATTGATGACTAAAACTAAATCAGGCTCCCCCTATGACCCCTGTCCATTAGAAGTGCTAAAACTAGCTGGTCATACGGTGACGAGTAAACTCACTTCCATTTTTAACCTAATGTACAACGAAGGATATTTTCCTAGGGAATGGAAGCGGGCCGCTATACTGCCGTTGTTGAAAAAATTGAATTTGAACCCGGATGACCCAAACAATTTTAGGCCCATATCCAGACTTCCCCTCCCAGTCAAATTAATAGAAAAGAACATGAATAACCAAATTAACCAGATCCTCAATCAGACTCAGGCTCTTGACCCCACCCAGCACGGCTTTAGAGAAGGCCACAGCACCGAGACGGCCCTTATTAAATCCACGGAGGAAATTAGAGCCACTCTGGATCAAGGAGGTCGGGCAGCCCTCATCATGTTGGATTTATCATCCGCATTTGATACGGTACACCACACATTAATGATTGACCGATTAGCGGAGAAAGGAATAAAAGGTACTGCCCTAAAACTTCTAAAATCATTCCTCTCGGAAAGAATTCAAACAGTCAAACTCGATAAATACGAGGCAGAGGCCTTCTCATTGCCATGTGGAGTCCCGCAGGGATCTTCACTGAGCCCAACGCTATTTAATGTCTATGTGTCCTCTCTTGCGCCACTCATTGAATCCTACGGCTTCAGTTTAACAACTTATGCCGACGATACTCAAATCGTTGTGGCCATTCAACCAGAAAGACTGCAGGACACAGCCACTAAATTCCATGACTGCATGTATGCAACATGCAATTGAATGGCTAATAACTGTTTGAAGTTAAACTCAAGCAAGACTGAGGTGATACTATTTGGGAATAACCCAGTGTTTTGGTGTCCTAACTGCTGGCCAAGTACACTGGGACAATTTCCACTCCCAACCAGGAAAGTGAAGAACCTGGGCATTTGGCTAGATGACACTCTCAGCTTCAAGGACCAAGTAAACTCAATAGCATCATTCACTGCGTTTACTCTTAGAGCCTGTAAAAAAATCATGCCTCTAATCCCCAAAGAAGCACAACAAACAGTAGTCACTGCATTAGTGTTATCCAAATTGGACTACTGTAACAGCCTCTACCTCAAGCTACAAGAAGGCCTAATGAACAAGCTGCAGATCCTGCAGAATGCAGCCGCTAGACTCATCTCAGGAACACCCAAGCATGCATCAATTAGCGGGGTAATCAAGGACCTTCATTGTCTGCCCATGAAGAAGCGGACCAAATTCAAGGCCTTGTGTCTTGTTTTTAAAGCACTGCAGGGCATAGGACTAAAATTTCTGAAGCAACACTTTAATTGGTATACACCTAAAAGAACTCTCCGCTCATCTGAGGCTAAACTGGTGGTCACTCATCGGATAAAAAAGGCTAATTGGGGCGGTAGAAGCTTCATCGCTAATGCAGCTATCGCCTGGAACTCCCTTCCCTCTCAACTAAGACACCAGAATAATCTGATGGCTTTTAGAAAGGCTTTAGAAACCTGGCTTTTCATAAATTAGGTGCTAACCATGGAGTCAGTCTCTCTTTCCCAGTATTGCTCAGTAGGTACTTTATCCCAGCGCCAGGACACCTCTTTTGGTAACAGCTGCGCTTTATAAATGCAATAAACATAAACATAAACATTTCTCATAATCAACCTCTTCCCTTCACTGATCTTCGGTCTCAATTTTCCTTACCTTCCTCTTCTCATTCACAGTATAATTTGCTTTGTCCTATTCTTGTTCAATATCTTCAATCACTACCTATTACTAATGACATTCCCAATACACTTCAACCTATATCATCTGCATTGGATCATTCCCCTTCCGCTTCTTTTCTCTATAAATCTATTCAATTTTCAGTAGACAGAGCTAAATCTAAGATTGAGTTAGCCTAGGAAAAAGATTTTTCACAGGATTGGTCAATTCCCTTTTGGGACAAGATTTCGTCAAAACTTCATAAAACCTCTAGGGCTGCCAATACTATGCAAACCCTTTTTTTCATTTGTAATCGGATTTTATTTACTCCATTTATTTTATCAACTTTTTCCTCAGACATTCCCCCTACTTGTTGGTCTTGCTCATGTCCTTCTGCTGATTTAAAAAATATGCTATTTGAATGCCCCCTACACTCCAGTTTTGGAAACTTGTTTGGTCCCAAATGCAATTTATTTTTTATTTCACTCTCCTATCTACCCTCAATCTTCGCAACATTACACGCTTATAGACCTTTTGGTAGCTATTGCCTTTCATCTGATTACCTCCAATTGGAAACAGGCTAATAATGTCACCTTTTGCTCTTGGTTGGTTGGTTGATAGCTTTATTTCGATATGCAGGTATCATAAAAGCATTACAAAATATATAAAAACAGCACATCGTCAAAGGACTGTACATTTAAAAACAAAAGAAATCCAAAGTAGCAATAAGATAAACAATAAATTATTTAAAAGTATATTAAATGGATAAGGACAGTCTTTTTAAACGAATCAACCAAGCCCATTTTAAAAATTTAGATACAGCACAAACGACCCGAGAGGATGTATCAGATAGTAAAATCCGTAAAGCCACCAGATGCTGGCGAGTACCCAATTGTCTACAAAGTGGTTTCAGCCAGTGGGATCTTGGACGGGTGTAATCTGGACATTCAAAAAGGAAGTGAATCACAGTTTTGGGCCTATTAGTACATAGGGCGCAGTAGCGTGAAGCCTGCGCAGGCATGTTCCATCTAGAGAGGCGGTCATTTAGAGGTAATGTACCTAGTCTAAATTTGATGAAAAGACCCCGGTCCATAGGTGCCGTAATTATGTCCAGATAAGGCTCAAGGGCAACAACGTATTTTATTTGCAAATAAGCTGCAGTGGAATTGCAGTGACGCTGATTGCTGATGAGCTTAGCAGAGACCCATTCCCAATACAGTTTTTTTAGGGTCGCTTTCGGGGGGCACAGTGGGTGGACCAGCACGACCCCAAGCCTAGGTCCCCTAAAAGATTTTTAATATCCCTAAGCCATTTGATCTTGTTGCAGCCGTCCAAGCCCATCACCTCTGACAGCCCGTCTGCGTATGATTTTAATTCCGGAACCCTCCACAGACGAGCCCAAAGGAGGAGAGGCCGTAAACGGGCCTGGTCATTGATCGCTTTACAACCCGTATCCAAAAGCACAGGAACTGTCGGGGTGCTCATCGGGATGGCCAAGAGGTCCTTTAAAAATTTATTCTCTGCCTTGGTCAAAGCCTCCACGTTACCCAAGCCCCAAAGCTCAGCCCCATAAAGTGATGCGGTTACAGCTCGGGCTTTGTAAATATCTATTATTGGAGCTACACATTGCTTAGATGAATTATTGTACTCCTTCAACAGCGCTCCCCCCACCCTTTTATGACTGATGGTCATTTTGTTTATATGGGGAGTCCAGCTCATGACATCACTCATTCGTATTCCCAAGTAGTCAAATTCTGACACTCTTTCCAGAGGGATAGAGTTCAGAATAGGAGGGCGGCCAAGCTTACGGGGTGGGTGCATAATTAGATATTTGGTCTTATCCACATTGATGAAAAGTCCTCTTTTTGTACAGAAGTCCTGGAAGCAGTTCAAAAGCTTCTGGAGCCCCTGGGGGGTTTTGGAAATGAGGAGGGTGTCGTTGGCAAACAACTGGGTTGGAATCCTAGTGCCCCCCAAGGAGGGGGCGTCTGCTGGTTCGCCAAGCAGGTGCTCTACCACCCCATTCACATACAGGGAAAATAGGGTGGGAGCTAGTACACAACCCTGCCGGACGCCCCTAACGACCGGGATACTATCGGTCTTTTCCCCATTTAATCCCCATCGCACCTGAGCATAGTTGTCATTATGCAGTTTGATGAGGAGCATTAAGATGTAAGGGGGCATCCCAAGACCATACAACACCCTCCAGAGTTCCTCCCTAGGAACCAGGTCAAAGGCAGTCTTTAGGTCTATGAAGGCCAAGTAAAGACTGCCTTTGCCCAGCTCCACCACCTTCCAATAAAGTAACAGGAGTCTAAAGACTTGCTCGATAGTTCCTGTACCTGAACGAAAGCCAGCTTGCATATCGGACAATATGTGGTTGTCATCCACCCACTGGAGAATCCTCCCTAGAATGGCTTTACCCGCTAACTTCTGGGTTGAGTCAATGAGGCTTATTGGCCTATAATTTCCCGGTGAGTCCCGACAACCCTTTTTAAAAATTGGGACCACCTCTGCCCCTTTCCAAGACTCAGGCACAGAACCTCCCTCGAGGATAGCATTAAGGAGGCCAGAGATCAACACCCCCCATTCGCCCGGGTAGGCTCAAGGAAGATCCCCTGGCAGTCCGTCAGGACCAGCTGCTTTAAGTGGTGTTAGAGATTTAATCAAATTCGTGACCTCCCGTACGGAGAAGAGGTCAGTGCCTCTATCCACGGGTGAGGGGGGGAGGAAAAAAGGGTCATTAAGTGTGCCTTCTATGGCAGAATAGAGAGCCTTAAAATGGTTATACCACGCCTGGGCAGTGATAGTACAAGTCCTCAAGGTATCATCTGGACGGTTTCTGCTACCCACCAGGACCCAGAACCCTTTGGCGTCTCTCCCTCGACTGGCGACCAGGAGGTCCTGCCAAAAGCTATCCTCCCATTCCTTTTTAGCATTTTTTAAACAGTGTGAGTAAAGCCTTCTGGCCTCCCTAGTCCTGGTTTGTGATTTGGATTTAACCGCTTCAACAAGCAGTGTCTTTGCTTCCCTGCAGCTGCGATTAAACCAACCCAGTCTAGCCCGGGGCCGTAGTTTCTTCCCATTGGGTCTGGCTGGGACAGTGAACAGATTGGTTAGCGCCTGAGTTAGGTTACAAAACCTGTTGGACACCCCCACCACCCCACCCTCAAGAGAGTCAGAGTTATCTAGTGCTGCCGCTAGGAGCCGCGTTATGGAGGATGTTATCTCGACTGAGAGCGACAGCCTTGCCCACTTTAGCCGACGTCCACAGTTAGAGACAGATGGCAGGTCCAAGACGGCGGCACATGGGGTTCCATTCCTTAAACCTTCTAACCACCAAGGAGTCATGGCAAGAGAGAGCAGGTTGTGATCGCTCTCGACGGAGGGTATAATCTCCATGTCTTTGACCGAACTCCATAGGTTGGCGTCAAGCAAAATATAATCGATTCTTGACGTATGGCTGGGCCTATTGTATGTATGTGCTCCCTTTTTGTCCGAATTAGTCCTACCATTAAGGGCCCTCAGGTCAAACTCCATTGATACGGAATTTATCTGGAGCGCCACTTCCGTCCATCTTTTAATAGGGCTGATCTCTAGAGCCGGAATCCCCCTCCTGTAGTCGACATCCTCTTGATTTTGTGTAACATCTGAGCCAAGAGGCTCAAATGTGCAATTGAGGTCGCCCGCTACCAGGGTACAGGACTTGTAGGGAGAGGATCTTGGTGGAATGCGGTTTGTTTTCACCACCGCCTTGACACAAACTATGTCTCTCCCATTTCCCTGGCAATCAAACGAGATCTCCTGTGGCTCCACTTGGCCAATTATCTGTCTTTAGTTGCTCCCCGGCACATTCTTCTCAAACTAGATCAGATGAGATTCACAAACCACCATGATTCTTCCAATGCCTTTTATCATTTTCACTAACTAATTACCAGTTATTTGTTGAGTATTATTATGCTTACGATGTTGTTTCTTTATGCATAGTTTGATTGAAATGTTCCTATGTTTTTTCCTTGATGCTTTGTAATACTTTTCTCAGTTTATATTTTTTACTGTATCATTTTGACTGTTTCTTCATTTTCTGTTCGCTTGATTTCAATAAACTCAAACTTTAAAAAAAAGAAAGTTCGAGGAATTAGCTTCGAACATTAATAATGTAGATTTCTCTGGAACTAGGATAGGCGGTATTTAAAAAGGAAGACTTCAGTCCAGCTTATGCTACATTCTTGCAATAACAAACACTATTTCCCTTATGTAGATTTACTTTCCAATTCCCAGCTTAAATTTGAATTGTTAAGGCTGCAAGCGGGTATCAATCCATGCTACAGTAGCGACAAGATAAGAATGGCAGTGATGAATGTGGAGGGTAAATGCACGAGGCCTGAGTGTACAATTTGATAATCTGCACATCCTAATGGATCGCATAAAAGTTTTGTCCCTTCAAAAAGCCATTTAAAGTGTGCCTTTTTTTAAATATGGTGCTTTCAACCATTTGCAAGAAGTGGCAATGTTTTTGTGCTGTAAGGAGATTTATGATCACTGTAAGAGAATTTCTAATAGGACTATAAGAGGGATCTCTGTCTTAGGTTGTATTTAACTTTAGTATGGTAGTATGGTATATATTATGACAGCAAGTTTTATGAATTTTACAATTGTTTTTTATTGATTGTGAAAGATTTGGAGGACTATGCTGTATGTATATATATATTTTAAGATGCAAAAAGAACAATTGATGGACAGAAAGCCGAACAATGTCATAGATTCACCTGAGTGCAAAGATCTGGGCCTAAATCCATTGTTTCTTTGCTTCCCCATGCCATTCCAGCTTGAATCTAGCCATATGGAAATCATCCAGTCCCAGGATGCTTTTTTCTGGTCCAGGGAAGGCCAGGCTTGGCAATTTGGACTTGACTGTTCCCAAGAGGCACAAGGTCAAGACTGATTTGCATAAAGCTGGGTCTGAACTGGGGTGGTGAAGTGAGATAAAGAACGATAATGGATTCAACCCAGATCTATGACTGTAGGGTGAGTGTCTGAAAAGTTTCAGCGCTCTATTCATCATCTCCTTGTGTTTGCATTATATTTTCAGATGTTCAATGTTTGTGTGTTTTATGCTGTTTTCAAGACTATTTGTCTAAATAAACATTTATTGACTGATATGCAAATGAGTTGGGTGTACATGTTCAGGGCCGGACTGACTACCGGGCAGTTTGGAATGTTTCCGAGCTGGGGGCTTATTTCACAGTGGTGAGGGCTGATTTTGTTCATAGAGACCTCCGTGTGCTTCGAAATAATTAAAGTAAAATGAATTTCGTTTAGCACACGCAGGTCTCCGTGAACAGAATCAGCCCCCAGCTCAGCAGCATTCTAAACTGCCCAGTAGCCATTCCGGCCCTGTACATGTTTAAAGCACGTCCTTAATTACATAGGTCCTACCCTTTTCAGGGACCCCCCCCCCCACACATTTTACATCCCACTTAAAGGTTTGGGTAAGATATTTAACTAAATCCAACCTCGCTACCTAAAAATAATCATTACATGTTAACAACAGTCAGGGGACCATATAATTTATTAATGCCGAGCTCAAGTGTCTCTTATTGAAGCCACTCTAAAAACAAGAATTTGCAAGATTAGAGCTATCGGCGTTGTAAGTGACAATGTCTTTTACCTATGTGTTTTGGATGTACGTGGTTTGGAGTGGAATTATGTGGGTTGAATTGGAATTGTTAGCTGTGGAGTTGTTCAGTTTATTTGTAAAGTGGAATTATGTGGCATGGTGAATAGATATGGGTAGGAGCTGCACACTGCACAGTATAGATAGAAAAAAGATAGAGAGGGATAGGTAGTTTGTGCACAAAGTGGTAAATGAACTCCAGATAGAGGAGCAGAAAGAATGTGAGAGAAAGGGAGAAAGGAGAGAGCAGGCAACAGATGCATAAAGATGAAAGGTGAACCTGTGTATGCAAAAGACACCCGAGAAGAGAGCGTTGGTTTGAGGGACGGAAATCTTGAAAATGCACAGGAAAGAAACTGCTCAAAGACCTGACATGCACGAAAAAGAAAAAGGAAGGAAGAGTTTGTGAGAGAGAGTAAAAGAGACAGAAAGAGAGAGAAAGGGGAGGCATGAGGTGGACCAGTGCTTATTGCAAGGAGTTACAGGAAGGTAGCATGTGTGCGCAGGCAGGCAGGAGATTTGGAGTGTACGGGAGGAATGAGAGGGGGCATTGGAATTGCGAGATGGGAGGGGCTAGTGGGAGTGTGAGGGAGCAATTGGAGGGGCAGTGGTTGTGTAGGGGAGAGAAGAGCACAGTTGGGTAAAGCATCAGGGTGGGTGGAAGTGCGATGTATAGCTGGGTTGGATTGGAATTGTACGTTGTTGAATTGTGTGATGTGGGATTGTGTTGTATGGTGTGGAGTTGTGTAGTATAAATATGTGTGATGTGTGCTGTGACATTAATTCAATAGTGATTAAATATGTTTAACTGTTGTGGAATTATCTAGAGTGAAATTGTGGGTTATGGCAATAATTATGTGGAATAGTATTGTGCGTTGTGGAGTGACATGTTTTAGAGTTAACTTATGTGGTATGTTGTTACATTTTGTGGAATGATGTTGAAATGTGTGGTGTGTATTGGAGATATGTGGTGTGTTGTGGAATTGTCTTGTGTAGTTGAAATATACAGTTTGGTATGGAATTATGTGGTGTGTTTTAAAAATGTGTGGAGTTGAATTGTGTGGTGTACTGTAGAACTGTGTGGCGGTGAGTGAAAGTATGCTTATTAGAATTATCTCATGGTGTGTAACACATTTATGTGAATTGCTGGTATGTGACATACACTGCATTGACTAGGGACATTTTGATGTGTTTTTGGAGTGCAATTATGAGGAACTGTGTAGTTATTATGGGGAGTGTAACTATGTTATGTGGTGCAGAAAAGTGTGCCATTGAATTGTGTGTGTTGTGTGAAATTATGTGGTATAGTTTGACATGGTATTATATGGCATGGTGTGAAGTAGTATTATACGGTGTTCAATAATGTGGCTTGTTGCAAATTTAAATTTATTTTGTGGAATGTAATTATCTGTTTTGAAATATAGTGGAAATATGTGGGGTGAAATGTAGGTTGAAGTGTAACTATGTCCCACTTGGATTATCTGGAGTTGAGTGTGTTGTGTGGAGTGCAATTATATTCTTTGGAATGAAGTGTAATTATGTAGCATAGTAGTATTATGTGAAGTGGAATTTAATGTCATGGAGTGAAGGTGAAGTACGTGGAGTTTTTTATATTGGTTTGAAATTATGTGACATGGAGTGGAATGATGTGAAGCTGAACTGTGTGTAGTTGAATTGTGTGGCCTGTTATTATGAGATGCTTAAATGTGTTGTGTGTAGTCAATTTAGACAGCATGCTTTGTGGGTTGTGGCATTTTGTGATACCTTCAGCCAGTTCTGATGCTTTACCCAACTGTGCTTTTCATTTAGGACATTATACTTCTATTACTTATAACAGGAAAAATATAATTACAGACTCCGATAATCAAAATGCTACTAAGCATCTGTATCCCTTACCTACATTACCAATACTTTTAACATCATTTTTAATGCCTAACATATTTTGGAAAATAGGAGAATACTAAAAGGATGTGTTTAAAGTTTTATTATGTACTCGAGTTAGGCCCATGTAGCAAAGCACCTTATTTCTTACATTGTCCTAATTTTCACAATATCTTTTCTCCAGTGACCTTTTGCGCATATTGGAAAGCACAACAATGTTTGATTAGTTTCTCTGAAACTACTTTGTTTACACATCTAGCTTCGTACAACATTATCACGATGCCTCGAACATCATGATGTATATGGCTCTTCTATGTACTATGTACAAATGTCGTTCTATCTTCATCCACAGGGCGTCAGGACTATCTACATGTCCATAATGTTGCTAATCTATACGCACATCGCAAGGCTGCTTTCTATTATAAATAAACAGCATCCTAAAAGATTAGTAGAGGCACTTCAGCTGACACTGAGGGTCCCTGCATGCTTCGACTTCAACACATAGTGGTCTTACATCTCTGTGAGGGGGGTGTCCAGTTCATGACCAAGATGGGTTCCTATATTCTCTTCCGCCAGGTTATTGTGTTGGATTGACCCTTGTGGGCGATTCTCCCCTTCACAACTACACACACTCTAGGTACACCCAGAGTAGCGTTTACATAGTAGAAGTACACCTGATTACTGACTTGTTTATATTCCTGCATATATACACTGTTTAGCATCATGGTAGAGCTATGTCTACTATTTATGCTATTGTTGCTTGTAATCACTTTCAACTGCTTCAGTCTACTGATTATTGCAGCACATGTATTCTATACAAGAATAATGATGGTTCACTAAATGTGTTGAAAATGTCCCACTGTGTAATCACTGTATATTTCTCTAAGCAAAAGTAAGCAGGATTGACTGAGCTTTCAGTGGCTTCCTAACCCCATTAGCTCCCGGGTATAGTTAGGGAAGGCTTATGGTGGCACTGTGATCTATATGGTCTCTAGGCCAACATATCCTGCGGGGGTACCCATAATCAGTCTTGACACCTCACCCAAAGTTCATGTTGTCTAACAAATACACAGTTCCTATGGATTGGTATGAACTGCACAACATTGCGCTGCCAGCGTTGGTTGGGCTTCTATTTAACAGTCTGTCTGAGCAGTTTAGTTGTGCTTTTCCCACCTCCAAACTGGAGATGTTCATGCTGGGAAGGGAAATCTGCCTCAGCTAGTAGGTACACCCTTTGTTTTGGCTGTATGTTATTCAAGTTTGTAGGATAAAAATATTCCCACATTATGCTAAACTTATCTTGATAAATTAATCTAATAAAATTCACCTCTCTTTACACAATGTCATAGTCATAGTCAAGTTTATTTGTTTGATTAATTAAAATCTTACAAAAATACATTTTAAAAATAGCAGCAGCAGTAAAAAGCTTAAAACACCATGCACATAATTATTCTAGTATTATATAATTTAAAAAAGAAAAACCTAAATAATGTTTTCCTTAAGGTTTTTGCCAATCACAGATAAAAAAATTTATAAATGCAGAATTCATTAATACATCATTCGGGTTTAGACATGCCATTAGCGCTTGTCTACATGTTCTTACTCCTCGAGCGTTAAATAATCTCTTAAGGGTAACTTTCCTTTCCACCTCTATTGCGGGGCACAGACATAGCAGATGCAGAATTTCTTCTTGACCACCTTTACATAATCTACATATCGTATTGTCCTCAATAGTCTTCCATAGTGGCCGATGACACAAACCTGGCCGAAGACCAAAACGTACTCTTATAAAAGTTTGTTTACTTTGCTGTGACAAAGGAGTTTCAAGATATTTTTGAACTTGCTTTTTTTTGTATCCATTAATTATTGGCCATGCATGCCTTCTTTTTACCAATAATTCCTTGTCTTTTATCAGTGACAGATGAATAGTCAACTTATTAATTGTACTTTGGAAACTTTCCTGGGTAATTGTGTTTTCCCAAATTGGTATTATTCCAAATTCTTCTTTTGCTTCATTTAAATATGCCCAAGCTTGCAGTTTCTGGTTGTCTTTTACTTCTTGCCATAATGGTCGAGATAATTGATTGTCAAGGTCATTTTTTATGCGATACCAGACTTTCAGAATTTGACCTTTCCGGGCGTATTGCTGATTATTTATCCCAAACTCCAACCTCACCTGTGCTTGCGAGGCATTATCTGGTAGGTGGAATAATATCTTGTAGGTTTTCGCCACTGCGTTGTTAATTATCTGTGCATCTTTACCATTTAAAACTTCAGAGCCATATGTCAAAGTTGGTAATAATTTAGCAGATATGATCTTTAGTAGAGGACTATATGACAGTGTAGTTAACTTCTTTTGTATGGTTCTAAATGCCGTCACCAAACTATTTGCTTTCCTAGTGATATCTTCCCTCTGTGGGAGAAAACTTCCACTATCATTAAACAAGACGCCGAGATACCGATAATTATCAACCTGCTCTAGCTGAGTTTGTTCCAGCATCCATTTGTTTTTTGTTTTCTGTTCTTTGTAACTACCATTATTTTTGTCTTTACTTCATTTATAACCAGTCAGAGAGAAATCCCTGGTTAAACACTATCATAGAGATTCACTATGTTTTCATACACCGTCTGTCTATGCAATCATACGTTCTTTCTCCTGCGGTTGCAGGCCAATCACTCCCAGTTATAATAAATGGTTAATTTCCACACTAAAATTGAACGTTCACAGTCTTTTTAATAAAAATTTACACAGAGATGAATTAAAATTTCAAAGAATGAACTTTGAACATGTACAATAAAAAAGCAAATAATCATAAAAATTCATAAAAAATTCATTATAGACATTTAGACAAATATAATTTCATTTATCTAACTTAATACATCAGAAACAAGGACATCTTGAAAAACAATTATGACAGTCAAAAATTATTGTATAAGAAAAACCCCCTATGTACTATGGCCTATGGATTCCTTTGCCACACTATTAGCTAGATCCAATGGTCCTTTCTATGTAAATAAATGGTGCAGTCAATAGTATCATCAGTGTGCGAATATCTATTGCTCCCCAGACCCTACTTGGATTCTACAAGGAAACATTAATGCGTCGACGCGTTTCGGTGCTGTGGACACTTGATACTGTAGCACCTTCTTCAGGACTGCCGTTTCTTTGGGGTCACCGGCATCAAGGACTATTGTTTAACCCCCTCGCTATTGGGTGTTAGTAAATACACACCCACGGGTATTTCTTAGGTCTATCCCCTCGGTTCGTCACTTCTTACTCGAGGTAGAATTCTTCCTTCTTACACAGATGAGTCCGAAGTGTAGGGGACCTTTCCACTTCCCTGTAATTGTATTGAGACGCTTCCGCTCTTTTTCGTCTGTCTATTTATCTTAAAAGTTTTTAAAATTTCCCATGGACGGGCATATATCAGCGTTGTTCCGTGAGTCAACTTGATATGTTCTCATCTCCTTAACAATCGCAATTCTGCCTCGTCCTCGTTCCGTTCCCGGAATAGTCCGCAGGAGTAAGAACGTATGATTGCATAGACAGACGGTGTATGAAAACATAGTGAATCTCTATGATAGTGTTTACCCAGGGATTTCTCTCTGACTGGTTGTCAATGTACCCTGTTCCCTGGTGATAGTGGGGTACTCTCTCTCTAGATACCTTTACTTCATTTATTACCATTTGATTGTCTTTTGCGTATCTCAATATTCGATCAATTAGTCTTTGCAGCCCCACTTTAGTCTGACTCAGCAGCACAACGTCATCCGCATACAGCAAATTTGACATCTGTTTTCCTGCTAGCCTCGGTGGATGTGAGTTAACTTCATTTAGTGCAATGGTGAGGTCGGCTATAAATAGGTTAAAAAGTAGTGGGGCAAGGAACGGAACGAGGACGAGGCAGAATTGCGATTGTTAAGGAGATGAGAACATATCAAGTTGAATCACGGAACAACGCTGATATATGCCCGTTCATGGGAAATTTTAAAAACCTTTAAGATAAATAGACAGACGAAAAAGAGCGGAAGCGTCTCAATACAATTACAGGGAAGTGGAAAGGTCCCCTACACTTCGGACTCATCTGTGTAAGAAGGAAGAATTCTACCTCGAGTAAGAAGTGACGAACCGAGGGGATAGACCTAAGAAATACCCGTGGGTGTGTATTTACTAACACCCAATAGCGAGGGGGTTAAACAATAGTCCTTGATGCCGGTGACCCCAAAGAAACGGCAGTCCTGTAGAAGGTGCTACAGTATCAAGTGTCCACAGCACCGAAACGCGTCGACGCATTAATGTTTCCTTGTAGAATCCAAGTAGGGTCTGGGGAGCAATAGATATGTTATGTTATGTTATTTTGTGACTTTTATAGCGCACGGCTACTCAATGAGTGTCCCGGCGCTTTATTGACATCCTAAAAGCAAACATAACACATGAAGAATAAAGAGGGAAGCACAACAAAAAAAAAACAATTTTATTTGTTTTATAAAATCTAAGAGGCAAACAGCCAGGTTTTGAGGGCCTTTCTAAAAGATAGCAAATTAGAGTTGCTTCGTAACAAAAAAGGCAGAGAGTTCCAGAGCTGAGGAGCCCGAAGCATAAAGGAACGACCTCCCAGTCGAGCCTTCCTCACACGGGGCACAACGGCAAGAAGCTGTGATCCTGATCTCAAAGATCGCGACGGGCAATATTGCTTAAGCCTCCTCTGCAGGTATTTAGCCCCAGTTGAGTAAAAGGCCTTGTGACCAAGAGTCAGAGTTTTAAAAACTATCCGCTGTCGGATAGGCAGCCAATGAAGTGCCTATAACAGGCCAGAAACATGCGCTCGCCTGTGCAAGCCAAAAATGGCGCGAGCCGCCGCATTTTGGACCACCTGCATCCGCTGCAGGAGGTATTCGGGCAGGCCAAGATATAAGATGTTAGCATAGTCCAATCTTGAACCAATCAAGGCCTGCACCGCAATCCTCCTGTGATCTTCTGAAAGCAGCGGAAAGAACTTCCGCAGCATGCGGAGAAGTCCAAAACACGAGCCTGTAAGAGTGAGGATCTGAGATCTGAGGGTCAGACCGTTGTCAATTTTGACCCCCAGATTCTTTGCCACCTGCGACGACTGGCTCGGTGGAGACATGTCCGTCGGCCACCACATCTGCCAGTCCGGGTCGGATTGGCAACCGAAGAAGAGTACCTCCGATTTATCTGAGTTGCACTTGAGGCTGTTCAGTTGGAGCCATTTAAAAACAGCCCCAAGGCACTCACAGATACTCTCTCCGTCAAAATCCTCCCCTTTCCGGCAGGTGAAGAGCAGTTGGGTGTCTTCCGCGTAGGATACGATCTGGGCTCCATAGGACTCCGCCAGGGCCGCCAATGGGGTCAAGAAGATGTTAAACAGAGTCGGGCTCAATACCGAGCCCTGCGGGACTCCGACTCCCACTGGCGGCATCTCGGCGGAGGCCGAGGAAACCCAGACCAACTGTCGGCGACCAGCTAGAAAAGATCTAAACCATCTCAACACCGTCCCCCTCAGACCGATCTCATGAAGTCTTAAGAGGAGACCCCCATGGGGGACGGTGTCGAAGGCCGCCGAAAGATCGAGCATGATCAACATCGCTCTACCACCCAGATCTAGCGTCTCCTTGATGGCCTCAGAAACCTCCAACAGCGCCGTCTCCGTACTCAGGTTGGGGCGAAAGCCCGACTGAGTAGGGTGAAGCAGGTCGTTGGTTTCCAGGAAATTGGAAAGCACGCTGTGAACATGCTTCTCCAGGGTCTTGGCTAAGGCCGGAAGAAGAGAAATCGGCCTATAATTGGCCAAGACCTCAGGAGCCAGACCGGGCTTTTTAATCAAAGGAATGACCATAGCCCGCTTCCACGCCACAGGAACCTCGCCTAGGCTAAGGGAGCGATTCAGGAGAGGGTTAACCAACGGGTTAACTACCTCCGCCATCCTCGCCAAAAATTTGGCCGGGCATGGATCAAGCGGTGACCCAGATTTAAGATTGGCGAGCAGAGCCAAGGAGGAGGCCATAGATAAAGGCGGGAAATCAGAAAGAATAGGTCCCGCGAAAATTGATGGGACACAGCCAGCATCAGGGCCAGACAGAACAGCCTCCGGCCGCGATGGAAATGACTCCTGTATCGTCTTGATCTTCGTGGTGAAGAAGCCAGCCAGATCCGAGGCCCACTTCCGACTAGGAGCGGACTGAGTCCCATTCGACCGCGGGGTGATATATTCCCTAACGATCGAGAAGATCTCCTTGCCGGAGTTCGAAGCATCCTCGATCCTCCTGGCAAAATAGCTTTTCTTCTCAACCAAAATCGCTCGATGGTAAGTTTTGACCATATTCCTGTATTCGAGCTTGGCTTCTAGATTATACTGGGCACGTCAGGTCCTTTCAGCCACCTTGCACTGCCTGCGAGAAGCGTGCAGCGCCCCGGTGAACCACGGGGCAGAGACCCGTTTAGATAGTGGCCGAGAAGGTCTAACCGGGGCCAGGTCATTTAGCCTCTCCTCAAACCAATCCTGCAAGGATTCCAAGTCGCTGTCCAGATCTCCCGTCAACGGACACGGATGGTCAAGTAGTGCCTTAGATAACAATTCAGGGGTCACCTGGTGTAGCGCCCTTGTCTCAGAGCCAAACTGCCTAGAGGCGTTGCTCCGGAGTCTCTCGTTGGCCGGTATAGAAAACTGCACCAGGCAATGATCGGTCCAGAGCACCGGTAGAAGTGCAGTCACCTCTATGGAGGAAGAGGAAAAGACCTGGTCCAATGTGTGGCCTTTATCGTGCGTAGGCCCAAAAAGAAAAGGGGCTAAGCCCAAGGGGATTGTGATATCCGCTAATTTAATCACGTCAGGGTCCAGGGCATCATCCATGTGAAAGTTAAAGTCGCCGGCCAAAATACAATGGTCAGCTCTCATGGCCAGCGATGACATGGCAGACTGAAGTTCATCAAAGAACGAGCCTGCAGGGCCCGGAGGTCTATAGACTAACAAGCCTTTCACAGACTGATGCGGCGCCAAAACTAACGAAAAGGCAAGGGACTCAGACCCTTTAATAACCTCCGTGGGAATGATAGAGCACGCCACAGAATCATTCACCACGATGGCCACCCCACCCCCCCTTCCTCCCTGCCGGTCCTGTCTATAGATGCTGTAGCCTGACGGGATAGCTGAAGCGATATCCGGATTGGAAGCAGCTCCCAGCCAGGTCTCCGTGAGCATCAGACAAGTCGGTTTTTCCAAAGTTAAGAGATCTGAAAGCTCCTGAGTGTGACTACGCACATATCTAGTGTTCAAAAGCATACACAAATGCTTCACCAGAACCACCTTCCGAAGGGGAGGTAGCCGCGAACCAGCGACTCTCAACCAGCCACAGCCAGGACATGTGCTCTTACCTCTGTAATGCCCGGGAAAGACCTTGCGGCAACTGTAGGACACCGTATTTAGCGACCGAAGTTGCGCAGAGGTATAGCTCACCATAATTGCTACCAAGTAATATCGTCGCCCCGAGTCCAAATTGCCCGCGCCCCGACCGCCTCCGGGACGCTGACGGGCTGGACTCTGGCGCGACTCAGGCGCAGGGAAGGCGCGACCGCTACGCGGGGAAGCAAGCTTTAAATAGTAGTCCCTGTGGACATCCGGAGTACTACACTGCTCACTAATGCACCTCGTGGCATTCACCCCACTCCAAGATGGCTGCCGTAACTAGCCCACCACCCAGAACAGGGAACCGGACCCGCCAAAAGCGGTGACCAAATATTAGAGTGCAGGTAAGGGACCCTAGAAGCTGCCCAATAAAAACAGGGTTAAAGAAAACGTAAAATAAATTAAATAAAAAAACGGGAAACTTTAAAAGGAAAGCGCGATCAAACAGCGCCCAGCGTAAATGCAGTCTTCAGGTGTCTTCAGAAGTTGTCAAAAGGGAATGTCCCTCAAGTGCTCGCCTTAAATAGTAGTCCCTGTGGACATCCGGAGCACTACACTGCTCACTAATGCACCTCGTGGCATTCACCCCACTCCAAGATGGCTGCCGTAACTAGCCGACCACCCAGAACAGGGAACCGGACCCGCCAAAAGCGGTGACCAACTATTAGATATATTGAGATATATATATGAGATATTCGCACACTGATGATACTATTGACTGCACCATTTATATACATAGAAAGGACCATTGGATCTAGCTAATAGTGTGGCAAAGGAATCCATAGGCCATAGTACATAGGGGTTTTTTCTTATACAATAATTTTTGACTGTCATAATTGTTTTTCAAGATGTCTTTGTTTCTGATGTATTAAGTTAGATAAATGAAATAATATGTGTCTAAATGTCTATAATGATTTTTTTATGAATTTTTATGATTATTTGCTTTTTTATTGTACATGTTCAAAGTACATTCTTTGAAATTTTAATTCATCTCTGTGTAAATTTTTATTAAAAAGACTGTGAACGTTCAATTTTAGTGTGGAAATTAACCATTTATTATAACTGGGAGTGATTGGCCTGCAACCGCAGGAGTAAGAACGTATGATTGCATAGACAGACGGTGTATGAAAACATAATGAATCTCTATGATAGTGTTTACCCAGGGATTTCTCTCTGACTGGTTGTCAATGTACCCTGTTCCCTGGTGATAGTGGGGTACTCTCTCTCTAGATACCTTTACTTCATTTATTACCATTTGATTGTCTTTTGCGTATCTCAATATTCGATCAATTAGTCTTTGCAGCCCCACTTTAGTCTGACTCAGCAGCACAACGTCATCCGCATACAGCAAATTTGACATCTGTTTTCCTGCTAGCCTCGGTGGATGTGAGTTAACTTCATTTAGTGCAATGGTGAGGTCGGCTATAAATAGGTTAAAAAGTAGTGGGGCAAGGACACAACCCTGCTTTCATCCTCGTGTCACCGGTATTTTGTTGGATAATGTTCGGCCATCGCCAATCCTCACCCTGACCCAGTTTTCGGAATATAACAGTTGGATAAGGATTAGTAGTGAGTCCGGAATTCCATAGTCCTCAAGTTTTTTCCATAGAAGATTCCTATTTACGAGATCAAATGCTGATTTAAAATCGACTAAACAAAGATAGAGGGACTGTTTTGCTGAAGAGCTTTATCCATTAATACAGATAGTGTTAATATATTTGTTGAAGTTCCTAATCCTTTGATGAACCCAGTTTGGTTTGGGGGTAAAATTTGCTTTCCTTCGACCCAGCCTGATAAATTTGCTAATAAAATACCGGCAAATAGCTTTGCGTCCGTGTCCTGGAGAGTAATCAAATGGTAGTTCTCGGGTAGTTGTCAATTACCCTTTTTGTAAATGGGAGATATTAATGATCCACTCCAGGATGCCGGTATTTGCCTTGTTCGAACAACTACATTATACACATTTGTCCGATAGGTAGCCCATAAATCAGGATCCTCCTTATAGAGTGCAAACGGAATTCCATTAGGTCCTGGTGCTCCATCCTTTTGTCTCTTTATTAAATTAGCTACTTCAATGTTCAAGAAATCATTTACCAGTTCAATTTCTTGTTTTTTATCGACCTTCATTGTCTGTTTGTCATCCTGAGGCTTAGGTTCCAATTCAGTGTCTAGGGTCTTTCTGAGGAATTCTGTCCAGTCCTCTTCCGTTATTGGGGAAGCTACCACAAGTTTATTAGGTCTATTCAAGCCATTGATAATTTTCTAAAATTCCCTGGAATTTACTTTATTACTTGCGTGAAAATCTTTTGTCCATAATTCTTGCCGGATTTAATTTTTTTCATTCCACAATAATTTCCTCAAGTTACTGTTGGTGCTTTTAAGTTGGTTTCGGATTTCTTCGTTATTCGGGAGCCTGGTTAACTGCTTCCTCAGTTTATTACGAATCCGCCTAACTTTTTTAATTGTATATGGAAGGTTAATAGTAGTGTCTTTTTTTTCCATTGTAATCTGTTGATTTTTCCTACTACTGGAAGTAACCTCATTCAATTGGACTAACTTCTGTGTGAATTGTTCCCATTGCTTAAGTGCAGACTGTGTAGAATGTTCTTTAAAACACTCTTGAACCAATTTTTGGGCCTTTTCTTCCATGTCATCTTTATTGTCCGGTTTCCCAAAAATTTTCCTATGGTTGATTGTATCGATCTGGCCATAAGTAGTTAAATAATTTTGGTGTTTTGAAAGTGCTATTTCCATTTCTAATATTTGTTGGCTATGGTCACTCTCGTTCACTTTTTTTAATCTATGGGAGACAATTTTTTCAAAAATATTTATAGATAACTTTGTAAAATCTATTCTTGATTTTGATTTTTGCGTTTGAAATGACCAGCCAGCGGGTTGATCGGTTAGGAACCTGCCATTTAGTACTCTTAGTCCCAGTGCTTCCACATCCTTCAATAGTTTTGTTCCAATAGGATTTTGTTTAGTATTTATGCTAAAGTCGATAGTTTGTTACGAGATTGACCATTCATAATTTAGGGACTGGATGGTATCATCCCGTGTTAATTGTATCAGCAAGTTTATATTAAAGTCGCCTGTAACAAGAAAGTTAGCAGTCGGGTCAGGTATTACTTGCTCCAATAGAAAACCTGCTAGAGTGGCACTTATATTCTTCCATGATGAATGCTTTGGTGGAATATATATGTTTAGTAATATTAACGTATTTCTATTTTTTTGCTCACTGGTTCCATACTTTATCTTAACTGCTTGAATATTTGAGTTATTTGTATCCAACTGTTCATGTTCAATTTGCAAGTCAATCATAATAAATATTGCCAATCCTCCGCATGGACGTCCAAATTTGCCGTATCTAATTGCAGGCACATAGTACCATTTGTACGCTTGTAGAAAGAAAGGGTCAGTTTCCCATGTCTCTTGGAGTAATATGATTTGATAGAAGTTTGACAAGGAATCTATTCGAGCATTTTTTATTTTTTTGCATAGTCCATTTATGTTCCAGGAACATATTCCTATCGGTTGGAGATCGTCCCTCCCTTGATCTATTTTATGTTGGTTTCTATCCTGTCAGTGCTCGTGTAGTGCTACCCTAATCCAATTTTCGTTTATTTGTTTTGTTTCTATGGCTTTTATTTCTTCCATGTATTTTTCATCATCCCGATGTGTGCTACCTAGGGTTTTTTTTAATATTGAATACACTGGGTTGTTCTTTGTCTCATTACAGTTTTTTGTTGGAAGTTCTTCCTTTTTAAACGGACTCGGATAAGGCTTAGACACAGGTTGACTGATTTTTATCCCCTAACTTTGAAAAACTTCTTGTTCCTGCATGATTTGATCCAGTAGTGTCCAATGTCCGTAAATAGAGAAGCTGGGGGAGAGGACTCTAAATATTACAGAAAATATCAGAAATGCAGTTACTAGGGGGCGTGGCTGGCCGGGCAGCGAGATGGCCGCTTGGACAGCGAGCTCTGCTGCCCGCACCGTTAATCCTGTCTAAATCCTGCCTGCTCCCGCTCGCACAGGCTCGTGGACGACACGATCTGACACCGGATGATCTGGGGCATGATTGACGGCAACTCCGGTGTCCTGGCATAATCGGGAACCCGTCTTGGACTCCTCACTGCCCGGGCCGTGACGGAGTCGGGCTGCGTGCGGAGGTGCTGGAGGTCGGCGCCGGCTACCGCTGCTAATTGAGGACGTGGCTGTGTGGGCCGGGTCGATTGCCAGACGGAACTGCGGGGGACGACACAGTACCCGCGCCGGTGGAGGTGGGGTAAGAGCGCTGTCCCGGCCACGGCTGACATACTTCAGGAATCCCTCGTTGCGAGCCCGCACGATTTTATCCTGTTTTTTGATCCTGCTGGTGTGGATCGGTGGAGAAAGGGGCCGCCATATTGGGCTGGGCACGGCACCACCGTTCATGTCGGAATTGGAACAGACCTGTGAACCCTGCTTCTCCAGTTGTCAGTGCAGCAGAGGTTGCTGATTTACACGCGCTTGGAGGGTTCACAACTGAAACAGTCTCCTGTGTCACACAGCGCCACTTTTGACAGCGCCTCGCACAAGGCATCAGAGACTGCGTGGTCTGTGCACGTTCATGGTGGCTATGGCGGCTTGCCCTTATTTATTGAGGATAATGATGGCCCCTGCCTAGTGGATCTACCGCGGCTCTTCTACCAGCTACAATTGACCGGGCTTCTGATGCCGTTCTGAGTGAGGAGCTGCATCCCGAGAGACAGAGATTGGCCCAGAAACACATGATGGAGCCCACGGTTCGGGACCTCTTTGTTGCTCTTGGCTCCCTCCATGCTGCCTGGGTGGGAGGAGTCAGAGGGCTTGGACTGAAGCTGGACGCCATTGTTGCCCCTCCGACGGGTGGGAGTCACGTTGATCCTGTGATTATTAGCGCCGCTCACGGCTCTGCGCCAACGCCAGTGTTTACTGTTGCACGCCTAGAGATGGTCAATTGTGGGGCTCCGTCAGGTGTGGAGTATAAGTCCCGCACGGCCGATCACATGAGTAGCGCAGGGGGGCCTGGAACTACACTGCGGGCGGAACACTTCCACAGAACAGCGCCTTTGCCCATTCGAGTTGCACCGCCTTTGCGCCCGGCTGACATGGCCTTCTATTCTTTATTGCCCTGGCGGCGTCGTGATCTGGAAGGCTGGCTTGGTACTTTGTTGCTGAACTCAGACGATCGTTGGTTGTGTCTTGATGGTTCCCTGTTGCAGGAATCTCGCATGGTGTTGGCTTTGCCTTGCTTTCCTGTTAACTCTGATCATTGGACATGGTACTGTGGGGCGAATGTTCGGTCGTCACGCACCAACGGGCGTGTTAAATCGGGGCAGGGTTGAATTTTTCCGTATGATGTGGGACGGATTCCTCGGCCAGCTACTGATAGGGAGTTGCTTTAATGCTCTGTCTTTCTAATGCCACATTCGTTTGTCAGTACGTGGACCTGTTTGTATTCGATTTTGAGTTGCTTAGCGCGAGCGGGGCAGGGGAAGTTGCATTCTCCTCCATCTTTTTCCCTTCCTTGGGGTGTAGTTTAGGGGGCGACAGACACGCTGCTAGTGGGGTTGGGTCGTAGCCATCGGCAGGGATGTAGGGTGGGGGGGGGGTTTCTTTTTTTTCTTTGTTATTTTCTATGACCTTCTATTCCCCTTTCCTCTCTTCACAAGAGCTGTGGCGTACTCTCCTGATTCTTATTTATAGCATATTCGGGTGTCCATGTTTGCTCCGTGTATCCTGTACTTCTGGTGGGCGGGTGTAGGTGGGAGGTGATTGCTGTCATTACTCTCTACTTACTTACTTTTGGTTCACGCTTCATTTGAACCACTGTGGCTTATGCTGTGTATTGTTTCGTCACTTATTTGCCCGTCCACGGATCTATTTCAGTTCGTCTATTGCCACCTGATATGTCTATGTATATTTCTTCTCTTGTGTTATAATAATAAAAAGTTTTCAAAAAAAAAAAAAAAGAAATGCAGTTACTATGAGATTGTTACATTATGTCCTCCCGGCAACGGGTTGGGATGTAACCTTCATTGTTGAGGCACACAAAGCATTTCCCAACTGTGGGTGCAGGCACATAATTGTTTCACATTTACATTGAAGACAAAACACCAGAGGAATACTTTCCATGTGTGGACATAGAAATTCCGTTAACTTACCAAGAACACATGAATTGGATTAAAGGCTCCCTACGCCATTCTGTAGAAAATATTCAACTAGGTGCACTCTGTAAAGATGGAGTGACCTGTCTAGTCCTAGCTGCTTATACACTGCATCCTAATCTTGCTAATTTAGATGCAGCAAAAATAACGGCACTATATTAAGACTTAGTAAAGGTTTACAGAAATCTTACTCAGTAAATTATGCAAATACTGGCATTTAACTCTGCATGGACTGCTCAGGTTGTACAACCACAATTGGATACCACAGGTATCAGCCCGCAGACACTGAATGCTGTAAGGGGAAAGATTCCCACCAGTCAGGAGCAAATCCTGTTCTGGAGAGCACAGATAACAAGTCAGCTTGAAGCCTTTTTTCCTCATACTGGACCGGAGGACAAACATACAATATCAACAATTGCTTTCCTTTGGGTATGGCTCCCCCGTGGGAGATGGGATAAAGTTTTTCCTGCAGTTTACACCAGAACTCATGGTACCCCTTCAATAGATTGGATGAAGACCAACCAACTGAAACTTAACACAGACAAAATGGAGGTCCTCATCCACAGCACCACCCCCTCCGCATGTGACGACTCCTGGTGGCCGACCTTGCTGGGAGTTGCCCCAATCACCCACAAACCACGCACGCAATCTGGGGTTCATTCTGAACGCAAAGCTCTCTATGACCCAGCAGGTCAACACTGTCTCCTCCTCCTGCTTCAACACCCTCTGAATGCAAAATCTACAGATGGATCCCCACCGAAACTAGGAGAATGGTCACCCAAGTACTGGTCAGCAGCAGGGTGTACTACGGCAAAACCTTCTACGCAGGAAACACGTCTACTCTCCAGAAGTGACTCCAATGCATACAGAACGGTTCCGCACGCCTCATCTTCAGACTCCCTCGCCACAGCCCCATCACCAGCCATCTAAGAGATCTTCACTGGCTCCAGGTCAACAAGAGGATCACCTTCAAACTCCTCACCACACTCACAAAGCACTCCACAGTGCAGGACCAGCATACCTCAATGAATGAATGTCCTTCTACACTCTGAACCACCAGCTTCCCTCTGCCAATCTCTCTCCCATGCCGCCGTCCCACGCATCTGCAGAACGACCACCGGCGGCAGATCTTTCTCCCACCTTGCCCCAAAGACATGGAACATACTTCTCGCCCACCTAAGTCAGAACCAAGACCTGCTGACCTTCAGTAAAAATCTCAAGTCCTGGCTGTTCGACCGGTAGCTGCCTCCCCCCACCCTAGCACCTTGAGACACTCACCGGTGAGTAGTGTGCTCTACAAATGTTTGATTGATTGATTGAATAGCAAAATTATGATTAATATGACTGATAGGTAACTGTTTACCATTGAGCGCACAGCTAAGTAAAGGTGAATATATACAGTAACAACGGTGCTCCAAAATGATAACTAATCGGTTACCACGATTAGATCAATAAGCTCAAAAGGGCTAAACACGGATACTATAATCATCGAGCACTCAAAAAAGTCCAGTATTAGTGTTCCATTTATTGGTTTCTTGATTCTTGTCACAATTTAAATCTTCATTGGTACAATCCTCGTATTGTTTTCAACAAAACAGCAGCCAACGCACGTTTCGTCTGGTCTTATCAGACCTACGACTTCCTCAGGGCTGCAACCCAAACAAATTATAATAGTAATAAGTAAATCAATTAATGTCTAAATATGACATATTCTCATTCATCTTCGTAAGGGTTAAATAACTAATTTATTATAGTTGTGTCTAAAAGAGTAATTTGTATAGAATTGTGTACTCACCACCAAGTTTATAGGCTGAAAGCACCACATGTGTGTAATTTTAAACGAATAAATGGAGGGTTCTTAATTTATTAATTCTAAATAAAGAGTAAAAAGAAAGAACAATGAGATTGTAGTAACAGTTCCAGTTTGGCGTCATAGCTAGACCACGAGGCTACATACCTATGCCTTCCCTCATCGGTAGCATCAATTTATCCACTTCTTGGGTATAGTACAATCATTAATATTAACGTATCTGAAAGAATCAGTACATACGTATTCAGACTCATATAATTCAGTACTCATTTCCAACGTGTACTCAACTCATAATGATCAGGACTGTCTTACCTAAATCCTAAAGAGGTAGCATCCAAGATTTATCGAACGATATATTGTGTGGCTCAGATTTCCATATATAAGCTTCGTTATATGTAGTTATAATTCAATTACCAAAATCGGTAATAATATCTGTAAAATAATTAGTTACAGACCGTTATTAAGTATTTCTGTTAGGCATTGCCCTAAATATTGCACTACGGTTGCCTACAATTTTATATAATGGAGACAACCATACCTCTGAATATCTAAAGGTGATCCTCAGATTCTCGCCGAAAAGTTGCTCAGTCCCAATATCACGAGTATCTGTGAACGAATAAGTAAATATATAGCGAGTTGTCTGGTATAAGCTCAGTAGAGGTTCCTGCTTGTGGTATTATTCTAAGATTACTAGCATCTGTGTGCAAATCGTACACTCACCGATTACAAAGTCTCTGGGCACCTCGGATCGCGTCTCATCGTGTCAGCGTCCTACTCAGGCGCCATCTTGGTTGATCTACTTTATAGCATGAAGTGGTTTTTTAGGCGCCATTTTGGTAAAGTTTCTGTACGTCTAATACAAAGCTCAAAAACACCTAATTTGTCTATTGATAACGATATCATGTACCGTATATTTCTTAATTCTCACATATTATAAATAATACTCTCACTTAAAAGTATTTACGTGAGTTTTTTCGAAAGAGATTTTCGGCGAGAAAATAGCACCTCATGCACAAATATTTGGCATATTTGCATATTATTCCAGTTGTAACAAATCGTATAGTATATTGCCCTAAGTATTATCTATTTTAGGTCGCTACTGGTTACTACTCGAATTTTAGTAGTGTTCACAGTCGCCATCTTGGAAAGGTCTCAAGTTCTTGTAATGAAATTATTAAATCGAAAAGGTATATAAACTTGCCCGTTTTATAATACATGCTCGCTCCACAATATAAAGCCTTAGTTATTCCTCTAATCATAAATTAAAAACTCCTGCTCAAATTCTCAAGATGATAATGAAGAAGTACCAGTTGCAGCAACTACCACCCCTACACCTGAATCTAATTTTTTAGTGGAGGTTCACCGTTTACGGAGGGGGAATCGGGATACTGGCAGGAATCGGAATATAAACACAAGAGGACCAGAAGAGGTAGGCGAGGAAGAGGCAAATCAAGGGACAAGGATAAAGAGGAGTCTGAGGTCATGGAAGCCACAGCCCTAAATGATACAACAGAAGTAAGTGACATAGAAATTATAAATTTATCTGATCAACAACTGTCTCCTGATATGATTAGTGTTCTCAAAAAAGGTCTAGGGTTCTGTCCAGCAAGGAGGCAAGACTGGGTGATGACCAAGATAGATCTGTTTAAATTTACTAGGAGGCTGAAACTTAAGAAATTCTTTTGTAATACACCTGAAAAAGCAACACCTACCACTAAAAACATGAGCAATTTTACCATACAAGAACTTAAAGAGACGCAGCTTTTGCTATCTTTAACAGAAACTGATGAGGACCCTGCTACATTGACTAGAATTTTGGAAGATTTAGAAGTGGAACGTTACATGACAGAAAGCAGTGGCCTTAAAACTAGTTCTAAATGGACTCCAAGGTTAACACAAGGAAATGTTATCGATGTATTCTTTAAGGCTGTCAGTCAAGACATTGATCGTGAACTAGACCATAAACGTTTTAGCTACTTGCACCCTAGAGAGGATAATTTAACTCCAAGAGAAAGGAAAGCTCTTAATGAACTTTTGAATAATAAGGATATAATAATCCGAAGAGCAGACAAAGGAGGAAATCTGGTATTACAGAATATCATTGACTATAAAAGTGAAGTCTTATCACAACTAAATGACAAACGCTACTATACCAGATTAGAATCCAATCCAATGAAGACTTTAGTAGAAATTGTTAACACCAAAGTGAGGGAATGGTATGATCTATCTCTGATCAACCATGATGAATACCTATACTTACAAACTACATCTCCGAGATCACCATGTCTGTATACATTGCCAAAGGTTCATAAGTGCCGAGACAAGCCCCCAGGAAGACCGATAGTCTCGGGCATAGGTGGACCGACTGAACACCTGTCCGAATACATTGATACCTTTCTAAGGGAATTTGTACATAACTTACCATCTTTTGTTCTGGATACAAAATATATACTCAATATTTTGAATGACATCACTTGGGAAGAAGGGATGATTTTAGCTACACTTGATGTAGTCTCCCTTTACTCTAATATAGACCATACTTTAGGAATTAATGCTCTAGACTTTTTCCTTAGTAAACGAGCTGCTGAGTTTTATGACCACTCTCAAATGCTGTTACAAATGACGGATCTTGTGTTGAAAAATAACGTGTTTTTGTTTGACGGTGTGTGGTACCGTCAAGAACTTGGGACAGCGATGGGAGCCAAATTCGCTCCGTCATTTGCCAACCTTTTTATGGGTTGGTACGAGGCGGAGCGAATTTGGGGACCCAGCAACAAGGAATGGATTCAGTACATCCACTACTGGGGTCGTTTCATCGACGACTGTCTGCTTATTTGGACAGGATCAATTGAACAATTACATGGTTTTTTTGACTACTTAAATGACAATACTTATAATCTACGGTTTACAACGCAGTATGATTATAACATGATTACATTTCTGGATGTTGAGCTATTTGTGCAAGCAGGCAAACTTAACAGCAGAATGTACAGGAAACCGACAAGCTGTAACTCAGTATTGCATGCTAATAGCTGTCACCCAAAGAATCAGATTAAATCTATCCCGTATGGGGAAATGGTGAGAGCCAGGCGAAATTGTTCCCTTAATTATGACTTTCGTGAGAATATATCAGATATATCCATGAGATTTGAAAAGAGAGGATATGATAAGAAAACTATAGACACAGCCCTTAACAGAGCAAAGAAACTGAGACGTGCAAATACTCTTAAGGTTAAACCTAAGAAGATGGAGAAAGATGGTGACACTAAGATCAGAATGATTACCAACTACAGTACAGAAAGTAACAAACTGTACTCTATTCTAAATAGACATTGGAATTTACTCAAACTTGATCAAGACATTTCCCCTTTTGTTACTCATTATCCTTCTCTTACATTTAGGAAAGGTCTAACTCTTTCCAATTTACTTAGCCCCAGCTACCCGACTAAACCTATCAATAAGGACTGGCTGTCGAAATTTAAAGGCTTCTATAAGTGTGGCAGATGCTCTTCATGTAGATGGGCTAAGAAAAAAGTAGTGAGCTTCAATTACAATGATACAGGGGAGTATACTATTGAGACTTTTATCAACTGTGACACAACATTTGTGGTCTATGCGATTGTGTGTAGCTGTGGTAAGATCTACATCGGCAGCACAAAAAGAAGACTAAGGGATAGAATGGCAGAACATTTTAGAGCCATTGTACAAGGTGATACAAGGTACCCTACCGCAGCACACCTAATCAGGCAAAACCAAGATAGGAAGAAACACACATTTACCTATCATGGTATTGACCACCTAGATACAGACCCGAGAGGTGGCAATAGAATATTGAAACTCAGAAGGTTGGAAGTCACCTGGCTTATTAAACTTAAAGCAGTAGAAATGGGGTTAAATGTGGATCACGAATATGAATATTTTTTGGGGAAGTAAATTGCTATAGCCTGATCAAGCACGATAACTCTAGTCATTCAGTACACGAAGATTGGCTTGCATATGTTGTATCATTCAATTTCTATATGATAAGTGTAGTAGTTTAGATGCCAGCACCCTAGTAATCATGTATTTGAATGATATTGTAAATATGAAGTTGAGTAATGATGTACTGTACTAACTGTCTGACCCTAAGTGAATATGAGTATTACTGTAAATCTAGTCTGAGTTGTAAATAATTAGTACAATTGATTATGAGGAATTATGATTGAGACACAGCCAAGAATAATTTTATGTCTCCGTTGTAAGACATATGTTTTGTAAATCCTAAATTTGTGTGATAAGATTCAAAAATGATACTGTGAGGTTAATGCTATTTCTTCTAAACCTGTTATGTATTGTGAGATGATAATTTGAACACATATCCAAGCCGTTCTATATATTCACACTATACGTGTTGGAAACTAGCTCTGCTTTTTGCAACTTTCTTCCTTTTCCTCCAATGCATATTTCTGGGGTCTCTGATGACCATTACTACCAGGCTGGCGCTATGGAGGGACTGCGGAGTGAAATGCTGGTGCCTCCACTCACTAGTAGACATAAAATAATATTAAGATAAGGATTTGATGGTGAGTAGCGCGTGCTACCGATAAAAAGGATATATAATATATCAACTCGAGTCAGGACACGAAACATAGGAACTTGAAACCACTCCGAGATGACGAGTGATAATACTCTTGAGAATTTGAGCAGGAGTTTTTAATTTATGATTAGAGGAATAACTAAGGCTTTATATTGTGGAGCGAGCATGTATTATAAAACGGGCAAGTTTATATACCTTTTCGATTTAATAATTTCATTACAAGAACTTGAGACCTTTCCAAGATGGCGACTGTGAACACTACTAAAATTCGAGTAGTAACCAGTAGCGACCTAAAATAGATAATACTTAGGGCAATATACTATACGATTTGTTACAACTGGAATAATATGCAAATATGCCAAATATTTGTGCATGAGGTGCTATTTTCTCGCCGAAAATCTCTTTCGAAAAAACTCACGTAAATACTTTTAAGTGAGAGTATTATTTATAATATGTGAGAATTAAGAAATATACGGTACATGATATCGTTATCAATAGACAAATTAGGTGTTTTTGAGCTTTGTATTAGACGTACAGAAACTTTACCAAAATGGCGCCTAAAAAACCACTTCATGCTATAAAGTAGATCAACCAAGATGGCGCCTGAGTAGGACGCTGACACGATGAGACGCGATCCGAGGTGCCCAGAGACTTTGTAATCGGTGAGTGTACGATTTGCACACAGATGCTAGTAATCTTAGAATAATACCACAAGCAGGAACCTCTACTGAGCTTATACCAGACAACTCGCTATATATTTACTTATTCGTTCACAGATACTCGTGATATTGGGACTGAGCAACTTTTCGGCGAGAATCTGAGGATCACCTCTAGATATTCAGAGGTATGGTTGTCTCCATTATATAAAATTGTAGGCAACCGTAGTGCAATATTTAGGGCAATGCCTAACAGAAATACTTAATAACGGTCTGTAACTAATTATTTTACAGATATTATTACCGATTTTGGTAATTGAATTATAACTACATATAACGAAGCTTATATATGGAAATCTGAGCCACACAATATATCGTTCGATAAATCTTGGATGCTACCTCTTTAGGATTTAGGTAAGACAGTCCTGATCATTATGAGTTGAGTACACGTTGGAAATGAGTACTGAATTATATGAGTCTGAATACGTATGTACTGATTCTTTCAGATACGTTAATATTAATGATTGTACTATACCCAAGAAGTGGATAAATTGATGCTACCGATGAGGGAAGGCATAGGTATGTAGCCTCGTGGTCTAGCTATGACGCCAAACTGGAACTGTTACTACAATCTCATTGTTCTTTCTTTTTACTCTTTATTTAGAATTAATAAATTAAGAACCCTCCATTTATTCGTTTAAAATTACACACATGTGGTGCTTTCAGCCTATAAACTTGGTGGTGAGTACACAATTCTATACAAATTACTCTTTTAGACACAACTATAATAAATTAGTTATTTAACCCTTACGAAGATGAATGAGAATATGTCATATTTAGACATTAATTGATTTACTTATTACTATTATAATTTGTTTGGGTTGCAGCCCTGAGGAAGTCGTAGGTCTGATAAGACCAGACGAAACGTGCGTTGGCTGCTGTTTTGTTGAAAACAATACGAGGATTGTACCAATGAAGATTTAAATTGTGACAAGAATCAAGAAACCAATAAATGGAACACTAATACTGGACTTTTTTGAGTGCTCGATGATTATAGTATCCGTGATTGAATAGCAGTTTTACCTGACATACTGAAACAAGTACATAATTGTGTGTCTTTTGCTTTCTCGCCCTAAGTCCACCGGGTATGCCCAGATGTGGGTCCTGGGCTCACTGTGCCACTGGAATCAAGCTATTCTGGCTTAAGAGGGGGTGAAACCCGAAACCAGTCCTCGGATGCTTGTTTCCGGTCCAGGGAGGACCTGGCTTGGAAGTTCGGGCTGGACTGATTCCCATGAGAAACAGGGTCAAGACTGATTTGCATATGGCCCCATCTAAACTAGGGTGGCATGGTGAGCAAAAGAATGATGGATTTATCCCAGATCTCTTGACTGTTAGTGAATGTTTTGATTTGTTCTGCATTCCATCCATCAATTGTGTGTCAGAATGAGTACAGGGAAGCCCCTCCCCTAGACTTGGGGATGAAATGGATGGGCAATTTTGTTGCGATATCAGCCATAATGTTAAGTAACATAATGGGGGAAGCAGCAACGTTGGCTATGTACCAGCGCCTGAGGGAGTTCACTCCTGCACAGCAGGAGCGGGAATTGGCTAAGATTATCAAAAAAACATGCTATGCTAGGTAGAGATAATTTGGGAGCCAGACTGGGAAACCACATGTTATGGGTAATTCTGACAAGGATAACTCTAAGCAAGCACCTGATTTTTCCAAAAATAATGGACAATAAAAATAAAAGAAATATGACACAATCAAAGGTGGGTCTCCTCAGCAGGAAACCACTGACAAAAAATACAATCTTTGAAAGTCTGAAAATATTAGAAAGCCTGACAGGTATCAGGATACTGATACACGTTCCTCTCGTTCCTTTCAGGATTCATCAGATAAACATTCACAGAGAGGTAAATGGTCAGAGCACAGATCATCAGAGTGAATGTAACCAAAAAGGGAAACACATCCCACTTCAGATTACATCCTTGAAGAGGACAAACCAAGACTCCTAAACCTCAATTCAAAAAAAGAAGGCAGCTGGGATTAAAATAAGGCATGGCTAGCCTACTGAGGACTCTGCTTCTGAAAGGGGAATGGCTGTGACGATGATGGATAGTGCTGCAGAAGTCCCAATAGCTCAACAGAACCGAATGCATTATCTGGTAGTAGTAGCGCTGAATGAGCATATCACGGTGGAAACACCTTATAAAAGGTCAGTTATCCCACGTTGCTTATAAAAAAAGAATGCTCCAAAAGGAGAAGGACATATCAGAAACTTGAAGGCTCTCTTTTGGAAGAACCTGACATATGGTTATGATATTCTTTTTGCTGAAATGTAATGGTCACCTGAGTTTATAATGGAGTGCCCAATGGGAGAAGCAGTAATTTTACCTGCTATCTCTGACATTGTTCAGGAAGCAGTTAAACATTCATATTGCCAGGAGTGGGCATTAGCACTAGCTCCAGTACTGTACCGAAATCACGCTGGATGGGATAATGAGTCTCCTCATCATGAAATCCCATTAAATCAGTTCCTCAACCACAAAGACAGTATTCAATAAAGCATGAAGCAAAAAGACAAGATAGGGAAACTCTATAACAACTTGAATACCTGGGTGTAATTGAAAATTGCACCTCGTCCATGAATAATCCCATGTTTCCCGTAAGGAAACCGGACAATTCATACCATCTACAGACATTTAAATAAGGGTGGGCGTAGTTCGCGAAGTAGCGCTACGCGAAGCTACGCGAAGAGCACTTCGCACTACGCGAACTTCACTTCGCACTACGCGAGCTGCGTAGTAGCATGTTCGCACTGTGCAAGATGCATTTCCAATGATTGCACAGTGCGGACAAGCATCCGGCACTGTGCAATCATTGAAAACGGCATCTTGCACAGTGCGAGCTGTAGTTTTCTGCTGCTCGAGTAGATTTTTACTCGAGCGGCAGCTTTCTCAACGCGAACGGTTAGTTTCTCATTGCGAGCGGTCACGAGCATGCGCAACCACTTGCAATGAGAAACCTGACCTCCCCGCGTTGAGAATCTCACCTGGATGTCATTTTGCTTGCTCGCGGTCACGAACATGACATTGAGGACTGCGAACAAGCAAAAAATGACTGCTGCACTACGCTACGCTGCACTACGCATGTTCGCACTGTGCTACGTGCAGCTCGCGAAGTTGCGCAAACTTTGCAAACTACGCGAGCGTAGCGTAGTGCTTCGCCCAGGGTTACATTTAAACCCTTCCACATGTACACTTACAAAACAAAATGCACATAATGCTGCACTAATGAATAACATGTGGGAAAGAAATACAAAGCAACATTAGGTATCCCAAATATATTCTGGAAGCAAATATTTGTCTGAATTCTGAGCGCTAGGTTCACAGTATCCATTTTGCTGTTTACTTTAAGTGTATAAGAACAGCCCTGGGCTGTTGTCGGCCAGCGTAACAGAGTTACTTCAGAATTTTGATGAGGAGTCATTGTGCTATGTAGATGATATTTGTCAGATGGACAATGAGTTAATGGAACACTTTCATTACAAAAAAATCATAAATTGCTCATCTCAATGTTCTATTTTTGGGATACGAGCAGTCAAGTGTAGGCAAGTGTGGCAGCATATTTATTTTAGAAAAATGCGCATTGCTCCAAACTCCAACTCTGAAAAGACTACAATCCATTTTTGGATATTTTAGTTTTGGCAGAACATACATTTTAGATTATGCAGAACAATTAAAACCTTTCTACGATTTAATCAGACCTTATTTTTCATGCACCCATTGGACACAGGAACACACAATAATTTACATTCCATACAAACTGGTATGATAGCTTCCAAACATTTGCACACAAATGTAAACACAACTAGCATGGTAATTCGCATGCTTGCTGGACCAACCGGGTACACGTATATCACTTTCATTGAAGGTGATACAATACCTATTGCATACAAATTCCATTTGTGCACAAACGCTGAAATGCATTTTGCACTGACTGATACATTTCTCACAGCGGTACAGACTGCTGTAGGTAGAGAGACAGAACTAGCATAGGGTAAGTGCATAATTGTTGTTACCCCGGTACCGACCTTAGAGTCCATTACTAAAGCAAGCGTTCCAAATGCCAAAGCATTACATCCACGATGGATCTAATGGGCTAACTTTCTCCCTGCAACAGATATAGATTACAGATTCTATTCTACATTACAAATACAAGCATTCCTGCAGTACGAACAAGAAAATCCCCTGCCTAATGAAATAATGCAGCTAGATCGATATGAATACATCATTTACACTGGATCTGCTCAACTTGCCATAGGACACAGCACTAATATTCTGTGGCATGCATAATTGTAAAAGGGTACATGCGTGACAGAAAGTTCCATCCTGAAAAAACACACACACGATCCCTAGGGGATTGTACACTGTAGCTTGCAGAACTTAAAGCAAAAATACTGGTGCTAAAAAGAACGGATCCCTAAATCCCCATATTTAGAAGGTGCAATTAATACTACTGTGTCCAGTCCTGTAATGGATATCTTCAGTATTGGGCCCAGAATATATTTAGTGATTTCAAGTGTTGTACAATCAAGCAAAAGCTGCTTTAGGAGCAGGTGGCAAAGATGTACAAATGCTTGCCAACGGCTAATATTATCCACACATAGAATCATCAACATGTTGGCATCCACGTTGAAGGGAAATTCATGGCTCATACAGCTCCCATTGCTGCAATCACTCTTTCAAGTACTGGATTAGTGTGAATCATCGTGGTGGTTGTAAATACTGCTTGCAACGACACCTGCCTGCAGAAATACGTGCCACTCAAGTGCTCCACCAAGTTAGATGCACAAAACATTTTGTATGCATAGATTCCAGGAGTGAGGGATATAGTAATGCCAAACAATGATCGCAGATTGGGATTAATACTATCGGTGCTGAGGGTCTGGGTTCAGCACAATCACAGGTTACTGCTACAGTCTCGTTACTGAAGCAGCACTACTGGGCAGGTCTAACAAAACAGACCAAGGAATTTTTCCTCAAATGTGACAACTGTCAACAGATGAAAGTCTCAACAGTTGCAATACTATCTCAAACACCTCTTTTGATCTCAGACAAGCATTTAGCGGTTGCTTATTTGGATCGCTGCGGCCCCTTACACTCAAGTAAATCTTGGTGGAAGCGGATTCATACACCTGATTTCTGTGGGTTTGGCATCAGCATTCAGCTGACGCTCAAACTGTCATATGGGAACATCGAGCCTTCATTGGGACATACGCAATTGGCACACTACATTCCGACCTGGGCCAGCGTTTAGCTCTCAGGCTTACAAAGAATCGAAGAGAAGTTTGGGTGTGGCCTTTCGGTACTCCTCCCCCTACCATCCAGATGTAAATGTTGTGGTTTTGAGGAAAAACAGTGACTTAAAGCAGTCCTTAACAGCAAGGGTATTAGGCTCGGGTGGCATTTGGGTCAATCACTTAGACTGGGTCCAGGGGGCACTCAATAACATGCAAAGAAAATCCCTAGAGGGTCATATTGCTTACAAAGTCCTATTCAGTGTGAGAATGTGGGTAACAGACCTCACCGTCTGATATCAATGAACATTTGGCTGTTTTACAGAAACTCAATGAATTCCAGGGAGCACAAAGCAATGTCCAAATAAAATGCACTGCCACTGTAGCCGCAAAGGTTGTACCGGCAAATACTGCCTGGGTCCTGGAAATTGGGGACCTGGTCAGAGAAATAATTGTGGACAAGAAAGAATTTGGGCCATCTTACAGGTTGCCTGTACCTGTCCTGGTTTTCAAGGTACCAGAGCTGTTCTTCTTGCATGCCTTGCTGGTTGCAAAGACAAAAGGTTTGTCTCCATTGATCTGATCAAACCATACAGTGTGGCCAAATCTCAACTGTAGGCAGTGAGGGATCCTGGGTAGCTGCCACACTCCTCTCACTCGAATGCAGGAAGTTCAGATAGAAGGAATGTACAGAAACTAAAATTTCAATCAAATCAATTGACAACGTCCATGTTAATATTCCACTGATCAAGTGATCTCGCAGTTCTTCAAAACGTACTGAGTTGCCAAAAATAGCCCGGATGGCAACTGGCTACTTTGTGCTGTTGCAGGGATTCTGCAGAGTCACAGAACTATGCTTGGATTTGTTGCAAGGATTTCGGTTCACACACAGAACTGTGCACGGAGACCTAGGACATTAGTGAATTGTGGTGTACCAGAAACTCACCTCTGTACCTAGAAACCCCAACCAGCTAGCAATCAGTGTCACATTATCTCTTCGTCCTATAGCAAAGTAACCAATGATTAGACAACTGGGGGTGGGCGGAATTTGCGCAATCTCGTTACGCAAATCTCCACGAAACGGTAAAAAATCTTAGCGAACACGCAGGAATTCCGTGAACACGCGGAATTGCTTGTTCGTGATGCTTTTTTACTGTTCGCAATCGCTGCTTGCGTGCTCTGGGGAAATATCTTGCAAACATGCATTTGAGAACGCGAACAAGCAAAACATTTTTGGGCAATTTCGGTTCTCCGAGGAACGCGAAATTACCCAAATTCCGCAAATTCTGCGAATGGAACGGAATTTACCAACCAGGCCTATAGTAAACGTAGAACGTGCGACTTCGGACCATCTGGTGGGAAGTGAGAACACTCTTGTTATACTCTCATACCAGTCCACAACAGGAGGAAAATAAGAGACACAGTAAGGTTAAAATATTTATTTGTACAACGTGATCTCATGTGTAGTATTTTAGTCAACATAAGCAGACATATGATTAAAAATAATATGGTCAGCATGGTTACAACTCCATTAATTACAAAAGGAGGAATCATATTACAATGAGAGAGTAAACAGGTGATATGGCTCCAAGTTTTGACACCCTCCTTATATAGGAACTATGTATTATAAACTATAGAAGGTCTCTTGAGCTTGTTTTGAGGGACACCATTACCTTTCCGCTCAGTAAGTGTATATTACATCTGGATCAGCAAGGCTCTCTGCATCCCTTGAATCTTCCAAGTGTGTGAAAGTATGGCAAGTGTGCTATGATAAAGGCGCCAGAATCTTGCTTGGCTAGCAGCAGCCAAAATGTTGTGTCTAGAATGTGCTACACGCACATGCCAATAAACAGGCTCACATATTATGATAACCTTGAAGGCTCAGCACTCACTTTGCAGACTGGGGGCGCGATGTATGTCTAGAGATGTCAAAAAACAAACCTTTTCTCATGTATAGACCTTCGTTAAAGCTAAATTGCAAAAACAGCTAAGCAGTGTTGTGTGCAAAAGGTAGCAAAAGGTAAAATGGTGTTTAAACTTCTAATAAAGTATGAGCCCGGGGGAAACCCGAGCTACTGAAGGCACAACTGCTGGGCCAAAAGCCTTTCACATGTTATCAAAAAGTTCCTCATATATATATATTGTTGTTTACAAGATTTTTATTATCTTGGTTTTAAATGTTTGAAAAACAAAACAATGAACTGTGCATTCTATGCACTACAATTTGTCATACAAAGTTTCTGTATGTGTGAAAAACATCAAAGGAAAACATATAAGTCATTCAGCAAATCGAACAATTATATTCAATGATCATGTTATCTCTCCACAAGATTCACAAACAGTATTCCAAAATCCCAATGCCTTTCGGGTTCATCCTGAACCCTTCTTCAGGTGTTAAGTTAAAAAAATAGTCCTGTCTTGAGTTAACAGCGTCCTGTGGTGATGTCTTTTCAGGATCTACAAAACAGCAACGGAATGATCTGTACATCGCTCAATCAATGATTACATATTCAAAAGCCAACAAGAAAGGTGGAAAATGGCTGGGGAGTGCCGCTGAGAAAGAACCTATATGTGAAAAAGAGGTGCGGGAGCGATACAAAGACCAGTGTAATGTGCACCTAACTGGAAACTGAAGGTGAACAACTCGCATGCTAATATTACAAAAGTAACACGTGAGATACCTGTGAATTAAAAAGAATAAAAGAGAGTGGAACGGTGCAACCCTCATGCTTAGAAAAAGTGCAAACCTAAAAATGATGCTCACAAAATTCCATGATCCGGGAAAACTGTGCAAAATGTATGGTTATATATATAATCTTACCAGACGATCGTCCAGTGAGGGCGCACATCTATGAGCCACTTTTATACAGTATGACGACCAGGTTCCTCAGTTCAGAAAACCTTAAAAAAATGAAGAACGTTAAGTCCCCGAAACTCAACCTGTTTTAGGAGAACAGACCCCGCTCACCCTGGGTGCAGCTTACCGATATAACTGAAAGAGAAAGGAATTATCGAAAAAATTTGGCGCAAGCATCACACATCAAAGCGATCATAAGAAACAGATGGGAATTGATAGAGAATAAACCTGATTTTGCACAGGTGTTCCATGGGACTCCACTATTTGCACACACAAGGGCTAAAAATGTACGCGAATTTCTGAAACCATCCAAGATACCCATCAAAACCAGGGGGAAGGGCATGATGAAATGCTACAATTGCAGCCAATGCGGTTAAGTCCCCTAAACTCAACCTGTTTTACGAGAACAGACCCCGCTCACCCTGGGTGCAGCTTACCGATATAACTGAAAGAGACACGAATTATCGAATCATTCATTTCCAAGTATCTGAAAAAGAATGACAAAATCCTCATAAACCGCTTCACTACTAAGGCATAAAACCAACTCAAACATTCGGACAAAGCCTCCAGGATTTACCTCTCTCTTCGTCCGCCGCCATGTATACTGTGTTGCCAAACGTGAGTCCGCCCAACAGGTCACGTGGTGCGGAACTCACGGGTTATGAAGGAAGAGTAACAAAAATAGAAAACAGACTGCAACCAGAAAAAAGGGTCTCACATGAAAAGGAGAGAATGTGCTCTAATTCAAATTATATCTCCAACATGCTCATCATCTATGTTCTAAGAAACAATCATAAATGGAAAACAACGGAAAGTGAGTGCTTAAAACCTATACTTATGTATTTCTAAGACGAAGGAAGAGTGACAGAAATAGAAAACAAACTACCACCAGAACAAAAGCCTCACCTGAGAAAGAGAGAATTCTATCTCCAATGTGCTCATCATCTTTGTTCTGAGAACCAATCATAATTGGAAAACAACGGAAAGTGAGTGCTTGAAACCTATACATATGTATTTCTAAAACGAAGTGACAATACTACAACTCGAGTTACATATCACTGATAGGGTATCACTCGCTATATCGTGAGCTAGCTGTGACCTCTGTTATTAGGGGTACAACCAAGCATAAGATCCAAAAGCTAAGTTAAACAGACAGGATAGGATAATGTAAGAATTGTAAAGATCTGACAGAAGAGAAAGAAACGGGACATAAAATATAAACAATATTATAATAGTCAAATGATACTTAGGACAAGAAAACCGAAAGGTGAAAAAGAAGGGAAGAGACAATCTCGGCGTCCTCCCGTACAATCTGTTATATAGAATCAGTCATTTATAGAAAACAAAGGAATTCATAATGGTCATTAAGACTCCCTGACTCACTGTACCTAAGGTCTTAATCCAGTGCATTTCCCTCCTAGCTAGGAGTGTATTAAAGTCTATTCCTGGTATTTGTTTGATGCATTCCAAAACCGTGTATCTTACTTGGGGAATAGTGTGTTTGGCTTCTACCCAATGTCTAGCTAATGGTGAATTCGTGTTTTGATTTCTGATGCGACTTTTATGCTCCACTATACGCGTTTTGATCTTTCTACTGATTCTGCCCACATATTCTAGTCCACACAGGCATTTGATGGCATACACTACTCCTTCAGTGGTACAATCTGCATTATGTCTAAGTTTGATGCTTTGGCCTGTGTGTGGGTGCATAAACTGATTTCCCGTGATGACATTACCGCATTGGCAGCAATTGTAGCATTTCATCATGCCCTTCTCCCTGGTTTTGATGGGCATCTTGAATGGTTTCAGAAATTCGCATACATTTTTGGCCCTTGTGTGCGCAAATAGTGGAGTCGCATGGAACACCTGTGCAATATCAGGTTAATTCTCTATCAATTCCCATCTGTTTCTTATGATCGCTTTGATGTGTGATGCTTGCGCCGAACCTTTTTATAACACATACTTCATGTTTCATCAGGGTTTTTATCTTAGGTGTCAAAAGTTCTTCACAAGCTTTAGGGGATATAATGCATTCCGCTTCCCTGTAGTATGTCATCTGGATAACCTCGATCCTTATACTCATTGATTTGTTTCTGAATCAATTCTTGACATTGGTCAGTATTGGATGTGATTCTTTTAATGCGCATCATCTGAGATATCGGAAGATGTCTTTTCAAGCTGTGTGGATGTGCGCTGGTGAACAGGAGAGCATTATTGACATCCGTAGGTTTCCTATACACTGATGTTTCTAAACCGAGGGCTGTTTTTATAATCTCAATGTCGAGAAAATGAATTTTTTCTCTGTCAATGGTGTGGGTGAATTTGATCCTCGGGTTACAGGTGTTCAATAGAGTAATGCTCTCTTCCAATGACTCTCTGATACCAGTCCAGATAACCAAAATGTCATCAATGTAACGAATAAATAGTGCTGCGTCAGTCTGTCAATGTGAGTTGGGTATTATGAATTGCTCTTCAAAATGGGACATAAAAGTATTTGCATAGGACGGAGCCCCTGGAAACCCCATCGAGGTTCCAGTGCGTTGATTGTAAAATTTGTCCTGCCAGGAAAAATAACTGTGGTACAGAGCAAAGTGCATCAATTCTAAATGGAAAAATGCCTTTTTGGTGATCAATGTCTGAGTGTAACAGGCTCCATTCCACGGCCTCCAATCCTTGATCATGTGCGATGGAGATGTACAAAGCTACCACATCTATGGTACAAAGCCAAATATCTTCCAAAAAAAGATGATGTACGGTTTCCAATTTCTTCAAACAGTCAGTCGTATCTTTAACATAGGTGACCCATGTTTGCACTAAAGGCTGTAGATAAAAGTCCAGATAGTATCCCAATGGTTCGTGGATTGATCCGCACCCTGCTACAATTGGGCGGAATGGAGGTAAGGTTCTCTGCTTATGTACCTTTGGTAACATATATATCGTGGGGACCTTGGGTGTGGGATTTAACAGAAATTTCTTAGTGTTGTCATCAATGGTTCCTGCCTCCAATGCTCTATTTAATAAATCACTTAATGCTTCTGTCAATTCCTTCGTCGGGTCATGTTCCATAGATATGTAGGTGTCTTGATCTTGTACATGTTGGTTTACGCTTTGAATATAGAAGTCAGTGTCAAGCACTACAAGAGCCCCTCCTTTATCAGATGGGTGGAATGTAATGGATGGATCCTGTCTTAATTTATTCATTATCCGTCGTTCTTTGGTGGTGAGGTTTGGATGCTGTATGGGACCATACTTTATATTTTCTAGATCCTTCTTGACCAACATCTCGAAAGTATCTAATGTCTTGGGTGTAAGGAACTTACTTTTAGGTCTGAATTTATGTTGTTCTCGAGTCAGTTCATCAGTGCTGGGATTAATGGTGAAGAACCACCTTAGTCTTAATTTCCTCATAAACTTGAAGAGGGTGACCTCTGTCTCCAGTGCGTTTGATGTGTAGGTAGGGACAAATGATATACCTTTGTTAAGTATTTGTTCCTCTTCTTGACTCAGAGGTCTTCTAGAAATGTTAATGACTAAAGAATTCATTTCTTCACTGTTCTTTGTGGTCTGCCTTGCTCCTTTGTGACTTTTGGTTTTTCCACTCCAAGAGTTTCGTCTGGGTTTACTAAGTTCTTGTCTGGTGGGATTTTTGTTGTTGAACCTTCCACTAAAAAAGGCACATTGCTGGCTGAAGTAGTTGCGGTCTCTTCTGTTGCTACCCTAGTGATTTGCACAGAAGATGCACTAGGCCTCTGTAATGTTAGATCCTGGTCTGTTACAATACTTTCTTCAGATGAGGTAGTTCCAGGTTTTTTGAAAACTCTCTGCTGGGCATATTTCTCGGCCCACGTATAAACTTTGTCCAGCTTATAATCTATTGTGTCCCGACGAAACGTACAGGTTTTCTCTTGTGCACTTTTTTTGCATGGGTATCCAAATTTTTATAAATTTTCTCTAATACTTGATTCCAGTCTTCCTGTTCCATACGTTGTCTGACGTCATCCTTCAATTTGTTAATGTCAAATGTAAGTTCACTTAATAAAGTTGAAATTTCCTCGATGATTAATAAAATAAGGTCCAGTGAACACTTGTTTAAAATGGCATACCACCGTGCCATAAATGTATTATTGAATTTGAAAAGCATTGGGCGAAGAGCAATCCTCAAGCCACGAGGTATGCGTTTTACTTTGTGGTATTAAATTAATGTTGTGGCGTGTAATCTTTGATTGATTTCTTTTCTCATGAGATACTCGAGTTGCCTTAGTTGCTGTGTTGTAGTACCTGATGATGTGCCATATTCTCTTACTTCTTTGACTAGTGCATAAATTGATTCAGCATCCTCAGATGAGTATGCGTTTGTGTCTGCTTGCTTAGTTGTCAAATTTGAAATGTCCTGCCAAGACATAATTATATAGCGGGTGCTGGTCCACGAGTGAGCACTCAAGGTAAGAAAGTTAGTCCAGAGGGTGGATCCGCACACCTACGCTTCAATGTAAAGAATCTAATAATTCTTCAAATATTAGAATATTAGCATGCTCTCTAGTTGTGAGGGAGTGTGCCCTACTCCGTAACTGTGTAAACTAATTAAATATGAGCCCGGGGGAAACCCGATCTACTGGAGGCACAACTGCTGGGCCAAAAGCCTTTCACATGTTATCGAAAAGTTCTTCATATATATATATTGTTGTTTACAAGATTTTTATTATCTTGGTTTTAAATGTTTGAAAAACAAAACAATGAACTGTTCATTCTATGCACTACAATTTGTCATACAAAGTTTCTGTATGTGTGAAAAACATCAAAGGAAAACATATAGGTCATTCAGCAAATCGAACAATTATATTCAATGATCATGTTATCTCTCCACAAGATTCACAAACAGTATTCCAAAATCCCAATGCATTTCGGGTTCATCCTGAACCCTTCTTCAGGGGTTAAGTTAAAAAAATAGTCGAGTCTTGAGTTAACAGCGTCCTGTGGTGATGTCTTCTCAGGATCTACAAAACAGCAACGGAATGATCTGTACATCGCTTAATCAAGGATTACATATTCAAAAGCCAACAAGAAAGGTGGAAAATGGCTGGGGAGTGCCGCTGAGAAAGAACCTATATGTGAAAAAGAGGTTCGGGAGCGATACAGTGGGAGTGGTGTGGCTCACTGGTGGAGTGGTGTGGCTCACTGGTTAGAGGCGGCAGACCCGGAAGCAGGAGTCAGCCCGGGACCAGGGTTCAATTCCTGATGCGGCAGGGTCGTGGACCAGGGTCAGCGGACTCGATAATTCTCGCCTCGGTGCCAACTCTAACCAGGGGTCCCACTCGGCAACTCTGGGCATTAGCTTGCCTAATCTCCACAACTGCCCCATCAACGCCGGGGATGCCTGGCTTCACCTTGGGGACTCCCAGTAGGGACCATCCCACAGGGAAAGCCAGGACAGGTTCCCCAGCGGTATACCGTGCCAGGATACTCCGGTAGTAATTGAGCGCGTTACAAAACAGCTTATAACATAACATAACATACAAAGACCAGTGTTATGCGCACCTAACCGGAGACTGAAGGTGAACAACTCGCATGCTAATATTACAAAAGTAAAACGTGAGATACCTGTGAATTAAAAAGAATAAAAGAGAGTGGAACGGTGCAACCCTCATGCGTAGAAAAAGTGCAAACCTAAAAATGATGCTCGCAAAATCCCATGATGCGGGAAAACTGTGCAAAATGTCTGGTCATATAAATAATCTTACCAGACGATCGTCCAGTGAGGGCGCATGTCTATGAGCCACTTTTATACAGTATGACGACCAGGTTCCTCAGTTCAGAAAACCTTAAAAAAATTAAGAACGTTAGGTCCCCTAAACTCAACCTGTTTTAGGAGAACAGACCGCGCTCACCCTGGGTGCAGCTTACCGATATAACTGAAAGAGAAACGAATTATCGAAAAAATTTGGCGCAAGCATCACACATCAAAGCGATCATAAGAAACAGATGGGAATTGATAGAGAATAAACCTGAGTTTGCACAGGTGTTCCATGACCTGTCACAGGTGACCGCTCAGCCCTCCACATGGCTTGGTCGCCCCACTCACTGCTGCCGCTCCTGCCTGCCTTTGCCGCCTCCTGCCTGCAGATTCCTTCGCTCGCTGCCCGCTGCTCCTGGGAATTTCCCGCTGCTCCTGGGAATTTCCCGCTGCCCGCTGCTTCTTGGAATTTCCCGCCGCTGCCTCCCTGCGGCCCCGCTCTCCTGTGATTCCATTCGCCGCCCCGCTCCTGCCACCCAGCTGCTCCTCCCTCCCGGCTCCTTACTTATGACGCCCCAGAGCGACCGCGCAATGGACGCGCGCAGCGGGAGCGCCGATTGAGCGCCGAAGGTGCGCCAAGGGTAAGCCCGTCTGCGCCCGTCCGCACCTGGCCCCCGCCCAGCGCCAGGACCCCTGGCCCTCCCCGCCGAGGCAAGACGACCCAACTGATCTACGACGCCGCCACTCTAAATGCACTCAATGCCGGCCGGACCCACGCCTGCTGCCGAGCCACCCCGAGACGCACCCACGGTACCTTCACCTGCTGCACCTGCAAGTTCACCTGCCTCCAAACCTGCCCCGTACCCGCCAAGACAAACACCAGCAGCAACCACCTCAAGTGCATCCTGATCAACACCCGCTCCGTCCACAGACACGCCGTGGAACTCTGGAATCTCCTCGACGCTACATCACCGGTCGTCGCCTTCCTCGCAGAAACCTGGATGAACGCCTCCTCTGCACCCGACATCGCCATCGCCATCCCGGACGGGTACAAGATCATCAGGAGGGACCGCATCAACCAGACCGGAGGTGGCATCGCCATCGTCCACAGGAACACCATCCGCATCACGACCGACGCCAACGACTCCTTCGCCGCAGCCGAACATCTCCACTTCCAGATTCACACCGACCCTAAGACGACCCTCAGAGGCACCCTCGTCTACAGACCCCCGGGACCACGCACACAGTTCGGCGAGGACATCACAGACTTCATCAGCCCGCACGTCCTCCCCTCCACCGACTACATCCTCCTCGGGGACCTCAACTTCTACCTGGAGAACAACAAGGACCGCAACACCATCGCCCTTGCTGGAAAACCTCGCCAACCTCGGACTCAAGCAACTGGTCAACACCCCCACCCACTACCCCGGCCACACGCTTGATCCCGTCTTCTCTTCCAGCAAGTACATCACCTTCAGCCACGCCACCGGACTCCACTGGACCGACCACAGCTGCGTCCACTTCAGCTTCAAAAGATCCATGACCCACCACCACCCGCAACAGGTACCTCACAGGAATTGGAGCAAGATCACCGCAGACCATCTCACCACCTCCCTCAGCCAGAGCCCATCCGCCAACACAACGGACCCCAACGAAGCAGCCCGCAACTTCACACAGTGGCTGACCGCCTGCGCCAATGACCTCGCGCCACTAAAGAACACTCCCAGCAGACCTAGAAGCAAGAAGGCATCCTGGTTCACCGATGACCTCAAGGACTCCAAGAAGACCTGCCGCACCCTCGAGAAAGCCTGGCTCCTCGACCGGACCACCGACAACATGACCGCCCTCAAACACGATACCCGCAAGCACCACCAGCTCATCCGCACCACCAAGAAGAAATCCCTGAAGGAACGACTGGACAACAACGCCCACGACAGCAAAGAGCTCTTCACTATCGTCAAGGAGTTCTCCAACCCCAGCACCGGCACCAATGACATCACTCCGTCACAAGACCTCTGTGACTCCCTCGCCTCGTTCTTCCACCGCAAGATCACCGACATCCATAACAGCTTCGGCGCCCCACCCACGCACCCAACCGTTGAACCAACGCACCCCACCGCCACCCTTCGCACCTGGACCACGGTGACCACCGAAGACACAGCCCGCACGATGAACACCATCCACTCCGGATCACCGACCGACCCCTGCCCATACCACGTCTTCAACAAGGCCGACTCCACCATCGCACCCCAACTCCGGAACATCATCAACGCCTCCTTCAACACCGCCACCTTCCCGGAGAGCTGGAAGCACGCCGAGATCAGCGCCCTCCTGAAGAAACCTACAGCGGACCCCACCGATCTCAAAAACTTCCACCCCATCTCGCTCCTCCCATTTTCCTGGTAAAGTCATCGAGAAGATCGTCAACAGACAGCTGACCGCCTTCCTCGAGACGAACGATCCCTCGACCCCTCGCAGTCCGGCTTCAGAGCCAACCACAGCACCGAGACCGCCCTCATCGCAGCCACCGACGACATCCGGACCCTGCTCGACAAGGGGGAAACAGTGGCCTTCATCCTCCTGGACCTCTCCGCTGCGTTCAACACGGTCTGCCACCGCACCCTAGTCCAGCGCCTCAGCAACATCGGTATGCAAGAGAAGGCACTGGAGTGGATCATCTCGTTCCTCGCCGGAAGAACACAAAGAGTCCGCCTCCCCCCCGTTTCGCTCCGAGGCCACCAAAGTCATCTGCGGCGTCCCGCAAGGATCTTCACTCAGCCCCACCCTCTTCAACATCTACATGAAACCTCTCGCAGCCATCGCACGCCAGCACAACCTCAACATCATCTCTTATGCCGACGACACCCAGCTGATCCTCTCTCTCACCAGAGACCCCGACACCGCCAGAACCTGCCTACACGAAGGGATGAAAGACGTCGCCGAGTGGATGAAGGACAGCCGCCTGAAACTGAACTCGGACAAGACGGAAGTCCTCATCCTGGGATCTTCGCCCTCCGCCTGGGACGACTCCTGGTGGCCCCCAGCCCTGGGCACCGCACCCAAGCCAACCGACCACGCACGCAACCTGGGCTTCATCCTGGACCCCTCCCTCTCGATGACCAGACAAGTCAACGCCGTCTCCTCATCGTGCTTCAACACCCTGCGTATGCTTCGCAAGATCTTCCGCTGGATCCCGACCGAGACCAGGAAGACTGTCACCCAGGCACTCGTCACCAGCTGACTGGACTACGGAAACGCCCTCTACGCCGGAACCACAGCCAAGCTACAGAAAAGACTCCAGCGCATCCAGAACGCCTCCGCCCGACTCATCCTGGATGTCCCCCGACGCAGCCACATCTCCAGCCACCTGAGGAACCTGCACTGCCTCCCCGTCGACAAGAGGATCACGTTCCAGCTCCTCACCCACGCACACAAGTCTCTCCACGACCTGGGCCTCAAGTACCTCAACGACCGCCTGACCTTCTACACGCCCACCCGCCAGCTACGGTCCACCAGCCTCGCCCTCGCAGCCGTACCACGCATCCGAAGAGCCACCGCCGGAGGAAGATCCTTCTCTTACCTGGCTGCCAAGACTTGGAACTCCCTCCCCATCCACCTTCGGCTGACCCAGGACCATCTCGCCTTCAGGAAACAACTCAAGACCTGGCTGTTCGAGCAGTAGCATACCCCTCCCCGCAAGCGCCTTGACACCCTCCCGGGTGAGTAGTGCGCTATACAAATGGCATGATTGATTGATTGATTGATGGGACTCCACTATTTGCACACACAAGGGCTAAAAATATACGCGAATTTCTGAAACCATCCAAGATACCCATCAAAACCAGGGAGAAGGGCATGATGAAATGCTACAATTGCGGCCAATGCGGTAATGTCATCACGGGAAATCAGTTTATGCACTCACACACAGGCCAAAGCATCAAACTTAGACATAATGCAGATTGTACCACTGAAGGAGTAGTGTATGCCATCAAATGCCCGTGTGGACTAGTATATGTGGGCAGAACCACACATGTCAAGGGGATCTCATTGTTGTCAGTCTTGGGATGGTCATCCAAGAGTATGTCCCTTTGCTGATTTATGGCTCTTTTCTGACTTTTATCACTGTTATTGTGTTTTGTCTGTGTTTTGTCCCTTCTCTACACGTTTTTTGCTCCTGTGATTCTCAGTGATCTGCCACGGGTATTAACCGTGAGTAACACAAAATAATTTACTTTTTCACACAAATAGCCTCATGGGAGGGTGCGCCTTAGCGCGCGCATACCACTGGAGGACCATCCTCTACTTTACTTAGGTCCTGATGAATGTTGAGCGAAATAGCAGAATGAACAGCAGAAACATGTTGACCAATTGTTTATTTAAGGACACAGGTTTCCTAATATAGAACCTAGTCTGTCCGCCCACTTTGTTTTTAACCTAATACAGGTTGGCCTTTATTAAAAAAAATTGTATAGGCTCCAACCTTGTGTTTTTTAACTTTGCACTCACAGTTAACCTCACATTTTAGTTTGAGCACTGTTGCACACACCACCATCCGGCTCCGCTGTAATTCAGGCGTTGTAGCACGCTGGGGAGGCATTCGGCCACCCCAGCGGGGACCCTATGATGAAGCATGTCACCAACTAGTGGTGAGTGAGGGTCCTTTTAAAAGAGAAAGACTTGTCTTTCCCTTTTCTTTTAATCACACAGGGGCATTGGTTGCCCCATGGGGGTATTTTCTGACCTGGTTCACTGTTTTTGAAGGGGAATAAAACCAATAAATACAATATAAACATTTGCTTTAATTCTTTTTCACTTAGTCACTCCTTAGTTGTTTATGAAAGAATATTTATATGACCAGACATTTTGCACAGTTTTCCCGCATCATGGGATTTTGCGAGCATCATTTTTAGGTTTGCACTTTTTCTACGCATGAGGGTTGCACCGTTCCACTCTCTTTTATTCTTTTTTATTCACAGGTATCTCACGTGTTACTTTTGTAATATTAGCATGCAAATTGTTCACCTTCAGTTTCCGGTTAGGTGCACATTACACTGGTCTTTGTATCGCTCCTGCACCTCTTTTTCACATATAGGTTCTTTCTCAGCGGCACTCCCCAGCCATTTTCCACCTTTCTTGTTGGCTTTTGAATATGTAATCATTGATTGAGCGATGTACAGATCATTCCGTTGCTGTTTTGTATATCCTGAAAAGACATCACCACAGGACGCTGTTAACTCAAGACTCGACTATTTTTTTTACTTATCACCTGAAGAAGGGTTCAGGATGAACCCGAAATGCATTGGGATTTTGGAATACTGTTTGTGAATCTTGTGGAGAGATAACATGATCCTTGAATATAATTGTTCGATTTGCTGAATGACTTATATGTTTTCCTTTGATGTTTTTCACACATACAGAAACTTTGTATGACAAATTGTAGTGCATAGAATGCACAGTTCATTGTTTTGTTTTTCAAACATTTAAAACCAAGATAATAAAAATCTTGTAAACAACAATATATATATATATGAGGAACTTTTTGATAACATGTGAAAGGCTTTTGGCCCAGCAGTTGTGCCTCCAGTAGCTCGGGTTTCCCCCGGGCTCATATTTAATTAGTTTACACAGTTACGGAGTAGGGCACGCTCCCTCACAACTAGAGAGCACGCTAATATTCTAATATTTGAAGAATTATTATATTCTTTACATTGAAGCGTAGGTGTGCGGATCCACCCTCTGGACTAACTTTCTAAACTTCTAATAAGCCATGCCAACATAACATGCACGCACAAGGAGGCCCTAAACCATACTACAGAATCATTGAACCTTAGTAGGCAGGGATTGAGGCATCCCACCACCTGAGTACCCATGAGCTTGGGATCGACTAGCTATAGTGTCCCACTTGTCCTCCTACTCACTCGCAGAGGCACAAATTATCAGACACCCCAGAATACAACACCTCCGACCCTCTCAGGAATTGCAGTTGCAGGACACACCCTTTCACTCACCCACTCATACTAGTCCACAATAAGTTATAAAATAGACATGAGAAAAATTCAAAATGTCTATTTTAACTATCGTGCTCTAGTATGCACTATACATGTCACAATAAGTAAGAAAATCCCTAACACAAATATGGTCAGCATAGTAAGTAGTCCATTAATCATAAAAGGAGCTGTCATTGTATAAGACAGAATAACCTAAACACCCTCCCCTTCTACAGAAGAAAAAATTATTATATATCAGAAGATCTCTGGGTGTTGGCAGCAGACCCCATACCTTAGCATGCACAGATGAAAGTTCTAGATCCCAGATACGGTCACAATCTCTTTCCTGGAAAGATCCCTCGCTAAGTGTGTTGTTACAAAGGCGGTGCGGAGCTCGCAGAGTTCCACTCTGCAGAATTCCATGGAGTTGCAGAAAAACTCTGTGGAATTCTGCGGAGTTCCCTGTGGTTGCGGAGTATATAATTAGATTGCTCTGCCACTCCTAAACACAGCTTAATGAAGACAAACATGTAATGGGAGGAAATTAACAGTTTAAACAAGCATGTTCCCCCAAGACAAGTGTACAGAACGCTTCCAAAACCCAACTGGAGGAACCACATTGCGGGTCTTACCTGTCAGAAGTTTGCCAAAGTGACGTCCACTCTGTGACTGCACACAGACCGTGCAAGAGCACACCTCTCAAAGTCAAAATCTGGTGAATCGACTGCACTCCTTAATATCTTCTTCCCTCCCTTGACCACAGTGACTGGTACAGGGCAGACCTCATTGCTCTCGGGGTCTCTGCATTATATACTCCTGGGAAGATCAGCTAGGACTTCTGGCAGTTGTTTGACTCCCACACCAGATCTCCCCCTTCCTCGCCTTTGGTCAGGCTCCCGGCTGCTGCTTTTGAGACCTCCCTGGCCTGGACACTATGGCAGCCTACATGACGTCCTGTCGTGCCACTCAGGAGGAAGTGATCCACCTGCTAACTAGGGGGATCCCCTACCTGACATGGCAGGAGGAAGCGGCCAGCAGCCCTGGACCGGAGCTGCCGTGGGCTGAGAACAAGAAGCTCCACTACCGGATACTGCACCAGTCTGCAACGTAGCCTGAGAGCCGAACAGGAGGTGAGGTTCGCACACAAGCCTTACCGGCAGATGCTGCATTGCTCCTGGCCAGCGAGAGGCCGGTAGGGGGGGAGGAAAATCCCTGTCCGGGGGGGATGGGGTTTCTGCACTGGGATGTCATGTCACAGGCATGGAGCAGATGCATCAAGATAGCTCTGTGCACCGGTAAACTCTACTCCACCAGTGAATGATGGAGTTTTTTTCCAAACTTCTGGCGTTGTGCCCAAAACTCTGCAAACTCTGCCGGCGGAGCAGAGTTTGCCACCCACACTTAGTTGTTTCCTATTGGTGCATACCTATATGACAAACTTATGTGTTCCATACATCAGCTTAATTTGTGTGTTTTGTCTAGGTGCTAGGGCCTGACCAGAACGATAACAAAGGGGCATTGATCTTTGACTTTATGTAAGTGTTCAGACTAAATCGCAGGAAAGAACAGATTGAGAAAACAACAGCAGGTACTGTGAGAAAGTACAGTGTGACACAAAGCAAATCATGCTTGTATAGTAACACGTGTAAAGCAGAGGGCAGTCTGCAATGGCCCATGCTAACATAGGGAAAAAGACAATGGGCTTGTACGGGACACATAAAACCCTCCCCTTGGTCAGGATGGTAGCACAAAAATGAAGACAGAAATCAGGTGATAAGCAGACCCAAAGACCTCAAAACAATTTTTAGTTAGTGTCACTTAGATGGGCTACAGCCAAATGGTGAAGAATTGCTTTCTAGTGAAAAAAAATCCAGTTAGTGCATATCGCCGAGACTCAGGATGTAGGATGCTAGGTGAAAAGACAATGATTACAGTAAGAAATCCAAAGCTTCCTAGTTAGAAATGTCAGGCATTCAGCTGAGCAGGTCAAAGGAACAAACATGTTCCTCGTATACAGTATTTGCCAAGACCAGGCAAGGGCAACCAGTGGTACTTTCGGTGACACTGAGATTCAGAAGACACAGTGCAGTTACACAGGAATCACCTCCAGCCACTGGCCACAAGGACAGTTTGTACACAAGCTGCATAACCAAGGATCAGTCCTGGTTATGGGCCAGTAAGGTACCCATCAACAGTTCAAAATTCAGGTCAGTGTGAGGTAGTGTAGCTAGGCAGATGTCCGGATGCAATAAAACACAGGTTGTACATCGATTAAGTAAACATAATCGAAGGTTAGACAAAAATCATATCTAGAGCATCTAAAGACACCACTCCAAAATGTTGCTCATAGTATAGTTGCAGCGATGCCTGTCCATGCAGGACCACAAGTGGAGCAGCCATTGCGGAATTTAAGGGACAGCACGATTATGCCGCAAATAAAGATACACTTCAGCGGGAACTCACTGAATACGCAGGAAAAAATAGAATGTATATAAGTTGGGATTACTCCAAAAATTGTCTGAAATTGTGTTACAAGGCCAGAGCCCAGAAGTTACAAAAAAGTGTGTCAGGCTTGTATTATAAGACGCATTAAATATTTGATGTATCAAATCGCTGAAATGTAGGGGTAGATTCATGTTTAAAAATGATCATATTTCACTAGATGTTCTCGTCATCTGCAATTCAAATGTCTCACATGCCAAAGTGAGAGAAACTTGTTGTTGAAACAATAACGCTTTAAGTCAGCTTAGCTTATTGAAATCTGTTTTCAGAGTTTGCATGAATGGCTAAAACAACTTATGTACACTCCCATGTGGAGGGGGAAACAGAATGTTGCTGCAACAAGTAACTAACTGGGAAACAGACACCACATAAAGGGTTCCAGCCTACAGACAGCAACAGTCCTGATTATTAAGGACGAGATGAATTCCATTCAAAAGCAGCATGAGAGTGGTAACAATTGTAGGAACAGGAGTTCCTTTCAAATAACAAGCCAGATTGGGGACTGAAACATTAGAGGTGCTGTGAATTTTTGCTTGTTGACACACAAGGGAGGACTGGCAGAGTAATCCCACCGATCCTCTTTAAGAAAAACATCTCTCTCAGCTCACTGACAATGACAGGTAGGGGGCAGGGACCATAACGCATGTATGTAGCTGCCTCCAAAGAGTTCATATCTATCATTTGGGAAATGTTTCATGCATGCAGTGAACTGCAACATCAAGATGGGCAATGAAATAACCTTGTGTATTTATCATACCACAGAATGAGTTTCTGCTATAGTGAAGGGAAGTTTTCAAGTTTCTCTAGATGTAATATGGTATAACTTGCATCTTTCATAGCCAATGTTTGTTGTTTACATGTCAAATTAAATGGTAAGAACGATATGCTACAATTTAGGTAATGCCAAGGAACATACCCATTCTTAAGTGTTTATAGTGTCCTGCGAAATTGCATAACTGAGCCAAGTTGATTCTGACCATGATAAAAGGAGACACTTAATTCTGTACAATATCACTTACAGATTATACAATATCATCTAAAGTATGAATACGAATTGGTAATGTATTAATACTGTTGTTGACAACAACACGCACTTCATCTAATTATCCTGATCAATTTGGTGAAGGCATACTGCAGTCTCCATTTGCAACAATTTTCTAAAGCATTACTTGCAGCATTAATGAATCATTTTGAATGAGGGGCTTTTGGACCCAAAATGAAATCTGATAGGTTTATGTCATCCGATAGGAGAGAAAGTTGTTGTTTCACGGCAGTCAACGTGAAATGTTCTAACCATTGTTGACATAATTTACCTACGGAATAAGTAGCAACAGTTTTGGAATGCAGAGTTTGTGGATAACATGGATCAGGTCTATAAAATTTGAACCCAGAAGTAGAGTTCACAAAATGAGAATGACAAACATTTGTGTCTGATGGCCATAGTGCAAAGTGTCAGCTGTCAAGGTTGACAGATTGGCCAACCGCACTCATGTAAGAGGATGCCCTCTTCTAGAGATTAAACCAAGTAAATCCAAAGTTTCAAAAAGTAATCCAAAGCAATCCAAAGTAATTCAATTAATCCATTGAAATTTATTTGCTGTAATTTCGGTTTGTAGAAAACGTTGTTATCTCACAACATTATAAAAGCTCATAAATTTGCTTTTTTATAAATGTTCATGAACATGCTGGCCGTGATCTAATTATTCAGCGTGCGACTCAAGGACCCGGAGCAAGGCGCATTCATCGAGGTCTGCTCCGACATTGCAGGCTTTATCACTGACCTTATCACAAACGTGTCTGCTAGTCTGTCCACTGTAGCGAAGCTACTGGAGTTGTCCGAACCATGGGGCACAAGCCGCAGAATGTTGCTTGTCTACGGTGCCGTGGTTGGCCCCGCTGGGCTGCAGGGCTGCCTCCCTGGCCCTCATTTGTTCTCTGACTGCCTCCCCGGCTCCTCTCATTGTTCTCTTCCCAGCTGTGGACCTGTGGGAATCACAGTATCCTCCTTCCATGTTTTCCTTCCGCACTGCTGCTGGCTGCCAATTCTTTGATTCTAGAGGCAGTTTTGTTGATCTGCCGCTTGCTTCTAAAATAATCCTACCCCAGTGTTCCTAACCTAAGTCTAGTACAAGGGAAGAAGTAGTTGCTGTTTTAGCTATAGTTTAGTTTAGTTTAGTTTTGCCAAGAATTGCCAAAGGTTTCTCTAGGTTTTAATCAGCTCCATACCTTAGAATGAGAGAGGTTGGTATCTCTTTCCCAGGACTCTATCTCTAAGACCACGCAAGGGGAGCCAGAAACACTGGAGCTGGATTCTCGGCGAGGAGGATGACAGCGTCTGGTCAGTGCGTCAGTTGGGGAGATGAATTCCTTCGGGAATTGCTGTGGCGAGCCGCGTCATGAAAGTAGGTAGCCAACCGCACCGTCCCTTGCCATAGCAAGTGAAGGTATATTTTTACCTTGAAGGTGTTTAGGAATGTCGGTATTGATGAAAAGTCGGGCAAAAGAACGTCATGAATGAATCCCTAAGGAATAGATGTTCATGCATAATAAATGAGTTCTTGGAGAAATCAACACTCAAGTATGGGAAAGTCCTAAACGCTTAAGAGTCTGGTTTTCCAAGAACTTGTTGTGACGTAGATGAACGGATGTAAGTAGCCATGCCTGTATTTGGGTAGCATGGACTATGCCTAAATAAGGGCTAGATTTCTATGCCTAAATAAGGGCAATGTGAATTGTACCTATATAAGGGCATAAATCGGGAAATTCATATGGAATCTAAATCGATACACAACAGTCTCTGCCACAGTAAATCTACACCAGATACTTGTTTTTTTACTTTCTATCCTTCACTACAAGATCGGCGGATGTGTTGCATCTCGACCTTAAACCAAAGTTTTCCCATAGCCGCCGTGCTCGGTGGTTCTCCTCATCAGGTCCACTCCAGCTCTTTTATACACCTCAAACCCCCTCAACTGCTCTTATAGTTCATCCTGCTGCTTCTATTTTCTTAGGGAAAGCATTTGTTAAAGAAATGGGCCCACCACGCAATGTTAAAACCTGGCGCAACAAAATCCCTACACAGGCGGAAACAAGTGAAGCACTTCGTGTGGGGGCAGAGACAAGGAGAAGGAGAAGGCTACTGGGACAATCGGGAATAACGGGGTAAGCAATACTGTTCCTTCTACAACTGGAGAGTCACAATCCACTGTAAATACTTTACAACAGCTACTGGTAGCAATGGTAGGCTTAAAGCGGAGGCTCAGCCCAGTCCTGGGTCACAAATAGGGAAGTCTATCTTGAATTTAGTGCAATCGTGCCAATCAAATGAAATCCTTCGTACATGTGCCTCTGAAAATTCCATTCCAGGTCTTGTAATGGCCGAGGTGCTAAACACTGCAGTACAGGGAAGTAGAAGCCGTGTCAGTCATGCATTCAACAGTAATAATAGCTGTAACAGCCTAATCAGCAGCAGCTCTCCTACAATTATTCTACTCTCTGATACTACTGTCACCACAACATGTCTTCCAACTGATCAGATTGACGGAACAGACGGAGCAAACAGAGGGGGAGCGGACAGTCTAGAGATTGATAAATATACCAATCACGATGATATGGCTGGGTGAGATAATGTTATAGATACAGATATAGCCAAAGCTACCACTGCTGGTCATGGGGGTCTTATCAGAAAGGAATCAGAGGGTCCCGCTAAACACACAAAGACTCATAGAGAATCAAACAGTAATATCACAGTCCAAAACTTAAATGCTCAGACTCCAATAGAGTCAGCGCCAGATCCAGAACAACAAGACCTAGTCCGAGATTCGGCATTCACCACAAAGAATGGATGTAAAACCCCTAATGGGGTGAAGGCTCAGAAAAATGTGAATTTCAATACGCCTCAAAAACTTAAAGGAGGCGATGGGCGTGGACAAGGGGTAAAACAACAAGTAACCGAGGCAATGGGGTGATTAAAGGATGCAACTGTCAATGCCTCCAAGGACAGGACTAGGAACAGTCATCTTCACAAGTGGGTGTTGTCTAAGGGAGAGGTCAAAACTATTATCTCTAGACTTTCAAACACCAATCAATCTGCGGCCTCCCCGACTGAAACATCTGATAGAGATCGGGCAGACCTTCGGGGCAATGGAGGGAGCCAGAGACAACCATCATCGGCTTCTTTGGAGAAGCCTGACCTTCTACCCGGTAGTCGACATCGACATCTTCAATAACTTCAGCCTTCTTTCCTGCTCTCCACCCTCCGGTGTTACATCCGAATCTGTCAGAAACAGGTGTTAATAGCTTCAACGGTATAGGAGAAGATGCTCCTTTCTCCAGCATTCTATCGGCACTGAATATTTGGAGAGCAGAAGCCCAAGAATACTATCAGCAGGCTAAAGTCAATAGCTCTGAAATAAAGCAAGCATTGGAGGAGGTTACATCCAAGGTTGCCAAACTTTTTTCCGAAGTCGCTGACGTACAACAACAAGTGGTGGAGGTGGAAGAAGCCAATACATCTACAGTTAATCTTGTTAAAGTGCAGGACTCACAAATGTCAGGAATACAGTTTAGGATTGAAGATCTGGAAAATCGCCAGAGGTGACAGAACCTGTGATTTTTTGGAATTCCAGAAGGCAGAGAAAACAGCGATCTATGCACTTTCATTATCAATCTCCTTCAAAAGGCCTTCCCCGACCTCGCAGACTGGGATATGGACACCCAAGTCCAAAGAGCACATAGACTACCACTGTCAATCTCAGCCTCTCAAGGTAATCAATCTAAAACCAATTTTGCCCAACAATTTTGGTGTTCCTGGGTAATTTTCTTTTGCGCCAAGCAATATATTTTTTATGGCCCGTCCTGCAGCTCCAGTCAAGGTAGATACAATGACTATTTCTGTGTGGTCTGACTTATGTAAGGCGACTATGGACAAGCGATGGAGGCTTTGCCAACTTATCGATCCCTTTAAGATTGTCGTATCGCAGGTGTTCTTGCAAGAGCCCGCATGTTTAAAAGTAGTCAAGGATGGCAGACAATATTTCTTTCTCAATGAGCAAGACTCCAAGCAAGCTTTGAGCAAGTAGTATTTATAGTCTTGAGCCCATTGCAGTAACTTTAAGATACGATTTTCTTGTGGAAATAGACTTTTACTTTCTGCATTATAACGGATATTATAACGCATACTCCTAAGAGACTTCCTCTCTTCCTTTCTTTATTCTCTTTTTCTGATTTCTTTCTTTCTTATTCACAAGCACATATTGGGATTTTTCCTAATGGTATGACTGACTTACAGGGTTGGGGACGGTAGGGGTCACGGGGAATGGTCGGTTGTCTAGGGAGGGCGTCTCCACAATGCTGTCACAATGGGACAGCAGGGAAAGGGGCGATTCCTTTTTCTAGCAACTGGGAGGGGGGGTGAAGGGTCAGGTAGGGATGGATGCCTGGGGGAAAGGGGGTAAAAGCCACAGACAGAGGAGCCTACTATATTGAGTACTTATAATGTGATCCGGATTTTGAGTATTTTACAATGCCTGAACTTAAGTGTATGTGTTGGAATGTTGCAGGATTGAATCCAGTGGGGAAACGACGATTAGTTATGGAAGAGTTACATACTTTTAAAACTCAAATAATAGGGTTGGCAGAGACACATATTGCTTATAAAGACAAATCACTTGTTAAACACTTGGGATATAACCTTATGGTGTGCACATCACAAACAGTATCTATTTGTGGGGTGGCTCTATTAAAATCTAGAGTTTTTCAGGCTACTGTTGTTTGCTCACTCGCACATACTAGGGGGAAGGTGGGCAATCTCACAAATCTTAATTTATGGGCATACGTTTACAATATGTGTGGTTTATGGCCCTAACGCAGACTGCCCAGACGTTATCTACCAAGTGAGCTCTGAGCTGTTGGAATGGTCTGGTGATAAGAAAGTGATATGCAATTTTAATTACATATTGGATAGGAGGATTGACACCACTAATGTTTCTGCTTGCGCTAGAATGTGTAAAACTAGAAATGCCATACATGAGCTCTTACATCTGCTTCAGTTGGAAGATTCTTGGAGGAGACTATTCCCTAATGTCCCAGGCTACACCTTTTTTTCATCTCCCCATAAGCACTATTCTAGAATTGATATGATCTTTGCCAAATATTCTATTTTGGAAAACGCACTGGTGGCAGTTTGCCCTAAAATCACTTCCAATTATAACCCTGGAATGCTAACAGCACAGTTACAGTCAACCACCCAAGCACCAATCAGGGATTTTACTTTCCCTAGACAACTTCTTAGTAATTCAGAATACATCAAGGTGATGCGTAAGGCACTTGGGGAGTATATCAACTCTAATATGGGTTTGGCATCAATTGAAATTGTCTTGGACTGCTTAAAGGCTTATGTCAGAGGAGTTACACTCCAATTTATCATAAGGCAAAATAGGTTGGGGTCTCGACTGTAGGGCCAAAGCGAAAACAGTGCTTAGATTTGGAGCATCAGCACGCTGCGGCTATTATCACAAAGAGCGAGACTGAACATTTGTTACATCAAAAGGTTGTAGAATCACGGGCTAAGCTCAAAAGACGGCTAAATGATGAAGTCGCTAATAACTACCAAAAGTTCCAGACTAAACAGTACAAGTACGGCGAAAGAGTCGGTCGGCTATTAGCTGATCAAATTACAGATCAAAATGCTAAAACCCACGTAAAAATGATTAAAGGGTTGGACGGCTTGATGTACACTAGGTCTGCTCACGTTGTCGAACAATTCGGGTTATTCTAAGCTAACTTATAGAGTGGCTCAGGTAGTTCAGGAGAATAGATAATTTCGGAATACGTGCAAGAATGTCAGCTGTCAATGCTGTGTCCCATGGTATCCGAGCCACTGGACGCAGACATTGATACATGTGAAATCAAGGAAGCTATTAAAGCTCTGCCGGCTGGCAAGGCAGTTGGTGAAGATAAGATTCCATTGGAATTTTTAAAAACCATTGAAGATATATTGGGCCCCATCTTCCTTAAAGTATGTAACTATTTTTCAAGGAGAAGAGTTCCCTCTCTCGTGGAACACATCTAACATCATAGTTTTTCCAAAAAAGGGGAAGCCTATTGACGATATGACTTCATATCGACCAATAGCGCTGATTAATGCCGATGCTAAGCTCTTTTCTAAAATTCTCTCAGCTCGCCTAGCTTTATATTCTCAGAGCAGCCGCTTTGTTTCCGGTAGAGACACCTCCGCTCATATTAACACCGCAATAGCCACATTCTATACCTCTGGTCAGATAGGTCAGCAGATGGGTATGCTGATGTTAGATGCTTAGAAGGCTTTTTACCGGGTGACATGGGAAACACTATAGATATTTATGTCTTGTATGGGCTTTGGTCAAAGGTTTATCTCGGCAATACAGAAAATATATATTCACCCAACAGCTAGAATTACACTTAATGGGTTTTCTTCTTTATCATTTTCAGTTCAAAAGGGGACCCGGCAGGGTTGCCCTCTATCCACTTTATTATTTGCTTTTTATATTGAGCCTTTTATCCAACATCTACTGATCAATGGCAATATTGATCCAGTTATTTTGAATGGGACAAATCTAAAACTAACCGCTTATACAGATGACATTGCGATCTTTTCAGTCAACCCTGTTATGGCCGCAATCATGTATGAAGCACAACGATTCGGCTTTTTCTCCGGCTACAAGCTAAATTTGCACAAAACACAGATGATCCTACATTTTCAATTAGTCTTCCCCCTAGTAACTCTTGGAGTCACAAACACAGCTACCTATCTGGTGGTATGTCTTAGTAGCCAAGTCAACAAAATTGTCCCACTAAACTATGATACATTAATAAAGAAAGTGCGGATAAGTTAAGGAGCTGGCACTGTCTTCCTCTCAGTATCTATGGGCAGTGCAATGTGGTTAAAATGAATATCTAACCAAAATTTGTATATCTTTTTCGTACCATCCCACTAATTATACCATCTGCTTTTTTTCAAACGCCTAGATAGTGTTTCATGTAGCTTTATTTGGGGATATATAGATGAGCTAGAAGAGTTCTTCAATTTCTAAAACTTTCATATATACAGGGCGGATTCAAACTACCAGATTTTAAGTTATACTTTTGGGCAGCATTTATAGGACGGATACAGAGTTTACTCAGAGGAACTGATACGAATCCCAAGTGGTTTTTATATCAGCTGGCGTGTGGGACAAATACTGGGTTTTTACTGTATCAAACATCTGATCTAACTATTTTAAACAAGTTCGCTTTAAAGTGGTCAGAGACATTATTAAAATATGACGTGAAATCTGCAACACCTACGCAATACCCGACCTGCACCAATATACGCCGCTATGGGGGAATCCTTTGTTTCCTAATACATTCCACAATCATATCAAGAAAGAATGGCAAATTAAGGGCATAACGCAGATGAGTCAGCTGTATGACGAACAGGGTTTTCAAACTTTTTTATCACTAAAAGAAGAATTTGATCTCTCATACACCCACTTTTTCAAATATTTGCAAGTTAGGGACTATCTTACTCGAGGTCGGGACTATCCGAGCTGTCCAGCTCATGCGCGATCTTGTCTATACTTGGGGGCACCAGAGGGCGAGGAGCTATCAGTAAAATGTATCAAAAACTCATTGGGGCAGTGGGTGACGATGGTGTACAAATTGCTGCTAAACTCAGCCAGGTTTTTAGCTCTGATATTTCTAGGGAGGAAATATATGAGTCTTTTCAAACCATTGATTCGGCAGTAGCGTCAGTCAATCTAAAATTACAATAGCATAGAATTATCCTTATGCTATATTACACGCCCAAGCGAATTTCCAAATGGGCTAATAACTCAACTGCTGCTAAGACCTGCCCTAATTGTCAGGAATTCACTGCTGATTTAAACCATATGTTTTTTACCTGCCGTCTGCTGAAGGATTTCTGGTCTAACATCGCTCTGATTCTGTCAACTTGGGACGGCTATGATAGCCCGGTCTTGGGGAAAGAGCAGCTGTTGGGAGTATTTTCTGAATCTGGGTCTCTTAGGAAACCCTTAGCCTCTATTATTGCATCTTGTGCTTGTCGGTGTATAGGCCGCTCTTGGATACATGCTACACCTCCCAGTATTAATAAATGTTGGTCTCTGATGAGGGAAGTCTTTGAAATGGAAACTGCATTGGCAAAAGCTAGAGGCCCCCGATCTCTGTTAAAATTGCGTAGGGTTTGGTCCTACCTTCATTTGGGATTAATGATCTACGTATTCTCTTCTTTTCTCTTTGTACTTTTTTCTACTCTTTTCCTTGTGTTTTTCTTTCCCTCCTTCTTTCCTTTTACTGGTTCTTCATTTTCTGCTTCCTTTTCCTTTTCTCTCCATAAATGCTCCTTTATGCTCTGTATGTATACTGATATATCTGTATTTGGAAATGTTGCCTTATGTTTACAATTATGTCCATTTTTCTTTTTTTTCTGTGGCAATAAATAAAAAAAGGAATAATGGGACCATTCAATTCTTTAATCTTAACTAACCCTAGACAAGTAGTCTGTTGGACAGTGTCATTAATAAAGATAATTTGCGTAGGTATCAGACAAGCACTGAATAAATATTCTTTACTCTGGACTTGCCATGACTTAGTCGCGCATTCTGATTTCAAATCAATATTGTCTTTCCAATAGTCATATCCTTTCAGGGCTAAGTTGTCTATAAAGTGGTATTCATATATTTACTTGGTCTGAGTAATCATATATCTTCAAATTAGTGGGAACCAGTTTAAAATAGTATGATATTGGGTCAGAAAAGTTATAACCCATAAGATAAGTGTACTTCTGGTATTGTGTATTAGAACTACCCTGTGATGGGGCTGGGCAATATTCCCATTGAGTATAATTATATTGGGGACGCTGTCCATTAAACCTATGCAAAAAAAATGATGTCCAGAAAGATGAAAACAGTACAAATCGCGATAGTTAGCAGAATTTAAATATAAATCATCAGTGTCAAAGACAGCATAATATTGCAATTTGGAAAGCATATAATTTACAGCATCATCATCCCAGTTATCTGATTGCCACTCAGGCACTATTACATCACCCATGGACACACGGAACACACATGGTATCTGTAGGGTCTCCGTCATAACGAAGACATAGAATGGTACTTAATCCCATGCAAATCCATCAGTGACTGTGACTGCTGAAATGTTAACAATGGACATGCCTTGTTTCATTTTATACAAGGAGCAATGTGGGGCCAACATCCCGCGATAAGTTCTGCAGCAGAACATTCTGGGAGATAATGACCACTAATCAAAAGGAAAAAAACAGTCACAATTCAATGAACAAATACATGAACAGGAAAACACGATCCAGACATATATCCAAGGTGGACCCATGTAAGTACATTTTAACCAGGATATGAAAACACAAATTTGTGCTGGTTGAGGATAGAACTGAGTACAATGAAGAGCTGTCTGAAGAAAAATTATCTTGATCAATATAGTAACCAGAAGAACTCTGCTGTAACAACTGAGGCTGGGATTCTGGATGTAGACTGGAAACTTGTAGTCCCAAAGGGGCCTTGAGGGGTGTATCAGAATAAACAATTTCAATTGCAGAGTGTGAAGAGGGCAAAACAGCTACCAGGTCAATTGAAGACTCAATATTCCCCTCCGGCAGCAGGGGAGAATCAATGTCAATGAAGCTCACAGACTGTAAAGGAATATTCCATCTTGGGACAGCCCAAGGACTACTATTGAATATTGGCCAAATGGTGTAACTTGACTTAGTCAATGGATTCAAATTGTTGTCTTTGTAACCTGGTAGTGGCGGTAAAATTACAGTTCCGGTATCCCGAGGACCAAGCACTTGAACAGGAGCATGATAGAAGAGACCAAATTCTTTCTTGTTTGCCACCTTTACATGAACTAGATCGCCAACATTAGGAAGCCAACTGGAAACAGGAATTGGAGAGGCTGCAGCAGACGGCTGAGTTGAAGGCAAAAGGGTTTTAGCCAGTGCGTCACAACACTTTTGTAGATCCTGTGAGACAGCACACTTGTTATCTATCTCGAAGGATGTGCTGCTGCCACCATATCTAGTCTACAGCAAACATCTTGATGCCAAAAAGCATTTTGTTTGGGATCTGCCCACCTAGAGAGGTTATTAAGAGCATGCTGAACCCCATAAAGATAAGTTAACCAGTCACGGCGCATGCTGAACCCCATAAAGATAAGTTAACCAGCAACGGCCTGTACCAATTACCCTTGCTGTTAAAGATTGCTTTAAATCACAGTTCATCTGTCCCACAACAGAATTGCCTTTGGGCCTATATGGAGAAGATGCACCTGCAATCCCTTCAGCAGCATTGAATTGCTGTATGCATTAGATGCATACAGCAATTCAATGATGCTGAACCCTAGTCTGACTAGAAAAGGCCACAGAAATTGGTCCCAACATAGATATGCAAATCTTTTATAACAGTGAGAGCCTTAGCCAAGCACTGTGGCCAGACCCAGAGTAATCTTGTGTAAGAATTCACTGTAACCAAACTATATTTTAAAGCATTTTCAGACATAGGATTACCGCAATGATCACGATGAGTGCAGCCAAAGGCTGATTGGAAATAAAAAGATGTGTTTGCAGTGTTCACAACAAAGTAGACCTCTTAACTTGTTGACAAACATTTCAACAAACAACATTTCAGCAAGTCTGCTGGTATAAGCCGCACCTCCAATAGCGTTGCTGTAAAAGAGAAGCAGTGGGGGCCACAGTGGAGGCCACTGCCGGATGTGCAGAAGTAATACCTTCATGGGTAGCCACTATTAAAGAGTGGACACAAAAGGAACTTTGTCAGTAGTTAAGTGATAAGTGTATTTAGAAGTATAGCCCTGCGGAAACAGTAGCATCCCTAGTTGCGGCTTTTAGTAATGGAACATATAACCATGGCTTCTTTAACTGTGGCTACTGCAGATTTGGCTGCTTCATCAGCCAATGAATTCCCAACAACATGCACTTCTGCATATTGGTGGCCCAATGTATGTACATTACGTGTAAGTGGAAGGCCTTCTTTAAGGCGGAGACTCGAACCCAAAGCATTTTATGCTTCATCCTGCTACCTTCGAATCTTGGAATATTTGTTTTTTTTTCAAAGAACAAATTATTATTGAAAGACTGTACACAATAGAAAGAAGCACACAAAACTAAGGTTGTTACTAAGATAATTCAGGATTAGCATATTTATGCGCAAAAAGGAGAGCGCTCAATTCAGAGAGCTGGGCGGTACAGTTCTCAAAGGACTGGGTATGAATAAAGGTAGAGGGGAAAACTACATCTTTCATTGAACCTACAACAACAGCGCAAGCTGCAGAGTAAGCCTGTTTAGAACCAACAGCCGGTTGAGCTGAACCATCAGTGTAAATAATACATTGGTACTGGTCAAGGGTAAGTACATAAGAAGGCAGAGGGTGAACATGTTCATACTGAAGAAAGTCTTGCTGCAGGAAGGAAGGATCAAATTCAAAGTTGACATCAGCTGATGTCAAAGACGTTGCAAATTGAATCCAACGAGGATGCAGAGCTTTAGAATTAGAAACACTAGCTTTCATGACCACCTCCACGGCAGGCACAGGAGAAATGACAAACATGAGTTTAGCTTGTGCAAGAGGGTGTTTTTTCAGAATAGCCATTTGCACAGCAATCAAAATGTTTTCCGTAGAAAAAAATGTCAATTCTGCAGGAGTATACAAATGTTATTTACAAGCAATTCGAACAGTGTCACCCTCATTTAATGTCACATAACAGAAGCCAAATGCACCCAGCAACATCCATATAACCAAATTGGTGGTATTTAACCTAGCTTGCAAGTATTGCGTAGCAAGCAAATCAGAAAGTAAAGCCAGGAATAAGCAGAAATGGATGGGTGTATCATGGCATAAAGAGGTTTGATATGTTGAGCATAGTCAGGAATGTAAGTCCAACCAAAATTAAAAAATCCTAGCACAGACTGCAATTGTTTGAGGGTAGATGGAGGTTGCAATTAAGCACATTTCTCCAAGAAAATGAGGTGCTATACCCCTACCTTCACGCATCAATTCATAACCAAGAAAAAGAACAGTAAGAAATGCAATATTCGATTTAGCAAAGTTGAACTTGTAGCCCAGAGCAGTGACTTGTGTAATGATGTGATCCACTCTTGCAAGATAGGAATTTAATTCATCATCAGTAAGGTATATGTCATCAACATAGCAGAAAGCGTCAGGATCAATATCATGCAAAAGAGACATGTGCCTCAAAAACCCTGGTCTATTCTTATACCCCATGGGCAGTCTTGTGCATCGCGTCTGGTAGTCTAGGGTGATGAGCATTGACAAATCACGGCTCTCAGGGGCCAGGTTATGACTGAAAAATCCATTAGAAATATCAGGAGAGGTTTTGAGATTTGTATGCACAATATTGTTGATTGAAGCTGTACTATTTGTGTTCTGCACTGCAAAAGTACAATAATGACTATTCAAATTTCTATAAAACTATGCGATAAGAACCATCAGGTTTCAGGATGGGAAAAAGAAGATTACTCATCGCAGAGACACATGATTCAATCACACCGTGATATTCTAACTGAGTAAGAATTTATTTGATGGACGCTTAAGTGTCACGTTTAATTGGATATTGAGGCTGCAGCTGAGGAGTAGAACGTATGGGAACAACATGCAATGGAAAGACCTTATCCCAACCAGCCTGCTTTGGCCCAACTAGGGCTGGGCCAAAGCAAGAACCCACTCAGAGGCATAAGCATGCTTAGTCTCATCAGGGATGAATTGTGAAAAAGGAAGGTATAATCACATCCTCATGCAGAGGACATGCAAGAACAAATGGGGGGGACCAATTGACCTCAGCCATAAGAAAATGTCAAGTTGTGCCAAAAATAGCATTTATGGTGCGACCAATGTCTCCTTCAATCTGAAGTTTTAGTTGTTAAAGTCTATCAGGTGGAGCGATGTGGGTGTCTTTGTTTCAACAGTACTGAGGTTGATTTCGCCTCCAGAAACTGGCAGAGTGTCTAGCACACTACGGGAAAGTCCACCAAGCTGTCAGGGAGAGTCACAACCCAACTCCTGTCCAGTAGGAGGGTTCTCAATGTCTGGGGCATACCTTGTTGTCAAAGTGGCAACTTTCTTGTTCTGGAACGGAGCTCTATAACTTTCACATCAAAAGAGCGCAGTGGGTCCTGCTTGGGTTAGGAAGACTGGGTTTGTGATCTTGCCGCGCATTGGTACTGTTGATCAGACATTTACTGAAAAGGACGCGCATAACAAGAATCAAGAACATGAAACCTCTCAGAAGGTTTCATTTTAGAGTGCTTAAGCAAATCATATCTACTTCTATAAGGCTTTTGCTGCTGCTTAAATTTGGCCCATGCCTTTTTAGGACAGAGAGGATGGCCCTCTTTTGAAGGAGGGAGCTTACCTTGAGATTGATTAGAAGGTCTGACCCCCAAGTTATTGCTACCTAAGGACGTATAAATATCAGCAATAATAACCGACAACTCACGCTCCCGGTCAATGCCAACAACCGCCGAAAGGCATTGGCGAACCATTAAGGATGCTGCTTCACCTTTAGTATTAGAAAGAATCATTTCGGAGACTACTAGAAAAAATACCCATCAACTTCATCCCCAAATCCAGGGCAGGACCGACCCCATGTTCGTTCTGTACTTATTTGAGAATGCTCAGACAAATTCTCATTGAGAGTTTATCCCCTAGGCAAACACCGTCCCCCTGGTGCTGCCGTTGGCTAAGGGGGGAAGCAGGGCACTAGGTAAGCACATAGTAAGGATCCTATGTTTCTTAATAGGACCCGTAAGTGGGGAAACTGCATCAAGCTGATTACTTTTCTTTGCAATCCAAAACAGAAAGTACCATTAATGAAATAATAATGATGGGACTAACAACAAGACCCACACCACGAGCAGCATACACAGGTGGTGAAGCCCCAGGCGGAGCCTTGAGAAAGGCACGGCCAAGAAATTGGACCAGGTGTCTATAAAGGAGAGCCTCCTGAGCGTAGAACAAACATTTAAGATAATTAGGGTACAGAGTAAAACCAGCCACCCAGGTCAAGTGACTCCAACAATATTTAACCCCTCCTATGCTCATGACGGAGCCTCAAGTGAGCTGTGCTGGTGATGGAACGGTTCCGTCACGGCCCGCTCGCCGCGCCTCTGCGGCACAAATTTCGCCCCTGTGCTGACGTTCTAATGGGCGGGCGGGTCCGTGACGGAACCGTTCCGTCACAAGCACAGCTCACCTTAGGGCCGTGACGGAGCGGTTCAGTCACGAGTACGGGACCGCCGCGCGGCCCCGCCTCCCCCTTAGCGCTGCGGCGGAATAGCCGCCGCAGCAAAAGGGTTAAGGGCAAATTTGAACAGTAGCAATAGGATGGGGTAGGACACCATTAATTCAAAGTTGGTGCTCCCAGGCCATAAGAGGAAGTTCGCCAACCACACATGGGCGATAGGCTGCAGGAACAGCGGCAGCAGAATAAGCTTGAAAAGAATAATCATTTGCATCTACAGCAGGAAACATAACCCAGGTGTAAAAGACTTCAAAACGGAATGCAGAATCTGCCCCAACTACAAAAACATCAGAAAACCCCACATTTGGGGTGCCATGCTGCAACAAATGTTGAGTAACCACCTCACAACAATTAGCAGAAATAACAACCAGTTGAGGCATGAAGCAATTAAAGGGATTCAAAAAGAAGCGCTAAAACAGGTGAAAAACCATTTGAAATTTCAGCTTGAAAAACCAACAGCAATAAGTGATCCCTACAAACTGAGGAGGCAAAGCCCTCCTACCATGGACATCTCTGGGAAACAGTGCAAGGGTATTGTGGACAAGCACTATCGCTACTCAGGGGTCCAGTGAATAAGTACCAGACCAAACGTTGGCGGCGCCAAGTTGCAGGGATTCTGCAGAGTCACAGAACTATGCTTTGGGTCATAGACCCTTAGTAGGCAGGGACTGAGTCACCCACCACCTGAGTAGCCATGAGCCCAGGGACCGACTTGCTATAGTGTCTCATTTGTTCTTCTACTCACTCACAGAGGCACAGGAGATTAGACACCCCAGAGCACAACACTCCTGACCCTTCCAGGAATTGTGGTTGCAAGACACACCGTTTTTCCTCTTCCACTGGTACTAGTCCATAATAAGTTCTGACAGAGACAAGAGAAAAGTTTCAAATGTTTATTTGAACTATCAGGCTCTAGAGTGCAGTATACGCGCCACAATAATTAAGTAAATGCCTTACCCAAATATGGTCAGCATAGTAAGTAGGACATAAACCTTAAAAAGAGCTGTGTATAAGACAGAAAAACCTATCCTTCCTCCCCTTCCACAGAAGACAAAATAATTATATATCAGAAGATCTTTGGGTGTTGGCAGCAGTCCACTACCTTAGCATGCACAGATGAAAGTTCTCGATCTCAGGTACAGTCACGATCTCTTCCCTGGAAAGATCCTTCTCCAAATGTGTTGTTCCCTATTCGTGTATAGCTATATGACAAAAGTACATGTTCTCAAACAACAGATGAATTTGTGTATTTTGTCTAGGTGCTAGGGCCTGACCAGAACAGAATAACAAGGGGCATTGGTGTTTGACCTTGTCTACAGTGTTCAGACTAAATCCCAGGAAAGAATATAACTTGAAAACAACTGCAAGTTCTGTGTGAAAGTACAGTGTAGCACATACGCTTGTATAGTCATGTGCACAAAGCAGAGGGCAGTCTGCAATGTGCCCATGCTAACATAGCGAAAACAACAGTGGGCCTGCACGGGACACATGACTGTGCATTATGACGACTTTCCATCGGAACCTGAGATGCCACCACTGCCTTTCCATTTCAAGCTGCAAGTGTATGCTCTATATCATTGGCTGAGAAAGGCATACTTGTGTTACTCCTCGGTTATGTCTCTAGATTGCAATTGGATTACTTTTTTAAATCCTTTGGACCGGTTTAATAACTGTCTTTTTCCTACTTCTGAATGGACACTATCTCCCAAAGCGCTCTACAGTACAACTTGTGAACTTGGTTCTGAAACCACATGAATCATCGCACCCTGAACTAAAGGACCTGTCCCTGTTGAACAGTACAGCAGTTCCAGTTCCTTAGGCAATAGTGTTGCACAGGGTATATAGTTTGATGTATATGGTCCTACTGAAATTTTGCAAATACCTTATTTGTTTAAAATGTCCTTACATTTTATGATCACCTCTAGTACTTTATCTGATGATTGGGACATTGAAACTATACACAATTTGCTTGCAGATCTAGAGCAATAAGCTGCATTTTCTAATGATGGATTGTATGATGGTACATCAAACTTTTGGTCATAATTTTTTACACAAAACTAACATACCAAGTGCTGTTTACAATTATACTCAATGGGACAACTGCCCAGCACCACCAAAAGGTAGTTCAAAAACATTTTTACAAAAGTTTGCTTATTTTTCTGCTTTTGACACATCAGTCCCAGCCTCTTAATATTGTAGGCTTGCACCTACATCTGCAATGAAACATATGCTAACAAACACCAAGCTGATATACTCTGCTTTCTTAATTTCCCAAATGCCTGTACAGGGTTTCGACGTTTGGAAAGACACCATAGACACAAAATCTGTCTGGGGGACAAATGATTGGCAGGCGCAGGGAACTGAAGCCTTATTCAGAGCATGCCTCATACCAAATCAAATGATTTTCCTAAATAAAAAAGTGCAACAAACTTTCTGTCTTGGAATAGCCAGGATAAGGTTTGGAGAGCTGGCAGCTTTTAACACACTTCAGTGAGGATACACTAAATACCATAATACGAAATGGTTATTTTTATTAATGAAACATCAATTAGAAGAGATGGTTAGTTCCGCCTGTGGACACATATGGGTGTCAATCTAGATTCCTGGGCAACATCGAAGGGTTTAGGATCAATAGGCCTCATCAGCAGAGCACTTGGGGTGGTCACATCATATAGTGTTGGGAAGTTAAGCTTGATTAGCTAAAAACCTCAACACTTTCTCGGGTGAAGCAACAATTGTCGCTTCTTTCTGATGACATGGATATTAGGGATCTCTTGTTAGGTCCATGGAACCCACATCAAAAGTGATTCTTATATGAAATATACAACGAGCTGAAGAAGATTTCTCAACAGGAAGGAGACATTGAACAAGATTCACAGGGTAATTTAGAAATGGCTCTGGCTGTGGTTGACAATGGTATGACAACATTATCATCAGAATGTATTCACTAGGCAACATAGTGTCTTCTACAAGTGACATAATAGAGCCAGATATGTCTATTTTACAGCATTGACAGTCACAACTGCGGTCCATTGTAATCCTAAACTGGACATTGCAAACTCTACGTCAGGCCACATGCCATTGTGTTACATTAGTAGTATAAGTCTGTTCTCTGCATATGATATAATGGAAAAACAGATAGTAATGGCATGCAGAGATGCAAAATATACCATGTTGCACATAGACAAATTAGACCAATTACCTTTCACTCGAGCTAAGACTTCATCCACAGACTGGCTAATCAATGGTTACATCACCCTACCGGTCAAAACTTTCCAATTACAATATTGTCTACAATACCAACAAGTAGGCAGATATGAAGCGCTACAGGAAGGCTATGAGGGGATTGTCATTCAGTTTTAGGTGCAGTAATGGGGACACTGACATTTTCCCTAGTGATTCGAACTGTGAGGATGCAATGCTTCAGTTGTGAATTCGTCCTGTTATCTGAAGGGCTCTCTGGCTGCCTTGATTCATCCAGACTTCAAACTGCTCTAGAATGGGAGTTATTTGATGCTGAATGATCAAGTTTGCTGTGAAATGGAACTGCAACAAATGATGGACGGAATGCTGAATGAGTCAAACATTCTCCCACATTCAAGAGATCTGGGTTACATCCATCATTCTTATGCCCACTACATCACCCCAGTGTGGACCCAGCCATATGCAAATCAGTTTTGACCCTGTGCCTCATGGAAACAGTCCAGACAGAACTGCCAAGCCAGGTCCTCCCTGGACTGGAAACAAGCATCCTGGGACTGGTTTTCGGATATGTCACCCGGTCCTAGGATGCTTTTTTCCAGTCCAGGGATGACCTGGCCTGGCAGTTCGGGCTGGACTGTTCCCATTGGGTGGAGGGTCAAGCCTGATTTGCATATGGCTGGTTCCAAACTGGAATGGCATGGTGAGCAAAAAAACAATGGATTTTAGTCCCAGATCTCTGTACTGTGGTGAATGTATGACATTGTTCTGCATTCCGTCCATCAATTGTTCTTTTTGCATTTGTTTCCCTGAGTGGGACGAGTATGCCCAGACGTCGGTCCCCTGCTCTCCATGTCAATGGAGTCAAGCTATCCTGGCTGATGAGGGGTCAAACCCCAAAAGTGGTCCCAGGATGCTTGTTTCCAGTCCAGGGAGGACCTGACTTTGCAGTTCGGGCTGGACTGTTCCCATTGGGTGCAGGGTCTAGACTGATTTGCATATGGCTGGGTCAAAACTGAAATGGCATGGTGAGCAGAAAAACAATGGATTTAAGCCCAGATCTCTGTAGTAGGGTGAACGAATGACATTATTCTGCATTCTGCCCATCAATTGTTCTTTTTGCATGTGGAATGTAACTGGGCTTTGATTATCTGCTAACAGTTAATTCCATAGTTACTTGTTGCACGCAAGTACTGTTTCCATCTGCCCGCACAGTTAGGGAGGCAACGCTATGACCTTCAACAAATGTTTCAACATGAGCTTTGATTCTCTAAGCAAACTGAATGACATGCTTTTTCAAAAAGATTTGGCCTTAACTTCAGTAAGAGAGATGTTTGCAGTGGTGGCTCCTAGAGGGAATGCTGTGTGTGGTGGGGCAGGGCGGGGGAGGGGCAAGGTAGGGCTAGTAAACTATGGCATATGGCCAAATGGAGGTTAAAGAAATAAATAAATACAATGAATTACATTGTGCATGCTGCAACGCCAAATGACAATGCATCACGCGCAATGTAATTCATTTTATTTATTTACATACCTCTGTTCGGCTGTATGCTGGAGTTTACTAACCCCCCACCCTGCCCTTACCCTACCCCGCCTCACTACCCTCCAGGAGCCGCTACTGGATGTTTGATCTCCAGGATGCAAGGTCCTCATCTGAAATAAAAACCCTTGTTCACACTAACTTCCTGCTGGATTTTGGGTAGTTGGTTCACCATATCTTTCATATGTATGATGCAAAGGAATAGTGCATTTTCATTTATTTATTGGCTGTGGACTGGTGAAGACCTTTCAGACAATTTTCTTAGTTATGCCATCTTCCACACCCTTAGTGTTGGAAAGCATTTTTAGAGGGCTCCAGTTTGTCCTGCTACTTGTGGTGGGAATCCTATTTAAATGTTTCTGCTCCACAATGGATGTTCTAGTTCAACCTCGAAGGGAGACAGTACTGATTGTGCTGCAATGTCATCAGTGCATGGTACACTGCTTCGGCACACCTCGCCTTATGAGAACTGAAGGAGCACTGTTTCTTGTATTTCAGGCCTTGTTTGGGCTCACTGCGTTCAACATGTATTCCATTGCTTACAAATGTGTATTGGACTATGCCTCTGATCACAATTGGTTGCGCCACTGGATATTGAAGTACTGATGGACCCCTTAAAGGCCCATGGGAATTGATGTCCCCAGCATATTCCATTGCCGATTCATTTATTTTTTGAGCTACCCTGGGATGCTTAGGCTCTTGGTGAAATGAACATCAATTCTACGACATGCTTACAAGATGCAGTACCTTCCTCAGAGGCTGCTGTGGGAACTGGATGGAATCACCTTTGCTCCATAAACATGCTTCAAGGTGCCCCTCTGGGAACATCGTCTGCAATTGTGTACAACAGCAATGTTGCATCTACTACTCGCAACACGTAAGCAAATTAGCTTTTTCCGTGTGGTGGGAACCATTTGGTCTGTTTTAAACACAAAATGAATAAAAACAGCTTTTGCTTTACGTTTCTAGGCACCATGTATTTCTGAGTCATTGGCATTTCAAATAGTATACTGAATTAAATTCTTTTACAGGAATATTTTAGAGGGACACGTGCTTTTAGATAATTGTAAGTGTAAATACATTTTTAAATTTGCTTCATTATGGCCTGCTGTTTTTTTAGGTAGCTTTTTTATATCGACCCTTAGTATGAGGAGTGGATGCCTTCTGCCTGGGTCAGGCTCATGTAGTGAAGTGGCTCATTTCTCACATTGTTTATTTTTTACAATACCCTTTCAGATGTGATCTTTTGCACATATTGGTATGCATGACAATGTTGAATTTGTTTCTCTGAAACTACTTACACATCTTGTTTCCCGCAACATTTTCATAATACCTTGAACATTATTTACAAAGCCCTTCTACACACTGTGTACAAATCTCGTTCTATCTTCATCCACGGGGTGACAGGGCCGTCTATATATTCATAACATCGATAATATATACGCACATCACAAGGCAGCTTTCTATTTTAAATAATGAGCATCCCAAAAGATTAGTAGAGGAGGCTTGTCAGCTTACACCAAGGGTCCGTGCATAATGAGACTTCACCATGCAGCGGTCTGACATCTCTGTGAGGGGTTGTTCACTTCATGACCAAGACGGGATTATACATTCTCTGGGGTTGAATTGTCCCTTGGGGGGATTCTTGGCTTCATCCCAACACACTCTCTGTACACCCAGCGTAGGGTTTGCACAGTAGGAGTACGCCTGATTACTGCCTTGTTCATATGTTTGCATTATATGCTGTCTTAGCACCATGGTAGAGCTATATCTACTATTTACACTCTTGGTGCTTGCAATCACTTTCATCTGCTTCTGTCTACTGATTATCGCAGCTCATGTTTTCTATACAAGAACAACATTGATTCAAAAAATATATTGAAAATGTCCATTGTGCAGTCTCTGTATATTTGTCTGAGCACAAGAAAGCATGAGTATTGGACTTGGCCCTTTTGGCAGTTTCACCCCTACACTTTTTGCCTTTAATGTGACCTGATGTTAGTTGTTTTTGGCCTCTGCGCACTTTAGCACTGTGTCCCAGTGTAAAGTGCGTGTGCACTCTGAGTACGTGTGGTGAGATTGGCCTGCCCTCCCATAGGAATGCATGGGGGAGATATGTGTCCATGGTAATTCCTAGTGTGAGAGGAGTGCAGGGGTGGCTTTGGTATGTGCGAACTTGTGAGATAAAAGCTGCACAATGGTGTGGGCAGATTTATTGTGACTGGTGGAGAAGTGCCACTTTTAGAATTTGGCACTTCTGTGTGCTGTGTGTCTGCCAGCCTGATGTGGAATGCATGTCTGGCTGGTGATTGACAGGGGCTGGATGGTGTGCTTGGCTCCAGGAGCCAGGATGGGTCTGCCCGGTGGTGAATAGGGAGATCTGCATGTAGATCAATCAATCAATCAATCACGGCATTTGTATAGCACGCTACTCACCCGGAAGGGTCTCAAGGCGCTTGGGGGAAGGGGGTTCGCTACTGCTCGAACAGCCAGGTCTTGAGCTGACTCCTGAAGGCAAGGTGGTCCAGGGTCAGCCGGAGGTGGATGGGGAGGGAGTTCCATGTCTTGGCCGCCAGGTAGGAGAAGGATCTGCCTCCGGCGGTGGCTCTTCGGATGCGTGGTACGGTTGCGAGGGCAAGGCTGGTCGATCGTAGCTGGCGGGTGGGCGTGTAGAAGGTCAGGCGGTCGTTGAGGTACTTGGGCCCAGGTCGTGGAGAGATTTGTGTGCGTGGGTGAGGAGCCTGAACGTGATCCTCTTGTCAACGGGGAGCCAGTGCAGGTCCCTCAGGTGGCCGGAGATGTGGCTGCTTCGGGGGATGTCCAGAATGAGTCTGGCGGAGGCGTTCTGGATGCGTTGAAGTCTTTTCTGTAGTTTGGCTGTGGTTCCGGCGTAGAGCATAGTCCAGTCGGCTGGTGACGAGGGCCTGGGTGACCTTCTTCCTGGTTTCGATCGGGATCCATCGGAAGATCTCGCAAAGCATGCGAAGGGTGTGAAAGCATGATGAGGATACGGTGTTGACTTGTCTGGTCATAGAGAGGGAGGAGTCCAGGATGAAGCCCAGGTTGCGTGCGTGGTCGGTTGGCTTGGGGGCGGTGCCCAGGTCTGGGGGCCACCAGGAGTCGTTCCAGGCTGAGGGTGATGGTCCCAGGATGAGACTTCCGTCTTGTCTGAGTTCAGTTTCAGGCGGCTGTTCTTCATCCACTCGGCGACGTCTTTCATCCCTTCGTGTAGGCTGGTTCTGGCGGTGTCGGTGTCTCTGGTGAGGGAGAGGATCAGCTGGGTGTTGTCGGCGTAGGAGATGATGTTGAGGTTGTGTTGGCGTGCGATGGCGGCTAGAGGTCTCATGTAGACGTTGAAGAGGGTGGGGCTGAGTGACGATCCTTGCGGGACTCCACAGATGACTTTGGTGGCCTCGGATCGAAACGGGGGGAGGCGGACTCTTTGTGTTCTTCCGGCGAGGAAGGAGATGATCCACTTCAGTGCCTTCTCTTGGATGCCGGTGTTGTCGAGGCGTTGGACTAGGGTGTGGTGGCAGACAGTGTTGAATGCTGCGGAGAGGTCCAGGAGGATGAGTGCCGCTGTTTCCCCATTGTCGAGCAGGGCTCAGATGTCGTCTGTGGCAGCGATGAGGGCAGTCTCGGTGCAGTGGTTGGCTCTGAAACCGGACTGCGAGGGGTCGAGGGATCCGTTCGACTCGAGGAAGGCGGCAAGCTGTTTGTTGACGATCTTCTCGATGACTTTGGCGGGAAAAAGGAGGAGCGAAATGGGTCGGAAGTTTTTGAGGTCGGTGGGGTCCGCTGTTGGTTTCTTCAGTAGGGCGCTGAGCTCGGCATGCTTCCAGCTCTCCGGGAAGGTGGCGGTGTTGAAGGAGGTGTTGATGACGTCCCGGAGTTGGGGTGCGATGGTGGAGTCGGCCTTGTTGAAGACGTGGTGGGGGCAGGGGTCAGTTGGAGAGCCGGAGTGGATGGTGTTCATCGTGCGGGCTGTGTCTTCGGTGGTCACCGTGGTCCAGGTGCGGAGGGTGGCTGTGGGGTTCGTTGGTTCGGTGGTTGGGTGCGTGGATGGAGCGCCGAAACTGTTGTGGATGTCGGCAATCTTGCGGTGGAAGAACCAGGCGAGGGAGTCGCAGAGATCTTGTGAGGGGGTGATGTCGTTGTTGCCGGTGCTGGGGTTGGAGAACTCCTTGACGATGCTGAAAAGTTCCTTGCTGTCGTGGGCGTTGTTGTCCAGTCGCTCCTTCAGTAACTTCTTCTTGGTGGTGCGGATGAGCTGGTGGTGCTTGCGGGTGGCGTGTTTGAGGGCGGTCATGTTGTCAGTGGTCCGGTCGTGGAGCCAGGCTTTCTCGAGGGTGCCGCAAATCTTCTTGGAGTCCTTGAGTTCGTCGGTGAACCAGGGGGCTTTCTTGCTTCTGGGTCTGCTGGGAGGGTTCTTCAGTGGTGCGAGGTCATCGGCGCAGGCGGTCAGCCACTGCGTGAAGTTGCGGGCTGCTTCGTTGGCGTCTGATGTGCTGGCGGGTGTGTTCTGCTTGAGGGAGGTGGTGAGCTGGTCGGTGGTGATCTTGTTCCAGCTCCTGTGAGGAGCCTGTTGCGGGTGGTGGTGGGTAGTGATTTTTCTGAATCTGAAGTGGACGCAGCTGTGGTCGGTCCAGTGGAGTTTGGTGGAGTGGCTGAAGCTGATGTGCTTGCTGGATGAGAAGACAGGATCCAGCGTGTGGCCGGCGTAGTGGGTGGGGGAGTTGACCAGTTGCTTGAGGCCGAGGTTGGTGAGGTTGTCCAGCAGGGCGGCGGTGTTGCGGTCCTTGTTGTTCTCCAGGTGGAAGTTGAGGTCCCCTAGGAGGATGTAGTCGGCGGAGGGGAGGGCGTGTGGGCTGATGAAGTCCGTGACGTCTTCGCTGAATTGCGTGCGCGGTCCCGGGGGTCGGTAGATGAGGGTGCCTCTGAGGGTCGTCTTTGGGTCGGTGTGAATCTGGAAGTGGAGGTGTTCGGCGGTGGCGAGGGTGTCGTCGGCGTCGGTCGTGATGCGGATGGTGTTCTTGTGGACGATGGTGATGCCTCCTCCGGTCTGGTTGACGCGGTCCCTCCTGATGATCTTGTATCCATCTGGGATGGCGATGGCGATGTCGGGGGCTGAGGAGGCGTTCATCCTCGTTTCAGTGAGGAAGGCGACGTCTGGTGATGTTGTGTCGAAGAGGTTCCAGAGTTCCACGGCGTGTCTGTGGACGGAGCGGGTGTTGAGCAGGATGCACTTGAGGTCGCTGCTGGAGTTAGGCTTGGCGGGCGCGGTGCCGGTTCGGAGGCAGGTGAACTTGCAGGTTGTGCAGGAGAAGGGTCCGTGAGTGCGTTTTGGGTTGGCCCGGCAGCAGGTGAGCTTCTGTCCGGCATTGAGTGCATTGAGGGCCGCGGCGTCGTAGGTCTGTCGGGTCGACTTGCATTGGTGGGGACCAGGGGTCCTGGCACTGGGCGCGGGCCAGGCGCGGACGGGCGTAGACGGGCTTACCTTTGGCGCGCCTTCCGCGCACAATCGGCGCGCCCTCTGCGCGTACGCGTGCTCGCCATTTATGGCGAAGTGGGAGGGAGGGAGGAGCAGCTGGGAGGTGGGAGCGGGGAGAGCACAAAACGAAAAGGGGGTGTGGCCATTTGGACGGTGGCGGGAAGCGGGGAGCGGGGCGGGAACAGGGGGACAATCAACAATGCCAATACAACAACATGCAGGGGACAGCAGATACAATAATCACAAGGCAAAGAACAGTTAGGAAAAATTAAAAGGTTAATCGCAGGGGACCGTAGATACAACAATCACAAGGCAAAAAACAGTTAGGAAAAAGAAAGATTAAACACACACACGCAAAATGCGGCGGAGGGGCAGGGAGCAACGAGGCAGACACAACGAGGCTGCGGGCAGCAGCGAGGCGAGGGGCACACACACAGCTTGTGGCCGTGCGGCACGGGGGTGTCCTGAGAGCAGGTCACCAGCAGATGGGAGGGAGGAGTTGCACCTGGGACCTGAATAGGGCTGAGCCTTCCCTCCACAGTGCTGGCTCCACCCCCTGTGGTGCGTCTGAGCACCTAGCTCCCACCTGACAAAGGGGAGAGGAGCTGCGCACAACAAAGTGCTCCGAAGCTCACCCCAAACCAGTTGCATCTGGTTTTTCCCCTGGGCTGGGTGACAAAGGAAATCTGTGTAGAAGAAGGAGCTGTGACCCCATGGAAAAATGTTCTCTCTTGTTTCTAACTTGCGGGGAGCCCGCTGCTGCTGCTGGGTGCCAGGAGGAACCGCCCCTAGGGACTGCCTCCCTGCTGGAGGGCCCTGTGAGCTGGCCTGCCTGGACCCAACCGTTGCCCCCCTTCATTCTAAAAGACTTTCCCTGGACTTTAGGGCTGCAGTGCCTATGAGCGCTTTATTCGTCATTCTGAAGAAGCGCTTGACCTTTGTGCTTGGAAGCGCTGTGTTTCTGACTCCAGCAGGACAGCTGGTGCCTGCAGCACGGAGCTGCACCGTGGAGATTCCCGAAAAATTCCACTAATTTTCTGAGCGGGTGCCTACCCGTATCTCTGCCATTTTCATCCCCCTAGAGGGTGTCCACCCCACCAGGGACTTTGTGCTTAAGGAAGACGGGAGCCTACCCCGTAGTGGTGTCCTTCACGGGTGCCCACCCTGCCTCTATTCTTAATTTGGAGAGGGAGCCTATGCCTCGTTGGTGCCCGTTTTAAACCGGAGCGAGAGCCCACACCACTGGCTCTGGCCCCCGTAGGAGGCCGTAGCCACAGAGAAGCCAGGCGGGAGCCTACCCCGTTTTGGCAGATGCCCACATAAGCCGCCGGTGAGGAGAGAGAGAAAGGCAGCACAACGCGGCTGCCCGTTCAACGGGGACGTCACAAAAAGTGGGAGGGGCCTCGCTGCAAGTAACCAGGAAGTGCCGCGTGTGGCCGCAAGCAAAAATGTGTGGTCCAGCTGTACTCCGGTGCTCATGGAGAGCCCTGCATAGACTGGGAGGGACAGCCTGAGTCTGATGGGAGCTCACCCCCCCACGTGTTGCCCTGCACCTGCAGAAGGAGGTGTCCCCAGAGCCATACACCAAGCATTGTAGCTAAGCAATTAATTACAGTATACTCAAATCATTTAGTATTTATACAAAACCCTGTCTCATATAATTACAATAATTCCTCTCAGATTTAATCAAAGAATGTCCCCCAGATCCTATCGAATCTTCTGATCCCCCCGACCGCAATGCAAAAGTCCGCTCACTGGTTTTAACTTGTCTCATCTTTTGTAGCCATTCATGCATGGATGGAATCTGTTCTGTACGCCATTGCTGTAGCAGGAGCGATGTAGCCACTGCCATAGCAATATACAGTAATTTAGCCATCAGATCAGGTAACAAGAGATCAGGGTCAAAACCGTGCAGGATTAGTTTCTCATTAAGTGCGATCATAATATTACATTTGGTCTGGCAATAACTAACATTCTCGTCCCAAAATTTTCCAATCTTAGCACAATGAACAATGACATGTGACCAGTTAGCTGGAGAGTGATGGGTGAATCTAAAACAGTGTGCAGGATAATTGGAATACATTTTAGAGATGGAGGCAGGTGTGCGACAGAGTAACCATTTGCTAAAAAAAAACATTCTCCGCCAATTGGCCCCTCGTAATGTGCTGAAATTAAATCTGTTAATAACTGACCGAATATTCAAGGGCATTGCCTGGTTCTCCTGATCCTGCCATTTTTTATTCGCCTTGTGACTTAAATCAACCTTCCTACTTTGAGCGAGATGCCGCTTCCAAACCCCAGGTTTTCTGTCGGGTGCATTCTTTAAGAGTTCATTTATCAATTGACTTAGTTGACCCAACTGAGTGATGTCTAATTGGACAAGAAACTTATACACAGTATTGTATGACCCTAATAGGATGACATTTCTAGGGATTAATTGTGACATTTCCTCCAGGGTAATCCAACCCCCATCTCTCAGAAAATCTGAAACTTTAAAAAATCCTGCCGCTGCCCAGTTACCAGCTAGATCTAGGCATTGTGCAACCCCAATCAGTGGGAGAATGCTGGACAATAAAGTTGTTAAATAAATAAAGGGAATCAAGTATCTTTTAAACAGAGCCTAACGTTTTTTAAAGAACCATAATAAAGACCTATAGCGGACTAATTTGGGGGATTTAAGCACCTGCAGAGGGGCCAGTACCTGAGTTTCTTTACACATTAAATCAAAAAAGGAATTAATATATAATTTTTTAGTATGAGTTTGACATTTAAATCTTGAAAGATGCTGTGCAAAATATGCATTGTAATAGTCCCTGAGATTTGGCAGGGCGAGCCCTCCCTGATCTAAATCCTCATATAAAGTGCTTAGTGCAATACGAGGTGTTTTCTTTGCCCAGATGAAGGCCGTAAACATAGATTCTACCCAGTAAAAAAAGAACCCGGTAGAAAACATGAAATAGTTGAAAACAAAAAATTAAATAGGGGGAGGACAGATATTTTTATCAATGCCACTCGACCTAAAATGGTTAATGGTAGAGCGTTCCAACGTGAAAACAATGTTTGAACTCTCTGAAGAAGGGGATTAACATTCAGATCGTACAAGTCTCTGACCGATGCTGAAAACAAGACTCCAAGATATCTTTTGGGCTTACTATTAATACAACAAAGTATATCGGGATGCAGTTCCAGAGTTTTACCCCAACAAAATAGTATTTGAGTTTTTTTTATTTATACGATATACCCCCAGGGCTTCAAAGTTATGGAATAGCTGAAATACTTTGGCTTGAATTCGTGATTAGGGTTTAATAATAAGCATGATGTCATCTGCGTACATTTTCACTTTAGCCATTGATGGAATCTGTGGGAGAATTTCCGCACAGTTCCACAATGCGACTGCCAAGGGCTCGATAAAAAAAGCAAAGAGGACTGGTGATAATGGGCACCCTTGTCTTGTGCCTCGTTTAACTGAGACTGACCCGACCATTGAGGTATTAATGATGACATTAGCTTTAGCATTGGTATACAAATTACGAATAAGAGATATAATTTTAGAAGATACCTAAGTGCTCCAAAATAATAAACAGTGTCTCCCATACCACCAAATCAAAAGCTTTTTCAGCATGCAATAACAAAACCAAAGCAGAAATCCCTCGTGTCTCAAAGTAATCCAAGGCTTCAATTAAATAATGAGTATTTGTAACTAGCTGCCTACCCGCGATAAAACCATACTGATCTGGGTGGATCAATTCTGCTGTATAATGATTGAAACATAATGATAGAAGTTTTGTTACTATTTTGTTATCTGAGTTTAATAACGTTATTGGGCGATAGGAATTTGGCTCCTTAGCGTCCTTCCCCTTCTTCAGAAAGCTCACCACATTGCCTTGGCTGAAGGAATGCGGTATTGTGCCTCCCTATAACATAGAATTTATTAAAATAAGAAACCAGCAAAAGCACAAAAAAAGACCTCCAAAAATTTGGAAGGAAACCAATCTGGGCGTCAGGCCTTACCATTAAGGAGATCCTTGATAACTCTCTCTAATTCTTCCATAGAGAATGGACTAGCCATGGTTAGTTGTTCTACTGCAGAGAGTGAGGGTATTGCATACTTATGTAGAAAGGTTTCTAGCCTTCGAGTATCTATGCTTTGGTGCTGGCTATAAACAGAACCATAGTGGTTAAGCATAATACCTCCGATTTTAGCCTGATCATCAGTCTCTAAGTGGGTGAGCTGCCATTTTAAAACTTTGATTAAGTTAGCAGCAGCTTGTTCCCTAGCCTGCCAGACTAGGAATCTACCTGTGAAGTTGCTTTCTTCGTATATCTTTTGACATTGTTGTCGAAAAACATCTTCACTATGTGCATAGTATTTGGCGCTGAGATCCCTTTTGGCCTGATCTAGCTGATGTTGGTTAGCGCTGGATGGATTATGAAGCCATATAGATCTCAGTACTTGTACTCTTTGCTCTAGGATCTTCTTCTTAATTCTGACGGCCTTTAACCCCTTCCATGCTCATGACGAGCTCAGCTCGTCATGCAGTACACTGCTTGTGTGCTCATGACAAGCTGAGCTCGTCATTAACAATGGAAATAATGGATCTGCAGCACAGAGGATGAGTTGCTGTAGCATCCATAGTGTTAAGCTGGCTACATCCTTACTACTGGTAATTCCACGGATAAAGTCCTTTAAAGAGTTCAGATGATATTAAGTGGAGCGGACTCATGATTTCAGGAAATACATTCTTTAATCTCTATCTTCATAGAATTAACCCATGCTTTGTCACTCAAATACTGTTTATTAAAAACCCACCGTTGGGGAGTTCTTACACAATTTTCTAAAAGAAACTCTATAACCAGCATGGCGTGATCAGAGAATCCGTTGTTAAGTAATCTCTGCTGATTAAAGTGTCGTTTTTTGGAGACCCAAAAAAAATCTATACCAGAAGAGGACTTAAACCTTCCTGACCAGCACGTAAATTCTGCTTTAGTTAAATGGTTCGAGCTCCACGGGTCATGAAGATCAAAAGTAGTTTTGTAATTTTGGAGAACTTTCAAAGATTTTGGTTTTAGTTGTCTTCTTGTTTGAGTAGTGGAGTCTAATATTGGATCGATAAGAATATTAAAATCTCCTCCAATAATCACATCTCCTATAACAGTCAATAAGGATTGAAACAGCTCTTCATATATCATAGCGTTATCTTCAACTGGCTCATAAAAACTTACAAAGGTTATAGGTCTCCTTCTGTGTTTAATTGTGCATGTGGCCCAACACCAACACCCTAGGTCATCACTCTCTGAATTTATAATCTCTGCATGAATGTTTTTGTTTACAAAAATGGCTGTCCCCCTCTGAGAATCCAAGATCGAGGAAAAACCTCGGTACAAGGCCCAGGCCCTGAACTTAGACAAATCAGGTAATTTTATGGATGGAATATGAGTTTCCTGTAGAAGAATTACAGAGGGATTTTCTGTCTTAATCCACATCTCAATGGCCCGCAATTAAGCCATTAACATTGAATGACACTACCTTTAACTTCTCCCTGCTAGCCATCTGAAATATTTGGCAAAGAAATGTTGTAGCCGGTTCATTCTCTTAATACAGTGTGTAAAACCTCGATTGACAAATAGCCAAACTGAAAACATACAGGACTCCCTACCCACCCCTTATAACCCACCCCCCTCCATAGTGCTCCTATGCCTACCCCAGAGCCCCTTCCTCCTGAATTGTGGTCCTTCCTTCCTCTCCCATGCCAGCCACAGTTCCCTTTCCCCTAACAACTTGGGTGTCCTGTTATTACACCCCTAGGATCCCTCCTCCTCCCCCCGCAGTGTATAGTGTGCAGAAAACCTTGGCATACTTAACATCTAGTGATTCATTCAAAACATTTAGTGAAGAATTGATTACTCCAAAAAAGATCACTCGCTTAACTGACCATTCATGTATTTGGCACCCACGGGTTTTAGCTCAATTCTATTTCCATTCCTTCAATTCACCCCTTACGGCCCTGTGAAATTTCCTTCAGTAATTCCTGAGCTTCATCTAAATCTGACAACATATAGAATTTGCCTTTCACCAACACTTTCAATTTGGATTGTTGAGCAATAGTGGCCTGGGCACCATTAGCTTTGAATAGATGAAGAATTTTCACAAATTCCTTCCTCCTGCGCGCCGCCTCTGCTGACTTATCTGAAAAAATCAGGCACTTAGTCGTTTCATTAACTGCAAACTGTCTTTGCTGAATCGCTTTAGATAGTATTGTTTCTTTTATGCGAAAATCCGTAAAATTTAGAAGGATTGTACGTGGGAGCGTAGAGTTAGGAAAGGGATGGGCTGGTACCCGGTGCGCCCGAGTTATAGTCAGGTACCCTTCATACTCTGCGATTACTTTTTGTTTTATGAACGACATAACCCATTGAACTGTGTTCAAGCCCTCTATCCCTTCAGGGACTCCAACTATTTTCTAGCTCATTTCAATTTATTTTCGAGCTCCCGTTTGCTTTTATTTACCACCTCAACCTCTTCTCTGATCTCACTTGCTGATTCAGTATCCAGACTGAGAATAGGGCTAAAGGGATCGATTGTGCAAGGTGGCTGATTATCTATGCAGTCGTTCATAGGTAGTGGTGAGGCAACCTTCTGTGATGCGGATTCAGGTTGTATCTGGGTTTCAGCCAAAGCAGATTTTGATTTTGAGGGATCGAGGGTGTTGGAGATACCCTTAAACTGATATAGGCTTGTGTTGATTCGTTGTTTCCAGGACAGGGGTCCTTTTGCGCAATGAGCACCAACGACTCCTCGTCTTGATGGAGTATCGTACCCGGCAATGATGCAGCATTTAACCAAGGGTTGGCTATAGCAGGACCGGCTATGGCAGGCTTTGCTTGTGATGAGACAGTCACAGGTTGAATAATCCCTAAATTTTCACCTGTAGGCTGTAAAGTTAGTGCAGGGCTAACAGTTGGTTGCGCATTGTTTTTTTTAAAAAAGAGAGGGAATTGCTTTGGCTCCTTGGCAGCAGCAGTTTATTCTTTTTTGGTTCCGCTGGATTCAGTATTATCCGACTGAGATATTTCTGGACGGGCAATTATCACGTTCTTATGGTTCAGTGACGTGCTCACTGAAACACTAGTCTGATTTAAAGGTTCCATGGAGGGTGACTCTTGCTCATCTTAGCTCTCAAATGTTGAGATAAGTTATGTTATGTTATGTTATGTTATAAGTTCTTATATAGCGCGCAGCTGCCCCAGCTAAGGGGCGTCCCGGGGCTTTAAGAGGCAGGAGAATCGGCTACCGCAGGGATGGACTCGCGGCTATAACATAACACAGCAGTTTAGCCGAAAACTACTGTGTTATGTTATGTTATGTTTTGTTAAGTCCGGGCGGCTTCTCAGAGGATTCCTTGCCCGTCATCCTGGCTGTCTCTTTTGCCTGAAGCCGGCAAACTCTGGCTTTCATCCGTGACACAAAGGATGAATTATAAAAAGAGGACCTTCAGAGAAACTCATCATAGCACTCCTGGGCCATTGACGATTCAAAAGAAGGACCACCCTTCTTCCAGAAGGACTGCCCTGCTGCTTGAAGGACTATCTTGCTGTCTGAATAAGGAAGATTAGACCTCCTTGCCTTGAACCCAAGCTACCTAGAGTGACTCCAAGGATCAGTTGGCTGACTTTGTGTGTGAGCTATGGGGACACAATTTTCCAGAGGCCTCTGTGTGACTGCCTAACTGATCAGTGCCACCTGGACCTGCCTGGACAGCCTGAGACCAGCGCAGCGTTGCATGACTATTTGATAAATATGGCCCGAATATCATCCATCTGTGTTCCTCTCGGTCTACTAAGAAAGGGTGTACCGGACATGGTTTTTATGATTTTGTCGTGTCCACAGGTGACCAATTGGATGTAATGAATTTGGGAAACTGGAAACCAACTGAAAGTGAAATGCTGGTATAAAGTGGCTGTCGTTTGGTTGGAGGTATTATGCATTTGCTGTGTGGAAACATGTTACAATAAAAAAATGTCAGCATCTACCTATCCAAAGGTTTACAATGCTTTGGTGCCAGGGTTTTCTCACACTGACTGACTATCCAGGAAAATGCCTAAGATGATATTTATCAGAATGTTAGCAATTTTCTCCAAAAGATCCAAATTCCCTCCAGTCTCCACCATTCAGATACAAGGTGACAAGATCTGGTATCAGGGTCCTTTGTGTGTGATGTGGTCAAGGTCCTTTGAAATGTAATCAGGGCAGGGTACATCTCCTCCCCAGCCCTCCGCAAGGAAGTCTCTCTCCCAGCTATTCCAAGGTCAAGGCTCAGGCACCTGGATACTCCTAGAAAGCCCCCAGAAATTGTGGGCAGGAAAATACCACTTTTCTAAATGATGGATTAGAATACTCCCCCAGGCACTTGCAATCAATATATCAATCAATCATGTGTTTGTTAAGCGCAGCTACTCACCCCAGTTTGGACCTGGCCATATGCAAATCAGTCTTGACCATGTGCCTCATTGGAACAGTCCAGCCCGAACTGCCACGCCAGGTCCTCCCTGGACTGGAAACAATCATCCTAGGCCCAGTTTTGGGGTTTCACCCCTCATCAGCCAGGAAAGCTTGATTCCAGTGGCACAGTGAGACCAGGACCCACGTCTGGGCATACCTGGAGCACTTAGGGTGAGAAAGCAAAAGACACACAATGAATGGACGCAATGCAGAACAAATCATAACATTCACCCCCAGTCAAGAGATTTGGGTTAAATCCATCATTATTTTGCTCCCCATGCCACCCCAGTTTGGACCTGGCCATATGCAAGTCAGTCTTAACTCTGTGCCTCATGGGAGCAGTCCTGCCCGAAATGCCAAGCGAGGTACTCCCTGGACTTGAAACAAGCATCCTAGGACCGGTTTCGGGGTTTCAAACTTCATCAGCCAGAATAGCTTGATTCCGGTGGCACAGTGAGCCCAGGACCCACGTCTGGGCATACCTGGTGCACTGAGGGCGAGAAAACAAAAGACACACAATGAATAGATGGAACGCAGAACAAATCAAAACATTCACCACCAGTCAAGAGATCTGGGTAAAATCCATCATTCTTTTTGCTCACAATGCCACCCCAGTTTGGATCTGGCCATATGCAAATCAGTCTTGACCCTCTGCCTCATGGGAACAGTCCAGCCCGAACTGCCAAGCCAGGGCCTCCCTAGACTGGAAACAAGCATCCTAGGACTGGTTTCGGGGTTTCACCCCTCATCAGCCAAGATAGCTTGATTGCAGTGGCACAGTGAGCCCAGAACACACATCTGGGCATACCTGGCGCACTTAGGGCGAGAAAGCAAAAGACATACAATTAATTTACGGAATGTAGAACAAATCAAAACATTCCCCCCCAGTCAAGAGATCTGGGTTAAATCCATCATTATTTTGCTCACCATGCCACTCCAGTTTGGATCTGGTCATATGCAGATCAGTCTAGACCATTTGCCTCATGGGAACAGTCAAGCCCAAACTGCCAAGCAAGGTCCTCCCTGGACCGAAACCATCCTAAGACCGGTTTAAAGGTTTCACCCCTCATTAGCAAGGATAGCTTGATTCCAGTGGCACAGTTGAGTTGAGTTGTAGGCAGCTGCTTTTTAACCATTTGGCAACAGCTTCCATGCCTTCTTAAAAGTTGTGTTTGGCTGTGTTGGGTGTGTTGGATAGGGAGAGGATGAGTTGGGTGTCGTCTGCATATGACACAATGTTGTGTCCTGGGGTTCTGGTGATGGGGCGAACGGAGCCAAGGTAGACGTTGAAGAGCATGGGGCTGAGGGAGGACCCCTGGGGGATTCCGCAGGTGGTTGGTGTTGGGTCTGAGAGGAAAGGAGGGAGTCTGACCCTCTGCGTTCTGTTGGAGAGGAAGGAGTGGATCCAGTCCAGGGACTTGTCCTGGATCCCTGCGTCGTGGAGTCTGCTTGTTATGGTGCAGTAGGAGAATGTGTCGAAGGCCACTGAGAGGTCAAGGAGGATGAGGGCTACTGTTTCTCCTATGTCCAGTAGAGAGCGGATGTCATCTGTTGCGGCGAAGAGGGCAGTTTCTGTGCTGTGGTTGTTTCTGAAGCCGGATTAGAAGGAGTCAAGGATATTGTGCTCTTCAATGAAGGTGGCAAGTTGACTGTTGATAACGTTCGGTGGGAACGGGAGTAGGGAGATGGGTTTGTAGTTTTTGAGGTGGGTGGGGTCCGTCGAGGGCTACGTCAAGAGGTGGTTGATCTCAGCGTGTTCCCAGTCATCGGGGAAGGAGGTGTTCACCAGGGAGCGGTTTTTGGTGTGGCGGAGCATGGATACAATTGTGTTATCGGCTGTGTTGAAGATGTGGTGGGTGCAGGGGTCCGTGGGTGCTCGGTTGTGTTTGAACTTCATTATCTTCAGTGTGTCTTTGGTGGTGAGGGCTATCCAGTTGTCAATCGTTGGCTTCAGGATGTCTGGGGTGGCTGGTGAGGTTTCGGTGTGTTGGCTGTCTTTGTCGAAGTTGTCGTAAATGTTCTTGAGTTTGTGGTGGAAGAAGGTGCTGAGTTTGCTGCAGAGGACGTGTGAGGGAGGAATGTCAGTAGACTCACTGGTGGTTAGGGCGAACTTCTTAATGATGTTGAAGAGTTCTTTGCTGTTGTGCGCGTGTGTGAATATTCTGTCTTTGATCGCTTTTTTCCTTGTTTTTCTGATGAGTCTGTGGTGGGCGTTGGAGGCGGCTCTGAAATTGTTGTGGGCTTCTGTGGATTTAGAGTTCCTCTAGGCCTTTTGAGGCAGCAGCATGTGCATCTGGACTCTTGAAGTTCGGTGGTCAACGATCTGGCTTTCTTGGCATGTGTGTTGTTATTCTTCTTGAGGGGGGCTATGGTGTTTGTGCTTTTGGAGAGCCATCTGTGCAGAGTTTGGGCTGCAGTGTTGGGGTTGTCATCTTCCGCGGTGGTTGGGGTGGAGTTGCTGAGTGAGGCGGTGAATTGGTTATCAGTGATTTTGGTCCAGTGTTTTCGTGGGAGCAGGTGCTGGTGTCTGTGGATGGTGGTTGTTCTGAAGGTGAAGTGGATGCATTGGTGGTCTGTCCATGGGAGTTTTGGAGGTGTGGCTGATAGTGATGGAGTTTCCTGTTGTGAAGGGGGTGGTCAAGGGTGTGTCCTGCTGAGTGCGTGGGTTCGGTCATGATCTGGCAGATTCCAAGTTGTGGACGTTGTCCAGGAGGGATGTGGTGTTGGGGTCTATTTGGTTGTTGAGGTGGAAGTTGAGGTCTTCCAGCAGGGTGTAGTTGGTGGCTCCATTGGCTTGCGGGGAGATGATATCTGGAGTTGGTGAAAAGTCCGCTGGTTACTGGGGATCGGTAGATGAGGGTTCCTAGGAGGGTGGTGGTAGGGCTGGCCTGTATCTTGAAGTGTAGCTGTTCCATCAGGTCTCTTGGCTCGACAGAAAGTGTGCTCAGTCAGAGGGCGAATTGTGGACAATGGCGATTCTTCCTCCCAGGTGGGTGGGGCGGTCCTTCCGAGAGATCTTGTATCCTTGGGGAATGGCAATGGTGATGTCCGGTCCTGTGGTTGTGTTGGTCCAGGTTTCGGTGAAGAATGCTACGTCCAGGGTGTTGCTGTCAAGGAGGTGCCAGATTTCAGTGGTATGTTTGTGGCAAGATCAGACTTTGAGGAGGATACATTGCAGTGTCTTCGGTTCAGTTGTGTTCTTGATTGCGGGTTGTGCTGGGTCCGTGTTCCTGGTGGTGCTGCAGTTGTGCAGGCAGTGCTAACAGCTGCAGGGTCTGTGGGTGTTAGCTGGTGATACTAGCTTGTAGTTGTTGTTGCATCCTGGGTGGAGTGTGTGGAGTGCCGCTGGGTTGTATCATTGGCGGTGCGGAGGTCGAGGGTTCCTGGTGCTGGTTGCGGACGGGTCGTAGACGGGTGCAGACAGGCTAGCCTTTGGCAAACCAGCGGCGCAGCGGTGCAGCGGCCACCATTATGGAGGGTTGGTGAGGGCTGGACCGCTGGGAGGCGGGAGTGGGAAAGGGAACTAGCTCAGGCTGATCGTGCTAGGGGAGGGGCTGCGGGGGCATCAGCGGTGGAAAAAATGGGAGAAAAGCAGGCAATAGAGGAAAAAGAGTAAAAGGGTGAAAAAGAAAAGAAAAAAGGTATAAGGATGAGAAGAATAATGGGTGAAACTGAGCAGAAAGCAGGAAAAAAGTGCTATAGAGAGTAAATGGGTGAGAAGCTGAATGGTAAAAAAATGGAGTAGAAGGGAGCAGAAAGCGGAGTGAGAGAAAGGAGTCAGGGGTCCAATGGACCACCAGGGATGAGATGCTGGTATAACCTGCGGGTGGAGGAGGGCCTTGAACGCCAACACTATGGGAGTGCAGGGCTCGGAGAGGCCTCACAACGGTGGAGCTGCAAGGGTGGGAGATCAGTTTCACTGACAGTGAGTTAGTGGTCTTGCTCACGTGTCCCGACGGCGGCCCCCATTAAGTAGGGGTCGAAGAGGGCTGGACCGCTAGGGGGCGGAAGCAGGGAGGGGAACTGGCTCGGCTGGTCACGCTGGGGGGAGGGGCTGTGGGGGCCGTAGTGGTAGGAAAAATGGGGAAAAGAATGCAATAGTGGAAAAAAGAGGGGAAAGGAAAAAAAGGTGAAAAAGGAAAGGAAAAAGGTATAAGGAGTATAAGGGTGAAACGGAGCAGAAAGCAGGAAAAAAGGTGCTATAGAGAGTGAAAGGGTGAATAAGCTCTAAGGTGAAAAAACGGAGCAGAAGGGGGCAGAAAGCTGAGCGAGAGAAATGAGTCAGGGGTCCTCTGGACCACCAGGGATGAGGCACATGTATAACCTGCAGATGGATGAGGGCCTCGAACACCAGCACTACGGGAAAGCAGGGCTCAGAGAGGCCTTACTTAATGGTGGAACTGCAAGGGTGGGAGAGCAATTTCAATGACAGTGAGTCAGTGGTCTTGCCAGTTGCTGGAATCAGACATTCTATCCATCCCCTTGGTGTTGCTGCAGCTGGTGCCTAAAGTGTGACAGGTATACTCAGCATTGGGTCCTGTACTCTGATGAGCTCTTATAAGGGTGAAACAGTCTTAAAAATACTCTATTACAGTTCAAGAATGACCTGGCTTTGTTGTTAGCGCTTTTTTTTTTCATCCAGAGCAAAGTCAAGACTGCTTTGCATATGGATGGGTAAAAACTGATGTGGAATGGTGGGTGAAAAGCAATGGATTGGGATTACTTCAAGAATTCCTTCACTTTGTTGTTGTTGAAGTTGACGCCCTAAGTGTGACAGGTGTGCCCAGACATGGGTCTCATATTCACTTTGCCACTGGAATCAAGCAATACCTGGCTGATAACCCCTTATTGGGGTAAAATCAGGCCTACGTTGCTTGTATGCTTGTATTCTGGTTCAGGACGGGCCTGCTTTGGTGGTTTAGGCTGGACTTGTCTTATTGGAGCAGGGTCAAGGCTGATTTGCATATGGCTGGATGCAAACTAAAGTGGGCAAAAAATAATAGATTAGGTTGCTCCCCCAAGAGATTGCTACTGGTTGAGATTATTATTTCAAGCATTCCATCGATATCCTTGCTGTTGTTGCAACTTCCCAATAGTTGGATTTTGAGAAGAGTAACTTAAATGCCGACCTTACTATCAAAGACTATTTAAAATCATAATTTACTTGGGTCTGAACAATATTTCTCTAGATACTCCCAATCTGAGTATAGCACTTACTAAATGTAACAAAGGTAGGCTGGTGTAATGAGAGAGGTAGCCTTGCAGCAATGAAAAACACTGTCACGAAGCCGGGCTCCCTGACCTGGACGAGCTCCCTGACGCAATCGGACGGGGTGTGCCTGCTAACGTCTCTTCCTTTACACCCCGTCCGCAGGATCCTTGTGACGTTTCATGGGCTTCCCCGGCCCTGCCTCCAGCACGTCAGTTTCAGTGTCCAGCCTCCGTGACGCTGGGGGCGTTCCAACCGACTGCATCTACAACCGACCACTCCGGCGCCTGGACGTCATCTTCCACTGGCCAATCACGGGAGTTAGGGGCGTTTAAGGAAGCCCCGTTTCCCTACTGCAGCGCGGATCTTTTGGAAACGGAACGGGAAGACGAGGAAGACACCGCCAAGGAAGAAGAAGGAGGAACCGTCGGCGACCCGCTGTTGAGCCCCCTGGAGCCGAGAGTCGACAAGCCAGGAGGCCAACGTTTCCATGAGCCGCCCGCCACACTTCCAAGGGAGAAGTGTGGCTACACAAGGTACGAGGGCGATTTCAAGGGTTGTTTTCCTCACGGGGTGGGACCGGGTAGCCTGAGGGTGGACACTCTCGCCGTTCCCTGTCACCCTGCACAGATAGACGGTTACAGACGGTGGTAGTACCCTGGTGTACCCTCACTACCCTACCCCCCTCTCTATCTTTGTATATATTGGTCTCGGCCCTAACGTGGCTCTTTTCTGTTTTTTTCTTCTCTCTCGAGTACTACTCCCTGGAGCAAGCCGGCCTTCTCTCCTCGAGGCAAAGACTGGAAGTGATGTCCTCGACGGAACGCCGCTAAAGGGACTCCCGACATATGTTCATTGTGCTTTACCCTTGTTTTGCTTACAAACCAACCGGTGGCAGAGAATACTTAATAAAAACCCGATTAAAGACACCTCTATACTTGTGACGGCTCTCCTTCCCCGACCCCCCTTCCCACAAGTGGTGCCGTGACTCGGATCCTTCAGTGAACCCCCCCCATTCGAAACAGAATGGAGAATCTGTTGACCCAAATGGAGGCGGACAGAGCCGCGTTTACTCAAGCTATTCAGACCCAGTCCGACAATCTTATTAAAATAGCGGAAGGACAAACACAATTGATGACTGTGATAGGACAGGGAAGGACTTCAGCTCCCCCTCCAGGCACTGTTGTACCGTTACAAAAATTCAGTCCAGGCGAGGATCCACTGGCTTTCTTTTTGAACTTTGAAAGAGCGGCAAGAGCTAGTTCCTGGCCTGGGGATAGGTGGCCCTTCTACTTGGCGCCCTTATTGATAGGAGAGGCCCAGGCAGCTTATCAAACGGTAAACCGTGATGGAACTACGGCTTATGCTGTCGTGAAACAGTATATCCTCGACAGGTTGGGGGTGGACGAGGAAACCCACAGACTCAGGTTCCGTCACGAAAAGGGTTCACCCGGGGATTTACCCAAAACTTTGTTTTTCAAACTAAAAGAATCAGCGGACTTGTGGCTCAAACCCCAGGAAGGAAACGTCGATGCCATAATGAACAAGATCTATCTTGAACAGTTCATTGAGTCCCTTCCCTATAGCACTCAGAGGTGGCTTAAACAACATGCCGGTTTAACCCTGGATCACGCTATAGAAATGGCGACTTGTTACCCCCGAGCCCAGGGTAGGCCCTTTATGAGGGAACCAGAGAAGAATACCAAGCTGTTGCCTCCTATCAAACCTGAAAAAAAGACATTCCAAAAACCCATTCCTGAACCCGTGAAAGCACGGTTCCAACGACCTGAACTGCCTAACACCGGCCCTCAATGTTATGATTGCGGTGAGTGGGGCCATATCGCTCGCTTTTGTAGGAAGAAAAAGGAAAGAGAAGAAGAACCCATGGACGTGAGCTATGCCCCCAGGTCCATCCTGTACGCACAAGAAACCGGAACCACTTTCTACGTACGTGTCTTATTGAACGGTACCAAAGTAAGAGCGTTGTTGGATTCCGGCTGTAAACAATCTGTTATACGAAAGGAGTTGGTAGAACAGGCCTCTCTCCTTACAGGGAGATGGGTCAGTATCCGTTGTGTCCATGGGGACGTCAAGGAGTATCCTGTGGCAAAGGTCACGTTGACAACGCCCTCAGGGACACCAATGGACGTAGTGGTTGGGGTTATGTCTAGTTTACCCGAGCCTGTAATCATAGGGACAGATAACCCCACCTTTAGTACATTGTTGTTAGAGGCTCTTCACCACCTGTCCCTTCCTAGTGAAGCCTTGTTAGCCGTAGAGCCCTGGGCCATGGACACTCATTTTAGGACAGCCCAGTTAAATGACGCCAGCCTTAGCAATGCATGGCAGGTTGCCCGAAATAGACAAGACCCGACCACCCAAAGGTATCCCACCTTTGTTGAAAAAAACGGTCTACTGTACAGGCTCGCCAAGGCGGACGCCGAACCCCAATTGTTGGTCCCGCATAGCTTTCGTGATCAGATTCTGTTCTTTGGTCATGCGCATCTGTTAGCCGGCCACTCAGGGGCAGAAAAAACTGGTCAGTCCATCCTACGCCATTTTTTCTGGCCAGGCATTTATGCCCAAGTCCAGAAATATTGCCAGGAGTGTAGGATTTGTCAGAAACGTAACCCGTACACTCCTCCTCCTGTCCCTCTGATGCCCATGCCTATTATAGGTGTTCCCTTCGACCGAATAGGGATGGATCTGATCGGCCCTTTGCCGAAATCCTCCCGAGGACATCAGTACGCCTTAGTCCTAGTTGATTACGCCACGAGATATCCCGAGGCTTTTCCTCTTAAGGCTGCTACGACCACCACAATAGCCCAGAGGTTGGTTGAGGTCTTCTCTCGTATGGGTTTTCCGAAGGAGATCATTACCGATCAGGGCACCCCGTTTGTTTCACGGTTGATGCAACAGGTGTGCAAACAGTTAAACATCAAACACATCAAAACGTCTGTGTATCACCCACAAACAGACGGGTTGGTTGAGCGCTACAACGGCTCCCTTAAGTTGACGTTAAAAAAACTGTTGTCAGGCGACGGGAAGAACTGGGACCAATTATTGCCTCTGGCTCTCTTTGTCCTTCGCAGCCAGAAACAGTCTAGTTTAGGGACTTCGCCATTTGAACTGTTGTTCGGGAGACCCCCCAGAACTCTTCTGGAGATCACTAAAGACAGCTGGGAGTCTGTGGGAGCACAGGAAGCCGAGGCCCTGTTAGATTACACTAGGCAGTTACAGAGCAGGCTCCATAAACTACGGACCCTGGCTCACGACCACTTAGCAGTAGCGCAAACCAAACAGAAAACCCTCTATGATCGGGGTACAAAGTGGAGAGTATTAGACGTAGGCGATTGGGTGTTAATCCTATTACCTTCCTCTACCCACAAAATGAGGAAGGAGTGGCAGGGACCCTTTAAGGTTTTGAGGAAAATAGGACGCACGACATACTTAGTACAATTGGGAAGAGGTAAATCCCAGATGTATCACATTAATTTACTGAAAAAATGGTTAGGTACACCTCCTCAGGACGTCCATGTGGCGTCTCCCGTTTCCACTACGAGTCACACCGTTGGTGATGCTCCTATCAACCCTGAGTTATCCGCTACCCAACAACAAGAAGTGACCACCTTACTCATGTCTCATGCAGCGGTCTTCTCTGATCAGCCGGGCCATACACACTTGGCAGAACACTGTATCCCTACTCTCCCCAATGTGGTGGTAAAACAAAAGCCCTACCGCATCCCCGAGGCGAGACGCAAAGCGTTCCAGGACGAGGTTGACAGCATGCTGAATTCCGGGATCATAGTGCCTTCCCACAGCAATTGGTGCTCTCCGGTGGTCCTGGTGCCAAAGCCTGACGGCAGTATCAGGTTTTGCATCGACTTTAGGGCGGTTAATCGGGTGTCTAAACAAGATGCCTACCCTTTGCCTAGAGTCGATGAGCTGCTGGAACGCCTTGGTGAGGCTCGGTACATAACCACCATCGACCTCACCAAGGGGTATTGGCAAATACCCCTTGCTCCTCAGGACAGGGAGAAGACGGCGTTCTCAACCCCTTCTGGTCACTTCCATTTCACGGTACTCCCCTTTGGGCTGCATGGAGCGCCAGCAACATTTCAGAGGGCCATGGATACACTGCTGGCCCCTCACTTACTGTATGCGTCAGCTTACCTGGACGACATTGTGGTGTTCAGTAAGACATGGGAGGACCACTTAAAACATCTTGGGAACATATTAACCGGTCTGAAGGAGGCCAATCTCCACATTAACGCAAAGAAGTCCCGATTTGCTTTCCAGCAGGTCAAGTATCTCGGGTATCTCTTGGGGGATGGAAAGATTAAACCTCAGACCGAGAAACTGGAAGCGATCAAAGCAATACCCTACCCCTCTACGAAGAAAGAACTCAGAGCCTTCTTGGGGTTGGTGGGTTACTACCGTCGCTTCATTGCTCAGTTTGCAGGTCTGGCAGGGCCCCTCACCGACCTGCTTGGGAAAAACACTAAGTCAGCAGCACTCCCCTCTCCTTCTATTGCGCAGTCTTCGGCCTTCCAGGCTTTGAAGGACGCCTTGACTTCCTCCTCTGTTCTGGTGTCTCCTGATTTCCTCAAACCATTCATACTCCAGACGGATGCCTCTGGAGTGGGTATTGGTGCAGTACTGTCCCAGGAGGATGCGAACGGAGCCGAACGACCTGTGCTCTTTATAAGTCGCAAACTATTTCCTAGAGAGCAAGCTTACTCCACTATCGAGAAGGAATGCCTGGCTGTCCGCTGGGGAGTGGAGAAGTTGAGGTACTATCTCGAGGGGAGGCCCTTTGTGTTGTATACTGATCATGCTCCCTTGACTTGGCTCCAACGCAACCGTGGGAACAATGACCGCATCCTGCGTTGGTTCCTGGCCCTGCAGCCGTACCAGATTGAGGTCCGTCACAGGAAAGGTTCCCTGCAGGGTAATGTGGACTTTCTCTCCCGGTATCCGATTCCCCCCGATCGGGTCAATCCTGGGGGTGGGATGTGTCACGAAGCCGGGCTCCCTGACCTGGACGAGCTCCCTGACGCAATCGGACGGGGTGTGCCTGCTAACGTCTCTTCCTTTACACCCCGTCCGCAGGATCCTTGTGACGTTTCATGGGCTTCCCCGGCCCTGCCTCCAGCACGTCAGTTTCAGTGTCCAGCCTCCGTGACGCTGGGGGCGTTCCAACCGACTGCATCTACAACCGACCACTCCGGCGCCTGGACGTCATCTTCCACTGGCCAATCACGGGAGTTAGGGGCGTTTAAGGAAGCCCCGTTTCCCTACTGCAGCGCGGATCTTTTGGAAACGGAACGGGAAGACGAGGAAGACACCGCCAAGGAAGAAGAAGGAGGAACCGTCGGCGACCCGCTGTTGAGCCCCCTGGAGCCGAGAGTCGACAAGCCAGGAGGCCAACGTTTCCATGAGCCGCCCCGCCACACTTCCAAGGGAGAAGTGTGGCTACACAAGGTACGAGGGCGATTTCAAGGGTTGTTTTCCTCACGGGGTGGGACCGGGTAGCCTGAGGGTGGACACTCTCGCCGTTCCCTGTCACCCTGCACAGATAGATGGTTACAGACGGTGGTAGTACCCTGGTGTACCCTCACTACCCTACCCCCCTCTCTATCTTTGTATATATTGGTCTCGGCCCTAACGTGGCTCTTTTCTGTTTTTTTCTTCTCTCTCGAGTACTACTCCCTGGAGCAAGCCGGCCTTCTCTCCTCGAGGCAAAGACTGGAAGTGATGTCCTCGACGGAACGCCGCTAAAGGGACTCCCGACATATGTTCATTGTGCTTTACCCTTGTTTTGCTTACAAACCAACCGGTGGCAGAGAATACTTAATAAAAACCCGGTTAAAGACACCTCTATACTTGTGACGGCTCTCCTTCCCCGACCCCCCTTCCCACAAACACCTTTAGGTGCGTTTCACTGCCAGGAAATGTAACTCATAAACCCACAAGTCCTATATTTAAATACCATGCACCCTGTGCTGTGAGCCTTTAAGGCTTACCTTAGAGGTGACTTCTGAGTATTTAAAAAGAAAGTTTAGGCCTGGCTAAAGGCACATTTGCTAGGTCTAAATGGCAGATACAAACTTCACTACAAGCTGCAGTGACATCTGGAGACATGTTTTAAAATGCTACTTTAGCAGGTGTCTAATTGAGTAAATATGATTTTTTTTTTAAACGTAATATCCAGAGTTTTCTTTATATCTCCAGGCTGCAAAAAGATATTGATGCAGTGTTTGAACCAATACATACTCCTGAATTGATTAAAAGAAAAAAATATTGAGGAAACTTCACTTGCTTTTCCCACAACATAGCACAGCAGCTTTGCATTGTGTCAAATGGCAATAGAAAAACGGCACCATATCTCAGTAGCTCCGGGGATGTTTTATTTGCCATGTCATGGTACAGTCTAGGCTTCCATGTGCAAAAGCACATACCATGCCATGGTATGTATTATATGTAAATATAATCGTATTTACAGTAGATGCGTAAATACGAGAAAAAGCATTTAGCCCATCTCAAAAAGTGAAAGGTAAAGACCTATTGGCATTTGTCTATAAATTCCTACTGGAACTCCCTGAGTTAGAATCCCTCTTTAGTTTCTGAAATCCTAAAGAATCCAATCATGCATCATTGAGAGGGGTAATACCCAAGACCTATTATAGCCTGCCTATTAAATCACCAGCATTATAGACACAGTTTAATGGCAGCAAGGAGGCATTAAACGTAAGGATAGAAATTCTACAAGATTAGTATTGCATCAGATTTTTTGCTCAATACCTTAATACATATTAAATGCAAGAAGATCCTGGCTCTATCTACTCATCAACAAATGAAACATTTGCTTCTGCCTCCTTGAGCACACAATTATTCGCTCAACCTAATTATGTGTACCATTTCTTGATGGGCCTGGGAGAATTTAAAACCTCTGGAATTACTTCACCTGTCTGCAGTAATAGGGTTTTCTTTGGACTCATGTAGTGGGAAAAGTTCAGAGGAAAACAATGGAAAGCCCTCTTGACACAATGATGGGGAAGAGACAGAATATCGATGTGGAAATATCGAACTACAGTAATATTGACTCAAGAATATCAATGGTTAAAAATATTGAGTTAAGTTCTCTCGTTGATAAAAATATCGAATTTATTGTTACAAAAAAATATTGATTTGGTAAATGTCGATGCCAAAAATATAGCTGTAAAAAATATTGAATTATATTAATATAATGTTAGTATTTTGTTATTAATAAATTATTAGTTGTTATATGTTTCATAGTTAAAAAAATATATGACAAAAACTTTGTTTTGTTTTTATGATCAAGTGTTAGGAGCGGGTTGTTGGGTTTATAGGTGATAAGGGTGGGGAGTAATTTAAAAATGTTGATTTACACTGAATATTTTTTATTTTTTTTGTTTTAGGGGAGAAGGGAGGTTAGTAATTTAAAAATGTTGATTTACAATTTCAATAGTTTACAAATTTATGATAAGTTTGAGGAGCGGGATTTTGGTTTTATAGGAGATATATTTTCTATATTTGTTTGTGGTATGTTGTATTTATAATGGATATGTTTGTGGCATATTTAAAATGCTTTAGTTAAATTACCATCATTTTAATAAATATGTAGTAAAATTAAATTTAATTAAAATTAGAAATTGAAAATTTGAATAATTCTTTTGAAAATATGAAAATCTAGATTTGAGAAAAAAGAAATATTCAGCATATCTTATATTTGAGTACATTTTTCAATTGTTTTGTCATTTATTTTGAAAATAAATATTTGTACAAAAATAATAATTTTTTAATGATCCAAATTTATTATAAAGATACATTTTGGTAAAACTAATATTTTATTTATTATCATTTTGAAGTTGTAGTAGTTATTTATTACATTTCAATATCTAGCACTTTTTTTTTTTTTTTTTTTGGAGTTGTAGTAGTAATTTATTTTTGTTTTAGTATCCAGCACTTTCTTGAGTTTGTTTTGTTTTCGAGTTGGAATTGTAATTTTGTGTTTGTAAATAGTCTAGTTTTATGTTGCAGGCAGTCATACATAGTTTTAGTTTGTTACTTAGTTTTGGTGCCGATTTTTATCAGGGATTGCTCTAGTCTGAGCTCTTGATGGCTTTGTTCTTTTTTAATAGCTGCTATAAGTTGCTGTAGGGCCGGATGACCTCTTCCAATTGTGGCTTGGAAGGCATTGTGCCATCCTTCCACTGCATTGTTTGTTTTTGTCTTTTGAGCTACACTACTATCATATATGTTCCACCAAGGTATTTGGAATTTCAATTGCCTATGGTGCCCTGACCTATGTAACCTCCCCACCCAAGTCTCTTTGAGCTAGTCTAGGAAGGGAGTTAGTTTGGTTTCATTTGCCAGATAGAAGGGGTTTTCAAGAAGTAGGTTGTAATGGTTTGTTACTTCAGTTGTTGATACATAGCCATGGGCTATTAATTTCTTAATTTGGTAGGCGAGTAGCTGTTAGAAGCGTATTAGTGGTAGAAGAAACCTTGTATTGCGGTGTGTTGGTATAATTCTAAAATTGATTGAATCAATGATTCTTCACAATCAATGATGATTTTTTTGTGGAAAGTAGTTGTTGCATTGATTGACTATTGTTAGGAGCTCTATGTATGTGGTGTTCTGTTTATATGGGAGTTGTGCAAATAGGAAGGGTATGTTAGTATTTTCATATTCACCGTGGATTGTGTATAATTGATAGAAAGGCTTGGGATAAACTTTAAATGTGCCATCCATCATCCACGTGTTGCAGGTTTTAAGTTTTTGTAAGTTGGCATTTGTTGCAAAAATGTGAATTTGTTTTTCATGACTTGTGTTATCATGGAGAACGGTTTTTTCATCTTTGTGAGTGATGGTATATTCAGGTAATGTTTGTATTTCAGCAAATGTTTGAGGGGTAGCGGGTGTTTGAGCTGTAGCTCTTTTAGTTCAGGAAATACATCTTTTCAGAGAGGGGATAGACAATAGTCGTCCTGTAACATGCTTAGGTAACCTAGTTAACACATTTTTAAGAATGTGGGTACTTATTTGTTGTGAACTGATACTTGCTTCTCTTATTATTTCAAGAGTATCTCTAACTTCAATTTCAGTTACATTTGGGGGATGGTTATGTTCTTTGACATTTACTACATTGGTTACTATTGCAGTGGCTCTACCATAACAAGAGTTAGAATAATATTTACTGCATTATCAATGTGTATTGTTTTCACTAATTTTCTCATGGGTATAAGTGTACTCCATGTAGCAGAGAAGTAGTTTCCCCTTTTCGTGAAGTAATGGATTTTTCTCCATCTGCCATTTCTTGGTTAATCTGTGAATATATGTATATATATTTAATAATTATAAAAATGTGAACAATAAACATTGTGTATAATTAATATGTTTGAAAGACACTTACATGTATTTTGATTTTGTTTTCTTGGTGGATTTTATTTCTGTTGTTGATGTTTATCCACTTGGGTATTTCTGTTGGTATAAAAGCAAAATGTTATTATTATTAAAGTGTTACATTTTAATTTATTTATTCAGCTTCTATTTTCATTTTGTTGCTTGAAAAACTTCTTACTATTTTATGTTGATGATGTTGTTTTTGATGATTTTGTTGTAGGTTTTAATTTGTAGAAGCTGGCAAGAGAAAAATATTAGTTAGTTATATTTTAGTTTATTTTAATTTTTGTTAATTAGTTTTTTTGTTGGTTAATTTACATACTTACTTATTTTGTTTTTTTTGTAATGTTGATTGTGTTTCTATTTTCAAAGTTAATTCTTGCTTTAAGGTGGATTTTTATTGAAGTGTGATCTGTGAAATATAAAATAGAAGGTTATCGTTTTAGTTTATTTGTTGGTTGTTTAGCTTTTGTAGTCTATTTAAGTTATTGGAGAAAAAATTACTTACTGAATGTGTCAGATCCCGATTTTACCCTCACAAAATTCATTCTGTGCATGTAAAGACTTCCACTCCAGTTCAATCCATTTGGAGTTGGCGGCAGAGAGTTGCTCAACTGTGGTCAAATAGGAGGCAGAGTGTTCCTGGTTGTGCCACTAGAGTGCGTCAGTCAGCGTTCTAGCGTTCCGCTGATTGTCCGCCATTTCGTGCGCGTGAGCCCTCTGCTCTGCGCACTTCAACTGTCGTTTTAGTCCCGGAATGTCGCGCTTCTCACAGCGCTTCTGAAATTAGAACTTATCTTGTATTTAGGGCACTAGTACCAGTCTAGGGCTATTTAGTACTCTTAAGCGCCTCAGTAGCACTCTCAGTAAGATTTGTCCATTTAGTTCCAGCCCCGTGTGCAGTTTCCGTTTGGCTCAGTTCTGAGAGACTATTTTCCCTTGCCTCGCATCTATAGTAAAACTGGTTTCCCCGCATCAATACCTAAGGCATCAAGCAACGCTCGTTCCTGTGAAGTCTTGTGGAGTTGGATTCCTGAATGCAGTTCCTGAGTCTGAATGGTCCACGTGTGAGGTTCCTGACGGCTGTCTGAACTACCGGCTATTCAGTAGGATTGCTCCTTGTTTCTTTCTTTACCAGTTGAACTCTCCTGTGATATTCAGCTTGCATTTGGTCATTGCGTATTCTGCCCTATAGCCTCTTTCTGGGGGCTTACCTGTGAACTCAGTGAACTTCTGGAGATTTTTACTTCTGGAACTTTATTCTGTATTCTTCATGGCTTCCTGAAACATCCAGTCCTCATTCAGGTTGAGCACAGTAAATGGGGGTATTATTGTATGCACATAATTAATACTGCTGTCTACCGCCATATCGTCATTCTTCAACCTACAACTAATGAACACTGACTGTATGCATTGACAATCTATGGAAGCATGTTATACCCATTGAAGAATTATGAGAGCAGCTAATTCCACACTAGAATAAGGTAATGAGAGAAGCTAGTGGATACCTGCAGAGTAGGAAGTCATTCTTTGTGGGAACTGTACTAATGATGTCCTTCATGTTTTAGGTGCAGTTGGGCCATTGTCGTGACGAGTCCTTAAGCATCTGTGTGGCAGTCTCTCTTGTCTATCCACTTCCCCTTTCCCTTCCGTTCCTGGACTTGGAGACATCCGGGTCCAGGGAGGTCAGGGAATTCGGAAATATTCAGCGGGGCTCCTCCCTCTGGTCATCAGCTTCCACGGAAAAGCCAAGAATTCAGGTACACTTCTGACAGATTGAGTGCCTCCAATTCTCTTCCGTCTGAGCAAAATGGCCGAGGGGTTAGATGTAAAGGCGTTAGCCTCTATTTTAGAAGGTTTACAGAAACAACTTAGTGAGACTAGGGAAGAGGTTAGAAAATCTAATCAAGAGGCAAGTTTTCTTCGACAAAGAATAGATCAGATGTCTACCAGTCCTAGTCCTAATTTTGGGAGTTTAAGGGCCCCAGTTTTTGATCCTTCTCCTACAACTTCTTCGTCCCTTACCACTCAAGTAGTGCATGCCATGTCCCCCACCATTCCCTTGGCAGCCCCAGAGAGGTTTCAGGGGGATCCCAATAAGGCGCAGATATTCATGACACAGTGCTCTCTCCATTTTTTATGTAAGCCCATTTTGTTTAAGGAGGATCAATCCAAGGTGGCTTTCGTGCTCTCTTACCTGAGTGGAGATGCAGCTTCGTGGTCTATGCCATTGGTCTCCTCTAATGATCCTGTGCTGTACAAGTTTGAAGAGTTTAAGAAAGAGTTCTTACGAATTTTCGACAGAAGAACCATCTCTCAGGCTACTGATAATGAACTATTGGATTTGAAACAGGGCAATCGTGAACTGGTGGCATACCTTGCTCAGTTCAATAAATTAATTGTGGAAACGAGTTGGCCGACAGAAAAAAGAGCAGCAATTTTTTACAGAGGCCTCAAGGACGAGTTGAAAGATGGGTTGTCGCAAATTCCCCAGAGACCCACGGATGTGTCAGAGCTCATCGATCTTGTGCTTCAAATTGATCAACGTCAGTCAGAACGACGTAGTGAAAAGAGGAAAGATTTCAAGCCAGTTCCTCCTCGATTTGATCGCGCTAGAGCGGAACCGGCTAAGAATTCCGAAGGGGTCGTTCCTGAAGAACCTATGCAAATTGGCACAGTTCGTGGTCCGCTGTCTAAGGAAGAAAGGGAGAAACGCCAATTGGGGAGGCTCTGCATGTATTGTGGACAGTCTGGTCATTTTGTCCGAGAATGTACCAAGAAACCAAAATCTAAGCAATGGGTAAAAGACAGGCTCCACCAGTAGACGGAGTTGCTCTGGTGGGAGCTCCTTTTGAGTCAACTCCCAAACCTCAATCTTTAGCGAACACTCTCCAGTCGGCAGCTCCTCATCTGATCTTGTCGTGCAAAATTCGCTTTGGGAAACAACGAGAAGAAGATGTAGATATCATGTTGGACTCCGGTGCCACGGGAAATTTTTGCGATATCCAGTTTGCAAAAACTATGGGCATAAAATTTGAGAAGAAACCTAGGCCGGAGCCAGTTAGAGCTGTGGATGGTACCAACTTATCATCTGGTCCTATTGTCTTTGACACCGAAGCTATTGTGGTAGTTGGTCCAGGAGAACATCGAAGCAATATTAGTTTCAATTTAATCGATGCGCCTCAATTTCAGATGATTTTGGGATTGCCTTGGCTCACAGAACACAATCCACAAATCGATTGGTCAAGGCGTACTGTGGAAATGAATTCAACCTTCTGTCAAGAGCATTGCTTTTGTGAGCAAATTGACGAGGTGCAGATCACGTTGTCGTCCAGTTTGGCAGATCAAACACAGATGATTTGTGCAGTGGAGATTCCGGAAATCCCACAGGAATATCAGGATTTGGCAGAGGTGTTTAATGAATTAGAAGCCAGAAAATTACCACCTCATCGGGATTACGATTGTCGTATTGAGCTGGAGCCTGGAGCAACCTTGCCCTGCAGTCGTATTTATGCGTTGTCGGAGCCAGAGAATTTGCACTTGAAAGAATACATTGAGCAAAGTTTAGAGTGCGGATTTATACGGCCCTCCCAGTCCCCGGTGTCATCGCCTCTCTTCTTCATTCCCAAGAAGGATGGTTCTTTGAGAACCTGTATAGATTACAGAGCCTTAAATCTGGTGACAAAAAAGAACCGCTATCCTTTACCACTCATTTCTGAACTCCTAGATCAGGTCAAGGACGCGTGTATCTATACCAAGTTGGACCTTCGTGGAGCGTATCATCTTGTACGAATGGCTGAGGGCGAGGAGTGGAAGACAGCCTTTCGAACGCGGTTGGGGTTGTTTGAATACCAAGTCATGCCCTTTGGGTTATGTAACGCCCCAGCTGCCTTCCAGCATTTTGTGAATGATGTGCTTCGAGAATTTTTGGATAGAATTGCTGTGGTCTACATCGATGATATCCTTATTTTTTCGAATAATCTGGAGGAACATGTCGGCCATGTTGGAGCAATTTTGGAGCGTTTGTTGGAGCATCACCTGTTCGTGAAATTGGAGAAGTGTGTCTTCCATTCTTCCAAGGTGGAGTTTCTAGGTTTTATTCTGTCTCCAAGAGGGGTTTTTATGGATGACTCCAAACTCCAGGCAATCAAATCTTGGCCAGCTCCACGATCTGTGAAAGAGATACAAAGCTTTTTGGGATTTGCAAATTTTTATCGGAGGTTCATCCAAAATTTTTCGGAGAAGGTGGGTCCCATTACCCGCCTTTTGAAGAAGGATGTGCGATTTGTTTGGGGCCAAGACTCGGAAGACTCTTTTCAATTGTTAAAAGAAGCGTTTGTATCCGCCCCAGTGTTACAACACCCAGATTTAAAAGAACTCTTTTACATTGAAGCAGATGCCTCAAATCTGGCCATTGGAGGAATCCTTTCTCAACGCCATAAACAGACGGGCCAGTTACATCCAGTGGCGTATCATTCAAGGAAATTATCTCCTGCAGAAATCAACTACTCCATTGCGGACAAGGAACTATTGGCCGTCAAGGATGCCTTCCAGGTTTAGAGACATTATTTGCTTGGAGCCAGACACGTAATAACTGTATTCACTGATCACCGCAATTTGCAATTTCTGAAATCAGCTCGAACCCTCACTCCTCGTCAACTGCGATGGTCACTCTTCTTTGCAGATTATGATTTCGTTTTAACTTACAAGCCTGGATCTGCAAATGGAAAGGCAGATGCGTTATCCCGCCTCAGTTCAGAAGGACAGAGTGAAAAGGTTTCCGAAGGATACATTATCCCTCAAGAAAGAGTCATAGCATCTGTGGTAGAAGATGACCTGGGAAATCTAATCAGAGAAGAATTTCGAAAAGAGAAATTTCACAATTGGCTGGCTGAAGGAGAAGATCGTGAAGTTCGAGAAGGAAAACCATATGTTCAGGGAAAGATGTTTGTGCCTAGTGAAGAACTTCAAGAAAAAATCATTCGACTCCTCCATGATCATCCACTTGCAGGACACAAAGGAGAAGTCAAAACAGTGGAATTGGTGAAGAGGACCTTTTACTGGCCTGGAATGGAAACTCAGGTGAGACAGCACGTAGCCACTTGCGAGCAGTGTGTCAAGGGGAAAAGTTCTAGGCAGGCTCCTCAGGGTTTACTCATGCCTTTGCCATCAGCCCCGTCCCCGTGGCATACTATCCTAATGGATTTTATTGTGGATTTACCCTCTAGCCAAGGATTTTCTGTGATTTGGGTGGTAGTTGACCAATTTTCTAAGATGAGTCATTTCATTTCACTAAAGACCTTACCAACAGCTCCACAACTTGCCTCGTTATTCCTTCAACACATAGTCCGGTTACATGGGATTCCGAAGGTTGTCATTTCTGACCGGGGACCACAGTTTGTTTCTAGATTTTGGAGGTCCTTTTTGAAAGGATTGGGGGTGGATTCTCGTCTGTCCACCAGTTTTCATCCAGAAACAGATGGACAGACGGAAAGAGTGAATCAGGATCTGGAGCAATATCTTCGCCTGTATTTGATGGATCAGGAAGGAGAGTGGCCTTCTTTATTAAGTACAGCGGAGTTTGCTTATAATAACTCAATTCATTCAGCCACAGGTTTCTCCCCATTTTTTCTAAATTCGGGTCGTCATCCCAATATGTTAGTTGGTCGGGAGGAAGTGGAGGTCCCAGCAGCAGCAGAGGTGATTCAGAATTTGCAGACAGCTTTCCAGTCTGCATCTCTCAATCTATCCAAGGCAAAATCTGGATACAAGAAACAAGCAGATAAGAAACGAAGAGAAAGTCCAATTTTTAAGGCTGGGGATTTGGTTTGGATTTCAACTAAAAACATGAGATTAGTGGGGAATCGAAAACTTCAACCTCGTTATGTAGGTCCCTTCCCAGTAGACTGTATGATAAATCCAGTTAGCGTGAGAGTAGTTCTTCCTAAATCCATGAAAATCCATCCTACTTTCCATGTCTCTCTGGTCAAGCCAAGTCCACCCGATTTGAGATGTGAGCCGTCTCCAACTTCAATTCAAGTGGAATCAGCACAAGAGTTCGAGGTGAAAAGAATTCTGGATTCCAAATGGAAACGGAACAGACTGTTTTACTTGGTAGATTGGAAAGGTTTTGGCCCTGAGGATCGTTCTTGGGAACCCAGTTCAAATGTGCACGCTCCCAGATTGGTAGCTGAGTTTCACAAGACTTACCCACAAAAGCCTAGAGAGGGGGTTTTAGTGGGGGGTACTGTCAGATCCCGATTTTACCCTCACAAAATTCATTCTGTGCATGTAAAGACTTCCACTCCAGTTCAATCCATTTGGAGTTGGCGGCAGAGAGTTGCTCAACTGTGGTCAAATAGGAGGCAGAGTGTTCCTGGTTGTGCCACTAGAGTGCGTCAGTCAGCGTTCTAGCGTTCCGCTGATTGTCCGCCATTTCGTGCGCGTGAGCCCTCTGCTCTGCGCACTTCAACTGTCGTTTTAGTCCCGGAATGTCGCGCTTCTCACAGCGCTTCTGAAATTAGAACTTATCTTGTATTTAGGGCACTAGTACCAGTCTAGGGCTATTTAGTACTCTTAAGCGCCTCAGTAGCACTCTCAGTAAGATTTGTCCATTTAGTTCCAGCCCCGTGTGCAGTTTCCGTTTGGCTCAGTTCTGAGAGACTATTTTCCCTTGCCTCGCATCTATAGTAAAACTGGTTTCCCCGCATCAATACCTAAGGCATCAAGCAACGCTCGTTCCTGTGAAGTCTTGTGGAGTTGGATTCCTGAATGCAGTTCCTGAGTCTGAATGGTCCACGTGTGAGGTTCCTGACGGCTGTCTGAACTACCGGCTATTCAGTAGGATTGCTCCTTGTTTCTTTCTTTACCAGTTGAACTCTCCTGTGATATTCAGCTTGCATTTGGTCATTGCGTATTCTGCCCTATAGCCTCTTTCTGGGGGCTTACCTGTGAACTCAGTGAACTTCTGGAGATTTTTACTTCTGGAACTTTATTCTGTATTCTTCATGGCTTCCTGAAACATCCAGTCCTCATTCAGGTTGAGCACAGTAAATGGGGGTATTATTGTATGCACATAATTAATACTGCTGTCTACCGCCATATCGTCATTCTTCAACCTACAACTAATGAACACTGACTGTATGCATTGACAATCTATGGAAGCATGTTATACCCATTGAAGAATTATGAGAGCAGCTAATTCCACACTAGAATAAGGTAATGAGAGAAGCTAGTGGATACCTGCAGAGTAGGAAGTCATTCTTTGTGGGAACTGTACTAATGATGTCCTTCATGTTTTAGGTGCAGTTGGGCCATTGTCGTGACGAGTCCTTAAGCATCTGTGTGGCAGTCTCTCTTGTCTATCCACTTCCCCTTTCCCTTCCGTTCCTGGACTTGGAGACATCCGGGTCCAGGGAGGTCAGGGAATTCGGAAATATTCAGCGGGGCTCCTCCCTCTGGTCATCAGCTTCCACGGAAAAGCCAAGAATTCAGGTACACTTCTGACAGAATGCAGTTGGTGAATTTTCTTTTGTTGATGTTATTTTTTGTTATATTTTTTAGAAGTTGTTAAGAGAAAAGTATTTTTTAGTGATAATTTGAATTTAATAAATTTTTTTAAATAATGAGATCTAATTTTTTATGTTATATGCTTACTTTGAAGTAATTTCTATTTTCTTGCTTTTGGTTTTCTTTTCAAATGTAAAGTTTGTTTTCAGAGTTTTAGGTGGAGTTGTTGTGAATTATAATCTGTGAAAACAACATTTTTCGTTAATTGTATTATTTATATTATTGTTTATTATTATTTATTTGTAATTAAAGTAATATATTTACTCTTTCTAGTTGATGGAGTGATCTTAGTAGCTGTTCTGGTTTTGTTGATTTTTGTAGAAGCTGTTAAAAATAAAAGTATATTTGTTAGCTATGTTTTGTTATTTAACTAAGTTTAGGTTTTTTAAATACTTTACATAAGTTGTTGGTGAAGTTATATACTTACTTTGAATTCAAATTTAATGATGTTGTGTCTTTAAATATTTGTGCAGAAATTTCTAGATTAAATTTTAGTGATGTTGAATCTGTTATATATTAAGGAAATTATATTACAATGTATTACAAGTCATTTTAATTTATTTCGTTATCAAGTTTTCTGCTTACCTTTATTGCTGGATGTTTGGAAAAGTTTTTCGTGTAGTTGATTTTTATTTTGTCTTCTCTCTCTCAAACATTCATTCTTCTCTGTACGGTAATTTGATGTTAAATATTTCATTGTTTATATGGTGTTTGTTTAATTAGTTAGAGTTTTCTATTGGTTTGTGTCGGTGTGTATTAAATTTATTGTTTGAGATAGCTTTTTTGAATTTTTTAGTTATTACCGTCTTATTTATTTAATGTTTTATAATGTTTATTTATTGTTTGTTTTTATTTTGTTTATTGTTTGGTATTTAATTTATATGTATATATATATATGTTTTATATATTTTTCTACTATATATAATTATGTTTGTTTATGTTCGTTACTTTTAATTTATTTCATATATAATATGCTTTGTATATTAATCTGTTTTTGTATGTAATGTGGTTAATTAATTTTTGATTGTATTGTGTATTTAAATTATTTGGTATGTGTTATTTTATTTTATTGTCGTAAATAGTATTTTTTTACGTTGACATTTTATTTTTGATATAGTTAAAATGCACTTTATCGATGTTTGTGTTGTTGATATCAATCTTTTTGCTATGTTTCATTTTAATTTATTGCTACCAATATTTTTGTCTTCTATATTTTTGTCATCAATATTGCATCAACAACTCCTTTGTTGCCCTTACTTTCTGAATGGCCCTGTTACCAATTACCTGGTTATATCTCCTTATCAGGCCTTTCTCGCTAAGACCTGCACTTTTGAGGACTTAGCGCACAACTCTACTGTACCTTTTCAAAACACTTACTCTGAATGGATCAGCCTCAGTGCCCCACTAGATTACAGTACTTAATTTTGGAACAATACACACCACCTCTAATTTAAGCAGAGGTGTCTTACATATGTACTTATACTCAAGTATTGCCACTCACACGAGCCTCTCAATAAAGCTCTATTGAAAAAAAAAACACAAGATGGCTGCCCTCCGACACGGTCTAGTGTTTCACGCTAGCACGTGATGACGAACCAAGTTTAAATTGAAAGCAGAGATGGCAGTGCCACAGGAGCCAGAGCAGGGGTAGGATGACCACTAGTTGCGCACCACCCTTATAATCGAGCAAGGAGGTGCTCTTTTGGCAATCCCATCAGTACTTGACCTCATTACCAGGGGTGAGTGGTTGTGTGAAGTTGTCCTTAAAAGCTAAGCTATGTAAACCACACGGATTAATTTGCTAATATTATACCGGTGCTTTTCCATCTACTTTTGCACACCTTTTTAACTATGCCGGCATGTGGCGGAAATACACACCGAACAAACTAATATACCCGAGGGGCATGTATTACACGCAGAGTTTTACCACACTTTTTTTGCTATACTAATGACATCTTGAGCCCTTGGCAACCGGCCCTTTTGTCACGCACCTAAAGGCACTAGTTAGGTTTTTGTGACATTATCACAACATCCTATACGATCACATTGCCAAACATGTGTATACTCCCATACATGTTCATCCAGGCTGGGGTGTGTTTTCCAAGCTCCTTACTATACAGTACTATGTGATGTGCACTGAGTCAGAATTGTTTTTAACAAACCAATGGTTTATATTATTTTATTTGCTTCCAGCCTCCTCAGGTAGCATTAAGTGACAGCATGTAATTACTGAACCATCGGTGAATAGTGTTGCTATCCAGACACAGTTCTGGAAGTATGGGAATTGTAATTGTTGTTATTCCACCTTATCTCTTCAGGTCTCAACAAACCAGGTCCACAGTCCTGGAACACGAAAAGCAACGCTGGGGACAAAACTGTACTCAGCACCGGCTTTGCGGTAGTGTTAGAGTTAGGATTACTTTATTCTCTTTTGGAAACCGGCCCTGAAGAATTGCTGATTGACCCGTTAGGGCAGAAGGCGAGAAACATATCGACCATTCACATTAACTACACCCTGTAGGATCATTGGCTCCAGACAGGGCTCACTCATTTTTAGTTAGGTTAGTACACCCTACGAATAACATTTGTTCCATGCAGGGCAGTACTAAACCTATTTTAATTCACTTTTCACAATCAACTCACCACCCTGACTACATACCATCATACACCCAATGGCTTTCTCTAAAAAGATCCCCGGCAAAGATCCCCTTCGCGGGAGCCCATCGGGCATTGAAGCGCCGGCCCCACGAGGAGCACAGCTCTATGATGAAGCATGACATCCTTCGGGGTGTGTGAGGTCAATCCTTATGAGCCATGTACACTTCCCCTTTTTTCTTCCCGACTTAGGAACTGCACATCCATTTCACTTGCATTGTATGTAGCCAAACTACACAATGTAGAGAAAATGCCCATTTCCGCGTATTCACCCCCATTCTATCTGAATGTTTTTTCTGACTTTAAGACTCTGCACTCTGGGGACTGCTATCAATTGCCCAGTGTGTGCTCTTTGACCCATAACACATGTAGAAATTGGCTAATCCATGACTGGTGTATATAAATCTGCTATCAAGTCATAATATCTGGTGTGAAACTGCACACATGACATGGAAAGCTAAATGTCAGCTGTGGACTGTAGCATTTATTGCGCCATTCAGTAGTGTGATAAGGAAATCATAGTTTAAGGCCTACCATTTTAGTCTGACTGCTGCAGTTTAAACCTGCAGGTGAACCTTTTAAATTAACACTTTCTAACATGTAAAAACCTATCTTTTACATATTAGGAAGTCAGCCTGTGTAAGCATTGTAGCCCACAAGGTAAAGTTCATGTGAGACATGTAGGAAATTAATGTTAGCGAGTCCCTTCAGTGACAAAGCCCAAAAAGATATTTTCACTGTGGCAGGATTAACTATCCTACGTGGAAAACCGGAGTGCAGATTAAAATACTAATTAATACTGCTAATTTGTATAAGAGACCAGCTAGAAAAATTATGAAACCTCTTTTTACATGGTATTAAAAAACTTATACAATGTCAACGTTGGATTTTTTATGAATATTAGGGAAAGGTTACAGAGTTTTCCGAAGGCTAATTTGCATTCGCTCCCAGCCAGAGCTCAGCCTTCAAAGAGATGTGAGGGAGATGTGAATTTCCTCATAGGACACTCAATAGGCTGATCTGAATGGGCAGAGAGGACACCTCTGAGCTTAATAGAATATGCAGGGTGGGGGATGTGGCACTCCTGTTGACACCACCGGGTCAAATCCTGATTGACAGGTCTGTCTGAAACACACATAAAAGTTTAGCACTTTTCAAAGAGAGCAAACAGGATGCAATGACAAAACGTGTGTTTCATCGTACTGATTGCTGAAATCTAAGGGTAGAAAGATCTCCAAGGATTAGGCGTCTGATCCCTGTGGGGGCTTCAGGAACATAAAAAAGCTGAATACGACATTACTCTAAAGTATCACAGCTGACCAGTTGCCACAGTTTTGGTACTTATAAATACTTTACACACATTCTCTAAGGTAAGCCTGCTAGCACTGTGCCATAGTTTCTATGGAATTAAGTTACTGACACCTTTCACAGGACCTTACAAGGTATTGGCTTTATTACTGGTGATGTACTACTGTCTCACAGTAACCATTGGTAGAGACTTCACAACCTTGTCCATTACTGTTAATGGCCGGTCCAATTATTTCACAATGCATTCTTATTCAGCTACAGAATGAGCTGACATTGTTGCATTATAACAAATGTATCTCACTAGGAGAGTCTCAAAATCTGAAGAGGGATTGGGTGATTTGGGTTATCTTCTTCTGCAGGACTGTCTTAATTGTGCGAAACAAAAACATATCCAGTAGGGGACTAGAAAAAGTGAGGTGAACATTTTTATCGATGAGGCAGCTCCAGTCTGCATATTGATACCAATGATAGGTCTGTCTGTGATAGGTCTGTGTAAGATTCCTGTAAAAGACCCTACAACTGTGGGTCAGAAATACAGGGGAATATTCTGAGACATTTTACCATATCACATCCTGGCTGACAGCTGGTGTTTGCCGCATCCTAGAGACAGGAAATACACAGTCTTCTCATGTATGCATTGTATTTAAATTAGAATAGATTGTGTTTACTAGCATCAGATCACTTTTATCCAAAATGTCATTGAAATTTTGGAAGGAGGGATGTTAGACCATTCTCTTATTCAGATAAAATTTGTTTTGGGTCACGTGCTGCCCCCTACAAAGAGTTGATCATGACTGTCACCAAATCTAAACATCCAGTGATAAAGAAACATCTAAAACACCTTACCTCCTATGTGGAAAAGAAACACATTACCGCCTGCGTGGAAAAGAATAATCCATATGCTAAGGTACACTGACACAGTCACACTTTGAGGCTTCATGATGAGGGAGTCTGCATTAACATATAAAAAATACTTGAAGAGTAAATTTGAGCAAGGACATGCAAGCTTTTTTATAATTCCATAGGGATGAGGTAAGAATAGAATTAACCTTTTGAAAGGATTTAAGGGGTATAGACAAAGGGAAATCTTGCATGCCCTTTCTGAAATTGACTCATCTAAAAGTCAGGAGATGGAGTAAATTTTGCAGATTTTCCTAAATGCCACAAGGCGTTTTTATTGTGTTAAACTTGTAGGTGGTTCTCCGATTCTTTAACAGACTGCCCATTATGGGTTAAAATTGAAAAATCCTTACTTTCGCCCGTCTCTTTTCAAGAATACCTATATGTCACTCGCAAACCACAATCACTCTCAATGCCTGCTTTTAAATATTTCAGCAAATTACTGGACTCTATTCTTCAATACACACCCACAGATTCTAATATGTTCCTTTATTATACTATTTGGCACTATAGGCCCATATTAGTTTATAATAAATCCATTTATTGGAGGTCCTGGAGAAACAAATGCCTGCTCTGGGTATGTCAACTTTTTGACTATGATAAATTTTTATCTTTTCCTCAAGCTTTTCACGTTTTGATTTCCCCCGTTTTTTAAAGTAAATTAAGAGTATTACATAAAGCTCTTTGCAGTGCATATGCTTAATTTAAAATTTGTTATTCTTCTGTCTCATTCCCCCACTAGTCGCTTGCCTAACCTTCTGCATACTCATTCCAGGGCAACTACTTTTTTCTACTATCTACTTTCCTCTACAACTAATAGGGATGAAACTAATGTAGAACTATCTTTGGAGTCTTATTTGGGTGTATATTGGTTAAGTATCCTTTATGCAAATATTTGGATCAAGATCAGGAATCCCTCTATGTTGGCAACCACCACACAGACTCTTTGCTTTATATATAATGCACTCTTACTAAGCCCTGTGCTCTTGCACAAAATGAATCCTGTTACTCCTGATATAATCTGAACATGCTCTTTAGCACATGCTGATTTAAAACACTTTTCACTTGCCATTCTGTGTAGCGTTTTTGGAAACAAATTTGGTCCCAGATTAATTACATTTTTCACGCTACAGTTCCCTTTTCATTCCCAAATTATTTTTTAGGAAGTTTATTTTGTGATTGGGGCACATCCACACTTAAAACACACTGGACTTATTGTTAGCAGTTGCTTTTCAGCAGATCACCAAAAATTGGAAATACTAATCTAAATATTTTTCCATGCACATAGATATATATATATATATATATAGATATATATATATATATATATCTATATATATATATATATATATATTCACAAAAAACACAGGTTTCAGGGTCGTTATAGTTAGAAGTTAGCATTTAAAATACCTTCAAAATTCACTAAAAAAACACAGGTTTCAGGGACGTTATAGTTAGAAATTAGCATTTAAAAAACATTCGATATTCCCGGAAAAAACAAAGGTTACGGGGACATTATAATTATGCTTCCATTTCACTCGTACAAAACCAGAGAAATTCAGCTTTTATAGTTAGCTGAGCTAACTTTAACTTGTACCCCGCAAAGTACTGCTTAGGACCTCACATGTTACATCACTCATGACATGGGCAGTGACATCACTGATGACATCTCCTGCTTGGGAGATGAAGTCTACTTTAGTCCCGAGGCCCTCAGTACGCAAGGGGACCTCATACCCCCACCAGCAGTGTGCCACGAGGCACGTTTGCAGAGTGATTTAAAAAAGGGTGCGGTCTTTACCACATCTCAGCAATCCCACTGTGTATGGCTTACTGGAGGTATCAGGAGGACTAGTTGGCCCCTAGGCACCCTCAGCAGTGAAGGGGACTTCATACCCCAACCAAGAGCGCGGCAAGAGGTGTGTTTGCACAGTAGTGGAGAAAGGAGGAGGGCCTCTGGCGAGTTGCCGACTTTGTGGTTTTTTTTTTAGAGCACCCCCACACATTTTTTGAATTTGTGCCCCAGGTATTGGAAGTCTCAGGGGCTGCGGCGGGTGTAGGGCACCCCACATTACATTAAATTAGCACCAGTGAGGTTGTGGTCCCCAGGGAACTGTGGAACCACGTGGCCCCTTACATTTAACATAATTTGCCCCAGTAAGGTGGTGGTCCCCAGGGATTTGTGGAGGAGCAGAAACCTCCCCACGCATTCATTTAATAAACATAGCCATGGGGAGGTCGCTTTCCCTGGGGTATCTATTTTAATGATTGCCCCAGGACCCGGCCCACCGGGAGGCTTAAAGAAAAAGAAGCATGATTTGCAAGTCCTGCAGCCATTTTTTAAAAAAAAATGCTTTTTTTGGCCCTGGGGGTCTTTCTTTTTCTTTCTCTCTCTTTTTCTTTTATGAAGCCTATGATGAGAAAATGGGTGCTCGTAATACATGTCTAACATATAGCCACATGTATCCTTCTGGTGTTGCTCCCACAATGTGTTCTCGTTCATTCTTTTTTAAGGATATTATTGTTTTGTTCTCTTACATGTTTGGTTTGTGCCTTCTTTATTCAACTATTGGCCAGCTATTACCTATAGATTATGATGTTTTGCATAACTTGGTTAAGATGTAATTACTACTGTTCACTTGTCTGGTGTCGCTGTCAATACATTTTTGACTGATTGTCATGCCTGGGTATTATAATAATTGTGTTCTAGATTAGGAGATTTACCAAGCTGGAAATAACATTTCCTATGTACTACTTTTGTGTTTAGATTGGATAAATATAGTGTCAGGTGAATATGTGCTCTGTGCATGACAAATAATAATTTCTTGAGGAGATTGGCATGTGTTAGAAATTGGGTTGTTCGTTGACTAGGGTGTAAGCCCTGTTCAAGCAGCAATCACAATCCTAGTCAGGGTAAGGCACAAACAAACCTCAAAATAACCTGTGCTCACCGTCTGGTAGCTTGGCACAGAGCAGTCAGGCTTCACATGAAGGCAATGTATAAAGCATTTGTGCAGCATTCCACACAGTAAACACAGTGAACACACCACAAAGGAAAGATCTCACACCTGGTTTAGGAAAACTGTGTATCTTTTAATAAACAATACAAGACTGAAATTATGAAAATCTAACCAGGGAAACCAGAGATATTGAATTGTTAAGTTTTAAGGTAAAATAGCACCCAAAAGCACAAAGCGCCAACAAGGGATTTGTGGCTGTGCCAAACTAGGACTCAGAAGTTCAGGCTGACCTCAATGGAACTCAGGCTGGCTATAGGGACCAGGTTAGGCCCACTGAACAAAGTATCTTAAATCCTGGTTGAGCAGTGTTGCATGGATCCGAGGTGAAAAAGTGTTGTGCAGTCAAAGCGTTGCTTTGGCTCCGAGATGCAACAATGCTACTGTGGGAAGTCTTGTTGCACCAGCCTCAAGGATACCGTCAGCAGGGCTTGGGATTTGACGTACAGCATCGAGGATGCCGGGTGCACATGGAGATGCATTGGTTTTAAAGGGCTGTGAGGTTGCGATGCAGAGGCTGGCGTCCTCGTTGAGCTGGCGTTGATGAGAAAAGCGAGCAACTGTGTCGGAGATGTACCATGCCTTCAGTGTACATCACTTCAGAAGACTGCAAGGACGATGCAAACCTTCTCTGCTGTGATAAATCCATGCAGCTGCGGCAATACATTGGTTCTGCTCGAGGACATAGCGCTCAGCCGAGAAGATGCGTTAGTTCCACTACTAAGCATTTAGGCCCACTTCCAAGGGTCCAGGACTGGGATGGCATCACTTGGCTGGGTAGGCTCACAGATATCAGAGTCCAGGTGCATATGCACAGTAGTTGGTAGCCTGTTATGTCCCTGAAGCTTCAGATCAGGAGGGCAGACAACTAGCCCTTGGAGTCACTTAAGGATTTAAGAACTACATGTACAGTCCTTCTCACCCAGTCAAGAGGGCGACAGGTAGCAGGTCAGCACAACAAACCAGGGGTCTACCAGAGTAGTAGTTCAGCAGAGTGGCCGTACTTTCAGCAGCACAACAGTCCTTCTTCAAGGTCGAAAAGTATACTGAATTGGTGGTGTCTGAGTTCCAGTACTTATACCCAGTGGTTCCTCTGAAGTGGGGGACACTTTAAAGATACACCTTTGACGTGCACAGATGTCCTCCTTTCTTGTCCTACCTCCAGAATTACTACAGGGGAGTATGAAGCCCTTTGTGTGTGGACAATACACAGCCTAGTCAGATGTAAGTAAGGCTGAGCCCAGCTCCTCCCTCCCATCCTGTCAGGATGGCCCTTCAAGTCACACCTAAGGTCACATTGCATGTGTCTCTGTAGGTGTAACATACAAAACCCAACTGCCAACTACAGCCAGACATGTTATCAGAGAAAGGATGGAGGCACCAAATGGCTAAGGCAAAAAATGCCTACTTTCTAAAATAGTTTTTTTCAAAATTGCAGTTTAAAATCCAACTCCATCATAAGTAAGGATTTTAAATTAGGATTCCAGAGACACCAATTTGAACCAGTTATATTTCTCATGTTGAATTTAGGCTGAAAATGTAATACGCAAACCCAACGTTATTCTATAGAAAATATAGTCCTTGCAGTAGGGAAAAACGAATTTAAGAGTTTTTCACTATTAGGACATGTAAAAAAAGTACATGTTGAACTTTTTGATTGCACTGCACCCTGCTCTTGGGACTGGCCAGGGCCTACATAGGAAGGACTTATATGTATTAAATAGGGAAGTTTTGGGCCTGGCATGGGGGTTTATCTTGCTTCGTTGACATCACAGTAAAAAACTGCACACAGGCTCTGCAATGGCAGACCTGACACATGGTTACAGGGATACTGATGTGGGTGGTACAATCAGTGCTGCAGGTCCAGTAGTAGCATTTGATTTAACGGCCCTGTACACAGGTAGTGCACATTACTAGGGACATATATGTAAACTGAATATGTACATTGTGCATAAGCCAATGTTAACACATTTCAGGACAGAGCACACGCACTTTAGCAGTGGTAATGTGCAGAGAGTCCTAACCCCAGCAAAAGCGAAGTCAGCACAAACAGGTCTGAAGGCAAAACGTTAGGGAAAACCACTCCAAGAATGCCAGGTCTAACAGTATGTGACCAAAATTTCAGTAATCACTTAAATTCAGCAATTGATGATAATTCTGCAAGATTGTCCAGCACTGTTTCTCTTCTCACTATTTTATTTGAAGTCGCAAAACCATCGTGGTTTTGATTCACTTATGTGATCCAATGTAATCATGAGCTCATCGATTTCACCAAGTGCTGAGAAGCAGCTGCTGGGAGATTTGGTGTATGCCCTACCATACATAGAAAAAGTATGTAAAAATAGGAGGACTATTTAAAAGTATACAACAATTCGTAAGGGAGGGTCGGAGGGAGGTGTTTAATGACAAAACAGGCTAATACCCCCTGTGTGAACTACTTATATAACAACAAAGCCTGTAAGTCAATTGGTGCTGAGGTATAATGGTTGACACTGGTGATTTTGCAGAAGAGTGCTAGAAATAAAATCCCTATTTTCTGCATGTTTTATATTCTCAAATGCCAGTCTAAACTGTAACAAAGAATGCATCTACTTTCTTGCCACTTTAGTAACGTCTCATTCAAACGCTGAACCAAGCTTTTTGGAAAACGTCAGAACCTTGGCATAACAAACATGCAATAGAGAAATACAAACTTTTACTCAAGTAACTAAAGATACAAACTAACCTTGACGAGTTGTCAAAAAACAAAATTACAACATAAATATGGCCTTTTAAATAGTCCTTATATAACAACAAAGCCTGTAAGTCAATTGGTGCTGAGGTATAATGGTTGACACTGGTGATTTTGCAGAAGAGTGAATAGGAAGAACGACTATCAACAGTGGCTGATTAAGTCCTATCAGCCCACCAGATGGCGGAGCCTCATCATGTAGGACTCCAGTACCAAGGTAGGAGTGCAGTCGCCCAGTTGTAATTTGACGACGCAACCCCAAACCATGGTATGGTCACCACAGTTGTTAGACCAAAGAGTGAGGCTGATATGTGCAGTGCAAAAAAATAAATGAAGTGAAGTGTGTTAAAATGGCTATCGAGGCAAACAAAGACCTTTATTCGCGTTTGCCTGGACGTCAGGTAAAAATAGTGAATTAACAGTGTGAAAGAATCACTGTTTAGCTTGCTTAGTAGAAGACGAAGTAAGATATATAAAGGCCCTTTTTTACCTGGGGTTGCGTCGTCAAATTACAACTGGGCGACTGCACTCCTACCTTGGTACTGGAGTCCTACATGATGAGGCTCCGCCATCTGGTGGGCTGATAGGACTTAATCAGCCACTGTTGATAGTCGTTCTTCCTATTCACTCTTCTGCAAAATCACCAGTGTCAACCATTATACCTCAGCACCAATTGACTTACAGGCTTTGTTGTTATATAAGGACTATTTAAAAGGCCATATTTATGTTGTAATTTTGTTTTTTGACAACTCGTCAAGGTTAGTTTGTATCTTTAGTTACTTGAGTAAAAGTTTGTATTTCTCTATTGCATGTTTGTTATGCCAAGGTTCTGACGTTTTCCAAAAAGCTTGGTTCAGCGTTTGAATGAGACGTTACTAAAGTGGCAAGAAAGTAGATGCATTCTTTGTTACAGTTTAGACTGGCATTTGAGAATATAAAACATGCAGAAAATAGGGATTTTATTTCTAGCACTGTAATGCAATCGTTAGGTACTTGTATCTATCTCCCCTGCTATGTTCCTAATGAGTAAAACATTTATTTGTGGGACATGATGTACTTGTTATTCAGATACTCACGTTGGTTGGGCGTGTGGGTTGAAATATACATATATCTAAATTGCAACAAACCTAAAATAACGAAAATATTAATGCTTAATGATATCTTACAGCTTTACAACATGTTCTGTTCAATGCTAGGCTCAAAGGTTGTTTTACTCTTCATCCGTGGTTTCTAGGTAACAGCAGATACTGATATCAGTCTCTCCTTGTGTAGCTGAAAGATTTTGAAATGTGTCATGTACATGTGATCCCTTAAATCCTTGCCGCAATGGTCGAGAAACATTACAATTCATTCTAACGTATTTCGCAGAGAAAAACATTTGATAACAGAGCTCCGCCAAACAAAATACTCTTTCAGGTTGATATAAACTTTCGTTTTTCAATTGCTGTTTGTTTGGAACAACAATGAACAAATTAGTTGCAAAGTGATTTTTAGCCCTAGTGTCTGTTTCCCACGATAACAATTGCCCATATGCAACTGGCGACATGAGTTTCGATGTCTACATGCATACAACAACCCAGATGTATCTATAATTTCAAAGTGAATTTAAAACAGGTATTGCTATTAGTAGAGTTTGTATTAACTAGTGGAATATCATTGCAAGTGCCAGAGCAGAAAAAGATAAATGTAAATAAACAAAGTGTGTGAGTTTCCAAGTTCTCCCAGGATTCTATTAGCTGCACTTAGCGCTTTACAACAATACGACTATAAAATGCAAGTTAAGAATTTCAGCTGAGTGAACCACATGTGCAAATCTGGGTTCCTGCACATATTATAGCGACTGATTGAGCAACGCTTTATAGACCGAAACCACACTTAGGGGCTCATTAGGATGGCGGACGGAAGTGCGACCGCAGCCCTGGAGTAAGCGGAAAATGCATTTTCCGTGTCCGCCTGCCGCGGACACTCCGTCCGCCATATCAGTATAGGAAAGAGTGTCAAAATTCCGTCTGCGACGGAAGAGCATGCACCGCCGCCCAACTACACCCGACCACGCGGCGGACGTAACCAATCCAGAGACTCCGCCGTACGGACTGACGTCTACGACCGTCCCCCAAATCAAGATGGTGGAAAATACACATAAAACCGCTGCGGAAAAACAACCTGTCTGAACACGGCGGATTACCCACAGCGAAGATACCATACATAGCAGAGATACCCACCGCAAGCTGCTCGCCACCATGGACCCAGCGCTACACGCTTTCCCGATGCTCTTCGCGATCCACCACGTCCAAGTCTTGGCCCACTATCATCGACGACGCAGGTAAGGCACAAACCATTCGCTGTCTGGAGGGGAATACCTGCAAGGGTCTTGACGTTGGGAGGGGGAGTGTCATGTTACCAAAACCACTGATTAGAAGCAAATACAAATATACAATTGTAGCACGCAAGCAGGAATGACTACGACAAACCACGACACATGATTGACTACCTTTATTACACATAATAGGGGTATAACCACAGTGTATGCGTGAGCATGGGCAAAGTGGGCACCAGAGCATGAACATCAGAGGCAGCACATCAGAGGGCAGAATGCAGTATCAGAGCATCAACAGGGCATTGTTCGTAACAGAGCAGGTACATCAGAGGCGGCACATCAGAGGGCAGAATGCAGTATCAGAGCATCAAAAGGGCATTGTGGACAACAGAGCAGGTACATCAGAGGCAGCACATCAGAGGGCAGAATGCAGTATCAGAGCATCAACAGGGCATTGTTCGTAACAGAGCAGGTCCATCAGAGGCAGCACGTGAGAGGAGCTAAGTGCATCAACAGTCCATTGCACTGGACAGGTCCATCAGAGGCAGCACGTGAGAGGGCAGAATGCAGTATCAGAACAGCAACAGGGCATTGTGGACCACAGAGCAGGTACATCAGAGGCAGCACGTGAGAGGGGCTAAGTGCATCAACAGTCCATTGCACTTGTCAGGTCCATCAGAGGCAGCACGTGAGAGGGGCTAAGTGCATCAACAGTCCATTGCACTGGACAGGTCCATCAGAGGCAGCACGTGAGAGGGCAGAATGCAGTATCAGAACAGCAACAGGGCATTGTGGACAACAGAGCAGGTACATCAGAGGCAGCACATCAGAGGGCAGAATGCAGTATCAGAGCATCAACAGGGCATTGTTCGTAACAGAGCAGGTACATCAGAGGCAGCACGTGAGAGGGGCTAAGTGCATCAACAGTCCATTGCACTTGTCAGGTCCATCAGAGGCAGCACGTGAGAGGGGCTAAGTGCATCAACAGTCCATTGCACTGGACAGGTCCATCAGAGGCAGCACGTGAGAGGGCAGAATGCAGTATCAGAACAGCAACAGGGCATTGTGCCCAACACAGCAGGTACATCATTGGCAGCACGTCAGAGGCCAGAATGCAGTATCAGAACAGCAACAGGGCATTGTGCCCAACACAGCAGGTACATCATTGGCAGCATATGAGAGGGCAGAATGCAGTATCAGAACAGCAACAGGGCATTGTGGACAACAGAGCAGGTACATCAGAGGCAGCACATCAGAGGGCAGAATGCAGTATCAGAACAGCAACAGGGCATTGTGCCCAACACAGCAGGTACATCATTGGCAGCATATGAGAGGGCAGAATGCAGTATCAGAACAGCAACAGGGCATTATTCGTAACAGAGCAGGTACATCATAGGCAGCACATCAGAGGGCAGAATGCAGTATCAGAGCATCAACAGGGCATTGTTCGTAACAGAGCAGGTACATCAGAGGCAGCACGTGAAAGGGGCTAAGTGCATCAACAGTCCATTGCACTGGACAGGTCCATCAGAGGCAGCACGTGAGAGGGCAGAATGCAGTAACAGAACAGCAACAGGGCATTGTGGACCACAGAGCAGGTACATCAGAGGCAGCACGTGAGAGGGGCTAACAGCCTGATTCATCAAGCCAAAATCGGCTCGCAAAGGGCCAGATTCTGAGAATCTGGCCCTTTGCGAGCGCTATTTTTGCATTTGGGATTCATCATCCCAAATCCAAAAATCGGTAATAGCGATTTCGCTATTTTGCGAGGAATTACATTTAAGGAATCTCTATTTGAGATTCCTTAAATGCAATTCATCATCCATTTAAAAATTGCGAATTCGCAATTTTGGCCCGCTATTTACCGCGAGGTCAAACCTCGTGGTAAATAGCGAAAACTTAGAAAAATGCTTTTAAAAGCATTTTTCTAAGTTGCATGTTGCACACACACATGTTCTTTGGACATGTGTGTGCGCAACACCTGTTTCAATTTGCATTTAAGGGGTGCTACAGGGTGTCCTTTGGACACCCCTGGCACCCTTTAAATCGCTATCTTATTTGCGATTAGCTAATTGCTAATCGCAAATAAGGAATACTCCCCATTCATTCCTATGGGCCTTTTGGTCCATAGGAATGAATGGGGAGTTTTTCCTTATTTGCGATTAGCAATTTGCTAATCGCAAATAAGGAATGTGTAGGAATCGCATTTCTTTATGCTATTTCCACATGAATCCCGTTTTGCAAGTCCTTAATAGCGATTCCTTATGAATCGCTATTAGGGGCTCGCAAAACGGGTGAATGATGAATCAGGCTGATTGTGCATCAACAGTCCATTGCACTTGTCAGGTCCATCAGAGGCAGCACGTGAGAGGGGCTAAGTGCATCAACAGTCCATTGCACTGGACAGGTCCATCAGAGGCAGCACAAGTACGTGTTCCAAGCAACCCGTCCCAAGGACCACAACAGTGCAAGGCTGTTTTCAATGGACAATGTACACACCATGTGCAATAACATGTGAGTGAAGTGAACAGCACCTCACATCACAGAATCAGGTGGACTGCGTGAACTACCTGCCTCGGACACACTGCCAGCACCAGAAACAGGAGTGTGAGACACAGCCACAGCCCGAGTGACTGACACATGGGCCACAGACCCAGACACACTGCCAGCACCAGAAACAGGAATGTGAGACACAGCCACAGCCCGAGTGACTGACACATGGGCCACAGACCCAGACACACTGCCAGCACCAGAAACAGGAGTGTGAGACACAGCCACAGATCTACTGACTGACACATGAGCCATAGACCCAGATACACTGCCGGCACCTGAAACAGGAGAGGGCACAACTGAGACAGTGCTACTATATGATGCATGACAGCAAACAACAGACACAGTGCCACTATCTGATACATGAGAGTCAACTGCACCTGCGCCACTGGGACCACTGAAATGATGAGCCACAGGGCTGTATGGGCCAGGAGGCAGGGTGGCCCTGGGAGCTGAGGATAGCTGTACTTGAGCGACATTGGGGTGGACAGGTGTCAATGGTGTGTGTCTGCGTTTCTTAGGGATATGTGAGTGCACCCTGGACAGGACAGGACTGGCAAGTGGTGGGTACTCAAATGAATTATCACCCACCATAGGTGGAGCATCTGCTGCCGGTGGTCGGCTTTCTGGGGACGTGCTGGAGCCTGCTTGCCATTTGCTATGTGCCTGCCGTCTGGACTCAGAATCATGTGTAATGGGGGATGCAACAACAGGGGACTCCCTCCTCTGCTTCTGACGGGCCTGGATGGGAGTGGAGGTATGGGGGGACTCCGCCGCGGAGACATCTGTTTTCCGTTCCTTCAACAACATCAGCCTCAGTGCAGCCAGGGGTGATGTATACCTGTCCTTGATTGCGCCAGTGTCCATGGGAGAAGCCTTGTCCCTAGGATGTGCCTTATCCGTAGGAGGAGTGTTGTCTCTGGACTTTTCCTGTGCCCTGGACGGTGCCCTGTTCCTGGCAGCAGACTTGTCATCTGTGGTGTACCTGTCTCCAGAAGACACCTTCTCCCTGTGTGTGTCCCTGCCCTTGGGAGATGGCCCTTGCTCTGTTGTGTGCCTGCCCTTGGGACTCTCCCTACTCTTTGGAGGTGCCATTGTCTTTTGACTGTCCTTGTCCCTGCCCTTGGGAGATGGCCCTTGCTCTGTTGTGTGCCTGCCCTTGGGACTCTCCCTGCTCTTTTGGGGTGCCATTGTCTTTTGACTGTCCTTGGCCCTGCCCTTGGGAGATGGCCCTTCCTCGGTTGTGTGCCTGCCCTTGGGACTCTCCCTGCTCTTTTGAGGTGCCTTTGTCTTTTGACTGTCCTTGTCCCTGCCCTTGGGAGTGGCTCCTTCCTTAGCAGTGTCCCTGTCCTTGGGAGTGGCCCCTTCCTTAGTATTGTCCTTGTCCTTGGGAGTGTCCCTGCTCCTTTGAGGTGCCTTTGTCCTCTGACTGTCCTTGTCCAAGGGAGTGTCCATGGACTTGGGAGTATCCCTTGCCTTGGGAGTACCTTTTGTGTGGAATGCCTGTGTAGCATGTGAAGGCATGTCCCCAACACCACTTGTGGATCCTGTGTGTGCACTCCAGTGTATCTGACGTTGTCTTTGTGAACAGATTTTGCTGACCTAGGGGATGGTGTCTGTGCCCTCCGTGCCCTGACATGCTGTCTGATGCTGCTTCTAGTGCAATAACCTGTATTAGAGTCCTGGTCAGAATATTCACTCCCCCCTGAGACCCCCAGTGGTGTAGATGGGGAAACAGAAGTAGCACCCTGTCCATGCGACTGTACAATGGCAGACGACACACTGCTTGCCAATGACTGAACTGTCCTGTGTAGACCAGCAAGATCGCCATGCATCCCTTCCATGAATGCCACCACCTGCCTCAACTTCCTATCATGGTCTTGGAATGCATTTGTCATATTGGTCTGCCCCACACACAGCTGTCGCAGCGGATCAACAGCCTCAGCACAAAGTGCATTTTGGGTCACCGTGGCAGGGGTGCCTGCACCGAACGCCACTCTGCTCCCCCTACTCCTGCGTGCACGAACAGTACATGGTGCAGTTGGCGGCAGTGTGGGCCCTGTGTGCTGTGTCCCGACCGAAGGTGTTGATTGCCCACTCCCAGTCTGTGACAACAGTGCTGACTCACCAACACTGTCGGAAGATGAGGACGATGGTGTCTCCACACGCGAGTCCTCAGGACCGGTCCTGTCCCCCTCTCCGGCGCTGCCCTCCTCTGTGTCAGTCTGCGTGTGCGCGAAGTCTGACCCGGATGCATTGCCTCCACTCATCTCCGCCGTCTGTGGCTGAGTGCCCTCTGCCAAAGCTGAAATGCACAGAAAAGAGGTGTAAGTCATGGGCACACTCACGTACAGAAGAACAAGGAATTCCTATTTCCATTTGCTGACAAAGTTCATCTAGCCCCCATCCTGCACACGGCCCACCTCTACCAGTCATCCTCACATGACATAAGCTTTGGTGGCCGTGACACATGTACAGCATGCGGACAGGGCAGGAGCATGTACATCTGCACACATGTTGGTGTATAGACCACCTGGCCCTTTGGGCACCTTTCTTGAAGATTTCGAGTCTACTCTATCTGGGCTGGTGCTGAATGCAGCTCAGTGCATTGTCGCTGGAGATTTTAATCTCCACATGGATATTCCATCTGACTCGGATACCACCAAACTCTTGGAGGCCACTGCCCCCTTGGGCCTATCGCCGTTTCTTGTGGGACCCACCCACGGGAAGGGGCATACCCTGGACCAGGTGTTTTCTACCTTTCCCCTTGAGGTGAAGGAGATAATTCTGGTGCTGTGGTCTGATCACTGGCTGGCCAAATTCTTGGTTAAAGGCGCGATGAGGCCTGTTAATATGGGGTCTCAGCAACAGCGACGCGCCCACCGGGCTTATCACTCTGTAACACCGGCAATGCTTGCGCAGGCAGCTCTTGACCATCCGTGCCTTTGCACGGGTGACCTCGAGAAGGACTTGGAAGTTCTGCAGGGCTGGCTAGTGGACAGACTTGATGACCTTGCCCCAGTGATCGCCCCTCGTTCTACTTCGAAACGGGTTTCAGCCCCATGGTTCACGGCGACATTGGCGTCTGCCCCGCAGTCTTGCAGGGCGGCGGAAAGAGCGTGGCGTGCCCAATACGACCCTGAGGCTAAACTGCGTTATAAATCTGCGGTGAAGGCCTATCAACGGGACATTCGTTCTGGGAAGAGGGTTTACCTTGCAGGGAGAATAGAGGCTGCCTCTAACTCCTGCAAGGAAATCTTTTCCATTGTGAGGGAATTTACAGCTCCCCGCTCGAATGTTGCCCATGATATGCCTTCAAAGTCCTGGGCGGCGGACCTTGCCAAGTTTTTTACTGACAAGATTAAGCTTATCCAGGACTCTTTCCATCGGGCGGAGCCTGTAGATGTAATTTGCACAAGGGAGGATCTCTACCTGGCTGCTACATCTGGCCCGTCGCTGGCAGTTTTCCCGCCTTTGTCAGTCGCTGAGTCGTTAGGATTCTTGGGTGCTCTTAAGTCCGGCTCGCCTCTGGACCCTTGTCCGGCTAAGTTCCTCTCTAGAATGGCGGAAGTCCTAAACCCATTGGTTAACCCATTACTCAATCTATCATTGAGCCAAGGCTTGGTCCCATCAGCCTGGAAACAGGCCATGGTGATCCCTTTGTTGAAAAAGCCTGGCCTGCATCCGGAGGCGTTGGTCAATTATAGACCAATTTCTCTCTTGCCTGCCTTGATGAAAATTGTGGAGAAGCACATTCAAACGGTGCTCTCCAATTTTTTGGAAGGGCATGAGCTTTTGCATCCCTCGCAATCAGGCTTCCGCCCTGGTCTTAGTACTGAGACTGCACTCCTGGAGGTGTCGGAAGACATCAAAGGAGTACTGGATTCTGGAGGCAGGGCAATGTTGGTCATGCTGGACCTGTCGGCGGCGTTTGACACCGTCCCCCATGATCGCCTGCTCTCGAGGCTCTACGAGATAGGCCTAAGGGGGACGGTGTTCAGCTGGTTTGTTTCATTTCTAGCCGACCGCCGACAAACGGTCTGGACCCCGCCGGATTCTGCTGTGATGCCGCCACTGGGTGTTGGGGTCCCTCAGGGCTCTATTTTGAGCCCGACCCTCTTCAACATCTTTATGACCCCTTTGGCGGCTCTGGCGGAGTCTTTCGGGGCCCGGATCGTGTCCTATGCAGACGACACTCAGCTCCTCTTCTCCTGCGAGAGGGGAGGAGATTTTAACGGGGAGAGCATCCGGGATTGCCTTGGGGCTGTTTTCAGATGGTTTCATTTGAGTGGCCTCAAGTGCAATCCAGAGAAATCTGAGGTGCTCTTCTTTGGGTGTGCGTCTGACCCTGACTGGCATGGCTGGTGGCCCATTGACATGTTTCCACCTTCCTCCCCTTCTCTAGTTGCCAAGAACCTGGGGGTGAAGATGGACAAGGGTCTGTCGATGAGAGCCCAGATTTTGGGAGTGACGGGTTCTTGCTTCGGTCTCCTGAAGGTTCTTAGAAAGTTTCTACCCTTGTTATCGGAAGAACATCGGAAACTGACTGTGCAGGCTCTGATCGGGTCCAGATTGGACTATGCCAACGTCCTCTACCTGGGCCTGCCGGAGTATCTGTTACAGCGCCTTCAGGTGACGCAGAATGCGGCGGCTAGAGCCATTTATGGCTTAAATAGGCGAGCTAGGGTGTCGGGCCTTTTACAGGCCCTGCACTGGCTGCCTATTCGCAACCGCATTATTTTTAAGACGCTGACTTTGACCTTTAAGGCCTTACACTCTGGAGGTGCGAAGTATCTCCAAAGGAGATTGTCCTTTTATCATCCGGCCCGGGCGCTCAGATCAGAATCACAGTTTCTGGCTGTTGTGCCGCGCGTCCAAAAAGCTCGCATCGGAGGCCGCTCCTTTGGTTTGCGTGCCCCCCAGTTGTGGAACGCCTTGCCGCTGTCACTTCGTGGTGCCACTAGTCTGTTGGCCTTCAGGAAGGGTCTTAAGACTTGGTTGTTCACTTCATAGGTTCCTTTTCCGTTTATTTTATTCCCTGCTGTTTTTATTGTCGTGTTGTGTTACTTTCTGTAGGTCTCGCTGTGTAAGCGCCAGGATACTCTTTTTGAGTCGCTGCGCGCTATATAAAAAAAATAGTAACATAACATAGTAACATGTCTTGCCATGTGCTTCAACACTCAACTACTAAGCAAGTGGCGTGTCAACATGCCGGACCTGGATGTCAAATTACACTCACCCAATGACACCAACATGGCATCGCAGCGATACATACGCACCACGAAAGTCACTACTGTGTCTGGGCACCAATACATGCATTGCACTCCCAAGTAACATACACAGACAGTCTGCTCACCGCTAGTTTGCTGTTGATCCACACTCAGCCGTTCCGACAGGTCAGGATGCGTCACAGCAATGATACGGTGCATGAGAGGGGTCATGGAGCGTCGGGCCAGACGTGGCGTCCTTGGAATCATCCCCAGTGTCACTTCCGCTACATTCTTGCTCAGCCTGGAAATGTCGTCCCAGCGTTTGTGGCAGTGTGTATGTCGTCTATTGCAGACCCCCAATGCCCGTACATCACGTGCTATGCTCCTCCACACATCCATTCGAAGGTGCAGCTTGACCTACCATGATGGGAGACAAAAGGGTGCAAGTCAGTGGACAGTTGGCCTGTCACACAGATAGGGGCAACACGTATCTGTCATCAGCCATGCACATTCCGACAAATATGTCGGGCCCACAGTACACAGCCAAGATTGCAGAAGCCAGGAGTCATTGAGCACCTCATGCACACCAACATGTCCCACACTGCACTTACCACCTGTCCGGGTGCGCCGTAGAGCCGTCCAAAGTTGCGGAGCACACCGTCCACGAGGACATCAAGCTCCGCGGCGGTGAAGGGACGAGACCGGATCTCTTTGACTCTCGACATGGCAAGATCATGGAGTATGGCACTAGAGCAGCAGTCGGTGGTCAGCTCAGCAGCAGCAGGTCGAGGTGATGGTCACAGGCAGCAGTCGGTGGTCAGCTCAGCAGCAGCAGGTCGAGGTGATAGTCACAGGCAGCAGTCGGTGGTCAGCTCAGCAGCAGCAGGTTGAGGTGATGGTCACAGGCAGCAGTCGGTGGTCAGCTCAGCAGCAGCAGGTCGAGGTGATGGTCACAGGCAGAAGTCGGTGGTCAGCTCAGCAGCAGCAGGTCGAGGTGAACAGGCAGCACTGGTTCCCAGGGTAGGATGTGTGCTTTTTGACATCACACATATATAGGGCCCTGAGCACATGTCAGTGGCATACGTCGCCAGCAATTGGTCAGCCCTGGATGCGTGTTTGTAAAAGGGCCAATGACTGGCCCTGGTGTTGCGGTGCACTGCGTGCCGGCCATGTCAGCCACCGCCGTGCCAGGCCCAGCCTAGGACCGCCGTGCCGGCCATGTCAGCCACCGCCGTGCCAGGCGAGTGAACACCCGTCGGTGGCTGACATGGCCAGCAAGCGGTCCTAGGCCGGGCCTGGCATGGCGGTGGCTGACATGGCCGGCACGGCGGTCCTGGGCCGGGCTGGGCCGGCCGGTGTACGGTGGATGATTCAATGTCACTGTAAGGGGGGTCATGACCTGCCATGTCCATTGACATCATCTAAAGGATGTGTTGGCCTGCACCTCCCCCGCCGAATACGTGCACCGCCATGGTGGCGCCAGTGATTGAACATTGTTGCAAAAGAAGCATCCATCCCGGAAGCTTGCACATGCGGTTGCCGATGTGTGACCGTGACGGTCCGTGCACATGCAGACAATGGGGAGAGGGAACGCGGCCCGCGTATGCCCATTCGAAAATAGCGGAAGCAGTGCACCACCATGGCAGCGCCAATGATTGTATATTTTCAGACGCTGCACCGTGGTGTATTGTCCGCAGTTGCGTCATGAGGGCTGTGAGCGTGATAGGGAAACTTCATATGTCATGCACTATTCCATGTGTGTCCACACTATGCCCATCGGTGTGCACACAATGTGCAACACATGTGCATGTCGACGTGTTGACGTCGGGTGTTACCCTACAGACGTTTCAACTTCTTCACATCTACACAGTACATCATGGCTGTATCGCCACATTCTGAATCTGTTGTCAGTGTGTGGTTCATGTGAGGTCACTACAATGGTGGGGGTACACATGCATTCAGTGTATGTGTGTTGCCTGTTGTGTCACCATGCATGTAATGTCCGTATGCTCACCATTATTGGTGTTGGCATTGGTGCATGATGACATGGTGTGTGTGTATCATTATCGTTTGTGTGCATGCACTTGCATGTGTGTCTGTGATGTGGATTCTACTCATTAGGGTCATGACACACGTCTTGTCAGTAATGTTGACATGTGACTAAGTTGCGTTGTACGTGTTGACACACTTCCTGTTGCTAGTGGCTGCACATTGTTAATGGGGCCCTCCGTATTGTAGTTACTTTCAGAGATGTCACACATATGACCATTGTCCACAACATTTATCTTCTTGCTAATGTTGGCTTACATGTGATGGAGTTGCACAGCTATGCATTGTTTGTCAGTTGACTCAAGTTACATCTATCTCCCACACAGGAGGGCTCCAAATGTGCATCGGTCATACACTGTGCTGGAGGATATGGTTGATGAGGAGGTGATCAGGAAATTCCGGCTAGATCGACGTAGATTGATGGAGCTTGTAGCCCAATTGTCTCCTCATCTGCAGCCACGAAGGACGTATCCTGGTTCCATTACACCCACAGCTAAGGTGATGGCGGCACTACACTTTTTTGCTACTGGCACCTTTCAGTACACAGTTGGACATGCCGGCGGGATGTCACAGTCCATGTTCAGCATGGTACTTCGGGATGTTCTAAAAGCCATGATGCTGTACAAGGATGACTACATCCATTTCCCACGGCCGGCAGAGTTGGCAGCAGTCAAAGCAGACTTCTATGCACTGGGCCAGATACCACACGTAGTGGGTTCCATTGATGGCACACATATCGCTCTCATTCCACCATGGGCACGTGAGCAGGTTTATAGGAATCGGAAGCACTTTCATTCGCTGAACGTGCAGGTGGTGTGCCTGGCCGACAACATCATCTCCCATGTGTGTGCAAGATTTCCAGGCTCCGCACATGACGCCCACATCATGCGGAGCAGCATTGTCCCACAACTGATGGCAAATCTGTGTCCCGGTCATGCGTGGCTTGTTGGTGAGTATGCTGTGGGGACATTTGTGATTTCTGTGTGGCATGGGGTACCCACCAATTCTGGTTGTGATATTTGTGTCTGTCATCCCCCTACATAGGCGACTCGGCGTACCCAAACCGGCCCTGGCTCCTGAGTCCCATACGTAATCCTACTACAGCGGGTGAAATGCGCTACAATGATGCCCATGGAAGGACACGTAGAGTGGTGGAACGTACTTTTGGACTGCTAAAGTCTAGGTTTCGGTGCCTGGATAAGACCGGAGGGGCCCTGCCTTACTCACCATGCAAAGTATGCAGGATCGTGGTTGCCTGCTGCATGCTCCACAACCTGGCCGTGCGCAATGACATTGAACTGCTCTTGGACCCTGAAGACCAACAAGTTCCTCGGCCTCCCATCCCACCCAAGTCGACTGATGAGGATAGTGGTGAGGAGGAAGGTGTGGACCAGAGGCGCCAGCTCATTGATCGCTAATTCCCTTGAATGTGAGTTTCTACCTCTTGTGCTGGTTGACAATGCCTTATGTATGTTTGCTGGTGTTGTGTGGATGTGGTGTGCATCAGCTGGGTGTTCTGCTATGTGATGGTTGCATATATGTGTGTTCATTTATTTGGACATGCAAGTCTCCATGATCTGTGTCCTCTCATCCAATGATTTTGTGATGAGTGTGGTTTGTGGAATGTTGCTGTGCAGTGTGTTGTGATGGGTGTGAATCTGTTTCCTGACGTGTGTTTGCTGTCTCTGTATTTCCCTAGGTCACTCCCGCAGCGGCATGATTATGTACGACTTGGATCCCTGCACCTGGTTACGTCTGTTTCTGAGGCAATCATGTGATTAAACATGGAGGCAACACATCATTTAGTGTGTAAGTGGCATTTATTTACAGGTTGTGCATTGGTGCTGGTGAATATTTACAAGTAAGTGTGGGGTGGGGGAGTGTGAGTTGAAGGTAATGGCAGATGAAATGTCCGTGCTGACACCACATTGGGTGATGTCAGGCTAGTCCAGCAGACCTGTGCCAATGATTGGCTAAGTGGGACAGGATAGCTGGCAGGGTGAATGGCTGGCTCAGGCAAAGTCACATTCATTGTTGGCCCCTCTTGGAGAGTGTGGATGGAGTACCCCCACTGCTCTCACCCACTTCCAGCCTCGGACGGCCCCTCCGTCTTTGAGGTGGAACGGAGTCAGCTGGGGGGGCAGGTTGCTCAGGGGCCACATCCGTTGCCAGGGGCACAGGTGGCGGTGGCGGTGGTGTTGCTGGCCGTGGCGTCTGGACACTTGGTTGAGGGGGGGTGGGGTTGTTGCGGGCTTTCCATTCCCTCCACATTGTTGTCTGCTGGCCCATGATGTCCACTATCTGGCCAAGGCGGCGGTCAATGGCCCGCAACATGTTAGTGTTGTCCACCGAGTCCTGGTGGGCACGATCTGCCTGTTCCTGGCCACGCTCCTAGGTAGCCTGGACCCTGGCTAGGGCTTCAAGTGACTCTGCCACAGGATGGGGTGGGTGTCCTTCCTTAGCGCGACGGAGTGTGGATCTCCTGATTGGCTGATGTGGCCTCGCCTCTCTCCTTTCTGTCCCACTCTCCCTGCTTGGCTGGCAGGCCGATGGCCCTGCTTCGTGCGGTGGGTTAGGCAGGGTGGCACAGGCAGGAGTGGTGGTACTGGTGGTGGGGGTGGTGGGTCTGCAGCTCACTGTGGCCAGTGTTGCAGGAGTTACACAGGCGACGGTTGTCGGGCCCGGATTTCCTGTGAGCCACAGATTGCCCTGGCAGTCTGCTTTGGCCCGCACCATCCTCCGCACCGGAGCTGGCTGTGGCATCGTCCGCTGAGAGTCCGGTATGGGTGTGAGGCGAGTCTTGCGGCCGGTTGCTGGTTACACCAGTCAGATTACGATCACCTGAGGGACAAGATTGTGCTGATCAGTACTGTGGACATTACATGTTCATATCAATTTGATAACATTTCAGTGTCCTGTCACACACTCCCACCACCACCGCCCTCCCTGTGGACATGGGGGCCTGTTGGGAGTTAACGTAGTGACCTCTCACACACCCCACCACCACCACCGCCCTCCCTGTGGACATGGGGGCCTTTTGGGAGTTGCAGTAGTGACCTCTCACACACCCCACCCACCACCACCGCCCTCCCTGTGGACATGGGGGCCTGTTGGGAGTTGTAGTGGTGACCTCTCACACACCCCACCCACCCCCACCGCCCTCCCTGTGGACATGGGGGCCTGTTGGGAGTTGTAGTAGTGGCCTCTCACACACCCCACCCACCACCACCGCCCTTCCTGTGGACATGGGGGCCTGTTGGGAGTTGTAGTAGTGACCTCTCACACACCCCACCCACCACCACCGCCCTCCCTGTGGACATGGGGGCCTGTTGGGAGTTGTAGTAGTGACCTCTCACACACCCCACCCACCACCACCGCCCTCCCTGTGGACATGGGGGCCTGTTGGTAGCCATTTACATTTTGGTGAGTATGTGGCCCACGTGCATGGGTTGGGGCCTGGGAGATGTGTCTTCTCAGTTGTGTGAGACTGACCATGTCGTTCTGATCGTGGTGCTTGGTTTGTACATACCAGCCTCTTTTCCTTCCTCAAGTCCTTCCAGACTCTCTGGGTGCAGTATGCCCAGCACCTTTTCCTCCCAATCAGTGTAGGGTATGGGCTCCGGGGGTGTGCCGCCGCCAGTGTGATTTGCTCTCACATGGTTTTTGGCACGGATGTCTTTCAGCCTGGTTTTCAGGTCATGCCACCGCCTCTGTATCTCGTGCTTTGTCCTTGGCACGCTCCCTGACGCATTCACCCGACTGACGATCCTGTCCCACATGTGATTTTTTTGTGCCACGGTGGTCTGCTGGACTTGGGCCCCGAATATGTGGGGCTCAACACGGATAATTTCATCCACCATTACCTTCAACTCTGTCTCCGTGAATTTTGGTTTTTTTTTGGGAGCCATGGTGTGTGGTGCTCAGGGTGTGGGTTGAGTGAGTTGGGGGTGCAGGTGTGTGTTGTGTGGTGTGTAGGAATGGTGTGGTGGGTGTTTGTGTGGTGGGTGTGGTAGGGTGGTGGTTGTGTGTCTTCAATTGGTGTTTGCTGTCGGTCGTATTGGGCCTCTTGCTAGCAGCTATGCTGTGATGCAAAGGATTGTGGTAGTGGGTGTGAGTCATTTTATAGTCGTGTCTCAATGGTTGTTGGCAGTCAGGTGGTAGGTGGGTGTGTTGGCTAGTGTGCATTAATGGGTACTGGGGGGGTGTCATTGTGGCTTGTGATTGGTGTTGGTGTTTCAGGTGGGGGGTAGTCCTTTTTCGTGTGTTTGCAATTTACTTCCGTCAAACTTTTTGACATTGGTTTGACGGTAGGGATGTTGTTCGTGTTGGGCTTCCGCTGTGATGCACTGTTTCTCGTTGCATTCTTTCCGCCGCGGCCGTGGATGGCGGTGCGTACCGGGGTACAGGCGGCGTTATCCTAATCGCGGACACGGAGCCTTCGCAGTTATGGCGGTAGATGTGGCTGTTCCCGCGGTCATGTGCGTCTGCGGCGGACGGTGTTTCATTGGTTCCGTCCACTTGCGGCGGGCTCTGGTGAGTTTGGTGTTGTCCGTCCGCCGCAGTCGGGGGTTCGTTCCATTATTTTCCTAATCGCTACGGCGGTTCCTCCGCGGAGCGGTCCGGAGTATCTTGCCCGCTTCCTTGGCGGACGGGACACGTTTCCGTCCGCGATCCTAATCGGCCTCTAAATCTGAGAAGCCACAAACATAAAAGTGGGGTGTAGCGGTTAATAGTTAAATTCATTTAGCTGCGGCTCATAGATAGTCATTCTAGTTTCCACAAACTAACAAGGAAGTAGGTCGTGATCCATTGTGGGTTCATTGTGAATGCGTTCTTCATGAAACGCAAAAACGGAAAAATAGAAACATGTTAGGATTATTTGCCAAGTTAGAGTCATGGATTTAGATCTCCTCCTACTACTCAGTTCATTTAGCAGGAACAGTCTGAACGTTTTTGTATTAAGTAGACCCTATTCCAGCAGACACCAACAAGCCATTCTCCTGAGCCATGCTTAATTATGTATTGTACTGCTTTTTGCTCTACTCCAAACCATGCACCTGGTAGAATTTTTTATGTGTATTTACATGGGTGCAAGACAATAATGAGCAGATCAACTATGGGGGAGATCCTTAAACCCAAAGTAAATGGTCTTCCCCACTTGCTATTTGTTTGCCCTACGTAGAAGGGTAGGATCAAAATGGTTGCGCCCCATTTGTAGGAATCTTGGTACCACAAAGAATGGGTTGTAAAACAAAATTATAATGATGCTTGTTTTTACTATTCGTTTATATTATTTTGTTCCAAATTATTGTATTATGTACCTCTTTTATGGTAATTTTCAGAAAAAAAGACATTTTGTTACAAAAAAACCTCTATTTCGCTAAGGTTGTGTGTACACAAGGGCCTGTTCACAAATTGTATTTTCTATTACATGAAGTAGTAATACACTCACATACTTCACAATGCTATCCACTGAGCTACGTGCAGAGACTTCCACCTTACCTAGCGTTATGTGAAGAGATCTCTGCCGCAAAACCGAAATAGTGTGTGTTCCCTTCTGGAATGGACCTGAACCAGGTTCACAAGCTGTAATGCTCCTTTTTGAGCTAGACCAAGACTGTTTTTTACACGGCGAGTCTCTGTTTAGAGTGGTATATTGGTTGAGAAATGATAGATTGGACGTGGCCTGCACAACTCCCAGTGACTCGAACAAATTCACAATTTTATTCTAAAAACGTTTTCTCAATACCTTGCTTACACGACCTAATTAGGTTGAAATCAGTCAGGGATTGCTTGTGGTCCTATCTGAAGGGGAACTGATCAGGCTAGACTCTTCATATTGGAGCAGAATCAGGACTGATATGTAATATACAAGTTTTTGTCCAGACAGAAATGTGACCCCAAGCAAATTGCCAGTGACTGAGTGCAATTCAATTATTCCTTTCATCACCTTGATGTTTGTTGCAAAAGCCACTCTACAGCAACCCTCTTTGAAAAAGAAGAAAAGGTCCGAATATTGAAGTCTAAACAATTGTCAAAGGAGCCACAGGTCAGGCCAAAAAAATGAAGTATCAGCCCAGCCTCTTGCTGCCTAAGGTTGCCTATGTCATGCTGCAGGTCGCAGTACGGCCTGCAGCTTAACCCAGCCGCCTTCCTCTCAACCCGCTCGACACCACGTGATGCTGCCTGCACCTGTCTGTGGTTTGGTTGTGGCCCACGGCCCACCTGACTGCCTCGCTTGCATTCTGCTTAACACAATGGGATGCTTCTTACACTTGTTTGCAGTCTGGGGGCTCTCTGGCAGGCCCACCAGTTGGGCTTGCTGCATTTCTCTTCTTGGGGGCCATATTGCTGATCTCGATAATTTTCCTTCCCAGAATTCCTTGGAAGGGTTTTATTATCCCTATCCATCATGAAGGCTTTATCATGCACTTGACCAAGCATTCCCCAATCCATCATGGCATCCTCACTTCTTCCTCAATGTCACTTCCTGTTTTGGGGTTTAAATAAAGCAGAACTGCCTTCCTCTTCGTGTTGTAACACTCTTTAATTCACAGCGACCCTTGACCCTACCAGGTAGGTTGCTCCCCTTCCGCTCAGCACCGCCTGTGTGTCGCTGCCCCAGCTGCCGCTCCTGAGGAAGTTCAAGGCCCTCCACCACCCGAAGGCTACCACCTGCGCCTCATCCCTGGTAGCCAGTGGTAGGCCGTAGGTAGGTTTGTTCATCCTCCGCTTTATTGCTTTTATTGTATTGCCTGTATTTTCATTGTTGTGTCTGCTGTTGTCTGTCTTTCCCCGCTGCCTGTACGTGGTCCGTGCCCATTTTTCTTCCCTCTGTTCCCTCACTGTCCCCATGCTTTCTCTGCCAGGTCTTTACTTCTGTACCCCTCGCTGCCCCTGTGTCTCTGCCCTGTTTTCTCTTCTGTACCCCTCGCTGCCCCCTTGTCCCTGCCCGGTTTTCGCTTCTGCTCCCCTCGCTGCCTCCGTGTCTCAGCCCGGTTTTTCCTTCTGTTCTACTCGCTGCCCCCATGCCTCTGTGCCCGTTCCGCCTTCTGTTCCTAGCTGCCCCTGTATTTCTGTATTCTGTATTTTGCTTATGTACCACTTGTTTTTCTGGCATTTCTGTGCCCTTTCTGCCTTCTGTGCCACTCATTTTCCTCTCGTTTTTGTGCCCCTTTTGCCTTCTGTTCCACTGGTTTTTTGTGCCCGTCTGCCTTCTGTGCCACTCGTTTTTCCCTTGTTTTTGTGCCTCTTTTGCCTTCTGTTCCACTCGTTTTTGTGCCCTTCTGCCATCTGTTCCACTAGTTTTTTTTGTACCCTTCTGCCCGCTGTGCCACTCGTTTTCCTCTCTTTTTTTGTGCCCTTCTGGCTTCTGTTCCACTCATTTTTTGTGCCCTTCTGCCCTTTGTTCCACTCGTTTTTTTGTGTCCTTCTGCCCTCTGTGCCACTCGATTTTCCCTTGATTTTGTGCCCCTTTTGTCTTCTGTTCCACTCGTTTTTTGTGCCCTTCTGCCCCCTATTGCACTTGTTTTTTTGTGTCCGTCTGCCCTCTGTACTACTCGTTTTTCCCTCGTTTTTTGTGCCCTTCTGCCTTCTGTTCCACTTGCTTCTTGTGCGCTTCTGCCCTTTGTTCCACTCGTTTTTATTGTGTTCTTTTGCCCTCTGTGCCACACATTTTCCCTTGTTTTTGTGCCCCTTTGCCTTCTGTTCCACTCATTTTTTGTTCTCTCTGCCCTCGGTTCCACTCGTTTTTTTGTGCCCTTCTGCCCTCCGTGCCACTCGTTTTTCCCTCGTTTTGTGCCCCTTTTGCCTTCTGTTCCACTTGTTTTTTGTGCTCTTCTGCCCTCTGTTCCACTTGTTTTTCCCTTGTTTTCGTGCCTCTTTTGCCTACTGTTCCATTTGTTTTTAGTGCCCTTCTGCCCTCTGTTCCACTTGTTCTTTTGTGCCCTTCTGCCCTCAGTGCCACTGATTTTTTGTTCCATTGTGACCTCAATGCCACTCGTTTTTCCCTCATTTCTGTGCCCTTTTGCCTTCTGCTACCTTAGTTGTCCCTCACCTCTGCGGCCCGACCCCTGACTGCCCACTGCCCATTCGCTGCCCCGCCTCCCGCCTCCCAGCTGCTCCTCCCTCCCACATCCCCATATAGGCCAGCCGCTGCGCGGTGAGGAGAGCGACCCTTAACCCTACCAGGTAGGTCGCTCCCCCTCCGCACAGCACCGCCTGTGTCCCTGCCCCCGCTGCTGAGGAAGTTCGAGGCCCTTCACCACCCGCAGGCTACCACCTGCACCTCATCCCTGGTGGCCAGTGGTAGGCCGTAAGCAGGTTTGTTCATCCTGCGCTTTATGTCTTTTATTGTCTTGCCTGTATTGTCATTGTTGTGTCTGTGACTGCTGTTATCCATCCTACCCTGCCGCCTGCACGTGGTTCATAGCCCTTTTTCTTCCCTCTGTTCCCTCGATGTCCCGTGCTCTCTCTGCCCCGCCTTTCCTTCTGTACCCCCGCTGCACCTGTGTCCCTGCCCTGTTTTCCCTTCTGTTTTTCCGGTATTTCTGTGCCTTTTTTGCCTTCTGTGACACTCGTTTTCCCCTCATTTTTGTGCATCTTTTGCCTTCTGTTCCACTCGTTTTTTGTGCCCTTCTGCCCTTTGTTCCACTCATTTATGTGTGCCCTTCTGCCCGCTGTGCCACTCGTTTTTCCCTTGTTTTTGTACCCCTTTTGCCTTCTGTTCCACTCATTTTTTGTGCCCATCTGCCCTCTGTGCCATTCATTTTTCCCTCATTTTTAGTGCCCTTCTGCCCTTTGTTCCACTCGTGTTTTTGTGCCCTTCTGCCCGCTGTCCCACTCGTTTTTCCCTTGTTTTTCTGCCCCTTTTGCCTTCTGTTCCACTCATTTTTTGTGCCCTTCTGCCCTCTGTGCCACTTGTTTTTCCCTCGTTTTTAGTGCCCTTCTGCCCTCTGTTCCACTAGTTTTTTTTGTACCCTTCTGCCCTCTGTGCCACTCGTTTTCCTCTCTTTTTTTGTGCCCTTCTGGCTTCTGTTCCACTCATTTTTTGTGCCCTTCTGCCCTTTGTTCCACTCGTTTTTTTGTGTCCTTCTGCCCTCTGTGCCACTCGATTTCCCCTTGATTTTGTGCCCCTTTTGTCTTCTGTTCCACTCGTTTTTTGTGCCCTTCTGCCCCCTATTGCACTTGTTTTTTTGTGTCCGTCTGCCCTCTGTACTACTCGTTTTTCCCTCGTTTTTTGTGCCCTTCTGCCTTCTGTTCCACTTGTTTCTTGTGCGCTTCTGCCCTTTGTTCCACTCGTTTTTATTGTGCCCTTCTGCCCTCAGTGCCACTGATTTTTTGTTCCATTGTGACCTCAATGCCACTCGTTTTTCCCTCATTTCTGTGCCCTTTTGCCTTCTGCTACCTTAGTTGTCCCTCACCTCTGCGGTCCGACCCCTGACTGCCCACTGCCCATTCGCTGCCCCGCCTCCCGCCTCCCAGCTGCTCCTCCCTCCCACATCCCCATATAGGCCAGCCGCTGCGCGGTGAGGAGAGCGACCCTTAACCCTACCAGGTAGGTCGCTCCCCCTCCGCACAGCACCGCCTGTGTCCCTGCCCCCGCTGCTGAGGAAGTTCGAGGCCCTTCACCACCCGCAGGCTACCACCTGCACCTCATCCCTGGTGGCCAGTGGTAGGCCGTAAGCAGGTTTGTTCATCCTGCGCTTTATGTCTTTTATTGTCTTGCCTGTATTGTCATTGTTGTGTCTGTGACTGCTGTTATCCATCCTACCCTGCCGCCTGCACGTGGTTCATAGCCCTTTTTCTTCCCTCTGTTCCCTCGATGTCCCGTGCTCTCTCTGCCCCGCCTTTCCTTCTGTACCCCCGCTGCACCTGTGTCCCTGCCCTGTTTTCCCTTCTGTTTTTCCGGTATTTCTGTGCCTTTTTTGCCTTCTGTGACACTCGTTTTCCCCTCATTTTTGTGCATCTTTTGCCTTCTGTTCCACTCGTTTTTTGTGCCCTTCTGCCCTTTGTTCCACTCATTTATGTGTGCCCTTCTGCCCGCTGTGCCACTCGTTTTTCCCTTGTTTTTGTACCCCTTTTGCCTTCTGTTCCACTCATTTTTTGTGCCCATCTGCCCTCTGTGCCACTCGTTTTTCCCTCATTTTTAGTGCCCTTCTGCCCTTTGTTCCACTCGTGTTTTTGTGCCCTTCTGCCCGCTGTCCCACTCGTTTTTCCCTTGTTTTTCTGCCCCTTTTGCCTTCTGTTCCACTCATTTTTTGTGCCCTTCTGCCCTCTGTGCCACTTGTTTTTCCCTCGTTTTTAGTGCCCTTCTGCCCTCTGTTCCACTAGTTTTTTTTGTACCCTTCTGCCCTCTGTGCTACTCGTTTTCCTCTCTTTTTTTGTGCCCTTCTGGCTTCTGTTCCACTCATTTTTTGTGCCCTTCTGCCCTTTGTTCCACTCGTTTTTTTGTGTCCTTCTGCCCTCTGTGCCACTCGATTTCCCCTTGATTTTGTGCCCCTTTTGTCTTCTGTTCCACTCGTTTTTTGTGCCCTTCTGCCCCCTATTGCACTTGTTTTTTTGTGTCCGTCTGCCCTCTGTACTACTCGTTTTTCCCTCGTTTTTTGTGCCCTTCTGCCTTCTGTTCCACTTGTTTCTTGTGCGCTTCTGCCCTTTGTTCCACTCGTTTTTATTGTGTTCTTTTGCCCTCTGTGCCACTCATTTTCCCTTGTTTTTGTGCCCCTTTGCCTTCTGTTCCACTCATTTTTTGTTCTCTCTGCCCTCGGTTCCACTCGTTTTTTTGTGCCCTTCTGCCCTCCGTGCCACTCGTTTTTCCCTCGTTTTGTGCCCCTTTTGCCTTCTGTTCCACTTGTTTTTTGTGCTCTTCTGCCCTCTGTTCCACTTGTTTTTCCCTTGTTTTCGTGCCTCTTTTGCCTACTGTTCCATTTGTTTTTAGTGCCCTTCTGCCCTCTGTTCCACTCGTTCTTTTGTGCCCTTCTGCCCTCAGTGCCACTGATTTTTTGTTCCATTGTGACCTCAATGCCACTCGTTTTTCCCTCATTTCTGTGCCCTTTTGCCTTCTGCTACCTTAGTTGTCCCTCACCTCTGCGGCCCGACCCCTGACTGCCCACTGCCCATTCGCTGCCCCGCCTCCCGCCTCCCAGCTGCTCCTCCCTCCCACATCCCCATATAGGCCAGCCGCTGCGCGGTGAGGAGAGCGACCCTTAACCCTACCAGGTAGGTCGCTCCCCCTCCGCACAGCACCGCCTGTGTCCCTGCCCCCGCTGCTGAGGAAGTTCGAGGCCCTTCACCACCCGCAGGCTACCACCTGCACCTCATCCCTGGTGGCCAGTGGTAGGCCGTAAGCAGGTTTGTTCATCCTGCGCTTTATGTCTTTTATTGTCTTGCCTGTATTGTCATTGTTGTGTCTGTGACTGCTGTTATCCATCCTACCCTGCCGCCTGCACGTGGTTCATAGCCCTTTTTCTTCCCTCTGTTCCCTCGATGTCCCGTGCTCTCTCTGCCCCGCCTTTCCTTCTGTACCCCCGCTGCACCTGTGTCCCTGCCCGGTTTTCCCTTCTGTTTTTCCGGTATTTCTGTGCCTTTTTTGCCTTCTGTGACACTCGTTTTCCCCTCATTTTTGTGCATCTTTTGCCTTCTGTTCCACTCGTATTTGTGCCCTTCTGCCCTTTGTTCCACTCATTTGTGTGTGCCCTTCTGCCCGCTGTGCCACTCGTTTTTCCCTTGTTTTTGTACCCCTTTTGCCTTCTGTTCCACTCATTTTTTGTGCCCATCTGCCCTCTGTGCCACTCGTTTTTCCCTCGTTTTTAGTGCCCTTCTGCCCTTTGTTCCACTCGTGTTTTTGTGCCCTTCTGCCCGCTGTCCCACTCGTTTTTCCCTTGTTTTTCTGCCCCTTTTGCCTTCTGTTCCACTCATTTTTTGTGCCCTTCTGCCCTCTGTGCCACTTGTTTTTCCCTCGTTTTTAGTGCCCTTCTGCCCTCTGTTCCACTCCTTTTTTTGTGCCCTTCGGCCTCTGTGCCACTCATTTTCTCTCGTTTCTGTTTCCCTTTTTCCTTCTGTTACCTTCGTTGTCCCTCACCACTCTCGCCACTGCGTCCCCTGCGGCCCTGCCCCCTGGCTGCCCACTGCCCCTTTGCTGCTCCCGCCTCCCAGCTGCTACTCCCTCCCACCTCCCTATATATGCCAGCCGCTGTGCGGCCATGCCACTGGCACACCGAAGGTGCACCTAAGGCAAGCTCGTTTGTGCACATCCGTGCCCAGCGCCAGAACCCTTGGTCCCCGCAACTGCCACGACGATCGCCGCCACTACGACGCCAGCACTCTGCACGCTCAAAACTCCGGATGAAGTCACACCTGCTACAAGGCCACCCCAAAACGCACACACAGCCCTTTCACCTGCCGGAACTGCAGCTACACCAGTCTCAGAGCCGATAAACCACCCGCCAAGAAAGACCCCAACCACCTCCGATGCATACTACTAAACACCCACTCTGCATGCAAGCATGCCGTCGAGCTCTGGGACCTGCTTGGTACAACATCCCCGGACGTCGCCTTCCTGACAGAGACCTGGTTTAACGACTCCTCCGCACCCGACATAGCCATCCCAGATGGCTTCGAGATCACCCGCAGAGACTGCACCAACGGAGTCGGAGGAGGAATCGCCATTGTCGACAAGAACAGTATCAGGGTCTTGACTAGCACCGCTGAACACATGCATTTCCAGATCCACACAGACCCTAACTCCACCTTCAGAGGCACCCTCGTCTACTGACCCCCTGGACCCCGTCTCCAAATCAGCGACTCCATTGCTGACTTGATCAGCACGCCTGCCCTGACCTCCACTGACTACATCCGCCTCAGGAACCTGAACTTTCACCTTGAGAACAACAACGACAACAACTCCACAACCCTGATCGATTTCCTCGCCAACCTCGGACTGAAGCAACTCATCACAACGCCAGCCACTCCACGGGGCACACGCTCGATCCCGTCTTCTCCTCAAGCCTGCACGTCTCCGTCAGCCACACCACCGAACTCCTTTGGACCGACCATCGCTGCATCCACTTTGCCTTCCAGAAACCCACCACACACCACCGCACCCAACAGATACCCCGCCGCTGCTGGAGCTAAATCACCGAAGACCAACTACACGCAAACCTCACTCTCAGCCCACCCACCGAACCCTCCAACACTGACGACGCTGCCCTTAGGCTCAGACGCTGGATCGAGGACTGCGACAAAACACCCTTGCCCCGCTGAAGAAACCCCCTACAGAGACACCAGCAAGAGGGCCAGCTGGTTCACCCCAGAACTCCTAGCCTCCAAGCAAGCCTGCCGGAAACTAGAGAAGAAATGGCACAGTGAACAAACTCCGGACAGCCACGCAGCACAAAAGGACGCCATCCGCAACCACCACCACCTCATCAGGGCGGCCAAGAGGACCTCCTTCAAAGACCGCCTCGACAACAAGGCACACAATAGCAAGGAGCTCTTCAACATCGTGAAGGAACTCTCCAACCCCAGCTCCAACACCAACAACATCCCGCCATCGCAAGCCCTGTGCGACTCCATCGCCACCTTCTTCCACCGCAAGATATCAGACATCCACGACAGCTTCAACACCCAGACAGCCCCAACAAACAGCAACACTACAGCCCCTTTGCACACCATCGACCACGACCCCCTGCTAGCCTGGGCCAGCATGAGCATCGATGACACCATCAAGACCATACGCACAATCCACTCCAGCTCTTCGTCAGACCCATTCTCGCACCACGTCTTCAACAGAGCAAGCAGCTCCCTCGCACCCCACCTGTGCCATGTCATCAATCTCTCCCTCAAGAACGCGACCTTCCCAGAGACCAGAAACATGCAGAGATCAAAGCCCTACTCAAAAAACCTAAGGCAGACCCAAGAGACCTCAAGAACTTCCGGCCCATCTCTCTGCTCCCCTTCCCGGCCAAGGTCATCGAGAAAGCCGTCAACAGATAGCTAACCCAATACCTCGAAGAAAACAAAATCCTGGAGCCTTCCCAGTCAGGGTTCCGCAGCAATCACAGCACCGAGACTGGCCTCATCGCCACCACCAACGACATCAGGACTCTGCTAGACAATTGCAAGACCACAGCACTCATCCTCCTAGACCTCTCTGCCGCCTTCAACACCATCTGCCACTGCACACTACCCGCATGCCTCCAAGCCGCAGGGATCCGAGACAAGGCTCTGGATTGGACCACCTCCTTCCTCTCCAGCAGAACCCAGAGCGTCCGCCTTCCTCATTCCGTTCCAAAGCCTCAGAGATCATCTGCAGCGTACCCCAGGGATCCTCCCTCAGCCCGACGCTGTTCAACATTTACATTAAGGGTGGGCACAAAATCCGTTCTGCTCATGGATTTTGTGGATTTTCAGCAATTTTGCGATCCGCGAATCTTCAGAAATTGCCAAAAAATCCACAAATCCGCTCACGGGCGGATTTTTTTGTTTGTTGCAGTAGCGGTGGCATCTTCGTGGATAAATATGCAGGAAGGATTCATTCTGGCACGATGCTCCTGTCACAAAAATTAAACCTCAACAGGAAGCACTTACAGATATAAAAAAAAGCTGGTGCCCGAGTTGAAGCACAAATGCAGTCACGCATTTTAATCAGCCCACACAACTAGTGAGCACGGTCGAGGCTAGGCAGGTGTGCTTCCAACCCATATCTACTGCGCACAACTAGATGTAGTCCTTGATGGAGGTCTTTGCATCCACGAGTTTCTCGAGCGCAAACCCCGTGTACTTCCTGTGACCAGGAGGCTACTTCCTTCTCATCTGCTGCTCTGATCGGTCTCTGATCCTTACAAGAGGCATGTGAACTCTCATGGAAGCCCCACCCATTTGGCCCCGCCACACACACACTAGGGTATGCAACTTCTTACCGCCGTTTCCTCACTATGATGGACAGCTCACTCGAGGGACATCGGCGCCCAAAGAACTAGTGAGCATGGTCGAGGTCAGGCAGGTGTGCTTCCTCCCCATATCTACCGCCTACAATTAGATGTAATCCTTGATGGAGGTCTTTGCATCCACGAGTTTCTAGAGCGCAATCCCTGTGTACTTCCTGTGACCAGGAGGCTGCTTCCTTCTCATCTGCTGCGCTGATCGGTCTCTGACCCTTACAAGAGGCATGGGAACTCGCATGGAAGCCCCACCCGTTTGGCCCCGCCACACACACACTAGGGTATGCAACTCCTTCCCGCCCTTTCCTCACTATGATGGAGAGCTCACTCGAGGGATCTCGGTGCCCAAACAACTAGTGAGCACGGTCGAGGCTAGGCAGGTGTGCTTCCTCCCCATATCTACCGCCTACAATTAGATGCAATCCTTGATGGAGGTCTTTGCATCCACGAGTTTCTCGAGCACAATCCCAGTGTACTTCCTGTGACCAGGAGCCTGCTTCCTTCTCATCTGCTGCTCTGATCGGTCTCTGACCCTTACAAGAGCAATGTGAACTCGCATGAAAGCCCCACCCATTTGGCCCCGCCCCGCACACACTAGGGTATGCAACTTCTTCCCGCCCTTTCCTTACTAACGATGGACAACTCACTCGAGGGATCTCGGCGCCTGTCGGCGCGGTGGCAAAGTTACAGACACACGTAATCATGGTCACCTATTATGCAACTCCGCGAGTTTGCGGATTTTCGCGCGAACTCCCAGATTTTTTCGTGAATTTGCGGATCGCAAATCCGCAAAATTCACCCATGGTTAATTTACATGGACCCGCTCGCACATATAGCCCGACAGCATGACCTCAACATAATCTATGCCAACGACACTCATCTGATCCTCTCCCTCACCAAGGACCCCATCACCATCATAGCCAACCTCCACGAAGAAATGAAGGCCGTCGCCGACTGGATGAAGACCAGCTGAACTCGGACAAGATGGAGGTCCTCATCCTCGGCTCCAACCCTTCAGCCTGGGACAACTCCTGGTGGCCGACGGCACAGGGGGCAGCCCTGACACCCACCGACCACGCACGCAACCTGGGAATCATCCTCGACTCAATGCTATCAATGACCTAGCAAGTCAACGCCGTCTCCTCCTCCTGCTTCAACCCCCTCTGCATGCTTTGCAAGATCTACTTGATTCTTTCTGGCAGTCTTTCTTTCTTTGCCTCCAGTTCTGGTCCTCCATTGCCTTCTGAAGTCTCCCTTCACTATCAGAGTTTTTTTCCCTTAGGGTTTTTTTTTACTTTGTGGCTTCTTCTGGAGTGCCCTATATGCTTAGATGTGCCAGTGCCATGCGGCATTGTAGCTACAAGAAGGGGTCAACTTTATCTTCGCAGGCAAAGACAGTCAAGACGTGGATGCACAGGTCTTTCTATTGTTGCAGCCTATAAGCATCATGCAGCACACATAGGCAGAAGAAAATTACTCAGGATTTTGTTTTTGGTGAATGAAGGTGTTCATTCCTGTGCAAAAAAAATCCTGTTTTTAACATAGGCACCCTTGCACCATAGTGGAAGGGTGCCTGCATTGGCGCTAGGCAGCTCATTGCACACCAGTGCCTGTAAAAAGACAGGACTGCGCCGTATTATGTAAGAAATGCCACATTCCTGCCCTTTCCCTGTCAAACAGCAGAGCATGGTGACTTGCTGCATTGCGCTGGGCAGCGTGACTTATTGGTAAAATATGCCCCTGAATCCCTATTATTAAGGTCCCTTTGCCAATTGCATTAATTTTATACAGATTCTCCTTTGTAGTATCGATTTGGTCACATGATCAGTTTGATTACTAAACAGTATATAACCATCACTTAATTATTTATCTAATATCAAAATTAATTCTGTACTTACATGCTCGGTCCTACTGCTTGGAGATTCACAATTATAGGTTTTTGACAAGTAGCATGTCATAAAATGTCAAATTGATGTTAAATGAGTCGTTACGCCAATATATTTTGGGTTCTAACATTTTGTAAAGATTTTTTATTAAAGTATTTTGGAAACATGATAAAAGTTTTTTTTTACATGTTTTGATTAAGATTTTTTGTAGCAAAACTAAGTTACTCATAATTGTGGCCCGTTGTTAGAGCTGCTAGTGGCACTCCCATGTGTTTGTAGTCTTACCTCTGTTTCTGGATTGTAGCATGGCATTGAACTCTGTACTTGCAGTTTTAGCTCTAACCAAAAGGATTGGGTCTCCAATTCATTAGGGTGTACACTTACGGGATCCTATTTTTTTCTAATATGACACTTCTACTTATGAACCCTCCCTTGAGCTAACATGTACCGATCATTTAGCTGTTTAATTCCTTACCCCTCTTTCGAAACCAGCTTCCCTAGAAATCTCTTCTACTCCTAAGATGTGAAGATCCTAGGCCAAGATTTCTTATTCTAATTTATTAAACTTACCACCCCATTTGGATGCAAAAAAGTTTAATAGCTGGGATTTTTCAGGCCCTTGGTTCCATTGCTCCAGATCAACAGCCACACCTGTATGAGATAAACCATCAGTAAGTTTGTAAACTGATGAATTGCAGAATATAAAAAACATTGAAACATTGTAAATGTTGAGAACTTATTTGTAATAGTACTTATACACAGGAAGATAAAAGTTATATAAAAAAAATAGCTCGGCAAAAAACCCAATGTTCAATTATAGTCACACGTGAAGCCCACTTTGTCAACAGGATTATATCTTTGGAGTTCTGCATGAGAATCTTGTAAACTGTTAATGGTTTTATGAATCCTGAAGGTAGGATTACATAGATTTTAGTGACACAGGAACTTTGAATGTAATAAAGTGTCCAACTTCATTAAAAAGAAAATATGAGGAATATATATATATGTATATATATATATATATATTCACTGAAAAAACCATAGGTTTCAGGAGTTATATAGTTAGGAATTCGTTTTTAAAAAACCTTTGAAATTCACTCAAAAAACTATACGTTTTAGTGGTGTTATAGTTAGCTGGACATTTTACTCATACCAAACCAATGAAATTGCTCCTATATAGTTAGTTGTACTAACTATATTTCGCGTACCCGCAATCCACTGCTGATGATGTCACATATTAGATCATTCATGACATGGTCAGTGACATCACTGATGACATCTCAAATGACATCACTGATGACATCACTGATGACATCATCCAGTGAATGTGGTTTGCTTCTTTATTTAAATATGCATTATATATATAGCAATTTACATTGAAGAATGAGTGGATATATATAAATAAATATTTGGATGGAGGATTTAGTAGCAGTGTAATTGACTGTTTACTTGACCAATTTATAATGTCTCACTAAATATAGTGGATAGTGACTAAACTGTGTGAATATCTGTATCACTTTGTCAGTTGTTCTGTAAACTGATTCTACAGTTGGTTACTAGCTATGTGAAAGTCTATATTAGTTATTGATTAGTTAACTGAGTATTTGTATGGGAGTGTGAAAGTGTGTGTGGTTCGGTGGGGGGTGTGTGACTGTCCAAAGATGTGTGAATAGTTGATTCAGTAGATATATGAAGTTAAAACTACATGTTCTAACAGTTTGGGTGAGGGAATCTCTTTATGGGTGTGGTGATGAGCAAATATATTTCTCAAAGGTACAGGTCCAACAAACTAGAAAAACTAAAAGGCAGTGTATATGTCAGTTGTTGTATATAAATAAGTATACATAAGACACAATGATTGTGTGAGTGACTGTATGGATAACTGTATACTTGTAATAATGATTTTATAATTCACTAAGTATGACTTACTATCTAAATGAATAGAAGAAGTGGTGTTTGTATAAGTGTTTTGCTAAGTAAATATGTAAGTATGATCCATTGTTTGCATAAGTGAGTAGGATGACTTCATATGTGAATAGGATGCGTGCTGTTGTTTAATGTCGATATAGATGTATAAGTATTTTTGATAGTGTTCTATTGTTCATTGACAGCATGTATGAGTGAATCCATAGGTAAGTGATTAGATGTGTGTATACATCTATGAATTACTGAGTGGATTTTTAGATACTTGTATTGCTGTGACAATGGATTTAAATATGATACTCTGTATTTTACAAACAGTGATGAAAAATTGAAATAGTGCATGAAAAGGTGTATGTGATTGTCACGTGGATGATGTCATCAGTGATGTCATTTGAGATGTCATCAGTGATGTCACTGACCATGTCATGAATGATCTAATATGTGACATCATCAGCAGTGGATTGCGGGTACGCGAAATATAGTTAGTACAACTAACTATATAGGAGCAATTTCATTGGTTTTGTATGGATAAAATGTCCAGCTAACTATAACACAACTAAAACTCATAGTTTTTTGAGTGGATTTCAAAGGTTTTTTAAAAACTATTTCCTAACTATATAACTCCTGAAACCTATGGTTTTTTCAGTGAATTTCAAAGGTTTTTTTAAATGCTAATTCCTAACTATATAAGGCCTGAAACCTATGGTTTTTTCAGTGAATTTCAAAGGTTTTTTAAATGATGATTCCTAACTATATAAGGCCTGAAACCTATGGTATTTTTCAGTGAATTTCAAAGGTTTTTTAAATGCTATTTCCTAACTATAACTGGTGTGTAACCTATGGTTTTTTCAGTGAATATATATATATATAAAATTTCTATGACAAAATGAAACCCCTCATTGTGTTCCTTTTCAAATTAAATGTATTAAGTGTTACCACTTTATTCCAATCAAGATGACTTCAGGTGTGCCATACTTTTGTCATAAGTAAGACTGTTAGCGTTCTAGTTGTTCTTTAGAACACTCTGGGACATTCTGTCATTGGGCTATAGTTGGGCTACATCTGGCTGATATTTGGGCTACATTTGGGCTCTTTTGTCTCTGGTGGCCATCATGGGAGACTGCATATCAGAGTTTTTTTAATGAAATATAAGAGGATTTGAGAAGTCACTCAAAATGTGCCCTAATTTTTCTTTCTTCAGCACTAATCATAATTTCTATGGCAAAATGAACCCCCTCATTTTGTTCCTTTGCAAATTAAATGATTTAAGTGTTAACACTTTATTCCAATCATGATGACTTCAGGTGTGCCATACTTTTGTCATAAGTAAGACTGTTAGCGCTCTAGTTGTTCTTTAGAACACTCTGGGACATGCTGTCATTGGGCTATAGTTGGGCTACATCTGGCAGATATTTGGGCTACATTTGTTTTTTTTTGTCTCTGGTGGCCATCTTTGGGCTACATTTGGCTACATTTGGGCTCTAACATATATATAGCCCAATGTAGCCCAATATATATTTTTTCAAAGTTAATTTTCGTAAAAACCACTGGAGCACATATCTTGAGACATAGCAAAGGCACATCGGGCTACCAGTCCCTACAATTTTGCCAAGTTTGGTGGAAAACCATTCAGCCGTTCGGGCTAAAAGTGAGTCCAACCGCCCTATGGAAATTAACATGGGGAAAACACGTTTTGGGACCCCCCTTTTATCTCGGCCCCCGCTTGACGAATCCCCCCCAAACTTTCAGGGAAGGAGCGGAGCGCCACGAGGCAAAGTTAAGGAAAATTTCAGGAAGATTCCTCAACCGGCGCCAAAGTTATTCCCAATAGAATGTTGCGATTTCCCTATGGAAAACAATCCTAACTATATATACCTACTGGCTATCGCCAGTAGGTAATAAAATTTCTATGGCAAAATGAAACCCCTCATTTTGTTCCTTTTCAAATTAAATGTATTAAGTGTTACCACTTTATTCCAATCAAGATGACTTCAGGTGTGCCATACTTTTGTCATAAGTAAGACTGTTAGCGTTCTAGTTGTTCTTTAGAACACTCTGGGACATTCTGTCATTGGGCTATAGTTGGGCTACATCTGGCTGATATTTGGGCTACATTTGGGCTCTTTTGTCTCTGGTGGCCATCTTGGGAGACTGCATATCAGAATTTTTTTAATGAAATATAAGAGGATTTGAGAAGACACTCAAAATGTGCCCTAATTTTTCTTTCTTCAGCACTAATCATAATTTCTATGGCAAAATGAACCCCCTCATTTTGTTCCTTTGCAAATTAAATGTTTTAAGTGTTACCACTTTATTCCAATCAAGATGACTTCAGGTGTGCCATACTTTTGTCATAAGTAAGACTGTTAGCGTTCTAGTTGTTCTTTAGAACACTCTGGGACATTCTGTCATTGGGCTATAGTTGGGCTACATCTGGCTGATATTTGGGCTACATTTGGGCTCTTTTGTCTCTGGTGGCCATCTTGGGAGACTGCATATCAGAATTTTTTTAATGAAATATAAGAGGATTTGAGAAGACACTCAAAATGTGCCCTAATTTTTTTTTCTTCAGCACTAATCATAATTTTTATGGCAAAATGAACCCCCTCATTTTGTTCCTTTGCAAATTAAATGTTTTAAGTGTTTCCACTTTATTCCAATCAAGATGACTTCAGGTGTGCCATACTTTTGTCATAAGTAAGACTGTTAGCGTTCTAGTTGTTCTCTAGAACACTCTGGGACATTTTGTCATTGGGCTATAGTTGGGCTACATCTGGCTGATATTTGGGCTACATTTGTGGTCTTTTGTCTCTGGTGGCCATCTTGGGAGACTGCATATCAGATTTATTTAATGAAATATAAGAGGATTTGAGAAGTCACTCAAAATGTACCCTAATGTTTTTTTCTTCAGCACTAATTGGGCTACATCTGGCTGATATTTGGGCTTCATTTGTTTTTTTTTGTCTCTGGTGGCATTTTTGGGCTACATTGGGCTACATTGGGCTACATTGGGCTACATTTGGGCTCTAACATATATATAGCCCAATGTAGCCCAATACATATTTATTCAAAGTTAATTTTCGTAAAAACCACTGGAGCACATATCTTGAGACATAGCAAAGGCACATCGGGCTACCAGTCCCTATAATTTTGCCAAGTTTGGTGGAAAACCATTCAGCCGTTTGGGCTAAAAGTGAGTCCAACCGCCCTATGGAAATTAACATGGGGAAAACACGTTTTGGGACCCCTTTTTATCTCGGCCCCCGCTTGACAAATCCCCCCCAAACTTTTAGGGAAGGAGCGGAGCGCCACGAGGCAAAGTTAAGGAAAATTTCTGGAAGATTCCTCAACCGGCGCCAAAGTTATTCCCAATAGAATGTTGCGATTTCCCTATGGAAAACAATCCTAACTATATATACTATATACTATATACTATATATACCTACTGGCTATTGCCAGTAGGTAATATATATATGTCATCTCTCGCCTGCTGTAAGCCGCAATAAAATCTTTGTTTGCTGTACCCGGAGTGCTTGGAGTTTTCCTTTTGACTGGGGAGGACCACGGAGCTTCCATATATATATATTGATACACAATGTGATCCTCAAGCCAACCGAGAGCGCTCCGCAGTGTGTGCTCTGCCCAGGGGTCGGATCCTGACCCAGGAGAAAATCTTTTTGTACAAAAGAGGCGGCACAACCAGGATACTTCACAAGCCTTGTTTAATGTTAGACTAAGTCTAACATTAAACAAGGCTTTTGAAGTATCCTGGTTGTGCCGCCTCTTTTGTACAAAAATATATATATATATATATATATATATATATATATATATATATATATATATATATATATATATATATATATATATATATATATATATATATGTATTCCACAATCCTGTAGTGTAAGCAGCCCGGCAAAGGCTCAAACACGAGCAACAGGTACAGACCACAACGAGGACTTTCGTAGAAAAAATAAGGTGCTTTATTCCATTGATGGGAATAGCAACATGACGCGTTTCGTCCGGGGAACCCGGACTTAATATATATATATATATATACTTGAAGATGAAGGATCACAAGAAAATAACAGCCAGTCAGGGCAAAAATCTGGATCCCATAGGATGCAATGAGTCACAAAGAAATAAAATATTCAAGAAAGAAGTGACTCAAACAGATAGACTCACCAAAGAAAAAAAAATATTTTTCCACTACAATGTTTCAGCTCCCGCCTTCCTCAGGTAGTACAAGATGGTCTGCTTAGTGGCTACACAGATGACACAGCTGAATTTTCAAAAAGCATCATGATCGAAGATTCCTTTTGAAATGTGGAATCAGTGCAGTCCTGAGAGCTCTTGAGATATGCAGTAATCAGGTTGTACTGTCAGTAATGTTCAGTCCATCTGGATGCTTTGATTTTAAACGGTACATCCAGAAGTTTTCTCTGGAGTCCAGTAATTCTTCCTTTGAGACATGTTCCACAGGGAAAATCTTCAAATCTGAAAGTAAAATATCCGCAAGGTTAAAATGATTGGCTACAGGCTGGTCAATTTTCTCATTAATTATTGCTGATTTGTGGTATCTGAATCGTGTACAGAGCTAATTCACTGTGTGGCCCACATAGTGTTTTTTTACAGCTCTGCTGTTGGTACTGAATCACATAAATAATGCATGTTGAGCAATATGTAAGATGCTATCTTATTCCATGGGTCCTTCTTGTAACAGAACTAGTTACTGATGATGTTTGTAAAAGGTATTCACATGTGATGCACCTTTTAGAGTCACAGCAATGAACCCCTGCATTTGTTATAACTTGCTTGAGGTCAGATCTCACAATAAGAGATCGTAAATTTGGAGCTCTGCGGTAAGCAATGATTGGGGTTTTTGGAAAAAACGTTTGCATTGTTTCACAAGTTGACAGTAAGGGAAATGTTTTTTGCCTTATATTTCTGTAGTTGGGAGTTGATGGATGATAGTCAGCCACAAATGGAGTTCTGTGACTTTTTTTTCTGCCGTTGGTATTCCAAATAAGTGCTTCTCTGGGAAACTGCAGAGACTTGTCAATTTGTTGCTGTATGATAGGCCTAGGATAGCCTCACCTTTTAAATAATGAAGCAAGCTCCTGTAGATGGTCTTCATATGTTTCCTCATTGCGGCAGATACGTCTTATTCCGAGTGCTTGGCTGTAGATGATGCTCAGTTTAGTGTGGTGTGGATGACATGAAGTCCAGTTTAGATATATACGAGCATCTGTAGGCTTGTGGTACAGATCAGTTGTAATTTTTTATTTATGAGTGGTGAGTAGCACATCCAGAAAAGGGAGATAATGTTTCTGGTTAGTACTGCTGCTGGAAAATTTGAAGGCAGGATGGATATTTTTGATAGAAGCTGTAATGTGTTCAAATGTTCTACTTCCTGCATTCCATAATATACATATGTCATCAATGTATAGTAGCCATACCAGAGGTTTGATGCTAGAAGTAGCATGAGTACAGTTCTCTAGTTTGCCCTATTTGCATAGAATGGAGCCATCCGAGTGCCCATGGAAGTCCCTTGTATCTGCAGATAGTGTTTACCATTGAATGTATCATTGTTGGGTTTAAGGATAACCCTTGCAAAGTTGGAAAGCACATTTGTTGATGGTTTTTTCACAGTTATTTTATTAAGAGCTTCGGATAATGCCATAAGCCCATCCTCATGTAGTATATTGGTGTATAATGATGTAACATCAAATGTAGCCAGAAGAGTATCATCATCAAGTGTGTAGGTTTGGTTTAATTTTTCAATAATCTGTAGGAAGTGACTGGTATCTTTAGTAAATGATGGAAGTTCCTGTACAATGGGCTGGAGGTGCAGGTCAACAAATAAAGATAGTCTCTCAGTGGCTGTTTCATTGCCAGAGATGATGGGATGGCAGGATTGTTCATTTGGTGAAATTTGGAAAGCATCTGACAACAAGCCACAAGTGACCTTTCTTGTGTAAACAGTTTTACTTGTTTGACTTGAAGCTTAACCACCAAAAGTCAGTGACTTCACTGGGACATTATCCAATAGCTATCCAGCCTTGTGAAGTTCTTCCTGTTAATAGCCTGTTCCCTTGCCCCATGGATGATTTTTTAAATTCCATTTCAGAGACTAAGGACTTGATTTAAAGTTTAGTGGATGGGATACTCCATCACACATGTAATGGATATCCTGTTTGCCATATTACTAGTTAATTGTATCCAATGGCACTTTCAATATGATGGGTAGGATATCCTTCAGGTTTGCAATGGCATCCACCAAGCTATAAATCAGGCCCTAAGTCAGAAGGTAAAACTTCTGACTGCCACAAACCTGGTTTGTGTATCCAAGCAATGATCCATCACATTCAGCCTTACATCACACCTATGTCCCAACAAAGCACAGCCAAATACCCATTGTTGGTGCTTAACGCTGTTTGGCACAATGTTTTAAATTAAACTTTAACAATTATTATCTCTGGTCCCCTTTATTTTTGTCAAATTGGTGTAATTTTTTTCATCAAAGTATACTCTATTTTCGCAAATTGGAGTTTGATTTTTACTGTGTGTGTTTTCGACTTTCTAACTGTTTTGGTATTTAGAAATGCTTTACACATTTTTCTTTAGCCTGTCTGCTCTTTGTAACAGGTACTAGAGCTTGATCTCAGGTTGAAAATCCTGAAACCTTTACTGGATCTAACAAGAACAGTGATAATAATATGTGTGGTGGACGGCCACATACACAACTGATAATCCATTTTCTTTCATCAGGTAAGACAGAGAACAACCCTTTAGCAACTATGAAACCTGCTCGAATCAGGAATCAAATACAAAAAAACAAGTCAATTAGTCCAATATTGGTATAAAGCAGAACAAAAACCTCATAGCTGATAAAGCCTCTCCCACCTGCCTCCAGTGATGAGCCCATTCTATATTTGAAGCCGTTTCTGCTTAAGCCTTTGTAGATTTCTCCCCCCAAAAATTATATTTAGGCTAAATTTTTGACCTTTTTCACAACATGATGGGGATTCAAAAGGTACCCTGGGTGAGTAGTTTCCACTGGAAAGCGGAGAAAACAGCCAAAATATATCAAAATTTTTTTTTTGATTGGTGATAAGTCCTGTACAAGAAATTGTGTTTTTTATCCTAAAAATGCAATCATCAAACGTTTTGCTGTGCTAAGATCACCATTACCCCCTTTTTCAAGGATAAGCATTTTTTGCAATTTTCTCTGTGGTAGTTGATTGTGTCTCGTTTTGAAAAGTGAAACAAAATCCAAATTCATTAAGGGTCACTTGGATAGATTGCCCATGCCAAAATAAAATAAATTACAATGCTTTTCATCTGGACTTTATTGCCCCATTGGCCAATTTGCACATGTGATATACTGTCAGACCCTGCTAATTCCAAGCATGGTTTATATTAGCCGTCAACAAATACGGTCTATCCAGATCTAAGAACTGAGCATGCATCAATTCATATGTAAAATGTAGTCAATGAAAAGGGGTACGAAAGAAATCTGTGTATAGTTCAATTGTGTCTTAGATAGTGAGTTAGGGTTAGTGTTTTTTACAGAAGTCTAAATATCTTAGTTATTCATGCTATCCTGTGATTCAGACAGTATTTTTCAAAATGTGTTATTTCTTGCACACTGGCATACATTTGCAAACCAAAAAAGGAGAGTAATTCAATTAATAATTTAAAATGTTGTACTATTCAGTGTTCTCACACTTCTACTGATATATTTGATATACCATTTGTGTGTCTGGGCTGATTGCCTGCAACATGAAGGTTCCCAAAAAAAACAAGATGTGCTCATCAATTTCTCTCATGAAAATTGACCCATTTAGTAATGTGGGTAGCTGAGGTATATGGGCCCGGGTTTGGGTGCCACCCTGGGAAACCTGCAAAACCTAGACATTTCTGAAAAGTAGACACACAGGGGAGTTCAGAGTGGTGTGGATTCCATGGGTTGCACTGTGATTTCATGACCAAAATGTCCTGCAAACCTCATACTTCTGCTAAAATTACATATTTTCCTTGCATTTAAATAAGAATAAGGACCTGAATCAAGAGTGCACACAATTCTTTACTGCCAGCATTTCCATACTTCTCACAATACAAATGGTGTCACATTTCATTTTAAAGAGTAAAACAGACCAAACCTGTACATGGGCATCTGGCTATTTGATGGTGTTGGGCCTAAGCATCCCAGAGCCCCCTCTATTCCTGAACATTTTCATGAGGTACAGAGAGTAATTTAGGTTAACTCATTTTCAGGAAGACAAAGGGACTGTTTGTCTCACTCCCATGCAAGAATGCCAACATAATCCTCAGAATATTTATTTTCTTCTTAAAGTTTAATTATTGTGTTCTCACATTTAGCTGTGTTTACATAATCTCATCCAAACACCCTTTGACATCATTTCGTTTTCCCTCACTGCAGTAGGTAGTCGATTAACTTATTTTTTGCCCAATCATCGTAGTGACTTTAGGATTACCAATTATATCATCAAGTGTTTTAGAAGGGATAGTTTTATGAAGAGTAGTATTTTCTTTTTAATATAAACGTTCAGTTATTAAAAACCATTGCAAACAATTACATAAAAGAAATTCATATGCATAAAAACTTCGAGTTTAACAATAATTCATAAGGTCAAATCATGGGTTTTTGAAATGTATGTAAAATAGAGGGCTGGCGTTTCTCTATAGTCATGCTATTGTAAAAAAAAAAAGTGATTGTCCAATAACAGGCTTGTCAGACTATCAATCCTTAAGCATTAAGGGCCAGATGTGCGACCGGTTTAAGCGGTCACAAACGGAAATTCCGGCAGTTTGCGACCGCTAATATGGGTTTTAACATGTACAAACCCTTTTTTGTGAGTTAGTAACCTATTACCAACTTGGAAAATAGGGTCTGAGAATCGCTATTTTAAAGGGGCGTGCCAAGGGCATCCCTTTTTTAATAGTGAGTCGCATGGGCATGTGCAATTGTTTTGCTTCCGCAAATGCTGTCGCAAAACAATTGCAGTTTACCACCTACTTCAAGTAGATGGTAAGCCAGTTGCAAACAGAAAAGGGTCCCCAGTGGACCCCTTCTCCTTTGTGAATGTATGAAAACATATTTTTAAGGGCAGGTAGTGGTACCACGGGCCACTGTTTGGCCTTAAAAAATGAAAAGCAATTTGTTCTTTTTTTTCCGTTTAAATGCATCCAGTTTTTCTTTTAGGAAAATGGGCTGCATTTGAAAAAAAAGATGCTTTATTTAAAAAGTAAAAACAAACACGGTGGTCTGCTGTCTCCAGCAGGCCACCATCCATGTGATTGTACCCCATTCCCAATGGGTCGCAAATTGCGACCTGCCTCCTAAATCTTAATGAGGAAGGTCATTGGGACCCCCATGAGACACATTAGTACGTTATGTTTCGCTCAAAACAAAATTGCAATTTGCACCTCGCAAAACAGAATGATCGTCCATCTGGCCCTAAGTCTCTTTGCGGCTCTGGCCAACATTTTTTAAAAAACACATTATCTTCAGTCAGTGGCTTGTAGGGACTCTATCAGAGAACTTCTGCACATTTGGATCATACTTGGTATGAAGATTGATTTTAGCCAGTGTCTGGGTTCCATTTGCAAGGCAGTACAGGGGCATGTTGAATGTTTGATTGACTTGCGTTGGTAGTTCCATAGCATGCACCACTTTCTGCCATCCACATTCTGCCAGCTCAAGTCTGTGGTCAGAAGGTTACCAAGCCAATACCCAATGAGCTGCAGTTTAACTGTAGTCGAGAGGCCAGATGCCAGGTAAGGTTGCAGGACCTTGTAGCTGTCAATGACAAGGCAGGCACGAGATTGCTTTGCTAACATGTTCTTATCCATGACCAAGGAGAACAGCCACATGGCGTTGTTGGTTATAGCTTTGATGGTTGTGAAGGAAACTGGTGAAGACCAAAGGTCCCTAGTTTTAGAGTAGTAATTGACTGATCAAGGTACATATTGGCAGATTTTGAGCATTGGTTCAATATTTCAAACCATATAAACTAGTTTAAAGGCTGCGAAGATTGTGTCAGAATTTTTAATATGACTCCTTGAACATTACAATTTTGCTTGTCAGCCCAAACTTCAACCATATGTGGGCCAAGAATGCACTCTCTGGTAATCTAAAGGCCTTCGTGAATGTACTTGAAACACAGCTATCGAGAAGCAGCACATCCCCGCCACGCAGGGTTTCAAACCCACATGAAATGGTCAGAATCAGTTTTGCTTTGATTACTTATATGAGTAGTGTCGATGAGGATCTAGACAAGTGGTTTGCCAGTTTTCCTAATACGATATGGATATTTCCTGCCCTATTTCTGATATATTTATTTTCTTTTCTTTTACGGTGAATGTTTTTTTAATAGAAGCATTGTCTTGATGTATCAGTAAGTTTTCCTTTTTAAACTTTAATCACTGTTTTCTCACATTTAGCTGTGTTTGCCCAAGCTCATTCAAACACCCATTTACATCATCTTTTTCCCCTCACTGCAGGAGGTAGCTTATTGCCATCTTTTTTGCCTCAATCTCGTAGTAACTTCAGGATACTTATTATATCATCAAGAAATAGTTTTCTGTAGGGTAGTATGTTTTCCATCCATAATAATACAACGTTTATTTGCCTGCCTTTAGAGATGAATAGCATGCTATGACTCAACAGTGCCCCCCAAAATCTTTTCTCATCACAGGCCTCTGCATATTAGGACAAGTTTGACCATTTATGCTAGGACTCATTTTGCTTTCTAGTCGTGTATTACATTTATAAGCTCACAGAGCTGTCCCGAGTATGCCTGGAAAAGATTTATGAATTCCATTTTCTCATTCAAAAATATAACTGCATTTTTTCACTTGGGTGAATATAAAGTAACAGTGCAAATGCACATTTAACTTTTCACCATGGAAGACATGTTTTTGTTAGGGGAAACAACGTCCTCTGCATACTCAGCTAACTTTGCTTGTTCCTTTCTCCTGATCACTCTGCCTTTAGTAGGATTAGGGGCAACATGTACAACCGGCATGTACAATGTTTAGCAATTCACAACTTGTGAGTCGCAAATGCTGATGTACAACAGTGCCTCAGATACTGCTTGTGATTCCCTAATGGGTTGCAAGGGACCTGCTTCATTATTATTAATGAGGCAGGTCGCAATTTTCAAATTGCGAAACATTGGGAATGGCCAGCACTCATAGGGATGGCGGCATGCTGAGGTCAGCAGACCACCATGTCTGGGACTGGACGGAGTGTTGAACAATGCAAGCACTCACCCCCAGTCAGCTGATCTGGGTTTAATCCATCATCATTCTTTAGCTCACTCTGCCACCCCAGTTCAGACATGGCCATATGCAAATCAGTCTGACCCTGTGCCTCATGGGAACAGTCTAGCCCGAACTGCCAAGCCATGTCTTCCCTGGACCGGAAACAAGCATCCTGGGACCGGTGTCTGGCTAATTGGCCGTAATCAGCCAGGCTAGCTTGAATCTAGTGGTAAAGTGGTAAAGTGAGCAAGGGACCCACGTCTGGGCATTCCCCGCCAACCTAGGACGAACAAAGCAAAACCAAAGGGGATGATGGACGGAGTGTTGAACAATGCAAGCATTCACCCCCAGTCAACTGATCTGGGTTTAATCCATCATCATTCTTTAGCTCACTCCGCCACCCCAGTTAAGACATGCCCATATGCAAATCAGTCTGACCCTGTGCCTCATGGGAACAGTCCAGCCCAAACTGCCAAGCCATGTCTTCCCTGGACCGGAAACAAACATCATGGGACAGGTTGCTAGCTAATCAGTCGTCATCAGCCTGGCTAGCTTGAATCCAGTAGCAAAGTGAGCAAGTGACCTAAATCTAGACATGCCCTGCCAACTTAGGGCGAACAAAGCAAAACTAAAGGGGATGATGGACGGAGTGTTGAACAATGCAAGCACTCACCCCCAGTCAACTGATCTGGGTTTAATCCATCATCATTCTTTAGCTCACTCCGAAACCCCAGTTCAGACATGGCCATATGCAAATCTGTCTGACCCTGTGCCTAATAGGAACAGACCAGCCGGAACTGACAAGCCATGTCAACCCTAGGCCAGAAACAAGCATCCTGGGACTGGTCTCTGGCTAATCAGTGACCGGCGTCACTACTCGGAATGCCGTGACCCTGAGACCGCTTCTCCAGGCTTATTTTCCGCTGGCTCTTATCATGGAGACCTACACTACAAATGTATGCTCTACTAGACAGACCTCTACTGGACTTCACTTTACCTTAAGTGACGCTTTTTGCTCTTAACACATTGCCCTGACGAAGTTCCGAACGAAATGCATTGGCTGTTGTTTGTCTCTATGAATTTGGATGTACTTTAATAAACGATAATACCTACGAAGGAACTACTACGCTTCATTTCTGAACTCTACATTACCTTGGCAGTGCACTGCTCCATTGTGCTGTGGCAAAGCTCTAATATAGCCGTATAGCCCACCATAGCGGGCTATACCGGCTATTAAAGACACGCTCCTGCGTTAAACAAGGGAGCAGGACTTTAATAGCTGGTATAGCCCAGCTACGAAGAGCTATAAGCCTATTAGAACATTCTGTCAACAGAAGGCAGAATGTTCTAAAAAACTAAACAAAGGCCTCTCAGAGCCAGCATGTTGAAGCATGGAGCACCCCATTGTCTGCAATGGAGTGCTCCACACTCCAATGTTCTAATTTTTATTATAATATGCATTGCTGTTAGTCCTACAGTCCCTCATCACAATCCTTAGGATTCATGTTCATGCCCTCTGCTGTCCAACCTTCAGTTGACTTACATACTGAACACAAACTCTGGGAAGGCTGCCTCACTTTAAGGCACCAAGGGGCATATGTATCAAGCCCTCTTCCTGGTTGCAAATGGTCCGATTCTGCGAATGGGAAAAGGCCTTTTGGGATGCATCATCCCAAAAGGGCATCGCAAATTAGAGAATCGCAACATTTGTGATTCTCTATTTTGCGATTGCATTTAAGGAATCGCAAATTGTGCTTCCTTAAATGCGATGAAGAAAGCACCTAAGTTGTGCGACTTTGACATAAGAAATCTCAAATTACCACCAACTAACAGTTTTTAAACATGCACTTTTTTGTTTTTTTCTAGGGCATGTATGTATGCCACATGTGCACACATGCTCATCTCAGGGGTGCATCAGGGTGTCCTTATGACACCCTTGCAACCTTGAAATTGCATTCTCAATTTGCAATTCTCTAATTGCAAATTGAGAATGTCTTCCCATTCATTCCTATGGGCCTCTACGCTCATAGGAATATGAAGGAATCACAATTATTATTGTGATTCCTACATACATAGCATTTTGTGAATCCTTAATAGAAATTTGCTAAAAATCGCTATTAAGGAATCGCAAAAGGGCTTGTTCATACAAATGCCCACTAGCTAGGGATTTTATTCTCAACTTTTCAACTGGAATTTACAATATCAGAGACGGGACTTTCCTAATTAAAATGGACTCTGATAAGAGAGAGTAAGACTACGATTTTCAGTATGTAATAGAGCATTATGTCTTAACATGAATGACTAAGAAAGACAATACTGTACTGTGCCATTATTGGAATTGGCATACTATTAAGTGTTCTTTTTGCAAGCCATATGAAGTCACTTTGAAAAGGCCATTCTCTTATTCCCTGATGGTGTACGGTCTAGCCCCAGTTAACTGGAAAGTATGATAAATTCTACACTGATGTACATCTCAAATATTCAGCTGTTGGATCTATATGATTGCTAGAATACTTAAGCAATTGAAAAATAAAATTTCGTGGGATAGGAACTGCAGCTGTAGACAGGATTAGAAAAGCTATTTATTTAAAAAATGAAAGAGCCTGAGACCACATATTAAAACGTTAGCGCGTTTATGCTCTGACGCACAATGAAATAAATAGGTTTTCCTTGCATGCAATCGCTTTGAGAAGTCAATATTTTGACATTTACTAACTGAATGCTAACAAATCACCTAAATATGTTAAGCACTTGCAGCATGCTGTAATGAGGTGACAGTTCACTCGGCATCTCTAAAGAACGGGGTCTTGGAAGTGTAAATTACTTTTAGCCGGTATGCTGAATGTTAAAGATGATTTTCGAGCACTTCTTTCCTAAAGTCACTTTCTGTTGTTTGACTTGAACTATATTTAGGTAAATTAAATTTGCATATAGCTCAGCAGCTCCTTTAAAAAGTAACCTCAATTCCTTTGGACCTTAACTAAGCCCAGACTAAAGTTGCAGTAACCAAGGTATGATTTGCAAAGTATATGAAAATCCAATGGTTAGTGGTGAGTCTCTGCTTATATTCTTCTGATTACTAATTAATAGAGTTCCGTCATTTTATTATCTCATTGTTTCTGAAGCGTAATCATCTTTATTGAGGAATACATATTATGAATGGAAACCACATTTTGATAGGAAAGCAGGTCATGCAAATTAATGTTCAAAATAGATCTTTCTAAAATTAATGGCAATGGCAGTTGGGTAGAAGATGTCCACAAATGATGTACTGACTTCCTGGGGGTAATTTAGTGTTTGGTGGAGAAAAAAACTCTGCCTTAAAGGGGCGGGGCCTTCACCGAGCCAAGCCCGTTGCTACCCTACATTATTTGAAAGTGGGAATACTTGGGTTTATGAGTGCAGAGTCTCAGCTCGCTTATCATTCGGAAACCTATACCTCGACAGCCCATCTGCCCAAGTCCGCTATGTCAAAGGAGAAAAGTTAGTGGTGATCTGAGGGGTAAGGCAACTGATTTCATGGTTGGTTTTTTGGTTGTCGCTATGTTCAACGTTTGTTCAAAGACATATTTTCTGATGCAGGAGTGTACGAGGAAGCATTTGGCATGAAGTGTGTGGAAGAAGATTTGACTGACAATTAGGGTGTATTAAAAAACGTTTATACTATTTCGCAATATGCATTGCTCACTTAAAAAAGTGTCAGAGTCATGGGGGACTAGATTTATGCCCAAAACCACTTAGCATAGCTAGAAATTCAGCAACAGTTGCCATGCCACTGAGACCCAGGAGTGTGAGGCCCCACTGTACTATAAATATAGCTGTTTCTTACTTCCAAACCAGGGTAAGGTGACCCATTTTCCTTGCTTCCTTAAGGGGCCCATAACTTCTTAACTACACCACTGCCAAAACCTCTCAGTTTCTGTGCAATATGCTATTCAGGCTACTTTCACAATAGGTTGATATCATTGGATTTTGGGTGCATAGCACATATGCTGAATATCATGTAGTATTAAAGTTACTGCATTGATGTAACCTTTTAAAGTATTTCAGTGAGGAAATGAAATTTTTCCACATTTGAAGAATGTATAGTGCGATGTTGGCACATAACACAAAATCAGCGGCATAAAAGATGTGGCGCAGTAGTAATATTTCATATTTCTATAATTATGGTAATAATCTAAGGGCCAGACATACATAGCTTTGGATTTGTGAATACCTAGTAGCAAATCTTTACGATTCGCTATTTAGTGAATTGCAAACAGTTATGTACAAATGCCCTTAAAAAATGTTTTCACTGTGATTCACAAAGGGGGTGGGGTCCCTACCCATTTGTGAATGGGTTACCACCAACTCGGAGTTGGTGGCAACATGCAAATGTTTTGCAAAAGCTTTGCGACTGCATTTGAGTTGTAAAACATTCACACATACCATTGCGAGTCACTACTAGGACGGGGCAAACTAAACGGGCACCTAAACAAACCCCTTCCTAATAGTGAATCGCAAAGCCAACTTGCGAGTCGGTAATAAGTTACAGATTACAAATTTGTCCTTTGTACATTAAAAAAATGTTTTTTTGCAGTCGCAAATGGCCCAATTTGTCGAATAAGGACGTTAGTGACCTCAAAAAATATTTGTACATCTGGCACTAAAAGAGGCTGCAAGTATCTGAAAACAGGAACATGCGCTCACATCTAGGGCTTCACTGAATACAAATGCATCCCTGTAGCTCCCACCAAGGGATTTCTGACCAAACGCTAGCTGATGTTCTCACTCTCCATCAAGGGAACACAAAGAATATCAGGTTAACACTAATTAATTGCACCTTAATTATGACTAATCACTGAAGCACCAATGGTCTGTAGAAATACTTAACAAACTGTGTGAATAGCCTGAAATCCTCCAGGTTCCCTAAACCTTTTTGGGATAAAGTCTGGATCGATCCAGCTTTCAATGATATCTGTAAACTGCGACTTCCAGATGACAATTCTGGTCTGTTTGTATATTTCAAGCCTGAGTTATAGTTTGGTGGACAGGATATCCAGTCACACAGATGATGGGTATCCTCTCCACCTTATTACAAGTGCATTACAGGATATCTGTCATCAGGCTACAGCACTGAGACAGCTCTGCTTGAAGTTTCGGAAACGATAAGGTACATCCTGGCTAAAGGCAGCTGTGCAATGCTAGTGCTGCTGGACTTCTCCGCCTCATTTGACACAGTATCATATCAGATCCTTTTGGAGAGGCTTATGCACCTGGGAATAACAGGAACTACATTAGCCTCGCTCCATTCCTTTCTCGAAGACCGGTCCCAGAAAATACTTTTCTGCCCCCATATCTTCTCCCCTAGCCCTCTCATTTGCAGAGCTCCGCATGGCTTGGCTCTATGCCCAGCTCTTTTTAATTGTTACCTCACTCCCCTTGCTCCACTAGTTGAGCAGTACCGGGTAAGTGCTGTCTCATATGCCGATGACACTCAGCTTGTGTTCTCTTTTAGGGATCAGTCCGAGACAGCATTTACCAATTTTAAACAATGTTTAGTTGACATTTCATCATGGATGACTGACAATTGCCTGAGTCTGAACACTGATAAAACGGAGGTCTTGTTTTTTAATCAGCCGTCCCCCCCCCACCAGCCGACCTCTGGTGGCCAATAGAACTCAATCCTCCCTCAATTCCAGTTTCCTCAGCCAGGAATCTGGGATTCAAATTTGAGTCTACCCTCTCATGCAAGGCCCAGATAGGTCAAGTCTCCTTGTCTTGTTTTAGGAAAATGAGGTCCCTGCAAAGATTCCTCCATTTCCTACCTATGGACTTCAGGAAGACGGTAGTTCATGCATTGATCACGTCCCAGCTGGACTATGCTAGCAGTCTGTATTTGGGTCTCCCAGCCTACCCGATAAGAAAATTACAAACAATCCAGAATGCGGCAGCCAGGCTCATCAGAAATGTGCCACTCCTCCACCTTTCCCCCACCTCCGCATCCTTTACTGGCTGCCTGTCAAAAGGGGAATTGAATTTAAGGCACTGACTCTCGCCTACAGAGCAGCAAGGGACACTGGCCCTCTATACCTCAGGAAAAGACTCAGAAAATACCACCAGACGAGGGTCTTAAGGTCAAATCATCGACAACTCTTAGTCATCCCATGCTTTGCAAAAGCTAGACTTGGCGGCCGCTCATTCTCTGTCAGAACTACTTCTCTCTGGAACTCCATGCCTGACCACCTTCAGAAAGCCAAGTCAGAAACTGAATTTAGGAAGAATCTGAAGACCTGGCTTTTTGGCCTCCCTTAGCTCTAGATGACCAGCCCTCTCCCTGTCATACGCTGCTAGCGCCGGGACACCTCCGTCAGAAGTAGCCATGCGCTCTACAAGCTTCAATAATCATAATAATAATAATAATGATGGAGAAAGCAATGGATCTATACCCTTGGAAAAGGAGTGAAGTCCTTTCCCTAAATAGACAGCTACCGGACCTGAGAAAAAAAAAACAACTGCGTACTATCAGGAATTGACAGAAGCAGCCTCCTCCACAGTGGAGTATTATTGCCCACATGCACTCCCTTATCCCACCGTAGAAAGTGGATTGGGATAAGTTCACTGTGTGTTATCAGAAGAAGGATGAGAGTGTGTCAGATTTCTTTACCAGATTTGAAGGGGTGTTCTTTGATTTTAGTGGTCAGGATCTGTCGCAGGAGGGTGGTGTTTGTTTGTTTGTTTGTGAACAGGTTTGTTACAAATTTACTCCCTGAGATTGCTGCTTGTCTGCAGGCCTCGGAGAGTACCTGGACCACAACCTCCCCATCAGTTATCTTGAGTATGGCTCAGTATTATGAGCATATAGAGAATGAGGACAAGGAAATAGTGGAGAAGAAGGGGAAAGATTGTTGATACAGCAGGTTGTTAGAGGTGGTGGAGGAGGACATTGTTCAGGGCCAGGTCCGAGGGCCCCAGGTCCAATAGGGGTGGCACATCAGGTACACCCGTGGGGCCCAACCAATGGGTCTACTGTAGAGAGGAGGGACATTGGCGGAATGAGTGTCCGGAATTCTTGCAGAGAGGTGGGGCTCCTAGAGGTAGAGGTTCTGGAAGAAGAGGACGTGAGGAGGAGGCTGAGGTGAGACGCAGTCAGAGAACATGACGAACAATAGGCAGAGTGGGAACTATTTTGATGAACCCCGAAGCCGACAATACTATCATGACGACTATGACATGGATGTAGTGACAGGGTTGCCTCACAGCTAGAACAGCCATGGGCAGGGCAAGGGACCAGTTCCAGTACCTGTAGATCAGCGTGGACCATATGTTACTGCAGATTTACAAGGTTCCACCGAGAAATTCCTAGTCGATACAGGGGCTATGAATAGCTCTGTTTCCCATTCAGTGGTCCCAGGGGCAGCTCTGCCTGGCCAACATAATATTCTGGGAGGTTTCCCAGGCCATTTGCCCCATTTCTAAGCCTCTTGCTCTGACCATTGGCCCTCTTACAGTCGATTCACCTTTCCTACTGACATCGAATTGTGGAGAGAACTTACTCGGATTGGACTTGTTGAAAAGGTTGCATGCAACAATATATTGCTCCCCGGATGGTGTTCACATGACTTTAGGCCTGCGAGTTGCCTATGCCAAACAATGCTTTGCAAAGGGCGACCTCTCCCTCCTGAGTTCCACAACATACCACGATCTTTGTGGGCTACTGGTGATACCGATGTTGGGTAACTTCAGATACCCCTTGTCTCTATATAGGTGAAAGACAATGCCAGGTTGCCCAGAACACCCCAGTACAAGATATCCAAGGCAGGAGCGCACGTTTTATTGCTAATAATTCAGGATTTGATTAAGTCTGGGGTGGCTGAGGAGGCACCAGCAAATGTGTGCAATAGCCCCATTGTTCCTATTCTTAAAACAGCCCCTTTGGAATGTCCAGACGCTACTCCTGATGTGATAGATTTGCAAGAGGAAAATAAAATTGTGGTTCCCCAATATCCTGTGGTGTCTGACATAACAACGATTATGACTAGGATTCCCCAACTGCTATATTTTTCACAGTCATTGACTTAAAAAAAAGAAATTATTTATTATTCTCTCCATCCTGATAGCCGTAATTTTTTCGGATTTGTAATAGCCGGTCGGAACTTTTAGATTTTGTAATGCTCCTTAAGACTATACGGACACCCTAGTATATACAGCCATGCATTAAAAACCCAATTGGATTCTCTGACACTTCCCACTGGTAATGTGATGTTACAGTATGTTGATGATCTCCTTGTGGCCTCAAATACTGAAAATGGCTGCAAAGAAGCCACAGTTAAATTACTTTTGCATATGGAACACCATGGACACAAGGTGTCACTTTCTAAATTTCAATATTGTCGACAAGAGGTCACCTACTGTTGATGGAGGGACTCAGACTAACCCCTGAGCACATAGGCGCCATCACTAATATGCCTGTTCCCAAGACCCAACATAAGGTACACTCGTTTATTGGAATAACATCATATTTTCGAATTGGATCCCTAATTATTCGTTATTAACAAAACCCCTTCTTTACCTGACTACCAAAGATGTGCATGAACCCCTGCCTTGGACACCAGCATGGCAACAAACTTTTGAACAGTTAAAGGTTGTGCTGTGCTCTGCTCCTGTGCTTGGTGCACCTGATTATCAGAAGCCTTTTGTGCTCTATGTGCACGAGGGCGACGGTTGCATGCCTATGATACTAACACAGGGTTTTGGTGGTAAGCAGAGACTCTGCGCTTACTTTTCAGCCATTTTGGATAATGTCGCCAGTGCGCTCCCGAGCTGTCTGAGAGCTGCAGCTGCTGTGGCAGTTTCTATTAGGCAATCAGCAGGGCTCGTCCTTGATACTGATCTCACAGTAATGGTACCTCATGCTGTGGTCATGTTTCTGAACAAGACAAAGACACAGCACCTTACTAGCGCACGTCTTACGGGATATGAGTTGACTTTATTTTCTCCACACATTACCATCAAACGATGTGCCACTATGAATCCAGCCATGATACTACCCCTCCCTTCAGCAGAAAAAGACAATGATGTCCATGATTGTTTATTTCGGACCAAAGAAGAGATGAAGGGATGGGTAGACTTGACTGATGTTCCCTTATCTGACACCCAGGGGTAACTATATGTCAATGGCTCCTGTTTCAAATTGCTGAATGGTACAACCACTGCTGGCTATGCAATAACCACATTACATACTCTAGTTGAAATTTCTCGCATTTCATAGCAGTCGGCCTAAGCAGCAGAGCTAGTCGCCCTTCTAAGGGCCTATGAATTGAGTGAGGGACTGTCTGTCAATATTTACACTGACAGTCAGTATGCGTTCAGGGAGGCCCATACTTTTGGGCGCCTCTGGGTGGAGAGAGGGTTCCTGACATCGCACGGCCAGAGAATACATCATGGACCTTCCTGATAAATTGGCTATAATAAAATGCAGCACCCATAAGTCTATCACGGCATTTGAAGATAGAACAGCCAAGGAGACAGCCAGATCAAAGATCAACAAGATGTTTGTGGCAGGTCCTGCTAGATGGGTCCCAGATATTGGGATGTTTGAGAATACAGTGGAAAGTGTGAAGGAAATACAGGGGGAGGCAACTGTAGATGAGTTGGAAATATGGGAGGAGAGAACAGGACATTTGAATGAGGATGGGTGTTCGACTGACTTATCTGGAAAGCAAAGGTGGTTGTTACCTAACGCCTTTGTTCTCCCTGTAGTCACTATGGTCCACGGTCCGGCGCACAATAGTGCGAAGGGCATATGCAAGTTACTAGACCCAGTATGGCAGGATTATAACATCCCTAAGGTTGCAGCGCATTTGGTGAAGCATTGTATTATCTGTCTAAAGCACAAGCCTGGAAGAGGCACCCCTACACCTGCTCGTAACTTTGCACCGCCTACCTTTTCGAAGTTCTGCAGATGGATTTCATAGAAATGGAATGAGTCAATAATTTAAAATATGTTTTGGTAGTGATTTGTACATTCAGTAAGTGGATAGAGGCCTACCCGGTCAAGGAGAAAACAGCCATGGCTACGGCAAAAGCACTTTTAAAGGAGTTCTTCCAACGCTACGGATTGCGATGTGTGATCTGGAGTGATGATGGGAGCCATTTCAATGCCAAACTCATTGACTTGGTGTGTAAGTGCTTACAGATTACACAAAAATGTCATGCAGCAAACCTCCCCCAATCGGCAGGCCTTGTCGAGAAGTATAACAGTACTCTCAAACTGAAGCTTGCAAAAATACATGAAAGCACAGGATTAAAATGGCCATGTGCACTACCCCTAGCATTATTGTCTACGAGAGTAATAGCGCATTCTAGGACTGGATCATCCCCCTCAAAGTTGTCTTCAGGTGCCCTGCTAATGTCTGGGGTGTCCCTAGAACCAAACATTTCTCTGAGATAGAGTATCCTCTTTTGATCGACCATCTGTATCAATTGTCTAAAGATCTTTGTTTTGTTCATCAAAAGATACATACTACTCTACAACCAGTACCAGGAGGCCCTGGGCACTGACAACAGCCTGGAGATTACGTCTTGGTTCCACATTCTCAATTAAAAACCTGTTTGGAGCCGAGGTAAAAAGGCCCCACCCAAGTGCTGTTGGCCACACGCACCGCCGTGAAAGTGGAAGGCCGAAAGCACTGGGTGCATGCTTCGCATGTGTAGAGGGTATCCCTACCACTACCATATGACGCCTGGGTCCGGGACGGGATCGGCGATCAGGAAAGTGAGAGGTATCCAAACGGATGAGGGGAGTGACCAGGTTCTGTTTCAGGCGATCCCACAGAGATAAGAGCTGGCCTGGATGCTCTAGCTCTTAGTGCATCAACACCCGAGTCCCCATGCCAACCTGAATTCGAATTTCTACCTCTGTTTGTTGATAAGGAAGTGCCTGGGCATACCAGGTATACTCTGCGGCCCCACGGTGCACCGCAGGGCGAGACAGGAGTTAAGGAAGGGCTTGAGCTCAGGGTAAAGATGTTGTGTCTCTAGTGCCTGTTTTAGACTACAGTGAAGTACACAGGTGCACTGCCCTGAACACTGGACAGAATCATTGAGGGTATTTGCCTTTGCCCAGGAGGGTGTTTGCCCTATCCTGAAAGAAGATGAAATTGCTTCTAGTAAGGGTCGCAGCTTGTTATTTTTTAGTAAGGGCTATGATCGTGCAGCTCCTCCACAGGAGTATTTGATGAACAATAGGAACCTGCCTGTGAGGCTCAGAAATTACACAGGAAAGAAGATACCCCTCTGGTTGGTTGTATTAGTGGTCTAAATTTTGTAAAGTACTTTCTATGTGCCCGTTTGGTTGTTTGGTCGTGCAACAATACGAGAGGAGTGCCCTTTAATGACTCCTCCGATACAGCAGAATGGGCATGGATGGTCTAATTGGTCTACTGGAAATAGGGTGGTGGTGTTTACTCTGGTACTGATGATAATATTATTTGGAATAGTCTGCTATTTGGAGGATCAACACCCTGTCCATGTTCTGATAGGGACTACTTCAGTTCCAATTGAGCATTCTTTTATTACATTGGCCCGCATAAATAAAGACCTAGACAAACTTACACTCAGAATTCATTCATGCAAATGCTTCATCAGGTACATAGCACTACTGTCACAAAGTTCTGGGTATGTGTACTGCTCCCCTCAGTTCTGCATACAAATAACATAGATTTTCATGCACTTGTCTTACTTGGGTAGCTGCAAAGCTTGGTTCAACCTACTATCTATGGTGTATATGCATTACTATGCAGATGCAATGAAAATGATGCAGGATGATTATGAAGCAGTTCTAGATTATACAGTGGTGTATTAAGGATATACACCTGGGGAAGATGGAAAGGAGGGTAGGTTACACTCTGATGCTTGCATGAATGTTGTCACCTGGTTGAAAACGAAGTACTAGACTTCAAAGGATGAAATGTCACTGAATACTTTAAATGTTTCCAAGAGCATATCACTGAAGATATAGCTATGCCCGTTACTGTGATAAATGCTACAGCTAGTTGCTGTGTTCAAGGGTCAGGGAATGTTTCTGTGGGACAGAGTCATTGTAACTATACCTACCAACTGAATACGACTAGTAGTCCACCCTTGCTGACACCCCTGAATGTGTATTTCATCTGTGGGGATCAAGCTTATACGTGGCTCCCTAGCGGTTGATCTGGCCAGTGCTATCTCTCCTTCCTTCTGCCTCCTGTTTACATTGTGCCATCCACATATCACAAAGATCATAGGTTGCATTGAGGGGATAACTCTATTCACCAAGCTGAAAGAGTGGCCAATGTAGATGATATTGAACAAACGGATACTTCCCTACAGCAATTCACTGATATAATGAAGGGTATTGTGCCATTTGGGGTCCCATGTTTAATAGCCGCAACATAAGCTGTCCTGCCAGAGAAGTTGAGGGAGTCATTAATACTACTGCTGGTATACTCACTAATATCACAGTTTAGCTCCAAGCTGCAAGACTCATTTCACTTCAAAATCGGATGGTTTTAGATGTCATACTGACTGCTTTGGCCGCACCTACACTAGGCAACATTTTGCTTTCCGCTTGCTTCAACAGAACGGTAAAACTGCACACCATTATTATTTTCTCTCCTGTTCAAGGTTGAAGCCCAACTTGCTAATGAATAGATGTCCTTTTCATACATTCCTTTCTGCATGTGTAGTTCTGCCCCCACGTTAGGAGATGTTGAGACTCAGGTCATTGGCCTTGGAGTACTGATAATGCACCCATCTGGCAGGTGTTAGCTCATCTCTCTCTACCTCCTTTGTTCATGCCTGGCGTAAGCAGGTACTTTTCCATGAGAGAGATGGCAGAAGTCCCCAGAAGGGTTGATCATGTATTAGCATGCCTTGGGGAGTCCGCCCCCTCAACAACATCTTATCGTTCTTATGGTGATGGTCTGACTGGGCTCCTCTGCATAGAATAACAATAAATACGTACGTTTTCATTCTCTACTGACTGATCGACTCTTCATTTGGGAAGGCATAGCAGGTGTTCATAAGTACCCGCATGGCCCTAGAGGGCCCCGTACTTTTCCTTCACCCCTTGAAAAACCAGGTTGTTTTGTGATAGGTCATTTTTATGTCTTCTCAATACATTTTGGGCCTTGCCTGTCGCGGGTACTTGATTCAACCAGTTTTTATCGGGAGACCTGGGGGAACGCTGGGCGGTAGGAAAATTGTGGATCCACGTAGATTACAGAACTTTCCCACACAGAAATTTGAGAAAAGAGTGATTTTCTTCCGCTAAATTTGAGGTTTGCAGGGGATTCTGGGAAGGAAAGCATTGGGGGATCCATGCAAGCCATACCTCACTAGACTCCCCCGGGTGTTTAGTTTTCATAAATATGTGAGTTTGGTAGCTTTACTAAGATGGCTGCCGAGCCCGGGGCCAAAAACCCAAGTGACTTCCCTTGCAAAACCAGGTTGTTTTGTGATAGGTCATTTTGATATCGCCTCAATAGGTTTTGGGCCCTTGCCTGTTGTGGGTACTTGGCACACCCACACAAGTGAGTTACCATTTTTATCAGGAGACCTGGGGAAACACTGGGTCTTAGGAAATTTGTGGATCCAAGCAGATTCCAGAACTTTCCCACACAGAAGTTTGAGAAAAATTTGATTTTCAGGTAAATTTGAGCAGCCGGGCCCTTGGAGGGAGTTCCGTGGGGCAGGCAGGCGGGGCGGGGAGGGGATTGGGTGGGGGGTGGTAAACACCAGAATATAGATGATTGCAGGTCAGGAAACAATTACATTAAAAAAACGAATTTCGTTGCGCGCCCTGCATCGCAAAATGCCCTTGATCACATCGAGGACACTTATCATCCTCTCTTTTTCCCCACCGATGAAGTTTTGCAGGAGTGAAATAGAGATCGTATATATCATGTAGTAATGTTGGGCTTTTAGATTAGCTAAAGCTAGTGATTTATTCAAGTCAATGTCAGGGTCTCCTACCTATTGCCTTCCACTGAATTTCTGCCTTCCAAATGTAAAACAATGTGAAAAAGAAGTCACCTTGAAAAATGACCTATAATTCACATGCTGGTATGGGTACCCACAATTTCGGAGATGTGCAAATAGCTACTGTTTCTAAACTCTATATTTGTTTCCCAGTTCAGAAATACATACGTGAATTTCATACCGATTTTTCCCTATTTATATTTTTCCAAATTATTTGCTTTATATCTGGTACACAATAAAAACACATTGCAAGACGCTACTCAGGTATTGGGTCTGGGTTCATCGGGTTCTTAGTGAACCTACAAGTCCTATATATCCCCACAACAAGAAGGGTCCAGTGGATGTAACTGTATATTGCTTTCAAACATCTGTCATACTTAGTAAATGTTTCAAGTGAAAACGATTGCACAAATGGCAGTTTTTTTTAACTCATTTGAAATTTTTCTATTTTCAACTGTTAGTTTCTATACGAAAACCTTGAAGGATCTACACAAATGACCCCTTGTGGAATTCAAAATTATGTCTACTTTTCAGAAATGTATAGCTTTCTGGGATTCATCATTGCTTTTACATACATTTTTACCATTAACTGGAAGGAGGTTGAAAGCAAAAAAATAGCAAAAATAGGCTATGTCAAAGAAAAATGCCAAAAACTGTGTAACAAATGTTGGATTTCTGACAAACGTCTGCTTGTCCCTGAAAGCTGGGAAGATGATTTCAGCACCACAACCCCTTGTTGATACTATTTGCAGGGAAAAAACAGACACTTTCATATGTATCCCTGTTTTCCGATTTTTCCAAACAAAAACAAAACGTAGCTGTATTTTGGCTAATTTGTGGGTCCCCTCCAGAGGAATCCACAATCCCTGGGTACCTTTAGAACCTTATGTGGTCAAAAAGTTACAGGGGCCTAAGCCAAACTACCTCAAATACCCCAAAAAAGACTTAGCATGGGGGGGAGGCCTAGCAGTGAAGGGGATAAAGAAGCTTAACCATTAAAATCACACAAACAATTAAACCAACAATATAAAAGGCACAGAAATTTTATCAACTTAATATTAGCTGCAAGAAGAGGACTCTGCCCTATAAAATAACAAATAAATAACAAAAACACTTTACTACTTCCTTTTTTTAATTTTTTTTTTAATTTTATTTCCACAATTCCAAGACATGATAGACATTTGACAATGCACAATTTCAGAATGTAATTCTTACATGACTTTCATACATTATTTTATCCAGCTGAGCCTTTTCAATGAAATTAATCAAGAAAATACGCTACATAAACATAAATACAGATAATCTAATAAGAAGTAAAATACATTTTGCTCAACATTACAATATCCCCATTTGTGCTTTGGCTTAAACAGTGTTATTGTCATATTGCGTTTACGACTGCTGTTAGTCCTTATACATTCCATAGTTCCGTGCTATTTACATATTGATACTCTCAGTACTCTCAGAACTGTTCCCAAATCATAAGACCCAATTTCCGCTTTCTTGCCCCCTTTAGCGAATATAGACTAAATTCCAAGCCAGATATTCTGTATAGCTGAGCCCTCTATACCTCGAATCTTGGAGGTTCCGGACATAGCCAATCCCCCGCTATACATAAACGGGCTATAGTCATTGCTATGTTTCAAACTTGAGAGAGACCCCCTTACAACCAGGGGAATAGGGTACTTCAACAGTAAAGAACATTTCTTCCCTTGGTAAACCGTCCACAAGAAGAGTACCCCCGACTAAGTACCTGAGCCAACCCAATCCTAGATTCACTGCGTTGCTTCACTAACTGATACACTTAAGCAGCTGTAGTGTAGTTCATTGTTTATTTATATAAAAATATATTTGTACAAATACGATTCAATAATTAAAAACAGTTCATACCGAATCAAATTATTTAAAATTTCACAAAGTGAAAAATACACTATGTGATACACATCAATTCAAAAAATACAATATAATCAATTGGCATTTAACATTTATAAAACTGAGAGATAAGAAAAGGAAAGGAGAGACATATAAAAGGCATGGAACTTGTCAATAGATCTTGCACGTTTCTGGAGTTTCACATGAGCACAATCCTGAGAAACTATGATTGTTTATCTACAGGCTAGGTCTTTACTCCCTTATTCGTGCAGTAGGGCGTCGACGCGTTTCGATGGTTTTGTTATTATATTACCATCTTTATCAAGACTATAGCGATAAGTCTCTCCTATTTGTTTGGCACTGGTTGGTTGCCCGTAGTCTATGTTCTCCTGCGGATAAACATATTACCATCAGAATCTTGCATACAATACATTCTACATTTTGCACTACAATTGTTACAATCCCTATTTACAATGCTAGTATCCTGATATATCACATGTCATTGCTAGCATATTGGTATCCCTTATGTCATACTAAATACAAATTATCAAATACAGGTGGCCTAATTCATACATTCATCATATTCCTTAATGTGTCCTATACAGTTCAATCATATCTTCGTATTATGTATAGTGCAGTGCATGTGCTCCTATTGATTCCCTTATGAGGTCCTATTTGGCCCCCCCATTATTTTTAATACTGTGCAAGTTGTTCCCATTTGAATTGCCTGATGAGAGCCCTGGTGGTCTATTTAGGGTACCTGTTTCTCACTCACTACTAAAACTATATTCCTCTATCACAACATTTTGGTCCTAAACAGGTATAAGAGCTCGTTTCTGATTCATGTTCAGACAGCGCAGACAGCGCGTCTGCGGCAGGAGACGGTGGCAGTGTCTCTGACCCGCTTTTGCTGATACTGGTACAGCGCTACTAGCGACTTATGCTGGATAACAAACAGGATTTTTAACCTCACCATAGCTTTGCGCACACTTGTGCTATTTTAAATGTGTAATTATCGTGTGTGTTGAATACGAACGCGCACCTTAACTTTTATTTAAACCTGTATTTCTTGTGCTGATTACTATGCGCTAGAAGTCATCGCGCTGACTCTCCCTCACCTGATTGAATAGCAGGGAAGCAGCCTCAGCCAGTCACACATCCAGGAGACAGCGAGTCTACTTCCTGTCCGCCTCGTTCCGACAGGGTAATTAGTACCGTTGTGCGGAGGGCGGACAGGTGAGAGCCACACACTTCAGGCACTTCCTGTATTCACTGGAGCGGGTAGGGCTCTAGTGGTTAATTTCAGGGGCTATTTAGCCCTCGCCCCTCAGGAGCGCGCAGCGATCGCGCGCAGCCGAATACCCGCTGAAGACCCGCCAAAGAGCTGCCCGTCTGCGCCCGTCCGCGCCAGGACACGGCCAGGAGCCAGGGGTCATGCTCTGCGCAAACACCCCACAGAGAACATTCAGGTATTCTGCTCAAGAATTGCTGTCCCTGAAACCCGCCACCTTGCCTAACTGTATCAATGACAAATGGCCATATCCAGAGGGTCCATTCTCTTGTAACACCTGCCATTTACAAGCTACCTACTTAAATTCCTCAGAACCATCGGCCACAGGTAAACCAAAAGAAGGACTAAAATGCATACTATTGAATGTACGCTCTATGCCCAAACATCAATTACAAATATGGGATCTACTCCACACATTACATGCCGATCTATGTCTCCTCACAGAGACGTGGCTTAAGCCCCATACAACCCCCGCTATCACATTAGGGGTTCCCACAGGATATAAGTTCCTAAATATGGATCGACCCACTAAAACAGGAGGCGGTCTGGCCATAGTTTATAAAGAACACATGAAAGTTACCATACTGGAGAAAAAATGCTGCTCTACACTAGAAATTTTAATTTTCTGAATTAACCTATCCACCAAAATATCCAAGAAAGGAGCACTTATTTATCGCCCACCAGGACCATGTTCAGGGTTTTCTCTCTCCCTCATGGAACTGCTAGCCCCCTATATTAGAGCCAAAGAAGACTTTGTTCTCTTGGGCGACTTCAATATACATACAGATATTCCAGAACTAGCTGAAACAAAATCTCTGCTTGCAGATTTGTCCACCTTAGGTCTAGAATTACAGAACAGTGGACCCACTCATGAAGGTGGACACTTTCTAGATTTGCTCTTCTCGAACTGCATTATAAATCCTTGCAACACTGCCATCCAGCTGGATTGGACAGACCACTATCTGGTAGAATTCCACCTACCTATTATTAATAAGCATCCACACAAAAAAATCCTCCCTCCAATATGGCGCCGTCAGTGGCACAGAATTACAGTAGAAGAGCTGCAGAGGGTCTGGGAAAATCCCAAATTTTTGGAAACAGATGATGTGGAAGACACATTAAGTAAATTCAATAATTCCCTTATTGAGGCAATAGACAAGCTGGCTCCACTTAAATTGCATAAACAATTCCCCTTAAACAAACAGGAGAAATGGTACACAGAGGCATTGAGAACCGAGAAGCAAGGATGTAGAAGGTTAGAGAAAAAATGGAGGAAGACACATCTAGAAGAGGATAAAAAAGCATACCTTGAAGCACAATCAAAATATTATAAAAATATCAGAATGGCCCGCAAGAATAGTCTGGCCCAACAACTGGTAGAGGCAGGAAACTCCTCGAAGGAGTTATACAAAATACTGGAAGCATTTGTCAAACCTACAGCCTGTGTTAGCTCAAATGATTTCTCATTGCCTTTGTGTAATGAGATATCACTATTTTTTGAGAGCAAAATAAATACAATCTATGAGAAAATCTTGAAAGCCACTAGCTCCAACCGTGGTACTCCTATCCCCATCACACCTAAATAAAAGAAGACGTCCTTATTAACCTTTCCACCAGTCACGGACACAGATCTTCCCCTCCTTATTAGCACAGTAAATCAGGCTCCCCTAATGATCTCGTACCAGCCAAAATGATGACCCCCCTATGCTCCCTTTTAGGTCCCCACATCCAAACAATAATAAATCACTCCCTTAGAGAAGGACATGTACCAGCAGAATGGAAACAAGCAGTGGTCAATCCCATTCGAAAAAACGCTACTCTTCCTTGGACGGACCTTTCCAACCTGAGACCCATCTCCCTTCTACCCTATCTCAGTAAACTCACCGAGAAGCATGTGAACACTCATTTGTCGAAATACATCGAGGCAGCGGAAGGCCTGGACCTTTCTCAATCTGGGTTCAGGCCCGATCACAGCACCGAATCAGCCCTCCTCTCAGTGACCGATAACATCAGGATGTCACTGGATGGAGGGGGCTCAGCGATTCTGGTGCTGTTAGATCTGTCCGCTGCCTTCGACACGGTGTCAAATGAACTTCTTCTCGACAGACTGAGCGATGTGGGTGTAGAAGGAACGGCTTTGTCATGGTTGAAAAGCTTTCTCTCGGGCCGTGTACAAGGTGTTAAATTGGGCTCCCATTCTTCAACCTCAAGGGAGCTCACTAAGGGAGTGCCACAGGGCTCATGCCTAAGCCCCACGCTTTTTAACGTGTACGTGGCCCCCTTAGCAAACATTATAAGATCTTATGGATTCACCCCGGTGTCATACGCCGATGACACCCAACTTCTGTTCCCTTTCCAAACCCTCACACCCGCAATTCAAACAACTTTTGCGGATGGAATGAGAGCAGTGGCACATTTGATGGCACAGAACTACCTCCAATGTAACGTGACTAAAACCGAAGTCATGTTATTTGGGGGGGCAACTCTTTTGTGGTCCCCAGATTGGTGGCCCCTGGAGCTGGGTCCGGTCCCAAGCCCTAAACTGACAGTAAAAAACCTTGGTATTAAATTAGATCAGGCACTCCTACTTAAGGAACACACTACCCAAGTGACAGGTGCCTGCTTCCATGTGGTGGGGTTGCTTCGACGCGTCTTCCCTTTTCTGCCGGACAACCACAGGAAAACACTCATTCAGACCCTAATAATAATCAGAATGGACTATTGTAATGGCCTATATATATCGGCAAATGAGGAACAACTGGACAAATTACAAGTAGTCCAAAACACGGCAGCAAGACTGGCTCTCAATGCTCCCCCTAGAACTCCCTCCCGTCCCCTTCTACACCAACTTCATTGGCTGCCAGTAAAGCAGCGTATCAAGGTTAAAATATGCTGCATGATACATAGATGTTTGTTCGGTACAGGCCCCAAATATCTTAAGAAAATATTTGTTCCATACACCCCCGGACGCACACTGCGCTCCAGCAACCATCAACTGTTACAGGTTCCAAAAATTAGAAGAGCTAGACAAGGTGGTCGAGCTCTATCATACAAAGGACCTATCCTTTGGAATTCCTTACCTACTGTACTGAAATTGATCCCTAGCCTTGAATCTTTCAGGAAAAAACTCAAAACATATCTCTTCACACTGCCCTAAACTAACCTCCTTACCTACAGCTGAAAGTTAATAGCGACCATACAGTGGAAGCAAAAAGCGCAGAGATATCCCTTCGGGAATTGAATCAGGCGCTTTATAAGCAAATAAATAAATAAATAAATAAATGTTTCGGTCTCTTCTTTACCTTTTACATGTTACAGGGTTTCATAGATTTTCGGATTAGATGGTCGATTTTTCTTCCTGATCTATGTATATTTGAGAAAGATAGATGTACTTTTATTACCTATGTTACTTGAAAGGCACAAAAATGGATTACTGTCTTTTGATACCACTTGTTTATTTACCATTGAATCTGTAGGGAAGTCATTCATCACACGGAAGACAGTTGATTGATAGGAGATTTATTTCGTTCCTCCTTCTGTGAAGCTCAAGCCAGTAATAACGATACTAACTATGCTTAACAGTAAGCATCCTACATGTCTTTTAAAACATAACATATAACCCTTCTAGCGCACGCCCGTGTCACGAGCGCTAGACACTGCTGAGTGCTCGTGACACGGCTCGTGTAACATATGTACAATCTGTGATCTCTACACACCTCCCTCCTTTATATTAAAACAATTTTTTAAGTTTTTAATTCATCACATAGTCATTAAATCGGACAGGTAGACGATGACAACGTGTTGTTCTGTTACTGGTAGTACTATTTTCTTCATGTAGATGTTCCACATTGTCATTCTGTTTTCCCACATCAAAAAAAACATTGTTGTCAACATCATCTTCAATTTGGTTTGGACTAGGTCCTTTAAAAATTGAAATTCTGCTAAGATTCCATACAGAACCTCCATCAATCCTGACTGCGTTTCTGAAAATTTCTATAACTTTCTTGGGACTTGACCAAACTGGAAAACCCTTACTTACACCTTCCTTCCTTTTTACACGTACATAATCGCCCACTTTAATGGAACCACAATATGTAGAACCAATTCTTTTAACTAAATTATGTTTCATTTTGTTCTTATAAGATTGTACTCTGTTTCTAACTGCTTCAAAGTCCACCTTCATATAATTTTCAGTGCCCGCTAAATTTCCTTTTAACCACCATGGAACCAATTTGGTACTAGGTTTCCGTCCTCTTATTAACTCAAAAGGTGTGACCAAAGTCACTGAATTAGGTGATGTTCTATAAGCCAACAACATGGATTGCAATGCATTTCTCCAATTTAAATTCCCCTTGATAGATAATTGTATGGCTTCTTTAATTACGCGGTTGAATCTCTCAACCTGGCCATTGGCTTCTGGATGGAAAACTGCAATCTTTTTATGGACAATACCGCATTTAACAAAAAACAATTCAATTTCCTTGCTCACAAATTGCGGCCCATTATCGGTCACAATCTCCTGAGGTATACCTTCCCTGCAAAAAATTTCATCTAAGAATTCTATTATGTGATGCGAGGTGACTTCCTTTACCATCTTAACTTCTGGCCATTTAGAAAAGTAATCTACAAGTACTATGCCAAAGGCCTCCTGTTTGGGTAAGCAACTAAAAGGTCCTATTATATCTATACCTAGTTTTCGCCAGGGGCCTAAAGGTAATTCAACTGGGTATGGTTCAGGACGCAAAGCAACTGCTGTCTTGTCACTACTTGAACAGTAAGAACAAGAACGTACATATTGATCTACACACGAGTCAATGCCCGGCCACCAAAATGACTCTTTTAAACGTCTTCTGGTGAAAGATATCCCCAAATGTCCCTCATGGGCAAAATCCCATCCTCGTCGCCAGTGTAGGGAAGTCATTCATCACACGGAAGACAGTTGATTGATAGGAGATTTATTTCGTTCCTCCTTCTGTGAAGCTCAAGCCAGTAATAACGATACTAACTATGCTTAACAGTAAGCATCCTACATGTCTTTTAAAACATAACATATAACCCTTCTAGCGCACGCCCGTGTCACGAGCGCTAGACACTGCTGAGTGCTCGTGACACGGCTCGTGTAACATATGTACAATCTGTGATCTCTACAGAATCTTCTTTCTTTTTCCTGTTTTATTGATGTTGGGAAGTTATACCTCTCACACTCTTTTTGTATAAAAAACGAAACCTGTGATTTCTATAGATTAAAAAGAGAAAAGGGGAAAGTTTTACCCTTAGTTCTCACTTATAAAACTCCATTTTACGTGTATGGCAGCATATTGTTTTGATAATTACCTTCAGTTTTAAGGTGGGCAGTTTTCTGTCCGCTTATTCGATTTTCTATTTAAATTCAGTCAAAATGTTCTCACTTTGCTGTTTTATTGTAGCCAATATCTGTAAACAACAATATATGTCCTATTTACTTTTTCAGCCCTGTCGTTGTGCTAAATGTACTGTAGAAGCATTCACACATCTTACCCCTATTTGTAGCGATATTAAGACTTCTATTTTCCTCAGGGGCGGGTACCTTTTGTGTTCCCTCTGCACGTATCTATCAAGAATAAGGCATGAGATTACTTCACTGTATTAATTATTATCTATTTTCTAAGCCTTCCTAGAGAGCGCAGTTTCTACTCCTGCTGGGGGTGAAATCTTACCGGTATCGAGCCGGACCCTCGTCTTCCACGCCCCTCGTACTCCTCAGGTTGTCGGCGAGTCAGGAACCGATCGCCTTACTCCAGAAAGCAAAGAGACCAATCTGCGTTTTACAACCCTTTTTTAAACATATCGCTAAGGTCTTCTAGTGGCTCATTATAACTTCTAACAGGTGAGCTGTTTGTTGTCCTCTCCTACCCATAGCGATTTTCGCACGTAAATTGTGTTTGCGTTCCAAGCGAGTTCCAAGCCTCGCTTTGAAACGCGATCATTATTCTTCCAGCCTTGTAGTATCCATGGTTCATTGCGCGTTGTAGTCAGGTTCCAAGCCTCGTTTTGAAACGCGGTCATTATGTTATGTTTAGGGCTCCCGGTTTTCCGTTTTTACGGATTTATACATATAAATACAGACGGAAAAGTATTTTTCCTTAGTCTGTATTTATATGTAGAAACGGAAAAATACGAGTAAATTTTGCCTTGCTGCCTTAGTTCAGAGTTGCTGTGCCTCGCCCCTGTTCCGATGCAGGGAATTCCTTGCCAGTGACGTACTGTGGACGCACTGTGGACCTATTAGCTCAGGGTCTTTAAGTGACCCCGAGCCAATCCAGGTTGTTTTGAAGCGTCACAGTGTGGGCGTGCTAATACCTCCAGCCCCGCCCTGACAAAATCTATTTGCTTGCACTACGGACCACCGCGTTTGAAGATGCCTTCCTGTTTGGCATTTCCAGGGATCCAGGACTCCACCCCCGAGTTAGCCTGCGCCAGCCTGCCACCATTTGTACTTCCAAGGTAGAATGTGCCCTATGTGTGTGGCCTCAGGGGACAGATTGATATGCCTTAAAAGCCGCTCCTGCCTCTCCCTGTCCCTCTGCAGCCTCGGGCTCCTGCCCTCCCTCCCCCACCCCACGTATTAAGTGGCAGCACCAGCTGTTCCGTTCCCTGTGCTTATTTTCGTTTTTTTCTTGTTTCTTGTGATCTGCTTGGCTGCCGCACCGTAACCCCTGTCTTGTGGTGTCGTACAAATGTAAAAGGGTGTTACAGATTGTACTTGTAATCCTATACAAGTAATAAAAGTCAGCTGGGATCCTCTCTTTTATTGCACCGCTTACTCCCCAGTTACGTAAAATCACAAGTATGCGGGTTGTAAGGTAAATTGGTAGAAATGTCCCCCCTACCTAATTCTGGGACTTAATCACTGGCCTCTCTAAACTGCCTCTCTTTGTCCCTCTGGAGCTCCTTCCCCACCCCACGTATGAAGTGGCACCACCGGCTGTTCACATCCCCATGTTTATTTTCGTTTTTCTTGTGATCTGCTTGGCTGCCGCACTGTAACCCCTGTCTGAAGTGCCCTTTAGCACCATGTAGCCCATCAGCCCTCACCTATTACTGTCCTCTCTCCGCACATCAGATTTTGGACGTACCTACATGTCTGCTGGAAAAAAACACTCTTTGCTGTAAATATTGAATTTCAGAGTTCTACCCGAGATAGGTTGGACACAAGTATTCAAGTGTTTGTGTGTGTGGGGGTGGAGGCAGGGGGCAGGACAAGGGGTCTAAGTCTCCCAGCACACACACAAGTACAGCTCTCTCCCCCAATACACTTTCACATGCAGTATTAAAGACAGCCGATCTGGGTCTGAGAGCAGTACATGTTGGCTGTGTGCAGAGCACTCTCACGCCTGGTGCTGTTACACCCAGCGGTCTCTCTTCACGAGCACTCTAATAGCAAAAGCATTTTCTGGGCACCCAACACTTTAACAACATTAGAGCACTCTGGCACTCAACACTTTCGCTACACCATCGCTCTCCAACACCCGCACTTTCTTGCCCTCAACAACTGCGCAATCTCACACCTAACACTTCCACAATGTCCTTCTCTCTCTCTCGCCCTGACCATTCTAACAACACCTGGACTCTCTGGCAAGCAACTTCTCTCAAGAAAGAATAACTTGTTAAGTCTGGAAACACTGATAATAAGTACACAGTCAGAAAGAAGAATGAAAAATAGTGCTGCTACTGCCTATGAATTCCAAGTCCACGATCATCAACAGAGCGCTGCCTCAGGCGCCATCATTCCTGGTAGGAGTGTTGAATTCTGGCTCCAGTCCCTGATGGCTGGGTGCATCTGGTTGTTCGATTTTTTTCATCTTTAGCTAAGTCTGACTAAATGTGCAGGTTTGATATTTAATACTCTGATAGATATCAAAGACCAGAAGCCTGTTTTGACCAGTCCTTCTGCCATCCAACTATTTTCGAACTGTGCAACCTCCTCAGATGTGTCCATAAAATGTAACGTTGGTCCTGAATTTTGATCCTTTGTCCTGAGTTTTTACAGTCACTTCCCAGAATGTGCCTTGTTGCCAGTTGGCGCCCCTCCTAGGACCCTACCAGACTGAGCCCTCCAAGGTTTACAGCCTAGACCCTGGACAGCACGCCCTGTCCAGGGTATGGACAGGAAGGGAAGGGAATTTAAATGAGGGACCCTCTGCAGCAGCAGTACAGTAACCTTTGCCCAGCCCCCACACCATCCGAGAGCTCCCTGCCCAGAGACTTTAACAAAAGCCACTGACTAGTGAATACGCATTCCTTGTAGCAGGTGCTTGCGTTGGGGCCCTCACTACCTCTCTCACTTGCGCCGTGAAATGCTTTGTGTTTGATGGCAAGAATTTGAGATGAGCTCAAATCAGAACATGGGGTTCTGGCTTCATGTGGTAGTGTCCAGGGTCGCTGTGAGGCTGCTATTAATCTGTCCCCTGAGGCCTGAGTTGCATTGGAATTTTACCTTGTTGTTCCCTTGGCTCATGTCCATGTGGAAGCTGTCCCTGCTGCAACTCCCCCCTACGCATGCTGTGGCGCCCTGTCAAGGCATTTATTTATTTATGCTTTTTTATATAGCGCAGACTTTACCCGAAGGTGTCAGAGTGCTTCACAATAGGAACAGTAACGTTACATGTGGAGAAAATTACAAATTTCCTTAGTACAAGAGCAAATGTTATGTTACATGAGGAAAAAGTGATAATTGTGCAAGTAGCAACAGTAAACGAGATACAAGATGAGGTAGCAAACAATACGTTACATGAGGAAAAAGTGACAATTGTGCAAGTAACAACAGTAAACAAGATACAAGATGACCAATAACAACCAAGCGCAGGTGTGCGTTGTCAATTTAAATAAATATGGAAAAGTACTAGCTGTAGCGTCATCTTTTGCTTGTGGCAAAAATAAATGCGGATAAATACAGAAAAAATGCCCTAAAAATAAATATGGATAAATACAGACGGAAATGGCAAAAAAATAAATACCATAAAACCGGGAGCCCTAGTTATGTTATGTTATGTTATGCTTTCTTATATAGCGCACGGCTGCCCCAGCAAAGGGGCGTCTCGGCGCTAGATCAGAAGAGAGAGAGCAAACACAGCAAAGAGAGAAAGCCGAGCAAGACCAGTTACTGACAGAAGAGATGTGTTTTGATGGCCTTTCTAAAAGCCAGAAGATCGTTTAGATTTCGGATCTGTAGTGGAAGAGTGTTCCAGAGTTTTGCAGCCAGATAGCGGAAGGAACGTCCTCCCGTCAGAGCTAGCTTAACCCGAGGAACCACAGCCAGACACTGTCCCATCGATCTGAGAGCTCTTCGAGGGGAATACCTTGTCATCAAAGGGCAGAGCATAGGGGGGGAGTCCATTTTCAGAATCTTAAAAGCGAGACACAAAGTCTTGAAGTGGATTCTTTTTTCGATAGGAAGCCAGTGTAGCTTTAAGAGTGTGTCAGATACTGATTTAAACCGGGGGAGTCCAGTCAAAACACGAACCTCCCAATCAAACGACATGCGTTTCATTGGGTCTAATTTGTCGATGTTTATACTATCCCTCAATTTGTATTTTTTGACGGATAATTTGCGGCTTGGGCATATTCTACGCATTACTTGTTAATTGTAGTTATTTTTAATGCAGCTATACTGGCTGCAAGATGTTCTTCATAAGAATATGCAGGCTTTTCATCTTTTTCATTTTAACCGACTTATTGAGATTTTTTACATATATTTCCGGCTGGAGTGGGCTATATGTTTCAGCTAAAAAAAAATACCCTAAAGGCTAATCATGTCTTTGCATATAATTACAGATATGTCGGATGCCCACGCACTGCGCTGGATTTGTAATATCACAAATACATCCCCCAATGACTAATGGGATACCTTTTCATCGGTTTGCCACGATTTTCATCCAATCCTCTCTTGAGTTTAGACCTTTAATCATTGTGTCCAGATATATCATAAACCACTGTTCTCTTGATTTTCGTATCAGTTCTAGGTTTCCCCATCTTCTGCTCATGTTGACCTTTTCTAAAATGAACCATGTAAAGTCGTGGCATCCATGGTTTTGGTTCTATAGTGGTCTGTTAGGGGGGCATCAGTGAATCTAGGATTGGGTTGGCTCAGGTACTTAGTCTGGGGTACCCTTCTTGTGAACAGTTTACCAAGGGAAGACATTTTCTTTACTGTTTATAGTCATTGCTACAAACATAAATTGTCTATACTTATATAAACTTGCCCCCTTTGAAACATCCTCCCCCGTCCCTAACAGCATCAAGACAGGGGTTATACGAACAGGTCTCTCTAATATATCAGTTAAAAATCGTGCCTAATCTTGTATAAAGGGAGACAATTTAACACAAGTATAGAAAATATGATCTATATCCGCATCAGATGAAGCACATAGAAAGCATTTACCATCATAGGAACTGCCCAATTTTTTCATTCGTGCGGGTGTATAGTATAGCCTAAATAAAGTTTAAAAAAATGTTACTTGTAGATTTGCTGACATAAGAACTTCCCTTGCTCTTACAATCGCTTCCTCCATTGATATGTCTGTTTCATTTTCACAGAGAGTCTCCACCCAATATGCCTTATGTTTTTCCAGATCGTCGTTCTTCCTCGAGTTTAAAATTTTATACAGCCCACCAATTCTACTATGAGCCTTTAGAGCCTCCATCAAAGGATTAGAAATCAGTTTCAAATTCTTTTTGACTAAAAAATCCCTAATTTGTAAGAACTTGAAAAACTGTGTTTGTGGTAAGCCTTATGCCTGTGCTAGTATTAAGAAATGTTTTAGCGTTTCACATTGATCATATAAGTCACCTAGCGTCTTAATCCCTTTAACCTGCCAGGCCCTCGCCACACTGTCACCACAAATAAATGGGAGCAATTTTGTCGCATTTAATGGAGTGTAATAAGTTAGAGTTCCTAAGTTAATTAATTTGCGTAATTTCTTCCAAATTTTGCTGGCTGCTGCTACCGTCTTAAACTTAGTTCTTTTGTAGTAGCTCCATTCTATCTCTCTGAACAAACTCCGATTAGCTTCCATTCCCAAAGTTAAGTGGTATATAGAGATGTTAATGCTTGATGTTATTAAATTATTTCCCTCTTCACCTCCCATCAATAAAGTGCGCATCCTTTGCAAAAAATAGACGTAATAATACAGCAAAAAATCAGGGACCGATTGTCCCCCCTATCTTTTGGTAACGTCATAAGCCGCATAGCTCTTCGCGGTTTACCAGGAGTCCATATGAATCTAGCACACAGAGCCTGCAGTTGCTGAATTTGGATTGGTAATATTTCTAATGGTAATGATCTAAAGAGGTATAGTACCCTTGGTAATATGTTCATTTTTAAAACGTTAGTTCGACCGATTAAGTTGAAATGCAGCCTCCCCCACTTCTCTAGGGATTCCGCTATATTTCTATAGAGTGAACCCCAATTAGCCGGAACTACCTCAGACATGGCTGCCCTTATCTTAACCCCCAAATACGTTGCTTCTACAACTACTCTAGGATCATTGACCTTCGCTACTTCAGAACAAACCAACTGTGTTTTTGCAGCATTTAACTTGTAGCCGGACAATTGACCGAAAATCTTAGCTAAGCGCTCAATTTCTACCAAAGCGAGAGCCGGATCCTCTGTAGTCACCGCAATGTCATCTGCGAAGGCAAAGACTATGTGGGGAATATTACGGACCCAAAAAGGTTTAATGGCCTCACTACTCGAGAGCATACCAATGAAGGGGTTTATATATAATGCAAATAGGAGGGGAGAGCAGGGGCATCCCTGCCTTGTGCCTCTAGTTACCTGCAGTGTGTCTGAAGTTACTCCCATAGACGCTATCCTGGCGGTTGGTGCTTCATATAAAATTTGCAATGCCGTCATAAATTTCCTGGGAAATCCCATATTCTCCATTAGTAGCCATAAATACTTCCATTCCACGCGATCGAATGCTTTTTCAGCGTCAAGTAATATCAGCCCTTAGCTGCGTTTCTCTACCTCAGCTATATCAAACAAAGTAATGACTTTGTTTATATGTGCCACTGTTCCTCGACCTGGAATAAAGCCATGTTGATCATCAGATACTAGGGAAGTAATGACTTTTGATATACGGTGTGCTAAAATTTTAGAGTAAATCTTCCCATCACAATTTAAAAGTGAAATAGGACGAAATGACCCCGGAAGATTGGTCTCTTTTCCCTTCTTACTGAAGACAACTATAATAGCTTCATCCCATGATTTTGGTGCTACCCCAGTTTGAGCGACCCTAAATGTATCTAACATCATCTCATTAAGTTCCTCAAAAAACAGTTTGTATATTTCCCCTGGTAGTTGGTCAGGGCCCGCTGCTTTCCCCATTGCTAGTGTTTTTACTGCAATAGCTACCTCGTCCTTTGATAGAGGTGCCTCCAATAAAACAACCACTAATGGGTCTAGCTTGACAGGTGTTCAAAGTACGGTAAGATCTAACTCCTCCAAATTATTTTGTTCTGTCTTATACAATGCTGAGTAGAAGTCGTGGAAAATAGCCAATATGTCTTTAGGTCCAGTCTTTGAGATCCCAGCCTTATCTTTCATAGATGATATATTGTGACTACTATCCTTCATACGTAGCTTTAAAGCTAAGGGTCATCCTACTGCTTCACCATACTCATGACAGATCTTCCGTTGTGCCAAATATTTTCTTGCGTTTTCACTGTCTCACACTCCCAGTATTTTTGCCCTTTTCTTTGCAACCTCAACCTCTAATATTTTCACATCCCCCTGGGTAGCTATCCCCACTGTTAAGTTCGCCTCTGCCAGCTGTAATCCCTGATATAACCTCTCCGTGTCTGCTTTTAACTTTCTTTGCCGACCGACCCCAAAACTTAAAACCTCCCCCCTAAAACAGGCTTTAAATGTATCCCAAACGATATTGATTGGGGCTGAGTTTCTGTTGTTATCAAAAAATTCTCTTATCCACTTCTTCATATACACTATAAACTCCTCATTAAAGCATAGTTTCCGGTCAAAGGTAAATTTCCTCATCATAGTCGATACCCCCCACCCAGCTATTGACAAAACAATAGGTGTATGATCGGATGAGATGCTGGGATAGATCTGCATTTTCGCTTTAGCTAAATGAGGCACTTCCATAAAAAAATAATCAAGTCTAACCTTCTTTTATTGGGGGTGGGAATAAAAGGTATAGCCAGGATCCGTTGGAAACAAAGTGCTCCAAACATCCACCAAACCATAATCTTTTAGCCATTTGAGGACGGCCCTGCAAACCTGCGGTTTCCGGCCTTTATAAGCCTTCACTCCCCCAACAATATCATACGCTGTTAAATTAATATTCATATCCCCACAAATAATCAAGGGGGTAGTCCAGGCTGCAAGTTCAACATATAATTGTTCCAAAACCCCTGCATCATCTATATTAGAGCCATAAATATTGCATATTGAAAAATTCCCATGCTGCCCCCCACATTCAACCATCGCCCACCTGCCATTTGTATCCGCTACTTTCCGTCGTACCGTAACCAAATTCTTTTTTACTAAAATAGCTACCCCCGAGTCATGCCGGATTGCTGGGATGAAACTAAAATAGAAAACCCCAGTTCTGCTAATACCTGATGTTTATTCCAAGGGAGATGGGTTACTTACAAACACACCACATCCGGAGCGACATGGCGCAGTTCAGCCGCTACTCTTCTTCGTTTATTGAAATTATTTAGCCCAGAAACATTTAACAAGCATATTCGAAGAGCTCTAGCAGTAGACATATGGCTCAGCTAGATATCCCGCACAATTGGCCCCAAATAACCTTAGAAATACCAGACAGAAGCCTTTTGTCAAGTTGCCTACCCTGTTTTTAGGTTTCGACCTGGCGAGGGGCACGCAGTGCCACTCCCAGAACGAAAACTATTGTCTACAGTAGGGATGTCGGCACCGCCTCTGCCTCTCATTGGCTAGCTCCATAAATGGAGGCTAGCCATTGGGAGACAGAGGCTGTCAATCGCGCTTTCTCTCGAAAACGCGATTCGGGGGCGTTTCTGGTGCTTTTTTTAAGCCCCGCCCCTTTGTCCCGGGCCGCGCTGTGATTGGCTGCCGGCCCGGGACACCCCCTGACGTCATTTCCCGGGCCGCGCTGTGATTGGCTGCCGGCCCGGGACACCCACCTGACGTCATTCCCGGGCCGCGCTGTGATTGGCTGCCGGCCCGGGACCTGACTTGTGTAACATTTGTCTCCTCATCACATGGGCCAGAAGCGATAAGGTGTGGAGAAATGCACAGCATCGCCTGGCAACAGATGTAGGTGGTTTGCCTATTGTACAAATTTTCTTTGCCACAGCTTGTCTAACTTGTAAAATGCACAGCCCTGACCACCGAACTAATGTTGTATATTGAAGGAAGGGCTAACTTGCCGTTCCGGTTAACTTCGGCAACCCCGTTTGCCTTGTCGTGGCAATAAAGTTCATTTGAATCAGAGACAGGAAGGGGGAGGGACGGGCCCGTCCCAGGTCGTGAGCCCGGGGCAGAGGCGGCACTGTCCTGCGCTCGTGTTTCTGCCCTACTCGCACCCTTTCTCCGCGGAGCGCTCCTCCCACACTCGCCTGCCCTGTGAACGGAGCAGGTCCACCGCACCGGGCGGCATTGGACTGGGCGGGGCTAAGAGTGAATCACGGACACTCCCTTCAGGAGAGAGGTATTCACAACACCCGGAAGCCTCCCACCGGTAAAAGAGGTGAGTGCCGGGAGCCGTCAGAGGGGCTGCAAAGTCCCCGGGCCCATCGGTAAGAGTACCCAGGTGCACCGTGGTTTTGTCCTAAATGGAGTACGGGGTTAGCCCCAGCTCTCGGGAGCTAGCGTTAGATGTCTGTGCAATTAAATAATATTGAGCGCAGTGCGGAGAGGCGTTACAGGCAGCACTAGGAAAGCTGCGTGATGCAAGAAAGGAAGAAGGCTTGCGTTTTCAGAAATGGATGGGGCTGCTGTTAAGTCTTTCTCTATCGTTTCCCCCTCTGTTCCTCTTTTGAAAGCCACTCGAAGATCTCTTGGCCGGAGTTGTATAATTTAACTACTTATTGCCCCTTTGGCAAGAGGGATTCTGGGAACGGACATGTGGCGATGTGCCTGCCTGCCTTGGGTGTGGCTGTCCTTTGTCTCTACTTCCCCGGGGCAGAGCGCGGTATAATGTTCCTCTGAGTGACACTTCTTGTTTGCCGATCGTACCCTGCAGAAGGCCTCCCGCTGGGATGTCTTAGGTACACATGAGGGGACATCTGGATCGGGTGGCCCTTGAACCCGTCAGCTGCCGGTCTCCCATGGGGGCGCCGGACTAGAGGAGGAAGACGGTGCTGGGGAGCTCACGCCTGATTGCTGAAGTACCCCGTTACTAAACTTTCTGCACCCTTTACTTTTCTTTAGTTTTATTGTTAAGCAATCCTCATGCACCATGAGGATTCAAGCAAGCCGGGCCGAAGACGGCTGTAATGCCAGAAACCGGTCCCCGGAAGCTTGTTTCCTTTCCAGTGAAGAATTGGCTTGGTAGTTTGGTCTGCCCTGTTCCCATGATGCACTGGGCCAGGGACAGACTAATTTGCATATAGCCAGGTTCTGAACTGGGATGGTGCAGTGAGCTAAAAAACGGTGATGGATCAAGCCCTGATCTGTTGACTGGGTAGGAGTGTTCTGATTAACTCAGATACTCTGTCCATCACCACCCCCTTTTTGAAATTATTTTGGCCACCATGAGTGTGGAAGGGTATGCTCAGACGTGAGTCCCTTGCTCATTGCACCATGAGGATTCAAGCAAGCCGGGCCGAAGACGGCTGTAATGCCAGAAACCGGTCCCCGGAAGCTTGTTTCCTTTCCAGTGAAGAATTGGCTTGGTAGTTTGGTCTGCCCTGTTCCCATGATGCACTGGGCCAGGGACAGACTAATTTGCATATAGCCAGGTTCTGAACTGGGATGGTGCAGTGAGCTAAAAAACGGTGATGGATCAAGCCCTGATCTGTTGACTGGGTAGGAGTGTTCTGATTAACTCAGATACTCTGTCCATCACCACCCCCTTTTTGAAATTATTTTGGCCACCATGAGTGTGGAAGGGTATGCTCAGACGTGAGTCCCTTGCTCATTGCACCATGAGGATTCAAGCAAGCCGGGCCGAAGACGGCTGTAATGCCAGAAACCGGTCCCCGGAATCTTGTTTCCTTTCCAGTGAAGAATTGGCTTGGTAGTTTGGTCTGCCCTGTTCCCATGATGCACTGGGCCAGGGACAGACTAATTTGCATATAGCCAGGTTCTGAACTGGGATGGTGCAGTGAGCTAAAAAACGGTGATGGATCAAGCCCTGATCTGTTGACTGGGTAGGAGTGTTCTGATTAACTCAGATACTCTGTCCATCACCACCCCCTTTTTGAAATTATTTTGGCCACCATGAGTGTGGAAGGGTATGCTCAGACGTGAGTCCCTTGCTCATTGCACCATGAGGATTCAAGCAAGCCGGGCCGAAGACGGCTGTAATGCCAGAAACCGGTCCCCGGAAGCTTGTTTCCTTTCCAGTGAAGAATTGGCTTGGTAGTTTGGTCTGCCCTGTTCCCATGATGCACTGGGCCAGGGACAGACTAATTTGCATATAGCCAGGTTCTGAACTGGGATGGTGCAGTGAGCTAAAAAACGGTGATGGATCAAGCCCTGATCTGTTGACTGGGTAGGAGTGTTCTGATTAACTCAGATACTCTGTCCATCACCACCCCCTTTTTGAAATTATTTTGGCCACCATGAGTGTGGAAGGGTATGCTCAGACGTGAGTCCCTTGCTCATTGCACCATGAGGATTCAAGCAAGCCGGGCCGAAGACGGCTGTAATGCCAGAAACCGGTCCCCGGAAGCTTGTTTCCTTTCCAGTGAAGAATTGGCTTGGTAGTTTGGTCTGCCCTGTTCCCATGATGCACTGGGCCAGGGACAGACTAATTTGCATATAGCCAGGTTCTGAACTGGGATGGTGCAGTGAGCTAAAAAACGGTGATGGATCAAGCCCTGATCTGTTGACTGGGTAGGAGTGTTCTGATTAACTCAGATACTCTGTCCATCACCACCCCCTTTTTGAAATTATTTTGGCCACCATGAGTGTGGAAGGGTATGCTCAGACGTGAGTCCCTTGCTCATTGCACCATGAGGATTCAAGCAAGTCGGGCCGAAGACGGCTGTAATGCCAGAAACCGGTCCCCGGAATCTTGTTTCCTTTCCAGTGAAGAATTGGCTTGGTAGTTTGGTCTGCCCTGTTCCCATGATGCACTGGGCCAGGGACAGACTAATTTGCATATAGACAGGTTCTGAACTGGGATGGTGCAGTGAGCTAAAAAACGGTGATGGATCAAGCCCTGATCTGTTGACTGGGTAGGAGTGTTCTGATTAACTCAGATACTCTGTCCATCACCACCCCCTTTTTGAAATTATTTTGGCCACCATGAGTGTGGAAGGGTATGCTCAGACGTGAGTCCCTTGCTCATTGCACCATGAGGATTCAAGCAAGCCGGGCCGAAGACGGCTGTAATGCCAGAAACCGGTCCCCGGAAGCTTGTTTCCTTTCCAGTGAAGAATTGGCTTGGTAGTTTGGTCTGCCCTGTTCCCATGATGCACTGGGCCAGGGACAGACTAATTTGCATATAGCCAGGTTCTGAACTGGGATGGTGCAGTGAGCTAAAAAACGGTGATGGATCAAGCCCTGATCTGTTGACTGGGTAGGAGTGTTCTGATTAACTCAGATACTCTGTCCATCACCACCCCCTTTTTGAAATTATTTTGGCCACCATGAGTGTGGAAGGGTATGCTCAGACGTGAGTCCCTTGCTCATTGCACCATGAGGATTCAAGCAAGCCGGGCCGAAGACGGCTGTAATGCCAGAAACCGGTCCCCGGAAGCTTGTTTCCTTTCCAGTGAAGAATTGGCTTGGTAGTTTGGTCTGCCCTGTTCCCATGATGCACTGGGCCAGGGACAGACTAATTTGCATATAGCCAGGTTCTGAACTGGGATGGTGCAGTGAGCTAAAAAACGGTGATGGATCAAGCCCTGATCTGTTGACTGGGTAGGAGTGTTCTGATTAACTCAGATACTCTGTCCATCACCACCCCCTTTTTGAAATTATTTTGGCCACCATGAGTGTGGAAGGGTATGCTCAGACGTGAGTCCCTTGCTCATTGCACCATGAGGATTCAAGCAAGCCGGGCCGAAGACGGCTGTAATGCCAGAAACCGGTCCCCGGAATCTTGTTTCCTTTCCAGTGAAGAATTGGCTTGGTAGTTTGGTCTGCCCTGTTCCCATGATGCACTGGGCCAGGGACAGACTAATTTGCATATAGCCAGGTTCTGAACTGGGATGGTGCAGTGAGCTAAAAAACGGTGATGGATCAAGCCCTGATCTGTTGACTGGGTAGGAGTGTTCTGATTAACTCAGATACTCTGTCCATCACCACCCCCTTTTTGAAATTATTTTGGCCACCATGAGTGTGGAAGGGTATGCTCAGACGTGAGTCCCTTGCTCATTGCACCATGAGGATTCAAGCAAGCCGGGCCGAAGACGGCTGTAATGCCAGAAACCGGTCCCCGGAAGCTTGTTTCCTTTCCAGTGAAGAATTGGCTTGGTAGTTTGGTCTGCCCTGTTCCCATGATGCACTGGGCCAGGGACAGACTAATTTGCATATAGCCAGGTTCTGAACTGGGATGGTGCAGTGAGCTAAAAAACGGTGATGGATCAAGCCCTGATCTGTTGACTGGGTAGGAGTGTTCTGATTAACTCAGATACTCTGTCCATCACCACCCCCTTTTTGAAATTATTTTGGCCACCATGAGTGTGGAAGGGTATGCTCAGACGTGAGTCCCTTGCTCATTGCACCATGAGGATTCAAGCAAGCCGGGCCGAAGACGGCTGTAATGCCAGAAACCGGTCCCCGGAAGCTTGTTTCCTTTCCAGTGAAGAATTGGCTTGGTAGTTTGGTCTGCCCTGTTCCCATGATGCACTGGGCCAGGGACAGACTAATTTGCATATAGCCAGGTTCTGAACTGGGATGGTGCAGTGAGCTAAAAAACGGTGATGGATCAAGCCCTGATCTGTTGACTGGGTAGGAGTGTTCTGATTAACTCAGATACTCTGTCCATCACCACCCCCTTTTTGAAATTATTTTGGCCACCATGAGTGTGGAAGGGTATGCTCAGACGTGAGTCCCTTGCTCATTGCACCATGAGGATTCAAGCAAGCCGGGCCGAAGACGGCTGTAATGCCAGAAACCGGTCCCCGGAAGCTTGTTTCCTTTCCAGTGAAGAATTGGCTTGGTAGTTTGGTCTGCCCTGTTCCCATGATGCACTGGGCCAGGGACAGACTAATTTGCATATAGACAGGTTCTGAACTGGGATGGTGCAGTGAGCTAAAAAACGGTGATGGATCAAGCCCTGATCTGTTGACTGGGTAGGAGTGTTCTGATTAACTCAGATACTCTGTCCATCACCACCCCCTTTTTGAAATTATTTTGGCCACCATGAGTGTGGAAGGGTATGCTCAGACGTGAGTCCCTTGCTCATTGCACCATGAGGATTCAAGCAAGCCGGGCCGAAGACGGCTGTAATGCCAGAAACCGGTCCCCGGAAGCTTGTTTCCTTTCCAGTGAAGAATTGGCTTGGTAGTTTGGTCTGCCCTGTTCCCATGATGCACTGGGCCAGGGACAGACTAATTTGCATATAGCCAGGTTCTGAACTGGGATGGTGCAGTGAGCTAAAAAACGGTGATGGATCAAGCCCTGATCTGTTGACTGGGTAGGAGTGTTCTGATTAACTCAGATACTCTGTCCATCACCACCCCCTTTTTGAAATTATTTTGGCCACCATGAGTGTGGAAGGGTATGCTCAGACGTGAGTCCCTTGCTCATTGCACCATGAGGATTCAAGCAAGCCGGGCCGAAGACGGCTGTAATGCCAGAAACCGGTCCCCGGAAGCTTGTTTCCTTTCCAGTGAAGAATTGGCTTGGTAGTTTGGTCTGCCCTGTTCCCATGATGCACTGGGCCAGGGACAGACTAATTTGCATATAGCCAGGTTCTGAACTGGGATGGTGCAGTGAGCTAAAAAACGGTGATGGATCAAGCCCTGATCTGTTGACTGGGTAGGAGTGTTCTGATTAACTCAGATACTCTGTCCATCACCACCCCCTTTTTGAAATTATTTTGGCCACCATGAGTGTGGAAGGGTATGCTCAGACGTGAGTCCCTTGCTCATTGCACCATGAGGATTCAAGCAAGCCGGGCCAAAGACGGCTGTAATGCCAGAAACCGGTCCCCGGAAGCTTGTTTCCTTTCCAGTGAAGAATTGGCTTGGTAGTTTGGTCTGCCCTGTTCCCATGATGCACTGGGCCAGGGACAGACTAATTTGCATATAGCCAGGTTCTGAACTGGGATGGTGCAGTGAGCTAAAAAACGGTGATGGATCAAGCCCTGATCTGTTGACTGGGTAGGAGTGTTCTGATTAACTCAGATACTCTGTCCATCACCACCCCCTTTTTGAAATTATTTTGGCCACCATGAGTGTGGAAGGGTATGCTCAGACGTGAGTCCCTTGCTCATTGCACCATGAGGATTCAAGCAAGCCGGGCCAAAGACGGCTGTAATGCCAGAAACCGGTCCCCGGAAGCTTGTTTCCTTTCCAGTGAAGAATTGGCTTGGTAGTTTGGTCTGCCCTGTTCCCATGATGCACTGGGCCAGGGACAGACTAATTTGCATATAGCCAGGTTCTGAACTGGGATGGTGCAGTGAGCTAAAAAACGGTGATGGATCAAGCCCTGATCTGTTGACTGGGTAGGAGTGTTCTGATTAACTCAGATACTCTGTCCATCACCACCCCCTTTTTGAAATTATTTTGGCCACCATGAGTGTGGAAGGGTATGCTCAGACGTGAGTCCCTTGCTCATTGCACCATGAGGATTCAAGCAAGCCGGGCCGAAGACGGCTGTAATGCCAGAAACCGGTCCCCGGAAGCTTGTTTCCTTTCCAGTGAAGAATTGGCTTGGTAGTTTGGTCTGCCCTGTTCCCATGATGCACTGGGCCAGGGACAGACTAATTTGCATATAGCCAGGTTCTGAACTGGGATGGTGCAGTGAGCTAAAAAACGGTGATGGATCAAGCCCTGATCTGTTGACTGGGTAGGAGTGTTCTGATTAACTCAGATACTCTGTCCATCACCACCCCCTTTTTGAAATTATTTTGGCCACCATGAGTGTGGAAGGGTATGCTCAGACGTGAGTCCCTTGCTCATTGCACCATGAGGATTCAAGCAAGCCGGGCCAAAGACGGCTGTAATGCCAGAAACCGGTCCCCGGAAGCTTGTTTCCTTTCCAGTGAAGAATTGGCTTGGTAGTTTGGTCTGCCCTGTTCCCATGATGCACTGGGCCAGGGACAGACTAATTTGCATATAGCCAGGTTCTGAACTGGGATGGTGCAGTGAGCTAAAAAACGGTGATGGATCAAGCCCTGATCTGTTGACTGGGTAGGAGTGTTCTGATTAACTCAGATACTCTGTCCATCACCACCCCCTTTTTGAAATTATTTTGGCCACCATGAGTGTGGAAGGGTATGCTCAGACGTGAGTCCCTTGCTCATTGCACCATGAGGATTCAAGCAAGCCGGGCCGAAGACGGCTGTAATGCCAGAAACCGGTCCCCGGAAGCTTGTTTCCTTTCCAGTGAAGAATTGGCTTGGTAGTTTGGTCTGCCCTGTTCCCATGATGCACTGGGCCAGGGACAGACTAATTTGCATATAGCCAGGTTCTGAACTGGGATGGTGCAGTGAGCTAAAAAACGGTGATGGATCAAGCCCTGATCTGTTGACTGGGTAGGAGTGTTCTGATTAACTCAGATACTCTGTCCATCACCACCCCCTTTTTGAAATTATTTTGGCCACCATGAGTGTGGAAGGGTATGCTCAGACGTGAGTCCCTTGCTCATTGCACCATGAGGATTCAAGCAAGCCGGGCCGAAGACGGCTGTAATGCCAGAAACCGGTCCCCGGAAGCTTGTTTCCTTTCCAGTGAAGAATTGGCTTGGTAGTTTGGTCTGCCCTGTTCCCATGATGCACTGGGCCAGGGACAGACTAATTTGCATATAGCCAGGTTCTGAACTGGGATGGTGCAGTGAGCTAAAAAACGGTGATGGATCAAGCCCTGATCTGTTGACTGGGTAGGAGTGTTCTGATTAACTCAGATACTCTGTCCATCACCACCCCCTTTTTGAAATTAAGCATTTAAATGCATACACATTGATGTAGTTCTGTAAGGTTTAACCCGCAAAGGGGTGCGGGCATCAAGAAATACCCGGATGTATTGCACATTGTATCACCTATTGACCTACTACCCCGTACAGTTGTACCGTTACTCAATGCCCAGTGTAATACCAACTCCAGCGGATTAACAAAGGCACACACCCATTCTTATGGACCGCCTTGTGTGGTCTGTTTTCGATCTGCGCCCACTCCTGGGCTCGTGACAGACTGGGCAAAGAGGCAAAGCTAAAGGAAGAGTCGACAGAGAGCCTTGCTGTGCGAGAGACTTATCATCCTTGTTAATGTAAAACATGCAACTTGAAAGCAGTTGTCGCAGATTGTGACGGACTACTTTGCAGTTTATGCGTTTTGAACTTGGTGTTTTTACCTGTAATATAACAGCACAGCATTATATTCTTACAATGCGGCTGGTCACCGAATGAAATGAAACACTGTCCCGTTGCTGGACCCGGTGATGAGCCGCGGAAACGCAGCGCCGGCCGGCCTGGGGCAGAGCTGGTGTGACCGTCCTCGGCGGGGCCCCAGCGAGCCAAACCTCGGCCTAAGTGCTGGGGATCAAACGACCGGTCTACGCCGAGGCCTCCCACGCCGGACGCGTGCCCAGCTGTCCGGGTTCTTTCCCATGAAGCCGGGCTCAGCTGGGAAGACCCTGACCACAGTTTTTTTTTTAATGTATTTTTTGGTGTGATTTCTCATTCCCAACAAAACACTGGTTCCTAGTAAAGCGGGCAGATTGATTTCTCATCCGGACGCTATCTTTCCACGCATGTGCTTTTCATTAACAGATCCGTCCATTATTGGAGCAAGGCTCTAGGTTTAGCATAACTGAACCGTTTGGCGTGAGTCCACGCGAGAAGTCATTTGTAAAAAGAAGGCCCATGATTGGAAATTCGGGGTCTCGGTGGGGTATCCCTCTCTGTTCACCACACCTTGAAAGTGTGTTGGCAGTTCAAATATTTAATTATTTTGGTGCTTTGTGATTGAAGGGTGACATACTGCAATGCGTTATTTTTTTTATAAAGTACACTCCAACATGGCATTGACCTTCATAGCATCGTGGAGTATTATTTGTAAATATTGCTTATTTCATTGGTACGTTTTTTACCTACCTCACGCGGTGCTAGATTAAGGACACCGTTTTCGATTGCTTGGCTGTCATTGCACAACCGAATGTATTCTGGGAGCTGTAGTCTTTATGGGCAGCGACAGAAAAATATAGCATAACAACTGATAACAATATAGACCCATGACCGAAAAGCCCAGGACTAGAAATGGGTTGACACACCGTTTAATGGCACTTTAAGTTATGCATGTTAAAAAAAAAAAAACACTGTCTGGTGGGGTCTCAGTTTTAGGAGCTAAGGGCACAAATCCTACACGTGGAATGGGACAGTATTATCTAATTTATGTGATTGCATATGTAAACGAATGCTGTTATTTTAGTATTTTACCTCTGTGGCCTGCTCATAAATGGGCAGTGCACGTTCTGTATTTATTTAAAACCCGCCTTCTGGGGCATAGTTGACAGCCCCGAGTAGACGTCCCTGAGTGCAGCTGAGTGCACCGAAGGGTCGTGGACCGTGAACAAGCTGTTGTGCAGGCCACCACGCGCCATCCGGCGCTTCCCATGAGTGCGTCACGTGACCGCGGACGGGCAGCTTTCCTTTATTTATTTATTTATATTTTTTTTTTTGCAGAGTTTTATATAGCGCGAACTAGACCCGAACTGAATCAGGTATCAGAGCGCTTTACATAGCACCAGTTACGTTACATGAGGACACGCATTCATTTTAGGCACGGGGAGATTAAGTGATTTGCCCAGAATCACAGGAGGTTTTTGGCGTCGTTACCGAGACTCGAAACCAGATCCCCAGGTCCGAGGTCGAGCGCCCTAGCCGTTAGGCCAACCCCTCTCCCCTTTGCGATTGGCTTGCTTTCTAGGATTAGTCACCAGCAGCTACATATGCTTATAGCCGATGTTTGCTTTACTTCCCATTCAGGGCGTATTTTTCATCTTTGTTAAAACTTTATCCTGCGACATGGTGGGAGCTAACCGCACCCTTAACGGCCCCGGTTTAGCTTTGCTGTCTGTTTGCAAGACTAAAGCTCGGAATCTCGGCGTACATTTTTGTTGAGGGAGGTTTGTATTCCTCCAGTCTCCTCATCCTGGCACAGATGATTCCCATCAGAATTGAGCTCCTTTGAAAAACAACCCTGTCTGTAAGAGGACATAGTTGAGTCTAAACAATAGATTGTTGTGTTAGACGGCAGCGTGGATTTCCTTAATTATTTTTTCTTGCTTATATATTTTTTTGGTTTGGTGTGCTTGCTGTCCTGTCTTCCCCCGCCCCCCCTCCCGCTGTCCGTGTGACCGTTACCGACCCCCCCCTCCCGCTGTCCCCCTCAAGCGGACACTAAACACCCCCTTCCCCGCCAAACAAGACATATTGCTTTCGATGGCTCTCTTTTCCTTCGCTGGCCTCGCGCCTGAGAGGATGGGTGGCCGGGGCTGGCACGGGGCAGCCTGAATGCGCGCTGATGAGGTAGCTGAGCGGGTTAAGGTTTTCCTGGAGAGATCTGCTTATCACTTGGTCGAATCGCTGGGAAAGTGTGTCCGGGAGGCAATACAATTAGCGTTTTATTAGTCGGCTTATTGTAGCCATTGTTGTTAACAGCGTTTAGAGGCACGGTGACAGCTTTACATATGGTGTGTTTGCATATTGATAAATCTTCAGAAATATACACTCGCCTCTTTCTGCACCCTTCCACGCTGTAACTTCCTTTGCGGCACCCAGTAAGCTGGTGTCTCTTCTGACTGGATCTACCCAGGTGGAGTTGGGGTTTACGAATGTTTTGCCTGGTGGGGCGGAGTAAAACTCGTCATCTCCCCAGCAATCCTTTCCGCCTCTCTTGTAAGCTTACACTTCGCCAACAGTTTATTCTTACCCCAGTGGCCTCTGTTCATTAATCTCGTCCCCTCCCTTTACTGTCCTCTCTTCTTTCCCTGGTGATCTCATCCTTTCCTGCCTGTCTTCACTCCGTCCCCATCCTCTGCCCGCCGTTGGCTCTCTTCTCTCGTCCTCTTTCCTATCTGTCCCTCGCGTCTTCTTCACCCATAAGACTCCCTCCTCAGCTCCTCCCCATTCATCAGTCCCGTTCACACTTTTTTAAATGTCCCCCTACCTTCCCTCTCTTCTGCCCCAGCCGTCCCCACTCGCGTTTCCCCTCTATTTCCTCGTTGGTTCCTCGCTCTGCCTTTCCCTCTCTTTCTTCTCCTCGCACCCTGACCAGCTCAACCTCCTCCATTCGCCGTCCTTCCTGCCCGCTCACCGTTGTCCTCAGACACCCCTCTTCATTTCGGATGCCCCCTCCTTTCCTTTCTCCCTCCCATCCTCTCACGTCCTCCATTAATACATTTTACTCGCCCTATCTTTCTTTTGCTTTCCTCTTCCAAATCTACCTCTTGCCCTCTCGGCTCATTCCATGACCCGCCGCTACCCCTTTACTCCGTCCCCTTTCTCTCTCTCTCTCTCTCTCTCTCCCTCTCTCTTGTGCTTTCTCCACATCTTTCCCTCTCAGCTTTCTCTCTTCCCTCTTACAGTTTCGGTTTCTCTCGTTCTCTCACTCTGTCTCCCCTCCTGCCGTCTCTTTTCCTCTCACCCCTCCTCTTTCCTCGCTCAATCTGTGCCCCTCGTGTCTGCTCTCTCTGGTCACCAGAAGAGACAGCGCCTCCCACCGCCGCAAAAACGCCCACCATAGAAAGAGCGCAAGGGACAGGAAACGAATAAACAAGGGAAGGAAAGACCGGCAACCAAGAGTGGAACACTTAAAGCTGCTCCAGAGAGGGGGAGCCGAGCAGGTCCGCCTGGAAATGTACATATGTAGAGACACTTCCCGGGAAGCCCCCCCCCCGATCAGACCCTTTCAATTATTCAATAGCTAGCGCAGACCAAGTGACTGCCAGGTGCAATACATCAGGCTTAGGAAGGGCTTTCATTAGATTTGGAGAGATTCACGCTGCTCTCTCCCTCCATCCCTCCGCCCTCACTCCTGGAGCTCCCGCCAGCCCCTCTCTGGCCATTGGTGCCCATTGACCTTGGTGCTCCTCATGCCAGCTGTGTGTGCCAAGTACAGTGACTGTTCTCTTACAGTCTGCTTGCCTGAAATGCATGTACCCCACTTTGAATTTGACCCTGGTTAAACCTTCACGTACATCTAGTTAAGAGTGCGCCATGAAGCTGTCATTAGCGGGCAGAATGTTTGGCGCTACAATATTTAAAAAAACGGAATCCTTCGAAAAATGAAATAATTCCTTTAGACACAGTTCTTGCAGCCAGCAGGGTTGTTTCCCGAGGGCAGGAGCGGTCCCTTCAGCTGGCCTAGTTATCACACGGTCCCAGGCCGAGCGGTGGCGGAAGCCCCTGCCCAGGCCTGGTGGGTAGGATTGGTGCTGAGCCCAGGAAGCTTCTACACTGATCAGGAAGCGGGCACCCTGCTGCTTATCCATGGATCGCCATGTATCCCACCCACAGCCCACTCCGCACACGCTCTTAATAGATATTATGTGTACACACGCCCAAATCAATGTGCTATTTTAAAAGAGCTAATTTCTTGCACTGCATTAAAATGTAATTTTAAGAATAGCTATAATTATACACCATTTTCTAGCGGATCTAAAACACGTGCACGCGTTTTCTTATTTTCCCATACAAGGATAGTGTGCTAAATGTATTTCTACGGGGTATTATTTCCTGACCCTGCTTACCCCTGCTTACAGCTGCGCGGTAAGTATACAAACATCACGTTTGTCCAGTGAGCCGTACTGGGGTCCCCGCCGCTGGGCGCACCTGAAGCCCCTGGGCGGTGCCCGTGCTGTAATGCACGGTAGTAGAAGTGTGTGTGGTGTGTGTGCCTGCGCTCTGCCGCGGCTGACTGCAACATCTCCTCTTCTCTTCCTTTTCAGGATCAGGCTATTTTTGGTGCCTCTATCGCAGGCTCCGGTGAGCGTGAGATCATCGCCGTCCAATCCCGAGGCCGGTAGCTCGCCCCCGCCCGGGAAGCATGCATTCTTTACAGTGTGCAGCTGCCTGCAAATGTGTACTCATTACAGAGCGTTGGTGCACAGTCCTCAACTTATTTTCTGTACTGTGTGTGTTGGGGCTCTGTGTGTGTTGGGGCTCTGTGTGTGTTGAGGCTCTGTGTGTGTTGGGGCTCTGTGTGTGTTGGGGCTCTGTGTGTGTTGGGGCTCTGTGTGTGTTGGGGCTCTGTGTGTGTTGGGGCTCTGTGTGTGTTGGGGCTCTGTGTGTGATGGGGCTCTGTGTGTGATGGGGCTCTGTGTGTGATGGTGCTCTGTGTGTGTTGGGGCTCTGTGTGTGTTGGGGCTCTGTGTGTGTTGGGGCTCTGTGTGTGTTGGGGCTCTGTGTGTGTTGGGGCTCTGTGTGTGTTGGGGCTCTGTGTGTGTTGGGGCTCTGTGTGTGTTGGGGCTCTGTGTGTGTTGGGGCTCTGTCTGTGTTGGGGCTCTGTCTGTGTTGGGGCTCTGTCTGGCTAGCTTTTTTTGTAGGTGGCTCTATGTGTGGGTGGCTCTGTGTGTGTGTGGGTGGCTCTGTGTGTGTGTGGGTGGCTCTGTGTGTGTGTGGGTGGCTCTCTGTGTGTGTGCAAATGCAATAGGTCTCGCATTTGCGAGAGATTAAGCTATTGGCATTGTAAACAATGCCATTTATTTATCTGTTTTCAAAACCAACACATAAATAAAAAAATTGTCATTTACAATGACAATAGCTCTAACTTTCACAAAGGCGAAACCGTTGCATTGTAAATGCTTGTTTATTGATTCTCTTTCAAATTCAATGTCATTTTTAAATGCAAGTGTGGATTTTTTACCCCCTTTTAACCCCACCACCGAGACCCCTCACATGCACATCCCACCCTCTGCCCCCCTTCCCCCTTGCCCACCCCCCACCCTTCCCATTAACGAGGCATTAGGACTTATGGTCCTGTAGATGTAGCTTGCAACTCCCCGGATCCCCCCGCCAGACGCCTACTATACAACTCATCCATTTCAATAAATAGGAAGGTAATCCTTCCTTCCTGTTTGGAGAGACCTCATCCTAAATAAAGATATTATATTTATTTATTATTTATTTATTTAAGAAATTTATAGAGCGCACGGCTACCCCCAAAGGGGTGTCCCGGCGCTAGCGACTGAGGGCTCAGAAAAGGGTAATAAAGTCAGGTTTAGAGCGAGGAGAATAGCCAAGTTTTCAGTTTGCGGCGAAAAATGGATTCAGTGGGGACAAATCTCAAGTCCAAAGGGAGATTGTTCCAAAGTTTGGCGGTCAAGACTCCAAACGCTCTGCCGCCCATCCTGGAAAGGCGGAATCGAGGGACAGTCAGAAGACGTAGGCTATTCGATCTTAAGGATCTAACAGATTGAGACAAGACTAGTCGCTTTTTCAGGTAACCTGGGCCAGAGTCATTAAGGGCCCTAAAAGCAAGTGTCAATATCTTAAATTGAATACGACAAGCAATAGGGAGCCAGTGCAGCTTCTTACGATAGGATGCTACTGATTGACGGTAGGGAATGTTGCCAATCAATCTCGCAGCCGCATTCTGCACGATCTGCAGACGCTCAATTTGGTACAAAGGAGCACCAGCATAGAGACTGTTGGCATAGTCTAAGTGGGAGGTAATTAACGCATGGACAACAGTTCTGCGAGCATCTAAGGGAAGGTATGGAAGGATCTTTCTAATCATACGAAGTTTCGCAAAGCATGCAGACGTAACCTTGTTAATTTGGGTTTTGCAGGAGAGGGCATTATCAAACTGGAAACCCAAGTTGCGTACTGTTTGAACTGGGATGGGCGGGGGGTTAAGCACTGTAGGCCACCAGAGGTTAGTGGGCAGCGGAGTTATTTGATTAAAAAACAGTACCTCCGTCCGGAGGTCATCCAGGAGCATATATTGTCCAGGCATTGGCGAAAGCCGGCGAAGCAGGAGTCAGAATGATCTCTAAACGAAAACACAAGCTGAGTGTCATCAGCATAAGAGACCACCCTGACTCCCCAAGACTCCACCAGCTTGGCCAGCGGGGCAAGATATACATTAAAAAACAAAGGGCTCAGGTCAGAGCCCTGAGGAACACCACAGAGGAGGGGTTTACCTACAGATTTAAAAGGCTTGAGTAAGACCCTCTGAGAGCGATCTTTCAGAAAAGAATCAATCCAGGTCAGCACTACGCCACCAATTCCTATCTGATTCAGACGATCTAGTAGTATCGCATGGGATACCGTATCAAAGGCGGCGGATAGGTCGAGGAGGACCAGCATGGCCTCCTCGCCCCTATCCACACACTCTCGGATCGTCTCAGAGACTTCTAGAAGAGCCGTCTCAGTGCTAAAACCCGTTCTGAATCCAGATTGTGAATCATGTAATAGCAAATTTGTTTCCAGATATTCCGCCAGTTGAAGCTGTACAGCTTTTTCCAAAATTTTAGCTGAATTAGGGAGGAGGGAAATAGGACGATAATTGCTGAATTGTGCGGGGTCCGCGTTCGCTTTTTTCAGGATGGGGACCAGCATAGCCTCCTTCCAAACGGATGGAAATTGGCCGGAGCGGAGGGATGTATTCCAAATGGAAAGAAATGGTCTGACCAATAACGGGGCTAGGTTACCCATAGTCTTAGCAGGGATGAGGTCTAACGGGGAACCAGATTTACACTGGATAATCAACCTCAAAGAGGACTTGATAGTCATCTCCTTGAAGGACTCCAAGGAAGATTTGACCAAGTCCCTGTCATGAGAGATCGGAAGAATCCCATCCGTGGGGAAGGAAGATCTGATGTTCATGATTTTCTCCTGAAAATAGTCAGACAAACCGTTACATAAGGCCTGACTGGCGGAGATCTGGGGTACCATAGCGGGAGGGTTAGCAAAATCCTTGACAATTTTAAAAAGGGTTTTAGAGGAGTTCTCAGCCTTCTCAATTTGTAGAGAAAAAAAATCTCTCATCGTTGAACGTTTTAATGTCAAAAATTTTTTTAGAGCACATTTGTAGATAATTTTAGCCTCTAAATCATAATGTTGCCGCCATTTACGTTCTAGTTTTTTACATCGACTCTTTTCCTCACGTAGAGACGAAGAGAACCAGGGGGCAGAAGGCCGGGATCTAGTGGAAGTAATAGGTTGAAGAGGCGCAATTGAGTCTATGGCAAGCAGCATAGAGGCATTAAGTTTAGACAAACTTTCATCAATATTGTTGGAGAGAGGGTCTGGTAGGTGAGAGAACACGGGATCCATAGTGGCACAGGTAACTTCATGCCATTTTCTCCCATACTCCTTGCTAAGAGCAGTTGGTCTAAGTACCATGGAGAGGGCAAGGTCAAAAGGGAGAAGGTAGTGGTCTGACCACGTAAAGGGAAGGGAAGGATGGAGCAGGGTGTCCAAGTGATTTGAAAAAATTAAATCAAGTGTATGGCCAGCTACATGAGTTGGGCCCTGCACTAATTGATGCAAATTCAGACCCTGCATGGTGTCCAATAGCTGAGTAGCCTGCAGACATAGCGGGTTATCCACATGTAAATTAAAGTCCCCAAGCACAATAAAGTGAGGGTGTTTAAGGGATAAGTCAGCAATCAAGTGAACTAAAGACGTAAGGGAAGAGGCCGAAGCAGTGGGTGGATTATATACCAAGATCCCAGCAAGAATTACAGCAGCCGAGTCAGCAATAGTAAAATACATAGCTTCAACTCTGCCAGTATTCATAAGTTTGCTGACGGTCAAATTAAAATGAGCTTTGAGCACGATAGCAAGGCCCCCACCAGTTTTGCCGCCTTCACGGTGAATACCTTTCAGGAGGTAACCTGGGGGGGTGGCTAGATGGATGTCAGGGTTCGAAGTGTCCCTGAGCCATGTCTCGGTGAGAAACAGGATATCCCAAGCATCCGAAGCAAGGGACGACCAGATCTCACAAGCATGGCGTGGGAGAGATCGACAGTTGACCAGGGCCGCTTTTAGCATCAACGGTTGGATATGACGTTTGTCTACATTACAATAGTGAGATAGACGTTTTCTCACAGGAGGCAGTCTAAAATCACAGTGAGGGCATTCAAAGGGGGAGTCCTCTAACTAAAATGGGCAGCAGAGGGAGGCCAACCTTCATACACTAGGTCTCAACTGAAAAAGTTGATTTCTGGACCAACTAATGCGGCTGCCTAATAAGCAACGGGCAGGGGGTCCGGCACTGGGCGCGGGCCAGGCGCGGACGGGCGCAGACGGGCTTGCCTTAGGCGCGCCCGCTGCGCGGACGGGAAGTCCATCTATTTTTATACATGAAGAGGAGGGTGGGAGGCGACCAGAAGCTGGACCGCTACCCTGCCTTCCCCAAAGATGGCGGCTATCCCTCTGCGTGCCGGCGTCAGCGCCTGAATCAGCTGCGCCGGTGGGCAGAAGCGTGCTGGGACCCTCTAAGCGATGTAAATCTCGCCTGCAGGATCGCTGCGCAGTATGTGGTTAAAAATTGACAGTTTAAAATATATACAGCTTTATAAAACAAATTACCATCCAAGTGCTTAGCAAAGAATAGAAGGACAGAGAGAGCGCCCCCGGCTTTCCGCCTCAGGGAAAGTGAGCAATTAGTCTGAATTACCCAATAAATCATCTGAAAGAAAAGGAGGGGTACCGCGACCATAACAACCTATGCAATAACAAAGAAGGGTTTTTTGATTATCATAAATTACCATCTCTCTTGACTCTAGGGCAAATACCCCCCATAGCAACCTATACAAAAACAAAGAAGGATTTTTGGTTATCACAAATTACCCTCTCACTTGACTCTAAGGTTAAGTAGCCCCCACAATTCCCTTCTTTCTACCCCACTGGATGATGTTTAACTAATTTAACTAGTGATCTTGCTTAGAAGTTCCTTGGCCTGCCCCACATTGGTAAAAAATTGTGTGCGTTCTTTATAAACGATCTTCAGCTTCGCAGGGTTGAGGAGAAACACTTGGGCCCCCTTGGCCTGCAGTGGAGTAATTAATTGTCGAAGTTGCCATCGGCTGTCTACCGTATATTTGCAGTAATCGGAGGTTACAAAATACTCAAACCCGGGGCTTGGCCGTCTTTTATCAGGTCTTGCAAGTTTGAATACATCTTCCCGAGCAAGAAAACTATTGAAGGAGATCAAAAGAGCTCTAGGCATACCCATATTTCTCTCTCTCACTTTCTCAGTTCCTTGACCGGTAGTCCCCTTTAAATTAAATGGAAAGCAATGCGCTCTTTCGACCTCCCTGTCCCAATCCCACTTTGTAAGTTCCGGGAAGGCTTCCTTAAACAAATTAACTATAAACTTGCAAGGGTCTTGACCTTCTTTGCCTTCAGGGACTTGGAGGACCCTCAAATTATTGCGTTGAGCCCTGATTTTAAAGTCAGCAAGTTTCCACAGAGTATCCTGCTTTAGCCCCTGTAGAGCCTCTGTGGCACCTTTCTGCTGTTCTACTGCGTCTTCCAAATTGGAGATACGGGTCTCAGCCTCATTGAACCTGTTGGCGGAGTCTGCCTGTGACTTCGCAAGCCTTCGAACTGAGTTTTGGAGCTTACGACACATAGTTTGCACTCTATGGCTCTCCTCTCTTGTCTCATCACGCAATGGCATTATAGACTCATAGATCAGATCTAATGAAATGTCAGCATTCCCTCCAGCAGCAGACTCCTCTGGCAGTCGATCTGTCCCTGCGTCATTTCTTATATGGTCTGAGGCTTAAATATTTAAGTCGCGAACAGTGGAAGGGCTATCCTCTGTAATATCTATAGAATCATCCTGGCACAAGCTACTTGCCGGGCTCCCTCCTTCAAGACTCATGTGCAGGGCATATTGTGATACTAAATCTTCACAAGATGAAGGCAACGATGTTTCGGTCATAGAATGAAAATCCCCAGACTCGCCATCCGGTTGAGCATGCTCCTGCTCCTCACCTCCAACTGCTCCAAGGGCGGGGGGTAGACCATCCACTTCTGGAGGGTTCTCCCCGGCTTCTTGACTCTGCCCGACATTAATGATAGCTTTAGCGGAAGAGCCCTCGGTTAAAACCCTTGCAATTGCCCCTTTAGCTCTGTCTTTTTCTAGCGCTGCCGCCGCTGCAAAGATGGAGGGGATTACCACATTCTTGTCTGCCCCAGCCCAGTTGTATTAACAGTTGTATTAACATTAGCACTTAACTGTGTTCCCTTTACTTTCCCTGGCTCCACAGGTGTTTTGGGCTGAGTTTTCTTGCCCATGGCTGTTTTGCCCCCTTCTGTGGGAGCACCATTTTCCCCCTGGTCCTCCGAGATCTTCTACTTCCCCCTTGTTCCTTTGGGAGCCATATCGTCTCTTTTTCCTAGGTTTTAACCGTCCAAAATTCGGTTGCCGTCTAACAGCTGTCTCGCGCTGCACAAACTTGCTCTCTATGCCTTGTAATAACACTCACTGCATCAAGTCCTCGGGGTCTAATCTGTCCACCCAGTGATGTAGAGCAGTTGAGTCTCCTGCCCTGGTATTACAACCCTCCAAGGCACGAAAAACACAAAGAACACAAGGAATCCTCTCTGCCTGCGTCCCTCTCCGTCTCTCCTCCCGGAGCCTGCAGAGCCGCGGTACCGCACTGAGCCCGAATCGGCCCGAATCAGACACAGGTGTGTTGAAGTGAGGCAGCCCGGGTAAGGGCTGGAAACGCCGAGGATCGAACAGGCGCCGCTGCCCAGATGCTGGTGAGTTCTCCGCTCTGCTCACTGGTGCCGCAGGTTAGCAAGCGCCATTCCCGTGTCCAGATGCCGTCCTAAATCATAATCGTTAATGCTTTTGCTCGGCTTTGATCAGCCGTCCACAATTCGACGCTGTAATTCCGGCTCCTGGAATCTCAGAATCAGGCACACAGACTGGTGTAGTGCAGCGCCTATTTTCTCCGTCAGGTCTTCTCCGCTATTGAGGCTTGCAGGGGACACGAGGAGCGGTCAGCCTACACGTCCACTCTCGCGGGCGCCATCTTGCACTTCACACCTTACTACTTCCATCGTTTACATGTACCTATTTAAATAAATTACTACAAAACAGAGAAAGTGTTAAGCTACTGGAAAACGTAAAGTACAACCCAACTACCTCTACCTCTTAAAACTACCAACAAATGAACATTTTAGATAAAACTGATGCACGACAAGTCCCTGCTCTAAATTACAAATCCCTCACTGTAAAAGCAGCAAAGAAAGAAAGAAACATCTAAGAACAACATAACAGTAAGCAAATGTTAGAAAACGAGGTACTTAATTGTACATGTAAATACCATGCATACAAACATTTTAAAATGTTAATTCTTTATGTAATTACACTATTTTCAGCTCTAGTAACAGAAATAGTATGAACTACAACTACAACCAAGAAAGTACATCAATGGAGGTTATTGGGAATTGGAAATTTCCTAAATATCACTCTTATGCATGCTATCGGAAGGCCACTACAAAAGATGATGTTGTAATTAGTGTAAGGGAATCAACCTCCTTCCAGTTGTGACAGAAATAGAAGTAAGGGAGGTATTGCAGCATATAAGACAGGCAGGCACTAGCTCCCAAAAGCCTACAATGAAATTATTAAAGATATACTCCCTAAACTCACCGAACACATTACAGGCAAACTACCATCTATACTCACCTTAAAGCACTAAATTGCATGAACTAAAAAAGCAAACAGTGATACACCTTCTGCCCCATAAGGATATCAAGATATCAAAATACCTGATGTGGAACTCTTCCTATTACATGACAACCTAAACAATGGTAAACACATCCTAATATTTTCTACAGCAGATAACTTACTAAAACTAAGCCATTGTCAAATCTAGATGATGAATGTGGGTCTTCCAAATGTGCCTCAAACCATTCACTCGGATATACACCATATATGTTAAATATTAGGCCTTGGCAGTGAACTTTGATCGGTTTGCAGAGCCTGTGGAGATTTTTGCACTCTACACTCCGCAGAGCATGCGTAGTTCCAAAAACTTCTGCTCTGTGCAGCAAAGCAGAGTTTTTTACTCTCTCCCCACTGTTAAGTTGGAGAGTGCAAGCGAGGAAAATCCTACACTTGACCACCTCCCAGGGAGATTTCTCAATGTGGGCAGTCAAGAATGGTCACGATCACTTTCGTTGAGAAAGCATTCATTCGCATTGAGGAAGCTGCCGCTCAAGTAGAATATATGCTCAAGTAGCTGAAAGAAGCAGCACCCTCTTGCGCTGCTCATGGTGTTCTTCGCACTGATTTTTCAATGCAAGCCAAACACCTGGAGCTAAAAATTAGTGCAAACAGCGTGACCTAATGCACTCCATCACTTGCGGAACTCCGCATAGCACGGCAGAGCTTTTGGTCACTTCGCAGAGGCTAGTGAATAGCACACCTCTGACAACCCTTTTATATATGCTCTTCTACCAAATAATCAAAGTAGCACTTACTACAAACTCTTAAATTATATTAACCATAAAACATATAATTGCTACCCACAACAAATAATCATAGACATGAAACAAGCCAGGATACAAAACATTTTAAAAGTGTACCCACTCAAAGTCATACAAGGCTGTTACTGCTATTGCAATTAAAGCATATGGAGACATCTCCAACAATCTGCACTAGGAGGCATATTTATGACTTTGTGGCATATTTATTCCAATATGGTTTATTCCTGTCCTTTCCCCAGCGCTTGCGCATAGTGGGTTGCCTAGCGGCAACGCACCAAGGTGCAAGGTTGCCTTCATCGCATGCAGGATTGTTTTTGTGCAGGAGGGGCACCTTCCTTCACATAAACAATCCTGAGTGGCATATTCTATTTCTAAGTGTGCTGGAGAATGCAACACACATAGAAAGAGGAATTAACAAGGAGAAATTAAGTTATTTCACCAAGTTATGCCTCACATGAGAAGGCTTATCTTTTTGGCACCTTATCAGGTCTGGAAATACATCAACAACCATGGATATTGCATGGGAACTCCCAAGCAACACCCATGGAGAAACTTCTCAGGGTAGAATAATGCAATGCAGTGATTTTTGATGTGTTACTCCTGTTTTATGAAGCCACTCAGGGCCATGCAAGGTGGCCTTGAGTGGCTTCATAAATTGCATTTTGGAATCCTTGTCACTCTTGCACCACATTGCGTGGTGCAAGAGCAATGCAACTCCTCTCATAAATATAGCCCCAAGTATGCAATACACCACAAAAAGTCAATTTACCTTTGAAATTAAAAATACAATGATAGCACTAGTCTATTTCTCAGTCACAAAGGTAGCTAACCACTACCCTTTACTAATAGAAAATCCTTTCTATCAAAAAACACAAACTATGGGTGTTATTACTACAACGGTGATCCAAATGACCACTGTTGTTGCAGGGACAGTCCGTGGACACCAGACTGGCGGTCCACCTGCCCTATTATGACTTAGGTGGTTGGACCCTCACAGGACTGGAGCAACCGTCGGGGATCCATTATCCCGAAGCAGTTGCACAGCAGTCTGAGGCTGCAATATGCTGCCGGTGCCGCAGAGGCACCGTCAAGCATATTACAATTTTCTTCACTGCCAATGTCCATGTCCATGGCATGCAGAAACTTACTTTGGTGCTCCCATTACGGTGCCTTTCTAAGGCTCAGATATGAGCCTTTTTTAAAAGGCACTGCTGTGGGACCACCAAAACTCAACCCTCAAGACCACAAATAAACTCATAATCCGGCAGGCAGTTGTGCTGACTTTTTTGGCAGTAGGGCGCTGGTGTGGCAGCCAGCTGTCACACTGCCAAACATGGCCACTAGTCCCCTTATGGATTATTTTCAGGAAACCTGGGTTGGCAGACGATTTCATTCAGGACACAGATGCAACCCCAATTCCAAATACAATGAAGGAATGTCTATGAGAGCACCTTGGCACAGGAAGCCATAATAAACAACACAGTGGAGGGTGGTAAAATGCCTTCCAATCCACACTAGGCAGAAGTTAATCTACATGTATAGAAGCCCTACAAAAAGAGAAGAGCTACAAAAAACTATGTTTGGAGCATTCTGTAACCCAAAGTGCACCTCAACTTAGCAAACAAACCAAAAGAATGTATGAAATGCTACAATTTACAGTAAAACTATTCCTAAATAACAAAATAGTAGATTATATTACAGATATAGTTAAGAAGGCACCAGTACTGCTCTGTCACTTGATATGGAAGAGGGAAATGGTTGTATTAAACTAACTGATCCTAGAGGATTGTACAGCAGGATGTACTGCATGATCTAGCGATTCCCTGGTTATCATATGTTAAGCTCACTCTTGAGGACTTGGGACTGTCCAAATTATATAGTATCTGTATGGCAGTTAGTAAGGTAAAATTTAAAGAGGCATTTTTATCCAGGGCTGCTTTAAAAAAAAAGGGAAGCTAATATACTGATATATGCTGCTATTCTTTGTAATGCAATTCCCTCTCGCCCCAGTTTACAGATTTAATTGTCATTAATTCAGAATTTGCAGCATTGTTTCAAACTCACTAGGTTCTGTATGAATTACCTTCCTTTAATGCTGGGCTTTATTATTAGACTATTATTCACTACAGGAGCTTGGTCTATGTCTATGGTGTGTCAATTCAGTCTAGCTTGCACCTTATGATTTTTTGCACTTTTTCTCACTCTCTAAGAAAGAAATATACTGTCCGACTTATATGCAGGTACAATGTTAGGAAATGCACACTAGCTCTTTGCTTTATTGATAATCTGGATGGCCCATTGATGTGGCAGACTGTTGCAACTAATCTTTGGCAATGCCTGACATTCAGACATGGGTTCTCACACTGACATGATATGATAATATTTAGGAAGGTGCTAGTGTTTTAATGAATTATGTGTTTTTATGTTTATACTGGGTTTTATCTAATTGGTTCTTTAAAAAAGTTACAAGACCCATTAACTGTTCTTACTCATACATTGAATGCTGTTTTTAAAGGCCTATTTATAACTATTTTTAAATGTTCTTTTATGCTCCAGAAACAAAACTAAATAAAGATATTTGACTGACTGACTGAGTAGATTACTTAAAAATATTAGCCAAAAGCATATTTTATATACATACTAATCTACAAAACTCGAGGGAAAATATAGAATAATCTTCATCAACATAATAAACATGTTCTATATAAACTGGAATGGCATGGTGAGCAAACAAAAGATGGATGTAGGCCCAGATCTCTGTACTGGGTAAATGTATGACATTGTTCTGCATTCTGTCCATCAACTGTTTTTTTTGCAATTGTCACCCCGATGTGACGGGTATGCCCGACGTGGGTCCCATGCTCTCCATGCTACTGGAATCAAGCTATCGTGGCTGAAGAGGGGTGAAATTCGATAAAGTGGTCTACCAAGCGCCTCTTGCACTTTATTCTTAGACATTGCACCAGCGACGCTGGCGTGCTGGTAACAGTTCCATCCAGTTACAGAAAACTGCGCCTGGAAAACATATGTTACAGATGGACATTTACATTCAGATTGGCTTTTGATTATCACAATAGAACTCATCACTGCACTGAGCTTGAGGAAGCCATGGCAATCTTAGGCTTGAGGACACTGAGGAGTGGACAAGCAGCAGGCGACCTTGAAACATCAAGAACGTGGTGGGGTAAAAGCAATGACAGCTCTCCTGGGCTCACCCAGAGACCACCCAAACATCAGAGGAAATGATGAAAAGGCGAACAGTAGGGGCTCATACACTCTTCATTATCCAAGGCCTGCCAATGCCGGGATGCAAGGGAAGGCACACAAGGTTTTGTGAAGGCTGATAACCCAAGATGCTGAAACACCCATTAGCAACAAAATACACAACGACTACATAAAGGCACCACAGACTTCTCAAGCTACGTGGACAGGCAGACCGTGATCAGGTCAGGCATAACTTGGAAATTAGGGAAGCAGAATATGGACCCTCACCACTATAGCGACAACACAGCCACAGTATCGATGATGGACCGATTCGCTAAATTTGACCCCAATGAACATTCATCATATGTTAAAACAGGGACCAGTTGTTCCCGAAGGTTTGACAAGAGGGGATTGGGGGGTTCTTTTTACTTTTTAGTTTAGGTACTCAATGGGTAGAAAGACACAGAAACCAACGGACACACAAAAAGAAAAGATGGGAAGTGTTAAGGGGGCTGGTGGGGAGGTGTTCTGGGGTAAGGGGGGATAATGATGATAAAGGGCCACCGGATCAGAATTGGTGGGGTTCAGCACCAATCGGGGAAATGGTAGTACAGGCCTTAACATTGAATGGGGGAGGGTTGAAGGCTCCCACCAAATGCCACAGAGTTTGGAAATATTTATTATGTGATCATTACGATATAGTCATCCTTCAAGAAACACATCTCGAAAGGTTGGAGGACCATAGATTACGATATAAAAGCTATCTCTTAAACTATCATCCAGTCCCACCAAGCACAGTGAGGTTGCATTATTGTTCCACTTAATGCTGAAATACCAACCTGAAGGTAATAAGAAAGACCAAGAGGGAAGAATAGTTATGGTGAAGGGACTCATAAGGGGGAAATGTGCACAGTGGCAGCGATGTATGCCCCAAACTCTAATCAGCTGGCCTTCATAACAAAGACACTGACATTGTTGGGAGGCTTTACGGAAGGGGAGATACTCCTAATGGGGAATTTCAACCTCAGTTGGCACTTAAGGATGGACAGCACACACCCCCATAGATCACAAACATGTAGCTTCCCAAAGGCAGTGACACAGGTAATATAGGAACTAGGCTTAATAGACATTTGGAGAGAGACTCACCCAATGGACAGGGACTACACATTATTTTCACACATACATCCCACATACTCGAGGTTAGACTACATGTTCAATAACCGGTCACTAGCAAGAGAGGTACATACCGCAAACATTCATCCTAACATTATTTCAGACCACGCACCGGTGGACACTTCTCTTGAATGGAGAGATCTCATTCTGAAATACACATGCTGGTTCTATCCCCAGGTGCTACTGTGCAACATACTGGCAAGAGACGACATCAGGTAATACCAGAAAAGAATTCTTTCAATTGAATGACCCCAAGAAAGTATGCCCCCTAACAATTGGGTCAACCTTAAAGCAGTCCTGAGAGGTCACTCTATTGCAGCAAAGGTGGAACTAAATAGGCAGCGGACCATTGAATGTCAATTGCTAGAGACAGAGCTTCACACTCTCAAGCAGGCACACAAGACAGCCCCCACTCTAAGCCTTCAGCACAAAGTCACTGCGACCAAGGGAAAACTAAACTCAATCCATGCTAACAAGGCCAAGCTGACAATTCTAAGACTAGAACAAATAGCAGACACACAGGGCACCAAGGTGGGTGTGAATTTAGGGCGATACCTCAGAGAAAAAAGGAAAAAAGAGTACATTGGCCACACACACAGCCCCACAGGCAACTTTGAAAAGTCAGAAAACCAAAAGGCAGACATCTTTGGGAAATTTTACAAATCACTCTAGCCAGTTGAGCCCACAGCATTCCCATTCAGAATAACTCAGCAAAATAGATCTGCCAAAATTAACACCCAAACTAAATGAGAGGCTAAAGGAACCCTTAAGCGAGGACAATGTAAGGCTATCCATAGGCTCCCTAAAACATTTTAAATCCCGGGCCCAGATGGGCGAGTGGCGTGCTTTTACAAAACTGATACCGTACCTGACTGCGCTATATAACAATATGGCCAAACTTGGGAAAGTCACAACATCAATGAGCGAAGCACTTACTACAGTTATCCTCAAAGTTGGGAAAGATCCTACACTATATAGCTCCTACTGCCCCATAACTCTTCTCAATCTGGACACCGAGCAAAACTCAAAGATACTGGCCTCTCGACTAGATGACCTAATGCCCAAGTTAATTCACCCAGACAAATCGGAATTCATTAAGGGGCGACAGACCCATGACAATGTAAAAAGAGACCACTATGTCATAGAAAAAGCAACCAAAAAAAGAATCCCAGTGGTCATGCTTGGTTAAGATGCTGAGAAAGCATTTGACTGTGTAGATTGGGCCTCTCTCTTTGCTACCCTCAGACGGTTTGGCTTTTGCGAGACGCATATCACTATAAACCAAGCAAACTATGCTTCACTCAGCTCGAGAGTCTTGGCATATGGCGTAAGTGCAGAACCTTTCGGACTGGGAAGAGGCACGAGACAGGGATGCCCACTATCACCCCTTCTCTTTGCCTTGAGCTTTGAGCCCCAAGCAGCATTGACAAGAGCCAATCAAGCGGTCAAAAGGATTACCTTTGGGGCGGAAGAACACAAAATCTCCCTATTTGCAGACAATATATTGCTTCTCATGACAGACCCAAAAAACTCACTGAATGCCCCACAAAACAAACTAAGACTATTTGAGGGAGTGGCGGGCTTCCGTATAAGTTTATCAAAGCCCTTTTCCTTATAAACATAACCCTCTCAGAGGGAGAGATGGAGACTCTCATCAGCACAACACCCTTCCAATTGACTCCAAAGTTCACACAACTACTCCAGGCTAATTATACACCACTATTGGAAAATCTGAAGACCGACCTAAAAAGATGGGTCCCACTATACCTATCCTGGCTAGGCAGAATCCACGCAATCAAAATTGTGGTGCTACCTAAATGCCTTCACTTGTTCCAAAGCCTACTCTTTGAACTTGAGACCGGTTATCTGAAGGTACTCCAGACTACTCTCAATGCATTTATTTGGCAAATCAGGTGGGCTTGCCTCCTTTTCAAGCTACTCCAATGCCCCAGATCAGAGGGTGGGCTGGGTTTCCCAGACTTTCATTTAAACTTCAAGGTGGCACAACTCAGTGTCCTCATAGAGTGGTCCCAGAGGGAGTCACACAAGCACTGGCTACATATAGACAGGCCAATAGCTGTAAGAGTCATCTGGGACTTACTACGGAAGCTGAAAGCTGATCGCCCTAATAATGCCTCCCTTAGCACACCAACTTGAACTGTCCTGAGGGTGAGGGATGAAGATCTCCGGAAGACAGCATGGACAACCGTCCCCTGCCCCTTCACGCTGATTCATTACAACCCAGCGTTTCCCCCAGGACTGCAATCACGACCATTTGATGCTTGGAGGGAGGGAGGCTGTTTGATTTTATCACACCTCTTCCATAATACATACATATACACCTTGCCGGTGAGATTTCAACCTTATGAAGGAGGAGTTATTTCACTACCAACAACTACGACACTGAGCACTACAACCTGACACTAGAGATGCCATTACAAGAGAGCTCACCCCATTAGAGAGTTTCATGAAGAAGACCAAAGGCACTAAGGGCATTGTCTCCTTTATGTATGACTTGTTACTACGCACAGTACCCTCACAACCACACTGACATATTGCCTTTTGGGAATGAACCCTGGGCCACAACTTCTCAGAGGGCAACTGGCACACACTCTAGAGGGACATACAAAAACACAGTGATTCACTAAGTCTCCGGGAGGCAGACTACAAAAAACTTTATGGCTGGTACTTACACCCCACAAAACTGAAGATTTTTTTTCCAAATGCATCAGACCTGTGCTGGAGGAGTTGTGGGCTTCCAGGCGACTTCTGTCACATCTGGTGGGACTGCCCGACCATTTGCCCGTTCTGGTCAGAAATTTTAGCCCAAATAAAGAAATCCTGGGATATCCGATACAACTTACACTATCATTTGCTCTACTGGGGCTTAGACCAGACTCCCTGAACAACCAAACGAAGGCAGGTAACGGAATTCTATGGTTATGCTTAGGGGCAGCAAAAATGACAATGGCAGCTGCCTGGAAGAAACCTAAAAAAAGTTGCAAGGGAACCCTAGATGGAACTAGAGTATACGTATTATATGCAGAAACAATGGTTCCTGTGGCGAACAAGAGTATATAGGGAATTATGATATTATTATGCCCAATCGCTATGAATGGCAGGCTTAATGTGATGTCAGAAGGAGAAAAAGGACTGTACAAAACTCAATATAGGGTGAAGACAACAATAGTTTATATGATCATAATAAAAACAATTATTCAATTGAATGGTGCATCGTGTCCCCAGTGAAACATGGAACCTATCAAAATTTGTGACAATTTTGTGAAAAATACATAAAACAGTTTCAATATGGTTTTAAAGTCAACCTTCCAGAAGGTTGTATGGTGGGAGTTGTTCGCTTTATTTTTGTCTACGGCGTTTCAACCCCTATGTGGATGGGGGGTCTCTTCAGTACCTAAAGATATAGGGACTTCTACAACAAAAAGAAGTAGAGAATGATGACCAAGGGGTTCCCGTCGGGCTTGTTTGTAATGAAGATAAGGAACAGCCTATACCCGGTTTAGGCAGGACTCTCTATCATCGTGAGGAGTGTATGACACCCAATGTGAAAGTAAGGAATGATGAGTAACTCACATGGGACACAGCCGGGTACTGCACATGTGGTAAAAAGTATAAAAATTATACAAGAATTATTCAGATTATGTAGGCAAACAAAGTTCAATTAACAATCAATAGATGCAGCACTTAAGAACTTACCCCAGCGAGGGGAGGGAAGAGATGACAGAGGGGCTGAACTGCACAAAGTGCAGCAGCCAGTGTGATAGTTGACCCACTCGAGAAGGCGCGTGTGGCAGTTGCCTGTATATGGGACAACAGTGAATTAGGACAGGAACTAACTGAGGTGAGAACTACTCAAAGTAAAGGCCAAAATGTCATCATTTATATTTACCAGTCTTAGTGGCCGTATTAACTTTATCTGGATTCAGGGTTAATCATCCATGTGTTGTGGCAGTCAGCATACCTATAAGTCAGTTGAGGCAGAAGGGAAATCAATATTTTGCAGATTATAGACTTTTTCTCTTTCTGATATCAAATTAACCCTGCCATTCATAGCGATTGCACATAATAATATCACAATTCCCTATATACTCTTGTGCGCCACAGGAACCATTGTTTCTGCATATAATGGAAGAAACCTGAGGCTCCAACCTTGACTAAGTGGCACACCCATCTTTGACAAGCAATCACAATGCAACAGATGAACAATATTGTCAGAAACAATTTTTAAAACTTAAAATATACCTTAACTAGTTATCGCTTGAAGGATATACCACTATTAACCTGCCCATCGAAAAAACAAGCACTACAACTCTTCAGATTTTGAAAAGCCACTCATGATACTCCTGGAACAGCCCGGGGGCTCATCTGGCCTCAGTGCACCCCCCCTCATCTGCACAATCGCTGATAACACTGCTAAGCCCCTGACACCCCCATTGAGTATCGAGTTTTATTTTATGCTTATTTTATGGTTCATTATTTGTTGGTATAAGGGAGAGAGGAGGGAGGAGTAGAAAGGCATTAGGATTTGTCAAGGGATAAAATAGAGCTTAATAAGCAAACTGGACCATTGCCACCGAGTCTGAAACTGTTTCTGGTAATAGCATTGTACGATGAAATGATGGTCCTCATTTTTGGAATGTACCCTGCAAATGTTGTTGGGAAAAAATACAATAAAAAGAAGTATGACAAAAAATATTTAATACTAAAGAGCAATTTCCCACCCAAAAGAAATATATTAGATGTTACTTACTATTCTGTAGCTTCAGAGCATCCTCCTTATCAACGCAGTCAAAAAGTATATTCCACCAAAAACTGGAAAAGTTAATTCCCAAAAGACTGCAAAGATGCAAAAAGAAATCAATTCCAATAGAGATCTATCAAAGCAATCCAAAGTATCCATAAACCATAAAATATCTGTGTTAAAAAAAAAAAATGAAAAGCTCCTGGAAATCCCCCCAACTTAATCAAAGTAAAAAAATTGGTTTGTTAGAAACTAAAATAGATTTTCTTTAAAACCGAATGTCTATAGAACACGTTTATTAGGAAAAACCTTCAAAACAAAGCGGAATACCCACCGATAAACATGAATTACCTATACATGAAATTCAGGTCTTTATTATGAGCTCAGCAGTCCAATGGACCACTGAACCAGTGGTCAAAAAACTAAAAGGGTCTTGACTCGAAATCTCAGAAAGGCTGAGCCAAACAATACTAAAGAAATGATACAATTGCCAGTACTGAGAACATTAGTTTCAATTTTCTTTAAACCTGAAATATGGTCAACATGAATATAACATGGAAACCTGCTTTATGGATTGCAACATATAATTTTATTGCTTCAAAGAATTATTCAATTTTAACATATATCTGTTTTATGCATGGAAAAACAAACTATATACATTTATATACAACAATGAAATGTTAATATACACAAAAAGTTCAACACGCTATCTTTTTCAAGCATTCTTGGCCAAACATTCATCCAACAACTCATACACACACATACTAGTCCCGGTGTCAGCAATACTATACAGAAAGATAATTGATCCTTGTTTTTTCAACACTTAAAATTGAATAATTCTTTGAAGCAATAAAATTATATGTTGCAATCCATAAAGCAGGTTTCCATGTTACATTCATGTTGACCATATTTCAGGTTTAAAGAAAATTGAAACTAATGTTCTCAGTACTGGCAATTGTATCGTTTCTTTAGTACTGAACCAGTGGTGGCAGTCTGTGGACCACCATACTAGCGTTCTGCGCCGACATTTGGACTGGGGCAGTTGGACCACCACAGGATAGCTGCTGCCACCCGGGATCAACAATCCCTGGCAGTGGTACAGCTGTCTGAGCCCCTAAGATGCTGGCAGTGTCGTTGCAGTGCAACCAAGCATACTAGGAGTTTCCTCACTGCCAGACTTTTCATGGCGGTGCAACAGACAGCGCCCTCCTGGGCAGCTTTGTGCCTCTTTGCCATGGGGTGCATGCAGAGGATCAAAAGGTGTACCTCCCCTGTCTCCATGCACCCCCATGTTCCTGCACTGAACGAAATGCACAACATTGGGCATTTCGGTCCGAGCAGGAACATGCTTTGACAATCCCATTGGAGTGCCTATTTCAAAGGCACCACAGTGGGAACGCCAAAGACCTGTCTGCCAGCATCTTAAAAAGTTGACCGTTATCGCCTTTCAAAAAGAAGTTTCTTACTTCAAAATGCATCAGGCGTATATACGAAGGTACAGCTGTGAATGATACTCCCCTGAGGCGGAAAGCCGGGGGACTAGGGTTGGAATTCGAGCTAATGTGTGCGGAAGGGGGAACAGGGAACCGCCATCTTGGAGGTAGGGGAAGGTCTGCGGACTAGTTGTCGCAGCCTCCCACCCTCCCAGAGGCATAAAACAAGCAGACAATCGCCGCGCTCATTCTGATACTCCCCTGAGGCGGAAAGCCGGGGGACTAGGGTTGGAATTCGAGCTAATGTGTATTTGACATGTGGATTGCACGATTTTAAATGTAATTCATTTTTTCTGTTTGTACTATCGGTTTTAATCAAAAACTGCACTTACCACTTTAGCACCTGTAAAAACGCTGGCTGGTGGCTCCGGTTCTATCTATTTTCTCCGTAATCAAAAACTGCACTTACCACTTTAGCACCTGTAAAAACGCTGGCTGGTGGCTCCGGTTCTATCTATTTTCTCCGTACCATCTTCCGACCCCCCGTGCAGCAGATTGGGCGCTGACGCGGAAGGGGGCACAGGGAACCGCCATCTTGGAGGTAGGGGAAGGTCTGCGGACTAGTTGTCGCAGCCTCCCGCCTTCCCAGAGGCATAAAACAAGCAGACAATCGCCGCGCTCATTCTGATATTCCCCTGAGGCGGAAAGCCGGGGGACTAGGGTTGGAATTCGAGCTAATGTGTATTTGACATGTGGATTGCACGATTTTAAATGTAATTCATTTTTTCTGTTTGTACTATCGGTTTTAATCAAAAACTGCACTTACCACTTTAGCACCTGTAAAAACGCTGGCTGGTGGCTCCGGTTCTATCTATTGTCTTGGTACCATCTCCCGGCCCCCCGCGCAGCCGATTGGGCGCTGACGCGGAAGGGGGCACAGGGAACCGCCATCTTGGAGGTAGGTGAAGGTCTGCGAACTAGTTGTCGCTGCCTCCCGCCCTCCTCCCGCCCCATAAAATGGCCATAGGACCTCGCCCGCGCAGCGGTCGGGCTCAGCGGGCGCGCCAAAGGCACGCCCGTCTGTGCCCGTCCGCGCCGGGCCCGCGCTCAGCGCCACAACCCCTGGACGGTTTCCTCCAGATCTTCCTAGGAGGCGCACTTATAACAGAGCGCAGCTGTGGAACCTGGGGGGGGATGTGAGCGGACTAGGTGCCCAAGGATGGCTCCTGATAAAGATCTACAGGTAGGACTGCAATGCTGTTCCACATGTAAAATGATCTTCCCTCCTATTATTGGGGGTAAAACTAAGGCCTTCACTCGTACTCCTACCATCAAGGAAAGACGAGGAAACCAAATTATCAACTGTATCTTGATTAATGCCAGATCCCTGGTAAAGCATAGCGTGGAGTGTGCTGAGCTGATTTTGGACATGAATGCCCAAATAGCCTTTATCACCGAGACCTGTACGGATGCTGCATCTGGTCCCGACCTGGTAAAGGCTACTCCACCGAATTATGTTAATTATGTCCTGGACAGACCTAGGAAGAAGGGCGGAGGTCTGGCTATCATTTATCAGGCGTCCATTCAAGTACTCTTCTTTCCAGTTACCTCCGTGGCATGTGAGGCCTTGGGGTTCAAACTGGAACTTTCCAATCATCAATCTTTCAAGGGTTGCCTCCTTTACAGACCTCCGGGGATGAAGTCCCTTTTTCTTGATACAGTTGGTAATATCTTGGAGGAAGCCCTTTGTGCTAACTCTTTCACCATCCTGGGTGATTTTAATTTTTATTTAGAAGACACTTCTGATGCTGACACCATGGCCTTAGCTGATGTGATGTCCGCAGCGGGTCTGACCCAGATGGTAGTAGGGCCAACGCACCAGGCTGGCCACACATTAGATGGGATATTTTCCAGCAATCCTGATCTGATATTCTCTAAAGCCGAACCCCTGCCCTGGACAGACCATGGGGTTGTGCTGTTTTCCATCTTCAGCCCACGGGTTAACACAACTCTGTGCGAGGCGCAAACAGTTAAGATGTGCAGGGCTTGGAAAAATATCGATGGTACAGCCTTGGAGGAGTTGCTAACGGCCTCTGGGTCGGCCCTGTCTGCGGACGTAAACATAGCTACCACCGAGTACACGGAGTGGATTAATAGGGCCTGCTATAAGTTGGCTCCTCCTAAGAGGTGTCGGCCCACCAGGTCGGCTCCATCAGCTCCATGGTACTCTGACGCGCTCAGAGAAGCCAAAGTAGCATGCAAAAAATTAGAACGGATCTGGTGGACTAATTACACCGAGCTTGATAAAGAGAGATTGAAAGTTAGTCAGAGGGTTTATAAAGATAGCATCAGGAAAGCGAAGAGCGTCCACTATACGGACCACATTGAGAAGGCCAAGAACTCAGCAAAGGAACTTTTTGAGACAGTGGCTAGTCTGACCTCCCTTAAATCTGTGATTGTACCACCTAACATTGAACTTTGTGATTCACTAGCAAATTTTTTCATGAACAAAGTTCAATTAATTTTTACCTCTTTGGAACCTCTGGTGGTCCAGAGTCTCTCGGAGAAGTCCCATGGGAATCTCCCTGCTGGACCCCCGGGGGCTAAATTCCTCACCTTCGACCCAGTCAATGCGGGTGATGTGTTAAACTTCTGATGGCAACCAAATCAGGCTCACCCCAAGATCCCTGTCCTACATCAATTGCAAAACTGGCAGCCGTTCCCATTGCAGACTCCTTGGCCTGCATATTCAATCTGATGTTTGAGAAGGGTGACTTCCCTAAACTCTGAAAGCGGGCTTCGATCTGCCCACTTCTCAAAAAACCCTCGTTGGATATTACAGACCCCAACAGCTATAGGCCAATATCCTGGCTGCCTCTGCCGGCTAAGCTGATGGAGAAAATCATGAACTCCCAGCTCTGTTCTTTTCTGCGTAACTCGAAGGGCCTAGACCCAGCCCAACATGGGTTTAGGGAAGGTCACAGCACCGAGACCGCTCTTATTAAATCTACAGAGGAGGTCCGGAAGGTGCTTGATGAAGGGGGCCAGGCAGTGCTGATCCTTTTGGACCTGTCTGCGGCCTTCGATACGGTCCACCATGGTATGCTGGTGGATCGGTTGGAGGGCTGCGGGGTCCAGGGTCAAGCACTTAACATCTTGAAAGCCTTCTTAACAGACCGGGTACAAGTGGTGGCTATGGGGGAGTTCTAATCAAGACCGTTCGTACTCCCAGGGGGGGGTCCCGCAGGGATCCTCCCTAAGCCCCACTTTATTTAATATCTATGTATCTATGTATTGGGTGGAGAAGTGTGGCTCACTGGTTAGAGGAGGCAGACCTGGAAGCAGAGGTCAGCCCGGGACCAGGTCAGCCCGGGACCAGGGTTCAATTCGCGGCTCGGCGGGGTCTTGAGTCCTAAAATGTCCATGGACTCGACAATTCTCGCTCCGGTGCCTACTCGATTCACGGGTTCACACTCTGCGACTCTGGGCAATAGCTTGCTTAATCTCCACAACGGCCCCTCGCGGCCGGATGCCTGGCTTTCACCTTGCGGATACCCTGCCGGGGTTATCTCACAGGGGAATACCAGGACAGGTTCCCTAAGCAAGCGCTTAGAAACCGCTTGGTTTTTTGCGCTATATAAATTCCTGTACATTTACATTTACATTTATCCTCTCTGGCCCCGGTGATCAGATCCTTCGGGTTCGAGCTAACATCTTACGCAGACGACACCCAGATGTGGTCTCGGTACTCCCGGGGACAGAGGTGGGTGTGGCTGCTAGGTTCCAGGACTGCATGTCAGCAGTTAGTTCCTGGATGGCAAAAAGCTGCCTAAAATTGAACTCCTCCAAGACTGAGGTGCTTATCTTTGGGTCAAACACCAACCTTTGGAGCCCAAACTGGTGGCCCATTGATATGGGACCTCCGCCCTCTCCGGTTCTAAAGGTGAAGAATCTTGGTGTCATTATTGACAACCAACTCTCCCTCAAACCCCAAGTTAAGGCGTTGACTTCCTCCATGCACTGGACCCTGAGAATTATTAGGAAGGTTCTCCCCTTCCTACCGGAGGGAAGTAGAAAGACGGTGGTGACAGCCCTGGTACATTCACGCATCGATTATTGTAATAGTCTTTTTTTGGAGGCATAACAGGGGGTGCTCAATAAACTTCAGGTCCTACAAAATGGGGCTGCCCGCCTTATTGGGGGATTGCCCAAGTTTTCTTCAGTTACCAAGGAACTGGAGTAGTTGCACTGGCTCCCGGTGCGGTAGAGGATTCTGTTTAAGGCCCTCTGTATTGTCTTTAAGGCACTACATGGTCTTGGCCCTTTGTTCCTTCAGGATCATTTTCAATGGTACAGACCAGGGAGACAACTTAGATCGGCCAGTCTGGGGCTGGTTAAAACAGCCCGCATCAGGAAGGCGCGCTGGGGCGGCAGGAGTTTTGTTAGGGGAGCAGCAATGGCGTGGAACTCCCTTCCTCTTACCCTTAAACAAAACGAGAATCTGCTGGCATTCAGGAAAGATCTGAAAACATGGCTCTTTTCCCTCTAGTTTCCGAAAGCCCATTCACAGGGAATTACCACTTCAGCGCCAGGACACCGATTGGTATTAGCGCGCTTTATAAGTGTTATAAATAAATATAAATAAATTGTAATATGGCGGGCGTTTCTGTTTTGACTCTGGCAGTGTGGGAGCATGGCGGCAGCATGACAGCCCACTCCGACTCCCCAAAGTTATGATAAGGCCCTAATCAGAAAGCTACTAACATAACACAACTAGTGTATTTGTAGGGCACACGTTTACCCCTTCGAGATCTCTTGGTGCTGAATAACAGATGTTTTATGTTACCCAACTCAATGGTACTCATTTTATAGACCTCAGATGGATGAAAGGCTGAGAGGACCCGCCGGGATTGGAACCTGTGACCATGAGGTTAAACACAGGTCCCTGCAGTGGATGTATCAGTCCACTGAGCCACCAAACCCGGCTAACCAATATAACTAAATATATAGATGCATTACCAAAATACTGTATAAAAAACGTACACCAACACACTAGTGAAAAACACTTGGTTTTCTACAATTAAAAACCCACAAAGAATACTATAACTAACCCCTATATCTCCCCTACCCTCAAAATACTAAAACCAACCTTCAAACAGGACTTCTGTTACAACGACAATAAGGCCTTGCACATGTAATTTGCACTAAGATCACAGCCACAACTGGGCTCAGGTTATCATAGGACGAGAGACCATTGGTCACAGAACCATTTTCAGCAGCTGTGAGCATAAGAACACTGGAGTTAATATTTCAATCTTTGCATTCCTCCTCTTCTGGAAGTACCACCAACACCCAGGACCCATTGCAACTCATGCAACCTAGACAGTCTCTCTTCTAACAGGGTTTACAGGGTTCTTACCTCTCTCAAAAGCCAGCCTGGTGTCTAGGTGCTTTTGAGTAGGTATACAGCACTTCCAACAAAGGGGACAGATTTGGGGAATTTCCCCTCAACTATACAATACTGTCAGTCAAACAGACACTGGCCTGGTTGCACAGCAATCCTCTGAGTACTCTGTGGAGCACTCCTGTACTTGGGCATGGAGACCGTAGAACTGAAACAACAAATGAGGTAGTGGAATCACACTTTTATACATGAAAAAGCAGATAGGAGATGAGTATCTACTGCCTGCCCTTTCAATACAATTTTGGGTGGTTCATCTTTTAGGTGTCTTTACCAGGTAGTCTGCAGGCACAACCTTTGTGTAAAGTGATGCTTCTCACTGTAGGCTTGTCTACAGCTTGTAGTACCTACAAAGTGGCACAAAGGGGTGTAAGGTTTCTGCACATCACTGTCATCAGTCAACTGAATTTCAAATGATTTTCGATAGGAGCATTGTCTCCTCCTCCCTTACTTCAAGTCTAGGTCTCCCCCCTCTGGCACAGAAGTTTCAACAACAAACCTCCCCTATTTGGGAAACAAAATGTCCCCTTCATCTTGTGCAGAAGGTCAGACCTGAGGTATCCAAAAATGGACCGCAAAAGTCTCCTTCACTCTGGATCACTCACACACATGATGCCGGAAATTTGTAGGCTGAGAAAAAACGTTAAGGTGGGGTCCTAGGGCTATTTTACCGACCCAACGGACACATGCCCTTTTAACACTATATAACAAACCAGGGTGTCCGGGGGTCTGACGAAAAACCTACGAATCTACTACTAGGACATTTGAACAAAAATATTATGTGATGTGACTATGTGTCATACCGCACTCAAATCCCTATATAAGGAAAAAAGTGCCCATCAGTTCCCGCCTGATTCCGCCCTGCATCATTTGGGCTCTCCTTGCCCAGGAGAAGGTGCAGTATGTCTATCAGTGTGATGATGATAGATCAACTTCCAAAGAAGTTTATGGGACTTTTTAGATCATTTTCTGCGGGTAACTGAATTACAGTGCCAACATAAGTGTGAAAAGATAATGTGATGTTAAAAATAGGTAGTTATTGAGTGGAAAACAACCATATTGTATTCAATTCCCTCAAAACTCCCAATATTAAAATGTGAAAAGACTATCAGATTTGACATAATATCTGATATTCAGTAGGGTCAACATGTTTCAGCAAATGTGACGCTAAATATGTCACTGCTTTCTTCAGGACCTGGATCTTAATGGCTACTGTATAAGAAAAAGGAAAAATATCACCTGTATATTTTCCTCGAATTTATTCAATCTTCTCCACTAAATGTAGTAGGAGGAATAGCATCACCCTACCTGGCCGCTGCTCAGGTAAGAGGAGCACCGCTCGTCCTGTCGGTACCCCGAGCGTCCCTCTGGGCAATCTGGGGGGGCCCATTCAATAACTACCTATTTTTAACATCACATTATCTTTTCACACTTATGTTGGCACTGTAATTCAGTTACCCGCAGAAAATGATCTAAAAAGTCCCATAAACTTCTTTGGAAGTTGATCTATCATCATCACACTGATAGACATACTGCACCTTCTCCTGGGCAAGGAGAGCCCAAATGATGCAGGGCGGAATCAGGCGGGAACTGATGGGCACTTTTTTCCTAATATAGGGATTTGAGTGCGGTATGACACATAGTCACATCACATAATATTTTTGTTCAAATGTCCTAGTAGTAGATTCGTAGGTTTTTCGTCAGACCCCCGGACACCCTGGTTTGTTATATAGTGGAAATTTGTAGGCTACATACACTCATTTAAAACATACATTGGAGATGTTAGCACTAGGATTCCAGTAAGCACATGGAAATGTAACTTCACAAGTGGGCCAATAGACTTCCAGATTAGTGACATTGACAAAAATGTCTGGTCCCAACAATGGGTTTACAATGACTGTATGCTGCCACTTCCACTCTATGTGCTAACCCCCCACCTGGGAAAATAGACCACTATCTGTCAATATCTTGGTTCACCCTCCAAAATACCATTCCCACACAATGGCCAAAACACGACAAAGCAGGAGACATATAACACAACTACACCTAGAAAGGAGGTTCACTTTACAAAATGAAACACATCAAAGACTCTCTTTTAGAATAAGTCTTGGGCTTTTATTTATGCCATGCTCTCTAACGGACTTGGGTACTGGGCTCACTGTGCTACTGGAATCAAGCTATCCTGGCTGAAGAGGGGTGAAATCCTGAAACTGGTCCTAGGATGCTTGTTTCCTGTCCAGGGAGGACCTGGCTTGGCAGTTCAGGCTGGTCTGTTCCCATGAGGCACAGGGTCAAGACTGATTTGCATATGATAGGTCTAAACTGGGGTGGCATGGTGAGCAAATAAATGATGGATTTAACCCAGATCTCTTGACTGGGGTTGAATGTTTTGATTATTTCTGATTTCCGCCCATCAAGTGTGTTTTTTTTTGCTTTCTTACCCTAAATGCGCCATGTATGCCCACACATGGAGTCTGGGCTCACTGTGCCACTAGAATCAAGCTATCTAGGCTGAAGAGGGGTGAAACCCCAAAACCGGTCCTAGGATGCTTGTTTCCGGTCCAGGGAGGACCTGGCTTGGCAGTTCAAGCTGGACTGTTCCCATGAGGCACAGGCTCAAGACTGATTTGCATATGGCTAGGTCTAAACTGGGTTGGCATGGTGAGAAAAAGAATGATGGATTGAACCCAGATCTCTTGACTGGGGGTGAATGTTTTGATTTGTTCGGCATTCTGTCTATCAATTGTGTGTTTTTTGCTTTCTCGCCCTAAGTGCGCCAGGTATGCCCACAAGTGGGAAAAAAACAAAATGACCCGCACAAGGAAAATTATAAGCAGATTATATTTTTTGCTATATGATGCAATAGTATTTTCAGATGTACAACATGAACGCTTTCCAAGGAGAAGTAAGGTCCAAGTCTTGAGAGTTGTATTAGAAGACTTTTATTCATGAAAAAAAAATTGGAAATTCCGAAAATTGCTAGCTGCCAACGCGTTTCGTCACCACCGTGACTTCTTCAGGGCTCTAAAATCAGTAGAACTGTGATAGATAGAGCTTGCGTCGCTTGGACAGAAATACATCAATGAAAGAACATTTAAAATCCTGTCTCCTAGTTCCCTTTGTATTTAGTCTGACTTCTCAGTTTTTTTCTCTGTTGTACAGCAATTTTCAGTATTTAACATCTGTATCACAAGGATAATATCAAGGGTAGTCTGATATATCCCCAATAATATCTTGCTTATTTTTGTATGTTCAGGTCTTGTGGTGTTATGGGACCATCAGAATTTCTTCAGTAAGTGGCGGGCATTTTTAGCGTGCCGCCGGAGTCGTGTACATGGTCCCTTCCGAGTAAGTGGGTCCTGGGCTCACTGTGCCACTGGAATCAAGCTATCCTGGCTGAAGAGGGGTGAAACCCCGAAACTGGTCCTAGGATGCTTGTTTCCGGTCCTGGGAGGACCTGGCTTGGCGTTTCGGGCTGGGCTGCTCCCATGAGGCACAGGGTCAAAGTTGATTTGCATATGACTTGGTCTAAACCGGGGTGGCATAGTGAGCAAAAGAATGTTGGATTTAACCCAGATCTCATGACTGGGGGTTGAATGTTTTGATTTGTTCTGCATTCCGTTCATCAATTGTGTGTTTTTTGCTTATCCTAGACCTGGTGGGCAGGGTCCCAGAGGGACCCGCTCTAGGGCAAAAAAAATTCTGATTTTAATTTATCAAAAAATTCATTGAAAAAAGCAAATGTTGAAGGGACTTCATAGTTAAATGAAAATGTCAGTTAAAACACATCATTTAAAAAAAAAATCATTGAAATTCACCAGTTAAAGATATCTCAAGTAACTATGGGCCAGATGTAGGAAGCCTAATTCCGGTCGGTAATGGCCAAAATTACCTAATTTCGTCCGTTACCGACCAGAATTAGGCTTTTCAGATGTAGGTGGCCAAATAGTAGGATTAGGTAGTTTACCGAATAGGTAACTTAAGGAATCAGTAAATTACCAAATTCTTAACATACCGATTTGGTAAATTACTGAATCCTTAATGTAGACAGAACTCAAGTGAGTGCTTTTTACATTTAAGGATTTGTTATTTACCACCAACTGTTAGTTGGTGGTAAATAAGGAATACCTTTGAAAATGCAAATCTGTGCATTTTCAACAGTGCCATGTGGCAGAAATACATGCCCTTAGGGCATGTATGTGTGCCACATGTGCAAACAAGCACTTTTCAGGGGTACAACAGGGTGTCAATGTGACACCCTGCCACCCTTGAATGTTTCCCTATTTTACCTCCAGGCCCATAGGAATGAATGGGAATGACCAAATTGGTAAATACTGATTCGGTAAATACCGAATCATACAGATTCGGTAATACTTACCGAATTTTTTTCTACACTGCATTTACCGATTCTAAAATACCGAATCAGTAAAATTCGGTATTTTAGAATCGGTAAATTTTCATTACCTACATTTAGCCCTTAATCTCATGCAATAAATTACCATATCTTGCGCTCTCACCTTGCTGCCATGAAAGATGTTATTTCAGATAATATTTCAGATGGGGCAGTGATGCTTTCAATGATGTCCTCAAACATATCATTAGATGATGCAATATGGGAAGCAATTACCAGTGCATGGTGAGGGTGTGAGTTATAATTACTTTAGGGCATAAGCTATAGTAAGAGTTAAAGGCATGAGTTGTAAAGAACTTTGTAATATTACAACTCCTTCTGGTAATGCTCAAGGGGGAAAAAGGGTAAAGACATGCACAGTGGCATCTGATTTTCCCACAGCAAGCATTAGAGGGGTTTTAGGAAGGCCCTCCAAGGAATATATCCTTTTGGAGAAGAAGATCACATTACTGGTGCCTTCATAATCAAGGTAGACACATACAAAGTAGATCACAACATAATGGAGAATTTTTCCTACCTGACTGCTTTTCTATGGAGTCCAAGGTAGTCAGTCAGGAAGTGTCTGCTGACTAAGGAACGGGGCTGAGCTGAAGTCCTTTAATAATTTAGGAATCTCTTTGGATTCTTGCTAGTGGTTTAATTAGAGTAATAGCTCAATAAATTATGATAACATATTCTATTAGCTAATGTCCTTCGACATCAGATATTCATTCAGATCTGAAAATTAATGCACTTGAACTAGATTCATGCTCAGAAAAAGAATTGCACCTCGCAGTAAACTGGTAGACACTCATCTCTTTCCATGGAAAAAACTCATAAGAAACAATATCATTCAAAGCACGGTCAATTCACAGTTTTATATTGTGAAGGAGCGGCACAACTTCTAGACAGAGTCTTTACAGTAGAAACAGGAATTAAGCCTTTGAATAGTTCATGCTTTCAAGTCAATGATTCCTCCAATGTGACGATCTTCTCAATACCTCTTTTAGCAACAGAATTCTTGGTTCGCCCTCGCTCTTGGAGATGATGTAGCAAATTTCTGTCTTCCTGATGAGGACATCTCAATAGGGAAGCCAGTGTAACAAGATCTTCTACTGGTGATTAATAATTGGGGAACGGGGGCATTACTGCTTTTTATAGAACGACGTCACCTAACAGGGCCACTATACTAAGTGACTTTGGGGAAATCTCACAAGAGTTCAAACAAATCTCGCAAGAAATGGTGTGTATTGCTCAAAGTCATTTCCTTTACCTGGGGCTGGACACTATTTGACCCATCTACACCCAGGCTCACAACGTTTTAATGCCACAAAGAGTTTTAGTACAAAAGGTAGCTGCAGCCGCCATTACAAGTCGGAGTTTGCCTATGAGGCGGAGAACATACTATGTCCTGTACTCTATTGGGTGGCGGACGTAACCTATGAGGTTGCAGCCGAAGATTAGGCCTTTAGAAGAGGAACCTGTCATTCATTAATACGTTGCATTGAATTTCAACACTGGAGGCCGTGTCCCTTTTTCAGTTAAGCTTACTATAAGTGTACACGTTTATTCTAAAATTGTAAGAAACTGGAGACGTTTGAGGGGAGAAGGAATCAAGTTAGGTTGCACGTTTCCCATCACATTTTAATAACAATTATGACACTATTAATCTCTTACATAATGCAACATAAACCCTTTCTATTATTTCTTATGAACTGCAGAAGCCAAAAGCGCTTATATCGTTTCCCCTTTTTGAGCTTTTCAGTTCTTTTCAATAATTTTATGTATGTCTCAGCCCCAACGATTTATAACATGAAATTATAACATAAAATGAAATAACATAGCATAAAGCAGAGTAACTTGCTATAATTCTGCACAACAACATAACTTAGGCATCCCATTACTGTCATATTAGAATCTGGCCTCTATGTATGTGTTCCTCCACGTTATTAGTATTTAGAAGGCAAGAGCAGGGAAACAATATGTATACACACTGTATTTGACTGAAATTCATGTAATTGAAGACATGAAAAGAATAGAGTGCCTATTAGAGGTACCAATTCAATTTTGAGCTGGATTTTCATAATTTTCTGGGTCGTGACATTCACCTAAAATTAATATATTCCGTACGCTTCTACGAAATATAATTGATGCCATGCATAATTTTACATACATAAGAGACTTCACCTTAAAGGTAATCAAAATGAAATTATAATGTTTAAATGCCACTTCTTCCTAAATGCAATTAAAACATGTTTTTAAACCATATCAGTGGGAACATTTTCAGAAGTGAAAGTGATAGCTTTTTTAACAAACACATTAAACTGAGGACATATTCTGTGCAAGCTTCCACATTACTTCACTGCCTACGAGTTTAACTGGAGAAACATTCTGCCAGGGTAGGCAGAACTGATCAATCTGACGGCTCAACATTGTATCACGTAAGAACTGTGATAGCAGCCTATATATTAACTGGACATCAGGGATGGAATTATATTTTAAGGATTGTTCAGGTTGAATCAAATCATCTTATAACTGTCACTTAGCATTTGTGACATCAACACCAGTGTTAGAAATGGGGACCTCTAGTTGGCAGAGGTAGGTACGTTTGTCCAAATAGGGACCCTTGCTTCTAGTCAGGGTAAGGGAGATACACTCCTAAAATAAACCCTGCTCAACCCCTTGGTAGCTTTGCATGAACTGACAGGCTTATCTCAGAGGCAGTGTATAAAGCTTCTGTGAGCACATACAGTAATACAGTAAAAATACTACAAATGGACACCACACCAGTTTGGAAAAATAAGTAATCTTTATCTAAACCAAAGCGAGACCAAACGACAAAAATCCACAATACAGTATTAAAAATAAGGTTTTCAAATGGTAGGAATAGTTCAGTTCAATGCAAGTTGTAAATGTGACACTTTCTCAAAAGTACCTTAGATGCGTCACGAAAAGCAAACAAAATGGCTGCAGGGAAGGTGATGCGTCTGTTCCTTACACTCAGGGGAGGTGATGCGCCTGTTCCTTACTGCAGTGCAGGGGAGGTTATGCGTTGATTCCTTACTGCATGGGAAGTTGATGCTTCTGTTTCTTACTGTGGACCCCAACGATGCGAGTGCCCCAATGCAATGCATCGATCTGGTAAAATGCGTGTCTTTGTGCAGTCACAAGCAGGCTTGCATCGGGATCGGTGCGGCAGCGGCGATTTCTCGAGACGCGGCAGGCGCTGCGTCAATTTTCTTTTTGCCGATGTGTCGGAAAACAAGTGTGGATGCGACACGCTTCTTCGGTGTTGCATCGATTTCCCAGCTCCCAGCGACAAACAGTCTCCAGAGGTCCGAAACAGCAGCAGGCACCTCTTTGCAGGTTGGAATTCCCAGCAAGGAAATTCAGGGGAGCTGGTGGTGAAGTCTTTGTGTCCCTGAGAGTTCAGAATAGGGGGCAAGCTCAGTTTCAAGCCCTTGGAGATCTTCTTGAAGATGACAAAGCAATCAGCAGAAGTCCTTTTCTCCTTTCCTTGGCAGCAAGCAGCCACTGCAGGCCAACCCCAGAGAGCAAACATCACACAGGCAGTATTCCTCTTCAGCTTCTCCGGCTCTTCTCCTTGGCAGAGGTTTTTCTCGATTACCAGAAGTGATCTAAAAGTCTGGGGTCCGAGCCCTTCTTACACCCTTATCCTTTGTTCTCTGAAGGCATAGAGTGTCTGTACCCAGTCAAAACCAGTTCTGTAGAGCACTTTGAAAGTGCACAACAACCTCCTTTGTCAGTGTGAGCCCTGGCCTCAGACACACCACAGGGGGGGCGGAGCCATCATTGTGGAAGGCAGGCACAGCCCTATTCAGGTGAAGATGCGACTCATCCAACCACTCCAAATGCAGACCAAGCCTATTCAGCCCAGCCCTGACTCAACAGACTTTTGGAGCCACTGCCCAGTTCCGGCCTCTGTCATCCAAAAGCCAGACATGCACTACACAAACCTAGCAGAGGCATACTGGATGGTTCGGCAAGAAAATACCTACTTTCTAAAAGTGGTAATTTCAAACACGGAATGGAAAAATCACCCTCACTAAAAGATACACTTTATCATTCTGAGTTCAGGCATACTAAATTTTTCTTTTCCATCTTGTCCCCAGGTTCAGTTATGTTTATAAGATGTTATGAACAAACTACTCATCCTGGCCTATGGGAACAGATAGCCTTGCACTAGTGAAAACGGAATTGGCAGTAATTCACTATCAGGACATGCAACACACATCAGAGCATGTCCTACCTTCACATATAATGCACCTTACCACAGAGGTACCTTGGGCCTACATTAGGGGTGACTAACATGTAGTAAAGTGAAGATTTAGGGACTGGCAAGGGTGTGCACTTGCCAAGTCAACTTGGCAGTCCCAGACTGCACACAGGCTCTCCAATGGCAGACCTGAGCCACATTTTACAAGCTGCTCCTGTGGGTGGCACAATCAGTGCAGCAAGCACTGTCATTGTTTGAAGGATTCTTAACTGTAACATAGTGGGTGATGCCCTCAAAGCTGCATCATGATTTTGCTCAAGGAAATCAGATGAGTGGACAAAGATGGCTAAAGGGCTAAGGTGACAGATAATCTGATTTTCTATAAATTATTGCACTTTGCAACACAAACCACCAGACAATGCCAACCCTATTCCACCTGTTTAGAGAATGATGGTGACATGTATTTGATCCAATAGCTATTTCTACTCGTGGTGAGTAATGACCCAGTTGGTGGTGGAGTGTGGGCACAGCTTGCTTGGATTTTTACCAAAATCCTTCCGATGAAAATATACATGCGTATATTTTTGCGTGATAACATTGAAATTACAATCGTCTTCGAAAAGTACGCCTAAACCCTCAACAGTTGTAAGTTTTCAAGTACAACTTTGAGAGCATTTGTGAATTCCCAAAAATTCTTAAATCTACAGCCATGTGTCACAGAAAACATTCTCCTTTTCTGCGAAGCTAGTTTTGAGGATCAATCATCAAGGAGTACTCACAAGTGGAGTTTGCTACTGTCTTTCTCACTTAGTAAGACCCAAGAGCTGTGATGGATTTTTCAAAACACCACAGTCGTTGCATATTTATGGAATTTTGAGATTCAAAGGTCCACTCAACCAAATCACGGACAAGTACAGGATTGCTTGAGGCTTGTTCCAGCAAAGTCTGCATTTAAAGGTAAAAAGCAAACTATGAGTCAAATTCACTAACTTTTGGTTAATGGAAAGCTGCCTTGTGTCAAAGGGAGAGAGAAAAACTGTGCCACGCTACTAAGTTATGGCACCTTTTTCTCACCCCCAGCTTTGGCGAATTATTCGGGCTGGACTGTTCCCATGAGGCACAGGGCCAAGACTGATTTGCATATGGCCATGTCTGAATTAGGGTGGCTTGGTGAGCAAAATAACAATGGATTAAACCCAGATCTGTGACTGAGGGTGAATGGTTTGCCATTGTGCAACATTCCGTCCATCATCTTGTGTTTTTTTCTGTTCACCCTATGTGGGAAGGGTATGCCCAGACGTGGGTCCCGTGCTCACTAAGTCACTGTAGTCAAACTATCCTGGCTGAAGACGGCTGATAGCCAGAAACCGGTCCTAGGATGCTTGATTCCGGTCCAGGGAAGACATGGCTTGGCAGTTCGGGCTGGACTGGTCACATGAGGCACAGGGCCAAGACTGATTTGCATATGGCCATATCTGAACTGGGTTGGCTTGGTGAGCAAAATAACAATGGATTAAACTCAGATCTGTGACTGGAGGTGAATGTTTTGCCATTGTGCAACATTCGGTCCATCATCTTGTGTGTGTTTTGCTGTTCACCCTATGTGGGAAGGGTATGCCCAGACGTGGGTCCCGTGCTCACTAAACCACTGGAGTCAAGCTATGCTGGCTGAAGATGGCTGATAGCCAGAAACCGGTCCTAGGATGCTTGATTACGGTCCAGGGAAGACATGGCTTGGCAGTTTGGGCTGGACTGGTCACATGAGGCACAGGGCCAAGACTGATTTGCATATGGCCATGTCTGAACTGGGGTGGGGTGGTGAGAAAAATATCGATGGATTAAACCCATATCTGTGACTGGGGGTGAATGTTTTGCCATTGTGCAACATACCGTCCATCATCTTGTGTGTTTTGCTGTTCACCCTATGTGGGAAGGATATGCCCAGACATCGGTCCCGTGCTCACTAAGCCACTGGAGTCAAGCTATCCTGGCGGAAGACGGCTGATAGCCAGAAACCGGTCCTAGGATGCTTGATTCCGGTCCAGGGAAGGCATGGCTTGGCAGTTTGGGCTGGACTGTTCCCATGAGGCACAGGGCCAAGACTGATTTGAATATGGCCATGTCTGAACTGGGGTGGCGTGGTGAGAAAAATATCGATGGATTAAACCCATATCTGTGACTGGGGGTGAATGTTTTGCCATTGTGCAACATACCGTCCATCATCTTGTGTGTTTTGCTGTTCACCTTTTGTGGGAAGGGTATGCCCAGACGTGGGTCCCTTTCTCACTAAGCCACTGGAGTCAAGCTATCCAGGCTGAAGACGGCTGATAGCCAGAAACCAGTCCTAGGATGCTTGATTCCGGTCCAGGAAAGACATGGCTTGGCAGTTCGGGCTGGACTGTTCCCATGAGTAAGCATGGGCGTAAAATCCGCTCCGCTCGCGGATTTTTCGGATTTTCGGCAAATCCGCAATCCGCGAACGCTCGCGAATTTGTCGAAAATCCGTGAATCCGCTCGCGGCGGATTTTTTGCTTGGTTGCGGCGCGCGGCGTGGTGCACGGCGTTCACTTTCCGTCATTTTAGCGTTTGCCGAGTTGTTTTTCTTTGCGAGTGACGCGCCATTTTAGATCTTGCTGCGTGTTCCCGCGGGAGTTTGTCGCCCGCGAATACGTACTCGCGGCTTGCCACCTTGCACAGCACACCTCGCGAGAGTTCGCAATTGCGAACACGTAGTTGCGGCGGAAAGGAACAATCTCGCACTTGCGAAATAGAGATTTTGCAATTTCGCACAAGAAAATCACCAGCAAACAGGATAAACCTTCAGAAAATTATGATTTTTATCAGAATCACTCCTCAGGTTGACATTTGCATGGCTTTTTTTTTTTGCAAGGAGTCCATTTTGGGGGGGGGGGGAGGAAGGAAGTGCCCCACAGTCTCTAACTTCCTGTTCCTGTCCAGCAGGCTCCTCCCAGTGCTTTGTCCATCTCCTGGTCACTTTCATTTGGATCTGGAGCTGGAAGGATTACTTTTTGTGGGTGCTGCTGGATATTTGGATTTGAGGCCTTTTTGACTGTCTTTGGATCACTTTTGGATTAGAAATCAACTTTCACAAGTAAGTTTGTTTGGGGCATTACAGTTGCTGCAAGTAAAATTTTGGAACTTTTTCAGAACATTAAATAAATTATATTGTGGGTAGCCACAGTATCCAGTAGGACCAGGGTTGGTTAGGGGTGCATGATACAACTGTTTTGTTGAATTTAAACACCATTTAGGCCATGGATGGGCTGGGATTGTGCTGATTTTTGTCTTTTTTTTGGGACTGCTGGTGGGGCCCTTTGCCCAGGGGTGGTGAGTGTTGCATGGGCCTAGTCTTTCTGTGGGGTGTCTTCTTAAATTTAAACATAATTGAGGCCATGGATGGGCTGGGATTGTGCTTATTTTATTGTTTTTTGTCGTTTTTGGGGGGCTGCTGGTGTGGCCTTTTGCCCAGGGGTGGTGGGTGGTGCATGGACTGAGTGTGCCTGTGGTGTGGTCTCACTCTCTTTAATGTAAACATCATGGATGGCATTGGATTGTGGTGATTTCTGGCTGTTTTTCTGTTTTTTGGGGGTGTACTGTTGATGTGGACTGGCCATGTGGGTGGTGGTGGTGGCCATCTTGAGTGCTGGCTGCTACAGGCAACATGTGCTTGGGGTGTAAGGGGCCATTTTGAGGAGAGGCAGTGTCTGAGGCCTGCACTTATTTTGCCTACTTTTCATCCATTATGCCCAGGGGTAGTGAGTGTTGCATGGGCCTAGTGTGTTTTTGAGGGGTGTCTTCTTGAATTTAAACACCATTGAGGCCATGGATGGGCTGGGATTGTGCTGATTTTATTGTTTTTTGTCGTTTTTTTGGGCCTGCTGGTGGGGCCCTTTGCCCAGGGGTGGTGAGTGTTGCATGGGCCTAGTCTTTCTGTGGGGTGTCTTCTTGAATTTAAACATAATAGAGGCCATGGATGGGCTGGGATTGTGCTTATTTTATTGTTTTTTGTCGTTTTTGGGGGGCTGCTGGTGTGGCCTTTTGCCCAGGGGTGGTGGTGCATGGACTGAGTGTGCCTGTGGTGTGGTCTCACTCTCTTTAATGTAAACATCATGGATGGCATTGGATTGTGGTGATTTCTGGCTGTTTTTCTGTTTTTTGGGGGTGTACTGTTGATGTGGACTGGTCATGTGGGTGGTGGTGGTGGCCATCTTGAGTGCTGGCTGGTACAGGCAACATGTGCCTGGGGTGTAAGGGGCCATTTTGAGGAGAGGCAGTGTCTGAGGCCTGCACTTATTTTGCCTACTTTTCATCCATTATGCCCAGGGGTAGTGAGTGTTGCATGGGCCTAGTGTTTCTGAGGGGTGTCTTCTTGAATTTAAACACCATTGAGGCCATGGATGGGCTGGGATTGTGCTGATTTTATTGTTTTTTGTCGTTTTTCTGGGCCTGCTGGTGTGGCCTTTTGCCCAGGGGTGGTGGGTGGTGCATGGACTGAGTGTGCCTGTGGTGTGGTCTCACTCTCTTTAATGTAAACATCATGGATGGCGTTGGATTGTGGTGATTTCTGGCTGTTTTTCTGTTTTTTGGGGGTGTACTGTTGATGTGGACTGGCCATGTGGGTGGTGGTGGTGGCCATCTTGAGTGCTGGCTGGTACAGGCAACATGTGCCTGGGGTGTAAGGGGCCATTTTGAGGAGAGGCAGTGTCTGAGGCCTGCAGTTATTTTGCCTACTTTTCATCCATTATGCCCAGGGGTAGTGAGTGTTGCATGGGCCTAGTGTTTCTGAGGGGTGTCTTCTTGAATTTAAACACCATTGAGGCCATGGATGGGCTGGGATTGTGCTTATTTTATTGTTTTTTGTCGTTTTTGGGGGGCTGCTGGTGTGGCCTTTTGCCCAGGGGTGGTGGGTGGTGCATGGACTGAGTGTGCCTGTGGTGTGGTCTCACTCTCTTTAATGTAAACATCATGGATGGCGTTGGATTGTGGTGATTTCTGGCTGTTTTTCTGTTTTTTGGGGGTGTACTGTTGATGTGGACTGGCCATGTGGGTGGTGGTGGTGGCCATCTTGAGTGCTGGCTGGTACAGGCAACATGTGCCTGGGGTGTAAGGGGCCATTTTGAGGAGAGGCAGTGTCTGAGGCCTGCACTTATTTTGCCTACTTTTCATCCATTATGCCCAGGGGTAGTGAGTGTTGCATGGGCCTAGTGTTTCTGAGGGGTGTCTTCTTGAATTTAAACACCATTGAGGCCATGGATGGGCTGGGATTGTGATGATTTTATTGTTTTTTGTCGTTTTTTTGGGCCTGCTGGTGGGGCCCTTTGCCCAGGGGTGGTGAGTGTTGCATGGGCCTAGTCTTTCTGTGGGGTGTCTTCTTGAATTTAAACATAATTGAGGCCATGGATGGGCTGGGATTGTGCTTATTTTATTGTTTTTTGTCGTTTTTGGGGGGCTGCTGGTGTGGCCTTTTGCCCAGGGGTGGTGGGTGGTGCATGGACTGAGTGTGCCTGTGGTGTGGTCTCACTCTCTTTAATGTAAACATCATGGATGGCGTTGGATTGTGGTGATTTAAGGCTGTTTTTCTGTTTTTTGGGGGTGTACTGTTGATGTGGACTGGCCATGTGGGTGGTGGTGGTGGCCATCTTGAGTGCTGGCTGGTACAGGCAACATGTGCCTGGGGTGTAAGGGGCCATTTTGAGGAGAGGCAGTGTCTGAGGCCTGCACTTATTTTGCCTACTTTTCATCCATTATGCCCAGGGGTAGTGAGTGTTGCATACTTGCATGTCCGTAGTCTTTCTGTGGGGTGTCTTCAATGTAAACATCAAGGATGGCATGGGATTGTGCTCATTTTTCTGTGTTTTGTCGAATTTTTGTGGTGTATAACTGAACTGATGTTCCTCTGTCTTCCATTGCTTTTAGGTGCACAAGAAGACTCAAGAGAACCACCAGTGCCAGGAAGAAGTCCTGCAGCGGTGTGTGCAGCATAACGTCACGCGACGTCACGTCTGGACACAGAACCCTCTGCAACTCGTGCAACTGCTGCCTGCTGACCTGCTCTGAAGAGGATGGCCCCAAAAAAAGTAACCCGTAGCTCCTCTAGCAAGAAAGGTGCCAGTAAGGAGCAGAAGAAGCAAGTTACCAAGGAGACTGGTGTGCCGCCCGCCCCTTTTTTTGGGAGTAAAAAAAAAAGTATGCCTGCAGCAGCAGCAGCGGGATCTGCTGGGGACCAAGCTGGCAGCACCCCCCCCCCACTCCATTGGGCTCAGTGCCACCACCACCACCACGCCAACTTAAGTCCAAGCCCTTGAGTGCTGCAGAGGCAGCCAGTATAGTTCTTCAATCACCATCGACCAGTGATGTTGGCTCATCGCAAGAAAGCAGCAGCAATGTCCCTCAATCAACACAGGTTGTTGTAGCTCATCTGACGAGTGTTGAACAACCACAGCCGCAACAACAATCACATGTGCAAGTACAAGCCCAAGTACATGTGGAAGGAGAGGCAGCGCAAGGAGATGCGCAAGCAGAGGTGCATGGAGGGTCACAAGTGCCCACAATAGTTGTTCCTCCCGAAGTAGGGGCACATCAGGAAATCGACAATCAAGGCGAGGTATCATTTGAGGAAGCCACTCCTCCTGCTGATCCTTCATTGTCTTCCACAACCCTAGCAAGGAAGAGATCAAGGGTGGTGTCTACATCCTCTTCAAGCACACCTCCTTCTGATGATACGGATCAAACTTGGGAACCAGCACCACAGCCGTCTGAGAGTGAGGCACACCATGATCCAACAAAGGTACTTAAGCGTAAAAGGAAGCTCGTCCAAAGTCTCAGACTTATGGAGTGTGATGAGGCTCAACAAGAAGTGGCGGATACTGCTGCTGATGAAGACTCTGCCAACGACGACCCAGTCATCATAAAGGTCACTGCAGCCCCAGCGGGCATGCAGCAAACAGACATTTTGACCCTAGCCCGAAGAGCTGCTGCGCGTGATGATGATGATGATGATGTTGTCGATGAGGAGGCAGTGGAAACACCACAATCATTGGAGTTAAGTAGTACACCAACTCGTCCCGCTTCCATATTTCTTTCTGGCAAGAAGAGACCTGCGTCAACCTCGACCTTAATTAGTGGCGGTGAAAGTGGAAAACGTACAAAAGTTGGGCAATCCAGATCCTCCACTTCATCTGGCATTAGCTTCATGACCACCACCACCAGTATCGCCGCCTCCTCCAGGTCCCACAGACACTTCAAGTCCCCAGTTTGGGACTTCTTTACTGTTTGTCCCAAAAATCCAAAGTTTGCCATTTGTACCCTTTGTAAGCTTGCAGTTAGTCGTGGTAAGTCAGGTAGCAACTATGGTACCGGCGGCCAGAGTGGTCATCTTGAGAGAAAGCACGCTGTCAAATGGTTTGCGCACCTAGCTGCGATCAAGAAAGGCCAAAATCAAGGAAACGTTGATGTTTCATCTGATGTTGACGAGCAGGAAGAAGACGTGTCAAACACTTCCCTTACACCCAGTACCCCTGTCAGCAGCACACCCAATGTGAGGCACACTAAGAGTGTTGGAGCGAGTGAGACACCAACGCACAAAAGTTCACCAGCGAGCAAAATTGGGTCAACGAAGTCATTATCAGCCCGTAAATGCTTGGTCCAGGGCAACATTAGAACAATGCTTACTTCAGACGTGCCATATGAACGCAACCACCCACTGACGCGTCTGTATAACACTAAGCTGGCTAAAATGCTAGCTGTGGACCTTCTACCTTTTTCTTTTGTAGAAGCGGTAGGTTTTCTTGAATTAGTTGCAACGCTCTGCCCTAAATGGAAGGTTCCGAGCCGGTTCTATTTTGCCAGAGTTGCGGTTCCAGCACTACATGAAGATGTGCTGCAGGCGATTGGGGCAGCTTTGCAGAAGAGTGCTGTTCACACAATACATCTGACAACAGACATGTGGACCAGTGGCCCAGGCGATGATTACATGTGCATCACTGCACACTGGGTCTCTTTTTCAGGTGTTATAGCAAAGCTAAACGCAGGTGTTGACCCGGACCAAGTTTTCAAAGCTGCTCGGAAACATGCAACACTAGCCATGTTTGGCTTGGAGAAAAGTCACACAGCAGAAAACCTTTTGGAAGAGTTTGACAAAAAGGTCTTGACAATGCTATCCCCCCTAAAACGCAAGATTGGTTATGTTTCCACGGATAATGGCGCCAATGTAGTTAAGGCCATGTTGAAGGGTGACCATGTTAGAGTGCCGTGTTTGGCGCACTGTATCAACCTGGTAGTTCAAAAATTCTTGAGTGATAAAGAGAGTCCAGCGTTCGAGGTAATGGCCACCTGCCGCAAAATGTGCAACCATTTCAGCCATTCTTTTAAGGCCCGGAAGCATCTGCGGAGACTGCTACTTGAACGTGGAATGCCAGTGAAAGCACTCATCCAGGAGGTGGCAACACGTTGGAACTCAACCTTCTACATGCTTGAGCGTCTGTATGAGCAGTATACGGTACTCGATCACTATTTCTTGACAGAGGCTACATCTCAGAAGGAGGACCTGCGGATGAGTAAGGCGCAATGGGCCATAGTTAAAAGCCTGACAGACATGCTTCGTCCTTTTGAGTTCTTCACGCGTGCAGTCAGCCAGGAGGACTGTAATTTGGGAAAAGCTATCCCATTGTTGTGCATACTGGAGCACCAACTGATGGCGGTTTCTTCTGAGTTTCAAAAAGATGAAAAAAAAAAAAACCATTTCATTTTGTCTGAGAAATTATTACATCGCCTACGTGGTGATGAACGTCTTAAAAACATCAACTCAGATCAGCATTACATTTGTGCTACTATTCTGGATCCACGCTACAAAAAGGCGCTGGCAGACAACGCATTCTTTCCTTTCGCTGATGCAGATGTTCAAAAGTACAAACATTGGTTAGCCTGGTCAGCCAAGAGGTTTGAAAAAGAACGGCAGGTTATTGAAGGAGAAGCCAGTACATCAGCATCAGCATCAGCAGGCCATCCGCAGTCACAAGAATCCACTTCTGCACCTGTGGCTGGGGCACAAGTGACCTCTCAGCCGTTAAAGACACCGGCAACTGGATCATCTGCACCACACACAATGACAACACTAACAGTGGCTGGGGAGGAGGATTGGCTAAGTTTGATGGGGTATGGTTCTCGAAAAAATGTCACAGGCACAGCAAAAAGTAAGCAAAGTGGAGGAACAGTTGATGACCTTGAGTCGATGGTGCAGGACTATCTGAATGACTCAACAGAGGTCTTCCTTAATGATGAGCCATTGCAGTATTGGCATGGCAAAAAACAATTGTGGCCACAGCTCTTCAACCTGGCTATAAACTATTTGTCTTGCCCACTCGCAAGTGTGTCTTCTGAACGTGTTTTCAGTGCTGCTGGTGGCATTGTAACTCCCAAACGGAGCCGCCTCTCGCCCAAAAATGTGGAGCGGCTGACAATGATCAAGATGAATCAGCACCTCATACCACCAGATTACAAAGTACGAGAAAGCACGCCGCATGAAGACGAGGAGGACAGCAACGTAGATGAGGGGATTTTTTCTCTGTTCGGTGCCACTGACCTCATCCAGCCTGAATTCGCAGAGTATGATGACGAAATCTTGTTCTTATTCCCTGACACCGAGCCCTGAAAATGAGACAATCAATCAAGAACTTTCTTTTTCGTCCTTATTCACTTTTATTCCTGTGTGCTTTGTGTCTCTCTTTCTTTGTTTTGCACAGTTAATTTAATTCAAACTTTAATCACCTAATCCCAAAAACAAGACCATCATCAGAACTGTCTTCACTTGTTTGCTTATTGATTTGAAGGTGCCGCAGTCTACATTCCTCAGGTTCACAAGTTCTGAAGAACATGCTCCTCTATCCTCCTCCTCCAGACTGCGATTTCCCTCCAAGCAGAGTGCTGGATTACGCACAATGAAGAAAGACTCAGCACTTGTGGGGGTGTTGTACTTCTTTGCGGGTGAGTTGACGGTTTTGGGCCCATTGCTGTGAAGCTCTAATAATGGACAAAAGTGTTTTGGACCAAATATGAGGTGGAAATTTCTTGCCGTTTTTGCTGACTTGCTTGCCTTTGAGGTGCTCTTTGGCGGGGTTCCGGGGGTTTGTGTGTAATTTTTGGTGTCTGTCGAAGCACTGCTGCGACAGTCTAATCTTGATTGCATTTGCTTTTCAGGAAATCCGTGGTGGAAAACAGGAGTTATGATGATTGATGATGATGACGACCTAGCTGCACAGCGCCGCGTTTGGACCGAAGGCCGAGAGACATTGTAAGTATGAGATTTAGCTTTTCCGCTGTTTGGGGGTGTTGTGTCGGGTGTTTTTTTGCGGGTGGGTTGGCGGGTCTTGCCTGGGGCATTCCTGGGAAGGTCTAATACCGGATACAAGTGTTTTTGACAAAATCCATAAGGAACAGCCTTTTTTTTGCCATTTCTTCAGACATCTTGCTCAATGTAGCGTTTTGGGGGGCTTCCTGCTGTTCGTGGGTGGGTTGCGGCCGGGGTCTCTGTCGAAGCACTGCTGCGACAGTCTAATCTTGATTGCATTTGCTTTTCAGGAAATCCGTGGTGGAAAACAGGAGTTATGATGATTGATGATGATGACGACCTAGCTGCACAGCGCCGCGTTTGGACCGAAGGCCGAGAGACATTGTAAGTATGAGATTTAGCTTTTCCGCTGTTTGGGGGTGTTGTGTCGGGTGTTTTTTTGCGGGTGGGTTGGCGGGTCTTGCCTGGGGCATTCCTGGGAAGGTCTAATACCGGATACAAGTGTTTTGGACAAAATCCATAAGGAACAGCCTTTTTTTTGCCATTTCTTCAGACATCTTGCTCAATGTAGCGTTTTGGGGGGCTTCCTGCTGTTCGTGGGTGGGCTGCGGCCGGGGTCTCTGTCGAAGCACTGCTGCGACAGTCTAATCTTGATTGCATTTGCTTTTCAGGAAATCCGTGGTGGAAAACAGGAGTTATGATGATTGATGATGACCTAGCTGCACAGCGCGTTACTTTGGACCGAAGGCCGAGAGATATTGTAAGTATGAGATTTAGCTTTTTCGCTGTTTGGGGGTGTTGTCGCGTGTTTTTTTGCGGGTGGGTTGGCGGGTCTTGGCTGGGGCATTCCTGGGAAGTTCTAATGCCGGATAGAAGTGTTTTGGACAAAATCCTTAAGGAAAAGCCTTTTTTTTGCCATTTCTTCAGACATCTTGCTCAATGTAGCGTTTTGGGGGGCTTCCTGCTGTTCGTGGGTGGGTTGCGGCCGGGGTCTCTGTCGAAGCACTGCTGCGACAGTCTAATCTTGATTGCATTTGCTTTTCAGGAAATCCGTGGTGGAAAACAGGAGTTATGATGATTGATGATGATGACGACCTAGCTGCACAGCGCCGCGTTTGGACCGAAGGCCGAGAGACATTGTAAGTATGAGATTTAGCTTTTTCGCTGTTTGGTGGTGTTGTGTCGGGTGTTTTTTTGCGGGTGGGTTGGCGGGTCTTGCCTGGGGCATTCCTGGGAAGGTCTAATACCGGCTAGAAGTTTGTTGGACAAAATCCATAAGGAAACACCAGTTTTGGCACTTTTTGTAAGTTAGGGTTCGTTAGGGTTAGCCCTAGCAGCAGGATTGCATGTGTTTAGGGGGGTTCTATTGCAACGCGGTTCTGTTGTTGTAGAGCACTGTTGGAGCGATGCTGGCTATGGATACTTTTGCTTGCAGGCAAGTGGTTTGAATACAATCCACGGTCTGTATTTGGGTCTACTGTTACTTTCAAAGTACGTTTTGTAACCATTTTTCTGCTAGGCATCGTTTTTGGAGATATGATTGGGTTCTTCTACATTTTTGCGACTGGCTTTAGTAAGGGTCTTGGTGGGAGCATTGCTGGGAAGGTCAAATTTTGTTCTAAAACACAGTAGTACACCCACCTTGAGGGGAAAGATCCGCTATAATATTTTGGCCATACTTATTGATCCTTAAAAAGGTGACTCAGACAGAGCACGCAATTTCAAAAATATTGTACTGTCTATTAGGGAAATCAAAGTGTCACTTTTTGAACCACACAGCGTACATACCTTTTATTTATTTATCAGTGGTATTGTAATAGCACTTCCTGTTTTCCGTCCAATAATTACAGGCCGGGTTTCAGTCAACATCCGCCAGGCAGGCAGTGGACAGGGTGTCTCTTCTGTCAGTGGTCACCACCACATTGATGGACGAAGCGTCAGCTGGAATGGAGGAGTGCCGCCAATAAGAGGAATTGTTTGCTGCATGCAACTTACTTACCAATTTCAACAGGACAACTCCAACAACATACGCAATACAGATACAGTATCCATTGTTGTCTTTTATTCTATGAGTGTGACTGCATGTGCTTACCTTTAGTTTGTAACCAAAGATTGTCTGTAAACTCTGTATCTTCAATTATTGTTTGTCCATGCTCTGCTTTTTTTTTCTTCTCTCAACAAAACCTACCCAAAAAGAAACCCCCATTCCCATCCATTTTACAAACCCTAACCCTCTTCCCCCGGGCTGTGTTGTTTTGCTTGATGTCTGACTAAAATGACATCAATAATTCCACACACTTGCTGGGGAGGATAAGGTGATAGCAGCAACAGGCTGGTGAAGGAATACGAGGATATCTTCTAGACTTACTCAGCTTCAGTACTATATCTTCTAGTAGTAGTAGCCAATGTCAAATAAATTCAACGCAAGTACTAGTTATACTTGCAATACTTTACCATTTGTTAGGCTACATTATGGCACTGTTCTAGTGTACTGTCACCTGCTATTTTCTCGATCGTACCGTAACCGTTGTAATGCTACAGTAAGGAGTACAAACAAGGTTTCGTTTTCTTTTTTTCCATAGGCATGCAACTGCCACTGTGTCACACCACTAGTACCACCGCAATGAGGAAATGTCACCCGCCCAGGAATGACAACGTTAATCCCCATTTCACCTGGAGCCAGCCCTGGGCCTAGCCCTAATTTCTAACACAAATTACAGGTAAGATAAGCGTTTGGTGGGAGGTAGTATAATGGAGTATTATTTCGGAGTAGACAAGAGATTGACGGTTGTACTACTAAAGTCCTACGACTGTTCAGGAAAACAAAGTTACTGTTACACCCCCGCCCCCCACCCACCAGACTGAAAAGCAGTAAAAAACAGGTATGGTCAGATAAAGTTGAAAAATATATTTATTTATCCCTAACAAAATAATCTCCCTCACCCACCCTAACCCCAACGATTGTCTCTGAAACGTCCCAAAACGATCCCAACTCCCAAATCCCACCCCCCAAAAGTCTATAAAAAAAGGACAAGGGACACTCCACTACTGGAGGGTGCTGGTGCATGATGCGGCATGGGCATCATACTCCTTGCGGAGGGTGGCAAGCTCGGAGCGGAGGCCCTTAACCAAGGTCTTATACCTCAGGACCTCCTGCTCCAGGTTGGACATGCGGACTCGTAGGCGGCGTTGGCGTTCCTTGCAGCTCCTGTGGGGGGCAGCTGGTATTTCGGTTGCTTGGCGGTGGCGGTCGGCTTTCTTAGCCCGGCTCGGTCCCGCTGGCTTAGTCACGGAGGAGGATGCAGTGGTCACAGTCGAAGATGTTGCCCCGCTCGACTGCGTGTCCTCCTCCTCCTCCAGGGCCACCAGCCGCCGATACTCGGCGACTGTGGCCTCCAGCCTCCGTTGCCGGGCCAATCTAGCCTGCTCCCTCCTTGTTGTTGATTTGGAAGGAGCAACTATATGAAGAAAGAAAGACATAGTCTGTAACCAATGCTCCTTATTAATAACACAAAGTGATTGAGCCGAAAGTTGGGTCACAGAGTACAAGTAGCAAATTGAAAGCACAGTACATAACTATTGAGGACAGTATCTATGTAACCTCCCACTTCTGCATCCTTGCTCTAACAGTAGTGGTAGTTTAATGAACTAATTCTACGACCACTATGGACTTCCATTACAGTCGACTATGACAGTACACCAGTCTTATTCTTCTTCTTCTCTCTTGTTTAGGGAAATGGGTACGTTATCTTATGCAAGCCGGCAGAATGACATGGACACAGCACAGTGAAGTTGCACCCGAGAAAAAAAGTTGCACACCATGATGATGGAGACAGACTTGCGTTACTGTACCGGTCCAGTACATGCAGGTGGTGAAGCTATTACTTTTCTATTACGGGTGGCACTGAGAATACTCTGTTACAAGGGCTACTGCTTAATTAATTTACCTTTCACCCTACAGTGCAAATGAGTACTAGAAAAGGAAACTGAAGAAGCTAACTAATTTGATTATCTATCACTTCACATGGGACGTATTTAATGACAGATGAGATGACTTTAGGTGCTTTGCTTAATATTGAGTGAACAGTGATACACCCACACATGAATGACGTACTACAAGTAAACTAAAGTTATTAAGAGAGGTACGGAGTGTCCACCGTAATAACCAGATATATGCTGTGAATGCAAACGCAATACAAAGTACTGCTACTATTCATGGTAGTATTGGACACATTTACAATTTCTTTTCCTTGCCTTCCCTGCACTGGGACGGACGTGCGGGTGCGGTGGTACATGCTCTTCAAGGTAACACTTACTTCACCTGGCGACCATCTACTCTCTCTAGATACACATGTGCTATGTAAGAGTCAGAGAATACCATGCTCCAGGCATCCATTCAGTCAAAGTATACGCACACATACAGTTTCTGTTTCACCCACCCAGGCTGCTGTCCTTCCACCCATCCTTGCTTCATCATTGACCCAGCCATGCACCATACCATATTCTTTCCTTCCCAGCCACCTCTGGGTCCAAGCAAACACATATCGTTCTTCTTTGCCAGCCATCATACAAGTTCGCGTCCCACTTACTTACACCCTTCTTTCGCTTTTCGTTCATCCCATCCATCACGTTCGTCTAAGAACTTATTGGGATTCTTCTCACCAAAAACTTCACAGCTAAGTCGAAGTACATTTCGAGGAGGCTACTACCTGGTTGATTTGTAATTGTAATACACCCGTGCAGAAAGCACACTATGCAGTCTTCAATCTCAATAAGTAAGGAATATATAGCTTACCTGTTTCCGCCACCACCGTTTGATCCCCCACAGGAACGGCCACCAGCTCTTCTAACGCCGCCTCCTCCCCAGAGGCCTCCGAGTCCAAGTCCAACACAGCCACCTCCGCGCTGGCCCCGTCACCAGATGTTACACCTACAAAGTACATTTAAGAATGTTAGAATACACCACTCACTACTATATAATATTTGGTCTAGGAGAAATGTTAAAAAAACAGAATACAATGTAATAATTTGTGACTGTCTACTCCATAGTAAAAATGTCCCATTTTCCAGGGAAGGCTGTTGTCTTGCTGCACTTTTATGCACAACTGATGAATGCTTGCTTTTGATTTTTAACACGCACCACTTTTTCTCCTAACAGACAGAAGCTTGACTCCTGAGTCCTAAGAACACGACCAGGATCAAGTTCAAACTAGGTGAGAGTTCGGCTCGACCACAAGAAATGTGTCCAATTAATCGTCAGCACTAACCACTTTTCCGTTTACAGTTAAATAGTTTTATGACAAAGTAGATTTTAATAAATGTGTTTACTTTTAATAAAGCTTTTACACTTAAATAGACTCTGTGGTTTTTGTTCCTCTAGACTAGAGTGGATGAGCTAAAGGTTTTGGAATTTTTGCAAGCATGAGTGCCTCTGACACTTCTTGACTGTGCTGTGACTCCGTACTACTCTCTTGTCCTGCGTACGATAATCTAGAGATCATTGGGGATCTATAATCGGTGACTTCGGGAGCTGAATGACTCTGCCACACTATCTAGTCAGTAAGGAGACAGTGCATAGAGGTATTGCTGAATATAATGGGAGTCCAATGGAATTGCCAAATGTCCAATCTTAGTTAGCTACACAGACAGACTAATAAGAATAGTCTAGTAATACCACAGGGAGTCATATTCGAGGCAGGATAAGAATTTATATCCAGTCTACAAGAAGATCAAAGACGATTTAGAAAAAAATCGAATGAGGAACGCTAGGAAAAAATATGTACTGTTTATTAAAATGTAAACTTACTGGGGCCAGCAAAGGAGCCCTCGCCTGCCCGATCCTGGCCTGCATCCTCAGCACCCTCCTCCTGTGTCCTCTTGCCCTTGGGGGGAGCTGATGTACAACATGAAAGAAAGAAAAACCAGAAAACATGGATGAGATTTTTCAACCAAATCAAACATTTCAAAAGAACAATAACAACATATTTTGGAAAAATAGCAAATAGATAGACAACTATTCCACGGGATCTATCTCATGTGGTATACTACGTTATTCGTATTGCCTGATTTGCGGAACGTTGACTTAGAAAGTTCCTATGTAACTCAATAAACAGACTACTAAAGAGGTTTGCCTAGGCCTGGCACTGCAGGCAGCAGTGCACAACACGTGACAGACAAAGTCCATCCTGCTTGCAGATCAGTGAATACTCAAACTATCAATCCACCCGCCACCACCGCCACTATTTCTTCTGATAGCCATGTGACTGTCTAAAGGAAGGACTGGACTTCAGTCTGTTGGGGCTGATTTATAAGTCCCTTGCGGAAGTTGCGGCTGATTTTCCTCCATTGTTGCGTGCCTTTTCTGACGCAGCGGCAGAACAAAAGACTCGCCATGGTGTTGGTGCGGCGTATATATTAAAAAAAAAAACACATATGGGCGATGCATCACGTTGTAAAGCCCTGCGCCATCAGGGGGCGTTCCGGCGCAAGGGAGGGCGTACCTGCGCAGGAACGAATCCTAAAAGTGGCTGAGGGAAATCTACAAGATGTCAATCAGTCACTTTTAGGACAATGATGCATGACTCAAACCCTGCGCGCTTGAAGCCGACGTACGGCTTGATGCAGCATTGGGGAGATAGGGTACCCCAGAGCATTGCTGGAGCTGCGCCATCGTTGGCACGCAACTCCAGCAATGCGCTGCCTTTACGGCACAGATGCGTAAGGCTTCTGTGACGTTTTGGGCCAATGGGTGGTGGTGGCATGGCACACAATTACTGCCGCATCCCTGCTACTTTGCAGGGATGCGCCGGTAATTGAAAATATGACCCTTACTGTCTAGCATTACGCAGTTCTTTTCTTTACAGTACACTCATACATAATTTCTCAGGCCAATGAAATGCTTCTGAACACAACATACAAAACAAAGAAGCATAGTAGCAAGCAAGGCTACTGAGAAGGAGAGCAGTGCACCTGAAAATGAAATGCATAGAAGATTTTGAAATATAATTTACCTCAATGTAATCGGCAGCATTATTGCTCTTGGTAAAGAACAAAGATTTGCAAATAACAGAGCAGGATAAAACAGAGTAGTAAATGTACTACTACTACTACTCACCAAGCCCGGGGACCTCTACGCCGAGCGCGTCCAGCAAGTCCCGCTCCCGGTCCATGACATCGGTCCAGCGGTGGGTGGCCTGGTTATATGTGCGCCGGACCCCAGAGATCTTGTACATGGCCCGGCACACCTTCTCCCACCGCTGGCGGCGCTCCCGGATGCCATAGCCGGTCGCGATCTTGCCGCCTCCCAGGATCGTCTTGGGGAGGCGGCGCTGGACGTGGAAGATCAGTGCCGCCACTTCCTCCGCGCTGAAGATCTCCCTCGGGACCACTTGCTCCCCCCTTAAACGCCCGCACGGGAGCCGGGCACGGGGTGCGGGACCCTTCCCCTTCTCAGGGTGCTTCCCGGCTCCCTTTACCATGGTCTGGGCAGAAATAAACTTAAATGATAAAGAAGAAATAGAATAGTGAAGAAGAAAAGAAAAGAGTTTAAAAAAGTAGTTTAAAAGTAACTAAAAGCTGCAGAAAACACAAAAATATAGAGCTAGAAAAATAGAGGGTTAGATAATAAGTAAAATTAGATCAAAAAAACTTCAAACAAGCAAAGAATGGCAGAGATTGAGAGAGGATAGAGAAAGCATGCCCAGAACCATAGCAATGAATGAGAAACAAGATGGCCGCGCCCGTTCACGACCGCGTGGGTAAGTTCGCGCGAGATTTTCCTTGCGAGTACGCGCGAAATTGTACTAGCGAGCAGCACACTTTGCGAGATTACACATAGCGGGCGGAAACGGAATTACGTCACGCCAACAAGATGGCCGCGCCCGTGTACGACCGATAGGGTAACTTGGCAAACGAATAGCTAGAAGCGCCTCGCGAACACGCGCAAGATCACGCGAACATCCACGTCGCAACAAAAACAATTTTGTATTCGCACGTATTCGCGGCTTCCGAAATCGATCTCGCACGGATTCGCGCCCCAAAAAACGCGCGAAATTGCAGAAAAAACGATTTTAGCTAAAATGAAAGCAATGAGCAGGTGCAAAAGTTCAAACTTAACATTAGTAACATTCAAGGTAGTGCTTCCTGATGGGCCCCTCCAGAGTTTGCAACTATTCTATGACCCTGCTATGACCCAAACAGCAGGCTCATAGAATAGCACCATAAAGGTCCTGTGAAAAAAAAATTTCACTGCAACAAAAAGCAAATTACAGATAAGGAAGGAAGCAGGTGCCAGCCAGACTGGAACTTTCAAAATTACTGACACATTAATGAAACACAAATTAATTGATGGCAGTTGAAGAAGGGCAGGTGTGCTTGCTTTTTTCAACCACCATAATCTACAGTGATAAATAAACCTAATAGGTGCCAGTGAGGATGTACTAGAGGGTGGCATGGGTGTCCCAGAGGGTGGCAGTGGTGAAACAGAGGGTGCTGTGAACCTGTGATGATAAACCAGACGTAGAAACAACATAGTCGCGGCCGTTGCAAGCCGAAAAGTAAGTTCGCAATTGCGAACTTGTCCCAAAATCGGCGCGAACACGCGCCAACACAAAAAACGGAAAAATCCGCTAGAGTTCGCGGATCTTCGCGGATTGCGAATCCGTAAATACGCAAGTTCGCGGATTGCCAATCCGCAAAATCCGCCCATGCTTACCCATGAGACACAGGGCCAAGACTGATTTGCATATGGCCATGTCTGAACTGGGGTGGCTTGGTGAGCAAAATAACGATGGATTAAACCCAGATCTGTGACTGGGGGTGAATGTTTTACCATTGTGCAACATTCCGTCCATCATCTTGTGTGTTTTGCTGTTCACCCTATGTGGGAAGGGTATGCCCAGACGTTGGTCCAGTGCTCACTAAGCCACTGGAGTCAAGCTATCCTGGCTGAAGACGGCTGATAGCCAGAAACTGGTCCTAGGATGCTTGATTCCGGTCCCGGGAAGGCATGGCTTGGCAGTTCGGGCTGGACTGTTCCCATGAGGCACAGGGCCAAGACTGATTTGCATATGGCCATGTCTGAACTGGGGTGGCGTGGTGAGAAAAATATTGATGGATTAAACCCATATCTGTGACTGGGGGTGAATGTTTTGCCATTGTGCAACATACCGTCCATCATCTTGTGTGTTTTGCTGTTCACCCTATGTGGGAAGGTATGCCCAGACGTGGGTCCCGTGCACACTAAACCACTGGAGTCAAGCTATCCAGGCTGAAGACGGCTGATAGCCAGAAACCAGTCCTAGGATGCTTGATTCCGGTCCTGGGAAGACATGGCTTGGCAGTTCGGGCTGGACTGTTCCCAGGAGGCACAGGGACAAGACTGATTTGCATATGGCCATGTCTGAACTGGGGTGGCTTGGTGAGCAAAATAACGATGGATTAAACCCAGATCTGTGACTGGGGGTGAATGTTTTGCCATTGTGCAACATTCCGTCCATCATCTTGTGTGTTACGCTACTTAGTTATGGCACCTTTTTCTCACCCCGAGCTTTGGCGTATTTTTGGATGCCATGTGCCAATGTACACACCGTTGCACCAAAGTTCAAGGGTATGTTCATTCTAACAAGCATAGGTTTTGTACTTGAAGGGGACCATTCCAGGACAAATATTATATATGTTCCTGCTTTATTTGTGTGCTGTACAGTGCAAAACAGCTGCAAAGTTGGAAAAGTATAGGCACGATTAAAATTAGCTTCACTGTTATGTCTGCTGCACGTCTGGCATAATTTTTTGGCACAAATCCCTGCACACAAATGTTAGAAGGTAGAGAATTTTCGTATAAATCCATGGTTGGATGAATGGAAATGCTTATGTAGCACCCATGGGACACCCCTTGAAGCAAAGTAGTATAAAGTGCGCATAGCAAGGAGGCAACTTTTTAACACAAATCATGATTTGCGTAATAAAGTGGATCCCAAAACAACACTTTAACCTGGTTTGTGTCTCTTTTGGGATACAAACCCAGAACAAAGTGTTAGTAAATTTCCCTCTACCTTCATTGGGCAGATGCTAGTTCTACAAGCAATCCTAGAGACAGTACATGAATGCGAATCAGACATGAAAGAAATGCATGCCTTGTAAGTGGAGGTGAGGTTAAAAGTGGACAAGAGAATCACAGACAGCGATGCATTACATGTTGGGTTACTGCTGATACATGAATCAGACTGGATACTACTTAACACAAGAGAGGTGTACCTAAAGTCAGAATATATGTAACAAAATATGACTTTTAATTGGCTATAATATTGTAATGGGTTTTCAGTGATATAATAGTATGAGCCTCCACTATAAAACATCTGTATAGTTGATTAAAGGAGACATGCAATTTCCTGATAGTCGCGTTCTGTTGTCTACTACAGGACAGGCTCCATTTGCAAGCATTAATCGTATGCTTATGATAAAGGTAGAGGCTACAGTTTGCACACTTTTACGAGTGTCAATAAAACTGATGTTGAGATGGTTTTCCCTATTTCACATAACTCATCGGGTCACAAAAGCTTGTTTCCACCGACCTGGAAATCTTGCTGTTGATAAGAATGTTTCATCAGAATTATATCCATAGGTGCAGTTTGAAGTGGTATTTGCAACAAAAGGGACCATTGCCAAATACATGATTAAGATGGCAATGGTACAGGCTCAGGTAAGTGCATTAGGAACTGGGCACTGAAACCACATCTACACAAAGTTTAATTGAATTGACCTGTTTAATTAAATTGGAATATTGGATCAATTTACTTCAACCAAATTGCTAATCCATCAGAGTACACAGTTGTTTTGGACTTCTGATTTAAGTCTTGGTTCACCTTCATTCCAGTGACAGCTGCAAAACCAGTCATTTGATGCTACATTTAGTGCAGATTTTGATTTTTGAAGCATGTGAACATTTGAGATATATTCATAAAAACAAAGTTTGAAAGGTTGCTTGTATCATGTATCATGTACATGTAGGGCAATGATTTGACTGGACACAGTTGGCCATATACATCTTTGCAAAATAAATTGTAAAATCTCACACTGATGACTTAATCTCAGGCAGATATGTTCCCAAAGATATCGGTGGCCAGATGTTACTTTTTCACCAGTATCTCTTCAGAAATCCACCTATTTGGAGTTAAACCCCCCAGAATGGCAAATAATTATGTATATCAAGATCTCTTTTGTAGAATTCTGCCTGGAATTCCAAATTCATGTGGTCTAAAGCACACATTAATAGCATCATTCAAGTAGATGGTAAAGGTGTGCATACTGAGCTAGTGCAAGGTTGTGTTGTGAGGATGGTTGTTGAGGTAAACGGAAAATGTGAACTTGCAAGGGGACTATTACAAGCTACCCTTAACCTTACTCAGAGGTAGGGCAGAGGGCGTTCTATGACTTTACAGCTCATGCCTTTACTACTCGTTTTTAGTGTCCTTTATCATCCTAGACCCTTACCCATCCGTTAACTATAAAATTACATTTACCACACTATACCCCTGCCCATCCCTGAACTCTAAAATATACATATGCTCTAACAATTGTCACTATACAGGTAACATCCACCAGATATATGGGTACTCTGCGGCCGGTGAGAACCCCAGCCCATATATTCAGCACACAATTGTGGTGGCTGTGAAAGAAAAGGTGGGCCCTCCAGGAGACCTTGCACAGTAAAGCATTTCTTTAATTGGAAAAACGGACCACACCAATCCTCTCTCACTCTCTCAATTATATATAAAACCAAACCAATTTACCTGAGTAAAGACGGGCCACACACACCGGCACTCTATAAACCTTTTCCCTATTGTTTGCATATTATTGTGAAAATCAAAATAGAGATGTCCCCACACACTTCGGCCTCGCAGAGACCTTGCTCAAGGGTATGCCATTACAGAGTGAGGTACATTTAAATAAAATCATGTTCTCTATCTATTCATACATCTCAATGAATTCTGGGAGATGTAGTGTGTCGCAAGTGCTTGTGTTCAAATTAAACATAAATGTGATTAAGAATAGTGGTTTTCCGGCTTTTGGCTTTCTTAACTTTTTTACCTTGATATGAACTATTTAATAATGGTATGCTTACATTACCACCTATTGCAATTTAAGGTTTCATGATTTTTCTTACAATTCAGAAAACATAAGTATTACACTTTGGTGGGTTTGTGTTCACATCCTAGTTTTTATTTGATTGTTTTAAACATTCATTATTTTCCAGTTGCTGCTAAAATCCCTAATTAACTTGTCATGACCTCTAGTGGGCCAATGATAAGAATGCGCAAGTGTATAACATTTTCTATCTGGACAGTCCAATGTCCTTATCGGCTATAGAGAAGCTCCTACTCAAGTCTTTTAAAGATGTTTGCACATTTCTTCATCCTGATTCAAAACGTTTGGTGTTAATTGTTTTCAAATGCAGCATGTGTCGAGATTTGCTTTGTCTTAATTTGCATGTTTTGTCACCAACTCTTTCACATTGTTCAATTCTTTTAATTGCATTAAATCTCAGTTTTTTACAATCACTTTCATGGTTTGATTTCATATATTTTGCTATGGCAATTACAAGATCTTTATTTGCAGTTGCCCTGACATGTTCCAGGATCCTTTTTTCAGTTCACAAATGGTGCTGCCGACATGAGATTGCATGGGCACTCTATTACATAGACAACAAACATTGTCCAGGAGGCGTTTTTCTAGAGAACACTCTGGGTGGAAGTCGGGCAGGAGACCGGAAGTCAGGCAGATCGGACCGAGCAGGATAGGGGCAGCCACGAGTCGTGAGTTGTGGTGGGCCTACGGGAGCTATAGTGGAAAGTCGGAGCCCCAAGGCGTGAGCCCTGTGCCCATGAGTCTTGAGTCGACGGGGGTCAACGGGGGAGACTATGTGCCATGCCATGCCAGCTTGCCGTGACGCTGTGGTGGAGCAGGCACAGACACAAGGAGCAAGGCACTCTAATCCTGATGCCAGCCAACAACAGCAGTGGGGGCAGGGGGAGCAGTGTTCCAGAAGCCTGAGAGACAGCAGCCAAAAGTCTGAGGTGCGGACCCTGTACCAACCTTACCCACCTTACCTAACTCAACCTGCCAACTAAGACAGCTATGTGCGGTGAGTAGTGTGTGGTAAGTGGTGCTTAGCAAGCGTGGCCGCCATTAGGTCTGGCTGCGGAGAGCGAGCCCGGGGAGCCCACGGAGGTGGCTCGGCTAGGTCAGGTGCGGCTTGTGGACCACCTGTGAGCCCTGCTTGCTCTGCAGAGGAGGGCAAATAGAAGAGCAGTGCACGGTTGGTGAAGCGAGGAAGTCTGGGGCTGCCTTCTCTTGTTTGCTGTCATTGCTGCTGTGCTTTGACCCTAACCCCAGAATCAGTGCATCAATCCCATGATCAAGGCGGCACCCCTGGCAGTCCTCCTGGTTGGGAGCTAAGGACTATATCGGCTTGAGAGACGAGCCTCGCATTGACTAATGTTACTACCTTATCCAATTTAAGCACGCGTCAGGGCACTACCGATCAGACAAGCTCTAAACCTGGCGAAATATTAATATCATCCTACCACGCCACAATACCATAAGACAAGCATGAGGTCTGGGAAAGAATGGCAGACCGTCACAAATGTCATCAATATCTGAAAAAGGAAAAACAAGATTCTTAGTGAATCCATTAACGGCCAGGGAAAAATGGCTATAACTTATATAACAGCCAACAAGGATCATGTTATGTTGGTGGAAATAAAAAGAGAAACAGATACTGCAGCATCGCCACTTGCAAAAACCAATAAAAATCTGCTACCAACCCAAAATATACTCGAAATTTTCATTTGTAAAGGACGCACGGGCTGTGCTAAATTTTGCCAATAACAAGCAAAAGGGGCTTCCCTTCCCACTACACTAAAAACTTTCCAATAGGAATAGGTATATCAGCCAAACCCACACTGGGAACCGGCAGCGGTAGAGAGCACTACTCAGAACACAAAATTGATAGAACTGGAGAAGAAAAATTAGATCAAGATCGGAAGCAAGCCAAAGATTGTAAAGACAAGTTTACCATTCAGCACAGCACATAAAAAAAGGGAATAAGGAAGTTAGGCATACCTCAGGAAGTTTGCCTATTAATTGTTCCCTAGAGGCACCTAGAATACCAATGGAACTAAACCTTAAAATTCAGACTTGCCAACATGTAATGGTTGATGCGGCGGCGACACATCCGAAAACAAATGCCCTCTTATCCACTGTTTGACACCCCCTCAGAAAGCAAAGCTGATGTTACCACCTTAGTTGATTCACCACTAAAAACTGAAGAAGCCTGGGTACCCACAAGTGAGCACTGATTCACTAGCTCCAGATTACAATAGCCCCAAGAAGAGAACACAGCATAGCCGGGATCAGGGAAAGGATATAATGAATGTTGAGTTCATAGACCCAGCTTCACTTGGACAACAGTTAGAATTCATACACAAGACTCATGACAGCAGAATAGAGAAGACTGGCGCTGAACGAGTAGAGAACCCTAGTCTCATAGCCAGCATCATGTCCTTTCTCACAACAGAAGAGTGGGAAAAACTGGTCACTACATATTCCTCAGAAGAAAATGATGACAAAATACATCAAGATACAGGAAATGCAACAAAGAATGTGACCGATGACTCATCAACTGAAGGGAATACATATTGGGCCTCTCTTTTAAAAACCATGCAACTCTCAACAAAGGCCATGAAATATCACTCAGATAAGATGAACATCCAATTAACTCTCCTTAATTGTTTAGCCACGCATGGTACAAGCATTGACAATAAGCTGTCGGAATTGAACAATTTGATTAAGAGAGTTCAATCTGAAACAGCAATAAGCTCTCCGAGCTGCGCTTGCTATTCATTTATGGATGAATTCGCTACTCTACCAGCAGTGATAGTAGATGTCCTAGGGTAATTAAAAAACATAAATAACATCAAAAATATAGCACATTTCAACACAGATGGAAATAGATCAGAAATCATACCAGAAAGTGAACCCTGTAATAACCCAACAGAAGGGGCACTGCACCACTCTAAACCCGATAAGAATGAAAATATTTTGAACGACTACTCCTCTGAGGATGGAAGGGATCTGTGGAAAGGAGAAGGAGTCTTTTTAGGGTTGGTACAACAAGAAGAACCTTGGGATAAAGGCAACTTCAAAGGGAGTAAGTTTTCAAACAGGGCTTCCAGACAACTCTCGATAAGAAGAGCCGCATCTTAGTAGCCTCACCAAGCAGACAAGCAATCCAGAAGTAGGGGATATACTGATTAATAAAACACAATCGACGAAACAACGCTGGAAATAGAGGAGAAAACAGAGAAACAAATACTCACCTATAAAGTCTTTCTTCCAATTAGCAAGTAAGACCCTGACAGGAATACAAATAGATAATAATACTAGTAACTGGGTTGATAGTAGTGTGGCAAGTAGTGGTGCCTCTAGTGTTCACGTCAATCTGAACAGCACAATTTATCTACGGTGCAACAAGTAAGAGGATAACCCACAACCTCCAAATCGGACCGTAGTCCTTAATACACAAAAACAAGGAACTTGTGCACACGTAATTATATTTAACTGTGTTAATACTGAGAGTATCCCACAAATCACACGATCACACAATATATGATCCAAACAAGGTTCTTTTTCTCCTTTTTCAGGTTCATTTAATTTACAGGTGCCCAGCCAACACCTGTTTCACCTGGGATTGCCCAGCCAAAATCAGTTAGGTCCCCTCTAGTGCAGCTGCCCGCCAGGAGGTAGAGAAAGCATTGTCCTAGCCATGAAACATACAGGAAAGGAAGGACACACATCACTCCCCTCGGTGGCAGTGTGAGAGAATGCACATCCCCAGCCGCTGTCACTCAAAAGCCAGTCAATCCACAAACCAGCAGAGGCACACAAGATGGCTAAGCAAGAAAATACCAACTTTCTAAAACTGTATTTTCAAACACACAATATAAAAATCATCTTTACTAAAAGATACATTTTTATTTTCTGAGTTCAGGCATTCCAACCTTCACCTTTTCATCTTATCACAAAAGGAAGTTATATTTATAAAATGATATGAAAAAACTTCCATTCTATACTACAGAACAGATAGACTTTAAATATTGAGAAACAAAATTGGCAGTATTTCACTATCAGGACATGCCACACACTTCAGGGTATGGCCTATCTTTCAAAACACTGTACCCTGCCCGTAGAGGTACCCATGGCATACTTTAGGGGTGACTCACATGTTAAAAAAGGGAAGGTGAGGGCCTGGCAAGTGGGTGCACTTATATGTCAACAAGAGTCCTAGTCTATTTTTACGTGATACAGAACTCAGAACTGTATGGGGGTGATGAGAAAAACTTTAATTTCTTTATGAAGCCCTCACCCACCAACCTAGTTGGCATGCTTCATTATCGGGCCCACCTGGTGACACCGAATGTGTCCCGAGTGGGCTACAACGCCTGTATTACAGTGGAGCGGGTATTTTGCTAAGTGTGCCGTGATGGTGAAGTGAAAGTGAAGTTTAAAAACTATCCAGTGGTCCCAATACCCAGAGGGTTTTCCTTTGATATATTGCCCTCTGCTAGTAATAAAAACAAGGCGGTGAATGTAGGTGGAGTGGTAGTTAGGAACTCCTGCATCCAGTGGGCGTTCTACATGTTTCAGCCAGGCCTTTCATTCTTAACTGCTTTCCTCAGGAACTTGAATATGTGAAATGTGAGATCTACACAAAAAATGTGTGTATGACCTTAAATGTGTTGCACGCAAAGGTGCACTATATATGAGAAGGGGATTCCCTCTCAACACATTCTTGTACATAAAACATACAAGATGAACAGAAATACAAAAAATGTTTTTTTAGCATGGTTTAGCATTATCACGTCAATACATGTTGGCCGTTGCGTTTGTGCGGGTAGCGGAAAATGCGGCTAAGTAGGACCATGGTAGGGATACAGCGTGGTGATTACCGGTACATGCGCTTCTGAATGTGGTAGTCTATATCGGGAAATCACACACAAGAAGGGAAGATTTGAAAAATTATTATTCTCACGCTACCGATTTGCAGCGAGTGCTCCATGAGATTACGGCAGTGGTTCTGATTCTGTGGAGAAGAAACAGTGGCACGATAGCCCTTTGTAAAAGCTGTAAAGGAAGGTCTTACCCGGTTAGTGGGTGAATGGTTCCTCTGGCTCTAATACTATATCGTTGATCAGGACCCTCGTGAAAACCTCCTGTGCTGCATCGGATCTCCGTGGGTGATGGACCCGGGTTTGCGCAATTAAGTACCCATCGCTGGACGTTCAGGTGTTTCCAATGACCAGGTTGCTGTGAATAGCGTCTGTAAGCGAGGGGAGAGATAGACATAGACAAAAGACCTAGCCAGGGACGTGATGACGCGAGGGCGCATTTTTGCCTGTCGTCATGGTAACCAGTAGATGAATGCCCCTGGGACCTAGCGTTATCGGGGACGCATGTGTAATGAAGCAAGGGCACCGTGGCCGGTCGTCATGGTAAATATGTGAGAATTCCCCTGAAGTGCTAGTGAGTTCAAGTCAGGGTGACTTGTATTGGAAAACACACCATCATGTTACCACGTGTCTAAGCCCAGATTAAAAATGGCAGCCGGGAGGACGTTACTCTGACAGACCAGTGCGTGTGTATTAAAAACTAGATGTAAACTACATGAATGAATGAATGAATGAATAGCATTTTTATACCGCGCAAACTTAGCCCCAGAGGGCATCAAGGCGCAAAACGAACAAACCAAGAAGTCCACAGTACCAGATAACTGAAAACCAGGAAGCCACTAGGAGCGCAGCCCCTAATATGCCTGAGAGAAAATCCAGGTTTTCAGGTGTTTCCTGAAAACCACCAGGGAAGATTGACTAGTGAGCTCCAAAGGGAGAGAGTTCCAAAGTTTAGGAGCCAAGACAGAGAAGGCTCTGCCTCCCCACCTTACCTTTGCAAACCTGGGAACCACAAGCATGTTCTTTGATGATGACCGGAGGGTTCTACTGGGAGAATACACACACAGAAGAGCCCTAATACCTTCAGATCCTGAGCCATGAATAGCACCGTGAGCTAGGCAGAGAAGTTTAAAAGAAATCCTAGAGGGAATCGGAAGCCAGTGAAGGTCCTTTCTGGCCATTGTTACAGAAGCTTGCCTAGGGAGAATTAAGACCATTCTGGCCGCGGCATTCTGTACCATTTGGAGATGATAGATGGAGGCTTTGCTAATGCCACCATAAAGGGCATTGCAATAGTCTAGCCTCGATAATACCAAGGCAACTGTTGCTTGTTTCCGAGCTGCCAGGGACAGGTAGGGGGCAATCTTCCTAAGAATTCTAATGATGCCACAACAGGTTGACACCGTCCTGATTACCTGAGAGTCAAAAGATAAGGCAGGGTCGATTAAGACACCAAGGTTCCTGGCAGCGAGAGTAGGGCGAGGACATTCTCCCAGGGACAGAGGCCACCAGTCCTTAGACCAAAGATCCTGGCTCCCTCCAAAGACCATCATTTCGGTCTTGTCGCAGTTTAGCTTTAAAAATTACGCACCATCCAATTGGAGTCTACTTCCATACAGGCTCTAAACTTAGGGGCAATCTCACTGGCCGGCTGAGTGATAGATACCAGGATCTGAGTGTCATCGGCGTACAATAGCACATCCAGACCAAAGGATCTTATCACCTTGGCAAGTGGGGTGACATAGATGTTGAATAATAAAGGACTCAATGAAGATATCCTTGAGCCTGGAGATAAGTATTGACGGGGACAAGGTGTCAAACGCTGCTGTGAGATCTAATAACACTAGCAGCAAGGGGTGTCCCCTGTCAACCCCAGATCGGATTCTATTAATCACGACCGTGAGAGCAGACTCAGTACTGTGAGATGATCGAAACCCATGCTGGGAGATGTCTAACAAGTTGGAACTCTCAATGAAAACAGATCGGTTACGATTTATGTGGGACTCCAGGATCTTGGCTGGGGCCGGAAGTAAGTAGAAGTAAGTAGATAGGGCGATAATTTTTTAATATTCCTTCAGTAAAGGTCTAACAACGGCGGTCTTCCAGGGGGAGGGAAAGATCCCCTCACGAATCGCCAAGGTCATAACCTCTAATAGAGGAGGAAGAACAGACCCTCTGCAGGTCTTCAGAGTTCTTAAAGGACATGGGTCAAGGGGCGAACAAACCTTAGTAGCACCGAGAAGGAGATTGAGATCTTCCAAGGACAGAAGGGGAAAGCCTATAAGCTGCGGTTTAGGCATGGCATCGACCTTCTCAACAATACCGGGGGTTGAAAAGGAAGATCCTACTGCATTGGCATCAAGTTCTTGATTGCTGATTTCAAGAGCGCTGTAAATATCAGCAATCTTAGAATGAAATAAACTTGCTATGTTGTTACACAGTTCCTGAGTTTCAATGGTAGGATCGACTGATCTAGGTGTTGACAGAGTGTCGAGTAAGTTGAAAAGATCTCTAGGGGATTTAGGAGAAGTTGTAAGGTTAGTGAAGTAACGGCTTTTTTCCTCCATAATCGCCTTCTTATAATCTCTGAGCAGAGATTTATGCAGGGCTTTCCCCGGTAGATCAGGATGAGCAGTCCAGGACCTCTCTTGTTGCCTGCATTGCTGACGCAAAGATCTTAAACGGTCAGAGAACCAGGATTGAGAAGGGCTCTTGCGGGCTGAGTAGTAACGTTTTGCCGGCGCCAGAGAGTCTATAGCACTGGCTAGGGCATTTGAGAGGTCAGAGGCAGCCCTATTTGGATCACCCAGGGGAGGGCAGCTGAGGGCATTCAAGAAAGGTGACACCGTGTCATCATCGATTGCCTTATAATCCCTTCTGATTTCCCATGCACTACTCTTGGGTTTATTAAATAGAGAGGAGTTGACTTTAAAGTGGAAGGGGACTGCCAGATGGTCGGACCAAGAAAGAGGAATAGGAGTGCCAGTCAGAAGTCTAGCATCATTTGAAAAGATGCCATCCAACGTATGGCCGGCCATTGACCAGTTGACCCAATCCACATGCCGCTAAGCCCTCTACAAGTGCTAGCGTATCCTTGGATTCTGTGGCCTCTAAATGGAAATTAAAATCGCCCAGAATGCTAAATTGAGGCTTATCAACATAGGGCTCTATAAGTTTAAAAATATCATGAGCAAAGGTCGTTCTGGGGCCTGGAGGTCTATAGCAAAGAATACCTGAAAAAGAAGCAGAAGGGAGGAGATTAATAGAGAAATACAGTGCCTCAAACTTGTCTGAGGGCAAGGATAGAGGCTTAGTACAGCAAGTGAATGTATCTCTGAAAAGGATTCCCAGACCACCCCCCTTTCGTCCAGTCCTATCCATTCTGGCCAGAGTATAGCCCTCAGGGACTGCCTCCACAAAATCTGGGCCAGAGGTATCAGAACCCCAAGTTTCGGTGATAAAAACCCAGGGGGGCCTTTTTTGAGAGACAAAGTCATTGAAAGCAACATTATTACGGGCCAACGACCTAGCGTTTATGAGCAAGGCAGCCTCACTTAAATAGTTAGGGACAGATGACTGATTTCCAGGTCTAGTAAGTTTTTTATGATAGTGATAGCGAGGGCGTGTGGATCTTAGAGCCCCTTTGCAACATTGGATATTAGCAAGATTATCAGGGATTGAAGTAAAGTGACATTATTTAAACTCAGGTCTGAGTGCAAGAAGTGCAGATTGGGAATACAACTCACAATTTTCATGAAGAGTAAAGCGAGGTCCAGCCCAACTGGCCCCTGGCGCGTCCTCAGCGCGGACGGGCGCAGACAGGCTTAACTTTGGCGCAACTTCGGCGCACGCCCGCTGCGCGCGTCCGCTGTGCGCTGAGAGAAACATCCCGATTAAATATGGCCGGCCCGAGTCTGGCGCACCACCTGACCAGCACCAGCCAATGGGAGCGGGGACCAGCTGTCTGCCGACGTGCCCTCCACGCAAACCGGAAAACCTGTGGTGGAACGGGGCACAGGCAGGTAGGGAGCAAACAACGAAGAGAAAGCACCAATGCACAATACGATGTCACATCAAGCTAAAGTGCTAATGAATTTAAAAACACAGCGAAATTTTAAAAAAGAGTTTTAAAATAGCAACAATAGAAGGTCTAATAGCAGCAAGACTTTCAAATTAATGTAAGCAGCCAGGCATAGTAGTTCATGCACTGGTAACTAGGACCAACCGAGGATTCCAATCATCCCGGTTAAATATGGTCGGCCCGAGTCTGGCGCACCACCTGACCAGCACCAGCCAATGGGAGCGGGGACCAGCTGTCTGCCGACGTGCCCTCCACGCAAACGGGAAAACCCGCGGTGGAACGGAGCACAGGCAGGTAGGGAACATAAATATTGGCGACGACCATGTATGTGCTGTCGTCTGATTATGGGTAAATGGCTATCCCAGAGAGCATGCACTGGGCCACTTCCCTGGAAGGAAGCCATTAGATCTACTGGGAACCCATTTGGAGAAGGCAGAAGAGTTTTACAACTAATGTGTGTGCGCTGAGTGCAGTGGTACTCAGGGTTTCAGACTATCAATCAATCAATCAGAGTACTTGTAAAGCACGCTACTTACCTGTGAGGGTCTCAAGGCGCTGAGGGGAGGGGGGTGCCTCTACTGCTTGAAGAGCCAGGTCTTGAGGAGTCTTCTGAAGGCAAGTAGGTCTTGGGTCTGCTGTAGGTGGATAGGGAGGGTGTTCCAGGTCTTGGCGGTGAGGTAGGAAAAGAATCTGCCACCGGAAGTCGTTCGTTGGATGCGGGGGACAGCGGCAAGGGTGAGGCTGGCGGAGTGAATCGGGCGGGTGGGGGTGTAGAAGCTGAGTCTGCTGTTTAGGTAGGCTGGTCTGGCGTTGTGGAATGCTTTGTGTGCGTGGGTGAGGAGCTTGAAGGTGATCCTCTTGTCAACGGGGAGCCAGTGTAGGTCTCTCAGGTGGGGGGTAATGTGGCTGCGGTGGGGAATGTTGACGATCAGTCGGTGGAGGCGTTTTGGATGCGCTGTAGTCGTCGTAGGTGTTTGGCTGGGATTCCTGCCTAGAGTGCATTGCCGTAGTCCAGTCTGCTGCTGTCGAGGGCCTGTGTCACCATTCTTCTTGTTTCGGTACGGATCCACTTGTAGATCCTGCCGAGCATGTGGAGGGTGTTGTAGCAGGAGGAGGAGACGGCATTGACCTGCTTAGACATGGAGAGGGAGGAGTCGAGGATGAATCCTAGGTTGCGTGCATGGTCGGTGGGTGTTGGTGCTGTTCCCAGTGTGGTCAGCCACCAGGAGTCGTCCCAGGCTGAGGGGGTGGGTTCGAGGATGAGGACTTCCGTCTTGCCCGAGTTCAGCTTCAGACAGCTGCTCCTCATCCAGTCGGCGACGACCTTCATTCCCTCGTGGAGGTCGGTTTTGGCGGTGTGTGGGTCCTTGGTGAGGGAGAGGATGAGCTGAGTGTCGTCCGCATAGGAGATGATGTTGAGGTCGTGAAGGCGGGCCACTTGTGCGAGGGGGGCCATGTAGATGTTGAACAGCATCGGGATGAGGGATGAGCCCTGGGGTACGCCGCAGATGATGTCGGTGGCTTCAGATAGGAAGGGTGGGAGGCGGACGCTCTGGGTTCTGCCGGAGAGGAAGGACGTGGTCCAGTCAAAGGCCTTCTCTTGGATTCCGGCTTCTAGGAGGTGTGTCTTTAGAGTGTGATGGCAGACCGTGTCAAAGGCGGCTGACAGGTCCAGGAGGATGAGGGCTGATGTTTCGCCATTGTCTAGTTGGCGCCTGATGTCGTCTGTAGCGGCGATGAGGGCTGTCTCTTTTCTGTGGTTTCATCTGAATCCGGACTGGTACGGGTCCAAGATGTTGTTGTCTTCGAGGTGGCGGGCCAATTGCATGTTGACAATTTTATTGATGACCTTCACCGGGGACGGGAGCAGGGAGATGGGCCGAAAGTTCTTGAGGTACATGGGGTCTGCCTTGGGCTTCTTGAGGAGGGCGTTTATTTTGGCATGCTTCTAGCTTTCCGGGAATGTCGCTGTTTTGAAGGAGATGTTGATGACCTTCCATAGTTGGGGTGCGATGGCTGCGTCTGCTTTGTTGAATACCTGGTGTGGGCACGGGTCTGACGGAGATCCTGAGTAGATGGAGTTCATGACCTTGCGTGTCTCGTCATTGTTGATGTTGGACCAGGAGGTCAGGTGGTTGGCGCTGGTGGTGTTCACAGGTGAGGTGGAGTCTGGTGTAGTCGGGCGGTCGTGGTGTTGAAGCTATTGTGGATGTCAGTGATCTTGCGGTGGAAGAAGATGGCTAGTGAGTCGCACAGTTCTTGTGAGGGTGGGATGTCGTTGGTGTTGGCGCTGGGGTTGGAGAGTTCCTTTACGATGCAGAAGAGCTCTTTGCTGTCGTGTGCGTTGTTATCAAGGCGGTCTTTGAAGAAGGATCTCTTGGCTAATCTGATGAGGTGGTGATGTCTGCGGATGGAGTCCTTGTGGGCTGCGTGGTTGTCCGGTGTGCGTTTGTGGAGCCATCCATATCTTCTCTGGTTTCCGGCATGCGCGTTTGGAGGTCTGGAGTTTGTCGGTGAACCAGGTGGCTCTCTTGCAGGTGTGGCTGTTGGAGTGTCTGTTGAGCGGGGCGAGGGTAATGGCGCAGTCGTCGATCCACTGTCTGAGGTTGCGGGCTGCGGTGTCTGAGTTGGTGGGGTCGGTGGGTGGGTTCTGGGCGAGGGTGGTGATCAGCTGGTCTTCAGTGACTTCACTCCAGCAGCGACGAGGCAGCTGTTGGGTGCAGTGGTGCGTGGTTGGTTTCTTGAAGGTGAAATGGATGCAACAGTAGTCGGTCCAGTGGAGTTCAATGGTGTGGTCGAAGGCAACATGGGTGCCTGTGGAGAAGACGGGGTCCAGCGTGTAGTCGGCGGCGTGGGTAGGTGCGGTGACGAGTTGTCTGAGGCCGAGGTTGGCGATCAGGGTGGCGGAGTTGATGTTGTTGTTGTTCTCGAGGCGGAAGTTCAGGTCCCTGAGGAGGATTTAGTCCATGGAGGAGAGTGCATGGGTGCTGGCGAGGTCGGCGATGGAGTCGCTGAACTGAGCCCGGGGTCCGGGGGGTCTGTAGATGAGTGTTCCTCTGTGGGTGGTGTGGGGTCGGTGTGGATCCGGAAGTGCAGGTGTTCAGCGGTGTTGAGGGTGTCGTCTGCATGCGTTGTGACCTTGAGGGTGGACTTGTGGACGATGGCTATTCCTCCTCTGATTCCATTGGCGCGATCCCTGAGGGTGATTTTGTAGCCGTCCGGGATGGCTATGGCGATGTTGGGTGCCGAGGAGTCGTTCCACCAGGTCTCGGTCAAGAAGGCAACGTCTGGGGTGAAGGTGTCGATCAAGTCCCAGAGCTCGACGGCGTGTTTGCCTGCAGGGAGGGTGTTTAGCAGTATGCAGCAGAGGTGGTTGTGTCCGATCCTTGGTGGTTTGGTGGCTCTGTCACAGGTGAAGCTGCAGGTGCGGCAGGAGAAAGGTCTGTGGGTGTGTTTCGGGGCAGCCTGGAAGCAGTTGCGGTCTCAGCTGGCGTTGAGTGCGTGGAGGGTGCTGGGGTCATATCGCCACGGGATGAAATCATTTAACCCATCGTGTTGGGTTGAAAGACGATAGAACCATCGTTGTTTCTTAGTGAGTAGGATCTTTTCATTGTTCAGGTGATTTTATTCAAACTGTTCAATCACCGTCCATGACATATCATTGGGTGTGTGTCCTTGCTGTAGATAGTGGTCCGTGAGGGGAATGATGTTTTTTTTGCATCTTATTGTTCTGCAATGTTCGACTATTCTGGTCCTGACCTTGCGTGTTGTCATGCGCACATAGCGAAGGCCGCATGGGCACATGATTAGATAAACAACATTGGTAGAATTGCAGCTTGTGTGTTGTAGCTGTTTCCAGGTTTTGGTGGATTCCAGATCGAGTGTTTTAGAAGGCTGTAGCAAATGGAACACGCTGCAATCATTACAGGGGTAGTGTCCGGTTACCTTTGTGAGAACCCATGTGTTCAGGATTGTGTTAGTGGTGAGTCGGTGTGTTGCTCTAGGTCATGTAGACACTAGTCGATCCTTTAGGTTGCTAACTCCTTTGTAGGCGAAGAGGGGTTCCTCCCATTTTCTCGTCCCTGAGTTTATGATGCGCCAGTGCTTTCGTTTGATACTCGACACTTTGTTAGAGGCCACATTGTAGGTTGTGACGCATGTCATGGGTGGACAGGATGCTTCCCGTGTGATGTTTTCTAAGTAGGCCTCACGATTTTGGTTGCGTGCTTGTTTTTTGTTTTTTTGGATGATTCTTCGAGGATAGACACGGTCCTGCAATTTGGAAACAAAGGTGACAGATTGTTTATTGTAATCCGTGATTTGGCTACAATTCCTGCGTATGCGTAGAAATTGTCCAAAAGGGAGATTTTCCCTTGGGCTCTGGGATGGAAGCTGTCAAAATGTAGGAGGAAATTCCTGGCTGTGGGTTTGTAGTAAGTGTTGGTGATAAGGGTTCCCGCTTCAGCTGTTATATTGAGGTCCAGGAATGCCAAGTTAGTGGAGCTAAATGTACTTGTGAACCGTAGGTATGCGGCTCTCTCATTTAATCATGTCAGGAATGCCGTCAGAGATGCTGGTGTGCCTTCCCAGATCATCAAGATGTCGTTGATGTAACGTCACCATTCTTTGATTTTGGCTAAGTGTGGGTTAGTGTAAGATGATATGTGTGTCTGTTCAAAGTGTTGGACATAGAGCCCTGGCACGCTGGGGGCGAAGACGCTATGTAGAAGTTTGGTACCTTGATGTTTCTGCTACACAGATAGTCAGCTCCCTGTTTCGAAATGTGTTGTGCTTCCCTTGCTCGCTCCATCAGGGTTTTGATGGTAGCTTGCAGTGTCATGGTGGGGTCATTTCTGAGGCGTTTGTAATTCAGTGAGTTACTTAACAACCTACGACATTCTTTGTCATAATCTGTTTTGGCTTCTAGCACGATGCCGCCGCCCTTGTCAGCTGGTTTTATAATGAGTGCGGGATTATCCTGTAGATTCTTGATAGTCTCACTATCTTCTTTGGAGAGGTTGTTATAGATTCCGGTATTGTCTATTCGTTCTATTTGATGATAGACAGCTTGTTCAAAAGTGTCAATTTCCGCCGGGACACTGGCGGGTGGGGGCATGAAAGTTGATTTGAGTTTCAAACTTGTCTCGTTGATGTTGTCACTGGTGTCATCATCAATTGTCCTAGATTTCTCGTAGAAAACCTTAAGCTTAAGGTCCTTGAAGAACTCAGCGAGCTCCACAAGTAGTTGGAATTTGTCCAATCTGGTGGTGGGGACGAACAAAAGGCCTTTGTTGAGTACTGTTTCTTCCTTGGATGATAGTGGGGTGCTTGATAGGTTGAATACCAGTGTAGTCGGTGGTTCCTTGTTCACGGTTTTTGGTACCCACTCGGTCGGTGATGCTATTCCTGTGTTCTGTTCCGAGTGTTCGCACTCACTGGTTCCTCTTTTTCTGCCCAGTGTACCTGCTGGTTGTTTCTTCTCCTGCAGCAAGATTTGTGGCCCTGCCCTAAAAAAGGCAGTCTTTTGGTTGCCTTGGAAGAATGTGGGTGGTCCAAACTGGTACAAGGGGGGCCAGCCAAAGTATAGGTTCTGTGGGGGGCAAAAGGTGCTGGACCAAAGTTGTGTCCTTCTGGTGGTCCGTGACAGGGTTGTTGCCAGCCTTGTTGGCACCCTCTACCTCGTGATTTAGAAGAGCCTCTGCTGGAGTCGCTGGATATTGAGCTGCTGTCTCCAGATCATTCACTAGACTTGTCCGATTTATTTGAAATTACGTAATTGTCCTCTGTGTAAGGATATGTTTTTACATAAGAAAACTTTTTTAGGTCATTTTGGAATTTTTTTATTCTGGCTTGGGTTAAGTATTCTTTGTATTCAGCCATTTCCTTATTCTGTTCATACAGTTTTATCTTGTATGAGGTGATGGTTGTTTTAAAGTGACTTTTTGTTGCTTGGATGTCAATTATCATGGCATCGGACAGGCGTTTGGCTGTCTTTATGATGAGCACCAGCCAGTCCCTGGTGCAGTTCCAGGCAATCTGTACCCAGTCCTTCCTGAAGGTTGCATCCTCCAGGAAGATCCTGGGGGCATTGGTGACAAGGAGCCCCCGTGGGGCAGTTTTGGTTCGTAAATACTCTGTTAATCTGATCCATGTAGGATAGTTCTGGTTCGGTTGCACTTTTTCTCTGTCAAGGTGTCCCAGTCTGTGGTTTGGCCTTCGGTGTTAGAAATGTTAAAGGAAAGAGGGGTCTGCAAGGATTTCACTGATATCACTTTCAGTGAAGGGTAAGCCCGGATTTTGTGGGTGCACTTGCCATGTCGAAATGGCACAAACAAACTGCGCACAGACTCTGCAGTGGCACGTCTGAGTTGCACTTTCAGGCTGCTTATATGGGTGGCACAATCAGTGCTGCAGGCCCACTAGCTGCATTTGATTTCCAGACTCCGGGCACACACAGTGAACTATACTAGGGACTTACCAGTAAATCAAATATGTCAATCATTGAATCACACAATCCATCATAACAATTTACAGGGAGAGCATGTGCAGTTTATCACTGATCAGCAGTAGTAAAGTGCTCAGAGTCATAAAACCAACAAAAACGTATCAGAAACTGAAGGCCAGAAAGCAAAAAGTCTGGGGATAAACTCACTGGAAAAGCTAGGTCCAACAGAAACTTTCAGCATGTAATAGTGTGTCAGTTGCAGTCTTTTTTTCTGTATAGAGCAGTTTGGGAGGTGGCAGTCCCTGGGAATGTGGGGAGGTTGTGTGGCTCCCCCTTATTTTAGATACATTTTCCTGGGGAGGTGGTTGTCCCTGGCACAGTGGGAGTCCATGCAGGCCCCCCAAATTCAATTATTAGTTAGCCCCAGGAAAGTGGCCCCTCCAACATTCATTTTCAATTCCACCCCAGGGAGATGGCAGTCACCATGGCTGTGTGCAGGCCCAGTGGTCTTGCCCAAACACATACTGCAAAGTGCCCTTGGGAGGTGGTGGTCACGGGGGCGTGGGGGCTTTACAGAGGGATTGCTCAGACCTCATCGGAAGGCCTGCCCCCTTTTTCAACCACTCTGCAAAGGGGCCTCTTGGTGCACTACTGGTTGGGGAGGAAGTCCCCTTGGCTGCTGAGGGTCATTGGGGACCAAGAACCCCTATTGTTGGCAGAGGTCTGTCCCTCACAGCAGGATTGCTCAGACCTCTCACCCACTCTTGAAAGGGGCCTACTGGTGCACTATTGGTTGGGGGATGAAATGTAGGGATGAGAACACTGGTAAACTCTGCTCCACTGGCTGTTGGCAAAGTGTTTGTGAACTCTGCATTCCGAACGAAGTGCAGAGCGAAAAAACACCACAAATGAAGTTTGCTGCCCACCCGTATCAGAGCCACACATATATTCTCACAGGCCCACTAAGACAATCGATACCCTCTTAGAGCCCCATTCATACTCCCTCACAACCACTTACAAACCTACTCAGACACTCATACACCCACTGAGACAATCATGAGCTCACTCACACAGTAAGGGGCCGATTACGATGTTGTTCAGAAACTCTTCTGACTGAATTGGTTTCGGAATTGTTTCCGACGGTTGGGTTCTGGGAGTCCAACCGACCGATTGCGATGCCTCCGAACATCGTTCGGTTACACTCGCGTTGACCTCACTGGGAGCCTGTGTTCTGAATGAGAGGTGGTTGGGCAAAACCATGCACCTTGTGATGGGCACCCCATGGTGCCTGCCACACTGTGCAAGGTTTAACAGGGGGGTCCCTTGGGTAGCCCCCATGGACCCCAACTGGAGAACTGAGGGTGAAGAGAGGCCTGCTTCGGGCCCCCGAAGTCAACTTCTGACAGCTGTTTCATGTTGGGCAGGCTGAATCAGTACGGCTGTCCATCTCATTCATCGTAATTGCTCATACTGAAACTGTGTCCATAGAGCTATACAAATTGGGCTGTCCGAATGCTGTTCGGAACTGATTCGGACAGCCTGAATGGTTTCCTTGCATCATAATCAGTCATACGGAAATGTGTCTGATTCAGTCGGAAACATAGGTTCTGAATCGGATTCGCCGAATCCGCATCCCATTTAGAGCCTTTCCAGACAGCATCGTAATTGACCCCTTAATGTCAAAGGTTAGTGGTTACAGTTGGCAAACAAAATTTAAAAAACCTTGCAAATTCACGTAAAAACAAAGGTTAAAGGGACGTCATAGTTAGGAAATTGAATTCATAGGAGCGCTTGTTCCTCCTCACTTGTTGTCGCTGATTCTGCCCTCTCTGCTGGGGAACTCGGGCTGCTTTCAACACCTTCCTAGCTCCTCACATCGCTCTCAGCACAGCCTGGTGGGGCTCGCTGTCCCAGGCTGCACTGGCTCCCTATTGGCAGAATTCCTCCCAGCTGCTGCAGGGGGAGGCGTGGTGATCACTCTATAAAGCACTGCCTCAACCCTCGCGGCGCGGGACGCTTCAGGGGAGCTCTTGTTCCTCCTCACTTGTTGTCGCTGATTCTGCCCTCTCTGCTGGGGAACTCTGGCTGCTTTCAACACCTTCACAGCTCCTCATATCGCGCCCAGCACAGCCTGGTGGGACTCGCTCTCCCAGGCTGCACTGGCTACCTATTGGCAACATTTATCCCAGCTGCTGCAGGGGGAGGCGTGGTGATCGCGCTATAAAGCGCTGCCTCAACCTTCGCGGTGTGGGACGCGAGCGGGCGCGCTGGGCAAAACCCAGGCCAAGGGCGGGCCCGTCTGAGCCCATCCAAGACTGAATGAGACTGGACTGGGCCACCTCTCTGATAAGCTGTGTAAAGTGAGTTCCATAGTGACTGTCTGAGTGTTGTTAAATTGTTGTTGCTTACCATAGTTTGTCGAGAGGTCCAGTATGAGCAAACGTTAGTGTCCCTCTGAAGTACTACAGGGAGCATACATATCTTATTGGAACTCCTCATTTTTCCCATCTCCTTTGAGAAATTTTGTGTTACAGCTCAAGGTATGGGGGACAGTCCGCCTCCAATTTCAAGGCCTAATACCCGACACAAAGCTTCTGTGCGCACTCCCACTATTAAACCAACTGCCATTGACAAAATGTTACGGCAGGCGATAGGACCAGTCTCTAATGAGATAGAGCGCGCAGAACGTAGGTTCTCCTTGACGCCAATAATTCCATGCCCATTCTTGACCTTGGGAACAGGAGTCTCGGACTCATCTCAGATAGTAGATTTGTCGGTTACTCCTGATCCAACGCCACTTTTAGAAAGGACACCTCTGTTACTGGTCCCAAATCTGATGTGGGGGTGGGGGGCAACTAGGAAAGGTGCCCAAAGGAAACAAAAGGCAAATAAGGGGGGGAAGCAAGGGAACACCTCCTTAAAAGTAACACCAAAGACTCAGATTACGAGTAACACACCTGGTGGAAATAGTCAACAAGTACTAGAGCCCCCGCCATGGGCTACAAATTTGCCAAGAGATATTAAAGAGCACTTGGAAAACTACATCCACAGTGAGATAGAAGCTCTTAGACAACACTTAGAGAGGCTTACACTGCTGGTCGACTCATGGGGGAGAGAAATTGATGCTCTCTCTAACACTGTGGGTAATCTGAAGATTTCTGAACAGGCCCCTATACAACAGAGTAACCAAGTGACCATATCCCCCTATACTGCCTACAGAGAACCTCATACCGTAATAGAGCCCCTCTCTTTAGCTAACCACTCTATGGCCTTGGTGGGGTATCGACCAGGGGCATTGGAAAGGACACCTCCTGCTACTGGTCCCAAATCTGATGTGGGGGGGTAATTAGGAAAGGTGCCCAAAGGAAACAAAAGGCAAATAAGGGGGGGGGAAGCAAGGGAACCCCTCCTTAAAAGTAGCACCAAAGACTCAAATTGCGAGTAACACACCTGGTGGGAATAGTCAACAAGTACTAGAGCCCCCGCCATAGGCTACAAATTTGCCAAGTGAAATTAAAGAGCACTTAGAAAACTACGTCCAAAGTGAGATAGAAGCTCTTAGACAACACTTAGGGAAGCTTACAGTGCTGGTCGACTCATGGGGGAGCAAAACTGGTTCATCTCTCTAACACTGTGGGTAATCTGAAGATTTCTGAACAGGCCCATATACAACAGAGTAACCAAGTGACAATATCCCCCTATACTGCCTACAGAGAACCTAATACTGTAATAGAGCCCCTCTCTTTAGCTAACCACTTTACGGCCTTGAGGGGGTCTCAACCAGTGGCATCAAAGGAGAGGATGGATGGCCAAGGCCCGATGACAATGGTAACAACAACTGGCACGCCAGCGGAATGTAATTCTTCCAATAAGAGTAGAGGAGTCTATGGGAATAATGATGACTCTAATAGACCCACACCTAAACCCAATCTCCCAATGTATAGACCTGCATCCTGCATTGACTCCTTATACTGTTATTCTAACTGGAGTCCTTGAGCTGGAAATATATAGAGCGGAGCTATATCCGGAATTAAAAAATAAAGTTATTTTCTGGTTAAACAAAAACAGACCATTGCCCCCTTTAATTCAGAGCGAAATCCTTTTTGCTAGACAGGTTAGCTGGTTGGGACAAAAAAAGTAAGATATACAGGGGGATTGAGTATTGATTAACTTTAGGGATACTAGGGCGGTTCATCATATTTTAAATTGGGACCATGCAAGGGAGACCAGTGGTATAAGGACCCTTCCCCTTTGTTATTTCTATCCTCCCACTCCTTTGATAGAAAGAATTGGAGGTGTATACAAAAAATGGGAAACTAGAGCCCAAACTGACCTTCTGTCAAATATGAGACGGGGTCCCGAAACAATCCCTTTTTTTAATATCCCAGTTAGTAACAGGGTCAGCAGCTTAGATCTAGTTGATTGACCTGATCCTTTAGTAAAAGCTGCTGAAGGTATAACCACCCAGCCACCAATGCTACAAAAATGTGAAAGTATTGAGCAAGGGGTTTGCTACTTGGGGGATTTACCAGAGGTTATAGAAGATCAGGATGGACTTGTAGTCTGGTAGCCCCATCGAGAATACGGGGGGATTCTTTGGAAACTTCACAAGAGGGGATACTTCGTCAAATAATTCAGCAGGAGACGGAAATTCCCGACATCCAGACTGAAAACACGCTAGATTTACAAAACACAAAGGTTCTCTCATGGAACATAGCAGGTCTTGCCTCCAAGTTGGAATATCCCGATTGGGGAGCTTATATTGACAACCATGAGCTATGTCTCTTTCAAGAGACATGTTCTGCTACTCCACTATATAGGCTAAGATATGCAGCTTAATCAATCCCAGCTAAACAGGGCCAAAGGGGGAGACCCCCAGGGGGCCTTTGTATTTCGATTGCCACCCACTTGGGGTGCTCTGTTAAAGTCCTCGATACTGGTTCCTTGGACATACTTTGTATTCTCCTCTCGTTTAATGACCAATCTAAATTGGCTATTATAAATGTATACTCACGGCCAGTGAAGTTGGGGCAAACCTCGCTGACCTTAGACACGTTGTCTTCCTTTCTTTCGACCCTTCTGGAGTCTGTCCATGTAGTTGTTGGGGGGGATTTTAATTGCCATTTTGAACCACTCAATGTCATAAAATCTAATATCACAAGTGAAGAAGACTCTGTTTGGTCAATCCCACATTGTAACATTTATCCAACAAGGCGGTGGTCCTCCCTTGTCTTTCAGTTGACCCCACTTACACTCACCTATTCGCTTAGGGCCTGTAATGGTTGATTCCCATCAGATAATCTTGGAAACCCAACCTTCAACAAAATTGGACAGGCCTCTATAATTGAATATATTTTGGTTGATGTTGAGAACTGGTCCAAAACCCGGGATTTTGTTGTTCAACCACGATGTGAAAGCGATCATAATCCATTAATACTTGACTTGCGTATTCCTCAATTTAGGAAAGATCAGGGCCACCCCACCCAATCTCCTCCAAATGTAATCACAAGAGAAGGTGGTAGAAGAGTTCGTTGGGGTACAATAGTTGCATCAGACTAGAAAATGGCGTCCTTGTATACTGAGATTATCCCTTTCTTAGAGTTTGCTTTTTCTATGATCAAAAACTTTCAAGACCAAGAACTAATGCGGATGATGATAACCAATCATCGGGAGATGTTTTTTTAAAATTGGCAGCCTTTTTTATAAACATGAAAATAACAATAAGCCCGACCCCAAACTGAAGCACTAGTGGTTCAACAAGGCGCGCAGGGAAGCTAAGACTGCACGGGTACAAGAAGTTAAGAATAAGGATGTCTTAGGTATAAGATCAGCCAGGTCTCATTTAAAAAAAACCTTGGCTGAGGCCAAAGCAGCCTGGGAGAATGAGAAATGGAAAGCGATCGGGAAAGCTTTGGACACTAGAGATATGCATTCCTTTTGGAATCTAGTGAAGACTGGCTACTACGAAGGCAACCTGGCCATTGCTCCAAATCTAGCGGAAAAGCCTGGAGATTGCATTTTAAAAGTTTATAATCTAGGTCCCTGAACGATACTGAAGTGCAAGGGCTAGTTGATGTTCTTCATATCCCCCTAAATACGTTACCACCTCCCGGCACATTGTTGGAAGTTACCTTGGCATTGGGCAAGATACTTCCTAATAAGGCACCGGGTCTGGACAGAATCCCAGGTGACCTGTTCAGAACAGAACAGGCTGTCTGGGCTCCCTATTTGCAGTTTTTATTTACCACTATTATTCAAGGTATGGAGTTCCCCGCAACCTGGGCTGGCGAGGAGACTATTCCCATCTATAAAAAATGCTCCCAATTAGATCCGACAAACTATCGACCTATTAGCCTTATTGATGTTACTCAAAAGATATTTGCCCGCGTCCTCTTGGGGCGACTCCAATCATGGATGGACGAGTCAAATATTTTAACCCCCTTACAATTAGAATTTAGGTCCAAAATGTCGACCATAGACCAAATCTTTAGATTACAACTAATTTACTGGAAGACAGTAACCTTGGGAGGGAGTAGTCTTTACCTGACTTTTGTGGACCTTAAGTCCTCTTTTGATTTGGTCCACCGTGAGCAGTTATGGGGACTCCTATTTGACCTAGGGGTGCCGGTTTACCTTTGCCAGCTTTTAAAGCGCCTTCGTGAAGGCACCTATGCAAGGGTAAGGTGTGGCAAGAATGGAGAACTGACAGCGCATTTTCCTGTGAAGAAAGGGGTGATGCTGGGATGTGTGCTAGCGCCAACCCTCTTTTCTCTCTTCATGAATGGCTCAATTGATATACTCTTGGCCATGAAGGACATAGACTCACCAAGGCAAGCAAATTGGAAAATACCAGCTTTAATGTTTGCTGATGACACGCTGCTCCTGTCTAAATCATCTATGGGGATGCAGCGTGTTTTGGACGAGTTTAGTTCATTCTGTAGGAAAAGGAACTTGGTGATCAACATAAAAAAACAAATATATGGTTTTCTATGCCCAAATCACCAATTGTCTACATCCCCAAATGGATGGTAAACCCCTAGAGAGAGTCCCCATCTTCGATTACCTGGGCATCACATTGAATGACAAAATGGATTGGAGGACACAAATAATGAAGGTAATTTGAAATTAAAGCAGTCAATGGGAGGCATCCTTAAAGTGTATAAAAACTGCTCCTAAAAAGTGATTGCCCACCGGCTGAAATCTACAAAACACAAGCAAGGGGAGCATCCCTTTATGGTGCTGAACTTTTGGGACACTGTCAACCCCAACCTTTACAGGGTACTTAGAATATATTTGTTAGGCAATTGTTGGGTCTCCCAAAAAGCACGCCCTTAACCCCGCTTAGGATGGACCTGGGTATTGACCCCATATCAGATCTAATTGCCTCTCGTCCTCTCCTCTTCTGGCGCGGTATCTGGAGTACGCCTGAGTTAATTAACTATAGGGAGGAACTGAGGGATGTTATGTGTAAACTGGGGGCTACAAATCTACCATGGCTGTCCTATGTCAGGAATCTCTGTTTTTCATTGGGTTGTGGTAACCTGTGGTCAAATCCGGAGGAGACCTGTCCAGTATTTCAAAAAAATACCCAGCTCTAGCCTTGAAGGAATTTAAACTTGCCCAATTAATTCAAAGCACGACCTCATGCTCCTTCACATCAAGGTTTCTTGATGCCAAGCAGCAATAATATAAACTGAAAAAGACCTTCAACAGTATTCAACCATTCATGGCAAAAAAACTGTTAATACAATTTAGGCATGGAACCCTTCCGTTAGGTGCATTTACGAATAAATGGAAGGGTACAGCCAAGTCAGATTGCCCTGGCTGTTCTGCCTCGGAAGGAACAGAACTCCATGTAATGCTCTTCTGTCCTGCATACCATAGGTCTAGATCGAAGTGGGTTCTCCAGCTGTGCAGAAGTTTAGGGCTTAGAAACCATTTCGAGGTTTTTAGGCTACTTAAATACGAAATACTACCATTATTTGTATTCGCCACCTCGAAATTCCTTTTTGCATTGTTTTGTACTCGTAGAGAAATTTTAAAGGGGAAAGAGACTGGTAACAGTTGATGTTGCCCTTTATATTATCTCTCCATTGCCCTTTGCTGCTATATAGTATTGTTCAGAGAATGTGATAACAATAATTGTTTTTACTTTGTTTGTATAGGAATGTCATGTTTTAATCTTATTCTTTTTTTAACAAATAGTTTATTTAATTTTGAATGTGATTTTATATTGCCTTCTAATAGTTTTAAACATGTTTAACTATGAGATCTGGGTCTTCTTGACATCCTCTTCACCACTAATTTGGGGCCTGGGTAGTCATCTATTGTTTGTTAAGGGTGTGGTATAGACTCAATTTATTTTTGTCTACAAACGAATGGATTTTTTGGATCATCCACTTTTAATTGTCCTTTTTTTGTCTAATACTTTATTCAATGTAAAATGTGTTGTGCTTTTATGGCTGTATAGCCGAAATAAAGTATTTCTTGACTTTGACTTTAAGAATTTTTCTTAAACTTAGATATTCACTGAAAAAAATAAATGTTACAGGGACATTATAGTTAAGAAATTGACTTAAAACTACATGAAAATTCACTACAAAACCTAAGGTTACAGACATGCTATAGTTAGGAATTCGAACTTTAAAAAAAAGCCTTAGAAATTCACTAAAACAAAAGGTTACAGTGATGTTGTAGTTAGGCTCAAATTTCACTCTTACAAAACCCGTGAAATGCATCATTAATAGTTACCTGAGCTAACTATAACTTATGACCTCGCTTGTGACATGGTCAGTGACATCACTGATGACATCACTGATGGCATCACAATTGACATCAGTGATGGCAGCTTCCACAGAAGCACACACACACAGCCCTGGTCGGTAGTGGGAGTACCTGTCGGGCGGTGACGTGGGGAGGGGGAAGGGCAGGATGGGGGGTAGAAAACTAGGGATTACGGAGGTTTACAGGTAAGTAACTATATAAATAAATAAAATGAATTTCGTTACGCACACTGCATCACATTTGGGGATGCAGTGCATGCCACGAAATTTGTTTTATTTATTTATATGTTTACTTATCTGTAAACCTCCGTAATCCATTGTTTACTACCCCCCACCCTGGCCCTCCCCATGTCACCGCCCGGCAGGTACTCCCACTACCGACTGCGGCTGCTCACACAACCACTCATACCTTCAAATACCCTCTCATATACCAACTCACAAACCCATACAACCATCACATACCCATTCAGAGACCCATGCAGGTACTTACACAATCACTCACATATCCATAGAGCCACTCACACTCACACTCCCTAACTTATAGAGCCTGATCACACAACTAGTCACTCCCCCACACAGCCACTCACACTGTCACACACTCACTCATACAGCTATTGGCACACCCAGTTATTAACCTATACAGTCACTCATATTCACTCACTCACCAATGCAGTCTTACAACAGAGCTAATCATTCACCCATACACATCCAAATTACCACTTAGATACCCATTCACACATCCATACAACCACTCCCACAGCTATTCACTCACTCATGCAGCCAATCCCACAGACACTCACTCTTCTATGCAGCCACTCAAACACCAACTCACTTAACCAAACACTCATTCAAACTGCCACTCACTCACCCATAAAGTCTCTGACACACTGACTCGCCCACTCATACAGCCACTCTCTAACCCACCCATCATACAGCCACTGACGCTCCCACTCACTCACCAATACAGCCACTCACATAGCAACTAAGTATACCACACAGACACCCACACATACACCCATACAGCCACACACACACCTACTCACATACCTATACAATCACTCAGGCACCCACTAACACTGATACACTGAGTCACAAATGGTAAAAAAGGAATCACTAATTAGTAGTACACATGGAATACTAATTTAATTTTTGTGGTACCTTAGTATATACATTTAAAACACAAAAATCTTTAATAACCCCCCCCCCACACTGCCCTGGGGACCACTACCTCCCCAGGGCACTCTGAATTCGGACCCCCGGGCCCCGGGTACCACCACCTCGCCAAGGCTCTAAACGTTAGGAGGGGGCCACACGCCCCCCCCTAAAGGCCCTTGATGGCTCTGGGGACCGCCACCCCCCAGGGCCAGCTCCTGCTGTGCCCGGGGTGCCCACCCCAGGACACTGCTGTTTGCTATGTCAGGGCGGTAGACATGTGTCTATAGTCCATGGCCTATGGCCTGTGGTCTAGGACAAATGCTTCAGTATATTTCAATTTCAGAACTTCGAGAAATAGGGTGTATCACTTCTTCAGCAGATCCTCCAGGGATAGGGACTTCTTTTCTTGCACTGCCTTAGCAGCTAGGCAATAGGATTTGAACTACTTTAATGCCATGATTGGGAGCTAGTCGAGGTCGCAAAATATGAGAGTGATGGAATCCAATTTGCTTGCAGTTAATGACAATCCATGCCTCTGAATATAACACATTTTTAGAGGAATACTTGCATTAATCTCAGATACTACCGATCCCTTCTGGCTTAGTTCCAGACTATAGTGTTTTGTCCGCCATGCTACTCTAGTCAGAGACCAGCCAAGTGCAAATCAATTTCGGTACTGATCCAATACGAAGAGTCAATACCTCAATGCAAGGTCAGGCTCACAACCAGACAGGGACAGAAGTAACCCCAGACCAGTTTGGGCCTACTAAGGCCTCACCACTGAAGTCTGGCTTTAGTCCTGTTACAGTGAGTATAATCTCTTTATAAACAAAGCATGTTTGCTGATGTCAGTGTTCAGGGGAAATGCAGCGTTAGAATATCAGCGTCAGGAGAGAGAGGTTTGCTGCAGTAGCCATCTAATATGTGGAGGATGAGTGTGAGAGCCAGATGAAGCGTGAATCTTTGTGATTTTATACAAGGTGCAAGTGAGATGCAAATAAGCAAAAAACAAAATATGCTTTTCTTATGGACTAACAATTTAATCGTAATTACAGATGTCCTTTTGCTGCCTATGTAACATCTGCTTATGTAAGTGTACAGATAAAGTGTACAGATATTCTCTTACGCTTATATCACATGCCCCAGCTTGATCTTGCTTGGTTTGCGAATAACAAAGCTATATATTAATAAGAGATGCGTACTATGCACTTCACATTTTGCTTGATAAAATATCACGATATTTCCAATGAAAATCTGTATCTAAATAAAGAACGGCATAGGCAACCTTCACAATAAAAGTGAAATTTCATCAGAACACCTAATGGCAGTACTATTCTCTGCATGTGTTAGACGTATGTTTTACTGAAGATGCACTAATTGAATGTTTTCTTTTGACAGCAAGACCGAGACTACTTCTGCTTTCTTATGATTTGTGCGTGGTATTAGCCCTCCTCTGTCAAACAATGAAGCACTTAATGTCATTGTGCAGAAAGACAACACCACACACCATACGAGCTTTATCATAGTCTGATAGATTTGCCTGTCAGGCACAGGAAACCACTGTCACTTAGTGTCACAGCAGTAACAACAAAGCAATTATCTGAAACAAAAGGCAAAGGTACAGATTAAAGACAAAGTCAAGGCTCCGTGGTAGAATTCACTTAGTAAAAAGAGATTTTGCTTACAATGCCTTGCTAAGAAATCTTGCTTTTTTCTTTGATAATTAGTCAAATTAAGAGAGCGGTCTTATGATGTGTCTCTTATCCCCACGAAATGAAGCAATTAAAGTACGGTATATCGCTATAATTTTTGTATTTTTATTTCCCACTGTTTACAGCATGTTCTGATCAAAATCATTTGCTGATCAGTTCATATACAGAGCGTTTTGAGAATTATCAATATTTACGCAAATTGACTGTTTTGGGTAATATGGGAATTAGCAATCACTGTGTAAAAGGGTGGGAAACGTACAAGTTGTAAAATATTTCAGATTTGGCCGATGAGTACTAATTAGCCAACAAACTATCAAAGTACAGCAAACTAGTTGCACGACAAATTATTCATAGTTAACAGTTCATGCTTAGTCCAACAGTAAATATCGAATCTGGTGCAAATGATAATTTTTCTCGGTTTTGGACTCTTAATAGGGCTCACATTGGGAAACATCCATAACAACGCGGGAATTACCCCGCACTGCTATTACAACGCTGCTTTTACAACGCAAGTCGTTACAACGACTTGCGCTGGAGGGCGCTGTAGGATAGGAAATAGTTGAAGTTTCTATCCAACACCTTCCCTACTGTCAACGCGGGCTGGAGATGGAATAGAAAAATTAAACTATTCCACTATCCAGCGCCCCCCAACGCAAGTCGTTGTAACGACTTGCGTTGTAAAAACTGCGTTGTAATGGCATGCGGGGTAAAAGCCCGCGTTGTAATGCCATACAACCCTCACATTCAAATAAATTATGTATGTATCCAGTGTCACCTTTAGGAATTTGTGATGCAACAAACAGGGCAGAAAAAGGATTTGTATGCAATTTTACCTGACAGAAAAAGAGAACTAGTAAGTCCACATGAGGTCGCACACTGCTCGTCCCATCAGTGTGTGACCCCGGAGCATGATGGTCGATGTAGTCAGGTATCAGCGGGTGCGCTTTTACCCGGGTCTTGAATCTTCAAGGTATTCACTTGGTGTGCTTGCCATCCCTGGACACGTGTTTTGCGTTCATTAACGCTCATCAGCAGGGATACCGGGTAAAAGCGCACCCGCTGATACCTGACTACATCGATCATCATGCTCCGGGGTCACACGCTGATGGGACGAGCAGTGTGCGACCTCATGTGGACTTACTATTTATACAGGTTCCCTTGAGCCGGTGTGAGGTGACGACCTCGAGATAAAGCATCTGCGCGCCTTAAAAGGTATCTGGACCTATGAACACTTTCGGCAGCCCATGCAGCAACCCCGTGCACACTCCTAATCCCTGCTGATGAGCGTTAATGAACGCGAAACACGTGTCCAGGGATGGCAAGCACACCAAGTGAATACCTTAAAGACTCAAGACCCGGGTAAAAGCGCACCCGCTGATACTTGACTACATCGACCATCATGCTCTGGGGTCACACGCTGATGGGACGAGCAGTGTGCCACCTCATGTGGACTTACTATTTATACAGGCTCCCTTGAGCCGGTGTGAGGTGACGACCTTGAGATAAAGCATCTGCGCGCCTTAAAAGGTATCTGGACCTATGAACACTTTCGGCAGCCCATGCAGCAACCCCGTGCACACGCATAATCCCTGCTGATGAGCGTTAATGAACGCGAAACACGTGTCCAGGGATGGCAAGCACACCAAGTGAATACCTTTAAGACTAAAGACCCGGGTAAAAGCGCACCCGCTGATACCTGACTACATCGACCATCATGCTCCGGGGTCACACGCTGATGGGACGAGCAGTGTGCAACCTCATGTGGACTTACTATTTATACAGGCTCCCTTGAGCCGGTGTGAGGTGACGACCTCGAGATAACGCATCTGCACGCCTTAAAAGGTATCTGGACCTATGAACACTTTCGGCAGCCCATGCAGCAACCCCGTGCACACGCATAATCCCTGCTGATGAGCGTTAATGAACGTGAAACACGTGTCCAGGGATGGCAAGCACACCAAGTGAATACCTTGAAGACTCAAGACCCGGGTAAAAGCGCACCCGCTGATACCTGTCTACATCGACCATCATGCTCCCTGGTCACACGCTGATTGGACGAGCAGTGTGCGACCTCATGTGGACTTACTATTTATACAGGCTCCCTTGAGCCGGTGTGAGGTGACGACCTTGAGATAAAGCATCTGCGCGCCTTAAAAGGTATCTGGACCTATGAACACTTTCGGCAGCCCATGCAGCAACCCCGTGCACACGCATAATCCCTGCTGATGACCGTTAATGAACGCGAAACACGTGTCCAGGGATGGCAAGCACACCAAGTGAATACCTTGAAGACTAAAGACCCGGGTAAAAGCGCACCCGCTGATACCTGACTACATCGACCATCATGCTGCGGGGTCACACGCTGATGGGACGAGCAGTGTGCGACCTCATGTGGACTTACTATTTATACAGGCTCCATTGAGCCGGTGTGAGGTGACGACCTCAAGATAACTCATCTGCGCGCCTTAAAAGGTATCTGGACCTAAGAACACTTTCGGCAGCCCATGCAGCAACCCCGTGCACACGCCTAATCCCTGCTGATGAGCGTTAATGAACGCGAAACACGTGTCCAGGGATGGCAAGCACACCAAGTGAATACCTTGAAGACTCAAGACCCGGGTAAAAGCACACCCGCTCATACCTGACTACATCGACCATCATGCTCCCTGGTCACACGCTGATTGGACGAGCAGTGTGCGACCTCATGTGGACTTACTATTTATACAGGCTCCCTTGAGCCGGTGTGAGGTGACGACCTCGAGATAACGCATCGGCGCGCCTTAAAAGGTATCTGGACCTATGAACACTTTCAGCAGCCCATGCAGCATCCCCGTGCACACGCCTAATCCCTGCTGATGAGCGTTAATGAACGCGAAACACGTGTCCAGGGATGGAAAGCACACCAAGTGAATACCTTGAAGACTCAAGACCCGGGTAAAAGCGCACCCGCTGATACCTGACTACATCGACCATCATGCTCCGGGGTCACACGCTGATGGGACGAGCAGTGTGCGACCTCATGTGGACTTACTATTTATACAGGCTCCCTTGAGCCAGTGTGAGATGACGACCTCGATATAACGCAACTGCGCGCCTTAAAAGGTATCTGGACCTATGAACACTTTCCGCAGTCCACGCAGCAACCCCGTGCACACGCCTAATCCCTGCTGATGAGCGTTAATGAATGCAAAACACGTGTCCAGGGATGGCAAGCACACCAAGTGAATACCTTGAAGACTCAAGACCCGGGTAAAAGCGCACCCGCTGATACCTGACTACATCGACCATCATGCTCCGGGGTCACACGCTGATGGGACGAGCAGTGTGCGACCTCATGTGGACTTACTATTTATACAGGCTCCCTTGAGCCGGTGTGAGGTGACGACCTCGAGATAAGGCATCTGCGCGCCTTAAAAGCTATCTGGACCTAAGAACACTTTCGGCAGCCCATGCAGCAACCCCTTGCACACGCCTAATCCCTGCTGATGAGCGTTAATGAACGCGAAACACGTGTCTAGGGATGGCAAGCACACCAAGTGAATACCGTGAAGACTCAAGACCCGGGTAAAAGCGCACCCGCTGATACCTGACTACATCGACCATCATGCTCCGGGGTCACACGCTGATGGAACGAGCAGTGTGCGACCTCATGTGGACTTACTATTTATACAGGCTCCCTTGAGCTGGTGTGAGGTGACGACCTCGAGATAACGCATCTGCGCGCCTTAAAAGGTATCTGGACCTATGAACAATTTCGGCAGCCCATGCAGCAAACCCGTGCACACGCCTAATCCCTGCTGATGAGCGTTAATGAACGTGAAACACGTGTCCATGGATGGCAAGCACACCAAGTGAATACCTTGAAGACTCAAGCCCCGGGTAAAAGCGCACCCGCTGATACCTGACTACATCGACCATCATGCTCCGGGGTCACACGCTGATGGGACGAGCAGTGTGCGACCTCATGTGGACTTACTATTTATACAGGCTCCCTTGAGCCGGTGTGAGGTGACGACCTTGAGATAACACATCTGCACGCCTTAAAAGGTATCTGGACCTATGAACACTTTCGGCAGCCCATGCAGCAACCCCGTGCACACGCCTAATCCCTGCTGATGAGCGTTAATGAACGCGAAACACGTGTCCAGGGATGGCAAGCACACCAAGTGCATACCTTGAAGACTCAAGACCCGGGTAAAAGCGCACCCGCTGATACCTGACTACATCGACCATCATGCTCCGGGGTCACACGCTGATGGGACGAGCAGTGTGCGACCTCATGTGGACTTACTATTTATACAGGCTCCCTTGAACCGGTGTGAGGTGACGACCTCGAGATAACGCATCGGCGCGCCTTAAAAGGTATCTGGACCTATGAACACTTTCGGCAGCCCATGCAGCAACCCCGTACACACGCCTAATCCCTGCTGATGAGCGTTAATGAACGCGAAACACGTGTCCAGGGATGGCAAGCAAACCAAGTGAATACCTTGAAGACTCAAGACCCGGGTAAAAGCGCACCCGCTGATACCTGACTACATCGACCATCATGCTCCCTGGTCGCACGCTGATTGGACGAGCAGTGTGCGACCTCATGTGGACTTACTATTTATACAGGCTCCCTTGAGCCGGTGTGAGGTGACGACCTCGAGATAATGCATCAGCGCGCCTTAAAAGGTATCTGGACCTATGAACACTTTCGGCAGCCCATGCAGCATCCCCGTGCACACGCCTAATCCCTGCTGATGAGTGTTAATGAACGCGAAACACGTGTCCAGGGATGGCAAGCACACCAAGTGAATACCTTAAAGACTCAAGACCCGGGTAAAAGCGCACCCGCTGATACTTGACTACATCGACCATCATGCTCTGGGGTCACACGCTGATGGGACGAGCAGTGTGCCACCTCATGTGGACTTACTATTTATACAGGCTCCCTTGAGCCGGTGTGAGGTGACGACCTTGAGATAAAGCATCTGCGCGCCTTAAAAGGTATCTGGACCTATGAACACTTTCGGCAGCCCATGCAGCAACCCCGTGCACACGCATAATCCCTGCTGATGAGCGTTAATGAACGCGAAACACGTGTCCAGGGATGGCAAGCACACCAAGTGAATACCTTTAAGACTAAAGACCCGGGTAAAAGCGCACCCGCTGATACCTGACTACATCGACCATCATGCTCCGGGGTCACACGCTGATGGGACGAGCAGTGTGCGACCTCATGTGGACTTACTATTTATACAGGCTCCCTTGAGCCGGTGTGAGGTGACGACCTCGAGATAACGCATCTGCACACCTTAAAAGGTATCTGGACCTATGAACACTTTCGGCAGCCCATGCAGCAACCCCGTGCACACGCATAATCCCTGCTGATGAGCGTTAATGAACGCGAAACACGTGTCCAGGGATGGCAAGCACACCAAGTGAATACCTTGAAGACTCAAGACCCGGGTAAAAGCGCACCCGCTGATACCTGTCTACATCGACCATCATGCTCCCTGGTCACACGCTGATTGGACGAGCAGTGTGCGACCTCATGTGGACTTACTATTTATACAGGCTCCCTTGAGCCGGTGTGAGGTGACGACCTTGAGATAAAGCATCTGCGCGCCTTAAAAGGTATCTGGACCTATGAACACTTTCGGCAGCCCATGCAGCAACCCCGTGCACACGCATAATCCCTGCTGATGACCGTTAATGAACGCGAAACACGTGTCCAGGGATGGCAAGCACACCAAGTGAATACCTTGAAGACTAAAGACCCGGGTAAAAGCGCACCCGCTGATACCTGACTACATCGACCATCATGCTGCGGGGTCACACGCTGATGGGACGAGCAGTGTGCGACCTCATGTGGACTTACTATTTATACAGGCTCCCTTGAGCCGGTGTGAGGTGACGACCTCAAGATAACTCATCTGCGCGCCTTAAAAGGTATCTGGACCTAAGAACACTTTCGGCAGCCCATGCAGCAACCCCGTGCACACGCCTAATCCCTGCTGATGAGCGTTAATGAACGCGAAACACGTGTCCAGGGATGGCAAGCACACCAAGTGAATACCTTGAAGACTCAAGACCCGGGTAAAAGCACACCCGCTGATACCTGACTACATCGACCATCATGCTCCCTGGTCACACGCTGATTGGACGAGCAGTGTGCGACCTCATGTGGACTTACTATTTATACAGGCTCCCTTGAGCCGGTGTGAGGTGACGACCTCGAGATAATGCATCGGCGCGCCTTAAAAGGTATCTGGACCTATGAACACTTTCAGCAGCCCATGCAGCATCCCTGTGCACACACCTAATCCCTGCTGATGAGCGTTAATGAACGCGAAACACGTGTCCAGGGATGGAAAGCACACCAAGTGAATACCTTGAAGACTCAAGACCCGGGTAAAAGCGCACCCGCTGATACCTGACTACATCGACCATCATGCTCCCTGGTCACACGCTGATTGGACGAGCAGTGTGCGACCTCATGTGGACTTACTATTTATACAGGCTCCCTTGAGCCGGTGTGAGGTGACGACCTCGAGATAACGCATCGGCGCGCCTTAAAAGGTATCTGGACCTATGAACACTTTCAGCAGCCCATGCAGCATCCCCGTGCACACGCCTAATCCCTGCTGATGAACGTTAATGAACGCGAAACACGTGTCCTGGGATGGAAAGCACACCAAGTGAATACCTTGAAGACTCAAGACCCGGGTAAAAGCGCACCCGCTGATACCTGACTACATCGACCATCTTGCTCCGGGGTCACACGCTGATGGGACGAGCAGTGTGCGACCTCATGTGGACTTACTATTTATACAGGCTCCCTTGAGCCAGTGTGAGATGACGACCTCGATATAACGCAACTGCGCGCCTTAAAAGGTATCTGGACCTATGAACACTTTCAGCAGTCCACGCAGCAACCCCGTGCACACGCCTAATCCCTGCTGATGAGCGTTAATGAATGCGAAACACGTGTCCAGGGATGGCAAGCACACCAAGTGAATACCTTGAAGACTCAAGACCCGGGTAAAAGCGCACCCGCTGATACCTGACTACATCGACCATCATGCTCCGGGGTCACACGCTGATGGGACGAGCAGTGTGCGACCTCATGTGGACTTACTATTTATACAGGCTCCCTTGAGCCGGTGTGAGGTGACGACCTCGAGATAACGCATCTGCGCGCCTTAAAAGCTATCTGGACCTAAGAACACTTTCGGCAGCCCATGCAGCAACCCCTTGCACACGCCTAATCCCTGCTGATGAGCGTTAATGAACGCGAAACACGTGTCTAGGGATGGCAAGCACACCAAGTGAATACCGTGAAGACTCAAGACCCGGGTAAAAGCGCACCCGCTGATACCTGACTACATGGACCATCATGCTCCGGGGTCAGACGCTGATGGGACGAGCAGTGTGCGACCTCATGTGGACTTACTATTTATACAGGCTCCCTTGAGCTGGTGTGAGGTGACGACCTCGAGATAACGCATCTGCGCGCCTTAAAAGGTATCTGGACCTATGAACACTTTCGGCAGCCCATGCAGCAAACCCGTGCACACGCCTAATCCCTGCTGATGAGCGTTAATGAACGTGAAACACGTGTCCATGGATGGCAAGCACACCAAGTGAATACCTTGAAGACTCAAGCCCCGGGTAAAAGCGCACCCGCTGATACCTGACTACATCGACCATCATGCTCCGGGGTCACACGCTGATGGGACGAGCAGTGTGCGACCTCATGTGGACTTACTATTTATACAGGCTCCCTTGAGCCGGTGTGAGGTGACGACCTTGAGATAACACATCTGCACGCCTTAAAAGGTATCTGGACCTATGAACACTTTCGGCAGCCCATGCAGCAACCCCGTGCACACGCCTAATCCCTGCTGATGAGCGTTAATGAACGCGAAACACATGTCCAGGGATGGCAAGCACACCAAGTGCATACCTTGAAGACTCAAGACCCGGGTAAAAGCGCACCCGCTGATGCCTGACTACATCGACCATCATGCTCCGGGGTCACACGCCGATGGGACGAGCAGTGTGCGACCTCATGTGGACTTACTATTTATACAGGCTCCCTTGAACCGGTGTGAGGTGACGACCTCGAGATAACGCATCAGCGTGCCTTAAAAGGTATCTGGACCTATGAACACTTTCGGCAGCCCATGCAGCAACCCCGTACACACGCCTAATGCCGGCTGATGAGCGTTAATGAACGCGAAACACGTGTCCAGGGATGGCAAGCACACCAAGTGAATACCTTGAAGACTCAAGACCCGGGTAAAAGCGCACCCGCTGATACCTGACTACATCGACCATCATGCTCCGGGGTCACACGCTGATGGGACGAGCAGTGTGCGACCTCATGTGGACTTACTATTTATACAGGCTCCCTTGAGCTGGTGTGAGGTGACGACCTCGAGATAACGCATCTGCGCGCCTTAAAAGGTATCTGGACCTATGAACACTTTCGGCAGCCCATGCAGCAAACCCGTGCACACGCCTAATCCCTCCGGATGAGCGTTAATGAACGCGAAACACGTGTCCAGTGATGGCAAGCACACCAAGTGAATACCTTGAAGACTCCAGACCCGGGTAAAAGCGCACCCGCTGATACCTGACTACATCGACCATCGTGCTCCGGGGTCACACGCTGATGGGACGAGCAGTGTGCGACCTCATGTGGACTTACTATTTATACAAGCTCCCTTGAGCCGGTGTGAGGTGACGATCTCGAGATAACGCATCTGCACACCTTAAAAGGTATCTGGACCTATGAACACTTTCGGCAGCCCATGCAGCAACCCTGTGCACACGCCTAATCCCTGCTGATGAGCGTTAATGAGTGTGAAACACGTGTCCAGGGATGGCAAGCACACCAAGTGAATACCTTGAAGACTCAAGACCCGGGTAAAAGCGCACCCGCTGATACCTGACTACATCGACCATCATGCTCCGGGGTCGCACGCTGATGGGACGAGCAGTGTGCGATCTCATGTGGACTTACTATTTATACAGGCTCCCTTGAGCCGGTGTGAGGTGACGACCTCGAGATAACGCATCTGCGCGCCTTAAAAGGTATCTGGACCTATGAAGACTTTCGGCAGCCCATGCAGCAACCCCGTGCACACGCCTAATCCCTGCTGATGAGCGTTAATGAACGTGAAACACGTGTCCATGGATGGCAAGCACACCAAGTGAATACCTTGAAGACTCAAGCCCCGGGTAAATGCGCACCCGCTGATACCTGACTACATCGACCATCATGCTCCGGGGTCACACGCTGATGGGACGAGCAGTGTGCGACCTCATGTGGACTTACTATTTATTCAGGCTCCCTTGAGCCGGTGTGAGGTGACGACCTCGAGATAACGCATCTGCGCGCCTTAAAAGGTATCTGGACCTATGAACACTTTCGGCAGCCCATGCAGCAACCCCGTGCACACGCCTAATCCCTGCTGATGAGCGTTAATGAACGCGAAACACGTGTCCAGGGATGGCAAGCACACCAAGTGAATACCTTGAAGACTCCAGACCCGGGTAAAAGCGCACCCGCTGATACCTGACTACATCACCCATCATGCTCTGGGGTCACACGCTGATGGGACGAGCAGTGTGCGACCTCATGTGGACTTACTATTTATGCAGGCTCCCTTGAGCTGGTGTGAGGTGACGACCTCGAGATAACGCATCTGCGCGCCTTAAAAGGTATCTGGACCTATGAACACTTTCGGCAGCCCATGCAGCAAACCCGTGCACACGCCTAATCCCTCCGGATGAGCGTTAATGAACGCGAAACACGTGTCCAGTGATGGCAAGCACACCAAGTGAATACCTTGAAGACTCCAGACCCGGGTAAAAGTGCACCCGCTGATACCTGACTACATCGACCATCATGCTCCGGGGTCACACGCTGATGGGACGAGCAGTGTGCGACCTCATGTGGACTTACTATTTATACAAGCTCCCTTGAGCCGGTGTGAGGTGACGATCTCGAGATAACGCATCTGCGCACCTTAAAAGGTATCTGGACCTATGAACACTTTCGGCAGCCCATGCAGCAACCCTGTGCACACGCCTAATCCCTCCGGATGAGCGTTAATGAACGCGAAACACATGTCCAGGGATGGCAAGCACACCAAGTGAATACCTTGAAGACTCAAGACCCGGGTAAAAGCGCACCCGCTGATACCTGACTACATCGACCATCATGCTCCGGGGTCACACGCTGATGGGACGAGCAGTGTGCGACCTCATGTGGACTTACTATTTATACAGGCTCCCTTGAGCCGGTGTGAGGTGACGACCTCGAGATAACGCATCTGCGCGCCTTAAAAGGTATCTGGACCTATGAACACTTTCGGCAGCCCATGCAGCAACCCTGTGCACACGCCTAATCCCTGCTGATGAGCGTTAATGAACGCGAAACACGTGTCCAGGGATGGCAAGCACACCAAGAGAATACCTTGAAGACTCAAGACCCGGGTAAAAGCGCACCCGCTGATACCTGACTACATCGACCATCATGCTCCGGGGTCACACGCTGATGGGACGAGCAGTGTGTGACCTCATGTGGACTTATTAGAAAAATGGAACTACATGCTATTTTCAGTTCCGGTGTGCGAAACTCAGAAATGGGCAGTAAAATCATCTAGGGTAATAGCGTGACACCGTAGTAGTGTTATTCTCTCTGCACTATTACACTGCACAGTATTTCTGCCCACCTAAAATGAGGGATTAAAAAAGAATAAAATAATTACAGCAAAAGTTTGATCTCCTGGTATCAAGATCCGATTATGGAATAGAATAGCAGGTCAAAGAGACAACAAAATATACAACTACTGAGCTCCTTCATCAAATGTCACAACATTAAAGTAATTAAATCCATGCATGTAATATTTTGAGTCCCACTCATGTTATATTGCGTATTGATTACTAGGCACTTGTTGGTATCTCACGGTGTAGGGTTTCTGTTGCTGCTTGGGGAAGTGTTTCCTCATCCCGGGTTCATGTTTATGCAAATTTAACTTTATTTCATACCCTTCGTGATCACCAATGCCTCTCTTCTGCCAGCTATAAGAAAGCCAAGTAACAACCGGTCCTCAACTATGTTTATTCTCTAGCGGCATTATGGTTATGTGTAAACCATGGGGGTCAAGTATTAACAGACTTACAGTCTTTCTCTCAGTAGACTATCTACTAAATCTTCACCAGACTTTTTGCATAGGGACCTACACTGAACTCTGACAGCCCTTTCTCGCAGTCTTCACCAGATTGACAAACCACAGATGAGTTTACTGTACCACTGTTGCAGTTCTCTGCCAAGTTACAACGGTCTTTTTATAGTGAAAAATACAAACACTTTGTAGACGCCATTTTACAGTACTATTTAAGTGTCGAGCTCAAGCACTGTGACTCTGGATGCCAATGCACAGCACAAATCAGAGCAAAGATAAACTTCATAAATAGGCCAACAGTCCAAGATGACCATGCGCAAACAGTGGTATTCAACATTATCCAACAAACATCACTCCTTATATCTCTCTACATCATTCGTATTATAGGCACATCACTAAATGAGTTCTCCTCAGTTTCCTGGTGCTTGTTTGATCTTTCTGTCAGTTCCCTAAAAGATCAATTCTAGGCCCTCTCGTGTTCTCCATGTACACTGTTTCTCTAGGTGACACAAAATCCTTTGTGTTTTTTTCTGACAACCCCTTTGTATATGCCTAATGGCAATCATCTATAGGGTGAGTTTCTATTCACTTACCCAGAATGCTTCCAAAACCGACATACCCTCCTTGCCTGTATCCATAGCATTACAATATGAAATTACCCTATACACGTTTTGTTTTTCACAGTCTATCCTCTTCTCCTTCAGCAAAATATTTTAACATTATTCACAGATGACAAAAAATGTGAAACGTTTCCTCTTCTTAGACTGTATGAGGAGCAGAGCAGCATTTCACATACATATGCTGGAAGATGTTTAAAATCTTGCCCCTAAAATTGGGATTGACTTATTTGCAATACACACACAACTCATTTTGAGGCACACGGAAATTAAGTGATTTTCTTGAAAGTGCAGAAAATATGGGGAAGCCCTGAAGTCATGATTTGAAACCAGGTTTCCAAGTTTACCTCACCTCACCTCCAATATCTACTACTGATGATATACACTATTGCCTCCCTAGCCCCTCTCCACAAAGTCAAGAGCCTTAATACCGCTCTTGTAATGAACAAAATTGATAATTTTATCCGATTTCTGGTTATTAAGTACACATTGTAAACCTTTTTCAGACTCCTAAAAAAGCCACCCGTGTCCAAGTAAAACCCCTATGGTGGACGAATATTTGCATAAAAGGCTGTGTATGAACCGAGTGAGGTTCTATCAAACGAGGCACTGTCAACACCAGATAAGAGAAATTCAAAGCTTTTCTGAAGACAATCTTTAGAGATATAGGGCCAGATGTAGGTAGGATTGATTTCCCGATTCTTAATTACCGAATTTTACCGATTCGGTAATTAAGAATTGGTAAATCTGAGGGGTGGGTATGTAGGTATTCCAGATGTGCTGGAATACCAAATCGGAGAAAAATCGGTATTTACAGATTCGGTAAATACCGATCGGTAATGCACATTCATTCCTATGGGCTTTGAAGCCCATAGGAATGAATGGGCATTACCGATTCGGTATTTACCGAATCGGTAAATACCGAATTTCACAAGGGTGCAGGGGGTGTCACTTTGACACCCTCTGGCCCCCCCAAAACAGGCTCGGGTGCCATGTGGCAGGCATACATGCCCCAAGGGCAGGTCTGCCTGTCATATGGCAGAGGTGTGCATGCACACATGTGCATGCACACCGGAATCGGTATTTTACCATCAAATTGGATTTGATGGTAAAATACCGATTCGGTAAGGCTTGTGGGACTCAGAAGAGTCCCACCTACATCTCAAAGTTACCGAATCGGTAAAAAATACCGATTCGGTATTTTACAGAATCGGTAAATTTACCGATCGGTAAATTTACCGATTCTGTAAAAATAAGCCCCTACATACCAATTCTTCAATACCGGTCGGTAACGGCCGAAAATACCGATTTTCGGCCGTTACCGACCGACCTACATCTGGCCCATAATTCTTTGAAAATATAAATGCGCTACCCTATTTCGAGGCACATTAATCTTTCTCTTAGAGCGTTTAGAGAATCGTCTTTGTCCTAAATTAGCCAGCTGAAGTGGAGTTGATTTGCTGTAAAGATTTAAGGAGGCAAAAGCATTCATGAGTGATTCAAGTATTACTACAGACATATTCTTTTATGTACTCTTACATGGCTTTGTGAATCTGACCCAAAACATCTAACTACCTAATAGTAAAAGTCCTGAAAGAAGTCCTCTTTTCGACTCTGTTGATATCCCCTTCCCAGATTGTTAAACTTCATGGTTGAATACTCAACTTTTTCCATTGAACCTTAAATCTAGTTCATGATGCTGACACCTTCATTATAGAATTTCCCCTTGTCATTTTTGATACTTTTTAAACAGGTTTTTATTTGCATTTAATCAATATAAAATAATTGTGCAGGCAGAAAGCGATAATTCCCATCTCAAGGTACATAGATGTCCACATCTAGCCAGATAAGTCCCAATACTATTGATAGAGCAAGCATCGCATCGCGACTTGCTCGAGTCAAGAACCTCGCCCGTGTGTAATAAATTAATAAATTGTACGTCTTACTAATCTTTTATTTTCATATTCGAACAAGGTAGAGGAAGCTTGCATACGTGTATTTCTAATACAACTAATAAATGTCTTTAAAATGGCCGCTGCTTAGTAGATGGCTTCTGCTCATGCGTCAGTCACACTCACGTGTCCTGACGTAGTTATAAATTTTGGAGGGAAAGGGTGCGCATGCGTAATACACAGCTTTTGCAATAACGTGGTACTGCTCGTGAAGTTGCTCTTGTGAGTGTGTATATGTTGCTAACATTTAAACTGCATAGTATATTTTTATAATGATAAGTTTGAAGTACAAGACCAATGATGTGTTTACATACATTTATTTCTATGTATTAATTTGTTCTCGCTTACTTTTCATATACCGCGGGAAATGGGGGTCTGACTGAGCCGGGAACCATCTTGAAGGTCCCTTCTGCGCAGGTCATGAAGTCTGGGGAAGTTCAGCCTCGAACAGTGGAACTCAGCCAGCTGGCAGAGATGGGCAAGATGCTCCTGAGAAAATGACCTGCGACCCAGCAGGACGGAGTCATGTGTGCCCATATTGAAACAATTGTATTCTCTTCATTGTATTCCACTGGACTTTCTCATGAGAACCCCAATCTCGCTAGGCGGTACCCAGAAATGCAAAGTAGGCCTCCAAATAGTCTACTCTGATTGGTGTGTTACCCAAAGCCTACCTTAGGACCAATCCAAATTGAGGGATTCTGACACTTTGCAACATTGGGGGGTGGTACACCGTCCCAGAACAGTATAACTACCCTGGGTTTACCTAGGGAAATTGTCCGACTTGTCTGGTTTAGCTGACCTGTCACTGACCCAACGCACTCAATAGGTGACTGAAGATACAGAGTACTGCGGAGCACTCTGTCCGAAATTGACCATAGACTAAGGTTTTACTAAACCTTAAAGTGCTGGCGGAGCACTTTGCTGGGAGTTCGCTGATCCAATCGGGGTCTTGCTCGATAGCTGCAGAGAGGGTGGAGCGCAGGCGTTGCTTCCGAACTGCGGGTGCTGGTCCTGTCCTGAGGGTCCTGTCCGAGAGGTCCTGTCCTGATTCCTAATCTGAGGGTTTCCTGTCCTGTCCTGGGTGTCCATTCTGCACCTGCTGTCCTTTGAGGGGTATCCTTCCTTGAGGGTTTCCTGTCCTTAACTGACCCGTGGCCAGGGTTTGGTTTTCACACCAGTCTAGGTAAATATTACTCCGAATCTCCTGAAACTGCACCTTTCTATATTTCTGTCTTTTGCTTTAATAAAGACATACCTTTGCATATGTTAATTTTCCATACTTTTGCCGCAACCATTGAATCATAAAGTCATTTGCATTTTATTTCAAAACGTGTTCCTATGTTGCCTTACCTGTTAGAAATTATATTTTGCATTGCAGTTTGTCATTTCCTGATATGGTCCAGAACCTCCTTCTTAAATTATCTAAAGCACTTTTTCCTTAAAGCATAGCGTGTCACTCTCTACAGACTCTCCTATAGAGATAAATGTCCCGAATTCATGTCTTATTCCTTTGAAATAATTCTAGAATACTAGTCCTAATCAAAGCCTATCCCATCTTTAGTAATTCATCTGAAACGTTCTAATTCCTGATCCTTCATTTAAGTGTGTCCGGATTCCATTAGTCTATAAATGGTTGCACTGACTTATTTCCTATTCAGCTATGTACTTTCTGTTATTCTGATTATTGATTGCTTAATTACTGTGAATTTGATTATTTCTGAAATTTACTAAATTAGATAAAGACTTTAAAACTTCCAGTTGTCCGTGGTCATTTTACATAGGTATTGAATAGTATTTTGGTTGGGTTTGTATTTCGCTGCCTTTCCTTTTACAGCTAGCTCCCTGATCCATGGTGGTCATAGGTACCCGTGTCGGTGGATGGTAAGTCTGGTACGCTGAAGAATAACGAAGGGAACTCATAAATATCTGATAGCAGAGCGTGAGGTCATCTGATCAATGTATATGGTGATTTGAAATATATGGGCCCGACGCCAGAAGTGGCGAAATTATTGGTCGGGTGACCCGCGCGCTCTATCAGTATTTTCTGGTAAGCAGAGGATGGTTAGGGAATAGTTAAAGGTTAGGTAGGACTAGTTAGGCTAAGTCAAGTCGGTAGCTGCTAGTATATTGATGCTGCTATAAGAGCGGCCATTTCGAGGGACCTGATCAATATCTTGAGAATGCGCTGTGTTTGAAATTTATGAATTGTTTCAAAATTGTTATTCTTGTTCTTATATTGTTATATGTATTAATCCATGCGTGCGTAAAACGTGCTGTTCAGTGTTGTCAGAACTCCCCGGGGAATTGAATAGGCAAGTGGTGAATAGAATCCATTGCCTTGAGGTCGCAGGCTCAAGGAAAGTTAGGTGCAGGTTAAGTAGAAAACCAGAAGCACTAACTAGGGTTTTTCTGAATACATGTGTGAATAAATGTTAGTAACGAGGTTCATTGGCAAAATTCCCATAGTGGCGTAACCTAATAAGGGTCACATCGGAAGAGTAGCAGGTTCATCGGAGCTTGGGTGAAAGCAAAGGGGTCCGCTGGGAAACCTTAGACTCGGATATATCCCGGAAAAGAGTGGATGGGTCTAGGGAAGTAACAGGCTCACTGATGCTAGAGTGAAGGGTAGGCGGAAGAGATCTACCCGCAGCGTGTGAAAAGTAAATGGAAGTAGTTTACTTGCAGTAAAAGAAATCTTTCCTGTTTAGACACTTGAGCACTGTGGCGAATGTGTATTCGTTGTTAAATATACCAAGCACTAGCACTTTAGAAAGAAAGAAAGTTTCTGTTACCTTGTGAAGGGAGGGATTCAGTCGCGAAGCGTCTCTGACGTCACTCCGTGCCGCGCTGGGATTGGTAGATACAGCGGGCGGGTAGCGGGGCTGGAATTGTGAAGGAGGGGTGAGCGCCGAAGCGTGAGAACTGTCTCGTGAAAAAGGCCGCGCACCCATTGGCCGAAAATATTTGAACGCGTGCACCCATTGGTCGCACGGAATTGCAAAACGCATTCTGATTGGAGGTAATTTGTAAACAAAGTTAAGCGTATAAATCGTATGTGGCACTCGTATTCTCCAGAAACTAGACCCGATCCAAGAAACCAAGGGTTTGAAAGGGATCAGTGGAAAGCTAATAGATACGATATTATGTACGGAACTAAGAGAAAAATGTCCATTGTAAAGAAGGTAAAGAATTACTTTAAAAAGGACAAGCCGATTAAAACTAGAGAGGGCATTGTTATTCCACCACCAAATACTCCCGCCTCTTTCATGATGTTTGACAGAGGGTACAATACGTGTGTGTGGTTAGAAAATTGGGTGAAGTACACGGAAGACGACGGAATAATGGCCTTTCCGTTAGAAGGTACCTTTAATGGTAGAATCCTATTCAATTTAAGAACCCGAATGAATGAATTACATCCCAGACCAAGACTAACGCAGTATGAGGCATTAGAGGAGTGGGAGATTGAGGCTTTCCAAAGAGAGAAGCCCCAAATGGACAAAGGGCTGACAAAGTATTACCCAAAACTGAGGCAAGAATCCCGAGATAAAAAGATGAAACAATGGAGACAGAGCATGATTGTTGAAGGACTGTTTCCCATGATCCCAGCAGAAGATCCTCCTGGGGGGGGGAAAAGAACAGAAAAGACTAAACATTGGGGGCCCCTGGGAGAGTCAGATGATGAATTGTTAGATGACATGTGCATGAGAAGTCCGCCTCCTTATAATGAGGGACACCGACCTTCGAGTGCAGGAGATATTCCCCGGAGACCCCTACAAAGGGAAGAGGTCAGGTCCGCAAGTGTAGGAGGGGATTATATAATTCCTCCTTATACTGAGAATCTAGGACCCATAGAACCCAGAAGTATTTACCCAAGGAGACCGGTAGGTGGAGAGACAGGATATTCACGTGAAGGAGAGTTTTTCCCTCGTCCCCCTTATGGAGGAGAGGTGAGGTCCGTAGGTTCAGGAATGCCGTTATTACAGCCCCAGAATGAGGAAGATCCAAGAATCCTAGGCACAGGAAGTCTGTTTCCGAAGCCTAACTATGGCGGAGGGCCGAGTGAGACTCATCCCACTGCCCCGAGTTATGCTCCCATTCTGACCCCGCAGGTGTTACATGGAAACTCCTTGGACAGGTTATTAGAAGAGAAAGAGCGAGAAGCGCTGGAGAATCAGCGAGCTGAAATAATACGGAAAATGTCACAGCTAAATGCAAGTCCTGAAGCCTTGACGATCCCAGTAACAATCGGACCGGTGGTTCCGCTGTACGGGGACCGTCAAGGGACTCCAAAAACTCCCGTAATTACCCCTGTCATTGCACCGACCAGACCAGAACCCTTAATTATAGAAGATCAGACCAGTGAGTGCGAGTCGGAGGTCTCGCTGCTAGACCTGCCCATTAGAAAGACTGAGAAAAGGATCCCGAAGCCGCACACGTTTAGTACGAGGGCAATTCAGATGGAATCGACCTCGGGTACTAGGAGTGTCACATTGGTGACTCCGGAAGAAATCGAAAGATGGAGTCAGGAATTGGAAAAGCAAACGTCCCCAACGAAACCTTTAGATCTTTACAAGCTGAGAATAGAAATAGAGGAATTGATGGCAGGAAACGTAGGATTAGACAGATTAAATACCTACTCCGAAGATGAAATGCTGTTTATCTGCAAAAGTCTCACCCGAAATACCCGAGTACTTCATGAAAAACTGACAGACACTGCTGCTAGCATGGGTATAGATATTTCAAGATCGAAACCACTGCAAAAACCCTATAGAGCAGATTTCTCAGACAAAGATTTGGAAAACTTGAATGCTTCAGGGAAAAAAGCACAGGTCAAGGAACTATTGTCAGTATTGCAAAAATGGGGAGATGTGGAAAGGTGGAAAGCTAGATGGGTCAAGAAAAAGGACGAGGCCAGGTCTAGGCAGGCAACTCCCGAATTTTTGCTAAAAGAAGCTGAAAAACCGGAGCAGTTATGCCCTATGCGCGAAGTACCAGGTGGGAAGTATGTGCACGTTCCATGGTCCAGACAGGATATTGTGTCCTTTACCAACGATTTCCCCAAATTGCGCGAAAAACCAGTAGACTGGTACAGGCAGGTGGAAAGGTTCGTAAAGGTACAAAAATGCCTGTGGAAAGACCTGGATGGGTTTTTCGACATTGTGGTCCCGGTAGATCTGTGGACCGAGTGTAAAATAGCCATAGCTTGGCCTAGTGAGGAATACCCGAGAGATGGCAACACAGGGGAACCATCGAGAGAAGTGATGAAAAAATATGAACAAGTAATATAGCATTTGAAAGTAAAAGTGCCAGCAAAGGAAACTGATTGGACCAAGATAGATAGAACAACACAGGAAAGAGACGAGACAGTGCACTCGTTTTATGAAAGGCTGTTGCAGGTGTTCAAAACATACAGCGGGATAGACAACATCGAGATGAAGGATATGACACATTTTATTTACAGGTTTGTAAATGGTTTAAGACCCGAAATTTGTCAGTGGATAAAAGATAACAAAATCTGTTGGCATACTAAAAAGATGGATGAGGTCCTGCGGTACGCAAAGTACTGCGAGGACGAGATGGCAGAAAAGAAAAAGGCTCTCAAGAAGAAGGTTATGTGGGCTCAAGTGAAGCTCGCAGAACAGCAGGAAAAACAATTGAGTAAAATGGCCAAAACTACTCAGAACCAAGGTCCTGGGGGTGGGGGAGGAGGCAAGCCCCGGCCCAAAATGAGCATGGAGGAGGCAATGAAGAAATTTCCCTGCCACCAGTGCGGGGAAATTGGACACTGGCGAAACGAGTGTCCCTATTTGCAGGATGATAACGCCTAAACACCTGATTTAATTCCACAGACGCAGAAAGAAAGACCAAGAAAGACCCAACCACAGGTAAAAACGATTCAGTTACCCCGAGCACCAAAGCAAGTATTTAAGGGAAAGTCCACGCAGGGTGATGATGTAGAGGTCTGGGAAAGCAATGAGAACAGAAATACAGCAACTTCGCAGTATTTACTAAACGATACCTTCCTTTGTGATGACCAGTACTGACGGGGCCTGAGAGGGGAGGACGAGGAGTGCGTACTTGGCGCCTCCTTGCCGGTAGACCAGTCCGGACCATACATTGAAGGAAAGGTTGACGGAAATGATGTCACTTTTCTGTTGGACACTGGCGCTACCCGTTCTACTGTGAGAACAGTGGACGTTCCAAACCTGCCCCTCTCGGGAGAAGCCATCCAAGTAGTGGGTGTATCTAATCAATTGATTAGTACTCCTGTTACCGAGCCCATGGAGATCTCAATTGGAAACTTTAAGGAAATGCATAGATTTGTCGTTTGTGACACCAGTCCAGTAAACTTACTGGGACGTGATTTGCTGTGCAAAATGAATTGTACCATCTTTTGCACACCAAAGGGCGTCGAAATTCAGACCCCAGATGAAGATGGCATTTATAAATTAATGTTAATCAGACCGGACTCAGAAATTAAACGAATGACTATGCAGGATTTGCCCAAAGAACTCCAAGAAACAGTGAAGCAAGAGGTATGGGACTTTACCGGAAAAGATGTAGGATTAATGAAAAACGTAGACCCCATACAGATAGCCATCAAGGACAATGCAGTATATCCTAATACTAAACCCTACAGAATGAATGCAAAAGTGAGAGCAGGGGTTGCCCTGGAAATACAGAAATTATTAGAAGGAAACATCATACAGGAAGTAATGAGTAGCCCATGCAACTCACCGATTATGGGCATCAAAAAGCCTAGTGGCAAGTACAGAGTAGTGCAGGACCTGAGAAAGGTAAACAAGATAGTGATTCCTTGCTGCCCAATTGTCCCGAACCCAGCAGTGATTCTGTACCAGATTCCCTGGGATGCTGAGTGGTTCACTGTGATAGACCTATGTCATGCATTCTTTTCCATTCCCTTGCATCCAGACAGCAAATTTCTTCTCTCATTTGCCTTCAACAGTCACGTGTATGTCTGGAACAGGGTCCCCTAAGGGTACACAGAGAGCCCCTATATCTTTAATCAGATCTTGAAAAAATGCTTGGAAACTTTGGTCTTACCTGGAAATTCTGTCTTGGTGCAATACATTGACGACCTCTTGGTGGCGTCCAAAAGTCATAGGGACTGTGTGATTGACACCATTGCCCTACTGAATCACCTGAGTGAAAAGGGACATAAAGTGGCCCCTGAAAAATTACAGTTCTGTGCAAAATCAGTGAAATATCTGGGGCACCAGATAGAGAAAGGCATCAGGAAAGTAACGTCAGAAAGAGTGAGAATAATTCAAAAGATGCAGTTACCCCGTACTCAGAAAGAAATCAGAATGTTCCTTGGAGTGATAGGATACTGCAGGCAATGGATTCTGGGATTTGCAGTCCTAGCTAGGCCCTTGATAAAAATGACCAAGAGAGGAACACCGGATGTCGTAGAATGGGATGAGGAAAGCTTAACAGCCTTCACCAAATTGCGAAATTGTCTGTGTACAGCCCCTGCGTTGGGAATGCCAGACTATTCCAAGGAATTTGCCCTGTTCTGTGACACTCGCGATAATTGCGCGTTGTCAGTCCTAACACAAGAACATGGCACAACCAGAAGGCCTGTGGCATATTTCTCTGCCACCCTGGATCCAGTGGCTGCTGGATTACCAGGATGTCTGAAAGCAGTAGCTGCTACTTGCACAAGTTTAGAGCAGAGTGAATCCATTGTCATGGGACATCCTGTAACTGTGTATGTTCCACATGGAGTGGTAATTTTGTTAACAAGAACGAAAACTCAGTATCTCACCCCTAGTCGGCTGACTAAATACGAGAGGATTCTCGTGGGTGCTGCAAATATAACAATTGTCAGGTGCAACATTCTGAACCCCGCCACTCTGCTTCCCAATTCAATGGATATGGAAGATGGGGAGGAAAATGAGCATAACTGCATTGATTTAACAGAATCTAGCACAAAGCCACGCCCAGACATTAAAGAAACACCTTTGCCTAAACATGACTTGGAATTTTTTGTGGATGGTTCATGCCTAAGACATGAACAAGGAGGCCTGAGTGCTGCCTATGCGGTAGTCTCCTTAACCAAAATTGAAGAAGCAGGTTATTTATTTGAAGTAAAGTCTGCACAAGTAGCCGAATTGATCGCAATGATAAAGGCTTGCAGATTGGGGAAAAACGTACGCCTAACAGTGTATACTGACAGTCAGTACTGTTTTGGGGTTGTGCATGACTTTGGCCAATTATGGCTACAGAGGGAGTTCCTGACCTCATCAGGTACCCCTATTCGAAATGGAAAAGTTGTTCAAGACCTTTTAGAGGCAATCCAGTTACCAAAGGAACTGGCAGTGGTCAAGTGTGCTGCCCATAAGCAGGACTTTGACCCTGTATCTTTGGGAAATGATTTCGCGGATCGAGTGGCAAAATTATGCGCCAGAGATCGATATATCATAAATCCAAAACGGGGGGGGCCTGGAACCAGCTGCCAACTTCGAGTGTTTGAAGAAGTGCCTACATGGGATGAAGTGAGAGAATGGCAGCAGGCGGCACCATGGCAAGAGAGAGAGAAGTGGAAGGAAGAAGGGTGTAGACCAAGACGAGAGGATGGTGTCATCTTGGGCCCAAATGGTATGCCTGTGTTACCCAGACACTTGCTTGGCGCAATGGCGAGATTGATACATGAGGGATCACACATTGGTAGGGATGCCATGATTCTGGTATTCCAACAGACTTGGTATAGCAGGAAGTTCAGGAAAGTAGCAGAGTCCCTCTGCCAGAGGTGCCTGTCATGTCAAAAGATGAACCCAGGCAAGAGAACAATAGTGGAACTAGGGAAAATTGGGAGGTCAGCGGGTCCCTTTGTGAAAGTACAAGTTGATTTCATCACCATGCCACGTTGTGAAGGGAAGCGTTATGTCCTTGTCATTGTCTGCCTATTTTCAAAGTGGGTGGAAGCTTACCCTACTCCCCAAAGTGACACACTGACAGTAGCGAAGTGTTTACTGAAAGAACTGATACCTAGGTTCGGGGTTCCAGTCACTATTGAATCAGATAGAGGCCGACATTTTCAGAATTATGTGATCGACCAACTCTGTAAGGCATTTGGGATCTCGCAAAAACTCCACTGTGCATATCATCCAGAGGCTTCTGGAGTGGTGGAACAAATAAACGGGACTATCAAAACAAGACTAGCGAAATTATGTGATGCATCTGGCATGACCTGGGTAAAGGCCCTGCCTCTGGTTCTGATGGGACTCCGAAGTATTCCAGACCGAAAGACAGGCCTGAGCCCTCATGAAATCTTGATGGGAAGAGTGATGAGACAAGCATGGGTACCAGGAAGCAAACTGTTGAGTATTACTGATGATTTGGTGCTTGAATACTGCAAGACATTAGGTGACCAAGTGCGTTATATCTCTCGCCAGATCGGAGTAGACGCCGTCGCCAATCCAACGACTCCTCTCCACAAACTGGTTCCCGGAGACTGGGTAAAAATAAAGAAGCATACTCGGTCGAGCTGCCTGGAACCGAGGTGGGGAGAGAAGCGACAAGTGATCCTGGTAACGACCACAGCAGTAAAGTGTGCCGGTGTTCCCCATTGGATCCACGCCAGCCACACTCAGAAGGTACAACCCGACAAAGCGCCTGGAGAAGAAGACGGTCCAGCAGAGGGGCCTGCAGAAGCAAGACCAGAAGTAACTGACGACGTACAGCCCAGTACCAGTCAAGCTGAGGGGTCCGCAGGCGTTGGTCCAGGAGTAGTTGATGACGAGCTACCAAGAGTCCAGACTGCTGAAGGGTTCCCAAAGGTTGGTCCAGAAGTAGCTGATGACGAGCTGACAAGCATATGGCCTGATGAGTGGATACCATTGTTGACCTTACCGAAGACCCCATCAGAACAAGCGAACGAATTTTGAAAGGTAGAGAGTGGAATAGAGAGGAAAAGCAAGGCACAGGCGAAGAACCTCAGACTCTTGAGATTCACATCAAAACTGAGGAAGGAGAAGGTCAGACAGGGACAGAACAAGTGATCGATACTCCTCCACTAACTCCTGATATCGAAAAGGGACAGATCAGACCTAGTAAAGAGATTCGAGCAGAAGAAACACAAGAGAACGAAGTGCTCGAACAGGATCAGATAGGATTAGGAGAAAGTGTTCAGGAAACAGAAACAGAGACATTTGAAAAGCAAAAACAAAATTCTCCTGAACAAGGCCAGATTAGTAACCAGGCAGAAGAAATAGATGCAAGTCCTGGAACTAGTGAGACAGGAAGGGAAATAGAAGAAGCAGAATTGCCACAAACTACTGAAAATAAAAGGGCAAGAGAAGAGAACAAGGTCTCGGTACCAACTAAAAGACTTAAGAAAAGAAAGCACATTGAGCCTGGATACATAAAGAAATTGAGACTGAGAATAAAAACAGTAGAAGAAAAATGTGCAGAAGAAAGAAGAAGTGCTCGCATAGCAGAACAACCAGAAGATACTTCCAAGAGAAGGAGTGATCGAATAAAAAGACTAAACAAAAAGTACAAGTCTCCTGAATGGACGCTCGTTTTAGAAGAATTTGAAGATCTTGATATAACTGACGAGAGCGACGGAGAACCAGTCGCTGAGTACTCTGCCGAAGAAGAAGACGAGCCACCGTGAATTTGCACAAAGTAAGCTACTGGTGTAAAGACACAAAGAGGGGTCGAGAAACTTCTTCTGAGCCAAAATGTCTGATTCAAACGTGAATGGTAGACCTAGTTGCAGTCGTTGCAAAACATGCTGCAAGGTATGTGTATGTAGTATAGTTATACTGATATTAATTTGGATAGGACTAACAGTTTTCATTCCTTTTGCGGTGAGCAAAAATACTAATATTGACCCTACTGAGATTGTAAATACTGAGACTGAAGAACTAACAACACAAAGTGTAGCAATACATGAGAGAGCACTCAGACAAACAAAACGAGACCTAGAAGCATCAGATGAGGGAGGACTACATTATCATGGAGTAAAGAATAGAACACATTTAAATGTTTTCGCAAACTTGTTAATACACTATGTAGAGACTATGGAAATTGAAGATTGCTATGTCTGCATGAAGCTACCTACCTCTGTAGCTGAAGGAGTGACATACCATCACCTGCCCCTGACCTATGGAATTTCCTGTAGCATTTTAGCTAGCTTATTTTACAAAAGAGGACCGTTACAGTACTATTACTCTAACAATGACGTGATCTTTTCTGAACTCCCTATACGTGGGAACTTGAATCCTGTACATACTAAAAGCTATGTCTTCACCGCGAGAAGACTAGCTACTATAATAACATTTTCATTGGTTCCAGTGAATGTGAACATAATTACAAGGTAATTGGAGGTTGGGGTTTCAAAAATGGGTCAGAGCCTGTGTTTCCTGGAATTTATTATATATGTGGGGACAAGGCTTATTTCAAATTACCGGATCACTGGTATGGAAGCTGCTATTTTGGCATTGTCTTCCCGAAAATTACCATGTGAACAAAGTTGCTGGAAGCAGTGAAAATACTAATGGCTTAGTGCGTAGTAAAAGAGAAAGCATAGGTGAAATAATGGGTAGTATTTTCAGTGCACTGATACCTGGAGTGGGAGTGGTTCTGAACACTCACAGAATTTGCAAATTGTCCACTATAGTGGATGTGTTGTCTACTGACACAGCTCATGGATTTCTGCTGGTCAATACCGAAATGGTTGCGATCAGATCAATGGTTTTGCAGAACAGACTTGCTCTTGATACCTTATTAGCAAAAGAGGGCGGAGTCTGCCGGATGTTGAAGGCGCAACATTGTTGCACTTATATTCCGGACAAAAGTGTGCAGCTCAAAAGATACGTGAAAAACATTACTAATTTGGAAAGGGAACTCAAACCACTCGAGGTTGACAGTGCCTGGAAGAGACTGGTAGATGGTCTCTCAAATGTAGGTCATTGGTTTGCTAGCTTAGGTAAAAGCTTATTGTTTAAGGTACTGATGCCAATTGGAATTATAGGTCTTATCCTATTTTTCATATTTGTCTGTTGCAAGTGTCGTAAACACACCGGAAAGCATCAAGTGAATGCCAGAGGAGTGAAACGAAGTGTGGATGAGCTTGAATTAGAGGAAATGAATAATCAGATATACAAAAGGGTGAAAAATTCTCACCCTACCAAAAATGAGAAAGAGAAACTGGATCGATTGTTGGAAGAGATAGAGCTGTATAAAGTGTGAAGAAGTTGGCATCTGGTTCCATTATTTTTGTGATGATAGTAAATATCATCAAAGAGGGGATTGATAGAGCAAGCATCGCATCGCGACTTGCTCGAGTCAAGAACCTCGCCCGTGTGTAATAAATTAATAAATTGTACGTCTTACTAATCTTTTATTTTCATATTCGAACAAGGTAGAGGAAGCTTGCATACGTGTATTTCTAATACAACTAATAAATGTCTTTAAAATGGCCGCTGCTTAGTAGATGGCTTCTGCGCATGCGTCAGTCACACTCACGTGTCCTGACGTAGTTATAAATTTTGGAGGGAAAGGGTGCGCATGCGTAATACACAGCTTTTGCAATAACGTGGCACTGCTCGTGCAGTTGCTCTTGTGAGTGTGTATATGTTGCTAACATTTAAACTGCATAGTATATTTTTATAATGATAAGTTTGAAGTACAAGACCAATGATGTGTTTACATACATTTATTTCTATGTATTAATTTGTTCTCGCTTACTTTTCATATACCGCGGGAAATGGGGGTCTGACTGAGCCGGGAACCATCTTGAAGGTCCCTTCTGCGCAGGTCATGAAGTCTGGGGAAGTTCAGCCTCGAACAGTGGAACTCAGCCAGCTGGCAGAGATGGGCAAGATGCTCCTGAGAAAATGACCTGCGACCCAGCTGGACGGAGTCATGTGTGCCCATATTGAAACAATTGTATTCTCTTCATTGTATTCCACTGGACTTTCTCATGAGAACCCCAATCTCGCTAGGCGGTACCCAGAAATGCAAAGTAGGCCTCCAAATAGTCTACTCTGATTGGTGTGTTACCCAAAGCCTACCTTAGGACCAATCCAAATTGAGGGATTCTGACACTTTGCAACATTGGGGGGTGGTACACCGTCCCAGAACAGTATAACTACCCTGGGTTTACCTAGGGAAATTGTCCGACTTGTCTGGTTTAGCTGACCTGTCACTGACCCAACGCACTCAATAGGTGACTGAAGATACAGAGTACTGCGGAGCACTCTGTCCGAAATTGACCATAGACTAAGGTTTTACTAAACCTTAAAGTGCTGGCGGAGCACTTTGCTGGGAGTTCGCTGATCCAATCGGGGTCTTGATCGATAGCTGCAGAGAGGGTGGAGCGCAGGCGTTGCTTCCGAACTGCGGGTGCTGGTCCTGTCCTGAGGGTCCTGTCCGAGAGGTCCTGTCCTGATTCCTAATCTGAGGGTTTCCTGTCCTGTCCTGGGTGTCCATTCTGCACCTGCTGTCCTTTGAGGGGTATCCTTCCTTGAGGGTTTCCTGTCCTTAACTGACCCGTGGCCAGGGTTTGGTTTTCACACCAGTCTAGGTAAATATTACTCAGAATCTCCTGAAACTGCACCTTTCTATATTTCTGTCTTTTGCTTTAATAAGGACATACCTTTGCATATGTTAATTTTCCATACTTTTGCCGCAACCATTGAATCATAAAGTCATTTGCATTTTATTTCAAAACGTGTTCCTATGTTGCCTTACCTGTTAGAAATTATATTTTGCATTGCAGTGTGTCATTTCCTGATATGGTCCAGAACCTCCTTCTTAAATTATCTAAAGCACTTTTTCCTTAAAGCATAGCGTGTCACTCTCTACAGACTCTCCTATAGAGATAAATGTCCCGAATTCATGTCTTATTCCCTTGAAATAATTCTAGAATACTAGTCCTAATCAAAGCCTATCCCATCTTTAGTAATTCATCTGAAACGTTCTAATTCCTGATCCTTCATTTAAGTGTGTCCGGATTCCATTAGTCTATAAATGGTTGCACTGACTTATTTCCTATTCAGCTATGTACTTTCTGTTATTCTGATTATTGATTGCTTAATTACTGTGAATTTGATTATTTCTGAAATTTACTAAATTAGATAAAGACTTTAAAACTTCCAGTTGTCCGTGGTCATTTTACATAGGTATTGAATAGTATTTTGGTTGGGTTTGTATTTTGCTGCCTTTCCTTTTACAGCTAGCTCCCTGATCCATGGTGGTCATAGGTACCCGTGTCGGTGGATGGTAAGTCGGGTACGCTGAAGAATAACAAAGGGAACTCATAAATATCTGATAGCAGAGCGTGAGGTCATCTGATCAATGTATATGGTGATTTGAAATATATGGGCCCGAAGCCAGAAGTGGCGAAATTATTGGTCGGGTGACCCGCGCGCTCTATCACTATTATCATTATGTTCTCATGGAAGACAAGTAGCCAATGTCTAATATTTACCTGTAATACTTTCTACTTACTATATTGGGCGACAGGACACCTATACTCATCTTTATACTTTGCTGGTCTGTACGTGTGAAGCCTGGTAACACAGGACTCGTGGCTGTAATTACACAAAACAGTAATTACAGCAGTCATAATGGCAAAAAACATGTGAACAGTTATAATAAAATGTAAAACCCAAAAGAAAGAAATCAGTCACCAGATGGGCCCAGTGGGGTTTATTACCAAGAGAAAGTCATAATAGGGGAGCTAACAGGGGAGTAAAGGGCTTTGTCTGGGGCAGGGATCCCATAGGGAGAAGAACCTCTCACTATATGTGCAATGGAACAATCTCACCGTTTAGAATGATCTCTCAGCCATTGGGCTCCACAGTGTCCTCTACTAGCTGCATACTCAACACAGTGGCATCTGATGCAGCATTATGTTGGTTGTCCCAAGCATGACTTATCTCCGCCCACAACAGCACCAATGGTCGGCACCAACATCCCCGGACATTGTCCATAAGTAGGGCCCTCTCCTCTGGCCCATACTTCAATATTCCTTCCCCAGGTTGCTACAGTGGGACCCATTTTGGACATCCAACCCTGGACTATGTGTCATTTCGCTAAGATCAAGGCGAGATCTATAGATCTGGTGCCCACCTCAGTCAAGTCAAGTCAAAAACATTTGTAAGGCGCACATATCACATCCAAAGAGTCTCATGACACTTAGTTTGCAAAAAGCCATGTCTTCTGCTTCTTGCGGAAGCAGCTGTGTTCAGAAATCACTAGGAGGTTGGGGGGCATTTTGTTCCATGAGGCAGGGGCAAGAAAAGAGAAGATGCGACCGCCATTTCTAGACGGGTATAGGCAGAGACTCGGTGCTAGATCTGAGTTCTCTTTGAGGCTGATACCATGTTAGCTTTTGAGACCAATATTTTGGACCGTTTCCGTACATGTGTTTGTGGACTAGGCATAAAAGTTTTGAACAGGATTCGTTTTCTTACCGGGAACCAGTGAAGGCTTTTCAAGCATGTGTCCGATGGGGACCTTCCTGTAAATTTAGAACCAGCCGAGCTGCGGTGTTCTGAAGAACCTGGAGTCTATTCAGGTGGTGCTCATTTATGGCTCGTAAAAGCGCATTCCCATAGTCCATTCTATTAATGATTAGACCCTGAACTAGGGGTTTCCCTGGCCTCAGCGGGGATCCACTTAAAAACCTTTCTAAGGCTGCGCATAAGTACGAAGCAGGTGCCTACGATATGATTGATTTGGTTCTTCATGGACAAACCCAAAGTCCGCACTGATTCCTTGGGCATTGGACAGTTGCCCAGATTAGTTGGCCACCAGTCATGTGCCCAGTGTTCTGCAGCTTTGCCAAAAAGCATGATTTTTGATTTGCTGCCGTTTAGCTGCAGATGGTTGGCGCAATTTCTCATACTCAGTCATGCAATTTTTGAACGCTGTCTTGATCCAGACCTAGGGTGATTAAAATCTGATATCATCGGCGTAGGACAAGACATCAAAGCCGAAGGATCTGATCACTCTGGCTAAAGGTATCACATAGACATGAAAAAGCGTAGGGCTTAAAATGGAGCCCTGCAGAACACCCATCTTCACAGGCCTTTCACTTGCTATATTTTTGCCAATTTGAACAGCTGTTGTACGATCAGATAAGTAGCTGGTGAACCATTTTAGGGCATTTTCTCTGACACTAGAAAATAAACCTAAAAGGTAAACTTCTACAGTTCAGGGAAGGGAGCGCTCCAGCAACCCATTAAGCTCTGAAATCACACTTTCCTAGAGGTTCCGTAACCTTGGGCAGTCCCACGTCATGTGTTTAAAGCCTACATCAAGCTCCCCACATCGTGGGCAGCCCCGTGGTTCACCCCATACATGATCTGCAACCTCTGGGGAGCGTCAAGTATTCCGTGTGAAAGTAGTTAAATTGGACGTATTTAAAGCTAGTGTTTCTTCAGACTCGCCTTGGGCCACAAAGGGCCTGGCTCCACTCCAGGTTAGTCAGGTCTCTGCCCCAAAATAAAGTCCAACTCTTCTGGATCCCAGTCAGTGGTCTCATGGCCATGTCCAATAGCACCCTATAATGCCTTCTCACAAGGTGACCTGCCAAACCCAGGGTCACCAGTGCCTGTAATATGCCATGAGTGACCGATTCTCTGCCACACCCAGGCCACAGGTCCCTGGATTCCCTGGCAATGGTGTGGTAGGACAGCAACCGGCCAGGGGGCAGGCCATACTGGTCTTTGAAATTATTCAATGGAGCAATTGCCCCAACAGGAAGCAGTCCCTCACTGCCACAAGGCCCGGCATTGTCCAAGCAGCCGTTGTCCAAGTAGGCAGCTGTACACTCGAAAACGGCGATGGAGTATCCACATGGGGTAGGCTCACCAAAGGCAATTCAGGGACATATAGGGGTGCCCCCAATGTGTGCTTCTTCACTGTAGTGCCACCCTCAGTAGGATGCCAGGACAGGGCATACGTATATTTGAGATGAGCTGCTTTACCGGTAAAAGCCCCTGGTTGTCAACAAGTCCAATAGGACCCAACAAGTCGATGTGTCTGCCATCCAGCCACTGAGCTAACCACAAAAGCTGAGTGGCAAAATATTACACCTTGAAATCAGGAGCCCCTAGCCCACCCCCTCCAGGGCTCTATGCAAGATCGTCAAGGAGAATCTATTGAGCCCACTGTCCCAGACCAGATTCAGAAGTAAGGAATCTAACTCATTAAAACAAGAGTGGTGTAGTTCAACCGGAAGATTTGTAAAATAGTATAATAGTCTGAAAGCATAATTATTTTAGACAAAGAGATACGGGCCCACAGCGGCAATTTCAAGAACTGCCAAAACTGAATACAGATTTTGAAGGAATGTACTACTGGACCTAGGTTGCCCTCTTTTGTAATCTTCAATTAATTAAATTCCTATTAGACCATCAGATGCTTGACACTACCCAATTTGGCTTCAGACGTGGTCATAGTACTGAAACTGCCTAATTTAAAACAACTGAGGAGATCATATCCATAGTCGTCAGAAAACCTAAGGTTATCATGTTTGGAAACTCCCCATCCCTATATACACCAGTCTGCTTGCCAAAATAACTGGGCTCTCCTCCTGAGCCAGTGTGTAAAGCCAGATATCTTGAAATAATAGAGGATAACAAGTTGACTTGTGGACTGCAAGTTAAAGTAGTCACGTCGGCAACATTTCACGTTCTAAGGATGCTTAAAAAGGTTTTCCCTTTTATCCCAGATAATGTCCAAAAAACTGTAACCACGGCTCTCATACTTTCCAACATTGACTTCTGCAATACACTACATCTTAATATGTAGCAGCAACATCTAAATAACCTCCTGTTCCTGAAAAATGCAGCGACAAAATTCCTCGCAGGAATCCCCAAACATCAATCAGTCACACTGGCTATCAAATGTCTTCGCTGGCTGCCTGTTATGCAGTGTATCTCATTTTAAATCTCTCTGTCTCACCCATAAGGACCTCTATGGAGATTGTCCAGCGTTCTTCAAACAGGCTTTTTATGGATACACTCCTGGAAAAAACCTAAGGTCCATCGGTACCCGGAAAGTAGCTGTGAATAGATTCAAACAATCAAATTAGGGAGGAAGAGGATTTGTAAAATGGAATCCATTCCCTTCTTCTATCAGATCAGTCCCAAACTTACTTTCGTTTAGATAAAAACTAAAAACGTGCTTTTTCATTTTAAAACTCATGTTTCCATCTTTTTTAGGTCAACGTCAAACCAATTTTTTAGGATTTAACATTATGAATCTATCTAGGAGCATCCTAAATTTAGCTTGCTAAATTTCAGGACTTATTACATGCTCCCTTATGTGTAGCGCCTATACACCTACAGGTATTTGTTTGAGTAAAATCCTTGCAACATAACATGATGCAGACATATTTGCACAATGGTGCAAGGCTGCTGCATTCTCACTAGACATCACACAGTTCTCCAGCCCCAGAAGGCAGTAGAAGTTTGTCATATCCTAATTGATAAATAAAATAAAATAAAAGTGACCCCCATTAGTGAGCTAGAGAGCTGACTGACTTACTGACATACATATAAAGTGTTCGATTGCTGTAGCGTCTTGGCGCTAAGGTGACTTGTTACCGTTGTACCGGCTCGCCGAGATTAGTGTTGGGGGAAAAGCCAGGTCTTGACTAATTTCCTAAAAATAAGCCTATTAGACTGTTGTCTAATAGTAGTAGGAAGCGTGTTTCATATTTTGGCTGGTCACTGAGAAAGGCTTTTGCCTCCCCATCTGCCTTTTATTATTTTTGGAACCAATACTATCCCGGTGTTAGCTGACGTAAGATTCTGTTGCGGGGAGTATCAAGAGAATAGTTTCTTAATGTCCATGGCTCCCCCTCCATATAGTGCCTTGTGCATGAGAGAGAGAGCTTTAAATTCTACTCACTGTCGGACTAGAAGCCAGTGAAGCTGCCTAAAACTGGTAGACGTAGGATGGTGTTTAGGAATATCAAGTAGTACTCAAGCTGCCGCATTTTGCAAAGACTGCAATTTGGCAGTCTGTCTTTGTCAATGCCTAGGAATATAGCATTACCATATTCAATTTTCAAAAGAACAAGAGCTCCTTTTACCGTTTTCCTGAGGTTTGATGGAATAAATGGCAACAGTTTTAGCACAATTTTCAATGTAAGGAAACAGGAGGAGATTAGATGATTTATTTGTTTTGCAAACTTTAATTCACTGTCAAAAATAAACCCAAGGTTTCAAGCCTTGATAGCAGGAACAGGGCAGTTTCCCCCCTCGGATGGCCACCACAGTTGGCTCCATACAGAAAGACCCAGCCAAAACTCAATGACCTCAGTCTTTTCAGTATTAAGCTTGAGAAAGTTTGAGTTCATCCATGACATAATGGAGTTAGAACTGTTACGAAAGCTGACAGCTGTGGCGTCCACCCTCTGTGCGACTGATACTACTGTCTGGGTATCGTCTGCATCTGAAACTATTGTAAGGCCATGATCTTTTATTAATCTAGCCAGAGGGGTAACCTATATACTGAACAGCATTGGTGACAAAGCTGACCTTTGTGGAACACCAAAGGGAAGCCAGAAATTTCCTGAATTAAGACTATCCCAGAAGATCATCTGCTCCCTGGATACCATGACGGATGATAGTAGTGTTAAAGTCGTCTCTCTGACACCTACTGCCTTCAGCCGCCACATCAGTACAGCATGGTTAATGGTATCAAATGCTGCTGATAGGTGAGCAGGATGAGGATGGCTCTTCCCCATCCATCCTTCTATGGATCTCCTCTGTGGCCATGATCAGAGCTGACTTCGAAGAACGTGGTGATCTAAAGCCATGTTGAGTGGAATCTACGAGGTTGTTACAATCTAGGTAGTCACTGAGTGCCATTTTAATTGATTTTTCTATAATTTAGTCGGTATTGGTAAGCACGATATTGGGAGATATTGCTTCGCCTCAGTGGTATCCAATGTAGCTTTGTTCAGGATAGGCCTGATACAGGCCTTTTTCCATGACTGCAGGAAGGCCCCGGAGTTCATAACCTCATTTCGGAGAGGAGTCAGATGCACACTAATTTTTTCAGAATGTTTAAATTGGCTCCCACGGGCCACGAGCTGACGAGCTCTGGGGTGCGCGACGCATGCTGAGAGTGGTAATATCCCTGATAAGATGACGAAATCATGCACAGGAACCTATGAACTTTTTTCCCTACTGAAGAGAGAAGAATCTTGAAACACGTGTATAGGGACACAGGCGCTGGCCATGAAACTTGATGAACTTATCCGAAGCAAGCAACCTTGAAAACTACATTTACCATGATGCAATAAGGTAATTCCGTTGTGCATGTCCGCGGCGTGCCCCACCCCCCCTGAATGTTTAAATTGGCTCCCACGGGCCACGAGCTGACGAGCTCTGGGGTGCACGATGCATGCTGAGAGTGGTAATATCCCTGATAAGATGACGGCAGCATGCACAGGAACCTATGAACTTTTTTCCCTACTGAAGAGAGAAGAATCTTGAAACACGTGTATAGGGATACGGGCACTGGCCATGAAACTTGATGAACTTATCCGAAGCAAGCAACCTTGAAAACTACATTTACCATGATGCAATAAGGTAATTCCGTTGTGCATGTCCGCGGCGTGCCCCACCCCCCCTGACTAATTTTTTCAGAGTCCAAGTGAAAGATAGAAGGGGGCATGGATCCATAGGAGAAACAGACTTAGTCAGAAGTTGCAGATCATTTACTTTCTCTTTCGCTAATATAGAGAACCTTGACAAGCTACTCTTAGAGCCCCATAAGGATGGCAGGCGGAAAACCACCCCGACCGCCATGGACGCGGGAAACAACCGTCCGCTGGGCCCGTGGATATACCGTCGGTCAAATTAGGATCAACCTCCAAAAAAGATCGACCGCGGCGGTAGCGGGTGAATAAAAACTGCCCAACGCCGGCGGTGCCGATCAAAAACCGACCGCGGCGGTTGGAAACGCTGCGGAAAATCTACAACTCGCCGCAAGCATAGCGGAGACACCGCATGGGAAATTAAGAAATCTCCGATGGTCCCGCGGTACGATCCGCTGTTTCCGACCGCCACGGTCGCACACTAGAGTGAATGGGAGAGTCTGCGGAAGAGTTGCAGCATAGCCACTGCAGCGAACGATCCATACAAAACATGCAAAAACACCACAACAAAGGCAAACATTGCACCAATCAAACTAGCCATACCCCCTCAATACACCAAACACATCCCAATAAAACAAATACATGTCAAACAGAAACATAACATTTTCAGGACAACTCTCACAAGACACCTGACAGCAAAACTCCATTGGGACACACCCACATAGCTGAGTATAAAACCAGCCCCTTCACTGACCACAATCCTTTGCAATACTCCAGAAGAGAAGGGCCTACACCAGACCTGATAGGAGATACCACCACCATCACACCAGCACCAACTATCCCCCAGCACATTACACACCTCACACACAAACACCACACCCACCACCCACACCCTTGCACCCACAAACACTTTGCACACTACACACCATGGCATCACAGAAAATGCCCACATTCACAGAGAGTGAGTTGACAGTCATAATCAATGAGAAAGTCAGAGTGGAACCACAACTGTTTGGTAGCCTGGTCCAACAGACTCCATTAGCCACAAGGACCCAAATGTGGAAAAGGATAGTCCAAAGGGTAAATGCAGTAGGGAACACCCCACAATCCAAGAAGGAGATCATGAAGCGGTGGCATGATCTCAAGAGGGGTATCAAAGAGAAGAAAAGTAAGAACCAGGAGCTGGCTGACAGGACTGCCGGTGGCCCTCCCAGTCCACCCAAAACATTCACACCATGGGAGGAGAAGGTGCTTACCATACTGCATCCAGAGACTCTCACAGGAGTATCCAGAGGAGTGGAGGCTGGTAAGTACAAACAATTGTTAACCAACACACTGATATGTACTTTCCAGCACAACCAAAACCCCATTGTATTATACACCCTCACCTAACAGGTAGATAGCCATTTTGCCTGGGTGATCTGTTTGGGGGAGGGAGGCCTGTGCCACTACTCCCACCATGCACCCTGTCACACAGCATCATCAAGATGGATCCCTTCCCCACCCCACCAAGAAGCACCTGGTAGCCATTGCATCACTCTCATCAAACTTACTGGTAGGTAGCCATCTTCACTGGCAGGGTGTTTGTGGATGGGAGGCCTATACTACTTCTCCCACCATGCTCCCTGTCCCACCCCTAAGCAGGATGTAGAGCTCCACACCATCCCCGAAGCTGTCTGCAGCCATTGTATTGTTCACCCTTACCTAACAGGTAGGTAGCCATCTTGCCTGGGAGGTCTGTTTGGGGGAGGGAGGCCTGTACCACCATTCCCACCATGCACCCTGTCCCACCCGTAAGAAGGATGTAGCACACCAAACCAACCCAGAAGTAGTTTTCAGCCATTGTATTGTTTACACTCACCTAACAGGGAGGTTGTCATCTTGCCTGGGAGGTCTGTTTGGGGAAGGGGGTCTTGTACCACCAATCCCACCATGCTCCCTGTCCCACACCTAAGCAGGATGTAACACTCCACACCAACCCAGAAGCTGTTTGCAGCCATTGTATTGTTCACCCTCACCTAACAGGTAGGTAGCCATCTTCACGGTAAGCATGGGTGTAAAATCCGTTCCATTTGTGGGTTTCCTGCAATTTCGCGGTCCGCGAATCTCGCAAAATTGCAGAAAAATCCGCGAAATCGCGTTCGGGACGGATTTTCGAAAACTGAAGTACATGAAGCACTTAGAGGGTTACAGCAGGTGCCCAAGTTGAAGCTAATTTCTTTGTAACCATTTACAAAATGGTTACAAAGAAATTAACTTCAACTTGGGCACCTGCTGTAACCCTGTAAGTGCTTCCTGAGCGGCACCTCCAGAGTTGTTGCCTACTTGCAACTATTCTCTGACCCTGCTCTGACCCTCGAAGCAGGGTCAGATAATAGTTACAAGTGTGGCACAATGCTCCAGGCTGTCACAAAAATTAAACCGCAACAGGAAGCACTTAGAGATAAGGAAGCAGGTGACGGACTTGAAGCTCAAATTCAGTAACACATTAACCAGCCCCTGGTTGAGGCTGGGCAGGTGTGCTTTCTCCCCATAATCTACAGTGGTGAACCAGAGGGTGCTGTTATGAACCAGAAGGTGCAGTTGTGAACCAGAGGGTGCTGTGATGAACCAGAGGGTGGCAGTGGTGAACCAGAGGGTGGCAGTGGTGAACCAGAGGGTGCTGTGAGGAGCCAGAGGGTGACAGTGGTCAACCAGAGGGTGGCAGTGATGAACCAGAGGGTGGAAGTGATGAACCAGATTGTAGCAGTGGTGAACCAGAGGGTGGCAGTGATGAACCAGAGGGTGGCAGTAGTGAACCAGAGGGTGGCAGTGATGAACCAGAGGGTGGCAGTGATGAACTAGAGGGTGGCAGTGATGAACCAGAGGGTGGCAGTGGTGAACCAGAGGGTGCTGTGATGAACCAGAGGGTGGCAGTAATGAACCAGAGAGTGGCAGTGGTGAACCAGAGGGAGCTCTGATGAACCAGAGGGTGGCAGTGATGAACCAGAGGGTGGCAGTGGTGAACCAGAGGGTGCTGTGATGAACCAGAGGATGACAGTGATCAACCAGAGGGTGGCAGTCGTGAACCAGAGGGTGGCAATGATGAACCAGAGGATGGCTGTGATGATCCAGAGGGTGGCAGTGGCAAACCAGAGGGTGGTAGTAATGAACCAGAAGGTGGCAGTGATGAACCAGAGGCTGGCAGTGATGACCCAGAGGGTGGCAGTGGTGAACCAGAGGGTGTTGTGATGAATCAGGGGGTGGCAGTGATGAACCAGAGGGTTACAGTGATGAACCAGAGGGTGGCAGTGGTGAACCAGAGGGTGGCAGTGATGAACCAGAGGGTGACAGTGATGAACCAGAGGGTGGCAGTGGTGAACCAGAGGGTGACAGTGATGAACCAGAGGGTGGCAGTGATGAACCAGAGGGTGGCAGTGGTGAACCAGAGGGTGCTGTGATGAACCAGAGGGTGGCAGTGATGAACCAGACGGTGACAGTGATGAACCAGAGGGTGGCAGTGGTGAACCAGAGGGTGCTGTGATGAACCAGAGGGTGACAGTGATGAATCAGAGGGTGACAGTGATGAACCAGAGGGTGACAGTGGTGAACCAGAGGGTGGCAGTGGTGAACCAGAGGGTGGCAGTGATGAACCAGAGGGTGGCAGTGGTGAACCAGAGGGTTGTGCTGCTTAACTGCCCGGGAGTCCTGTGGGTGTGAGCCCCTGCGCTGCTGAGCTGCCCCGGGGTTGTGAGCCCACGCGCTACTGAACTGCCCCGGGGCCCAGTGGGTGTGAGCCCCCATGCTGCTGAACTGCTCCGGAGCCCTCTCAGTGTGAAAATCATTCGTGCTCAATTGCCTGGGAGCCCTCTGGGTGTGAGCACACATTGTGCTAAGTGTCCTTCTGCCCCCAGTACATATATGCCCGTACCCCACAGGACCATTATGCTCTTGCACCATGAAGTCTGGTTTCTGGTATGCGCATGTACCAGGCGTGGAGCACCCGCATGCCACTGCCCCCTACTGCCCAGCGCCAGCATATGCCTGTATGGGGCACTTTGGTATGAGATGGGACATTGTCCAGCAGCAGCAGCTGCATGCGCCTGAACCCACTGAGCAGGATCAGAATGGCTTTGTACCAACATGCGCAGCAGAGCTAGCTTGGATATCTGACATCTGAAGGATTCTGGGGTCCTGTATTTTTGCATCCATGAGTTTCCCGAGCGCCATCCCCGTGTAGCTCCTGTGACCAGGAGGCTGCTTTCTCCTCATCTGCTGCTCTCCTCGGTCTCTGACCCTTTATAAACAAGATGCATGTGAACTCGCATAGAAATCCCGTCCGTTTGGCCCCATCCACCACACACTAGCGGTATGAAACGTCTTCCCGCCCGTCCCCACTATAATGGCCAGCTCACTCAAGGGACCTCGGCGCCTTTTGGCGCGCTGTCAAAGTTACAGGCACACGTGGTCACATATTTGTGTGGACCGTGAATTCGCAAATTTCACCCATACTTACTTCACGGGCAGGGTGTTGGTGGGTAGGAGGCCTGCACTACTACTCCCACCATGCTCTCTGTCCCACCCCTAAGCAGGAAGTAGGACTCCACACCACCGCAGAAGCTGTCTACAGCCATTGTATTGTTCACCCTCACCTAACAGATAGGTAGCCATCTTGCCTGGGAGGTCTGTTTGGGGGAGGAAGGCCTATACCACCACACCCATCATGCTCCCTGTCCCACCCCTAAGCAGGATGTAGCACACCAAACCAACCCAGAAGCAGTTTGCAGCCATTGTATTTTTCATCCTCACCTAACAGGTAGGTAGCCATCTTGCCTGGGAGGTCTGTTTGGGGGATGGAGGCCTGTACCACCATTTCCACCATGCTCCCTGTCCCACCCCTAAGCAGGATGTAGCACTTCACATCAACCCAGAAGCTGTCTGCAGCCATTGTATTGTTCACCCTCACCTAACAGGTAGGTAGCCATCTTCACTGGCAGGGTATTTGTGGGTGGGAGGCCTGCACTACTACTCCCACCATGCTCCCTCTCCCACCTCTAAGCAGGATGTAGCACTCCACACCAACCCAGAAGCAGTTTGCAGCCATTGTATTGTTCACCCTCACCTAACAGGTAGGTAGCCATCTTCACTGGCAGGGTGTTTGTGGGTGGGAGGCCTGCACTAATACTCACATCATGCACCCTGTCCTACGCCCCAGCAGGATGGGTCACTCCCTCACCCAGAAGCACTTGGGAGCCATTGCATTGTTCACCCTGACCTAACAGGTAGGTAGCGTGTACGTGCAGCCACAAATCTCTCACCAATGAAATGGTACCAGATGCCAACACCAGCCTTTTCCGTGCCCAAATATGCACACCGACCCTGGTTGACACATGCAGTGTGCACACAGGTAAGCAAAGGGAATGGTCAAAGATAACAAAGAGTCCCACACCAATGGATAGGCACAAGGAAGACCGTGCACAACCATGCACAGCACACACTGATGAGTGCATTGTCATGTGGCTCAATCAGCAAGGAGCATGTAAAATTACAGAAAGCATGTGCGGGTTCATAAATCCAAATACGTAGATTACAGGTCAAAGTCATGCACTACAATACAATGGCCACTCTATGGCCAAATGTGACGTCAGCCAGGGCATACGAGGCAACATTCAGAGAACCATTAAACTCATTTATGCTGGTCCCTACATGGCAACTGATCCATGTGAACATGATCACAGCACGATATACATGCAATGCATCTACATCTGACAACATGTACGAGTAATGTATGTAACTCTGCATCATGTCATATGGCACATTATTGCACATAGCAAAAGATGTGAAGATCAGTCAATTGTGTCCTGTACAGACACTGGATGACACACAGGTAACACAATTCTTGCTGAGTGCACAACACTGACCATTCCCCATCTAATCCACAGGTGACCAAAAACTCACTGATGAGGACAACATCAATGAGCAGCAGAGCCAGTCTCCGCCCCTGGTGCATGGACTCTCGGATGTAGACTCCCAGGATTTTCTGGATGATGAGCTCGAGGCTGGCCCATCTGGTGTGCCAGGGAGCACCAGGTCCCAGGACCCCATCCTCCCCACCACCACGTCTACTGCAACAACAACAGCACAGCCGACCCCTGCTGTTACGGCCTTTGCGTCCACCGCCACCACCACCAGTGCCACCTGCAAAACCCTCTCTGTTCCAGAGGATGAACAGCCCACACCAACAACTGTGGACGGCAGGGAGAGTATGCATGGATGCACAGTGGCGAGGCAAGAGGTCCATGGCAGCGGGACTGGTGGGAGGACCAGCGTCACCCCCCGACATCAGGAGGTTGGGACCCCATCCCTGGACCACTTTACCAGAGTCATTGGGGCCTACGAACGGGTCCAGGGACAATTTGGCAAGTCTGAAAAATTCTTACACGAGCTCATCCTGTTGATGAGGTCCATCGACACCCGCATGGGACATAGGGTGGACCTCATGGGCCAGCAAGTGGTGTTACTGAGGGACATGCCTGCGTCCCAACCAACACCTCCACCCCCCTCTGGTGTGTTGCAGGATGACAGTTCACCGTCCTCCCCTGTGACCACTGAGAGGGGTGAGTCCTCAGATGCCGCTGGCACCACAGCAGGGCCCACCTCAGCAAAACAACCAGCGGGCCATCCAAAGAAGAGCCTGGGAGTCTCTGGAGGGAAAGCACCAGCCAAACGCCAGTCACGGAGCCAGCCATGATGGCAACCCTCTTCCTCACTGCATTGACTGTTTGGACTGTCCTTCCCCACACTACTTTGGGATTGGCACCTGTCTGTTGGACTGGGTCACCACATCGATGTGGTGTCCACTCATTCATATCATTTACCATGAATGTCACCTCACTGCTTCATCACCACCTTCATGTTTATCTGCCCACCCCTCACATTTCAACTTTGTAAATGAAATACCTTACACACTGTAATTGTGTCAGCTTTGTCTTTAGTGCAAGATGTGCAGTCTTCAAGATGTCTATAATGTATCAGAAAGATGTACTGAATGTTGAAATGGATAAATTTGAGGCACCTAGGGCAACACAACAGAACAACATTCACTGGTGTGAGTGTGACTTCACAGACATTACACTACACAAACCATCTAAATAATCCAATATGCAGACAACACAATGGGCAACAAGTGTCAACAAACATGTCCCGTATACGTTCACGGATTACATGTCACTGTCATACAGCCACACACAGGCGACTTTACATCTGGCTGTCTGTACCATTTGCACATAGCCCTTCAGGACGCCAGCAATCAAACCAGACAATGTACATGTTGTACTTTGTCACCCACCTTCAAGTGAAGTAGTGGGTGATGAGCTGTTGAAGCATGTCACCTCCTTCCTCCTCTCCACTGACCTCATTACTGGACTCAGGTACTTGTGCCGGCGGGGGCCTTGGGTCCTCATCATCATCCAGGAGCAGGGGAATCTGCTTGCGAATGGCCAGGTTGTGGACCCTACAGCATGCCACTATGATCTTACATACCTTCCCAGGTGAGTATGACAATGCACCTCCAGTTTTGTCAAGGCAGCGGAAATGTGACTTGAGCAGGCCAAATGTATGCTCAACCACAAGACCTGTCCTGTCATGGGCCTCATTTTATCTGATATCAGCCGGGGTCCTGGATTACGCAGTGGGCTCAGCAGTCATGGATGGCTGGGATGTGCAGAGTCACCTAGGAATGACACACAAACATTGCAATGTTGCACAGGCAGAGGGCAGCAGGTCACACACCCAGCACGCCATACGACTAGACATACTCACCCACAATCCAAGCACGCTGGGGAAGCAGATTAGCCATCAGCCGGGGCACAATGCTGTTCCTCAGGATGTAGGAGTCATGGACAGAGCCGGGGAATCTGGCACACACATGCAAGATGGTCATATCTGCCAGACACACCACCTGCACATTGATCGAGTGATAATGTTTTCTATTGCAAAAAATGTGCTCACTTGCCTGTGGTGGCACAACAGCAACATGTGTGCAAACTATGGCACCAACAACATGGGCGATGTGCCGAAGGGGATAGAAGTCTCCCTTCACAGCTGCTGATTAAGCACCCCTGGGGAAATGTATATATCTGTCTTTCATGGCGAACAGAACATCACGCAGCACCATGCTGAACATGGGTTGAGACATCCCTGCAGCACCGGCCACGGTCTCCTGGAACGATCCAGTGGCAAAAAAATGAAGGGCTGTCATCACTTTGTAAGTTGGGGTGAAAGCTGTTGGGTATGTGCGGTGAGGCTGCAGGTGGGGCTCCAACAGGGTGGCTCTATCGAGACGGAATTTCCGAATGATCACCACATCCTCCATGTCCTCCAGCAGTGTCAAGTGACGTATCATATTAGGCCTCTTCCTAGTTGAGATGAAAGTGGACACATGTCAATGACATCCATCATGAGATGGCCACGGTATATCCCGTTCAGGATGAAACAGAACGTACAAACACTGACTTGAGGGATGTGTGACACACCATGTTACATGGGTGGACGATTGAGCCACACAGAGGGCACACCTCTCCATTCACAATACACCAGTGTGTAAAACACCACATATGTCAACGTAAATCCACATGTTTCATGGCAACATTCCACATGAGCACACCTGGGAGCGTGGTATCCAGCCTTTGTGCAATAAATCAACAGAACTGACTCATACTCATCTGCTGTACCTGTCACACCTCAATGCATCATTCAAACTTGGCACACATCCACAACACAACACAAAGATCACAGTTGGCGGTAAATTGACAATTGCGTGTATGAGCACACAGATAAGCACAAGAAAGTAACAACATCATACAGTGAGTAAATGCTCTCTGAGGTCATCACTGCCCCACAACACATTCATATGTGTACACATTGTAGAGTCTACTACAACACTGTCCTACCTCATCAAGTATCTAATGCATCTGTGACATGTTAGGGACTACAGACCAAAGTCCGTCACACATACACAACCATGACCCATGTAGGCACCTGTGGAGTCAATGGAACTTTGACCCTGTGTGCACGATGATGTGCCCTTCACCATGTGGCCACTGTGCACTGTTGAAGTGTTCCCGATGGACATTGCCATTGTATGTGCCCCAACTTGCGGTAGCTACTGCCTGGCCCTGGCGGTGTGTCCCCAGCACCCCTACACACAAGTGCAGTAGTCATTGGCATGGAGACATGCCCAAATGGCAGTGGCCATGCTCCGCCACCCAACTCGCGGTAGCTACCGTCTGGCCCCGGCGGTGTGTCCCCAGCACAGCACTACACACAAGAGCGGTAGTCATTGGCATGGAGACATGCCCAAATGGCGGTGGACATGCTCTGCCACCCAACTTGCGGTAGCTATCGCCTGGCCCCGACGGTGCATCACCGCCATGGAGCATTGCCTAAAGCACATGGGAGCGATGATTGCGGTGGCATTATGCAATTTTGAAAAACGCAGTAGGTGTGCTCTGCCACCGCGGATGCGGACATTGGATTCTTTTGAAAGATGCACCAGCACAGTAGCGCACCCCAGGCCCCTGTGGTCCATCACCGCCATGGAGCATTGCCTATAGCCAATGGGAGCTATGATTTTGGTGGCATGATGCAATTTTTAAAATCGCGGTAGGCGTGCTCCGCCACAGCGGAGGTGGACATTGGATGCTTTTGAAAGAGGCAGACCTGGACAACCAATTGTTGCAACTTGGCATCTTAGAAACGTCACCAGGGGGCTATATATGTGTGGGAGTGAGCCTCACATTTCCACTTCTCACAGAGCCTGCTGCCTGGGACCCTCATCTGCTGCTGCCTCCAGAGCCTGCTACCTGGGACCCTCATCTGCTGCTGCCTCCAGAGCCTGCTGCCTGGGACGCCTCATCACCGAATTCCACCGCAGGTGTTCCATGTCCACAGGGATGGCAAGGACAGAGAAGATCCATGCCAGTCCATTCACAAGCGAGGAGCTGGAGGTCCTCGTGTACGAGGTGCTTGTACAGTACCCAAGGCTGTATAGTGCACCAAATGTCAAGGTAAGTCATCAAAAAGGGAGGTGTAGGGCAGGGGGGCAGACATGTAGTTAGACTGCTGCAATATATGCCTGAGGGTATGGGGTTGTGTCATGCACTGACAAACATGCTGTCTCCTGGGGGAAGGAGTGTGTGTCCCAATGTCATGTGTTTATCTGCCTGCAGTTGTATGTCTGAGTGGAGTGTGTTACATTGTCAGCCATAAAGAGAAACAGTATGTTGGACATGCAGGTGCCAGGACAGAAATTGCTTGCCTGAATTTCTCTGTGTGCCCCTGTTGTCTGACTCAGTGTGAACCCAGATGCTCTGCACAGTGCCTGCACACCAAGGCAAGATAACATCACTGCACTTACTGTGTCCTTACTCTTGTTCATTCTCACTGAAATCCAAATATGCACCATCCCAGCCCTGTATAATAGCACACAACCACACTTGTGTAGATCTATATTTTGTTGATGAGTCCATGCACCCCGATGCCACACACATGACATACAGATATGTTCACAGGACATGCTCATTTTATCCTGCCCACTCATGCACACAGTGAGTCTACACACAGACACAGGTTGCAGATTCTCATGTAGTCGCTCTGCACTTTGCCATGCCCACTGGCCTTCCTGTTCTGCCCATGACTGTGCAGCTTTTCATGTAGTCGTTCTGCACTTTGCCATTCCCACTGGTCTTCCTCTTCTGCCCTTGACTGTGCAGATTCTCATGTAGTCGCTCTGCACTTTGCCATGCCCACTGGCCTTCCTGTTCTGCCCTTGACTGTGCAGATTCTCAAGTAGTCGCTGGGCACTTTGCCATGCCGACTGGCCTTCCTGTTCTGCCCTTGACTTGCAGATTCTCTTGTACTCGCTCTGCACTTTGCCATGCCCACTGGCCTTCCTGTTCTGCCCTTGACTGTGGAGATTCTCATGTAGTCGCTCTGCACTTTACCATGCCCACTGGCCTTCCTGTTCTGTCCTATGCCTGTGCAGCCTCTCATGTACTTGCTGTGAACCCTGTACTGGACACTGGCCCTGTTGCTCTGCTGTTTTGGACACTCCCCTGTGTAGCCTCTCATGTACTGCTGTCGAGTTTCTGCCGTCTCTGGTTGGGCGGTGTCTCCGCTGCGCTGCTTCTGCTTGTTTGGGCCATCCTAATTTGTGGAGCGGTGAGTCTCCATTGGCTCATAACGCTGCGGAGGCGGGCCCACTTTGATGGCGGTGCGTGTCGCACCGCGGCGGATGGGAATTGACCTATGTTTTGCAATACTAATATGGCGGACGTGTTTCCCGCTGCCCGCGGGCCGAAAAAGCGAAAAATGCATTTTTCCGCCCCGCCAGCACCGCGGTGGTGCCTCCGCCTGACATCCTAATGGGCCCCTAAGTTTGATTAACCGCTGGAATATCTTCATTGTTTTCAATAGAATTAGATCCCGTCTTGTGAAGTTAGTCATAAAGTGTCTGTACTTTAATTTGAAAAAAGGTAGCAATCTTGTCAAAAAAAATTGGCCATTCTGCTGTCGCTTTGATAGAGCTATCACTGTTTTAAAGAGCTTACAAAGTGGCCCACATTTTTGTTTAGCTAATAATACATTCTGTATGAATATATTGCAGCTTAAAGGAGACTGCATGCATTTGCTGCAAGCAATTTTCTTGGTAATCAACATCCCACCTGGCCATAAAAGAGGTTCACAAACTCCATAAAAACCGGCCCACACACTAATCTGTGAAACCAGTCAATCAGACACTACATGTTTGCCCTATAGTCCAGTGCAACACAGTAGGTGCCTAAGTGAGACCTCCTGGTTCTACGCCCCCTTCAGCTTCTCCAGTGATGAGTTCAGCCGAGGCCACTTCCGCCTGTATTCCATCCCGGACAGGCTGAGAATCTGGGTCTGGAGACTAACCTGAAGCCCCCATGGGTACACCGGGCCGTGAGTCCTGGCACACATATACATATATTATTTTTTAAGGTGCTTGCATTTCCTGGCGAGACAGTAGCAACCCCTGCACGTGTCTTTGGGCCCCTAGAGGTGGTTGAAGTGGCCGTAGCAGGGGCCGTAGCAGGGTTCTTGGATCCCATTGTTGTTTGCTTTAATGTGTTCCGGTCCAAGTCCGGGTCTTTGCGATAGCCCTGAACTAGTCTGCCGGCAGCCGTGTCTCCCTCCTCCCAGCGCCGAGCGCTGGCTGCACAGCCAGAATCAAAGCGGTAGCAGCAGGAAACAAAGTAACACCGGTACGTGGGGAAACGATAAAATGTTGCCACAAGCAATCTTAGCATTACGGAGCCTTTAGATTAGCCATATCCGATACTTCCTTAGCATAAATGAGCGTGGAGGTGTGGAGGGAGCAGAGAGCACTCACGTCCACCTCACTTGGACACAGCCGCGTCCGCCATCTTGCTCCCATTTTGTTTCTTTTCAGGGAATATTTTTTTTTCCTGTAGAAAAAGTCCTACACCACACCCCCCATTAAAACTAGGGGTGGAAGGTAAGGTACTCCAGCCCTTAGCAGGAAAACACATCTATCTTTGACCATTGCCAGGTTGTAAAGGGGGCAGGGTGGAGTTTATAAATACCCACAAAAGGGATTGGTGGTGTTTTCAAACGTCGAAGGCAAACCATATTTTGCATTGCCCTCTTCCATTCCTTTGTGTGGGAGATGTAAGTGTCGATTTTTCTTGAGTCGTGGTGGAGAAATCAACACTCGTAAATCCATTTATACCTACCAGGAATCCCACTGGGTATTCCTGACAGATGTAAAAAAAGTACTTTTGGCCAAAAAAGTATGTTTCTCACTGTATTTATTTCTATGACTAAGCTCCTAAATGAGTAGTATCCCATTTATTTTGAAGAATATTTTTGATAATATGTTTAATATAACAAAAATATATCAAAGAGAAGGTGTAGATTTACACATATGTAGATGAATGAAATCTTGTTGAGAGATACATTTCGAGCATTGCATTATACTTTCTAAATAAGGTGATTGGTTGCCACATTTAACAGAGTTCTGAGGACCTATACATTGAAAGTAAGGGGCAGAGGAGTTACACAAAAAACAAGAAAGTTCCCTTTATTATATTCTCTACAAGTTTATCATATAACTACCTTTGCTGCACTTTTACTACAATTCTTAGGAGATCTCTGTTGGAGATTGTCATTCAGCCTCTCATTCACTCAGAACCCCACATATCAAGTGAAACCGCAAAAGCACTTACAATCTGAAAATGTATATTACGTTGCCAAGACGTATGTATCATCAAAATATTTTTATTTTATAAAAGATATTAAAAACATTTGCAAATACCCCTCAAATGTGCATGTACTTCTTATGAAGGTATCAGCTATACAATTTATATATCATGAAACAAAATGCTATAACACATTATTAAAAACAATCAAATTAATCCAAGTCGACGCGTTTCGGTGGATCCTGCTGTGCGCACCACCTTCCTCAGGACAATTAAAACACACAATTCTGTGAGAAAAATATTTAAAAAAAGAAAGAAAGAGACATAATCACTATCCATCCTTGGCATACGTTTACATAACCAACATCACATGCACTGTTTTTTACCATCATCTCATCAATCACAGTACTTGACATGTTTAAAAACAGTTCATTATCAAAAAACACTAGATTTGACCTTCCTCTTAGGATTCACCTCACTTAACACCTACCACCCCATAATCTGTTATCGTTGATTTTGTATTTGATCCTGTGCTGTTTGGGAGTTCCGCTTATTGTAAAGGTAAACTACCATCCATTAGGATGTTGTTGATTCCTGCATGAGGAATCTCAAGTCACACACTTACCCCATCTTATACAAAACCCAACATTCATACACGATCTACACTTTATCCATTGGAAAACATCCTTTTCGGCATACCTTAATATCCAACACAATTCACCCTAGTTATTACTGTGAAGGTGATTATGGGCAGCTTATTCTCATTATCCTATGTTGGGCTAAGACAAAAAAACACACATTGATTTCCTGGTTCTCATGCCGTGATTTACTCTTCTCAACCACAGGTAAGTTCTACTTACTCTAAAATCAAAAGTTGTACATAAGCTAGTTCTTTCTTCTCACTTCTGCACACCGTTTGTTCTGCGCAGTGGACGTACCTTTATAATTTCTTAGTATACGTCGTGACACCTACCGGTTGCAATAAAAAACCTTTCAATATAGGGCCCATTGATCCATCCACCTATTCCTAAATCTATGTATTGAATATAGCTTACCGTTTTTGTGTTGATTCTCAGTATTTGCGTATTATCACTAGAGGATCTTCCTTCCTTCTTTTCTTTAGTCAGGGAATTATTCAATTATCCCTATCCTAGGGTTCTAAAAACAAACAGTATCACTAAACATCTGTTGTTCCTCCAAGTCTAAGATAAACATAATGGGACTGATGTAGGTAAACCGATTTTACCGATTCTAAAATACCGAATTTTACCGAATCAGTATTTTAGAATCGGTAAATGGTATGTAGAAAAAAAAATCGGAAAAAATACCGATTCGGTAAAATTCGGTATCGGACAATCGGAAAAACTGAATCGGTATTTTGCCTTTTGCCGCATAGGAATGCATGGGGAATACCGAATCGGTAAATACAGAATCAGTAAATACCGATTCGGTAAATACCAAATCGGAAAGCAAACAAAAGTGAAACTTAAGTAGGCAGCCAATCAGGTGCTACCACCCTCCCCCTCCCTCCCAGGAAGTGTCTACACAGGCAGCTGCAACTAATTAGAAGCTCCTGGAAAGGCAGTTGGAGCTGAGCTGAGTCACTGAGCAGCAGAAAGGGTTTGGTGCACTTTTAAAAGCGTAAAATGGCAAGCAGCAAGGAAAAAGAGCAGCCTGAGAGGAGGAGGAAGCTCAAAATCAGCAGCATGGAGTTGCAGGTCCTTGTTGAGGAGGTGGTGAAGGTGCACCACAAACTGTTTGGCAGGCAGTCCCTCACTGTGGCATAATCTGCCAAAAGAAAAATCTGGCTGGACATTTTGGACAAAGTAAATGCAGTTGGGGTGAGCACCAGAGACACAGAGGACCTGAAAAAACGATTTTATGACCTCAGGAGCCAAACCAAAAAGAAATTGGCTGAAAATCACAAGCAGGCATCACAAAATGGTGGAGGCAAGAACCCAGCACCCCCCCTTACTGACCTGGAGGAGATGGTGGCCTCAACCATTGAACCGGACAGCGTCTGCGGACTGGCAGAAGTAGACAGCTCAGGCAGAGCTGCAAGCAAAAAAGGTCAGAGACATGCACAGCATTCCCCCATACCATCATCCTTACCTGTACCCTTTGTGGCCAAGTGAACCCCAGTCCAGTACTGCTAGCACTATACAGGGCCAATGCATGATGCGATATGTAGTCAGGAGATGTAATAACATGTCATACAGCACAACAACCAACTAGTGAAGGAAATGACTGCAAAGAGAATATAGCCAATGTGATACATATTTAATTGTAGTGACTGTGAGACAGTAGCGCTTAGCTAATGTATGCTCATATGTCCACAGGTGAAACGTCTCGCAGGTGCTCGCAGGAGACTGAAGGCACACCACCAGAGAGGGAGGAGAGTCAGGAAGCAGGTCCAGCTACCCACACCGTACCACAGGACACAGGTGCATCAAGTAGCCATCCTCCTGCACAAAACTCAGAAATGCCTCAAGATTTCCTGGCGTCCCCTGGCAGATCTCAATCCCCTCTGTTGCTGTCATCCCCAGAAATGCCAGCATCACAGCATGATCCCACACCTGCATCACAATCCAGCAGGAGGCATGTTGTGGCCCCACTCCTAGAAATGGAGTCAGCAGCAGCTGACATTGAGGGCGATGAAACACACAACTTGCCTGCAGATGTCAGCACTGGTAAAAGGCACTCCAGTGCAGGGGTGGCCCATAGTGGTGCAAGACGCCGCAGAGTCCAAGAGAGGCCAGCAGATGCACCAGTTGAGGGTCCAAGTGTGTTCCGTGGACTGGAGGGGAGCATGGTGAGAATACAGAGGATGCAGGGAAGAGCCATCCAGGCATGCCAACGACAAATTAGGTCCCTAAACAGCAACATAGGAGAAATAGGAAAGGGCATCAGTGAGCTGGTACAAGTCAACAAAGAGATGGCAGCAGGGATGCGCAGAATTGGCAACTCAGTGCAGCTGCTATGCACCAAACTAGACACTGATTTCGAGGCAAGGCGCAGAGAAAGGCAGCGTGGTCATGGGCTAAATAAAGCCATCAACCGCCTGGCCACTGCCACATCCCTGTCATGCAGGAGAAGCAGTAACATGCAGGAGGCTATGACCCAAAACACCAATGAGGTCACTAGGGGCATGGGCAGGATGACCAGTGCTCTTGAATGAATGAATGAATGTAAGGCGTTTTATAACGCGCAAACCTAGCCCCAAAGGGCATCAAGGCGCGGTAACAAACAGACAGAAAGTGCAGGCTGCCAAGTGGAGACCATTATGACCACCAGAAACACGGCCTCTAGTAAGCCTGAGAGAAAAGCCAGGTCTTTAGGCATTTCCTAAAGATCGGCAGGGAGGCCTGACTGGAGAGTTCAGGAGGGAGAGAGTTCCAAAGTTTTGGAGCTAGGATGGAAAAAGCTCTACCACCCCATTTTGCCTTCGCAACTCTGAGGACCGAGAGCAAATTCTTAGATGCTGAGCAAAGGGTTCTTCTGGGAGTATAAACACACAGAAGGGACCTGATTCCCTCTGAGCCTGAGCCATGGACAGCACCATGAGCCAGACACAGAAGTTTGAAAGAGATCCTATGGGGAATCGGAAGCAAGTAAAGGTCCCTTCTGGCCAAAGTTGCCGAGGCTAACCTAGGAAGGTTCAAGACCATCCTGGCTGCAGCGTTCTGTACCATCTGGAGATGGTGGATAGAGCTGTTGTTAATGCCACTATAAAGAGCGTTACAATAATCTTGAGGCACTATTAAAAGCCCAAATTGCACATACAGCTGCTCTGGATGTGCCTGTAAGTGAGGAGAGCACTAGCAGGAGCAGCATAGGAAGCACCCTTGTCCCTGAAACAAGGAGGAGCAGGCGCCACGCTGAGGCCACAGGCCAGCAAGACAGTGAGCAGGGTGAGCAACCTACAGGTGTTACAGGGAAGCGAGGAAGGAAATGACTTTTAAAGTTCATGGTGAGGTGAACCAGGACTGACACTATTGCAGTTAAATACTTTTTGTTGCACAGTTGTGCTTTATTAACCTACCTCATTAACAAATTAAACTACATTTGGTGCATACTCCACCTGTCTGTGTCTCTTTACTTACTTAAAAGTAGTTGCGTTTGATCTCATCCCATCTGTGTCTGCCATCAGTTGGTGTTGCAACTCCAGATGCGTGTGGCTCAGGCACTGCTTCCCCCTCATCATGGTCCTCATAATCTGAGAGATCCACTGCTGTGCCCTTCTTGACCGCAAGGTTGTGCAGCATTACACAGGCTGCAATCATCTTGCAGCAGATGATAGGTGTGTACTGGCGGGCACCTAAACTCTTGTGGAGGCAGTGAAACCTGCTCTTCCACATGCCAAAGGTGCGCTCCACAATGTTTCGGGTTGTTTCGTGTGCCCTGTTGTATCTCCTCTGCCTTGGTGTTGTAGGGTTGAGGTAGGGAGTGAGGATGAAGGACTGGAGGGCATATGCACTGTCCCCTAATGGAAAGAGAAAAAAACATTACTCACATGCACACACTCACATCCATTGTACGTATCAAGGGAGTTTCACACAGTGTGTTACCTAGCAAGTATCCTCCGCCAAATTCCCCCGCTGTCAGGCGTGCGCAGATCTCAGTGTTTTGGAAGATGTAGGAGTCGTGGGTACTCCCGGGGTATTTGGCTACTAGGTCAGTGATCATGTACTTGGAATCACAGATCACCTGTACATTTATGGTGTGGGTGGACTTCCGGTTCCGATAAATGTACTCTGTAGCAGCAGGTGGGCATATTGGTATGTGGGTACCATCAATACAGCCAATTATGTTTGGGAAATGCGCCATCTGATTAAAGTCTGTCTTTGTCTTTAGCAGTTCTGCATGCGTTGCAGGGAAGCTGATGTAGAAATGCATTCTCTGCAACATGGCATCAAGGAATTTTTTAAAGAAACGTGACAGACAGCTCTGGGACACCCCACCTACCACAGCAACCACACTCTGGTGACTCCCAGATGCAAGCAGGTGTAGGCTGCACAGCACCTGCACATGGGGTGGGATGGCATGTGCCCTTGTGGTTGGATGTTCCAATAGTGGGTGAAGGTCCCTGATTAGGTCCAGGATAGTTTGGGGACCCAGCCTGTACCTTTGTAGGATATCTGGCTCAGTAAGGTGGAATTGAGTGATCCTCTGCCTGTACACCTGCTCCTCCCTCCTCCAGACCCTCTCTCCTTCTGCCTGTAGCCGTATCCGCCTCGCAATGAATGCCGCCATTCTGGTGAAAATGTTGCATTTTGGGGCCTTTTTTATACCATGCACCTGTTTATCACCTGATTTGAATCCATGGTAAATAACTACTCTTAAATACCGAATTTCATGCAAATTCGGTATTTAAGAGGTTACCTACATCTCAAAAACTAATTTTTACCATTTCTTATTTTCCGAATCGGTATATTTTCCGATTCGGTATTTTTTCCGAATCGGTAAGGTTTCCGAATCAGTAACTTTACCGAATCTGTAAATTTACCGATTCAGATGTTTTCGGGTCCCCTACATCCCAAATGCCCAATACCGGTCGGTAACGGACGAAAATCGGTAAAATCGGCCGTTACTGATCGGTATTGGCCTACCTACTTCTGGCCCCCACTGCTCTCACAGTATTATCCCTCGCACTAATTGTTTATAGTCTATATTTTCAGCTCAGCGCTAGTTTGAGCTCGATTACGGCTCTTTTATCCGTTTCCACATCCTGCCTACTTGTTACTCATTGCTACAGGATTTATTAAGATGTTTATCTTACTACGTGTATATACACACTTGGTGACCATTTAAGAAGCTTCAACCAGGGTGTATTTAGTATTGTACTACCCTCGCATTATAGCTTCCAATCAGTGGTGCAGTTTTCACTGCTGAGGGTGGCGTATTCATTATGCAAACATGCCAAGCATGTGAAGGCACAACCCGTGAGACGCTGGGCTGCTGTGGAAAATATATGAAGGCACATCCCTCGTTAACGTAGGAGTTACACCACATTCAGTTTCACATAAGAGAACTTTCTACAGCTAACATGAAATTCAGGAGTGGGGATATCAGCCTCAGAAATAACATGCATTTTTTCGCTTTTCTGGATGAACAGAAGGAAATAATTTGTTATATGTTATGAATGCTCTACAAGGAAAATTTAAGCTGTTCCTCTGAACTAGATATCACCTACCAATTAATTAGTGGTGGCGAGTTGGAAAAGGGGTAAAGGAGGTAGTGGGATCAGGGGATCCCTCTTTTGCGGAACTAGGGTCCTCACACACACAGCTAGCTAGGTGTCATGCTTCATCATATGGACCTGCTCCTCGTTGAGCCGGCGATGCAATGCTCAACGGGCACCCGCGAAGGGGCTCTTTGTCGGAGATCTTGTGTTCCTTTGCCGTATGATGAAGTGGGGGTGTGTGGCCCGTGTGCGTGTAGATAATGAGGGGTGCTGTGGGTGTAATTTTAAAAAGGTTGGATATTCCAAGAAGATGCACTTTATTCTGGTTGGTAATCCACCTTGCTAAAAAGAAATATATAAAATAGAGTGGCACCGGCCTTAACGAGGGATATTCATTCAATATTGTGCTCTTCTCTCTGGGTCGACATGTTTCTTGCCCTGTGGTCAGTTAGTACCGCGGAAATTCTTCAGGACCTATATATGTGTAATAAGTGTAAAAAGGGGTTGGGTTGAATATCTACACTTTTTTCGCTTTTCTGGAGGAACAGAAGGAAATCATTTGTTATATGTTATGAATGACATTTCATGACAATTCATGTTTGGAAAAGAACAATTGATGGACAGAATGCAGAACAACTCCATACATTCACCGCAGTACAGAGATCTGGGACTAAATCAATCGTTTTTTTGCTCACCATGCCATTCCAGTTTGGACCCTGCCATATGCAAATCAGTCTTGACACTGCACCCAATGGGAACAGTCAAGTCCGAACTGCCAGGCCAGGTCCTCCCTGGACTGGAAACAAGCATCCTAGGACCCCTTTCAGGCTTGCAGCCCTCCTCAGCCAGGATAGCTTGACTTCAGTGTCATGGAGAGCACAGGACCCACATCTGGGCATACCCTTCCCACTCGGGGTGACAAATGAAAAAAGGGAACAGTCCAGTTTGAAATGCCAGGCCAGGTCTTCCCTTGACTGGAAAACAAGCATCCTAGGACCGGTTTCGGGCTTTCAGCCCTCATCAGCCAGGATCGCTTGACTCCAGTGGCATGGAGTGCACAGGACAGGACCCACATCTGGGCATACCCATCCCGCTAGGGATGACAAGTGTATAAAGAACAATTGATGGACAGAATGCTTGACTCCAGTGGTATGGAGAGCACGGAACCCACGTCTGGGCATACTCGTCCCACTCAGGCTGACAAATGCAAAAAGAATAATTGATGGACAGAATGCAGAACAACATCATACATTCACCCCAGTACAGAGATCAGGGCCTAAATCCATTGGTTTGTTGCTCACCATGTCATTTCAGTCTGGACCCAGTCATATGCAAATCAGTCTTGGCCCTGCACCCAATGGGAACAGTCCAGTCCGAACTGTCAGGCCAGGTCCTCCATGGACTGGAGAGAAGCATCCTAAGACCGGTTTCTGGCTTTCAGCCCTCATCAGCCAGGATAGGTTTGGAGGCCAGAACAGAAAATCTAAGGACCCCATTAGGATGACTGACCCCTATCGGTAAATGGGACCACTCGCCAAAAGGGCAGGGGGCCATTAGGATGCGCCCACCACAGTGGTGGGCTCATCCTGCATTCCTCACATTACGGCGGGCGGTGCACTCAGCACCGCCCACCACAATGCCAGGAAGGCATGTTGTTCACATCCATGCACAACATGACAGGCACCGCGCGGTGGCTGCCATGTTGTGCATGGAACTGCTGGGGGGAAAATAGGTACCCCCGATGTGCACCCCCCAGAGTCCCTGGGGGCCCCCAGCGGGCCTCCAATGTCTAACACCACATGCCTTTCCTTGGCGGTGTTGCCGCCACGGAAAGGCATGTCCCCGCCTGCATTATAATATGAATGGCGATGTCTGAGAGACACCGCCACCAAATTAAACTCTTTTCCGCCCGGTCAACTCCTTGACCAGGCGGAAAAGCGGCGGACGGTCTTTCCATCCGCCATGGTCCCCCCTGCCATAGTAATATGCTGGGGGGATTGGGTGGCGGGCAGGATAGATTCCCGGGCGGATCGCCACCACCATATGGGTGGTGGTGATCCGCCCGTGATACTAATGGGCCCCTAAGTATCTGTGGAATTTTTCACTGATAGCATGGAGACATTCAGCTCCCTAATTCATAAACTCCATTGACATGGGAGGTGCCTGAGACTCCTAGATGTATTGATAAACACCATTGCAACTGAAGATGATAATCAGCATTACAAACACAACAAACTTCATGCTGAGGATTGCACCGGCTCAATAATGCAATTTACAAAATATGTAGAAACTTCGTGTACATCTAAGTATGCTAAAAAGTGTCACTCTCACTAGAAGTTTCTATTTAGGAATATCAAAACCAAGAAATAAAATATTAGAAATTACAGGCTCCCTTCCTGATTACCGTCTTCAATGGGGTAGGGGGCTAGTTTAGAAGCCAGTGTAATTATTGAGGGATAATGTCTCAAAGGTTTGCAATGTGTTATTATAGACAGCATGTGTATATTGGGGGAATTCTCTGTGTTCCATGTGACAATAACTATGTGTAATGCATGGCTCTTACTGACAGCCAGTAACATGAATACTGATATCTAAATCTGATTATTCACTGCTGCTATATTACAGTAGTCAAAAATAACGCTGCTTTCCTCTTCTAAAACCTCACCAGTGTTTGCATTCCATTTTTTCCCTTGCCTTGTCTGGGTGTCCAAGGACATGAATAAAGTGACGGAATTTTGGCTGGTGGTCTCACCTGCCTTCTCCCACCCTGTGGGACTCTACACGCCAGAGAGAGGTGTGTGAATGGAGACCATGGTTTGCCTTAGCCATTTTACACATTACTAGTAATGTAAATTGATACTTGTATAGCGCACTACTCACCCGCAAGGGTCTCAAGGCGCTTGTACGAATACCGCTGTGGTACCCATCCTGGCTTTCCCTGTGAGGTGTCCACTCCTGGGCACCCCCAAGGTGGAGGCAAGGCATCCTTAGCATTGTGGGGGCCGTTGTGGAGATTAAGCAAGCTATTGCCCAGAGTTGCAGAGTGGGACTCCATGATTGGAATAGGCACCAAGGCGAGAATTATCAGGTCCGTGGAATTTTTTAGCCCAAGACCCGCCGAGGCGGGGAATTGAACCCTGGTCCCGGGCTAGACCTCTGCATCAGGGTCTGCCGCTCTAACCATTGAGCCACACTTCTCGTCAGCTGCCTATCTCTGCAGTATTGTGCTGGCCAGGAATTAAATAGTATGGTGACACATCTATTTGAGAGCCTGTCAGTGTGGCACCTGCTCTCTACTTCATAATGAGCAGAGAGCTTGGTTTAGGTTGGGTTGGCAGAGGGAAGACATGGGTGATTGTGAGGGTCAGTGGCATGAGGCTAGATGTTACATTGTATAGTTAAGTGGTGAAGGGAAAGGGAGGAACTGATGAGAAGATGATGTGGAAGGGTATCATTGCAGAAGGTTTTAAATGATAGTTGAGAGTGGTGTGAGAGTGTAGTGAGAAAGTATGCTGAGTATATTTAGAATCTGAGTGGTGGAAGGGTGTGATGGTGAGAGGGTTGTGGTTGTTGGTGACAGGACACCTGTTGTAATATATGGCTGTGGCAGATGCGGACATGGGCATGTTTTATGTATGTGTAAGTTATATCTATTGTGTGAACCTAGCCAATTGGCAGCACAGTGCTGTTGTTTGGTGAAGACAAGCAAAAGGTCCACATGTAAAATGAGAGGAAGCTGGGTTGTGGGCAGGTAATGCATTGGGAGGTAGTATTCGCAAAAGAGGTGAGTCTTCAAATCTTTCCTAAATTGGAGTAGCTTTGTGGTGGTCTTGATGGATATGAAGATGTAGTTCCAGATACTAGATACATTCATGAAAGAGGCCTGCTGTTGTGTATTTTCTTTTTTGCGCCAGTTAGTCTGCCATCTGATGGGGTCCTGCCTGTAGGCAGGCAAATAACCACCGGTAAGATCAGGATAGGGGCAAAATATTTCTTCAGACCCTATATGGGACATATTGCAGCATGTAGGATACCCTTAATGGGAGTCTATTCAGTAGGAAAGTACCCAGATGCGAGAGTGGGAGTACTTGAATACAAGTTCTAAAATTGCTTTCTGGAAAAATGCTTTAACTTTCTTTAGAATAGAGAGAGCTGTTACCACTCCATCTTTGTGGGAAAATGTGTTGCTTTAGGGTGAGGTTGGTGTCCAGTTAGAATTAGAGTTTGAAGCCTTGAATGGATACTATTGAATCAGGTTTGCACTGAATCTTGTTTGTTGTTTTTGCCAGAACCCGAAACATTTTCATTGTTCGGTAAAGCTTTAGGTAGGTGTGCATCCACATCTGGATGATGTGCAAGCATCTTTTTGAGGTGTAAGCATAAGAGACTTTCAAGTAGGGTTGTGTATCTTGGTCTTTTGTCTAATACTCCACCATGGGTCTACCCCTGCCCAGCTGATAAGAAGATGATTAGATTAAATAGATGGGCAATAAACATCATACAATTGTAGATTGGTAACTGTGAATTAAAATGATGTTTTAACCCAGGGAGCTGAGGGACATCATTTGCAACTCGAGCCTTACTGTTCTCTATTTCTGCAATTCAGAACCCTTCCTGGAAGGACATCCTTATTATTTACAGCTACCAATTAATATATAATTCCCATTTTTTGGTGACTTGTTCTGCACTTGTTTATGTTATTGTCTGCATCCACTACTACTCCCTCTATTTTGGTTATACTTGCCCGTGCTGGGTAAAGGCCATCAAGGGGTGAGATGTTAGTTACAGGGACATGTTTGCAGTGATTTAAAATCACAGTTAAATGTAGAAACATCTTTCCAACTACTCTTAGTTCATTACTATCATTGTCCTGATTGTCTATTCTTTGTATACAGCTAATTGTTTTTACAGGTGATGTTAGAAATTTAATTTGACGAAAAAGCTGTTATAAATTGTTACTTATCAGACTTTTAGTGCCCACAAACAACACCCTATGTAGAATTTAAATCCAAGTTTTTGATTTTATAATTCTGTATTAGCTTTTTGAAGTCAGCCTGCCATTCCTGATCGCTGGTGTTTCTGCTTCATAGAAGCAATACCTTGACAGGTTTCTTGATAAGAAAGCCTGATTTAGAATCTGCAGTGTCCTCCATTTCACCTCATGTCAACATTAAATGCAGAGGCTGACTCACTCTATCTAACTCTACTAAAACACAGTTGTCAGGATCCGCAAGAGCGTTTTAAAGGATGTTTTAAAAAAAGTTATTTTCTTCACGTATGGTGCCCATCTTACAGAAAATATCGTTTGCAGCGTAATTGCTTCTTTGCCTTTAACCCAGGATATTTGCATCTGTTGTGTTGAAGGGTTTAGGGAAGTTTTACTAATATGTCAAAGAAAGATTCCCAGCAGACAAATCTGCTGCACTACATTGTGTGAAAAAGTGAGAGGCCAGCACCATTTGTACGAAGATATGGTGCTGCTGCTCTCTTCCCAAGCGCAGGCGCACTTTCAAATTGCCGTGCCCCATGTACACAATGTTGCACCACAGTGTAAAGGTGTGTGTGTGATGGCTACATATTAGCGTATTAGTTGAGGGTGATGATAACCCTCCTCAAGTAATAATCGCAATCTTTGTCAGGGTAAACCATAACAGTATAAATAGATGTATGCTTAACCCACTGGTAGCTTGGCTCCAAGCAGTCAGGCTTAATTTAGATACAAGTTGTAACTTAGAGGCAATGTGTAAAACAGTAGTAAAGTGAAAATAAAAGCAAAAACCCAAAATCATTTTTTTTTTAAAGAGAATATATATTTTTTTAAATGACGTCAAAACAATAAAAATCCATTAAGTAGAACCGCAGGTATGAATTTTTAGTTTAACCCAGTCGAAATCTTACCTTTGGACATAGAAAGGTGTATCCTTGTGGATGGTTCATTAGTAGGGTATGGTGCAAGCTGGATCTGAAGTTGGGCTTGATGATGACGGTTTGCTGAAGAGTGAGGTTCTGGTGCAGTCATTGATGAAGGTGGGAAAGCTCTGAGTGGGCACAGTATGAAGTCTCTGCTTAAAAGGCCTTCACATCAATGGGTTGCTCTTCAGAATTTGTCCCTACGGATCTCTCTATGTTCAGACTTGGAACCTTTTCTGGAAGTCGGATCTCCTTCAGCTGGGCAAACCAGCAGATGAGGTGGACCATCAATTCCTCATCAACAGCTGTAGCTTTGACAGAAATCTCTGTCTCAAGTAGACATCTTGTGAAAAGTTTTAAAGTCCCAGCTTTTGAAGGTTGGGGACAAGGGGAGTACAATCTAAGATCTGCAAAAAGTCTAGGGCCACTTGATGGTTAGGACCCACTCCACCAGAGGCCAGCAACAGGGTCCAGGGCAGGTCCAGTGAGTACTAGTCAGCTGGACAGTTGCATGGAAAGGATTTTGAAAGCTTGCTGTGTTCCTTTAGTTCACACAACAGGTCAGCCAATTGACCCTTGAAGTCACTTCTGAAGCCCTAGATTCCAAGCAAGTAGATTCAGTCTTCCTTCAGGTTCTTCAGAGAGCAGAGCAGTCTATCTTCTTATTCTTCACAGGTCCATAAGTGTTTGATTAATAAAGTAAAGTAAAGTCCACATTTGTAAAGCGCACAATCACCCGTAAGGGTCTCTAGGCGCTGGGGTGCCGTCGGGAAGATTAAGCGAGCTATTGCCCAGAGTCACATGGTGCTGGGCTAACCTGCCGTCGGAGCCGGGGATCGAACCGTGGTCCCCAGATTCCAGCATCAGTCGCCCTGGCCGCGGCACCACACCTCTTCCCTGTCTTTAATAGTCTGTGGGGTTCACTTTCATATCTAGTTTTTGTTTGTGGGTGTAGCATAAGCCTTTGTCTACCCCCCAAAACCAGTTCTGTTTGTTGACACCCTGAATAGATAGAGGCAGGCCTATATGCAAGCTTAGTTTGCCAGTGACACACTAGGAATGTTTGAAGTTTAGGAAGGGACTGGGCACATCCCTAAAACCATCTTGCCAAAGGAGGAGTCTCCCTCCCCAATCTCAGGGTCTTTGTCCACCACAGTGGAGTCATCAGTTATCAGGTGGCAGCTGGACACTAACAGAAAAGCCTTTTGGTTTTAAGCAAGAACATTGCAACTTTATAAAAGTGTAATTTCCAAGTCAGTAATATAAAATCCTACTTAACAATTAATTCGTATTTTTGTACTTTTAGAATGAGTCATTGAATCATTTTCTAGCTACTCCCAAATTGAATTTAGTACTTAAAAAATCAATAGTGTAAATCAGTGTTAATCTAAGGGAGAGAAAGTCTTGCCACAGTGAAAAACAGCTTGAGAGCTTTTATACAAACAGAACAAGTTAAAATATAAATTATACATACCTTACTTTTTAAATATCATGCCCTCTGTCCTACGGGCATTTAGGGCATACCTTAGGACTGTATATTAATATATATATTAAACACTATTAAAAAGGGACCCTATTTTAAAAAGGAAGGTTTAGGCCAAATAATATGTTTCTTTTGCCAGGTCTAAATTGCATTTCAAAACTGTACACCCAGGCTACATTGGCAATCCTGGAGGCATGTTTTTCAGTGCTACTTCAGGGGGTGACACAGAGTGCTGTAGCACCCTAATAGCATTGAATGTACAGGCCCTCAGTACATATGCTAAGGACTTATATGTACATTAAATGTGCCAATTAGTTGTATGCCAATTTGTACCTTTTTTGAAAGAGAGAGCACAAGCACTTTACACTGGTTTTTAATAAACAAAGCTACACTGTGTAAAATTAACTTATTCTTTGTGCTTCACTAGTTCAGAACTTTAACCGTTCAGCTCGTCATGAGGCACAGTGGAGCTGTGCTCATGATGATCTCAGCTCGTCATAACCGCCGCTGAACGCCCACGCAGGGATAATTCCCCATCTGTGCGGGGCGTTTCATTGAGTGGGCGGAGTCATGACATGCTCGGCTTGTCATGAGCACAGCTCCGCTGTGCAGCGTGACAAGCTGAGTTCATCACGAGCACCGTGAAGCCGCACGCAGCCCTCTCCCCCCACACAGGAGGGGAATTAGCCCCACGGGGAAGGGGTTAACTTGGTGAATTTTTTGTTTCTTCAATTCCATATTTCATAAGAAGCAAATATAGTTGTCATTGTTGCACAACTTTAAAGCATACACATTATGGGTGCCATACTTTCCAAATATTTGGCATTGTTAACTTTAGGTTTATACAGAGATGATGATGATGATGATGATGATAATGATGATGACGATGATGATGAGGATGATGATATTATTTTGATTTGTTCCTCTGCACAGTTTTGTCTCCACATAAATCATCATATTACATAATTATAATAAAACCTAATTAAAATTATTGACAATAATTAATACTTCAAATTTTAACAATACTCTGAATGTAACATTAACAAGGTTTTTTTTCCAGGATTATTGTTATCAACAAAGGGGTAGGTCCTCTGCCAAGTCAGCACAAGTAGTTGTGCCAAGCGGCTGAAGTACGTTTCGCTAGGATATCTGTATTTCAGATCCCAATGCCCTCACATACCTGTTAGGGTGGCATGCTTCATCATTGGGCACTCCTCGTCTGGCCGGCGCTGCAATGCCTGACGGGCCTGGAGGCTGCTTTTTCGGATATCTTATGATCTGAAGATGCCATACTGAATGCAAGTGGGCGGTTTTGTAGTGAGTCTAATGCGTGAAAGGTGACTTTAAATTATGCTCTGGAACCCAAAAACAATCAATTTAATCAGAGATGGGCCCCAGGACTAGGTAAAAACAGTGGTGCTATCTTGTGGTCCTTAGGTACCAGGATAGCTACTAATCGAAAAGAGGTCCCTAGTGTCATGAGGTCAACATATTTCGTGCCATCTTGATCCAACCATCGGGCGGCACTTCTCCATAACCAAAAAATCAATGTGTCCCCTGTCCGGGCTAGGTGTACCCTCACTAGTCGAGGAAGACCTAGTAGTGTGTGCCGGTAGCCTCTGCTGGGTCGCCGGTCAGCGATTCCACCTAAGAAAGGGAAAAACAAGAGGTGGAAGGAAAACAGGCGACATAAAAACTAGGATTGCCACATAAAGTGCAAAAGTGAATACAAATGCAGTAGTCTATTTACAAGTCCTAGTGGACAGGGTGATGTGTATCTGGTAGCACAAGCAGTTTTTTTTAACTTGTATTCATAAATTCCAGTACCTACTGCACCTCATGTGACAAGGAGTGATGACCTTACGGAAACAACAGCAGATACACCTCACTCCATCCAACATTGCCACTAGCCAGGCTGTAATTGGTACAAAGGAAAAGTTAAAGTATAGATTTGTCACTTTAATCTATAAATTTCAACCTGAACCAGCTACAGATGTCCTTCGCAGATTAGTGTTTATATTTAATGAAAATCAAATCTAACCGTAAACTCAGTTTTTAATTAAATATAGTAGAAATGTAACTTTTAGAAAGTTACCTTTACCCTGCCTGAAACTGCTGGAGGCTAATTTGCATTTGCTTTCTAGCAACTGCGTAGCCTCTATTTGGCCTGAATTTGGTGTAAAAGAGGTGAGATCATTACCCTGGCTATACTTTTTGCTAGGCAACAAACTCTTTACAAGAGTAGGAGCATTTTCCCATCATTGATTTTGAGAGTGATGGGCAGTGAGTGACAAAAGACTTTAGTGAAATGTTAATTAAAACCTTGACAATATAAAACATTAAAAGGCATGCTATAGAAAAAACAATATAATAAAAAGAAAAGTTGATTGGTCCTTGTAGTACCATCTAACATAGTTGATGCATAATATCAGGTTATAAAAAGCATGATCTGGATCTGCTTTAGTTAGCTTTGAGGTAATATGACTGTTTAAAATAAATTACAGGTTAGCCAAGGTGAGAAATATGTAAGAATCAGAAATCATTATGGAGCAGTTTAACACAGACAGGCTTCTGGTATCCAAAGAAAAGCAACATGATTTATGATCTACTACAGCTAAATTAAAGGCGTTGCAATTGTTAAAACTCAATTGAGAGATAGTCAGACTATATTCTACAAGTTTAAGCAAATGTTAATAAACAATCTGTGCCTGCTCACCTAAAGAAAGCAAATGTAATTCAACAATCAGAATATTACGTTTTTAACACCCTCCTATTTTTTCACACAGAAATTATTTTTCCACACACTAATGAAATCTTGACCAGCTGAAAATTACCCTAATCAATGTAGATTCACCTTTTGTGCAATTAGGTTCTGCCAACATCAATTAATATTAATACATTCACAACAATTTGTTACAATCCCCATCTCAATTGTGTAGTTGACGGTACTTCATGACCCACACCACAATTCTTTAGCAGACAAGAAAACAATACAGTGCATTTTATATGTATCTTAATATCCCAGGATCTCACAGTACTTTGGAGCCCGATAATGTCTTCATCTTCTTCCCAATAAGCATATAAACATCACAAATTCATTCAACACTCTTATCACTGCGACGAGTAACCCTATTTATACTAACACTTCAATACATCAAACACCTCCGAAATTGCAGCTTGTCAGTCTTCAAATTCTGGGCTTTGGACAATGACATTACTCAAACTCTGGATAATTATTTACAATTCCTCTTCTCATAATATAAATCTTTCTTCTGCTAACAAGTTTGCTGAAGCAGGAATCAATTCTATAAACTAGAAGAATCTCTGTTTACCATCACACAGGCTAATTCCCACTCTTGTCTCTCTCTGCTGTGAATGGATCTTTGAGTTGTTTTAGAGTAGATTAGAGCTGAACATCACATAAATTGAAATTACAATCACTCATAGAATTTCAGTCAATAATGAGAGTTTGATCTGAGTTAAAGGGTTTTATTAATCAAATCTTTTAGGAAATCATATTTATTAAGGTCACAAGCGAATTCAAATTAACTCAAATTAATCCAGATTATCAAATATGAACAATACTCAATGATCAATATCAGTCAATGAAATCTGACTAAAATCTGACTAAAATGCATTAGCTTGTTCTATAAATAAAAATATCCCTATTCTAAGAATCAGGGAAAATGCTGTCAGTTAGAACTCATAAAGAGGTATAGTTCAAGAGAGTGAGAAAAAGCATAAAGCTTCAGCATTAAAAGTCAGCTCAATAGAGCAAAAATGATTGAAAGCAGAGCTCCCAGAAGGAAAGGTTCAAGAAAATAAGTAGAGCCGAAAAAAAGCATGAGCTTTGGGCCGGGTAAGTGGCATGGAAGAATGGAAACCTATTCTAGGAACACGCATTGTTATAGAGTGCACATTTCTGAAGTTTTGCAACAAGATGTCATGGGAATAGGATCACTCCTCATCTTCTTACAAAATATAATAGTCGACAGACAGCAATGTTAAGTTTGCAACTAAGAGCCTGATTATGACTTGGGTGGTGCGGCGCCGGATCCACCCCGCAGCTGCATCACCAAAACGGCGGCCAGGCCGTCCGTCAGATTTAGGGGTTTCATCTATGTCTGGCTGGATTTTTTTGGCAATCCCACGCCAGTGCCTCTAAAACTAGGCACCTCATTGGGAAATCCAAAACAGTTCCTGCACGGCATGGACTGCAAAGTCCATGCTGTACAGGAACTTGTGTGAATGCACACAGTAGGCCATATGTTGTGCTCACGGGTGTGCATCCACAGGGCATAAGGCACCAGTTTATTCTCTGCCACAGTTTTCAGCCATGGTGGAGAGGAAACATGTAATATGCTTGGCAGGACTGTGGCTGTTCTGCCAAGCATATTACTGCTTTCTGACCTCAGCAGCACTGCCAGGGAATAGCAGTTCCTGGTGGCTGCAACGGGCAATGGCAGTCTGATCGACCTTTTTGTAATAGGGTGGTTGGGATACCGCCAATGCCATGCTCCCACAGGTCTGGCAGTCCGTGGACAGCTAGATTCGCAATCAGCCCCTAAGTTGTATCAGTTCTAAGTTTATATAGGACATTCTCCCATTCATGTCCACTTTCCCATATACAAACTTCATTTCTAACCTACTAATATGTACAATTTCATTCATTTTGCTAGCAATCCCCAATGTAGAAGTTGAAACATCAATATAACAAAAACAAAACATTTATCACAGCAAGCATTCATTCTTTTTACATCTACGTACATGAACTCTTCATTACACCATTAAAAGACTGTAGAACCGGGTTATTTAAGACCCAGCGGCGCCAGGGGAAACGCCCTAGTCTCCGGGTCCACCTGTCTTAGAGTACAGAGACACGGGGTACTTCTTGGTGACGTCAAAGATCAATTTTATTAGCTGCAGCCAGTAACAGATATCCTAGAAGTACAACACGGTGTATGTTCTCAGGAGACTGCTCAACTTTACAAAGCCAGTCAACCCTTTTTATACCAAATATTATGCTTCAGGCAAACATTCCTTATTTACAGTTGACCATTCACATGTTTTCACGACAAAGAAAAAGCAGGATCATGATGACAAGCCCATATTTCAGTTTGTCCAGCCCACAATCAATTTTTGGTCAAACCTGACATTCTTCATCAGATAGGTCGGTTGAACCCACCATAAAAACGGGTACCTCCCCATCGTAAACGGACCATAAAGAAAGGAGCAGAGACAGGTGTGAGCAAGATAAGACATAGTTGTGTGCAATAATAGGTTTGATGGTGTCTTGTGTCTTGATCAGTAATCTTGATCAGCTACTGGGAAAGGAACTGGCTTAACGAGTTTGGCTTCAGGCAAGAGGGTCGCTTGCTCAGGTCATTCAGAAGTCAGCTAAAGTGTACGTGTGCTTGGAGACTCGTTCGGCCACTGTCATCGGCCTATGTGAGGGCAACCATAAAATGGCTGCCGTATACAAAATGGAACCCGAGGGTTCAGAACGGAATCCCTGATTTCATGGTGATCTCGCCACTCGAATATGACAAAAATGCTCGTATACCTTACACTTGTCATTTTCGGTCTAATGTTACCAAAATCGTCTTGATACGACGATTTTTATGAAACGGGTTCAGAATTTCAGTACCTCAGCCCTCCTTTTGCCCTTACATAGGCAATAACCTAAACCCATGTCAGTCTGAGTCCAGGTCTATACTCATCAGGTCATCAAGATGTTGCTGTAGCATCATCTTATTACTTAGCACGTCTTTTGATACAGGTTTCCTTACACACGATGTAGCACAGAGGCCACATATAGCAGGAGCACACTGTACGCACAGACAGAACAGGAAAAGAATGGCTAAAATCATCCCAATGACCATCAGAATCTTCCATCCCCACGTGGATAACAGTTCCCAGAACCACCCCATCAACGACCAATCTCCTTTATCCACGTGTATAGATTCGGAGATCTTATGCAGTTTGGAAATGGCCTGGTACACTGTTGGAGCATTGTCTGGAATGAAAACACAGCAACTTGATTGGATCACTTTACATACCCCACCTCGGTCTGCAAGTATGACATCTAACGCAACTCTGTTCTGGAGAGTCATAAGACGATCCGACTGGAGCTCAGCAGTCAAGTTACTAAGGGCCCCGGCAGTTTCAACTACGGTGGACTCAACCACTCTCGTCAATTGCCGTATGTTCCTGCTGTTCACCATAGGTCCCCAAAACGGCAGAAAACCCTTCAAGGAATCTCCCAATTCTTGTCCTGCAGTATCTTCCTTACTGAAGACCCTTGTCTTGTGGTAATCTGCCACAGCTGTGTAGGTGGTGGGCAACAGGAGCGAGACAAAACATGTGCCCGAGAAATCAGGAGGCAACCATGTGTATGCTCTATCATAACAGATGAAATAGGTACCCTTAGCTGCTAGGAACGATGGGGAAGTCTGGGACGCAAAAACATATGTCTCAGTGCAGATACTCTTCCCTAACTGAGCTCTTGGATTCTTTCCATTACCTTGCAGACATAGATGACCCTGATGGGGTACAATCCAAATCGGAGTGGATCTTTTTGCTCACTGGTTCTCGCTCAGACTCGCTCCTCATCCAGTCACGTTCCATCCTATATACGCTAGAGTCTCATCTTTCGGGATAGTCTCATAGGAACTAGCTCCCTTAATCATGTCGACTATTCCCTTAACTAGAGCACTATTCTTTGGATTATCCTTCACAGAACGTAGGGGGTGAACTTCACGAGCATAGATGAACATTGTTCTGTATGCCCACACAGAACCATTGTAGCTGAATGGCAGGACCAGGTAAGGAATACCTTTATCAGTAGTATGAGGCATAAGACCACACACCCAACAGTTAGTTGTGTTCACTACTAATTGGTGTTGGTGCAGAAGCTGAACGAAAGAGTTATTAATGAATTCCAATCTTCTAATGGTCTCATGTTCAGGCAGAGGATGAAAAGAATGTGAAGAAACAGTAGAAGAAGGTATGGGCTGTGTAGTGGGTGCAAACGTCACTTGAAACGAGAATATAACATATCCCATTAAAAACATCATTAAGCTAAGCAACACAAAAACACACAATATTAAAAAACATTTTTTGCTCATAATTCGACACATTTTGGCTCTAAAATTCATTTCTTCAACAGGTCTCTCCATCTCGAAAAACTCCATCCTCTAACCTTGCTGCTCGCGGAGGTAGGGTGTTCCGTGCTAAGGAATGCGTCTGTCAGTCCAGGGAACGCCCTAGGACCAACCAGAACCGTCGACCTTGTGTCTTCAGCTTGCACTCCAAAGACTTGACGCCGCGACCCTACAGCTGAACCCGGATGGCGGTTCGAAAAACAAAAATCGGTCAAAACAGTTTCTCAGATGAAAGAGCTGAACTTTCAAAAATAGTAAAGAAAAGGATTTTTTTATTTGTCCATGATTCTTGGTCTCAAATTATAACGGCTTTTTCCAGATAACGTCTGGTCTTGGAATAGGAGTTCAGGCTCGGTAGTGTCCAATCGAACTGACGGTGGCACAGCCCTTTGCAGAAGATCGTCGCTTTCACGCTCAGAACGTGTCCCAATTAAACGTGCATCGCTAAAAAGCAGAAAATGAAGCACAGTTTCAGTTTCTGAATCAGGAAGGCCCTCCTGGACCCACTGGTCGTACGGCAGAGGTAGGGGAACCCTCTTGCAGTGTACGCCGTGGATCCAGTTCTTTTTTCCTTGCACCCGCACTGCAGTTCTTGTGGACAAAAGCACCAGGTAGGGGCCGATCCAGCAGGGCTGATCGTTCTTTGTCCGCTGGAAGTTCTTAATTGGAATCCACGAGCCAGGATCGATGACGTGTCCTGGATCTTCAGAAGCCTGAGGCAAAGTATCATGAACCTGTTGGTGTAAAACACGCAAATTAGCCGTCAGATCATATAAGTAATCAAGCAGTACAGGGTGTTCAATCTCGCTGTATTTTGTCGGCCTCGGCACTCCCCATATGTTGGCCGGGCGACCGAACACAATTTCATAGGGACTAAGTCCCATTCGTGAATGCACAGTCATTCTTGTCAATAAAAGTGCTAATGGCAAAGCATCAGGCCATTTAAGACCAGAGCTCGCTTGTATCTTGGCCAGTTTCAGTTTTAGCATGCCATTATAGCACTCTACTAGTCCAGCTGATTGGGGGTGATTTGCAGCATGAAATTTTTGCCGGATTCCTAGCCCTTCACATACTCTCTTCATCACTTGACCCACAAATTCACTCCCATTATCACTCCAGACCATTCTCGGCAAACCAAATCTGGGGAAGAATTCTTTGACAAGGGCTTTAGCTGTGGACATGGCAGTGTTATCTTTTAGGGGATATGCTTCTACCCATCTTGAGAAGGCACAAACAACCACTAGTACGTACTTCAGGTTGTTGCATCTCTCCATGTGAATAAAATCTAGCTGCAAAACCTCAAACGGATACGTCGGAGGAGCAAAATGACAAGCTGGAGTTGGAGTTCCCTTACCAGGATTGTATTTCAAACAAATCATACAATTCTTGACCACATTCTCTGCACACTTAGGAATTCCAGCATTTTGCCATACTGGAGCCAACAACTTACAGATCCCTTTCACACTGATATGGGCCATTCCATACGCCATTGTAACCACTGCAAGCACGTATGTGTCGGGTAACAGCCATCGCTGATGTTCTGACAACTCAACCCAACAACCATTCGCGTCTAATTTACCCGTACTCTCTCTCCACACCCTCAATTCCTTCTCTGTAGCTTCAGCTTGAATAGACTTCACACTCTCTATCGTATCTTCACACATTCCAACGTCACCAATCCATCTTGCAGGGCCCGCAACATACATTCGACTCATCACATCTCTTGCCGTTTCTTTCGCAACTTCATCAGCAAACGCATTACCGCGACCAACGTCGTCAGTAACCTTCTTATGTGCACTGCATTTCGCAATCGCAACTTGCAACGGCAAGGTAAGTGACTCAAGAAGCTCATTCACCAATTGACCATGTTGTATCTTAGTTCCATGAGACGTGAGGAACCCACGTTCCTTCCACAATCGTCCAAAACTGTGAGCCACACCAAATGCATACTGGCCTTCAGTATATATGGTCACTTTCTTTACTTTTGATAATACACACGCTCTCGTAAGTGCAATCAACTCTGCTGCTTGAGCTGAATTATGTGGGATACGTGCAGCTTCAACAATTGTATGCAAAGTCGTAACAGCATATGCCGCAGTCGTATCACCATTTGGAAGCTTGAAGCATGAACCATCCACCCATAAGGTACCATCACACTTCACAAGATGAGTGTCCCTAAGATCTACTCTCCCTTTCGTTTCCTCTTCTGTCCTGAGAAAACAATCATGTTGTTCAGAAACATCTGTCTTTGCTACAATTGGCAACAACATAGCTGGATTCAGCGTGTTGCATCTCTTTATGTGCACATGACTCGCTAAAAGTGTCAGCTCATAACCTGACAATCGAGCACTAGTTAAGTGCTGTGTCTTGGTTCTGTTTAGCAAAGTATCCACTGCATGTGGAACCATTACAATCAACGTATTATTCATCACCAAACCAGCAGACTGTCGAATAGAAACAGCTGCTGCCGCTGTAGCTCTCAAACAACTCGGCAACGCTCTAGCTACCGGATCCAAAGTCGACGAGAAATACGCACATGGACGCTGCTTGTCCCCAAAAGATTGTGTCAACACTGACAATGCACATTCTTCTCTCTCATGGACATACAGTGTAAAAGGCTTACCGTAGTCGGGGGTACCCAACACAGGAGCCGAACATAATGCATCGCGCAATTCTGAAAAACTTTTCTGACACTCATCGGACCACGGAAGGGGATTTGGTGTATCTTTACAAGTCAATGCCACCAAAGGTTTGGCCAGTAGGGAAAAATTTGGTATCTATTGTCTGCAATATGACATGATACCCAAGAAAGCACGCACTTCTCTCTGTGTAATTGGCACACTCAATTTTGCGATCGCTTGAATTCGTTCTGGGGTCAATCTTCTTCCCTCCTTCGATAAGAGATGACCTAAGTAGGTCACTTCTTGTCGACAATACTGTAACTTTGAAAGAGACACCTTATGATGCAAATCAGACAAATGACACAACAACGACAAGGTGTCTTCTTTACAAATCTCCTCAGTATCTGCAGCTACTAACAAATCGTCGACGTACTGAATAAGAGCAGCACCATCAGGTAAAACAATCGTATCAAGCTGTGTTTTCAAAGCCTGACTATATATTGATGGACTCTCACAATAGCCTTGAGGAGCGCGCTTGAACCGGAAGCTTCGACCTCCTAAAGAGAAGCCGAAAATATCTCTACTCTCCTCGGCAATCGGGATGGTGAAGAAGGCATTCTTCAAATCAATCACCGAAAACCACGTGGCTGAAGCTGGAATCATGGTCAGTAAGGCAGTGATATCTGGAACAATAGGAAATTGCGGAACTACAATCTTATTCACCTCGCGAAGATCGATCACAAACCGGTAAACAGGTGGCTGAGAAGAGTCAGTAAGTTTCAAGACAGGCAAAACAGGGCTATTGTAAACATTGCCTCTCGTTTCTTCAATTACATCTTTCGCAATCAGGTCATGAATGATCGCTAACAACGCCCTTTCACCTTCACTAGAGATCTTGTATTGGGGAATACGTGGCATTTTAACATTTGCTTTCAATGTCACAACATATGGCGGTATTTCCAAAAGACCCACATCATTAGGACCAGTAGCCCAAAGAATATCAGTAAGGGACGACAATTCTGTCGGAAGTTTATCCTTTGACAAATACATCGAGGAGACCACTTTCTTACCCAGTGTAAGTTGTACTCCCGAAGGAGAACAATACAACGTCGCGTACAATCTTTTCAATAGATCTAATCCCAATAAGTTCTCACCACAACCTGTCATCAGAATAAGGCGTGCTTCGAATTCACAAGGTCCAACAGAAAGAGACATAGGACTAGAGTTCGGGTTCCTAACCGGGGCGCCAGAAAAACCTACTGAAACGTTCGTCTCGCCAGACAAAGGTGCGCCAGGGAGTTTAGAGTGCATAATAGAACTCTTTGTAGCACCAGTATCCAACAGAAAAGGCTCTGACACACCTGATGTAATCACCCCAACATAAGGTCCACTCTGATCTACTGGAACTGAAACAACTCCCTCTCTTTGTCCATGGCTGTCCTAGCAATCACCACCTTCCATATTTTCATCTTCTGCGTAGTAGTCATCAGCATAATACTGAGTTGTCCTACCAGATGCGTTATTCTGCTGATCAAAACTATTCATTGAATTTTGTGGAGGAAAGGGACGCGCGTTCTGGGGGAAACCTCCACGTCCTCTACCTCTAGGAGCTTGTGGAACACCCCGACCTCTGGTGCTGGAAACACCATTCATACGCTGTAACAAAACAGGGCAGCTACGTTTAAAATGGCCCTCTTCTTTGCAATATGCACATTGATTTGGGCCTACAGGAAAACATTGTTGAAAAGGCTCGAACCTTTGCAGGTTTCTTTGAAACTGCTGAGGCTGCTGATAATCACGCTGGTTACTACGGGGCGGATACGCTTGCTGTAAAAGAACCTTCGTCTTTAACTCTTTAGTCTTCTTGTCTGCCTTATCCTTCTCATCCTTATCTCTATTTTCATAGTATTGTGCAGTAGCCAATATCTGTGCTGATGAGGAAACAGCCCAAGAACTCTTGGAATCCTTTAACTTGGTACATAACTCGGGAAGCAAATTATGTACAAACTTATCAACGAACAACCGTTGACCACCTTCAGTACTCATGTCTTGACCACTGTGGTCGATAAATGTTTCTTCAAACCTAGTGAAGAAATCGGACACAGTTTCATCTTTCTTCTGCTTACACGCAGACAATTTATCCCAATTTACACGCATCGCGGGCATTAAAGTCTTCATGTAAGTAACGATCCTACCAGGGAGTTCTGCAACTAAAGGCTCAGGTTTAGCACCACTAACTTGTCGGCCATCTGCAGCAGCAATATTAACCTAGGTATCACTTAACTCCTGCGCATGATCCGTGTGACGAATCAATCCCCATAAAGGCTGTGGAACCACATTTCCAAACAACATGTCTATATCAGCTAGATTCATAACACATGAGTCTGTGGTCTGTGATAATTCCTTATAATACCCTGCAGGATTTTTACGGGGGTCAGGTAGGGTCTGCTTAAGAGCCAAAACTTCAGCTCGTTTCCACGGAACATGTACCCAAACACGTTGAAAATGTGCTGGCACAGCTGGGGGGTTATTACCTGCACCAGCAGGTACTTCTTCCTTCCATACCGGAGGAACCTCTCTCATTGGATATTGTCGCGCTTTTCTCCTAGCAGAGGGATCAGGTTCAAACAACGACCGAGAGATAGCCTCACTCCTAAATGACAACAATGTCGCAACTGCTCTCTCAACATCGGAACCCAAAATCGTGCCTTTCGCAAACTCGAACCGTACACGACACAACTCAGGTGGATTGGGTTCCAAATCATTATCCTCCAATTCTTCAAAAAGAAAAACACACATTTTATCAAAAACATATCTCTGCTTCGGTGCTTTCCATTGGCGGAAGACATCCATAACAGACTCTAACTCATATCTTGCAGGGTCGGTAACCCATTTATGCGCCAAATGATCCAATACTCCCTTCTCTCTAGAATCAGGCAGTTGGCTACGCAACTGTTTATGCTCTGAAACGGGGGTCGTGTTTAATGACCCAAAGAAAGGAGACAAAAGACTAGTAACAGTATCCGTCATTCTCTGTCGGACAGAAGGAGAAGTTGACAGGACAGGAGATAAGGCGGATTGAGAGGAAGCTAATGTAGGAGCAGTAGCAGAGGAAGTAGCAAGAACAGGTGAAAAAGTCGCAGAAATTAAAGACGGAGCAGATAGCAAAGTCGGCAGCCCTTGAGCAGGCTGCACCAGAGGAGTAGGAGCCAACTGAAGAGGAGCTGGCGGCTGTGCAATAGCAAGGGGCAAAGCAACCAGAGGTTGTGCCGCTAAAGGTGGCGGAGGTGCTGTAGCACTCTGCGCATAGGGGGGTGGCAAACTCAACAAATGTGACATTAAAGGATCTCTCTCAAGTTCCTTTGCTGCATCTTGTTGAAGAGGTGGCAAAACTGGATAGCATTTATCGATCGCCATTTTACGTTGCCTGTGCAACTGCTCACTCTCTTGTTCTTCTTCATTATCTTTATACTGCATAGCTGCTTGCATTATCGAGATACCCTTTTCTCTTTTATTTCTCTTTGCTAATTTAATTTCTTTCTGTTTGGCTTCCTTTCGCCATAGGCGGAAAGAGTCAAACATCGCTGTCCGGGCTTTCTTCTTAAAAAGTCTAACCTCTAGGTTATCTAAAATTTCCGTGTCAAAATTACCATATCGGGGCCATTGTAGGACACCGTCCTTTTTTGTGTGACAAATCCATACTTCGTTATATGCGATGGGGCCCACGTCATGCTTCACATAGAGCTCATAGGTTGGAGTTCCAATCGGAGGAACCGGACACGAGTCCTCCAATCGGGAATCCCTATTACAACCACAACAAAACAAATTTCCAAGTCTGCTAAGACCAGGCATCTTTACTCACTAGTCTAGCTTCAAACTTCAAGGGAATATCAAAAACGATAGTCTCGTGAATACACGAGTCCCTCGGCTTTGGTACTTGCAAGTTCCAAATCAAAGATCCCATGGGGATACCAAAAACTAAGGACTGGGAGACGCTCCACTCATACTTAACTGAGGTATCGATGTCGGCACCAGAAGACCCATCTATCGTCTCGCTTTACAAATCACCAAAGGCTCCAAGATAGGGCGATAGTCAGGGCAGCAGTCCTTCGTAGCCGTCGGAAGGCGGGGAACCTCGCAGCAAAGACTTTCGGACCACGACGACATACAGGGGTCGATGAAGTGGTTGGCCTTCCTCCAGAATTTTCACACGAAGCTCCTCACGAACCTCTGGCTTGGACCGGTACCGCTGAAATCGCCCCACATTGGGCGCCAAATGAAGAACCGGGTTATTTAAGACCCAGCGGCGCCAGGGGAAACGCCCTAGTCTCCGGGTCCACCTGTCTTAGAGTACAGAGACACGGGGTACTTCTTGGTGACGTCAAAGATCAATTTTATTAGCTGCAGCCAGTAACAGATATCCTAGAAGTACAAAAGGGTGTATGTTCTCAGGAGACTGCTCAACTTTACAAAGCCAGTCAACCCTTTTTATACCAAATATTATGCTTCAGGCAAACATTCCTAATTTACAGTTGACCATTCACATGTTTTCACGACAAAGAAAAAGCAGGATCATGATGACAAGCCCATTTTTCAGTTTGTCCAGCCCACAATCAATTTTTGGTCAAACCTGACATTCTTCATCAGATAGGTCGGTTGAACCCACCAATAAAACGGGTACCTCCCCATCGTAAACGGACCATAAAGAAAGGAGCAGAGACAGGTGTGAGCTAGATAAGACATAGTTGTGTGCAATAAAAGGTTTGATGGTGTCTTGTGTCTTGATCAGTAATCTTGATCAGCTACTGGGAAAGGAACTGGCTTAACGAGTTTGGCTTCAGGCAAGAGGGTCGCTTGCTCAGGTCATTCATCAGTCAGCTAAAGTGTACGTGTGCTTGGAGACTCGTTCGGCCACTGTCATCGGCCTATGTGAGGGCAACCATAAAATGGCTGCCGTATACAAAATGGAACCCGAGGGTTCAGAACGGAATCCCTGATTTCATGGTGATCTCGCCACTCGAATATGACGAAAATGGTCGTATACCTTACACTTGCCATTTTCGGTCTAATGTTACCAAAATCATCATGATACAACGACTTTTATGAAACGGGTTCAGAATTTCAGTACCTCAAGACTAATTTCCAATCATTTAAAAGTGATCTTTGTGTAAGTAGAACTATTCTGTAAAAAATAGTAAAACAATGATACAACTATTATTTATTTTGAAAGATATTAACATGCAAAGGTCAAGAAATAAATATTTTATGCACTTTACGGGGCCTATTACGATTAACCCTGGGTGGAACTGGCGGAGTGGGACTACGTGGAGGTCCACGGAGTTGGGAACAAACTTTGTGGAACTCTGCTTTGCTCCGCCGCCCGCCTCCACCCCCACTATTGAAAATTAATTAGACATTAATTAAAACAACAAAAAAACACTTACCTGCAAAGTGGCATGCCCGGACTGCCCTCCTCCTCTTCCTCACCACCTCTCCCCTATGTTGGGTAATAATTGCAAAAACTGCGCATTTTGTGAGAGACATCTGCATGCTCGCCCATGCACATGCGTAGTTTTCACATAATCACTGAACGTAAGAGAGAGACAGAAAGGAAGAGGAGGAGGGAAGCCCGGGGTCACCGCAGTACAGGTAAGTGTTTTTGTTGTTGTGTTAATTAATGTCTAATTCATTTTTATAGGGGGTGGAGGTGGGGGCTGGCCAACTCTGCTCCCCTGCGGAGTGTGTGAAGATTTGTCTACTCCACGTTCCACGGAAAATGAAAAGTAGGCAAATCTTCGCACACTCCACTGGTGTAGCAGAGTTCTCTGCCCGCGCCTAATTACGATGTCGTTCGGAGTTGCCTACCTCTCAGAACCAACCGACCCCCGGTCGGCAGTTCTGACCACCTGATTACGATCGGATACACACATTTCTCTATTGGAGCTTGTTTTATGGCTGTAAACCAGCCATAATACAGACCCCCATAAAGAAATGGGGGTTTGTGTAAAACCCTGCACCCTGTGGCAGGCACACCATGGTGCCTGCCACACAGTGCATGGATTTACTTTGGGGCGCCCTAGGTACCCCCTCAACCACCGACTGTAGGTAAGGCGGCCCTGCTAGGGACCCATAAAGTCACTTTTCAACAGCCTTTCCATGTCGGAAAGGCACAGAGAGACTGTTGGAAACCGACATCGTAATTCAGACAGCGGAAACACTGCCAATAGGGGATTGCAGTGTGGTTCTGACCTTCCATAATACTCCGAGAGCTGATCGAACCATGTAGGAATGACTGGCCAGTTCACAATCCGACCGCTGACAATGTAATTTGGCAGTCAGTCGGACTGCAAACCGACGTGTCAGTTATAAAACCTCTGACGGTGGTTGGAATGCTTGCGACTAGCGGTCGGAGGGTTTCCGACTGACATCGTAATCGACCCCTAAGCGTTTCTAGTCAAGTCAGTTTTTCAGACACTGTTGCTTTAGCCATTTCAGGTCTAGTACGACTAAATATGGTTGCGTACTGAAATGTTTGTATTTAAACACATTTATTTTTCATAAAACCTATACTTTCATTCTGCACATTTATAATAAACTAAATTATTTTTCGATTTTATTAAAAACGTGCCTACAACTGTAATTGGAGCAGAATCCCTTAAATTGGTCGGTGAAACAGAATCACAGTATCTAGACCATATGAAAATGTCTTGAGCTGCTTTTGTTTGTAAAGAAAAGATTCTATGAGGCTTTAGGCAGTATTTTATCAAATCAATGAAGTTGTACTGTGGCATTAAGACAGAATTTGATCGCAGCCCTATAGTAATAAATGTGCCAATCTATGTTTATTGGTACATTTGTTCCAAATAACACATTCTTTGCCCACTTTTTACTCACTAGCGCACTCGTTAACTGAAAAGCAGAAGCTAAAGTGAAATTGTAGTTACAAAACAAAATCTAAAAACCACTGAAATGGGAAATGAGACGGTTATGGACAGGGGCTGTGTGCATTGCATGACTCCCATAAAGTAGGATGGACACAAGGCCAGAGGCAGCGGAGAGCGAAGGTTGTCACACATGGTAGGTTGTTTGCGTGGCCTGATCAAAGGCAGAAGAAAAACAAGACAGATTGAATGGTTTTAGCTCCTTCAGATTTGTTGGTTCACCTTGACAAAAAGAACCTGAAAAATTAGTTATGCTGTACGTGGCTACTCACGAAAAGTATAATAAATGATGATGAGATATAGAGTCTTGAACAAAATGGATCCATAAAACCTTAGAATTTACCAGCATGCTGTGAATTAGAAAGAGAGGGACCCTGCGTTATCGGCAAGTGTTTTGTGTTATCGAAGATAGTGAATTCATAATATTAATTGTCAGGAAAATTAATTAGGAATGAGACAAAAGGAAACTCATACTGTTTTTAAGCTCTTATCTGAACACTTCAGAATTAGCATTTTTTTCTGTGAAAACCTGAATGTGAGTTGTTGAAACAGTCAACTTGAAGTGACTGTTCTTTTGTTATGCTGAACTGAAATATGTTAAAATGTACAAATTAGCAGCAGCACCATATCTAAAATCGTTCCATCATCAAGCTACATTTCCTATGATTCCTATAGGGAGCTTAAGCCTTCTTGCTTAATGGTAAGGCTTTTATGCTTTTTTTTCATTGTACATGTTGACGTCATCTGGGCATTGATGCCATAAGTACCCACCAAAGTGTATGTGTCCTTTCAGGTGGCTTTGTAAAAGCACACTTATCTTTGTGGAACACAAACGAAATGTGACACTTGAACAGACATGCCATAAACCTTGGGGTACTTCACATTCGATATTAAAATACACATTTGTGAAAAGTGGAAACTTCCTACAAGTATTCTGTGGTTAGCATATTTTGCACAGTGAGAATTTGCATATAATATAAAACCCTTAAGCAGAATGTGACAGCAATGACTACATTTCATCTAGCAATCATTGTTATGTATATTGAGCGGTCTTTGAGGTTACTGCCTTCAGTAAAAGCAATACTCACACAATGCACTTGACTTGGAGGGGTCCAGGCTGTTAAGCCAAGAGGGACAGTAGGTCAACGATTGCTGTTGTCTTTAAAAGTAATAACATTCACAACAGTATAACCTTCAAAAACATACTGTGAGGTTTGGAGCACAAGGATCAAAAAACCTTATGAGTAACGCTATTACATGTTCAAGGTGGTAAGAAAGGCAGTGGTGGAAACACCTTTTACCATTATATTAGAAATTCAGACTTGTGGAGATTGTAATGCAGGGTAAGAGTATTTGTGCATTTATATTGTGTTGCATTTTGTTTTGATCTTGATGTGTTGCTTTTGTACTGCTGCATCTTTATGGAACCTGTGCTGCATTATTGTATTGAAGTTGTGTCGTACATTGGTTGTTGTATTTCCTTCTGCTGTAGTTGTTCTGTTGTGTTTTTCCCTGTTATATTTTAGCCATGATTTTATTTGCCTTATGCTATTTTAATGTGTTTAATCTTGCTATTTAGTTTCTGAATGTCTCCAAATGCTGCTACATTTCTAGTGCTATGCAACAAATCCTTTAAAGTTCTTGTAGGAAACAGCCATTTATCACTCTATGAGGTGATAAATTACCACTGCTCCAACTATCCAACTTTTTAATACATCAGTTAGCCCAAAACAATGACAGAGAGCTGTCTTAAATTAACACTTAAAGGACTCACTTTATGTGATACACCTCAACTGTCGCAACTCTGTTGATATGAACAGAATGCAACAGACAGATATGCTTCTATCAGACAGATAGGTACAGCAAAGCAATCCCAAGGTATCCTTGAAGGGCAAAATAATCGTAAAGATAAACACTACCATGGGCAGTGATATGTCAGTTGCCTCAAATTGCACAAAGTAATCTAATTAGCTAGTAACGGATACATTAAAAACTAGTTCGCTTTAAAGGTGGCAAACAAGGGAAACACATAGCAGAACAAAAGTAAATCATCACAGTCTTAAAAAAAACTGATCATGACTACTTCTAAGTGCTGAGAAAAATGAACCTATGTCTCAAGGTATTCATTAGACACATTTTTCCATAGCATTAAATGGTGTTAATTATTTAGGGAGAAATGCCTACCACATAGCTTGTATCCCAGCACTTCTATTCGAGAAGATGTCAAAGTTGTGCTAGTCCAATGGGCGGGCTGTTTTAGAAAATGGTTTACAAAGCTTCTTCAGGACCTGAGTTGAGCTCCTAGAGCTAATGACCAAGATACAAGTAAGGCAGATGCCTGTCTTTGTTGGAGCTATACAAGTCAGGTTCAGACTTTGTCATTAGGCATACAGCATTCATTTGCATTCAATGTATTCACTCTTCGCCCATTACTTTATGTCATGAGTTGGGTGTTGCCGGGAAAATACATGATATATTCTACAAATATTAAAAACATGTCAGGATGGGTCCAGCAAGCAATCATATTAACATCAGATCCATGCAGGTTGACGATGATTAAAATGCCTTTTAAATTGCAAACATGATTAAATCACATGTCTAACTAACAATCCGATAAAGTTAAATAAACAATGCAAACAAGACATACAAATAGGTCACGATTTGCTCAACATGTGATTGTTTAGTTTTAGTTTATGATGCTGTCTTTCTTTGCTTGGATGTCTATTCACAAAAAGATCCCTGTACCAAGGACAGTGGATAGCATATGTCTACTCAACATGAGTGTACACAACTCTGGATATATTACTATAATGTTCCAGAAAAACCCCCTTTCTCTTCACGGTGAGGTGTGTGTTCTCTAATGTCTTGCTGTCCACAACAAACAAATGTTTGTATCTAAAAACCTGAAGTTTCAGGGTAGCATTCAACTCAACATGTCCAATGATGTCTGCCCTCAATTAGACAGTACATCCACCCACAATTGAACAGATGAAAAAATGTGTGGTGGAAAGGAAGGCACTTCACGGGCGAACAACCCTCGGGGAACTTGGCAGATGTTACCAATTCTATGCCCCTTTCTCATCATTGGTTGCCATTCCAATTCCAAAATGAAATTAGTGTACAAAACAGGAAAAGTACAACACAGAAAGTAGGTGCGTGCAAAGAAGTGCTAGACAGAAAGCTACAACAGAAGCTCACTGATGTGACCAACATACAAGAGTGATATAAAATCATCAGACACACTCATTATCTAACTTTATTATTCGTACTAGTGTGTGCTGGTGAATTAAAACGGCTGGTAGCTTAATATTGCATACCACTACCTGACACCGACATGTTTCACTGCCCCAATGCTTTTGGCAGATTCATCAGGGTATTAACACTCGGTCACCGCACCAATTTTGGACATCTTTATCGGACACCTGAATCAGCCCTGTCCTCTCATACCGGCTGATCAAGCCACCGTCCACCCTTTTGTCGATTGATGCTTCAATCGTACAAGTATAGAACCGGGACCTCGTATCATCCCAGACCTGGGATGATACGAGGTCCCGGTTCTATACTTGTACGATTGAAGCATCAATCGACAAAAGGGTGGACGGTGGCTTGATCAGCCGGTACAAGTATAGAACTCCCAGAGTGACTCCAGGGACTAGTTTGTAGGCCTCCTTTTCAGAGCCACTGGGACTTAAAAGGCTCCCACCACCTTGCACCTGTATGCAGACCCAGCTTGAGTGAGTCCTTAAACCCCTAGGGGTGTCCTACCAACCCTGGACCCTTGGTTATAGTTCTAAACATACCCAGATGGTAGAATCTCCAAACTGAGGACCTTTGGCCAACAACAACACTGAGAACCAGGAGGAAACTAGGACCTGATTTGACCAAAGTGAATCACAGGTTGGATTGGCTTTGTAATAATCACAACAACATGGTCCTTGACTCCATAGGCTATTCTTTCTACAACATCCTTTGTTGACTCGTTGGTGTGGTTACACATAACCTATCACCCACTAGAAAAAGTTACAACAAGGTGTGCCTATCATTAAAACATCCTCGCAAATTCTCTGTGTGTCTGCGTCTACATCTGTAGTGTCTACTGTCAGTCAAACCTCATGCAACCCCGTGCAAAAGAAAATACATCGGATCACATCCATGAAATATTCAGAAAAGATCACAGAAAAATGTGTGGATGGTGGGTAGGAACCTCACGGGAGCAACCACCAGGGAACTACTGACCGGTTCTCGTCAGTGTGTTCCTTTTCTCATCATTGGCTCCTTCCCACCAGAAAACAAAACAACAAGAAGATAGGAAACAATATATGTACAATAAATCCCAATCAACTTAGAGGTGTGTATCCCTACAGCTCTCCTGTGCATCTACCCCCTAGGTATCAACACTGCTACTCAGTGAGATCCTCTATGATAAAAAGTGAAGTTAGATAGCCCTAGCTGATTGAACAACTTTATTCCATGCTGGGTATCTACTCCCATTAAAACCAAAACCTTGCCGTTGTGCTTCGTTTTGTATTATAAGAAGCCAACATGTTTCATTGCCTGTCAGAAATGGTCGGCAATTTCTTCAGGGCAGGGGGTAATTCATTCGCCACACTCAGCTGGACCCTGCCAACCCGTTATATCTTCATTTCGGTGCCTGCTGGCATACCTAGGGTTCTTCGTACCCTCTTCCACATGTGTGGTTCACCTTGTAATTGCTTATGGTGGTCGCTTCACGTCGACCGCCTGTCACCGCGGCGATGCTTTCAAATAAGGGCTCCCGTTCCCGCTATCACCCATGGATTGGCTTTGTGGCTTCACTTGATACATTCTTCTCCACAGCAGCAAATCCTATCAGCAGTCTTTTACCAAAGGGGTATTCAGCCTCATGGAATTGTCATTGAATATAGCCCTCTGCCTTGTCCCACTGGAGATTTTCAACTTTAAAAAAACAGGCTAAGTCTGAATGTTGATATTATCACTGCAGCTTTGACCAAAGGCTCCCAACAAAGACACTCCCTCCTCAAACACCTCCCGCACCAGCAATGAATTCTGTAAGGCACAGGAGTTCCCAGCCTTGGGGGCATGAGGCAGCAAGCTGAATACAAGGCACCTGATTATACTTTTGGAGATCACCTCAAATACTAGGAGAATGACCTCCTTTATAGTAAGCCTAAGGTATGTGTTTATGGGGCAACATGTGTGTTGTAATCCCATAATGTTACAGAGTCATGAGATATCCCTGCTGGTCATCTGGGGCAGGACAAAAACTTTGCCAGGAGTGCCTCCCACTTCTGTTGGCCCAGGATGCGGCTTTCCTCAGATCATTCTACAGGACTTGTCTAACCTGTAAGACAATAGGAAGACAGAGAAAAAGTTGAAAGCTCCCCTGAATCCCTACCTGATGATGGCACCCCATTTGAAAGCATCAACATGTTTGGGCCCTTGGACCAGAAGACACCTTAGGAAACAGGTTTATCCTGGTCTTGATGGACCATGCTACAAGCTACACAGAGGCCATATCTCTGAGGACTGTGACTACACCTGCAGTAGCCATGGCCCTAATGTGAATTTTCAACCAGGTGGGGTTTCCCAAAGAAGTCATGTCTGACAGGAATACCAATGTCATGTCTGTGTACATGAAGCGACTGTGAAAGGAGTGTGGGGTAACCTACAAAATCTCCACACCATACCATTCACAAACTAATGGGCTTGTTGAAAGATTTAAACAAGACTCTAAAAAGGCATGAATATGGGCCTGCCTGAATTCATGTGGTGGAAGTGGGATATCCTCTTACCATGCCTGCTCTTTGCCTACATGGAAGTGCCACAAGTAGGGGGTTGAATATAGCCCTTTCAAACATCTGGGTGGTCTCTTAGGAGACCACCCAGTCTGGACATGGAGGGGTGGGGCGGGACCAAGCTCCCAACCCCCACCCCAGGATGTGGTTAGCAATATGCTAGCACACAGGAACCAGACGTCTAAGTTCTGGAGGAAAGCTTCTGAGAACTTGAAGGTTAGCCAGGAAGTTATGACGCAGTGGTGCAGTCATGCGTCTACTCTTGTGGAACTTCTACCTGTGCAGAAAATGTTGATAATGAAGCCTGTGGAGACCAGGGCCCTCCAAGACTACTGTACTGGTCTTTATGAGGTAATTGAAGGGAAGAGGGACGCCACCTACCTGGTGGATCCGAAGTCCCCCAAAAAACATGCTGCTGGTGACAGATGATGGGAAGGAGGAGGAGAGAGACCCTTTCCCTAATCTCCTTTCATCAAAAGAGAAAGATGGGTTACTGGAGGGTGTCAATCTGTCCTCTACCCTGACCCAAGAATAACAGAGGGACTTTTGCCAGTTGGGACAATTTATTTCTCTGTTTTCCCTCACTCTTGGGTTTACCCATCTGTGTGCCCATGACATTGTGTAGTGAGCTGGCCCCACGCGTGCAGGAGGCACAACTAGACCCTGTAGACATGACCAGGTAAAAGTAGATGAAGTTTATTAAGTTCTTAGAAGTAGTTACAGCGGGCCCATAAGTAGAGTAGATATAGAGCCCCACCTGGAGCAGCCTCCTAGCTGCTTAGCCCATCTCCCAACTGACAACACTCATATCAGGAACCCAAGCATTCCACTCACACTAACATTCTAACTGGAACACTCACACTGGCTGAGCAGCTAGGAACAGAGAACATAATAACGTGACCTGAGGATACTACATATCCTATCCCTTTTATGCTGAAAAATAAAAAGGACCAAACTAAAATTAAAACAACTATACACAATAATGAACAAGGGATGAAAATAGTCCATAAACCTAGGGATGCATGATGGAACACACCGTGAGAGGGAAAACAGACACACAAAGGAGGAGAGAAGGATGATAGGATAGAAAAACACACTAACACCATCCTTCTCCTTTAATAGTGAACAAGGAAAATGTAAGTAGTGAAAGAAGAGCTCACATACAACAAGTGAGCAAGACACATATGACAGAAATAAGGGGAAAACTTAACTCCAGACTAGAATACAATGGGTGGAAAGGCACCCAAGGAAGTACTCCTCGCATAAGGAGACTGTGGCAAAGGGAACAAAAACCTTAAAAGCCACCCCTTATCTGAGGGACAATGCTAAGATGGGGGAGACCCATAACAAAAGCAGTGTAATAGATAACATTGAATGGGACTGACACCCAAGTGTAACAGGTAACGTTGCATGGGACTAACACCCAAGGACATGCGCAGCACGAGAACAACACAGGTGCAGCATAGTGTGGCACATGTACACATTTCGTCGAGGTGAAGCTCAGGGTGACTTACACACAGAACTTGATGACCTAAGAAACACATGGTGAGGCGTGGGGTGGCTTACACACACATGACAACGTTGCATGGGACTGATACCCAAAGACACGTGTAGCACGAGAACAACACAGGTGCAGCACAGTGTAGCACATGCACACAAAACGTCGAGGTGAAGCACAAGGTGATTTACACACAACATGACGTACGACGAAGTGGTGGGACTGACACCCACACACACCCAAATAACAAAGGGCTAACAGCAAAGAAGTGTAGATAAATGACCTTGAAATGGGGCTGGCACACATCCCAAACTTGACAAGTCATCAAAAAACCTTGATCCAAACCGTGAACGAGGGGATATGGGACTAATACCCACTCCCATCCCTAAAGCAGGGATACTATATCTGAAACAAGGGGACATGGGACTAAAACGCACTCCCATCCCTTAAACAGGGATACAATATCTGAAACATCGCAGCATTTAACTTGTTAGAAATACACAACACATTTTTTTTTAATGAGAGCAACCACAAGCCTTTTGTATGTACTGAAAGCTAAACATATACACATAATATGCCTAAAGTTAGTTCTCAAACACTGAAATATGCTCTGTTAATATAAAATTTCCCCCCAAAAAATGTCACTGGTGTGCCTGTCACCGCGATGTTGAGGGACAGGCGTAGAACAACTCCAGGAGACTTTCCACTTCCCAAAAAAATGTCACTGGTGTTCCTGTCACCGCGATGTTGAGGGAAAGGCGTAGAACAACTTCAAGAAACTTTCCACCAAAAGGTAGTTTGCAGGTGATGCAATACCAGCAATACCAAATGAAGAGTGAAGAAGACTCAGTATTTGGCAGCACGTAACATTTCCACTAGCATCCAGGTTCGCAAGAAACAGGAACCCCACCACAAGAGTTCTAAGTCACAAACAATGGTGTCCAAAAGAAAAACTTACTACGGAAGGGTTGTGACTGTAAATGCACTTACTTGAATTGCTGAGTAGCAAAACAAAAATACCAGTACTGCAAATTTACTCTGGGATAGATGAACGTAGTATAGTGAAACAAAACACCATATTAACAAGATTGCTTTTTCTGTCTGAATTAAATCTTTATATTTATACTTTTTAAAAAAAAAAAAAAATTTCATTTTTTATCACATTAACACATAGAATACAAAAAACAATTCAATTTGTTGCATATCACATATATATTACAAAAATTACAAATGTACAATCATCATCTCCAATCACACCTTCCATACACACATTCACCCAGACTCACTAGAGCCACTCATACTGTTTATTTACACACTATACATTTTTTACAACCATTATGACAATATCAATAACTTCAAATCAAAAGCAACCTTGGAGTCAATTCCACTTTTTTATACATTTGGTATTTCAAATTTCCCAAGGTCGCACAAAGGCTGGTCTACGCGTTTCGAACACCCTTAGTAGGGGGTGCTCTCGTCAGGACCACATATTTGAAAAACATAGGGAGGTGTTTTAAGGGTCAAAGCTAGGAGCACCTTCTTGAAGTGGCATGAGCACCAAACACTAATTCTTACCTCTGCCTTGTAGTGAAACGAGGTGAGAGGAGAAATCTGCAATTAACCAAACGGGAAAAAAACGGTCTAAATATGTCACAGTCAACACCAGATAGTTTTTGCCAGTAACCATGACCGTCGCTTAACAACATTATCATACATACTTACATTCTAAAGATCTTATGTACTGCCTTGAATGGGATGTGTTGATTAAATTAATTTGTGCCTGTGGGGTGAAAATTAAAGGAGAGCGTCATTTGTGACTGGTCTCTTGTATTAGGGGAATGACGAGGAATATTCAACTGGGGACTTACTTGTGTGCGATGCACTGATGTTTATTTTCTTTAGCGTCCGAGTTGTTCTGTGTTCTGCAGGAAAACGGAAAGTGCGAAGGAGGTGTTAAGGACCAGGACGCATAGTTTTAGATGCCTAACAATAGCATGAAATTGCCGTGATGATGGTCCTGACGAGAGCACCCCCTACTAAGGGTGTTCGAAACGCGTAGACCAGCCTTTGTGCGACCTTAGGAAATTTTAAATACCAAATGTATAAAAAAGTGGAATTGACTCCAAGGTTGCTTTTGATTTGAAGTTATTGATATTGTCATAATGGTTGTAAAAAATGTATAGTGTGTAAATAAACAGTATGAGTGGCTCTAGTGAGTCTGGGTGAATGTGTGTATGGAAGGTGTGATTGGAGATGATGATTGTACATTTGTAATTTGTGTAATATATATGTGATATGCAACAAATTGAATTGTTTTTTGTATTCTATGTGTTAATGTGATAAAAATGAAAAATTTGTTTTTTTTGAAAAAAGTTTAAATATAAAGATTTAATTCAGACAGAAAAAGCAGTCTTGTTAATATGGTGTTTTGTTTCACTATACTAAGTTCATCTATCCCAGAGTAAATTTGCAGTACTGGTATTTTTGTTTTGCTACTCAGCTAAGTGAGGCTTGACCTTACTGCATTGAGCCCAAACCCTCTTTTTGGTTTCACGCTTACTTGAATTGCAGCATAGCATAATCCATGTGGAGGGCATGGCGACAACTCGCCGAGACTGTAGGGGCGCGAAGTTGAATGATGGCAAAAAAAATCCATGTTGAGTGAGCAAATATTCAGATTGTTCCCGCAAGATCCTTGTGAAGGGAAAAGCGGTCACGACAAAGCGACATTCGTCGTCCAGTTGAAAGCAAAGCGTGGTATGCAAAACGGAGCATGATAGCCAAAACGGACCAATTCCAAGATGGCGGCATGCTCCGGAGTCGTACGCAGTGTGGCTTACGGTGCGCTATTGCTGCAAAACGTCCATAGGCAGCATTGCTAACTTGGCGATAAAGGAGATGTCATGAAGGCTCTGGAGAGGCTCCACGCAACACCACAGACCAGGTGAGGTGCGCGAGCAGCAATTAAAACTTGAATTAAAGTGTAACTGTCACTCCTGCCGCCAAATTGTTAGAAGGACAAAGTTAAACATAGAAATGTGAAATCTGAAAAACTCTCACCCTGTATTTCTGTTCGCCGGGAGACTAGTCCATTTTCAAGTTGAGCTCATCCGACAGACATTTAAAAAGCTGCAAACAGGCAAAAGCAAGATGACTTGTATAAGTTGGGCTTCACAAACCCAACGGTGACATGGAGGCAAATTATACAGGAAGCACAATCCACACATAGACATGTCAATACTTTGTAGAAAGTTATAAATGTGGAGATAGTACCTGAACTGCATGTCGTCAAACAAAACAGTTCATTCCACACAGAAAGCACAATACATAGGCAGCCACCATAAACTCAATTTCCTGATGGGCTGTAGGGGCTAAGGATGTCCAATGTGGTGGGCAATGGTGAGGCAGTCAGGCGTGATTGACCGGTTTCTTATACATGAGTTGCTTGTTACATATTTCAAAGTCCTTGCTTCTTGGTCCCATCAGCTTTAGCTTAACTCCTGTTACTTGGCACGTTGAGTTGAAGAAAAATCCCATGAAGATCGTCGCCAAAATGTACTGAGCTGGCCCCACGTGTGCAGGAGCCACAAGTAGATGCTGTAGACGTGGCCAGGTAAAAGTAGATGGCGTTTATTAAGCTCTTAGAAATAGTTACAGCAAGCCCATAAGTAGAGTAGATATAAAGCCCCACCAGGAGCAGCCTCCTAGCTGCTCAGCCCATCTCCCAACTGACAAAACTCACACCAGGAACCCCAAGCATTCCACTCACACTAACATTCTAACTGGAACACTCACACTGGCTGAGCAGCTAGGTACAGAGAACATAATGTCGTGACCTGAGGATACTACACATTGATACTGGAGGCAGACCTCCTGTGTAACATTACATTTGCAGACTGTCTGACAAAGTGAGGGCCAGCATCAAGAGGAGTTATTTAACATCTTAGAACTAGAGGTGATTGAGCACTCCAGTAGTTCCTGGTTTAGCCTAGTGGTGCTGGTACCAAAAGCTGCTGCACTGGGTGCCACCACAGAATTCCAGTTCTTAGTGGAATACAGAGGACTGTTTTGCTGCCTAGAGCCTGCCTTGAACCCTCAGAGGCCTCCCTGCTGTTAGTCCCTGCATCCTGACTTGAACCCAGGACTACCATGGTACAAGGGCTAGTTTGCTGGCCTCCTGTTCAGAGCCTTAGAGACATAAACAGCACCTACCATCTTGAACCAGCACCTCTCCCAACCTGAGTGTGTCCTGAACCCTCAAGCATTGTTCTACCAGTCCTGGACCCATATTTGTGGTTTGAAATGTGCCCAGTAGGCCAAATACCAACACTGAGACTAAGTCCGAATGCAGAGACCTTCAGCAATGTTTAGACCCAAGCCTCCCAACAACAATGCTCCCTCCCCTGACACCTCCTGCAGCCTTGCTCCGCTGAACTTTACCTTTGCAGAACACTTTTTCAAGATAAGTGCTGACCAGGCCCAATCCATTTTTTGTATCTGAACTGCACTCCACTGCAGTCAGCCATATTTTTCAACTTTCACATGATCTCACCCTACTAGATGTCTGCGCTTGGCACTTTGATCTTTTAGATACTAGTTTTTACTAAAAACTTTAAAAATTCATAACTCCAGTTCTACTTATTGGAATTTTGTTGTGTTGCTGTCAAACAATATATCAAAACTTAGTGTGGGATTTTTCTAGCGTTGTTTTTTCACTTTATTACTGTGCTGCATAAATATTTAACACATTGCCTCTAAGTTAAGCATGATGTTTTTTTGTTCAAAGCTACCCAGGGTTAATTTTGTTGTTCGCCCTGCAAGGGATTGTGTCTTTTGCTTGAGTAGGGCTCACACCCCAGTCAACCAACAACACAATTTCTGAAAGTTGCATCAGAATACACTTCTCTGCAAGAAAAGGAGAAATCCTGAAGTTTTTTTTTTTTTTTTAATCCGTGAACTGGCCAGTTTGCCCTAAAACTCTATCACACATGATGACCGCCAACCTGCATCTATGGTGAGCCCGACTCTTTGCACTACAGCGACCTCTAGCAACTACTTACAATGTGAGATCTGCCCTTCACTCTACAGCAGCGACAGTCTGTGCTGACCACTGCTAAGATCCAGCAAATGACTGTCTGCAATGCTTGCCAGATCTTTGCACTACAGCAGCTATCATCTGCTACACCAGGCCTACTGTATGCACTATAGCAGCGATAATCCACAATACTCCCCCGCTCCTCGTGGCCTCCTCCCCTGCGCATGGACATTTTGGCACCAGACTTTGAGACTGTAATTGTTTTCAGAGGGACTACTTTGGTTCATGTTTCTGGCCCAAGTTCCATCGCTGTCAGCCTGAACTTGTGACTTTCCCCCGGTCTAGCATGGCCAGATGACGGTGAATAGCACTTTGTGCTTTTATTTTTTTTTTTTATATTTGTATTAAAGTTTTTTACAGAGCACTTTGTGCTTTTAGGTGCTATATGCACTAGTACTTTGAAATTGATTGTCTCTGGTTCTACTAGTGGGATTTTTGTTGTTCCGGTATCATTTAATGTATTCAAATGTTGTCTATTGTTCTAAATTATTGGTTTGTGATTTTTCTTGTGTTGTATTTTCCCTTAACTGTTTGTGTGCTTCTTAAATAGTCACACTTTCCTATAAATTAAGCCATACCGATTATGTACCAAGCTACCAGTGGGTTAAGCACAGGTTAATTCAGTGTATTTTTCAGCTCACCCTGGCAAGGAGCGAGGTTTTTTCTTGAGTACGATTTTCACCTTTCTCAACCAATAATCCAAATTCTTACAATTACTTTTTTAACATTGAATTGGCTTTTAACAGGCCTCTGTCAATTCTTATATGCTCAATATGCACATTTTGCAAGTTTCCACAGATCCAGAATGTAAATATACCTCATATTATCTCACTGTCAGTAATAGGCAACACCAATACCTTAGCTTCCAATATTTTAAAGAACAGTGAGTTCATTTATTTTATAGTTTTATTCCTCTGTTGTGTCAATTCTTTAGCATGCTGATTTATCAATATTCACATTTCATTGTTATACATCTTTTGTAAAAAATACTTTCTTTACTGAATGATACATGTATTTATTCATATTTTAAAAGCTTGTTGAAAAAGAAATAATACATTAACGGATGGCAGACTTTTATTGTTAATTTTCAATTAGCGTGTTTCTCTTTACCTTCAGTGGTTTCTCAAGGTGATTAAAATGCACAATGTAAACTACATACAACGAACACCATATAACCCACATTTTCACTACCATTGTGTTTTGCAGTAATACCTAAACGAACCATTTTTCCAATAGTTATTATCTTTTCCAAACAAAATAGCTCGTTGCTCAAAACAATATTTTGCTCATGGTGTTTTCTCAAACCTCAGAATAAAAGGGATACATGAAGCAACGTCGAATTAATACCACTATTCTGTCGAGTTATTACAATCGTATATAATGTAAAACAGAAAACAGTTTTACTAAATGTCTCAGCATTTAAAAGAACTGTAGTTGAAGATCACTATTGACTCATATTATATTTTATCTTATGTGATTCAAATTAATACATGTATTTGCTTCACTTCTCAATGAAAGCCATCGTTTCTTGCAGCACATGTTTTAACTGTCTAGATGCTTCCTTATTAATTGTACATGTAACCCAGATTTATGTTGCAAGACTATGTTGGATAAGTTGTCGTGTACTTCCTGTATGGAAATATTTCCATACTTTAGACACTGAAAGTGGGGCTCAGAAAGTGAGGGAGAGTGAAGAAGAGAGGGGGAGATAGAGAGAGAGAGACAAGGAGAGAGAGAGAGAAGAAGAAAGGGGGCGAGAGAGAGAGAGAGAGAAGAGGAGAGGGAGAGAGAGAGAGAGCGAGAGAAGAAGAGAGAAGAAGAGAGGGGAGAGAGAGAGAGAGAAAAAAAGAGAAAGAAAGAGAAGAAGAAGAGAGGGAGAGAGAGAGAGGAGAGGGGGAGAGTGAGAGAGAGAAGAGGGGCAGAGTGAGAGAGAGAAGAGAGGGAGAGAGAGAGAGCTGAAAATCTGCAGTTTTTCTGGGCTCCTTTTGTTTCTTTTGTGTTATGGGTTTTTTTTTCTCGTGAGAGCCTTCTGAGACTCTTGGCTTTTTTCCCCCTTCATTTGGGTCTACTGCAAGAAGGTGCATTTATATTTCTGCGAGTAGGAAAGGGCATTAGCATTGTCCATGGTGGATGAGTTGAGTCTAAACACCGTCTCATATTGGGGTATGATATGATTTTCATTTATTCAGGCCTCTAACTCATTCAGGAGCACTTTTGCAAATACCTTGCCTCTGACTTTCAACAAGGCAATCAGCCTATAATATTCCAGTCTGGAGGCATCTCCCTTTTAAAGTATGGGGTGCAAAATGGGTCCTTTCCATGAATCCGGTACAGCCAATATGTTGTAGCATGAGTTGAAAAGTCTGTGCACGTTGGGGGCCCAGAATTCCCAATCTTCTTTGAAAATACTGCAAGGAAGGCCGTTTGGTTCGATGCTCATTCCTTCCAAATACCCTTCAGAATGATTTAGAAATCCCTTTCAGTTATGCTGGTCTGTTGCTCCTCCAGATCTTCAGGAGAGTTGCCCACTGTCTCTATATTTTATCTGAGTTGATGTAAAGCTCTGTTGTGAGGCACTCATTCATTATCAGGTACAGTGTTCTCTATCTGGGTTCCGCCATTGAGACTGTTGACATAGCCCCAAAATTCCCTTGACTTTTTGGGTGCTAATAGGGAGTATCTGTGTTTCCATTCCTCCTCTATATGGTTTTTTTCAGCTGCCAAGTGAATATTTTGTGGGATTTTCTTTTTGCTTTCAAGATGTTTACCGTCCTTGTGCACCTCTCTCTTTTATGTAGTAGTTATGGTCGGCAGCACCTCCTTTTGGTATCTTTCTTTTCTGTATTGTCAAAAAGGAAGGTGGAACTTTTTCCTCTGAGATAGCTTTTGTGATTACCTTGCCTGTATGAAGACAAGGCTTTGAATAGCAGTTCTATTTTATTTGGCCAGTTTTTTTTGCAATGCCTAATAATTGTACATCTAGCTTCTATCGTAAATATCTGATCAGCCAAGCAGTACCACTATTTAATTCTTTTTATCACTGGATTTTGTGGGGAGTATTTGGCTGGCAGGAGTGTGTTCTTAATGCACTGTGGCTCTTACATACAACAGAATCTATAATGGATGATGGTCACTCGCAGTGGTGTGTTGGACTTTGTAGTTTACACACCTCCTTAGGAGTTTCTTGCTTAGAAAGCACATAAACTATCTTTAAATTGCGTTTTGGAACTTCTATGTGTGCTGCTTAATGCAAATTGCAAAACGTATTTTTTTAATGATTTCTAACATGCAGGAAGGGACACCTTCCTGCACATAAACAGTCAAAGATGTGTGTGCTGCACAATGCAGCCCACATGGAAACAGAAAAAAACGAGGAGAAATTAAACATTTCTCCTCATTGCGCCTGTTTAAGACTAGGTTTTGTCTGGTCTTGATTTTGCCACTGCCCCATATTTACGCTGCCCTTGTAAATATGGGGCAGCATCAAAATCAATTGGTGTTGTGTCGGAACGCCCATCACAACACCCATTGCCCACCCCTTTCACGTCAAGTATAGCGCAAAAGGGGGTCTTATTTACAAGGCAGCTTTTAGCCATGTTACGGCTCAGCTTATATAGCTACAGCAATGTCACTAAAAGTGACGTTCCTGTGGTGATAGGGGCTTATAAATATGACTCTGAGTTTTATGAAGATGAAAAGACCTCCAAAAGGTCTTTCAAAAAGATTCTTCTTATGTGTCAATGTGTGAATTAACTGGAAGCTATCGATGTTTCCTGTAAGCAAAGAATGTTGCCTGTTTGTAAGAGTTCCTTGGCTTCTTTGATGACAATTGCAGATTTGGCATCTGCCATGTTCCAGCTTATTATTCTTATCCTGGATCTTGTTGCCTGCTTCCTTTTTCCCATTCAGGTTGTTCCCTGGACGTATGCGTTGCTCCTTCCTCCATACGGTGTCTTACTCCATTGCTCTTTGTCGGCTGGATTATGATCTTATTATCCCAAGTCTGGGGAATAAGTGATTCAGTGCCCCTTCGTACGCTTTTTGGAGCGTTTTGTGCCCCTAGGTATTGTGATCTCTGTGATAAAACACAGGGATATTTTTCCATTGCACAGTTATTTATGTGTATGCACTACTCTTTAAGTTGATCTTTCTCTGCGATTACATTTTGGAAATCTACCCTACTTGCCCACTTTGTCAGTGTCGACTTTCTTTGACTGATCCAGGTAAAGTTCTTGAAGTGTACCGAAGTTAGAGAAAAGTGAAGGTATACTCATTTAGAGGAATAGGATTTTCAACCAATTTAAAATACCACATGGACCTCTTGTTTTGAACTAAGGGCTGAAAATCAGAGTGGCTGATGTACTACCCTCCGGTTGTTCTTCTGTTACTCCTTCATCGTTATGGCATTCCTGTTCACCATTCATGATTTTCGGTTCATGGGTTCATATTTGATGTTTTTGTGAGCATGATGCTGCATGTCTTTTTCTGGCTGGTCTGGTACTGATCCATTGCCAGTCCCTCTGGACCCTCTGATCAAGTGGTACTGTCTCCCTTGTTGTGATTCTGTCCTCAAAGGCTGATTGCATGGCTGCTCATCCAATTGCGTCCCCACGGACATGATTGTTTCTACCTGTGCTGTCATTCCTCTGTTGGTCTCGTGTAGCACCTTCTTCTGTCTGTTGAACGGCGAGCTTATTTGCTCTTTGGAGGAGCATTTGTTGCTAGAATTCACTACCTCCAAGTATGAACTTTCCTGGGGGTTGTGTGCTATGTGCGAATGTTTTGGGTGGAGATTTGCTTTATTAGGCATACTGCTGATTGCACAATCATGCTGGTGGGTCTGATTTATTTTTGGCTGGTGAGATTGTTTGCTTGCATTCCCTCGTTGGTAGTTCTTTGTTTTACTTGAAAGTTGAGATAGTTCTCTGGGACCTTAGGGCTGCTGCCTGTTCTAGGCTCTGCCTTGTTTGTTTCAATGTTTAATTCTATCGTTGTTATCACAGATTTCTTTTGTGTGGTGTAGATCATGCTGTTTTTCCTTTTGGAGTGAATTGAATTGAATTGAATTTATTTATTTGTTTGGTTACTAAAAACCATTACATAAAACCAGAATACAAAAGTGACAACATTACAAAAGTTAAAAACCAAGAAAATTGCAAGCGTTCAGTTTATCTATTTGCTCCATAGGTGCTAAACGAGCTGGGGAAAAGGATCATTGACCGGCAGGTGGCTCTGGAGACCGGCTTGTGGAAGCCATCAACTTTGCCCGTGCTTGAGAGATAAACTTTCCAAAGGCCGCCATGTGCTTTACCGTGGACAGTGTATAAAGATGAGTAATCCCCTCCTCTGCAGTGCGTGACCCTGATTGTCTTAGTAATGGCCTAAGGTAAAGACTACGGGCCGGGCGGAGGGCCGGGCAGCAGAAGAGGAGATGGGCCAGAGACTCATGTTTGTACCTGCAGAGCCTGCATTCCCGGACTCCTGAGCTGGCCTTACCGCAGGCATATAGTTCTTTGAGGGGCAGTGGATGTAGTCAGTAGGCCAAAATCTTATGAAGGGCAACACGGCCCACAGCCTGCGTGAGGTGATGTTTGGAAATGTGCAGGGTTTGCGGGAAACACAGGGTCTTATGCAAGTCTTTTCTTCTCAGAGACTCCAGGTCCAGTTCCCGTGACCGAGCCCGCACTTGTTTTTTAATCGTGTTCTTGATGGCAAAGAATTTGACATGTTCAGGGTTCTATGTGTCCATGGCAAGTTTGAGGTGGGTTTAAGCCACTTCGAGGGTTTCCGACCAGGGGTTCCCGGGATCTCTGAATATACACTTCAAGACTGACTTTAATGTGTTCTCCTGAGCCGCAGTTGTTAAAAAGTAATATTTACTGAAGGCGGCCAGCTCTTCCAGCTTTTGCTGGTTGAGTGAGAACTCCAGGTGGATGAGGGTGTTTCTAGTGCACCTTGGAAGATGGTAGACTTTCTTATATGCTCTGCGCTGGATTTCTTCTAATTCATTGTTCAGTTTGCCCGGGAATGCCTGTAGAGCGTAGTTGAGAGCCGGCATAAGCTTGGCTTTAAGAACTCTATTAATGGCCATGGTAGACGGGCTATGTAAGGAGGCTTGCAGCTTGCAATTGGCATAGGTGATGGATTTACCTTTGGCTTGGATTGACTTAAGGTGGGCACTTGCAAGCCCTGATTCCTGAAAACAAATACCCAAATAGATGTACCGCTGCGTGGTTTCCAGAAGGAGATTGCCTAGCCTCCATTTTAAAGCTTTCTTCCTTGGGTGATGACCAAAAATAATCACCTTTGACTTGGTCGGATTTGCTACAAGCCTGTTTTTGACGTTATATGCGGCAAGTGCCATCAACACCTTTTGTAGCCCCATTCTCATGTGGTCAAAGAGGACCAAGTCATCAGCATATTGCATGAAGAGAATTTTATTTCCACCAATCTTTGGGGTGGCCAAGGCAGCCCCAGTCAAAGCCTTCTCCATGTCCGCTTTGTATAAATTAAATAATAATGGGGCTAGCACGCACCCTTGTTTTGATCCTCTGTCTGTGTTGATCTTGACAGATGCATAGTCCCTCGAGAGTTTAACTCGCACCCATGTTTTTTGGTAAAGGGACTGTATCGCTCTTAGCAGTACAGGGTTGATGTTCCATTGGACCAGCTTGTGCCACAAAATTGCGCGGTCTACCCCATCGAACGCCGCCGAATAATCAATAAATCAGGCGAAGAGTGGGGAGCTTTTGCGTGTCCGAGCGCGATATGCCAAGAAAGAAAGTGCGACGATGTTGTCAACTGTGGCTGACCCAGGTCTAAATCCAGTTTGGCAAAATGGAAGAATGCCTTCTGCACTTGACCAGTCTGCAAGGTCCTTCAAGATGGCACTGGCATAAGCTTTTCCCTCAATGTCCAACAGGGCAATCATACGGTAGTTGGTAGGTTCGGTTTTTGGGCCTTTTTTATGGATAGGCTGTAAGAGCGAGCCTCTCCATGAGTCTGGTACGACCCTCTGGAGCCAACATTCCGAGTACAGGTGGGTCAGGTTGGTGGCCCAGAAGTCGATGTTTGCCTTGAATAGATGACCAGGGAGACCATTAGGGCCTGGAGCAGCATTTTGTCTGATGTTTTTAATGATTTTGGAGACAAGCAATTTTCCCGGTGGAGCCATCATCTTGGTGTGTGTGCCTAGATTGTCCCCTGCAGTGGATGTATCCTTTTGCATTTCGGCAACACCATCATAAGTATAAAGTGCTTTAACATGGGTGACCCAGATAGAGGCTTCAAGGGAATTTTCTCTGTGATTTGTATCTCGGCCCAGGTTGCATACGTACTTCCAAAACTCCTGTGATTTTCCCGGGCCCAACAAATCAAAGATTATTAGCCATTGTTCATCACAATGGGCACGTTTTGCTGCCCAAACCTTCTTTGCATGGCTTTTTTTGCTTTCTTGTAGTAAAATCTTGTTTGGACTTGTCCCGATTTTGCGGTAGAGTTTGCGTGACTTGTTTAGATTTTTGGCGCTTATTTTGATTTCAGTAATATGACCATATATTGGTGGGGGGTGCCTGTGTGATGTATTATTCAAGTTCTCGCGAAGAATCACCGCAAGGGTCTCTGTTGTGATGCTCCATGTTTCTATGCGTGCATTTTCTGATCGCTTGGTGGCCAGCCTGACCAATGATTTGCCCAGCTATTGAATCTAATAATTGCGGACTGTTCCCATTTGATCCTTCTGGGCAGCTTTATTAGTTCTTCTCCATCGGCTTCCCCGATAAATTCAAGCTTATGGCGGTGGTCCGCCATGAGATTCAATGTAACGATTAGAGCGGCGTGATCGTTGTCACTACGCGGTTGGACTGAAAAATTTGACATTAAAAGTTGGAGTTTGCCACTTAGGATTATATAGTCGACCGTAGTGTGATTATTAAATGTGGGAGCTACAGTCAGCCCGGGGGTGCTCTTTAGGAAGACTGAGTGTGACGTGGCCAGGTTATAGTTATTTAGTAGATCGTTCAAAGCATTGGTGGCCCCGGCCTGGCACCTGTGTGTGGATAAAACCCCTATATTATGACAGTTAAAGTCACCAAGAATAATGAATTCAAGGCCCGCGAATTGAAGCATTAAGCGCTCAAGGTGGTGTATCAGCGTGGCCATGTTAGAGTTAGGCCCATGGGGGTTGTGATAAAGGTTAACTAATAAAAATGAAAAATTGCTGTTTGTCAGGCGACAGCCTTTCAGGATGCCTGCCTGGAGAGAGTTTGGCAAGTTGGATATTTCAGCGAATTCCAGATTAAGTGAGTGTTTGATGTAAGTACATATCCCACCGGCGGGTCTACCGAAAATGTTGAGCTTTTTCACGGGTTTTCCATACTCAGCATATCCTCTTAAGGAGAGAGGATGCATTTGCCAGGTTTCTTGTGTGCAGATAATATCTGCCTCCTCCATAAATGACACCGCAGTTTGTTTAAGAAGCAACCTCCTGAGCCCGGCAACGTTCCAAGACATGATTTTCAGACTCACTGGAGGACATTCCTTCTCTGAGGGCTTTGGGTGCATGCTTATCGTGCCTCGGTGGAGGTGGTCCCGGGCGTTAAGGCAGGGACCATTAGGTCTTGGAATTTAAAGCAAGCAGCAACCAGGACCAATCTTTATACATGGATCCCAGTGTGGCGCATGTGCGTGTGCCCTGGATTGGATTCATGGTTATCTTTATTGGGGTTCTGTTGGATTGACCAGTGTTTATGCCCCCTTTAGGCCCCTGGTGGCTGGGCACCATTTTTGACGCATGAGTGGAAAGCGCCTGCGTGCATGAACACACTCCAGCTGATTTTGCCATGTTTTCCCGTCGGGGGTATGTTTTTAGTATAAGAGGATATTTTTGTGGTCGCTTGGGTTTTATCTTTATGCCCCAGCTTTCCAGAAGCTTATGCTGGCTTTTCAAGGCCTCTGCCATAACCGAGCTCGTGAAAGTTAACTCTGTTGTTTCATTTTTTACCTCCTCATCTGGCGGTAGGAAGGAGATGGTTTCAATATCCCTAGTTTTTATTCCCTCCAGCCCTGGGATGTTTGCACAGAGTTTCAAGAGGTTACTATGATTGAGAATGTCCCACCTCCCCTGCGAGACGTAATCTGGGTACAGCCTAATTTCCCAGTCCTGTGATGATCGTAATTTAAGTAACCAGCAGAGCCCGCGCCCTGGCCGCCTGTGTGTGGGATTCTAGAAAGGCAATTGTTAGACAAAGAGTTAACTATGTCGTTGGTATCTAAGACAACCCATGGCACTTGAGGCGCACCATGTGTCGTCGACATTGCTGATGCAATTACCCGGTCCTGTGATTGATCGTAATTTAAGTGACCAACAGAGCCCGCGTCCTGGCCGCCTGTGTGTGGGATTCTAGGAAGGCAATTGTTAGACGAAGAGTTAACTATGTCCTTGGTATCTAAGACAACCCCTGGCACTTGAGGCGCACCATGTGTCGTCGACATTGCTGATGCAACAACCAAGGGGTCGTTTGAGCGAGCATCATATTCAATAGTGCGGAGTAGCTTCAATGGCGTTTTGACCTTGTAATTCGGTTACTTGGCTTATAAAAGGTACTGGTGGAACCGGCCGGGGCCTTGCCGATTGGGCAGCCGGCCCTAGATTCATTGATGTGTCAGCAAGATAAAGGACTTCATGCATTTGTTCCAAGCTTTCTGGTATTGTGAGGGTTGCCACTTGTTCTATCACTTCCGATGTCTCTTTATGACCTTGCGTCTGGTTGCCGGGGCGTAACCATTCCCGTATAGATTTACTTTTGTTCGCCTTGTTCAGTTTTTTTAATTTTTTCTTATTTTTCCTCGATAGATGCTTTTGGAGATCTGGACTGGTCAGTACGGAAATCTGCTGCTGATTGTGGGTTTTAGTTATGGTCGATGAGAACTCTGCTAAATTTGCATTAAACAATAATGGGGGTTCCACCATAACGAGTTTATTTTCATTGCCACTTTCTGAGCTGTCTAGTAGAGAGATTTTTTTGCCTTCTTTTTTGGAGGGATCAGGTGCTGGTGCCTTTACGATTGAGGCCTTATTCCTGCCAACTTCTCTTTTAAGATCCTCAATTAATGTGGTCATGATGTGCGGACGTTTTTCTAGATTTTTCAAAATGGGTCCGCAGCTACATGGTTCGGGCTTGAAGTTTGTGCTGTCCTGTGCTCTACGGATCAGAGAGTTTAGGTGATCCAGTTTCGCATCAACCCCAGAGATTAAGTTTGCCACTGTTTGTAATATATTTATCTGGGCGTCGAGCTTATCAGCGTGCATGATTGCAGCTCCAGTCATGGAAATCAGAGTCTCGTTGATCAGTGTTAGGTGATCCACAAACACTGGGGGATTGTCCCCCCTTCTGCTCGTTGTGGGTGATAACTGAGATGTTTTGTCTTGGTCCGGAGGACTGCAGTTCAGCAAGATCGGAGACTGGGTGTACCAGGCTGGTGATTCTGCGACAACTCCTCCTCCTTCGACGGGACTTTTGCTGCTACAGGGGGCATCAGGTATGTGATATCCGTTTCCTGCTGCGCTGCGGCGTTGGCTGGTACATACGTCGGCCATCGGGACCCCTTTAGTGGGCGGATTTGACTGAGGATTTTTTGACGCTTCAGGGGGCGAGGTTCTTGTGCTGTTGTGCTCGGTCCTCGAGACTGCCCTGTCAGGTGGCTCTAACTTGAGCTATGCTCCTCCCGGAAGCGTGGTTATTATTGGTGAGAGGGGAATCCCTGGAGCCTGGTACGCGATAACGCTCGAACTCTGGCCGTCCTCTGGAGGTATGGTAGACAGTGTGCTACTCTGAGGCCTAAAAAGTGTAGCAGGACTTATGGCCAAAGGATGTAAGAAAGTTCTAATATCTCTGTTACCTGGGGGCCCAGAGCTGGCTACGGTAGCACCGGTGCGGGGGGTTAAAATTGCTCGATTATGACGCTTCCCCTCTTCCCCTGGTTGCGGCGCTACGGTGTTTAGCGACACTGTCGGTGCTGGAGGCCCCGTAAGTAACCCTGGGGGCGTTGGTGTGGCTCCTGTGGCTCCGGACGAGTCCGAGAGTGTCCCCTCCAAGAGCAGTGACCCAGTATAAAGCTCCCCTACTCCCAAGGGGTAGAAGAGTTTTGCCTTCCATCTTCTGGCAGATCTGTGGGGGCGAGGCTTTACCTGTGTCTGGGCCTGCAATAGGGTCGAGTTTCTGGTCCTCATTATTTCTCCTGTGATTTCCTACTGCTCTCCTGCAGCGTTGGCGTTATCCCCTCTGAAATCGTCGGGACAATGAAGAAGAGGGCAGTATTCCCGCAGCCCCCTAAGGTGGGCAGGCGCTCTATATTCCTTCAATTCGTAGTCCTCCTCCTAGGCTCTTTGGTCAATAAGTATCTGGTCCTGCAGGTTGAATAGATCCGTGTCGGTGGCGGCGTTGTTATCACAGCGCTCAGGACTCCACACAGAGCTCACGCCTGCCTACCGCACATTTAGCGCCGTGGTCGATGTTGATGGGTGATGGGTGATTACACGGGGGGTCAGAAAGTTACCCGGGAGGCCAGAGGGTGAAGTGCCCCCCCCCCTCCTGCTAGCAGGCGTTGTTATCACAGCGCTTGAGACAGCGCTGCTAGCAGCCCCAGCTGACCCCGTTGACCTTCAGGGAGTGTTTAAGTGTTTTTAGCTTTTTCCGAGGCGGCGGCTATGCCTGACTCAACGCCTTGCTCGGTACTTGGGGCGCTTAGAGCACTCAGGTGCATGCCCGGGCGCTCACTCCATCCACCTTCTGCCTTCTTGTGCCAACAGCCCGCGGCAGCCTGCTCCCCCTCCCGCCCACCTGCTCACCTGCTCACCGTTTGTTGTCTCGCTATTGGCCAGGGTGCAAGGGTGCAAGTTCAGCCGTGTTTTCGGGCCAACGGACAGAGCAGCAGGCAGGCAGATGGGCTGATGCGGGGGTGGTGACGGCTACTTCAACTCCGGACTCCTCGTCTCTCACTGTGTACTTCTTCAGCTCCTTGGGCACCTTGAGCTCATTAGCAGGTCTCCCGAACTTACGGGTGCGAAAACAAGTTGTGAGGTCGACACGGAGCCGGCGACCTCCGTGACCTCCTTGCTGCGATGGAGACTGCGTTCTGGCGATCTGGCGTCCGAGAATGACTCACAAGCGCCCTATTAACTTCACCAAAGACCGGGCAGCAGGAAATCCCACAGGTGGGTGAAGCAGTGAAGAGGTGCCTTAGACCAAGGCTGGTGGCCGACCTCCGTGGGGTAGTGAAATCCCGATCTCAAATTATTCAAGATGTGATATCAGCAGGCCTGTTAAGGTGGCATTCTGGCATCTCGAAAGAAGACTCTTGAAGGAGAACCTGCGAAAGCCTGCAGTTGTTTGCCGTGATAGGGTGTGGAATATCAGGCTAGCTTCCTTTTCACTGGAATACCGATAAGAGGAGCCCAACAGTGGATGCCTGGAGGAACCAGCTAATCAACGGAGCCTCTGTTGAAATCTCCAATCTCCAAAGTTTTTGCAGTGATTTCTGCAGCTTTTTCTATTGTTGACTAGAGAGCTGCCCCAGATTGCTCACTGTCATTTCTTTTTACTCTCTTGTTTGGCGTGGGTGCCCCATTTCCGTGCTTGTAAAAGGGCTGCTATTGTTATTGTTGTTGCTGACGATATGAGCCCATATATTCTGGCGCTCTGGAGTTCTGCTGCATGTTTAATCTGTAGTGCCTGTTATAACTTCTGTTTCTGTTATTGCATTGTTGCCTCTGGTGAGGTATTCATCCATTTTGGGCATTTTCCTATTTTGTATGTTGCTTATCTAAACTACCCTGCATTGATTTTTAGGGTTGATATTAGGTTGAGCAGAGAGTTTAATATTGGAAGTGGAGGTCCCTGTCACTTACCGCCTCCACTAAATGCTGGAGGCGTGCACCCGACCCCTCGCTTCAATGTTAGGCTAAGTAAGGACACCATCTGACATATCCCTCCTCACCCCCTTAGTAGCTGAGCACGATCAGCCAGGCTTATCCCGAAGGCACGTATGTGGTTGCAGTATGTGGAACATGGCTCACAGACACCCCATGATGTCATCACAAATAGACTCCATACGAGTATTGATAAAATTAGTATAATCTTTATATAAGCAATTATACGATAGAACTACACGAAATCAACATATAAGAATGGGTAGTATTCTTTCCGGTGGGTTGGTAGGTTCTAATCCAAACCACCACTTCTAACCAACAGTTAAGCTCACTTCTAACCATTTCCCAAAAGGTTAGGCAAGTCGTATTGCTAGAATCACACACGTTGCAAAAGGAAACAATACAGCAATGAGTAACGATATTCTCTTATACGGTGCAACGTAGAAACAATGCCATACGGAGTGCCAGAGTCATGTAATTGGCAATTGAAGGAATAATGCAATGTGTATCACCACCAGCATGCCCTGGACCAGGCCCGCACCCCATCCCTGGTGTTGATCCACGTTACCTGGGGGGGCACGATCTCACTCTCCTCCCTGACATCAGTGACTTGCGCCTTGATCCAGAACTCATCACGGGCTTCTCCTCCCCCGACTCTCCAGATGAAGGGCTGCCTGGTGCCATCTCAACCCCTCCCTGGGTCAAGACCTCTCCGAGTTCCTCTCACCTTTCAGTTCCAGACACACAATCCACATTTCAGAGACACACAGAAATGCTCAGAGCACAGAACTCAGCCACTTTCTAAAAGGTTGGTTTATAAACACACAGTGACAAAACCACCTTCACAGAAAGATGCAATATGACACTGTGAGTCCATACATTCTTATCTTCACCTCTCCATTATAAACTGACAGGAAACTAGGCTAACAGACACAACACCCAGCCTCCCCCATTCTGTCCTATGGGAAGAATGGCCTTTCAGCAGTGAAAAATTAAATGGAGAGTTTTTCACTGTCAGAACATAACACACACCTCAGTTTATGTTCTGCTTTTTACCTACACTGCACCCTGCCCAGGGGTTACCTGGTACCAACCACAGGGGTGCACCATGTGTATGTATAAGGGAAAGTCAAGCCTGACAAGTGGTTGCACTTGTCAGGACTACATGCTAACTTAGCATTCTGCACGCAGGCCCTAAACTGAAGGCCCGAGTTCCCTTCTCTGCGCGCCCTTGCATTACTAGACCTTGCACACACAGTGAACATCACTAGAGACTTTTACTAGTAAGGCAAACATACCGATCATGGTCAACCAATCACCGTTACATTTTACATAGGGAACTCCTGTACTTTGACACTGATCAGCAGTGGCAAAATACCCAAAGCATCTAAATTGGCATCTCTAGGTCAGGAAAATGGTCTAGGGGGAAAGCAAAAAGTTTAGGGAACTTTACCCAAAAAGGCCAAGTCCTACAGCTAACTTTTCAACAATAGCTTCACTTGTGTTGTTTTCGTTATTTGTGGGTGCTTCCACACCCTTGTCTTTGTTGGCTTACTGACCAACTTTGGCCTTAAGCATATCCAGCATTTTGTCAATTATCAGGACCCTCTGTGCCAGCATATGAATTAACTCCACTTGAATTTCTAATCTATCAGATTGCCATGGGAGTGCCTTAACAGTGGACAGCAGAGTAGAATTTGTTGTGTTTAAAATATGGACAGGGCCCTCCCTTTGAATGGGGTCAGAACTTTCGGAAAGGTCTCCAGTATATGTGTTCATTGTTCCCCTGTGTTCCTCCGTCCTTAGCTGAGAATTTCTGTTTGTGTCTGATGACTTAATTTCAATGGATTGCTGTCTGGCTACCTCCTTAATTCTTGGTGCATTAGGCTCTTTGTCTAGAGTGCAAGATGCACTAAGCTGTTGATAATGCACCTTTCTTGTTTTATTAATTTGGTTGGAACAGTTCTCTTTAGATTTGAGGTCAGCTGTGCTTGTAATATCATCAGGGGGTGTCCCATTCCTGGTTGATTGGGAGATGTACAAGGGCCTCTATTTAAAATTCCTGCCTTTTTTGAGTAATTCCCAGTTTGGCTTTTCCCTGCCCATTATGCCCCTGTGTCAGCCCTGCAAGTATGTCACCATCATTTGTTGCTAAGGAATATCAATAACCTCTACTGTCTCCATTAGTTCCTCTGGCATGCTGTGGTTGGAGGAGCTGTGGAGATATTTTGGGAAGCTGGGAAGCTGCAGTCCATTCCTGTGTCTGCAAGCTTCACCATCTCAGCAATTATTGAACTTCAAAGCTGGGATGAACTGCACAGTCTATGGTGTAGGCAAGGGCCTCACACTGCTTTGCTCCTCCTGGGCTGGCAGTGATTAGGCCTATCTTGGTTATCACCAATCCACGAGCATCCCCCATGTATTTCCCTAATGGCTCCGCCTTCAGTCTGGTGAAGTACTTGTGTATGAGGTTCATTGTTGTTGCCAGGCTGTGGGTCTGGGATGATATGCCCCTGAAGAGGTCCTGGTCTGCCTTTCCATCCTCAACTGAGATCTGACTCCTCTCTGTGATGTTCTGGGATTGAATCCCCGTCTTTCGTTGACCGGGCATACATCTTGGCCTTCTTTGTGATCTTGCCATTTTTGCTTCAATTCCTGAGTTCGCAAGGACAGATCTTCTCTGAGCTCTTCTAGAAATGACACTGTTCCTACGGGTCTCGAAGACCCTGTGTGAGAGTTTCTAGTCAGTGTAGAATGCAGAAACCTCCTTCCGGATCGTTTGTGTCTGCTCCGTTGACCTTAATTGCCTAGTTTGCCTGGTTTTTCCAGCTGGCTTTGTTAGCACACTCAATGTCACAAAGGGTGTTAAACTAATCAGCAAGCATACAATTTTTGAGCTGGTTTGGTTGACATGTTTGTCCTGTTTTTGCCTTTGTTCCTTGTTCCTACACAGGCGACTTCTCCTTACTGAACTTACTTGTCTATGTAGTGTGCCTTGTGTGCCTAGTTCTTATACTTCAGCTTTTGAGTTCTTATACCAGGCTAGCTAGGCATTTCTTGTTTGTGTTTGCAAGTAGTTCCTATCCACGCGGTGAGCGCCTGTGACCCCAGTGCTATGGCACAAGCCGCACCAGCCTAACACTAATTGTCTCAATGCCACAGCCAGGAGCTCGATGCCTAATGCCTAACGTCAACCACTCACCACATTTTCTTTGCATTTCTTTGCTGTTTCTTTCAGTTGCTTCGATGTTTTGCCTCCTTCATTTTACTTGGTGTGCTCCTTGCTCCTTGACTCACTCCTTGTATCGCCACTGCCTAACAGTCACTCTGCTTCCTCCTGGCTTCCCTCTCATAGCACACAGCTCTCGTAAGCTCTCTTTTGGCATGCTCGGGGGCTCAATATTGCTCAATACTGCTCAATGCTGTGTTCATTTTGTGTGCCTATGCGCCAGTCTGGCTGCAGTGTTCAGGCCGGGGACATAGGCTGGGGCAGAGCTGAGGCATGGATGAGGCTGAGGCCTAGCCTGGGGTGGTTGGATAGGGCTGTGTCTGAGGCCCCCTGTGTGGCCCAGGCCAGGTCTATGGTGACCCCTCCTGGTTGGAGACTTCACGTTAGCTGGAACTTCAGGGCGTTGACTGTGAAGGTGGCCATATGCCTTGCTTTGCCTTGACGTACTGCTGCAACTGCCATTGAAGGGAGCTGAAGCCGGGAACAGAGACGTTTTTATTTCATTCTACCTAATGCATTTCGGTCCACACGACCTTCTTCGGGGGTATCTGCTACCAAAGGTCCTCAATTTCAACCGTCATAACCTCCGTTTGATAGAAGTTACCCCCTAAGAAGGTCGCGTGCAGCGAAATGCATTGGGTAGAATGAAATGTTCTGGAATTATGAAGTTTCAAGTTATTGCCTGTGAACAAGCCTGGATGGGCATTCTCAGAGTATTAAGATCCATAAAACACAGAAACGTTATGTCTTTGACGTGATGGTGAAAAATCGATTTCATTTTGGAATAAATTTGGATGAACTTGGTTAAAATATGGAGTATGTGTGAATACTGTTTGCATATGTGCACACTGCAGTGCAACTCCCTCGTATCCTAGAAACTCCCCATTTACCTGTGTATGTATGTATGTCATCCGGTAGCCAGTCTGGTGTACTACAGGCTGCCATCCCTCTCAGGCTAGTGATGGGATTCAGCTGAGCTAGAATTCAAGCACGTGTGACCGAGACAAACAATTGAAATGCTCCTATCTCGAATAAAGGCTCATGCAGTTTATATAATAAAACTGGACCCATTTGCACTGTGTCTGAATACAGATTTTGCTTGTAATTGTTTATTCTATCCATTCCAAGCTGTCACTGAACAGACAACACCAAACAAGGGCAATTTACGCTGTTTACTTGGGCCTTGGACAAAAGGCTTACAAAGAAAATGCATTTGTAAGCAAACCCTTTCTCAGTACATTATTACTTACAAGCACGCAAGCAAATATGGCCTAAAAGTCATCTTTTCAAGAGATGACAAATTTAAACTTGAAAAATGGGAGCGTTTGTGCACGAGTTGTATTAAACTTGTGACACTGTTGAGCCATCTCTGTCAGCAAAATACTGTTTGATCCCCTCCCTCATACTCTCCCAGTATACAGGGTCTTCCAGAATCTTGACTTTTAAGGGCATCAGAGGAATGTGTCCAGGCAAGCCTGTAGTTTATGTATGGCTGAAAAATATGAAAATGTTAAATAAAAATGTCTCCATGTATCCGCAATCCCCCAGTGGGTACGCCAGCCAGGGAATTCCCAGGCCATGCAGAAGTTTGGGAGGCAGAGTCAAGGAATGGACTCTTCTCTGTACTGGGGCACATATTCTACAATCATAAAGTTCCTGCCTGCTAGACACCCAGTTATGTTGGTGTACCTCCCCTCGGTGTCTTCCTTTTTATTAAGGAACTGAAAGGGCACTCTCTGCTTTACTCCTATGAGTGTTCCCCTGGCAAAAGCTGAGTGTGTGGTGTATACTATGTGACCCCACCAACATCAGTGCTGAGCCATCCCTTCCCGTCTGGTCAAGTGGGTCACCTATAAGAGGGCTATATGCACCCCCTGCATTTTAGATAGGCCAGAACATTGTATATTATTAAAGTCTCCGACATTCCAGGATATTATTTTATAAATGCCATGCCCTAATGACATATGCAAACAGTAACCCTTCTACACGTTCCAGAGTGTGACTCTCCAGCAGTGCGGCTGACCTGATTGCACCAGTTTTGCTTTAAACGTGAGGTATGAACAAGCACTGAATGCCTAACCAATAAGTCCCAACTCCCCATCCCTTGGACAGAAAGGCAACATCTCCAATCCAAACATGACGCAAACACAAAAGACCAGCAGGCCATGATACTGACTCACACAAGAGGGGGAGACAGAGTCGCTGCAGTCAGGTGATCCAACTGGGCCACTTACCAACTGGCCATGCCAGCATGCATGCCATGTTACTGCCAGTCCCTGGAGTTTTGCCAATTAGCATCAGGGCCCCAGGCCTCGTAACTAAGACAGCGTCCCCACATCCCGTGCCCCACCCATTTATTACAGAAAGCCACAGCATCAACTGAGGTACTGGGTTTTTCAAAACCGGTACTGAACCGGCAACCCAGCGGTGCCAGGGTACACCCAAAGACCTCAGGTTCTTTCCTGATTCAGACCACAGAAACTCAGAGTCTTCTAGCTGAAGTCAAGGATCGATTTTATTGGCTGCAACCAAGGTAACAAGCGTCCTAGAAGTACAACACACGGGATGTATATTCTCAGGAGACTGCTCAATCCAACAAAGTCAGGCTTCTCTTTTTATACAAAATATTGTGCTTTAGGCAAACATTCTTCGAATTTACAGTATACTATTCACATTTTTTGTTATAAAGGAAAAGCAGAGTCATGATGACATGTCCATATTTCACTTCGTCCAGCCCACTACAAATCACCCGGCAAGGCCCCACATTTCATCAGATATCGGTGGACCCCCAATAAAAACGGGCACCTCCCCATCATAAAGCAAGTGAGAGAAAAGAGCAGGGACAGGTGTGAGCAAGATTCGGCAGGGTGTGTGTGATGAAATGGGTTTATGGCCTGTTGTGCCTTGATGCTATCTCATTCGGCCACTGGGAGAGGAACTGACCAAACAGGTTTGGCCTGGGGCAATGGTTCCAACTTGCCCAGGTCAGAGAAAAGTCAATTAAGGTGTACGTGTCCTTTGGAATCGAATTTAGCTGTATTATAAGCCTATGTAAAGGGCAACTCACAAAATGGCTGCCGCATACAAAATGGAAGCCAAGGGTTCAGAACGAAAATGACGATTTCGAGGTGAAATCGTCACTCGAAATTGACGAAAATGTTTGTACATAGTGTACTAGCCATTCTCGGTCTTTTGATACCAAATTCGTCATGTTTCGACGAAGTTTAATTCTCGAGTCCAGAATTATTACACGAGTCCAGAATTTTCAGAACCACAATCCCTCCTTTTGCCCTTACATAGGCAATTTAACCTAATCTCATGCTAATCTGAGTCCAGGTCTATATTCCTAAAGTCATTGAGATGTTGCTGTAACATAATTCTAGTACTTAGTTAGTCTCTTGATACAGGCTTCCTTACACATGATGTAACACAGAGGCCACATATTGCAGGAGCACACTGCACGCACAAACAGAACAGGAAAAGAATGGCTAAGACCATCCCATGACCATCAGAATTTTCCATCCCCAGGCGGATATCAGTTCTCAGAACCATCCCATTAATGACCAATCTCCTTTATCCACACGAATAGATTCGAAAATCTTATGCAGTTTGGAGATGGCCTGGTACACTGTTGGAGCGTTATCTGGGATGAAAACACAGCAACTCGATTGGATCAATCTACATACCCCACCTCGGTCTGCAAGTATGACATTTAAAGCGACCCTGTTCTGAAGGGTCATAAGACGATCCGACTGGAGCTCAGCAGTAAAGTTGCTAAGGGCACCAGCAGTTTCAATCACGGTGGACTCAACTACCCTTGTCAATTGCCTTATGTTCCTGCTGTTAGCCATGGATCCCCAGAACGGCAGAAAACCCTTTGCGAAGTCCCCAAATTCTTGTCCTGCAGTGTCTTCTTTGCTCAAGACACCTCTAACTATCCTTGTCTTGTGGTAATCTGCCGCTGCTGTGTAGGTGGGAGGCAACAGGAACGAAACAAAACATGAGCCCGAGAAGTCAGGGGGCAACCATGTATAGGCTCTATCATGGCAGATGAAATAGGTACCCTTAGCTGCTAAAAACGAAGGGGAAGTCTGGGCTGCAAAAACATACGTTTTAGTGCAGATACTCTTCCCTAACTGAGCTCTGGGATTCGTGCCATTACCTTGCAGACACGGATGACCCTGATGGGGTACAATCCATATCGGGGAAGATCTCTTAGCTTGCTGTTTCTCACTCAGGGTAGCTCCATATCCGGTTATGTTCCATCCTATGTATACTAGTGTCTCATCTCTCGGGATAGTCTCATAAGAAATACCTTCCTTAATCATGTCCACTATACCCTTAACTAGAGCACTATTTTTAGGATTGTCTGTTACAGAACATAGGGGGTAGACTTCATGTGCATATATGAACATTGTTCTGTATGCCCACACAGAACCATTGTGGCTGAAGGGCAGAACCAGATAAGGAATACCTTTATCCGTTGTGTGAGGCATAAGCCCACACAACCAACAGTTAGTCGTGTTCATTACAAGTTAGTGTTGATGCAAGAGCTGAACAAAGGAGTTATTAATAAACTCTAGTCTCCTAGCTGATTCATGTTCAGGAAGGGGTTGAAAAGAGTGTGGGGAAACAGTAGAAGGAGGAGGTATGGGCGATGTAGTGGGTGCAAATGTTACTCGAAAAGAGAATAACACATAACTTATTAAAAATATCATCACACTGAATAGCATTAAAATGCACAATATCAAAAAGCTTTTCTTTGTCATTATTTTACAAATCTTGTGTTTAAAGTTCATTTCCTTGGCAGGTCTCTCCATCTCGAGAAACTCCATCCTCTCTAAAGTGCTGCCCGCGATGGGTGGTTGATTCTGCTAAGGAATCCTTCTGTCAGTCCAGGGCAACTCCCTTAGACCAACCAGAACTGCCGACCTAACGTCGTCAGCTGCACCCCAAAGACTTTGGGCAATCGCGGCCCTAGCAGCGGAACCCGGATGGCGGTTCGAAAAACAAAAATGAGCAAGTTTCTCAGATGGGAGAGCTGCACTTTCAAAAATAGTACTTGGAGGTGAAAAAAAAGGTTTTGTTTATTTGTCCATAGGTCTTGGCCTCAAATTATAGCGCTTTTTCCCGGGTACTGTCTGATCCTGAAACAGGAGTTCAGGCTCTGTAGTGTTCAATGGAATTGACGGTGATACAGCTGGTTGCAGAATGTTCTCGCTCTCTTGTTCAGTAAATGTTCCTTTTACTCGTGCATCACTGAAGGGCAGAAAACGTGGCACGGTTTCAGTTTCTGAGTCGCCGACACCCTCCTGGACCCACTGGTCATACGGCGGAGGTAAAGGGATCCTTTTACAATGGACCCCGTGGATCCAGTGCTTCTTCCCTTCCACTCGAAATGCCGATCTTGTGGAAAGAAGGACGAGGTGCGGTCCGGTCCTCCTGGGCTGGTCGTTTTTGATTCGCTGGAAGTTCTTGACCAAGACCCAGGATCCAGGGTCGATCTGATGTCCTGGAGTCTCAGAGACCGGAGGCAGGGTGTCGTGAACCTGTTGATGCAAAACACGCAATTTAGCCGTCAATTCGTACAGATAATCAAGCAAAACAGGGTGTTCGATCTCGCTGAACTTGGTGGGTCTAGGCACTCCCCATATATTGGCCGGGCGGCCAAAAACTATCTCATAGGGACTAAGTTTCACTCGTGAATGCACAGTCACTCTGGTGGACAGGAGTGCTAAGGGTAGAGCGTCAGGCCATTTAAGACCCGTGCTCGCTTGAATTTTGGCCAGTTTTAACTTAAGCGTGCCATTGTAACATTCTACTAATCCAGCTGATTGGGGGTGATTTGCAGCGTGGAACTTCTGTTGAATGCCTAGCCCTTCACATACTCTCTTCATCACTCGACCCACAAATTCACTTCCATTATCACTCCAGACCATTCTAGGCATTCCAAATCTGGGGAAGAACTCTTTCACAAGGGCTTTAGCTGTGGATAAGGCAGTGTTGTCTTTTAGGGTATAGGCTTCTACCCATCTTGAGAAGGCACAAACAACAACGAGTACGTATTTTAAATTGTTGCACCTCTCCATGTGGATGAAATCTAGCTGCAAAACCTCGACCGGATACGTAGGAGGTGCAAAATGACCAGCTGGAGTTGGGGTTCCCCTACCAGGATTGTGTTTCAGACACACCATTCAATTCTTGACAACATTCTCTGCACACTTGGGAATTCCTGAATTTTGCCATACTGGAGCCAACAACTTGAAAATCCCTTTCACGCTGATATGAGCCATTCCATGAGCCATTGTAACCACTGCAAGCACATATGCATCGGGTAACAACCATCTCTGATGCTCTGACAATTCAACCCAACAACCATTTGCATCCATTCTACCCGTACTTTCTCTCCACATGCTCAACTCTTTCTCTGTAGCCTCAGCTTGAATAGATTTCACACTCTCTATCGTGTCTTCACACATTCCAACATCACCAACCCATCTTTCAGGGCCTGCAACATACATTCGGCTCATCACATTCCTTGCAGTTTCTTTCGCGATATCGTCAGCAAATGCATTTCCACGACCAACATCATCAGTCACCTTCTTGTGAGCACTACATTTCACAATCGCCATTTGCAGAGGCATGGTCAGTGATTCAAGAAGCTCATTCACCAACTGACCATGCTGAATCTTAGCTCCATGCGAAGTCAGGAACCCACGTTCTCTCCACAGTCGTCCAAAACTATGAACCACACCAAATGCATACTGACTGTCGGTATAGACAGTCACTTTCATTCCTTTTGATAGCACACATGCTCTTGTGAGTGCAATCAACTCTGCTGCTTGAGCTGAATTATGTGGAATACGTGCAGCTTCAACAATTGTATGCAAAAGCGTGACAGCATATGCTGCAGTCGTGTCACCATTCGGAAGCTTGAAGCATGAACCATCCACCCATAATGTACCATCACATTCAGCAAGAGGAGTATCGTAGAGATCTACTCTCCCTTTCGTTTCTTCTTCTGTTCTAAGAAAACAATCATGCTGTTCTGAAGCATCTAATTCCTCCTCAATTGGCAGCAACGTAGCTAGGTTTAAAGTGTTGCACCTTTTTATGTGCACATGACTAGCTAACAATGTTAATTCGTAACCTGACAATCGAGCACTAGTTAAGTGCTGTGTGTTGGTTCTATTTAACAACGTGTCTACTGCATGTGGGACCATCACGACTAGTGTATTGTTCATTACTAGACCAGCAGACTGTCGGATAGAAACAGCTGCTGCCGCTGTGGCTCTTAAACAACTTGGCAACGCTCTAGCTACTGGATCCAAAGTCGACGAAAAATATGCACATGGACGCTGTTTGTCCCCAAACAACTGAGTCAAGACTGACAATGCACAACCTTCCTTCTCATGGACATATAATGTAAAGGGCTTACTGTAGTTGGGTGTACCCAACACAGGAGTCAAACATAATGCTGTACGCAATTCATAAAAACTTTTCTGACACTCTTCAGACCAAGGAACGGGATTGGGTGTATCTTTACACGTTAATGCCACCAAAGGTTTGACCAAAACCGAAAAATTTGGAATCCACTGTCTACAGTACGATGTAATGCCCAAGAAAGTACGCACTTCTCTCTGTGTTTTTGGCACACTCAATTTCGCTATTGCCTGAATTCTTTCTGGGGTCAGTTTCCTTCCCTCCTTCGATAAGAGGTGACCTAAGTAGGTCACTTCTTGTCGGCAATATTGTAATTTGGAAAGTGACACTTTGTGATGCAAATCACACAGATGACGCAACAATGACAACGTGGGTTTCTCACATATTTCCTCAGTATCTGCAGCAACAAGCAAATCGTCAACGTACTGTACAAGAGTAGCACCTTCAGGTAAAACAATCGTATCAAGCTGTGTTTTTAGAGCTTGACTATGTATTGATGGACTTTCACAGTAGCCCTGAGGAGCGCGTTTAAAGCGGAAACTGCGTCCTCCTAAACTGAAGGAAAAAATATCCCTGCTCTCCTCAGCAATCGGGATGCTGAAGAAAGCATTCTTCAAGTCAATCACCGAAAACCAGGTTGCAGAAGCTGGAATCATAGTCAATAATGCAGTAATGTCGGGGACAAATGGAAATTGTGGCACAACTATTTTATTCACCTCTCTAAGATCAATCACAAATCTGTACACAGGTGGCTGAGAGGGATCAGTTCGTTTTAAAACAGGCAGAACAGGACTATTGCAAACGTTGCCTCTTGTCTCTTCCATCACATCTTTTTCAATTAGCTCGTAAACGATCGCTAGCAAAGCTTTCTCACCTTCACTAGAAATTCTATATTGGGGAATTTGTGGCATTTTAACATTGGCTTTCAATGTTACAACATATGGTGGTATTTCTAAAAGACCTACATCATTAGGACCAGTAGCCCAAAGAATATCAGGCAGAAGCGACAATTCTGTTGGAAGTTTATCCCTTGACAAATACATTGGAGAAACCCCTTTCTTACCTAAAGTAAGTTGTACTCCTGAAGGAGAACAGTACAAAGTCGCATACAATCTTTTCAACAAATCCAATCCTAACAAATTTTCACCACAACCTGTTGTCAGAATAAGGGGTGCTTCTAATTCACAAGGACCAACAGAAAGAGACAAAGGGTCAGAAATCGGATTTCTAACTGGGGCGCCAGAAAAACCTACAGAAACATTCGTTTCGCCAGACAAAGGTGCGCCAGGGAGTTTGGAGTGCATAATAGAACTCTTTGTAGCACCAGTATCCAACAGAAAAGGCTCTGACACACCTGATGTAATCACCTCAACGTAAGGTCCACTCTGATCTACTGGAACTGAAACAACTCCCTCTCTTTGTCTATGGCTGTCCTAGCAATCATTACCTTCCCAATGCTCATCTTCTGTATAGTAATCATCAGTATAGTACTGAGCTGTCCTACCAGATGCGTTATTCTGCTGATCAAACCTATTCATCGAATTTTGAGGTGGAAGGGGACGTGCGTTCTGGGGGACGTTTCCACGTCCTCTACCTCTAGGCGCTTGCTGAACACCTCTACCTCTTGTGTTTGAAACACCATTCGCGCGCTGTAACAAAATAGGGCAGCTATACTTAAAATGACCCTCTTCCTTGCAATACGAACACTGGTTGGGGCCTACAGGAACACGTGGCTGAGTATACTCGATTCTTTGCGAGTTCCTCTGATACTGTTGAGGCTACTGAAAATTACTCTGATAGTTATTCTGACCACCATTATTCTGACCACCACCACCACGTGGCGGATATGCTTGCTGTAACAAAACCTTCGTTTGCAGCTCCTTAGTTTTCTTTTCTGCTCTATCTTTCTCGTCTTTGTCTCTATTTTCGTAATATTGTGCAGTAGCCAATATCTGTGCTGAAGAGGAAACTGCTCAAGAACTCGCTGAGTCTTTTAACTTTTTACACAACTCTGGAAGCAGATTGTGCACGAATTTATCGACGAACAAACGCTGACCACCTTCTGTGCTCATATCTTGACCACTGTGGTCGACAAAAGTCTCTTCAAACCTGGTGAAGAAATCTGAGACCGTTTCATCTTTCTTCTGCTTACATGCAGACAACCTATCCCAATTTATACGTATTGCAGGCATTATCGTTTTCATGTAATCAATTATTTTACCAGGAAGTTCGGCTACTAAAGGCTCAGGCTTAGCACCACCAACTTGTCGGGCATCTGCAGCAGCAATATTAGCCCATGAGTCACCTAACTCCTGATCATGATCTGTATGACGAATCTTACCCCATAAAGGCTGTGGAACAACATTCCCAAATAACATATCGATATCGGCTAAATTCATTATACATGACCCAGCAGTTTGTGACAACTCTTTGTAATACCCTGCGGGATTTTTACGGGGATCAGGCAATGTCTGTTTAAGGGCTAAAACTTCAGCTCGCCTCCATGGGACATGTACCCACACACGCTGAAAGTGTGGCAGAATAGGTGGGTGAGCATTTGCGTCACCCTCTCTCCATTGTGGGGGAACTTTTCTCATGGGGTTTTGTCGTGCCTTTTTCCTACCGGGTGCGTCATGCCCAAATAGTGATTGAGAAGTGCCCCCCTTACTCCGAAATGACAACAATGTCTCAACCGCTCTCTCGACATCGGGACCTACGATCATGCCCTCTGCGAACTCGAACCGCACACGACACAACTTGGGCGGGTTGTATTCCAGATCATTGTCTTCCAAATCCTCACAGAGGAAAACACACATTTGTTCAAAAACATATCTCTGCGTCGGTGCTTCCCATTGACGGAAGACTTCCATGACAGACTCTACATCATACCTTACCGTGTCCATAACCCATTTATGCGCTAAACGATTCAGTAAATCTCTCTCTCGATAGTAAGGCAGTTGACTTCGCAACTGTCTTCGTTCCATGTTAGAGGTCGTAGTAGGCGACCCGGAAAGAGGTGAGAAAAGATTAGTAACAGTGTTGGCCATTCTCTGCCGAACGGAAGGAGAAACTGATGGAAGAACGGGTGGAAAAACAGGGTGAGATAAGGCAGGGGCAGACGCAATAGCAGAGGGATCATTAAGAGAAATAGAAGGTGCACTAGGCAAAGTCGTAGAAAGCACAGGTGAAACAGATGTGATCGGTGGGCCTTGAGGAGGCTGCACCAAAGGAGCAGGAGCCAGCTGAAGAACAGCTGGTGGGTGCTGTGGAGGAACAGGAGGCACAGGTTGCACAACTAAAGGTTGTGAAGGTGCCGTGGCATTTTGTGCATAGGGGGGTGGCGCACTTAATAAATGCGACATTAACGGATCTTTTTCACGCTCTTTTGCTGCATCTTGCTGAAGAGACGGCAAAACTGGATAGCATTTATCTATTACCATTTTACGTTGCCTGTGCAACTGCTCACTCATCTGTTCTTCTTCATTGTCTTTAAACTGCATAGCAGCTTGCATTATCGAAATTCCCCCTTCTCTCTTATTTTTCTTCGCTAATTTAATTTCCTTCTGTTTGGCTTCCTTACGCCATAGGCGTAAGAGTCAAACATCGCCGGCCGGGCTTTCTTCTTAAAAAGTTTAATTTCGAGGTTATCTAAGATTTCTGTATCAAAGCTACCATATTGGGGCCATTTTAAAACACCATCTTTCTGGTGTATTTGATCCACACTTCGTTATATGTGATGGGACCTACGCCATGTTTTATAGATAATTCATAAGTTGGAGTTCCAACCAGAGGAACTGGACATGAGTCCTCCAATCGGGAGTCCCTATTATTACAACCAAGACAAAACAAATTTCCAAGTCTAAGACCAGGCATCTTCGCTCTCTAGTCTAGCTTCAAACTTCAAAGGATCATCGATTACGATATTCTCGTGAATACACGAGTCCTTCGGCTTTGGCACTTGCAAGTTCCAAATATGATCCCAAAGGGACACCCAAGACTAAGAACCAACTAAGGACTGGGAGACGCTCCACTTATACTTAACTGAAATATTGATGACGTCACCAGAAGACTCGTCTTATCGTTTCACTCTACCAAACTTCAAGGGTCCAAATCAGGGCGATAGCCAGGGCAGCAGTCTTTTGTAGCCGTCGGGAAGCGGGGAACCTCGCAGCAAAGACCTTCGGACCACGTCGACATGCAGGGGTCGATGAAGTGGTTGGCCGGCCTCCAGAATTTTCACACAAAGCTCCTCACGAACCTCTGGCTGGACTGGTACCGCTGGTATCGCCCCAAACGTTGGGCGCCAACTGAGGTACTGGGTTTTTCAAAACCGGTACTGAACTGGCAACCCAGCGGTGCCAGGGTACACCCAAAGACCTCGGGTTTTTTCCTGATTCAGACCACAGAAACTCAGAGTCTTCTAGGTGAAGTCAAGGATCGATTTTATTGGCTGCAACCAAGGTAACAAGCGTCCTAGAAGTACAACACACGGGATGTATATTCTCAGGAGACTGCTCAATCCAACAAAGTCAGGCTTCTCTTGTTATACAAAATATTGTGCTTTAGGCAAACATTCTTTGAATTTACAGTATACTATTCACATTTTTTGTTACAAAGGAAAAGCAGAGTCATGATGACATGTCCATATTTCACTTCGTCCAGCCCACAACAAATCACCCAGCAAGGCCCCACATTTCATCAGATATCGGTGGACCCCCAATAAAAACGGGCACCTCCCCATCATAAAGCAAGTGAGAGAAAAGAGCAGGGACAGGTGTGAGCAAGATTCGGCAGGGTGTGTGTGATGAAATGGGTTTATGGCCTGTTGTGCCTTGATGCTATCTCATTCGGCCACTGGGAGAGGAACTGACCAAACAGGTTCGGCCTGGGGCAATGGTTCCAACTTGCCCAGGTCAGAGAAAAGTCAATTAAGGTGTACGTGTCCTTTGGAATCGAATTTAGCTGTATTATAAGCCTATGTAAAGGGCAACTCACAAAATGGCTGCCGCATACAAAATGGAAGCGATGGGTTCAGAACGAAAATGACGATTTTGAGGTGAAATCGTCACTCGAAATTGACGAAAATGTTTGTACATAGTGTACTAACCATTCTCGGTCTTTTGATACCAAATTCGTCATGTTTCGACGAAGTTTAATTTTCAAGTCCAGAATTATTACACGAGTCCAGAATTTTCAGAACCACAATCAACCAATCAATCAATCAGGGGTCTATATAGCACGCTACTCACCCGTGAGGGTCTCAAGGTGCTGAGGGGGGGAAGCAGCGGCTCTGGGTCAGTCGAAGAGCCAGGTCTTGAGGTCTCTCCTGAACGTGTGCAGGGTCGGGGAGTGTCTGATTTTCACAGGGAGATCATTCCAAGTTTTCGCTGTGATGTAAGAGAGAGCTCTCCTGCAGGTTCTGTTTCTGCGGATGCAGGGGACCTCTGCCAGGGCAAGGTTGGTGGAGGGAAGGTTCCTCTTGGGTACTTGGAAGGATCATCTCTCGTTGAGGTATTTGGGTCTAAATTGTTGAGGGATTTTTAGGCGTGGGGTAGGAGTTTGAAGGTAATCCTCTTTTCGACAGGGAGCCATTGGAGGTCTCGTAGGTGTTGGGTCATGTGCTCGTGGTGCGGTGTCTCGAGGATAAGTCTGGCTGTGGCGTTCTGGATTGTTTGGAGCTTGTGTAGAAGAATTTTGTTGATTCCGGCATAGAGGGCGTTTCCGTAGTCCAGTCTGCTGGTTATGAGTGTGTGTGTGTGACAGTCCTTCTGTAGTCGGGGGGATCCATTTGAAGGTCTTACGGAGGATGCGAAGGCAGTTGAAGCTGGTGGAGGCGACTGCATTGATCTGGAGGTTCATGGAGAGGGAGGAGTCAAGGATGATGCCAAGGTTTCAAGCGTGGTCTGTAGGGATAGGTTGACGCCCGAGGGTGGAGGACCACCAGGTGTTCTCCCAGGCAGAGGAGCAGGGTCAAAGGATGAGGACCTTGGTTTTCTCTGAGTTTAGCTTCAGGCAGCTGTCCTTCATCCAGGTTGCCACGTTCTTCATTCCTTCCTAGAAGCAGAGTCTAGTGTCTTCTGGATTCTTTGTGAGCGAGAGGATGAGCTGAGTGTCGTCCACGTAGGATACTATGCAGACCATGCTGTCTGATGATGGCGGTGAGGGGGGCCATGTAGATGTTGAAGAGCGTGGGGCTGAGTGATGATCCCTGGGGATCTGCACCTGATTTACGTGGGTTTGGAGTGGAAGGGAGGGAGGCAGATCCTCTGGGTTCTGCCCGAAAGGAAGGATTGGATCCAGTCGAGGGCAGCTCTTTGTTTTCCTGCGTCATAAAGTCTGGCTGTGAGCGTGCGATGTGAGACGGTGTCGAAATCTGCTGAGAGGTCTAGAAGGATGAGGCCTGCGGTATGTCCCTGATCCAGTGGCATGTGGTTGTCGTCGGTGGGGGCGAGGAGGGCGGTCTCGGTGCTGTGATTGCTGCGGAATCCAGACTGGGAGGTTTCCAGGATGAAGGCGGTCAGCTGAGTGTTTACGAGTCTCTCGGTGACTTTGGCCAAGGTCACCAGCTGTCTACGAGGTGACATGGGGCAGCCTCCCACTGCTACATGAATCCAATATGGAGTTGGTTTCTGTGCCACAATGAGTGCCTTCTGGTGTGCCTCTGCTCTGCTGTCCTCAAATTTCCATATCATTTAAAGTCCCCTACTGTTTGTCGTAATTCTGTCTATTCAACTGTTCTACTATCTGTCTCCCTGTGTGACCACTTCACCACTGTATTTTTCTCGTTATATTCTACAGCAATAATATAAGTCATTGATTGTTCTTTTGCATTCTTTCTTTGCAGCAATTTAGGAGCAGTAGACAGAAACTCAAGTACCATCTACCACTGCCGGACAGGTGCAAGGCTGGAAAAAATCAATAGACATGGAATCTTACAATTTATGCACCTGAATCTTTAGAAAATCCCCTTTTGAAATGTTTTTTCTCATTTTCTTAACACTCATAACTATTAAAAACATCACTCATCATATCCAACGAATGTTTACATTTGTATTTGTATCTGTATGGAATTTACAGCACATACTCTAAAAACGGTATTGTATCAGAACTCTAGAAGTTGCATGTTAACTTCACATTATCTTTACACATTGCCTCTTCATATAAGCCTGATTGCTCTGTGTCATGCTACCAGAGCGTGAGCACAGGTTATCTTTTAGTGTGTATCTTGCTTACCCTGACAAGAGTGTTGGTTCCTGCCTGGCCTAGCTACATACATAAGCCAACCAGGAATTCCATTTGTAAAACTGCCCCACTTATATTTCAAAGGGGCTGCCTCCAGTACACTCACAAAGAGCTTGAAACCAGTCCTTTGTTACCCTAGACCTCTAAGTGCCTGGGTAGGGGAGGAAGAAAAATACCAGACCCAGCTAAGCTGAGAAATCTGGAAGTTTCCCTCACTTGTTAGGCGGGCATCAGGTATAAACATTGGTATCTCAAACCAACTCTTCAGGTCACTCCTGGACCTTCAATGGCTCCCTAGAAGGACTGCCCTGCTGGCTGGGGCCTGCCTCCTACCCTCAGAGGAACTGCCGTGCTGTAAGAGACCTGCCTCACTGCTTGATCCCAGGACTACTAGAGTGCCTCCAAGGGCTAGTTGGCTGGCTTCCTGTTCAGAGCTAGAGGGACACCAAAAGCTCCAATAACCTTGAACCTGCACCCTGTCGGAAGGGAGACCTGCCCTCCTAGTGTTCAACACCAGTCCTGGAACCTCAAAAGTGGAGTTAAAGGTGCACAAACAGCCAAAAACTGAAACCTAGGACTTTCCCACCAAAAGAGGACCTGAGAACGGACAGAAGACCAGGACCGACCTGCTCGCTGATCCACCTGAAGTTCATTGCCAGTCAACCTGTCCTCATAGAGGTTCCTGCTACGTTCCTCTCTGCAGTAGTAAGTCCTGTTCAGTGGCTCTTCTCAGGAAGGGTATTCTCTACCCTCATGGATCCCTCGTCATCTACAGCCTGCAGCTTTGTCCCGCTGGAGATTTGTGAGTTCCAAAAAAGTGACAAAGTCAAAGCAGAGAAATCTTCACCACAACTTAAACCAGCAGCTCCCCATCTCTTCAATTTACTCCAGTTGTCTTCCGGTACTCAACGTTATCTTCTCAGATATTTTCTGAAGGTAAGCCGAGACAGGGCCCAATTGACCGCGCGTATCTGAACCACGCTTCATCGCGATCAGCCATAACTTTTAACTTTGCACTGGTCCCGCGTAATTTGATGTGTATGGTTGGCTCTTTGATCTTTTAGGTGAAAGTTTTAACTAAACACTTTAAAATTCATAACTCTGTTTCTTCTGTATTCATTTTTGTCATTCTAGTGACCAATATTTTATTAATTTTTTCTCTATTTTCTCAAATTGGTGTGATTTTTTTCATGTGTAGTGTTTTCATTTTATCACTGTTTGTGTGCTGTAAAAATGCTTACCACATTTCCTCTAAGTGAAGCCTGACTGCTTTTGTGCTAAGCTACCAGAGGATTAAGCACAAGTTAATTTTTTGGCTTTTTTGTGGTTCACCCAGACAGGGATTGTGGTTGCTGCTTGAGAAGGGCCTTCACCCCCTCACCCAAAACACTGTTTACTACAGTGGTCAATGCTCTCTTGATCTCAAAAATGCTGCAGGGAATACATATTTTATTAGTGAGGTTTGCTTTATTTTGCAATAATCACAGTGCAGAAATGAATATCCCAAAAAAGATTATAGTAATCTTTAGGGGCAATCTGAAATTGGGTTAGACATGCCTGGAGAGTCACATAATATTGTGACAGCCTGTCTTGGTCATTGGAAACATCTAAGAGTCTTTTCTTGTTGAAACACAAGGCCTCAGACATACCTAGGTTTGCTAAGTGAACCACTGTCCACATAGTACCTCCTGCGATTAAAATCTATAGAGCGCAAGCAGTCAGTGCTCCATTATATATCTCAGAATTCTGGGGGGAAAGTAATTCTAGCACTTTTGGGGTCCCTGAAAATCATTTCTTAAGATCTTTGATGAGACTCCCAAAATGTTCTTTCCTTCGGAGACTTGATTTTGCATTCAAACCAATAGTTTGCTATATTAAACTGAGGTCAATTCTTTCTGGCCTTCTTATTTGGATCATAGATGTGGCTGGGTTTGAGAGATATTCTCCAATGATCACTTGTATCTGGCTTCCCATGGTTGGGGTATATTAAGTATTCCCTGACAGCACTTGGTTTGAGTTCATTATCAGCCGCTGCCCGTGAAGGTAAGAGCGGTAGCGCAGTAGGGCCTGGTGGGGGGATTTTGAAAGACGACGAGGGAAAATTAAACATTTATTTAATTTTCCCTTGTGGTCGTATATCACATCTCCCCCCAACCCAGCCCCACTGCCCCGCCGCTCTTACCTGCACAGGCCCCTCCTGTTCATTATTGCAGAAAGAAGTTTTGTGAGTGAGAAATGTTACAAATGGATTCATCTATGGGTAGTTTGACAAGATTGTTTCTGTCAATGGACTGTTATACTAGATTTGAAGAGTTTTTGGAATATGTATACCCTGCTTCAACTAGATATTTTTATACCAAATGAAGGTTGGGAAGTCTTCTAGTAGCTAGGTGACGGACACAGCCCACTGAAACAAAACAATGTTGTACTTGCCATCTTGATGAAGAAAACGAGGACCATTTAGGTCCAGATTCTGAACACTGTCATGCCAGGTGACTGCACTGCATTGCGTGACAGGGAGAGAGCAAGAGAGCGAAATATTCACAGGGAAATGGAACTCTCCTTCACTCTTTCTAGCCCCGGCACTGGTTTCAGCTGCCATGTCCCAGGCACACACCTTAGCACCAAGATGCTAGGGTGCGTGACTCAGTCTAGTATAGGTTTTGTACAGGAAGAGTAACCTTCCTGTACTAAATACTATGCCTAGATATGTCCAAAAGCATTTCCTGCTTTGTATGTTTGCTGCACAGTGCAGCACATACGAAATGTCGATCACTCACTGGGAAACATAAACATTTCATCGGTATAACGCCTGCTTTCCAGCAGTGTTAATTTGTGGCTCTCAACACTTTCCACTAATGTTAGAGAATCGGGTTTAGTGTAAAAAAGCATGGGTGGTTGCATGGGAGCCACCCATGTAACGCCCACTTAAAGCAAAGTAATGCAAAGCATCGTTTTACCCTGTTTTGCATTATTTATCCGAACAAACTGACACAAATATGTATTTGCATTGGTCTGTGAATCCCAAAACTTGAAAAAAGTAAAAGGTAACTCTAACCAAATGCTAAACCTTCCAGAATCTGGATCTCTTTGTTCATTTGTACTGCTTACTTTAGGCAAAAAGCTAGATTAATTGCCCCGCTTTGCCGTCTGATGGGAATAAGAAGCTATAAAGACGCATTGGTGATTTGTAAATTTGACACTAGCCCTCGTATATTTTCTACATCCCAAAAGTTTTAGAATTAGTCTGGTATGTAAGAACAAAAATGTTAAGAACAAATTGTCAAGAATAGTCATAGGTTATTGTGTCAACTACAATTTCATAACTGTCTTCTTTGTCATATGTTAACCCTTGTTTTATTTGGAATTCTTTTGAATACTCGAACTCAAATCTGTATTTATTTTTGTCTTTTCTTGTCAATGGATTTTATGCAATCTGGCAAATAAAATAAAATGAAATTAAAGTACATCTGAGTCCCAGTGTGATGGCATAAAATCCACAAGGTGCATAAACGTATCCCTGCATACCCACTCTCATCAAAATGACACCAATGGCTCGCTGGCAGGGTAAACATTTTTGGATTAAGACCTGCGGTTCATGTTTACTGGGACACACTCATAATAATTTTTGCTTTTTTTCACAATGATACTTAAAGCAGCAAATAACATTTTGGGGATCACAGTTTGTGTGATAACGAAGAAACGTTTTACAATTTTTGTGGTAGCCCAAGCTGTTTGGTGGCTTGTACTATGGCTCATAGGGTCTTATTACAAGTATGGCAGTCCACGCACCGCCAGACTCACAGGGGCTTGGTGGTGGCGGTCGTCTGACTGCCCTATTATGATCAGGGTGGTCGAGCCACCCTAGTACCACCACAACCACCAGGGATCAGAGATCCATGGTGGTGGCTCAGCGGTCTTGGTGGGTTGCTGCAGCCCTGTGAAGCATATTATGAGTTTCCTCACTGCCACACTTTTCATGGTGCTGCAACCTCCATGACAATGTGTTGGTGAGGAAAGAAAGGGGACTCTACAGGACCCCCTTGTGCCTCCGAGCTGTGCATGCAGGGGGGCACATGTTGTGATCCTCTGTGTCTATGCACCCCAGTACTTGCACTGCATGCACTGCAGCAGTCCATGCTGTGCAGATACTGATTTGGACATTCCCATTGCGGTGCCTATTTCATAGGCACCGCTGTCGGAACGCCAAAGAACTGCCAGCCAGATAGGAAAAAACTCCTAATCGGGCAGGTGGTTCAACCATAATTTAGGTAGTGCGGGAGCAAGACCGTCCCTCTACAGCACCTCCAAACTCATAATGACGCCCTAAGAGTTACCACTCACTATTTCTAGATGGTTGAACATAATGAGGAACACTGCTTCCATGATAATCAGGCCTCAGTTTGCCTGGGAAAGGTGAACTGTTGGCTCTGCTGCTAACTTTATTCTCACACCATGAATAATGCAGAGGAGGAAAAAAAGGGTTGGTTTTTTTTATCCTCTGAGAAAGTGCTTTTTTGGTAGAAAAACGAGCGCAAATACAAATTCAGCTTCTGGGGCAGAAATTGTAAACTGGGCCATTTTGGTGATAAGTACGGCACGCCAACGCACTGGTCTTGTTCTAGCTCTTGCCTTTTTGACAGTTTTTCATCCCACATCCAGTGCTCATCAACATCATTCATGTTTTAACTTTATCGACCTGTCTACTGAATTGCTTTCTGAATGTTAGGTTTCCAGGGACTCTGATGTATAGCCTTCAATATATTTTAAAAGAAGAGCATTTTTATCCCTGCGGAAATTATTGGCAAAAAGCGATTGCGTGTCTCTTTAGACATCATGAACAGTGTGTGTTTGATGTAATCATCTTTAAAGTTTTACTTTTCATACTTATTTGCCCATAAACTCTTATATGGCCCGTGGTCTCTACAGCCGCTCTATTCAATCCGTCCACAATGTTTTCAGTCTTTTGCTCGAAATTGATTATAACGTTTACTTTTTCACCTGATGTATCTTCTTGCGTGTACAATTCATTTCAGAGGAATGACTTGTTTTTCTTTCGAAGATTTCATTTCCTTCCATCTCGGAATTTGATGAAATCTCTTTCTTTTTGCCTCAGCTCTCGGAAGAGCTGACAACTAGTATCACATACAATGTAGCTGTCCCATAAGAAGTAATTCATTTCTGTCAAAGATAAGACATCATTTTTTTTCCTTTGACACAAGATGACTGATATTGTTCTTCAAGAGCCATGCAGGAGCAATGTAACCACTTTAGCGTTGCGCTTTAGGTCTGTGTGTAAGACCTGTTTTATTATATAGATGAAAAAACGACTGTTGCTCAGAATATTTTGAATCGTGAATAGATCCATAAGTAGTGATTAATATTTTCTATTTTAAAGTTTTTTTTCTTAGGTTCTTGACCATATGGAATGTCTTGCATATAATGGATTGTTAACCGCTTAGTTTCCAATTCAATAAATGTAAGGTCCAGAGAGTAAAACTATCCACACAGTAGTATGCCTACAACTGCGCGTACTTTTATGTTTAAATGCGAGTACCAAAAAATAAAAATACGAATAGTATTAGACTTACATTAGTGTTGTAGCAGAACATTATTGTTAGAATATCGATTTCAAAATTGAGCTCAAATGAAGTTAATATTAGAAAATGTATGTTCTATGGTACAATATTTTTGTAAACGATACTTAGAGACCAAAGTATATGTTTGAAGATATTTATGCATATGATATTTTGACGTGCAGTCTTTATGTGTCTCCACCATTTAAATGAGGGTGTGTGGACATGTACACCTTAAAATATGATAGTATTGTTACCACATGTAATATTACAGTCTTATTTTACGTTATAAAATGCTTATAGTGCTTAGGCCAATTTGTCCACCCTCGAATAATGAAGAAACCAACACCTGAGCATGATTACACAGAAATGAGACAACAATTATAATCTTGAGAGCACGCTTACGGCCTATTCCTGTGCACTGTCCTCTTCGCATTGAGCTGCTTGATATTGTGGATCCGGAGACAGACTTCAAGATGCACACCATCATACTAATACCAAGCATTTGCAATGCAACAGGTCTCGCATTCATACGAGTTTGAACTCTAGGCATTGTAAATGGCAATGCCTTTAATTTATGTATTGGGTTTTAAAACATAAATAAAAGGCATTCTCATTTACAATAATAATATCTGAAACTCTCGCATATGCGAGACCTATTGCATTGTAATACAGAGCCTTCTCGACCGCTTGTTAGAATATCAGGGAAGAGACCGGCCTGCGACGTCTTCAAAGTTGTGATGTCTAGTGCAATGAAGAAGATGTGTAAATGTTGTAAATTACACAGGCACAAAGTGTGTGGTTCTGAAAAATCTAGATTCTTAATAGTTCTGGGCCCGAGAATAAAAACTTCGTCGAAATAGGACGAATTTGGTATCAAAAGACCGAGAATGACGAGTACATCAAGTACATGTATTTTCGGCATATTCGAGTGACGATTTCACCTCGAAATCGTCATTTACCTTCTAAACCCTTAGCTGCATGTTGCCCCTTACATAGGCCTTAATCCAGTTGAATTTGATTCCACAAGGACACATACTCCTTAATCGACTTCTTCCTGACCCCAGTACAAGTTAGAACCATTGCCCCAGGCCGAACTCGTTAGGTCAGTTCTCTCCCAGTGGCCGAGCAAGATAGCATCTAGGCCCAACCAGCCATAAAACCATTTCAGCGCGCACACCTGCCATATCTCGCTCACATCTTTCTCCACTCCTTTTCTTCACTTGCTTTATGATGGGGAGGTGACCGTTTTTATTAGGGGTCCAGCGATATCTGATGAAATGTTGGGCCTTGCCGGATGATTTGTTATGGGCAGCACGACGTGAAATATGTACATGTCATCATGACTCTGCTTTTCTTTTGTAATCAGTAACCATAAATGAAATACCACGAATCCAAGGAATGTTTTGCCCAAGGCTGAATATTATGTATAAGAAGGGAAGCCTAACTTCGTGAAAGTGTGCAGTCTCCTGAATATACTCGAATTGTACTTCGAGGACCCTGTCACCTTGGTTGCAGCCAATAAACTAATCTTTGACTTCACCTAGAAGACTCCGAGTTTCTGTAGGTCTGACTCAGGAGAACCCGAGGTCTCTGGGTGTTGATCCCCTGGCACCGCTGGGTTACCGGTTCTGTGCCGGTTCTTAAAAACCCAGTACCTCAGTTGGCGCCCAGCGTTTGGGGCGATTCCAGTGGTACCAATCAGCCTGAAGATCGTGAGGAGCTTCGTGTGAAAATTCCGGAGGAGGGCCCACCACCTCATCGACCCCTGCATGTCGACGTGGTCCGAAGGTCTTTACTGCGAGGTTCCCCGCTTCCCGACGGCTACAAGGACTGCTGCCCTGGCTATCGCCCTGATGTTGGACCCTTGAAGTTTTCGGTAGAGCGAAACGCTGCGACGAGTCTTCTGGTGAAGCCATCGATATTTTCAGTTAAGTATAAGTGGAGCGTCTCCCAGTCCTTAGTTGGACTTACTTTGTGGTATCTTGGAGATACATAAGGTTTTTATTGGTTCTTGCAAGCACCATAACCGAAGGACTTGTGTTTTCACGAGAAATATCGTAATCGATAAATCCTTTGAAGTTTTGGAACTAGACTAGAGAGCGAGGATGCCTAGTCTTAGACTCGGGAATTGGTTTTGTCTTGGTAGTAACAATAGGGACTCCCGATTGGAGGACTCATGTCCGGTTCCTCCAGTTGGAACTCCGACTTACGAACTATACGCTAAACATGGGGTAGGCCCCATCGTTTACAACGAGGTATGGATTAAATACACTAGGAAAGATGGTGTTTTAAAATGGCCCCAATATGGTAGCTTTGATTCTGAAATCTTAGACAACCTTGAAGTTAAACTCTTCAAAAAGAAAGCCCGGCCGGCGATGTTTGACTCTTTCCGCTTATGGCGCAAAGAAGCCAAACAAAAAGAAATTAAATTAGCTAAGAAAAATAAGAAAGAAGGGGGAATTTCAGTAATGCAAGCTGCCGTGCAGTTTAAAGATAATGAGGAAGAGCAGATAAATGAGCAGTTGCACAGGCAACGTAAAATGGCAATAGATAAATGTTATCCAGTTTTGCCGTCTCTTCAGCAAGGGACAGCAAAAGAGCGTGAAAAAGACCAATTAATGTCGCAATTATTAACTTTGCCACCCCCCTATGCGCAGAATGCCACAGCACCCCCGCAACCTTTAGTTGCACAAGCTGCGCCTCCGGCTCTTCCACAGCACCCACCAGCTGCTCTTCAGCTGGCTCCTACTTCTTCGGTGCAGCCTCCTCCAGGCCCACCGACCACTTCTGTTTCACCTGTGTTTTCTACGATTTTGCCTACAGTGTTTTCTACATCTCCTAATGCCCCCTCTATGATTTTGCCTAGTACCACATCCATTATTCCTGATACCTCTTCTGCCATCTCTACCCCCGCCTTACCTCACCCCGTTTTTTCATCTGCTTGTCCTTCAGTTTCACCTTCCATTCGGCAGAAAATGGCCAGCACTGTTACTAATCTTCTTTTACCTCTTTTCGGGTCGCCTGCTACGACCCCTAACATAGGAAGAAGACAGTTGCGAAGTCAACTGCCTGATTATCAAGAGAGAGATTCCCTGAATAGTTTAGCTCGGAAATGGGTCCTGGACACTGCAAAATATGATGTACAGTCTGTCATGGAAGTCTTCCACCAATGGGAAGCAGCGACACAGAGATATGTGTTCGAACAGATGTGCGTCTTTCTTGGCGAAGATTTAGAAGACAATGATCAAGAATGCATCCCACAAGAGATGTGTCGTGTACGATTTAAATTTGGAGAGGGTATGATTGTAGGTCCCGATGTGGAAAAAGCAGTTGAGATGCTATTTTCATATCGAAGTAAGGGAAGCAGTTCTGGGTCACCACCGGAATCTAGTGCATCTAGTAGGAAAAAGGCACGACAATACCCTATGAGAGAAGTTCCCCCACAATGGAGAGAGGGTGACGCGACAGCTGTCCCACCTGTCCTGCCGCACTTTCACCGCGTATGGGTACATGTCCCATGGAAGCGAGCTGAAGTTTTAGCACTCAAACAAACACTACCAGATCCGCGTAAAAATCCTGCAGGGTACTATAAAGAATTATCGCAAACTGCTGGGTCATGTATAATGAATTTGGCCGATATCGATATGTTATTCGGGAACGTTGTTCCACAGCCGTTATGGGGAAAAATTCGTCATGTAGATCATGACCAGGAATTAGGTGACACGTGGGCTAATATTACTACTGCAGACGCACGACAAGTTGGTGGTGCCAAGCCTGAGCCTTTGATAGCGGAACTACCTGGTAGAATAGTAGATTACATGAAAACGATAATGCCTGCAATACGCGTAAATTGGGATAAGTTATCTGCATGCAAGCAAAAGAAAGAAGAGACTGTGTCAGATTTCTTCACCAGATTTGAAGAAACATTCATTGACCATAGCGGTCAAGATATGACCACAGAAGGTGGTCAGAGATTGTTTGTCGATAAATTTGTGCACAATCTGCTTCCAGATTTGTGTAGGAAATTAAAAGATTCGGAAAATTCTTGGGCAGTCTCATCTTCAGCCCAGATATTAGCTACCGCACAGTACTACGAGAATAGAGACAAAGATGAGAAAGATAAAGTAGAGAAGAAAACTAGAGAACTCAAAACGAAGGTTTTGCTACAGCAAGCCTATCCGCCACGTGGTGGGGGTAATGAAAATAATAATGGTCCGAATCACTACCAGAACACTTTTCAGCAGCCTCAGAGAAACTTGCAAAGATTCGATTACAATCAAAACCGCGTAGGTCCCAATCAGTGTTTATACTGCAAACAAGAGGGTCATTACAAATATGACTGTCCTGCCCTACCACAACGTGCAAATGAAATTTCTGGCGTAAGAGGTCGTGGTAGTCAGCAAGCGCCTAGAGGTAGAGGGCGTGGAAACGCCCCTCAGGACACACGTCCCCTTCCACCACAAAACTCTATGAACAGGTTTGACCAGCAAAATAACGTTTCTGACAGGACAGCTCAATACTACGTTGACGAGTATTACACAGAAAATGAGCAGTGGGAGAGTAATGATTGCTAGGACAGCCTAAGACAAGGAGAGGGAGTTGTTTCAGTTCCAGTAGATCAGAGTGGACCTTACGTTGAGGTGATCACATCGGGTGTGTCAGAACCTTTTCTGTTGGATACTGGTGCTACAAAGAGTTCTATTATGCACTCCAAACTCCCTGGCGCACCTTTGTCTGGCGAAATGAACGTTTCCGTAGGTTTTTCTGGCGCCCCGGTTAGAAATCCGATTTCTGACCCTTTATCTCTTTCTGTTGGTCCTTGTGAATTCGAAGCACCCCTTATTTTGACAACAGGTTGTGGTGAAAATTTGCTAGGATTAGATTTGCTAAAAAGATTGTATGCGACTTTGTACTGTTCTCCCTCAGGAGTACAACTTACTTTAGGTAAGAAAGTGGTTTCTCCCATGTATTTGTCGAGAAATACACTTCCAGCAGAATTGGCACTTCTACCAGATATTCTTTGGGCTACTGGTCCGAATGATGTAGGTCTTTTAGAAATTCCACCGTATGTTGTAACATTGAAGCCGAATGTCAAAATGCCACGAATTCCCCAATACAGGATATCCAATGAGGGCGAAAAAGCTTGCTAGCGATTGTTTACGAGTTGATTGAAAAAGACGTAATTGAAGAAACACGAGGCAATGTTTGCAATAGTCCTGTTCTGCCTGTTTTAAAACGAACTGACCCTTCTCAGCCACCTGTGTATAGATTCGTGATTGATCTTAGGGAAGTAAATAAGATAGTGGTGCCACAATTCCCAGTTGTACCCGACATTACAACATTATTGACTATGATTCCAGCATCTGCATCCTGGTTTTCGGTGATTGACCTGAAGAACGCTTTCTTTAGTATCCCGATTGCCGAGGAAAGCAGGGATATTTTTTCCTTTAGTTTAGGTGGTCGCAGCTTCCGCTTTAAACGCGCCCCTCAAGGCTACTGCGAAAGCCCCTCAATATACAGTCAAGCTCTGAAAAGTCAGCTTGACACAATGGTTTTGCCCAAAGGTGCCACTCTCGTACAGTACGTGGACGATTTGCTCATCGCTGCGGATACTGAGAAAATATGTAAAATGGCCACGTTGACATTACTGCGTCATCTATGTGATCTGCATCACAAGGTGTCACTTTCCAAGCTTCAATATTGCCGACAAGAAGTGACCTACTTAGGTCATCTCTTATCGAAGGAGGGAAGGAAACTGACCCATGAAAGAATTCAGGCAATAGCGAAATTGAATATGCCAAGAACGCAGAGAGAAGTACGCGCTTTCTTGGGCATCACATCGTACTGTAGACAGTGGATTCCAAATTTTTCGTTATTAGCCAAACCCTTATTGGCACTAACGTGTACAAATACACCCAATCCCATTCCTTGGTCTGATGAGTGTCAGAAAAGTTTTCTCGAATTATGCACAGCATTATGTTCGGCCCCTGTGTTAGGCAACCCCAACTACAGTAAGCCTTTCACATTATATGTCCACGAGAAGGAGGGCTGTGCATTGTCTGTGCTGACTCAGTTATACGGAGATAGACAGCGGCCATGCGCCTATTTTTCGTCAACTTTGGATCCGGTAGCACGAGCATTGCCAAGTTGTTTAAGAGCCACAGCAGCAGCAGCTGTTTCTATTCGACAGTCTGCAGGTCTAGTAATGAATAATACACTAATCGTGATGGTCCCGCATGCAGTAGACACATTGTTAAATAGGACCAAGACACAGCACTTAACTAGTGCTCGACTGTCCAGTTATGAATTGACGCTACTAGCAAGCCACGTGCACATAAAAAGGTGCAGTACCTTGAACATAGCCACATTGTTACCAATTACAGAGGAATCGGATGCTTCAGAACAGCACGATTGTTTCCTCAGAACAGAGGAAGAGACGAAAGGGAGAGTTGATTTATTCGACACTCCTCTTGCTGAATGTGATGGTACATTGTGAGTGGATGGTTCCTGCTTTAAACTCCCAAATGGTAACCTGACTACAGCATATGCTGTCACAACTTTGCACACAGTCATTGAAACTGCGCGAATACCACATGGTTCAGCTCAAGCCGCTGAACTCGTGGCACTGACGAGAGCATGTGTGTTATCTAAAGGAATGAAAGTGACTGTCTATACCGACAGCCAGTATGCTTTTGGAGTGGCTCACAGTTTTGGACGATTGTGGAGAGAACGTGGGTTCCTGACTTCGCATGGAGCCAAGATTCAGCATGGTCAGTTGGTGAATGAGCTTCTTAAATCACTGACGTTGCCCCTGAAAGTAGCGATCGTGAAATGTAGTGCACACAAGAAAGTGACTGATGATGTTGGTCGTGGAAATGCATTCGCTGATGAAACTGCTAAGGACACTGCAAAGAATATGATGAGCCGAATGTATGTTGCGAGCCCAGAAAGATGGACTGGTGATGTTGGAATATGCGAAGACACGATAGAAAGTGTGAAGTCCATCCAAACTGAGGCCACGGAGGAAGAGTTAAGCATGTGGAGAGAAAGTACAGGGAGAATGGATGCGAATGGTTGTTGGATTGAATCGACAGAACAACAGAGATGGTTGTTACCCGATGCATATGTGCCTGCAGTGGTTACAATGGCTCATGGGATGGCCCATATCAGCGCGAAAGGGATTTGCGAGTTGTTGGCCCCAGTGTGGAAGAATTCAGGGATTCCCAAGTGTGCAGAGAATGTTGTCAAGAATTGCATGGTATGTCTGAAGCACAATCCTGGTAGGGGAACCCCAACTCCAGCTGGTCATTTTGCACCTCCTACGTATCCGTTCGAGGTTTTGCAGCTAGATTTCATACACATGGAGAGGTGCAACAACTTAAAATACGTGCTCGTGGTTGTTTGTGCCTTCTCAAGATGGGTAGAAGTCTATCCCCTAAGGGACAATACTGCCTTGTCCACAGCGAAAGCCCTTGTGAAAGAGTTCTTCCCCAGGTTCGGAATGCCTAGAATGGTCTGGTCCGACAACGGAAGTGAATTTGTGGGTTGTGTGATGAAAAGAGTGTGTGAAGGGCTAGGCATTAGACAGAAGTTCCACGCTGCAAATCACCCCCAATCAGCTGGATTAGTGGAATGTTACACTGGCACGCTTAAACTTAAATTGTCCAAAATCCAAGCGAGCACAGGTCTTAAATGGCCTGACGCTCTACCCTTAGCACTCCTATCCACCAGAATGACTGTGCATTCGCGAATGAAACTCAGCCCCTATGAAGTAATCTTTGGTCGGCCAGCCAACATATGGGGAGTGCCTAGGCCCACGAAGTTTAGCGAGCTGCAACACCCCATTTTGCTTGACTATTTGTATGAATTGACGGCTAAATTGCGTGTTTTATATCAACAGGTTCACAACACCTTGCCTCCGGTCTCTGAGACACCGGGTCACTCCATTGACCCCGGTTCCTGGGTGCTTGTCCGAAACTTCCAGAGGACAAGAAACGACCAGCCCAGATGGACCGGGCCTCACCTCGTCCTCCTGTCTACAAGGTCGACTGTCAGGGTGGAGGGGAAGACCAATTGGGTCCACGGGATCCATTGTAAGAAGATACCCTTCCCTCTGCCACATGACCAATGGGTCCGGAAAGGAGGCACTGACTCAGAGCGCACAACTGATGAACGTGTAAAAGAAGCTAAACGTGATCATAAGAGTGAGAACATTTTCCAAGAAACTGTGCCACCACCAGAACAATTGAACTCTGTGGAACCTGAACTACTATTTCTGGACCAGACAGTACCCGGGAAAAGACGCTACAATTTACGACCAAGAAAAACAGACTAAAGTAGAAGTGATTTATTTTATGACCCGAAAGAAAAACCTGTGGACTAATAAAAAATGCGTTTTTCCCAAATACTATTTTTGAAAGTGCAGATTCTCCCATCTAGGTAACTTGCTTATTTTTGTTTTTTCTTGAACCGCCATCCGGGTTCCGCTGCTAGGGTCGCGGTTGATTAAAGACTTTTGGGTGCAGCTAACGACGATAGGTCGCTGGTTCCAGTTAGTCCAAGGGAGCTGCCCTAGACTGACGGAAGCATCCTTTAGCAGAAACAACCTACCGCCGCGGGCAGCACCTTAGAGAGGATGGAGTTTCCTGATGTGGAGAGGCTTGCCAAACAAATGAACTTTAAGCAGAGACTTTTGAAAACAATGACGAAGAAAAACTTTATAATAATGTGTATTCTTATGCTATTTAGCGTAATGGTCTTTTTGATAAGCTATGTTTTATTCTCTTTTCACGTGACATTTGCGCCCACTACATCACCCATACCTCCCCCTACTGTTTCCTCTCATTCTTTCCACCCTTTGCCTGACCACGAATCAAATAGGAGATTAGAGTTCATTAATAACTCCTTCGTTCAGTTATTACACCAACACCAACTTGTAATGAACACAACCAACTGTTGGGTGTGCGGTCTCATGCCCCACACCGCGGATAGAGGTATCCCCTATTTGGTCCTGCCATTTAGTCGCAATGGGTCAGTATGGGCATATAGGACAATGTTCATATATGCACGAGAAATCCAACCCCTACGTTCTGTAAAAGACAACCTCAAGACTAGCACCCTAGTCAAGGGTATAGTTGACATGATCAAGGAAGTAACTTCTTACGAAGATACCCCGGATGATGAGATACTTGCATATGTAGGTTGGAATGTGACCGGATATGGCACTACATTAAGTGAGAAACAGCAAGCCAAAAGATCGTCCCCTATCTGGATCGTACCCCATCAAGGTCACCTGTGTCTGCAAGGTATTGGCAGGAATCCCAGAGCTCAGCTAGGGAAGAGTGTCTGTACAGAAACGTATGTTTTTGGATCTCAGACTTCCCCTGCCTTTTTAGCCGCTAAGGGTACTTATTTCATCTGCCATGATAGAGCCTATACATGGTTGCCCCCTGACTTCTCGGGCTCATGTTTTGTTTCATTCCTGTTACCTCCCACCTACACAGCAGCGGCGGATTACCATCGGACAAGGGTAGTTATAGGTGTTTTGAGTAAAGAAGACACTGCAGGTCAAGAATTTGGTGACTTTGCAATGGGTTTCCTGCCGTTCTGGGGAGCCATGGCTAACAGCAGAAACATAAGGCAATTGACAAGGGTAGTTGAATCCACCGTGATTGAAACTGCTGGTGCCCTTAGTAACCTGACTGCTGAGCTCCAGTCGGATCGACTGATGACCCTTCAGAACCGGGTCGCTTTGGATGTAATACTTGCGGACCGAGGTGGAGTATGCAAATTGATCCAGTCCAGTTGTTGCATTTTTATTCCAGATAATGCTCCGACAGTGTACGGGGCCATCTCCAAACTACAAAAGATTTCCGAATCTATTCATGTGGATAAAGGAGATTGGTCGTTAATGGGATGGTTCTGGGAACTAATATCTGCCTGGGGATGGAAAATTCTGATGGTCATTGGGATGGTCTTAGCCATTCTTTTCCTGTTCTGTCTATGCATACAGTGTGCTCCTGCAATATGTGGCCTCTGTGTTACATCATGTGTAAGGAAGCCTGTGTCAAGACATGAGCTCAGCACTAGAATGATGTTGCAGCAACATCTCAATGACTTTAGGAATATAGATCTGGACTCAGATTAACATAAGGATAGAATAATTGCCTATGTAAGGGCAAAAGGAGGGTCTGTGGTTCTGAAAAATCTAGATTCTTAATAGTTCTGGGCCCGAGAATAAAAACTTCGTCGAAATAGGACGAATTTGGTATCAAAAGACCGAGAATCACGAGTACATCAAGTACATGTATTTTCGGCATATTCGAGTGACGATTTCACCTCGAAATCGTCATTTACCTTCTAAACCCTTAGCTGCATGTTGCCCCTTACATAGGCCTTAATCCAGTTGAATTTGATTCCACAAGGACACATACTCCTTAATCGACTTCTTCCTGACCCCAGTACAAGTTAGAACCATTGCCCCAGGCCGAACTCGTTAGGTCAGTTCCCTCCCAGTGGCCGAGCAAGATAGCATCTAGGCCCAACCAGCCATAAAACCATTTCAGCGCGCACACCTGCCATATCTCGCTCACATCTTTCTCCACTCCTTTTCTTCACTTGCTTTATGATGGGGAGGTGACCGTTTTTATTAGGGGTCCAGCGATATCTGATGAAATGTTGGGCCTTGCCGGATGATTTGTTATGGGCAGCACGACGTGAAATATGTACATGTCATCATGACTCTGCTTTTCTTTTGTAATCAGTAACCATAAATGAAATACCACGAATCCAAGGAATGTTTTGCCCAAGGCTGAATATTATGTATAAGAAGGGAAGCCTAACTTCGTGAAAGTGTGCAGTCTCCTGAATATACTCGAATTGTACTTCGAGGACCCTGTCACCTTGGTTGCAGCCAATAAACTAATCTTTGACTTCACCTAGAAGACTCCGAGTTTCTGTAGGTCTGACTCAGGAGAACCCGAGGTCTCTGGGTGTTGATCCCCTGGCACCGCTGGGTTACCGGTTCTGTGCCGGTTCTTAAAAACCCAGTACCTCAAGTGTGACATGAGAGTTACATATGATCTGAGCTATAAACACTAAAAAAGCACCTTTCGCCCTGTGATTACTCTGCCGTGGCTCAGGAGGAAGAGTGGGAGGAGGGGCGATTTCCTGCCCTCTCTGTGATTTGAGTGTGCAGTGTGGCAGTGCGTAATGTCATTGCTATGTTTGGCCTCATAAAAAACACTCCAGCTGTGGTCGTGCCCTGGCTTCACATCCTGGTGCAGTGCGGGGGCTGTGCTTTATGGCAGGCATGGAGGAAGGGAGGGATGGTCTTGGCTGCAGCTTCGGCCTCGTACAGTGCCCCTGCTATCACTGGTGAGCGAGAGGACCTGTGGTGGTGATATTGGTGCTGGTGGCATTGGTATTGGTGATGCTACTGGTATTGGTTGTATTGGTGGTGGCGGTATTGGTGGTGATGGTATTGGTGGTGGTGGTGGTATTGGTGGTAGTGGCATTGGTGGTATTGGTGGTGGTGGTATTGGGGGTGGCAGTATTGGTATTGGTGGTATTTGTAATAATGTTGGTGGTACTGGTATTGGTGGTGGTGGTATTGGCGGTGGTGATATTGTTGGTGGTATTGGGGTGGTGGCATTGGTGGTGGTGGTGTGATTTGTGGTGTGATTGGTGGTGGTGGTGGTATTGGTGGTGGTGGTATTGGTTATGGTGGTGGTATTAGTGGTATTGGTGTTGGTGGTGTTGGTGATGGGGGTAATATTTGTGGTGGTATTGGTGGTGGAATTGATATTGGTGGTGGTGTTGGTATTGGTACTGGTGGTGATGCTACTGATATTGGTGATGGTATTGGTAGTGGTGGTATTGGTAGTATTGGTGGTGATATTGGTGGTGGTGGTGGTATTGGTGATGCTGGTGGTGGTAATGGTGGTGGTAATGGTGGTATTGGTGGTTGTATTGTGATGGTGGTATTGGTGGTGGTGGTATTGGTGGTATTGGTGTTGTTGGTGGTGGTGTTGGTATTGGTAAGGCTGGTATTGGTGGTGGTGGTATTGGTGGTTGCATTGGTGGTGGTGATATTGGTGGTTGCATTGGTGGTGGTGATATTGGTTTTGCATTGGTAGTGGTGATATGGGTGTTGCATTGGTAGTGGTGATGATGGTGGTGGTATTGGTGGTGGTGGTAGTGGTGGTGGTATTGGTGTTGGTGTTATTGGTGTTGTTGGTGGTGGTGTTGGTGGTGTTGGTATTGGTGGTGGTAGTATTGGTGGTTGCATTGGTGGTGGTGGTATTGCTGGTGGTGTTATTAGTGGTGGTTTTGGTGGTGGTATTGGTGGTGGTATTGGTGGTGGTGGCATTGGTGGTCTTGGTGCTGGTGGTATTGGGGGTGGCAGTATTGGTATTGGTGGTGGTGGTATTGGTAATAATGGTGGTGGTACTGGGGTTGGTGTTGGTGGTACTGGTATTGGTGGTGGTGGTATTGGTGGTGTGTTACTGGTATTGACGGTGGTGGTATTGTTGGTGGTATTGGGGGTGGTGGCATTGGTGGTGGTGTTGATGGTGGTAGTGGTGTTGGTGGTGGTGGTATTGGTTGTGGTGGTGGCATTGGTGGTATTGATGTTGGTGGTGTTGGTGATGGGGTGGTATTGCTGGTGGTATTGTTGGTGGTGTTGGTATTGGTACTGGCGGTGGTGCTATTGATATTGGTCATGGCATTGGTAGTGGTGGTATTGGTAGTATTGGTGGTGGTGGTATTGGTGGTGGTGGTATAGGTGGTGGTGGTATTGGGGTTGTTGGTGGTGGTGATATTGGTGGTGGTATTGGGGGTGGTGGTGTTGGTGGTGGTGGTGGTGGTGGTAAGTATGGGCGAAATTTGCGAATTCGCGGTCCGCGAATTCGTGCTAAATTGCAAAAAACGTCTGCGAGTTCGCAAATCTTCCAGCGAACTCGCGGATTTTTGTGCCAGTTGCACAAATATGTGACCACGTGTGCCTGTAACTTTGCCAGCGCACCAAAAGGCGCAGAGGTCCCTTGAGTGAGCTGGCCATTATAGTGGGGACGGTCGGGAAGACGTTTCATACCACTAGTGTGGGGCCAAACGGGCGAGGTTTCTATGCGAGTTCACATGCATCTTGTTTATAAAGGGTCAGAGACCGAGCAGAGCAGCAGATGAGGAGAAGGCAGCCTCCTGGTCACAGGAGCTACACGGGGATGGGGCTCAGGAAACTCATGGATGCAAAAATGTGTTTGGCACAGGACCCTAGAATCCTTCGGATATCCAAGATAGCTCGGCTGCACGTGTTGGTACAAAGCCATTCTGATCCTGCTCAGTGGGTTCAGGCACATGCAGCTGCCGCTGCTGGACAATGTCCCATCTCATACTAAACTGCCCCGTACAGGCATATGCTGGCTCTGGGCAGTAGGGTACAGTGGCATGTGGGTGCTCCACGCCTGGTACATGCGCATACCGGTGCCAGGGGGGACACATGTTTATTGATGCTGTGTAGCAAGTTATGACTTTATATGTTGACTGCATCAGACGGTGGTACCACCCACACGGATCAGGAGCATCCAGGCACCAGACTTCATGGTGCAAGAGCATAATGGAGCTGTGCGGTATGGGTATATATGTACTGGGGGCAGGGGACACTTAGCACAATGTGTGCTCACACCCAGAGGGCTCCCAGGCAATTGAGCACAAATGATTTTCACACTGAGAGGGCTCCTGGGCAGTTCAGCAGCACAGGGGCTCACACCCACTGGGCCTTGGGGCAGTTCAGTAGCACGTGGGCTCACAACCGCTGGGCAGCTCAGCAGCGCAGGGGCTCACACCCACAGGGCTCCTGGGCAGTTTAGCAGCGCTACTCTCTGATTCATCACTGCCACCCTCTGGTTCATCACTGCCACCCTCTGGTTCACCACTGCCACCCTCTGGTTCATCACTGCCACCCTCTGGTTCACCACTGCCACCCTCTGGTTCACCACTGTCACCCTCTGGTTCATCACTGTCACCCTCTGGTTCATCACTGCCACCCCCTGGTTCATCACAGCACCCTCTGGTTCACCACTGCCACCCACTGGTTCATCACTGTCACCCTCTGGTTCATCACTGCCACCCTCGGGTTCATCACAGCACCCTCTGGTTCACCACTGCCACCCTCTGGTTCATCACTGCCACCCTCTGGTTCATTACTTTCACCCTCTGGTTCATCACTGCCACCCTCTGGATCATCACTGTCACCCTCTGGTTCATCACTGCCACCCTCTGGTTCATCACAGACCCTCTGGTTCACCAGTGCCACCCTCTGGTTCATCACTTCCATCCTCTGGTTCATCACTGCCACCCTCTGGTTGATCACTGCCATCCTCTGGTTCATCACAGCACCCTCTGGTTCACCACTGCCACCCTCTGGTTCACCACTGCCACCCTCTGGTTCATCCCTGCCGCCATCAGGTTCATCACTGCCACCCTCTGGTTCATCACTGCCACCCTCTGGTTCACCACTGCCACCCTCTGGTTCATCACTGCTACCCTCTGGTTCACCACTGCCACCCTCTGGTTCATCACTGCCACCTTCAGGTTCACCACTGCCACCCTCTGGTTCATCACTGTCACCCGCTGGTTCATCACTGCCACCCTCTGGTTCATCACAGCACCCTCTGGTTCACCACTGCCACCCTCAGGTTCACCACTGCCACCCTCTGGTTCACCACTGCCACCCTCTGGTTCGTTCATCACTGCCGCCCTCTGGATCACCACTGCCACCCTCTGGTTCATCACTGTCACCCTCTGGTTCATCACTGCCACCCTCTGGTTCATCACAGCACCCTCTGGTTCACCACTGCCACCCTCTGGTTCACCACTGCCACCCTCTGTTTCATCACAGCACCCTCTGGTTCACACCTGCACCTTCTGGTTCATCACAGCACCCTCTGGTTCACCACTGTAGATTATGGGGAGAAAGCACACCTCCCCAGCCTCAACCGGGGGCTGGTTAATGTGTTACTGGATTTGAGCTTCAAGTCCGGCACCTGCTTCCTTATCTGTAAGTGCTTCCTGTTGTGGTTGCATTTTTGTGACAGCCTGGAGCATTGTGCCATACGTGTAACTATTTTCTGACCCTGCTTCGAGGGTCAGAGCAGGGTCAGAGAATAGTTGCAAGTAGGCAACAACTCTGAAGGCGCCGCTCAGGAAGCACTTACAGGGTTACAGCAGGTGCCCAAGTTGAAGTTAATTTCTTTGTAACCATTTTGTAATCGTTACAACGAAATTAGTTTCAACTTGGCCACATGCTGTAACCCTGTAAGTGCTTCACGTACTTCCGTTTTTGAAAATCCATCCCGAACGTGATTTCGTGGATTTTTCTGCAATTTCGCAAGATTTGCGGACCGCGAAATTGCAGAAAATCCGCAAATTCCAGGAACGGAAACTGATTTTATGCCCATGCTTAGGTGGTGGTATTGGTGTGGTTGGTGGTGGTGTTGGTACTGGTGGTGTTGGTACTGGTGGTGGTTGTATTGGTGGTGGTATTGGTAGTGGTGATATTGGAGGAGGTGCCCTTTCACAAAGCACTAAAAACATTCCTCTTCTGCTAAATTCACCTGAGTGAGATCCAACATACTTACAGCAGCGCTGGGACACCCCGTTGGGGTAGCTGTGCGCTATACAAAACATACTAAATAAATAAATAAATAAAATTGGTAGTATTGGTAATGGTATTGGTGATGGTGGTATTGGTGGTTGGGGTGGTATGGGTGGTGGAGATATTGGTGGTGGTGTTATTAGTGGTGGTATTGGTGGTGGTGGGGATATTGGTGGTGGTATAGGTGGTGGTGGTATAGGTGGGGGTGATATTGGTGGGGGTGGTATTTGGGGTGTTGGTATTGGTGGTGGTATTGGTGGTGGTGGTATTGGTGGTATTGTTGGTGGTATTGGTGGAATTGGTGGTGGTGGTATTGTTGGTATTGGTGTTGGTACTGATATTGGTATTGTTGGTATTGGTAGTGGTATTGGTGGTGGTGGTATTGGTGGTGCTGGTGGTATTGGTGGTTGTTGTGGTGGTGGTATTGGTGATGGTGGTGGAATTGGTGGGGTATTGGTGATGGTGTTGGTGATGGTGGTAGTATTGGTAGTAGTAGTATTGGTGGTGGTGGTATTGGTGGTGGTGATATTGGTGGTGTGATATTGGTGGTGGTATTAGTGGTGGTGGTGGTATTAGAGGTGGTATTGGGGTGGTATTGGTGGTGTTGGTATTGCTGGTGGCATTGGTGGTATTGGATTTGGTGGTATGGGTGGTGGTGGTGGTGGTGATATTGGTGATGGTGGTATTGGTGGTGCTGGTGGTATTGGTGGTTGTTGTGGTGGTGGTATTGGTGATGGTGGTGGAATTGGTGGGGTATTGGTGATGGTGTTGGTGATGGCGGTAGTATTGGTAGTAGTAGTATTGGTGGTGGTGGTATTGGTGGTGGTGATATTGGTGGTGTGATATTGGTGGTGGTATTAGTGGTGGTGGTGGTATTAGAGGTGGTATTGGGGTGGTATTGGTGGTGTTGGTATTGCTGGTGGCATTGGTGGTATTGGATTTGGTGGTATGGGTGGTGGCAGTGGTGGTGGTATTGACGGTAGTGATGGTATTGGTGGTGGTGATATTGATAGAGGCAGTGGTACTGGTATTGGTATTGGTGGTGGTGGTGGTAGTATTGGTGGTGGTGGTATTGGCAGTGGTGGTATCGGTGGTGTTGGTATTGGTGGTGGTATTGGCAGTGGTGGTATTGGTGGTATTGTTCGTGGTATTGGTGGTGGTGATGGAATTGGTGGTAGTGGTGTTATTGGTGGTGGTGGTATTGATGGTGGTGTTGGTATTGGTGTTGGCGGTATTGGCGGTCATGGTATTGGTGGTGGTATTAGTTGTGGTGATGGTGGTGGTAGTAGTATTGGTGGTGGTGGTGATGGTATTGGTGGTGTTGATATTGGTGGTGTGGTATTGGTAGTGATGGTGGTATTAGTGGTGGTGGTATTAGTTGTGGTATTGGTAGTGGTGGTATTGGTGGTGGTATCGGTGGTGGTATTGGCGGTGGTGGTGGTATTGTTGGTGGTGGCATTGGTGTGGGTATTTGTATTGGTATTGGAGGTGATATTGGTATTCATTGTGGTGGTGGTATTTGTGGTGGTGGTGGTATTAGTGGTGGTATTGGTGGTGGTATTGGTGGTGGTGGTATTGGAGGTGGTATTGGCGGTGGTGGTGGTATTGGTGGTGGTGGCATTGGTGTTGGTATTTGTATTGGTATTGGAGGTGATATTGGTATTCGTTGTGGTGGTGGTATTTGTGCTGGTGGTTTTATTGGCGGTGGTGGTATTGGTGGTGTTGGTATTGGTGGTGGTATTGGCAGTGGTGGTATTGGTGGTATTGTTCGTGGTATTGGTGGCGGTGGTGGTATTGGTGGTGGTGGTATTGATGGTGATGGGTGTATTGGTGGTGGTATTGGTTGTGGTATTGTTGGTGGTTGTGGTATTTGTGCTGGTATTGGTGGTGGTGGTATTGGTGCTGGTATTGGGGGTGGTGGTATTGGTGGAGGTGGTATTTGTTGTATTGGTGGTGGTGGTACTGGCGGTGGTGTTATAGTTAATAAAAAAGGCTTTTGAAAACAACCCGTCAGGTGGCTTTAGTGCAGATGACATGTAATACTGATGTGCTGTTGTCAGCTTCAGACCATTAGCAGAGGATTATGTGCTACTTGTAATTCACATGATTTAATTTGCTAAACATTTTTAAATCCATTTTACTTGGGGGGTTGAAACAGACACAAGATAATGCTGGGTTAAAGTGATTGAAAGCAGTCATCCGTGTTACAGGGGGGCTGTGCTGTTTAAAAAAAGACAAGTGGTTTCAGCTTGCAGACTTAATAACAGGTCCTGTGTAACAACCAAAGTAAAGGGGCTAGTCACAGTTGGAGGGTGCAAATGAAGACAATGCCATACTAAGGAGGGACTAACAAGCTTACTAATGAATCCGAAGGCAGCATTTAGCAAAGACAATGACACAAGCCAATGAAAAATATGGGAGGAGATTGGGTGTGGCTTCTCTCGCATACACTTCTACAGCAGTCTTGCAGAGTGAGCAGTGCATGCACGCTGCAACTAGGCTCGACCTAAAAAGGAAGAGGAAAGAGATAGACATTATAGTGAAATTGGTATAAAATTCAGATGTTTCCACCATGGACCACTGACATCACTTTTGCAAACTTCAAATCAATTCTTACCAGACTGGCAAAGCAAGACCCGGAATTGTCGACCCACCAATTTTACAAGTCAAAACATAAACGGTTTATGGTTATCACTTAAATTGAATCTGCATCCCAAATGTACTTCATGCTCTCTGTCCCGGGAAATCAAGCTCACATGTTTAAGACTTTGGTCGTTTTAATATTGGAAACATTGTAGACAATGGAAATAAGATAGAACAAATGCTTTCTGCAGCTTCTGTCAATATTTGAAAGAATCCTTTGCCTCAACGCCGCCACCAAATGCTGGAGGCCGGAGTCCCTGTCCCTGTTGCCAGGTGCGAGATCTGGACCCCTCATTTCAATGTTAGGCTAAGTAAGGACACCGTCCGAGATAGCCCTGCTCACCCCCTTAGTAGCTTGGCACGAGCAGCCAGACTTATCTCCAAGGCACGAGTGTACAGTATGTGCAACCAAACTCACAGCAACCCAATGATGTCATCACAAATAGACTCCACACAAGCGTTTTATAAAACAAGTATAATCTTTATATAAGCAGATATACGATACGACCACACAGTACAAAACCAATATATAATAATGTGTAGTATTCCTTCCGGTGGATTGGTAGGTTTTAATCCCAACCACCGCTTCTAATGAACAGTCAAGCTTACATCTAACCGTTTCCGAAAGTTTAGGCAGGTCATATTGCTAGAGTCACACACATTGCAAAAGAAAAGAAATACTGCAATGCGTAACGATATACTCCTGTATTGTGCAATAGAGAAACAATGCCATACATAGCGCCACAGTCATGTACATTGCAAAAGAAGGAATAATGCAATGCTTATCACTACCAGCATGCCCTGTGCAAAGAAGAAACAAAGCAATGCGTCACGCTACAATCATGTACTTTGCAATGAAGAAATAATGCAATGCGCCACGTTATAATCAGGTATTATGTGATGAAGAAATAATGCAATGTGCAACGTAACAATCATGTACTCTGCAAGGGAACAATCACGCAGTGCGTAGCGCACCAAACATGTAAGGTCACGCATCATAAGACTCTTTGATAGTTTGTTAGCAGCAATTAGCCAAAGTGTAATATGACAGTTTAGGTGCTCCGTTAACAGTTGCCCCCAATATGGATCAATAATGACACAAAAGTAGGGCTTCTCACTCCAGCACCAGTACTGCCCCTTCTTGGGCCAGCACAGGCCTAGATTTGAGCTGAAGCAATAGGCTTGCACAGCCGAGAGAAGCGAGAGGCAGTGAGAGTGTCCTTCTGGGCCCACACCCCACACCAGGTGGGGATCCACGTTACCTGGGGGCGTGACCCCACTCTCCTCTCCTCCTTCAGCAACTTGGGCCTTGAACCAGAACTCCGTCAATGGGCACAACGAGCTCGGGCAAGCGGCTCTGCTCCTCTGGGGCTGCTGGTCCGGGCCATTACTGTTTCACTCTGAGGGCCCAATAACCTGGCCCTCCTTCCGGCAGTCTCAGTGGACACCAAGACCCCCGCCCTCCTACCGGCAGTCTCACTGGACACCGAGACCCACCCTCAGCACTGTGGAGACTTACTTTGATTTCGGTGCACACACTACGGATGCACCCTGCGCTTCTGAGTCTCACCTCTTCACTCGGTGCACACCATGACCAGGCACTCTTCACCAACGCCTTGGCTTGCACCACGACACGCACCATGCCCGTCCGAGCCTCTTCCTTCTCCTGGTGCACACAATGACCAGGCACTCCTCACCAACTCCTTGGCTTGCACCACAACAGGCACCATGCATGTCCGAGCCTTCTCTTTCTCCCAGTACACAAAATGCTAAGGTGCTCCTCAGCAACGACTTGGCTTGTACCACCACACCCACCCTGCATGTCCGAGACTCCGTTTACTTCCTGTGTGTCCACGATTACAAGGCACAACTTCCGATGGTCTCAAGCTGCAAAAGTACGCGCACACCGTATTGCTTGGGACTGCTCCAGAAATTTTTATGTTCCTGTGTTTCCAAACAGGAAGCCAGCTAACCTCGTGCCCTTGGGGTTCAAGGCACAGCACAACATACAGACTTCATCAAGCAGGGGGACCCAGTGCCTCCAAGCACAGTCCAAACAGCTTCTCCCTTGGTTAGAACAGCAAACTGCAGGCCAGCCCCAGATCACGAAGCAAGGATTGGTCTTTCCCGCAGCAGTCACTTCAGTTGCTCCATCCTTAGCAGAGGTTCCTCTTGACCATGAAATGGGTCCAAGCCCTTTCAGTCTCTATCCATTTCTGTTTCATTCCACGTTCAGGGGTTTCAGCTCTCATAGTTATACCCCTTAATGTCTTTGAAGTTTCTTGTGCTCAGGGGTCCTTGACCCCTTCCTAAATCAGTTCAGGGTGTCTCCCTCCCAGTGTCACCTTTCTCCCTTTGATACTGGGGTCTGTATCCTTAATCACTCAGCAGGAGATGGGTCAATTGGTTTATAGTACCAGCCCAGGCCTTTTCAACTCCCTGGCTCCTCCTCCCCCTACTCTCCAGATGCAGGGCAGTCTAGTGCCATCTCCACCCCTCCCTGGGTCAAGACCTCTCCCAGCTCCTCTCACCTCTCAGATCCAGACAGTCAATCTACATTCAGCAGAGACACACAGAAATGCTTGAAGCACAAAACTCAGCCACTTTCTAAAAGAGTGGTTTCTGAACACACAGTGACAAAACCACTTTCACAGAAAGATGTGTTATGACACTGTGAGTTCATACATACTAAACGTCACCTCTCCATTTTAAACTGATAGGAAACTAGGCTAACAAGCACAACACCTAACCTCCCCCATTCTGTCCTATTAGCAGGATGGTCGTATAGCAGTGGAAAACATGCTAACTTAGCTAACTTTATTCTACACTGCAGGCCTGAGTTCCCTTCTCTGCACACATTTGCATTACTAGGCCTGACACACACAGTGCACATCACTAGGGACTTTACTAGTAAGGAAAACATACCAATAATGGCCAACCAATTACCGTTACACTTAACATGGGGAACACTTGTACTTTGACACTGATCATCAGTGGCAAAGTACCCAATCTAAATTGGCAACTCTATGTCAGGAAAACGGTCTAGGGGGAAAGCAAAAAGTTTAGGGAACTTTAGCCAAAAAGCCAAGCCCTACAATACGCAACATTTTTTCGTAAGAGGAAGAAATTACTCCTACTGCAGTCTTTTTGGGACCTCTATAGAAGGATTTGCTCTAAAGCCAAATCAGAACTGTGTTTAAGGTTCAGAAGGCAGTCTAATAGGTACATCTAAGGCTCTGGATGCACTAGCTAAACATTATGCCACCAGCCCTGAGTGTAACATCGAGTGGGTCGAGTTCCTGTTTTACTTGGGATATTTAGTATATTTCCTGATGGTAGAGGCACTTAGGGGCTCATTAGGATGGTGAAGGGGCTTCCACTGCCAGTCCAGCAGTGGCGGTCCCTCCCCCTCTGGCTCTCTTTTACCCCCGCCACATTAGAATAATCAGGGGAATTGCTTAGTGACCGCAACGGTCTCAAAGACCACCCTCCATGCTTCTACCATGACAATCATCATGATTGCCTGTCAGAACGGTCAGCATGTGTAAAATGGCGGCGGCGCCTAGCAGGCACTGCCTGCCAGGTTACAATGCTGGCGCCAGCCAGCCTTTCCATGGCGGTTCGACGGCCATGGAAAGGATGGTGGAGGCTGGGTTCTAGGACCCGTTGCAGACCCACTCTGTGTGGAGGGAGGGTCTTTTTTAACTGCTATTTTATTCTTTTTAATTTGCATGTTTTAGGGGGTCAGAGTTGTGTTCAATGCTCTTGGGGTAAAGGTTCAAAAGAGGTGGGAACCCAATATACCCTTGGAGGCTTGGGCGATAAAGCTTTGAAAAAGTTAAGGTTTGCCTACCAGGGATTTTGTTTGTCTATAGATTTTAGAGATAGTATCTCAAGTGCAATTGTCGAGGTTCAACTCTGATTAGTGGTGAACAGTTGAATAATCCAACAGTGAATGAATAATTCTGTATCACAGATTTCTGCTTTAAAAACACAGGATGTAGTACACGGGGCAAAATCTACTTCAACATAAACATATATTTCATATATGGTCAATTTACAAATTAGGGAAAACAAAATGATCAGGATCAACTAAACATAGTTCATGAGGTAACAAAAATCAACCTACAAAGCAACTATGTAAACATCTTTTCTGTGAATTAATAGAAGGAAATAATCAGGTAAATCAATGAAAAAATTCCTTCAACACAACGAATGTACATAGAAAAAGATGTGTGCTGAAGGAATTTTTTCATTGATGTACCTGATTATTTCCCTCTATTAATTCACAGAAAATATGTTACATACTTGGTTTGTAGGTTGATTTATGTTACCCCATGAACAATATTTGGTTGATCCTGATCATTTTGTTTTCCCTAGTTTGTAAATTGACCATATATTAAATATATGTTTATGTTGAAGTAGATTTTGCCCTGTGTACCACATCCTGTGTTTTTAAGACAGAAATCTGCGAAACAGAATTATTGATTCACTGCTGGATTATTCAACTGTTCACCACTAATCAGGGTTGAACCTCGACAATTGCATCTGGGTCTAAAGTGGCTCACTTACTTCTGCTTTTTTGCATGCCACACGTTGGGTCAGCAGTCTAGTTGCTGTTCCCGGGACAGTCTCACTCGCATAAAGGCGTGTGATAACGCGACCGTGCAGAGGACGTGCGCAGCGGGTGTGTCGCTGGTGCCCCAAAGGCCGCCTAAGGCAAGCCCATCTGCGCCCATACGTGCCCGGCCAGGCCAGAGGCCAGACACCCTGCCTCTTTTCCTCCAACTCAGTACTATTACCCCAGTACTCAGATCAAACAGCTAAACGTCTCTTTGGGGACTACCGGTGCTCATTCTATCTCCTTGGAAAAGTTTCCTGAAAGATGCCCACACAGCAGGTGTAATTTCTTCTCTAATGGCTCAGTACCTACCTCATCTAAGGACCAGTATAAAATAATTTTGTTGAACTTCAGATCCCTGTCCAAACACACAGCAGAGATCTGGATGCTCCTCAAAGATTCTGATCCGGATGTGCTGTTTCTCATGGAAACCTTGCTCAACTCCAGCTCTGAGCCAGACATTGTGCAAGCACTCCTAAATGGTTTTGTGATGCATAGGGTGGACAGAACAACAGGTAAAGGCAGGGGTATTGCTATTATCCATAAGGAACAATTTACTTGTCACCTACTTGGGAACCCCCTTTCAGATTGTGAGAACGCCTACTTTACCATAGAATTCATGCCATACCTTACTTTTACAGGCATTTTTATCTATCGCTCCTCTGGAGCGGTAGGAACATTCAACAAATCATTGCTGGATGCAGCGGTTAACCTGGCTAGCTCGGCTGCTAACTTTACTCTCCTTGGAGATTTTAATCTTCATTTTGATGACTTATGAGCAATGAATGCAATCTAGCTGGCCAGAGATCTTGCGGCTTGCCAACTGCCCCAAAAAATCCTACAAGCTACACATGTTAAAGGACACCTCCTCGACCCGAAGTTCTCTAATCTAGAGGACCATAAAGGGAAAGATCCTACACCTCTTCCGTGGTCCGACCACTTCCTTGTTTCCCTTTCCTGGTCTCCACAGGTCACAACACCCCTTACTCAGTTCACATGGACCCAAGGTCGCTCCTGGGCCAAGCTTCCCCTGGGGAAATGGGCCCATGAACTGGAAAGGACCAGACCCAATCCTGGCTCCTGTCCAGTTAAAGCCAATGATGACTTTTCTAACTGGATAGAGGCGTCATTGGATGGGGTCCTTCCGAAAACTAGGATAAAAAAGATGTTGGACCTCACAACTCCCCTTGGTGCTTCCCCGAACTGCTCATCCTAAAACAGCATTGTAAGGTTTTGGAAAGACATTGGAGGAAAGACTGCCTACCCATCAAAAAGTCAGAATATAGGGTAACTATAGTGTCTATAAATCAGAAATAAAAAAAAGCCTGGGCCTCTTATTACGAGGGTAAGATTTTGTCAGCTGCTAACTCCTCTATAGAAACTTCATTATTATTAAAAAAAACTACTTAAAGCCCCCGTCCCTTGAGTTGCACCTGACACCTCAGGTCTGCATTGTAATAAACAGTCAGAATACTTCACCACTAAGGTTCAGAAAATTCTTGAATCCCTGCTGCATAAGGTTGACTAGGGTGATACCTCCCACAAGTAGGTGGATCCGAACCCACATCCTTCCGAACACACACTAGAGGTCCCCGCCCCCTATCTCAGGAAGCACTCCTTACCCTGCTGTCCTCTGTAAAGAGCGGATCACCCAAGGACCCCGCACCACTTAACATCCTGAAACAGGCTGTCCCCATAATAGCACCTACAATCACGGACCTGATCAACACTTTATTGTCCACAGGAATGGTTCCTACCAACTGGAAAGGGACCATGATGAAAGCCCTACTTAAGAAACCTAACCTGAAAACGGTGGATATGGGCAACTACCGCCCTATCTCCCTTTTGCCAGGAATAGGCAACATCGCAGAGAAATATGTTAATCAGACCCTCTCCTGCTTCCTTGAATCGTAAAACCTGCTTCACTCCTCTCAAACAGGATTCCGACCACGAAGGACCTTTAAAACAGCCCTGTTAGCTGTGGTGGAGGAAAGTAGAAAAATCTTAGATTCAGGAGAATCGTCTGCCATTATACTGCTTGACCTGAGTGCAGCATTCGACATGGTGAACCATGGAATCCTGGCTCACCGTCTCAGGAATATAGGAGTAACAGGCACGGGGCTTCAATGGCTATGTTCCTTTCTGGAGGGAAGATCTTTTCAGGTTTTTGAGGAGAACATCGCCTCTAAACCTACCTCCTTACAGAGCAGAGTCCCTCAGGGCTCATCGTCTAGCCTGACTATTTTTGGTGTTATTATGGGCCCTCTGGCAGCTATCGTAGTCTCCTCCGGGATCTGCTTGGTGACCTATGCCGATAATACGTAATTGGTGGTAGCGTTGAACCAAGCAGATCAAAAAACGAATTTTTGTCTTGTGGACGTCTAGAACTGGATAGATGCATCTCATCTCAAGCTTAATGGTGGGAACACTGAGCTCATGATACTGGGCAACCCCCTTAGCTTCAAATCCAGTTCCATGTGGCCAGCTGGGATGGGTCCTCCACCGGTCCCTAAACCAGAAATCAAGAGCCTGGGCTTCTGGTTGGACCAGGATCTGAACTTTAGGGTGCAGGCCAGAAAGGCGACAGCCATTTACTATGGCCTGTTTAGAATGGCCTGCATAGTCCTCCCCCTCCTCCCTTTTCAAGCTAAAAAAGTACTGGTCCAATCATTTATACTTTCCAGGCTGGACTATTGTAATGCCCTATACCTGGGTGCCCCCCACTACAGTAGTCCCCCACTACAGTAATTCAAAACAGTGCAGCCAGACTTTTGACTGGAGCTTCCAATAGACAATTGGCAAAACCGGCACTCCACTCCCTTCATTGACTCCCAGGGCAGGAATGTATTAGATTCAAGGCACTGTGCCTAGTGCAGAAATACATGCAGGGGAACGAGCCACCTGTCAACTCGGCCATGATCCGTCCCTACAAGGCTAATAGGAAACTTCGGTCAGATGAGTTGCCTCTGGCTGAGGTCCTTAGGATCAAGAAAGCCAGAAGTGGTGGACAGCTCTTCTCTTATATTGCGGCCAAACTTTGGAATTCCCTGTCACCACACCTTTGCTTGATTTCCAATCACCTTGCCTTTTGTAAACAACTGAAGACCTTTCTGTTTCCTTAGCTCTTACTGCCTCCCCACCGTGTCAGACCTTACGCTGTGATGCTCCTGGGTAGCCATTCTCTGTATAAATGTTTGTAATTTCATTTCATGTGCACTGGGGGAGGTACCCGTGGTACCCCCCCTACATTTCCATGCAGAAGGTGGCAGGCACCGTGTGGTGCCTGCCACGTTGTGCACGGAAAAGCACTACGTGGCATTTGTGCATTGTGAATGGTGCTGCAGCCAGCAGCACTGTACGCAATGATCAGGGGCCTGGATGCACCCACATAGTGGCGGGCACATCCTAATACACTCAGCAGGACCACAGCCTTACCGGCGGGCGGTTCCAGCTCCGCAGCGATGGTGGGCAGACTGATGTCTTCCTGCCATCATATTGAGCCCTTTAGAGTCAATTTCCCATAATAATGTGCAGTATTTGCACATTTTGTACTTCTGAGCATTTGGAATTGTTGTCTTGCTTCAATTATTTATCTCACTCAATGATGATAAAGGCCCTTAGGAGCATATTTATGAGGTTCTTGCGCCACTGGATCATCCCTTTTTGTGATGCTCCGGCAGTGAAAATCTTGAAATCATATCTATGAGGCCAATTGCAAAGCCACTTTGCGTGGCTTTGAATGGCCTCATAGATAAGGAGTAAGGCAAGGCAGTGGAAAACACGGTGTTACCTTTCTCTGTGCTCAGGAGGTATTCCATGGGCATTGCGGTGGGTGTTCTCAAGCAGCACACATCGATTTTGATGCTTGCCCAGATTTGCAAAACCATGTAAACCTAGGGATGCACCAAAACTGTATGCCTCCTAGGAGAATTAACTTTATTTCTGCTAGTTTATTCCTCTTTCCATGTGTGCTGCATCACACAGAACTAGGAAAAAGCCTCCCAGGATTGTTATTGTGCAGGAAGGTGCCCCTGCCTGCACAAAAACAATCCTGCAGACAACACAGGCACCCTTGCACCATGGTACAGGGGTAACAGTGTTGGTGCATGGCTGCGGAAAGGGCAATCCGCACAAGGGGAAAGGACAGGAATGCACTGTATTGAATAAATACAGTGCATTCCTGACCTTTCAGTTTGAAATAGAGCAGTGCAGCAAGGTGACTTGCTGCGCTGCCCTATGCCAAACCCCCATAATTGAGTGCCTTAGTGTCCATTTCCGGCACAAGGGGAAAGGACAGGAATGCACTGTATTGGATAGATACGGTCCATTCCTGCCCTTTCACTTTGAAATAGGACAGTGCAGCAAGGTGGCTTGCTGCGCTGCCCTATGCCAAAACTCCATGATTGAAGGCCTTGGAGTCAATTTCCTTTGATATACTGCAATATTGTCACATTTTGTATTTTTGCTTTTATGTGAATATTACTCTATTATGCTTCTTCGTATATTACGTATAATTTGTTAAGGGTGTCGATTAATACTGCATCACTTTAGGCACTATCCGGGTGGGTGGAACTATAGTACTGGTCAAGACATTTCTTATATTTCCTTGGGTTATGGTATAAAGCTTTTTTATTGAAGCAGTTCAGACAAGGAAAGCATAGCATCATCACACATAGTTGACTGGAGCGTGCATAGCTCCATGCTGTGATGAAACACAAAAAAAGGACAAAAATGAATAAGACAAAATCCTAACTTAAGACAAAATCCTAACTCTACTACTACTAAATGTCTTCTGTGAATACCAAAAGTAGTAAGTTTAGGATTTTGTCTAAGATTAGTTCTGTGAATCGGCCCCATAGTGTTTTTCTGACTCCTCTCTCGACCATTCTAAGAGAAAGCATAGCTGTACTACCTGTTAGTAGTGCAACATGTGAGGGACCCCCAATCCTCCATTTGCGTGATGTTTATATAATAATGACTCCCTCATGAAGGGGCGAATATTAGCCCAGTCAAAGCAGTTAATTGCTGTCTGCAATAGCTGAAGCATCCCTGGAGGCAACTCTGTAGGAATATGTTGTATTTGCATATTACTCAGCTTGTGTCTTGCGCTTTATGAGCCATGTTCCATTTAGATTCTTTGTCGGGACAGTGTTCTATGTTTGTGTATCTTGCTGACAGTTATCTGCTAGCCTTTATGGGAACACCAACTATTCTCTGTTGCTCGTAATAAATATTGATGATTGATTAACAAACCATTGGTAGCAGTATTCTTCCCCTACAACAGAATACTTTAAAACTCTTGACCTAACCAACAAAGGTGGTGAGAACCACACCTAGCTAGATCCAATAAAACCTGGCTATATAGTCGCTTATAATTAATGGACACCCTATTGGATACTGAGGATGCCAACTTCATACCCAGATAAGGAATAAAGGATTTAGCCCATTGTATCAGATAAGTGGTGGAGAGGACCATCTGGGTATCTGGGGCAAGGAAATGATCTAGGGCCTGAGATTTTTGCATATTGACTAGGAATCCCACCGCCTGGCTGAGTCTCTCAAGTTCCTCAGAAAACACTGGCAGAGAAGTAATTGGTTGTTCCCCGGATACAAGCACATCCTCTGCATAAAGGCTAATAACATGCTCTTCACTTCCAAATAGCATCCACTTGATATTGGGGTTGTCTCGTACGCACTGTGTTAGTGGCTCTATATAGAGATTAAACAATGGAGGTGACCGGGGACAACCCTGGTGGGTGCCCCTTGAGATAGAAAGCGGACTGAATTCTGGCCATTACCTCTAACAATAATGCTGGGTGAGCCATAATTGCTCTGGATCCAAGAACTAAATTGGGAACCAATTCCAAAGTGGTGGAGAGTCTTGCGTAAGTAGGGCCTGTGGACTAAGTCAAATGCCTTCTCGGTATTGATAGCCAAAAACATGCATTCCCGGGTAGAAGGCTGAACGTTGTCGATAAGGTGGCAAATTATTTTTGTATTATTGCTGCATTGACGATGTATAACAAAGCCAGCTTGGTTTGGATCGATGATGGAGGGGAAGAATGGACCAAGCGTGATACCAGAATCCCTGAGAACAATTTATGATCTATGTTAAGGCGGAAGATGGGTCTATAATAGGAGCAATGGTGTTTATCTTTGTCTGGTTTTTAGAATCACTACTATAGATGACTGCAGCATAGAGGGTGGATTTGAGTCAGACGTGTATGCAGTTAAACAAATGGGTCAACAGAGGAGCAAGTTATCAAGGGAGGAGCAAAAGGTCTTATAAAAGGCTGATGTGAAGCCATCCGGACCTAAAGATGTGTGCAATTTGTGTCTGGCAATTACCGATATATCCTCCCTAACATGAATTGGTTTGTCAAGGTTGGCAGCCTGAGAAGGGGTAATCTTCTAGGTGGATGTTTCTACAAGATAGAGTCCAGGGTTTTCAGGAGGTTAATTTTGGGAATGATTGAGGTCTCTATAAAAGTCCCTAAAGGCTGCTGTAATTTGTGCATCAGTAGTGTGTTCGGTACCATGTGGACCTAAGATGATATGTATAGCTGTGCACTGACTGTGTGTTTGCAATTTGTTGGCTAGCAAACAGCCACATTTATCCCCCCCCCCCCAGTACAAGCAGGCCTGGCTAGTGGAAGGGACGGAGAGTGACAGACTTACGTCCTACTCATCCGCAATCTTGTCTATGTCCCCTATTTCCAGGGGTTAGAGGTATTTAGCCGTGTTCTTCCCTGATCAATTGAATATTTGCACATATTCTTACGTTTGCTTTATATTTGTCTTGTATTTTACCAATTATTTAAAATACATTCTGTTTTCATTCAATACTTTGTAATGATGTTAAGTAACTACCAAATAAAATGTCTTCTCTCACTAGTCAAGCTCCACACATCCAATAGAAGCACCTGTACCTTTGACAGGATCTGAACTAGGACTTGAACAAACATGCATCCATGTCACCCATGTGTCACTGATATGACTGACACAACCACACATCTGAGATCGATGCAAACTATGTTGACCTAGATCATCAGTGGCCAAATTATAATGACTTTTTTTTAACAACAAGGGGTGGTGATGGACAGAGTTTCTGAATTAAGCAGAATACTCTCACCCAGTCAAGAGATCAGGGCTAGATCCAACACCGTTTTTTAGCTCACTGCACCATCCCAGTTCAGAACCTGGCTATATGCAAATTAGTCTGTTCCTGTCCCAGTGCATGATGGGAACAGGGCAAACCAAACTACCAAGCCAATTCTTACACTGGGAAGGAAACAAGCTTCCGGGGACCGGTTTCTGCCATTTCAGGCGTCGTCGGCCCGGCTTGCTTGAATCCTGATGGTGCAATGAGCAAGGGACTCACATCTGAGTATACCCTTCCACGCTTAGGGTGGACAAAATATTTAACAACAAGGGGTGGTGATGGACAGAGTTTCTGAATTAAGCAGAATACTCTCACCCAGTCAAGAGATCAGGGCTAGATCCAACACCGTTTTTTATCTCACTGCACCATCCCAGTTCAGAACCTGGCTATATGCAAATTAGTCTGTTCCTGTCCCAGTGCATGATGGGAACAGGGCAAACCAAACTACCAAGCCAATTCTTACACTGGGAAGGAAACAAGCTTCCGGGGACCGGTTTCTGCCATTTCAGGCGTCGTCGGCCCGGCTTGCTTGAATCCTGATGGTGCAATGAGCAAGAGACTCACATCTGAGTATACCCTTCCACGCTTAGGGTGGACAAAATATTTAACAACAAGGGGTGGTGATGGACAGAGTTTCTGAATTAAGCAGAATACTCTCACCCAGTCAAGAGATCAGGGCTAGATCCAACACCGTTTTTTAGCTCACTGCACCATCCCAGTTCAGAACCTGGCTATATGCAAATTAGTCTGTTCCTGTCCCAGTGCATGATGGGAACAGGGCAAACCAAACTACCAAGCCAATTCTTACACTGGGAAGGAAACAAGCTTCCGGGGACCGGTTTCTGCCATTTCAGGCGTCGTCGGCCCGGCTTGCTTGAATCCTGATGGTGCAATGAGCAAGGGACTCACATCTGAGTATACCCTTCCACGCTTAGGGTGGACAAAATATTTAACAACAAGGGGTGGTGATGGACAGAGTTTCTGAATTAAGCAGAATACTCTCACCCAATCAAGAGATCAGGGCTAGATCCAACACCGTTTTTTAGCTCACTGCACCATCCCAGTTCAGAACCTGGCTATATGCAAATTAGTCTGTTCCTGTCCCAGTGCATGATGGGAACAGGGCAAACCAAACTACCAAGCCAATTCTTACACTGGGAAGGAAACAAGCTTCCGGGGACCGGTTTCTGCCATTTCAGGCATCGTCGGCCCGGCTTGCTTGAATCCTGATGGTGCAATGAGCAAGAGACTCACATCTGAGTATACCCTTCCACGCTTAGGGTGGACAAAATATTTAACAACAAGGGGTGGTGATGGACAGAGTTTCTGAATTAAGCAGAATACTCTCACCCAGTCAAGAGATCAGGGCTAGATCCAACACCGTTTTTTAGCTCACTGCACCATCCCAGTTCAGAACCTGGCTATATGCAAATTAGTCTGTTCCTGTCCCAGTGCATGATGGGAACAGGGGAAACCAAACTACCAAGCCAATTCTTACACTGGGAAGGAAACAAGCTTCCGGGGACCGGTTTCTGCCATTTCAGGCGTCGTCGGCCCGGCTTGCTTGAATCCTGATGGTGCAATGAGCAAGGGACTCACATCTGAGTATACCCTTCCACGCTTAGGGTGGACAAAATATTTAACAACAAGGGGTGGTGATGGACAGAGTTTCTGAATTAAGCAGAATACTCTCACCCAATCAAGAGATCAGGGCTAGATCCAACACCGTTTTTTAGCTCACTGCACCATCCCAGTTCAGAACCTGGCTATATGCAAATTAGTCTGTTCCTGTCCCAGTGCATGATGGGAACAGGGCAAACCAAACTACCAAGCCAATTCTTACACTGGGAAGGAAACAAGCTTCCGGGGACCGGTTTCTGCCATTTCAGGCGTCGTCGGCCCGGCTTGCTTGAATCCTGATGGTGCAATGAGCAAGGGACTCACATCTGAGTATACCCTTCCACGCTTAGGGTGGACAAAATATTTAACAACAAGGGGTGGTGATGGACAGAGTTTCTGAATGAAGCAGAATACTCTCACCCAGTCAAGAGATCAGGGCTAGATCCAACACCGTTTTTTAGCTCACTGCACCATCCCAGTTCAGAACCTGGCTATATGCAAATTAGTCTGTTCCTGTCCCAGTGCATGATGGGAACAGGGCAAACCAAACTACCAAGCCAATTCTTACACTGGGAAGGAAACAAGCTGCCAGGCCGACGACGCCTGAAATGGCAGAAACCGGTCCCCGGAAGCTTGTCTCCTTTCTGGTGAAGAATTGGCTTAGTAGTTTGGTCTGCCCTGTTCCCATGATGCACTGGGCCAGGGACAGACTAATTTGCATATAGCCAGGTTCTGAGCTGGGATGGGGCAGTGAGCTAAATAACGGTGATGGATCAAGCCCTGATCTTTGGACTGGGTAAGAGTGGTCTGCTTAATTCAGACACTCTGTTCATCACCACCCCCTTTTCTGAATCATTTTGTCCACCATAAGCGTGGAAGGGTATACTCAGACATGAGTCCCTTGCTCACTGCTCCATCAGGATTCAAGCAAGCCGGGCCGACGACGCCTGAAATGGCAGAAAGCGGTCCCCGGAAGCTTGTCTCCTTTCTGGTGAAGAATTGGCTTGGTAGTTTGGTCTGCCCTGTTCCCATGATGCACTGGGCCAGGGACATACTAATTTGCATATAGCCAGGTTCTGAGCTGGGATGGGGCAGTGAGCCAAATAACGGTGATGGATCAAGCCCTGATCTTTGGACTGGGTAAGAGTGGTCTGCTTAATTCAGACACTCTGTTCATCACCACCCCCTTTTCTGAATCAAATTATAATGACGGCTGTGTGAAATCCCATATTTTTTAAAATAGTTGAAAAAAAACATGCATTTTTTGCTATATCATGTGAGACTATGTGAGTTTATGCTAAGAGTGAAATGTGGATTCCAGATTCTTGCACAGCTTTTCACAAGCAAGTGTGTACCTTGCATAAATTATATGATTTTTACCGGCACAATTAAAATTTCACCCATGCCTATTTGAAACTTGCCTATAAATGGCAAGAAACATTTCTACCGTCACAGAAAAGGTAACAGTGAAAAGACCAATGCTTTTTCTATTTCCTTATCATCTTTCCAGCCATGTTTTTCCGCCCCTCTGCTGTCTGCTTCCACCTACAATGTTGTAGTTCTGTCTGGGTTGTCATATTGTTTGGCCTCCACACTAGACGGATGACAGACCCTGGTAAGCTTATATATGTTGACCTGTAGATTTCCTTGAGTGTCTCCAACAGCAATCATTTAATAACAGTAACCTTTTAAATCATTCATTCACAAAGGAATTCTACGTTAGGTATGTGTCAATAATATCTATGCTATATGAACTGACATCTCATCTCTATGTTCTCAGTACACAACATACACCCATGACTAAGGCAACCTCAGTGTCAGGGATAGTAAGTCTGTAATACATTAATTTTGACCAACATAATCTTGATCCTTCTGTACATTACATTAGAATGTAATGCATAACTGTAAAGAGTATCTTTGATTTTTCACAACAGACTACTAACATATATTTTACTAATAACATATATCTGGACATTACACACAATGTCATGGATGATTGGTAAGTAAATGTTATGTTATACATTTTTAAAGTACACAGTTGCTTAGAACAGAGTGTCCCTGTGCCAAGACTGCCCTTGACCATAGGAGAGGAGAAGGACTAAAAACTTGCCTGGCAAGTAAGATTAAGGAGCAGAGAGAATCTTCAAGCCTGAATAGCCAAGTTTTGGGTTTCCTTCTGAATGTTTTCTCCGTGGGTTCTTGATGCAAGTCAAGTGGTAGGGTGTTCCAAAATTGAGATGTCCGAAAGCTACTTAATTTTATAATGGGCACTTTTGCAAGCTCGGCTTCAGATGATCTGAGTTGTCTGCTGGTTTGTAGCATTTGAGTAGTGGGAAGAGATAGCGATGACCCTTGCCGTTTAGGATCCTGTGACAGAAGCACATGGCCCTAAAGGAGATTCTTTTCCTTGACAGTAGCCAGTGAAGTTTGTCCACGGTGGGGCCGACAGGTGCCCATTTTGGGAGTTTCAGCAAAAGGCAATGCTGCCGCATTCTGCACCCTCTAGAGTCTGGATAAGCTGCCCCAAGTGGCTCCAATGCATATTGAATTACAGTAGTCCAGTTAGGACATAACAAGAGCTTGTATGACCATTTTCCTAGCCAATATAGGCAGAAGATCTATGATTTTGGCTAAAATTTTAAGAGCGTGTGATCTACAGTTTGGGCAAGTCATATTTTGGTTAGCATTCTTCAGCAATTTGTCAAAAGGCACATTCTGAATCTTGTAATGCTAAATAGAGAAAATGCTCAGAATCTGCTATAGTGCTAGATGAATAATTATAATCTTGATTCCATGTGTAACTCAATCTGAATAAATCATCAATATTTACAATATTGACATCTTCTTCTTCTAAAACTCCAAACATGACAATTATAAATTCTTATGCATCTTGTTGACAGTTAACATTTCTGATCCATGCATATATCTAAAGGATCTCGAATACCCGAAGCTGAATGTGTCACAGTTCTGTCACTCATTAAACCTTGGAGCAAGTGATACAGTGCAGAACACAAACTCTTATTTTGTTTAATTTGGTTGACTAGATTTGGTAAATGAAGCGCTAAACTGAGCACAACATTTGCATAGCAGTTGACACCTAAACTGTTTTCCAACTGGTAAACTACAATACCTCCGTCAATTTCCAATTTTCTATTTTTAACAGCTTTTTTGTTGTCCTATTGTCTATTTTTTTCATTTTCTGTGCACTCTTTTGTAATCTTCAGTTTTGGGCAGGTTATCCGTTTTTCATAAAGTTGCCCTAAATGAGGAGCGAATACACTTCTTATTCAATTGTATTCTCTTACAAAGATTGCATCCTGGCACACTACTGATTGGGGGATGTGGTCCTCTTTGATGCTGAGGGTTCTTGGGGCCTCAGAAGCCCTCCTGTTACCTCCAGTATGTCCAACATAGCAGGATTCTTGAGAGGTGGTCGGAGGCCCCACCCCATTTCTCGACCACTTTGCAGACATGACTACTAGTTAAAAACCTATAGAAATTCACATAAAGGTTACAGGGACATAATACTTAGAAATTAGAATTTACACAAATGTTGCAGGGTCGTTATAGTGTGAAAATAGAATTTAAAAACATTGGAAATTCACTGAAAACCAAAGGTTACAGGTTTGTGCAAAATCAGTGAAATTTGTCAGTTATAGTTACCAGATCTAAATATAACTTACTCCCTCGCAATGCACTGTTTATGACCTCACATATTACATCATATAAATAAATAAAACGAATTTCGTTGCACGCACTGCATCGCATTTGGTGATGCAGTGCACCGAACGAAATTCGTTTTGTTTATTTATATGTTTACTTACCTGTTAAAGTCCGTAATCCATACATTACTACCACCCACCCTGCCCCTCCCCCTCCCCACGTCACTGCCCTGCAGTTACACCTACCACCGGCCGTGGCTGCTCACACACCCACTGATACCCCATACAACCTCTTGAACTCCCACTCCCACTCCCACACAACTACTCATGTACCCATTCACAGACCCATACCTGTACTCACACACCCACTTACTCCTCCATAGAGGCACTTACACACCCACTTACTCAGTCATACAGCCACTCCCACAACCATTCACTGGCCCAAACACTGATGCAACATCACTCACCAGTACATCCACTCACACAGCCACACACTCATCCGCACAGCTAGCCACACACCCACCTTTTTTCCTACACAGTCACTCACACACCCACTCACTTACCCATACAGCCTCTCAACACTGCCACTCAGTCACCAATGCAAGCACTCAGACACTCACTTACACGCTCACACAACCACTTACTTACCCATTCACACATCCAAACAATAACTTGCACATCTGCCCCTTCCTGCGCAAAAACAAATCTCCTTACAAGGCATGCAAGGGTGCCGGCATTTGGCATTAGACAGCTAAAACGGGCACCAGTACAGCGTCATGCAGTGCAACACAGTAAAATGACTTGCTTTGCTGCGCTACCCTTCGTGATTTTTCCATAAATATGGGTGGAAATCGGACTTTAGCATGGATTCCCAAATATGTTTCACTATTTCTAGGGTGTATTTCATTCAGACATTTGGCCTGCTTTGAAAAGGTAAACTGTCCCTGTGAAAAACAAATCTTGGTATTCAGTTAATCCTGTGATCTTAATGTAATCAGTAATTGGGATTACCCCAGTCTCCTGACATTTAGGAAATGTCTAGAAACCTTCTCTATGTATCTGAATGACCATATTTCAAACTCAATCGTGAGCTTACTTCTTATAATCAATTCTTTTAGCTTTGTTTAGTTTCACTATTGTTGGCGTTGTAATGTGTCCTCATACTTTTTTGTAAAGCACAATAAAATACCTTACGGTGCGGGAATGCTATAAAAAACTGTTTAAAAAAAATACACGATACACAAAAGTGAACCACAACTTGTTATGTGGCACTTCTGCATCATTTTCAGTTTTCATCTTCACCCGGCAGTGTTTTCCATATATATGGCCTCATTTGATTGACGTCGGGTTGTGGTCTGAATTTTGTTGAAAAAAATGCAATAAATTATCCCAGGCTTATTGATTAAAATTACTGTTGAAATATATCACCTGGGAAAAAGGAAGCCAATTCATTGCTCGTCACAAACAACTTTGTCCTTTGAAATGTACCAAATATAGGCTTTTGAAATGTTTTCTCAGATGTAAAAAACCGTATTTGTATATATGTTGAGAATTCTCACCAGCATTTAATAATTTCTTCACACCTTGACATTTTAACTTATATATAAACGAAAAGTCTTTTCCTCTTTGAGTATGAACGTGTATTATGTTTAATACATTTTTATTAGGAGGAGCTCTGGCTTTATTTATTCTTAACGATTTGCTTTAGCCCTCATGACTAGAAAGCTCTTTTTCATATATTAAGCAGCTCTTTGGAAATGTTTGCGTAAATTAAAATTATGATACAATTGTGCTTTAAGAACGTTGTTGTGGTGATGATGTTTTATCTGTGTTTGGGATAGTGTCTATAAAAACAATAACGTTTCCATTTTTAATGTTAAAGCTGTTCCCTCGAGGCTTTCTGTGCCGTGGAGCGATCCCATATCGGTTTAATTAAGAAACTATCAGGGGTCTTCTTACTACTATTGTGATTAGTCAGCTAATTTCAATGAATTGCTTACTTGCAATAATTACCGCACACATTAACACAACGTCATTTTACGTTCTTAAAAAACAAGAGAAATGTAAATGGCTGTGGCAAAGTGCATCTTTTGTACATTAATGCGGACCAAACAGTAATTGTTTACATAACAAACAAGTCATTCTGTCCATTATTGGAAATCAAAAAGCAGCAGCAAAAGTCTTAAAAATAAAAACAATCTTTCCCAGAACAGCGCAGACCCTGGTGCACCAATCTACAGGGACTCTCTGAGATAAATAACAAGCCCGATTTACCAGAACATGTTTTAATTACGTTTTCCAGTTGACAATTTTTTTTAGGAAGAAGTATTTTTAGGGCACTTTTTGTCTTTCAAGTTTGCCTTTTTCTTTATAGTAAATTTAATTAAAACAATTAATATTACAACATACAAATGTGCCAACGTTCTTCCAGTTTCAGTACGTTTATGTACTGGTTTAATTTTTACATCGCAGTTAATTGGTCTCATTCATTTGTGTTTCCTGGTAAATTTTAGATTTAGAACACTTGCAAATTTCCAGCTTGACACTGGATGGGGTCATATTTCTCATTCTTGGTTCAGATTTGTCTGAATATGCTAGTTCTTGGTCGTTAGGAGGCATTTTCAGTTATACGATTTTCTCTATAGAGATTTGCTCTTCACAAAGCCTTTTGCCTTAGGGAAATAAGAAACTAAAGGCCAGATCTACAAAGCATGTTTGAAGTCGCAAACTGTCTGATTCACAGAATCGGTCCATTTGTGACCACACAAATTCTTTTTCTGATGTAGAAAGCCCAAACTGCAATCAGAATTTGGATTCATCAATTTGGTATTTGGAAGGGGCGTGTTTCAAGGGCATCCCTTCCTAATACCGATTTGCAGTGTTATGTCCGAAGTTTTGCAAGCAAATTTCAGTCGCAAAATATTTGCAATAAACCGCAAACGCTAAATTGGTCGTAACGTATTTGCAAATGGGAAGGAGTTCTCTAGAGACCCCTTCCCCTTTGAGAATGTTGTTTTTTGTAAATCTTTTTATTAAACAGTTGCTCAGCAGCACAGGGACGGTCCTACATTATTTCTGAACGACATTGAGTACAGGAGATCCCACCTCGACATTTGCGCCCAAAACTGTATATGTGGATATAAAACAACATCAGTATATTTGACATTGATAGCCCTATCTAGTACAGCAAATCCCCCAGTACTCCAGTCCACCCACACAATCCTATTTGCAAGAGAGTCATTAATACCCCTTGTACGCTATCCACTGACCCCAAACTTTTTTCCATTTCCGTGGTCAACTCCAACCCAGGAATACCACTTTTTCAGCTGCCCAGCACCAGTCAAGATTCGACTTTCATGTGGAAAAATGAGGCCACTTCCTGACAGTCTCTGACCCATTGGTCTGTGTCAAAATGGACCAATCTGTGTATGAGGGCCCTAGAGGTGCAGGATCTGTGAAGGATACAGAGTTGTATTCGATGTAAAAGTGCCCTTATAGTCACCTGCCTGGGATTCTGGAGTGCCTCCAGCCAATCATCATCATTCTGCATTCCCACATCTGCCTTCCATGCCTCTGGTAAGGCACCCAGTGGATCAGGTGTGTTATTCATAATCTTTTGACATATGAAGGATGTGGCTTTGTCTGGCATTGGCTCTAGCAAAATCCTGTTTTCTCTGGGTGAGTATTCTTGGAGTTGTTCACGTTTGAGGATGTGAGCCTGCAGTGCATTCCCTAATTGTAAATAACAGAACTTTTCGGATGCAAACATCTGATATTCCGCTTGTAGGTCCTCAAATGAGATTATGGATTGGCCCCTCCAAACATCCCCAAGGTGGTGTATCTCAAGCAGGCTCTATTTGCTGAATCTCTTCTGATTCCCCACCTTCCTTAGGAGATTTCTCTCCCATAGTGGAGTCCTCCACGTCACCTTGTCTCCACATCCAAGCAATTTTGTGGCGTCCCGCCAGACACTAACAACTGTTTGCGTGTGTGGCGGCAACTGTTGTTCAGACTGTTTGCAGTATACCACCGCTGGGCATCCCCACCATCCTATCACGTAACAATCGAACCTATAGGCGGGTTCCTCCTGTCCTGTAAACACCCAATCGTTAATTGTAACCAGGTGTGAACCCCAGTTGTATTTTCTGAGATCGGGGATCACCAGGTCCCCATCAAATACTCCTCTCTGTAACTTATGAAGGGCTATCCTAGAGCTACCTCCATCCCGTAAAAGCTTTCGCAGTCCACTATCCACTTTAGGAAAAAAGTGAACCAGTATTTTGTAGGGAGTGTTCTGTAGGATATTTAATAGATGTGACAATGTCATAATTTTGAACGGGACTGCCCTTTCCATCAGGGACACCGGCAGTCATCTCCAATGTAATAATTCCTTGCGCAACCTGTTCAACTACGGGAGTAGCTTATCTGCAATGAACTCATTACTGTTCCTGGATATTAATACCCCTAGGTATTTTAACTTGTCCTTTACTAAAAAGGATCTTCCGCTAAGCTGGAGTGATAAGACAGTTCGCAACAGGAGGAATAAGAGGGATTCATTCCAGTTGGTTTGATACCTAGAATAGCTCACAAACAATTGGTATATATGGAGCAACCTGCCTAGAGTGAAGCAGGGGTGCGTGGCGTATAGTCATATGGTGCTGGCGTATAACAAGATTTTCTCCTGCCAGCCACCCTCTCCCAATATGCCTGCCACTAACAGGTCGTGCCATGCCCAGGCAGCTAGAGGCTCCAGTGCCAATGTGAAAAGCATTGGGGATAGTGGATATCGCTGTCTCATACCCTTGTGTAGGGCAAAAGGTTGGGACACTGTCTAATTTACTCTGACCTTTGCCAGAGGATCTGCATGCTGGAGTCATATCCAGGCACAGAACAGTGGGCCAAATCCGAACCTCTACAGTGCAGAGAACAGATAATACTATTCAATGCTATTGAATGCCATCCTTGCATCCAACGACAAAAGTACAGCTTCCTCTTCCCAATTGTCAGCGATTATGTGCAATAACCAATACAGGCACCTCAAGTTCAATCTGGTTCTTCTATGGGGCATAAAATCTGATTGATTGGGGTGTAAAAGTGGAGGTTATCACTCCACTAAGCCTGGTACAATGGCCTTCACGAGCACCTTAGCTTCCATATTTAATAGCAAAATTGTCCCATATGAGTAGCAATCCTGGGGGGGCTTGTCTTTCTTAGGATTGACCACTATTGTGGCCAGCCGCTGGTCCTCTGGATGTCTGCCAACAGTCTTTGCATCCTGGAACAGATTAAGCATATGCTAGGCTATCGTAGCAGCCATACCCTTATAAATGTCGTCCGGTAGGGTGGTAGGCCCGGCGACCTTGCCAGATTAGAAGTCTAGCATGGCCTGTGTTATTTCTTTGACTGTAAATTTTTCTCCAGGTCATTACACACATCAACCAACAGCATAGGAAGGCAGATATCTCTCAAGAGTTCGGTACAGTCAGTTCCTGTACTAACAGGGTTGGACATTTACAATGCTTCTTAGTGGTCAGCAAATACAGCTGCAATCTCCTTTCCTTTTTTATGAACCGTTCTCTGGGCCGTACAAATCTCCAAGACACAGCTCCTTTCCCTGTCCCGTTTCTCCAAATAGGCTATTATTTTATTAGCATTGTCGCTCACGTCATTTAGTTTCTTTGCGTCGCTCCTGCCTCCACTATGTCTCTCATTTCCTGTTGCTTTACCGGAGTCAATGGCTAACGAGTGGGTCAGGGATACTGCCACCCAGTGCCGTTGCTTCAAGCATGACAATCTCTTTTTCCGGGGCCTCAAATGTAAGTGTTTGTTTCTTCCCCCCCCATGTCAGGGCCTGGGGCTATCCCCTTATCAGTGTTTTATAGGCCTCTCGTAAAGTACTTGCTGAGTCAACCGTCCCCATATTATCTTAGTAGTATTGTTCCATATGATCCCTTATCTTATCCTTCAATTTTTTATCTTGAAGGAGCCAAGCGTCTGCCGGGCCCCTGAAGCAGCGCCCCCACAGGTGAGTGAGTTGAAATACCATGAGCCTTATGTACTGCAATCTGGAAGAAACCCACACTAGTGGTATATGTCAGGAGATGGTTGAAATGGAAGTACCCCCCGTGAACCACTGAGTAGAAGGAACATTACTTTGCCCTAGGGTTTATGTTTGTGCCAGATATCTACCAACTCCATCGCTTGTACAAAGGCTCATAATGGCTCTGTCCCCTTACCCTGTCTGATCTCAATACTTTATCCCAACCAAGATCCATGGTGATATTCATGTCCCCTTCAAGAGGAGAGTGCCCGATGGCAACTCCAGTAATAATGTACTTAGTGCTGCTAAGGTGTTGGAATATGATTTTGATGGTATATACACCAAACAGACATTGAGGACTGTGACCTTCGACACACTGGTCACTGCAACAAATCTGCCTGATTGATCATGCCAAGTTTTACCCGGAAGAAATGGAAGCTAAAATTTGACCAATATCCCCACCCCTCTGGAGTCTGATGTGAATCCCGCATGTGCGAGCAATAAGTATCCATATTTATCCAGGGCTTTATAACGATGGCCTTTTCGGTGTGTCTCCTATAACAGCACTATATCTAGGGCATGCCTACATATATACTGGAGGATCACAGTGCATTTTATTTTTATACCAAATCTGTTAAGGTTCCATGTCATGACTCTCAGGGTTTTGCTATCATGGGATGTACTATAATATGGGCCGCATGGGGTTTCCACATTTTTGAGTCGGTCATGATAGCCATCATGGCAGAGCCTCAATTGATGCACATGTGTCCTACAGGTGGAGAACATTGCCCCTCCCCTACCCACGTCCCACGTCCGTTCCTGTGTAGCTATGGCTGCTGAGTAGTACAGAAGAATGTGTAAAATAATCAACGCAATATAAAAAAACAAGCATCTCGGTTATATAACTCCCTGCTACCCTGTTATGTGGGCTCAAATCCTCTCATGACCCCAACTTGCATAATGCCTGTCATCCGAGATACAACATAACTATCAGTAGCGTAGGCCAGCATGGTTGAGTAGGTCCTGCAAACATTACCTTCTTCACCCCCCCATTCATACAACTATTTATTTGTCCCGCTCCCTTGAATTCCCTGGTCAGTCACTGTCACCCCTCCCCCAAAATGAAAGTCAGTTTATAAAGGATATGTGCAAATGCCTCACGTATATAGGTGTGTGCACAGTGGTTCGACCCCAGTCCATAGTGTAGCGAGCATTGTAATTTTGAGGACAGCATTGTTCATTTTCTTCCATCTGCACCGTCGCATGTCTATGGGTCCATATTTCAGTTATGCTGCCTTCCAGCCAGTCTCTTGGCTGCCCCTGCCACCTGTGCAGTGGAGGCAATCATCTATTTACACGCTGACTCTCCAGCCATTCCCAGGTTTCTTCAGGGGTGTTAAAGTTCCATGATCTTCCCTTAGAAACTATATGGAGCTTTGCTGGATATGAAATCATGTATTTGATGTTTTTACTGCGCATTTCCCACTTAACTGTCTTAAAGCTCTGATGTTGGCACTGCACCGCAGTGTGACATCCGGGAGGAACTGCACCACATGATTTTCATATTGGAGGTCCCAATATGACTGGGCAGACTGCAGCATAGCGTCCCTGTACTGATAATTCAAGATCCTGGCTATTAATGTACAAAGTGGCGCAGCCTGTCTGTGTTTTGGAATAGGTGCCCTATGTGTGAGTTCTACTGTATAAAAGTTTGTGAGATGTTTAGAGTGCAGATGATTAAGTATTAGGTCTTCCGGGAACAGGTCGATGCTCAGTGCCTCTGCTCCTTCAGGGACAACCCACTACCCTGATGCTGTTCCTTTTCGCGTGAACATCCTGGTCCTCCAGTCTCCCTGCCATGGTAGCTTGTTGCTTTGTGAAGAGCTGCACTTGTTCCTCCAGTCGCTTTGACTTAGATTATAATTGGTTGGTATTGGTTTCAGCTTTAGAGACCTTATCGGAACTTTTATGGAAATACGCTCTCAATAAGTACACATCTAAAGTGACTGTATTGAGTTTGGTTCGATGGTCAGTTTCAGATCAGTTAAAGCTGCCATGATGACGCTTAGCATCGGTCCGCTGCCTCAGCCTGCTGACTTTGTATAACAGGCCCTGTTTTTGGCATGGCATATTTATCCATTTTATTAGTTTGCGCGGGACCCAGGCCCTTTGGCTTCATCGTGAACCCCGGCAAGCCCACTTTGATTTGGATAGGCTACAGCCAATCAGCATAGCAGTTGTCAAGCCCGCCCGCTGTGCGGCTCCGATCTCCTTTTGGCAGCGCTTCCGATGGTGAGGGAAGCCTACCATTATGCCTCCAACTCAAGATAACTACATAGACATATCCTAGATTGCGCCAATATCAGGAAATTGTTTCACTTGTGTCACTCAGGGTTCACAGCAGAGGAGGTACGCAATCAGGCACCACTGCAGGACCCCAGTCCACAACCCCCCACCTCACTGGTTACTCTCCGCAATCTGGCCAGGAGTGTGAGGCGTGGGGTCCATTGTGGTGCTGAACACAATCTTGCCACTCTCTGGCTTGAATCAGGGTTTATGCTCTGTATGAGGAGTCTCTACTTTACAAATATCAGCATGCAAACTGTGCACAGCTCTTGCAATCACCACTCCATGGCCCGCCGGTTCATCTGGTTTGTCCTTTCCTCTTGTATTATATTAGTCTTTCAGCTGCGAAGAGGCGAGGTGCCCTCAATTCTTACCACAGGCTATGCAAGTTCTGCCAAAGTACCATCTGCAGCCAATATGCTCCAGAGGTCACGCCGTCACTGCTTCTCTACAGGCCCTTTGAGAATGGTTGAATAAATATTTTTTTAAGAGAAGGCACTGATCCCACATACCACTGCCTACCCTCAAAAAATTAAACCTAAACAATTCATTTTTTTTCTTTTTAAACATATATCATTTTCCTTTAAGGAAAACGGGCTACATTAAAAAATATATTTATATTTTGCTAATTTAAAGCAATCATCTACATGGTTATCTGCTGACCACAGAATCCACCATCCCGTTGATGGCAGGGAATCCTAGTGGGTCACAATTTGTGACCTACCACAATAATATGCATGAGGTTATGTGATGTTATGTTAAAACATTATCCAAATGGCACGAATACCTGGAGGTGTCTTGGAACTGGCTGTGAAGCAGGAGCGAAGCAAAGGCAAATGAAGGTCGATGAGGCTAGTAAGTATTGAAAATCCAGGGGGCAGATTTATGAAGGCCTTGCGCCGCCGGTGTGTCACTTTTTCCCATGTTAAAAATGACGCACCGGGGGCGCAAGGCCTTCATAAATCTGCCCCCAGGTCTTCAGGAGTTTCCTGAAAGTCAAAAGGTTAGATGCACTATTGAGGTGCAATGGTAGAGAATTCCAAGACTTATTGGCTCCCAGGAAAAACTCCTGCCATCCTAGGTAGAATGTTTAAACCTGGGGGCAACGGCACATTTGGCAGGGGCAGAGAATAGATAGGGTCCTGCCTGGGGTGTACCAATTAAAACTGTGTTGTAGAAAGTTGGGGCCTAAACCTTGAAGTGATTTGCAAGCAATACAAAGTACTTTAAAAGTAATCCTCTATCTAACCTGGAGACAATGCAGCTTTCTGATAGCTTTGGACAGTGAGTGATACTTAGGGATTTTTAGAAGAAGTCTGGCAGAGGTATTTTGCAGAGTTTGCAGTATATTCAGGATGTTTTTATGAGCAATGAGAAGTAAACCATTGCACTAATCTAATGTATCCATTACCAATAATGCAACAAAGGTTTTGGGAGGTAAACTGGAATGAACAGTAGTATCCTCTTTAGCATTTTGAGTGTGAAAAAGGCAGATGAGGACACTGTTTCACGTGGTTCATATAGTTCCATTTATCGTTGATCAGAACACCCAGGCTCTGAGACTTTCTGACAGGCATTGGCAGATGGCTCATATCTGCTGGCCAGCAGGATGGGGTCCAAAAGGAAGTTTGAGCACCAAAGTGCATCACTTCCCTCTTTCCAGCATTCAGTTTTAGACTGTTCCTATCCATCCACATGCTAACTGCCTTCAAACAGTCACGGAATGTGAAGCTTGTGCCTGTGTCATCCTTGGCCAGGGAAATGACAATTTGGGTATCATCCACATTAAGGAAAAACCAAATCTTTCTATTATGTTAGCCAAGGGAGTTATTTAGCATTAAAAAGTGTCATACTGAGCGAGGACCCCTGAGGGACTCCACATAGGAAAGAGAACAGATATGAGACAAACTCACTAAGCCGGACTGACTGTTCCCGACCAGAAAAGAAAGAATGAAACAGATCCCAAGCAGGAGCGGTGACATCAATTTCTGTCAGTCGATACAGCAGCAGCTCATGATTAATCTTGCCAAAAGCCACAAGAGTTCAAGCAGGATGAGGGATGCCTCTCTGCCCTGATCAAGTGCCTGCCTTATCTCCTCGTGGGCTTTGTCAGGGGTGTTTCCGTCTTATGGACACTACAGAAGTCCAATTGAGTGGTGTTTTGATAATTATTGGATTGGTTGTGGTCAACCAACTGAATATTCATGATTTTATTGGCTACATTTGCTGGTAGAGCCAAGGGGCAATGGTTTATGCTACTAGTTTGGCCACCCCTGGAGGACAAGGATCCTGGGGGAGCTGGAAGACATAGGGTTGAGTCTGTTAGTAACATGTTCTATAGTAGGCACAGAGGACTCATTAAATTTTGGCTGCTCTATAAGAGAGGTGGTAGGAGTGCTATCATCAGGAGAGTGAGGGGTGGAGAAGTAAAATATGTTATAGACTGATTCCACTTTGTCCACAAAGAAATTGACCGAAGTGTTTAAAAAAATTGACTGATATGACAGCTATTATTAGAAGTGTCTGTGGTTAATATGTTCACGGAGTTCTTTCATGGAGTTGTTTGCTACCCCTATATTTCTGGTGAAGTAGAAAGTCTTTTATTTGATTATTAGGGTCTAGGAGGTGCCAGTGCAGAGCTTGTAATTAGTCATTCCTGCCTCGCTATAATCAGACCTCCATCTCTTCTCCTGTCTATTGCAGATTTGTGTTAGCAACCTGAGCTTGTCAGTGAATCAGGGGTTGAGATTTTGTTCTGTCTGGACCTAACTGGTTAAGGTGCAGCCAGAAGAGTGGCCACATTGCCTACCCAATGTGTGCTTTGAAAGGCAGAGGAGTTAGAATCATTGGGAAAACTAGGCAGCAAGTCATTTAACTTTTTGGAGAAAAGATATGACTGAATTTTGTGCCAGGCTTGGGAAGTAAAAGTGGATGATCTGGCTTTGGGCCTGGTATTAGGACAATTATTAGTTGAAAAAGATAGCACTGTGATTGGTCCAAACAAAAGGAAGAATGTTGGTAACAGCTATTGAAGTGTGGTTTGTGAAAATTCTGTCTAAAGTGTGCCCTGCTTGATGTCTAGGGCCATCTGCTATTTCGGAAAACCCCATCCCGGACATGGTCTGAAGGAGTGTGGATGTGTCCGTATCATGAGGTGCTTCTAAGTAAAAATTAAAATTAAACTTGCCTTGTCTAATTGCGACCCACTAAGAATCACTAATGAAACTCAAAAGAGTTTCATACATTTGAAATGGTGATTTCCTAATTGCGATTCACAGAAAATCCCAATTAGGATATTTCTCTTCCTTGACATATTTCACTAGGCTGTCTGTCGACTTTCACTCAGAGCCCATCTTTTTTTAGGGTGGTGTTTAAACCAGTAGGGAACCCTCGACCATGAAAAAAGTATTACGCATCTAATGATTTTAATTTATTTGCTTTTTTACTAGACAATATTTTTTTCCATTCTGAGTTCCAAACAGTGGAATTATTATAAACATGGGCCATATTTTGTTTACCAAAAACCATGCTTTCCTGCTTCATTATGTCTTATCATCTGATGAGGCTAACGTGTAATCATGATTTCTCCCAAATACTTTAGCTGAGAAAACCTCTGTAGTTCTCTCTTGGAGAGCGGAGGTGCCATCAGATGTCCTAGGGAATTTATTGTTTGGCAGACGCCTTACTCACATTTCTGTGCACTGAAACCTAGGAAGAACGGTGACTCGGAGCCCCCATGACTTAAGGGAAAAGTGTGTTCATTGTTTCTGGGGTGGAGTTTACAACACTTTGTTATGAGACTGTAGAAGGAATGATCTATTTACCAGTGTGGGCACTATCTCTTAGATAATCTGCACAATGGGCATAACTCAGTGCTCAGACGAGGGGCTGGGAAGATGCTCTTCTCAACAAAGGATAAGGCAATCGGCTTCTAAAGTCAAGATTTTCAAAATACTATCTATAAGTAAGAGTTAAGTATGGGCAAAATTTGCGAATTTGCGTTCCGCGAATTTGCGCAAAATTGAATTCGCAATCCGCGAAATCTGCGAATTTGTGGATTTTTGTTTTTTGCTTGTTCACTGGGTTTTTTGCGGGTTCGTGGGTTTTTTTGCGTGTTCGCGGGGCTTTTTGCGTGTTCGCGGGCCGCTTGCATGGCGAAGTTACCCATGCGGTTGTGTATGAGCACAGCACCCTTTGGTTCCCCAATGCCACCCTCTGGTTCATCACTGCCACCCTCTGGTTCACCACTGCCACCCTCTGGTTCACCCCTGCCACCCTCTGGTTCACCACTGCCACCCTCTGGTTCAACACTGCCACTCTCTGGTACACCCCTGCCACCCTCTTGTTCAGCACTGTCACCCTCTGGTTCACCACCACCAACCTCTGGTTCACCACTGCCACCCTCTGGTTCATCACAGCACCTCTGGTTAACCACTGCCACCCTCCGCTTAACCACTGTTACCCTCTGGTTCAGCACTGCCACCCTCTGGTTCACCACTGCCACCCTTTGGCTCACCCCTGCCACCCTCTGGTTCACCACTGCCACCCTCTGGTTCATCACAGCACCCTCCGGTTCACCCCTGCCACCCTCTGGTTCAGCACTGTCACCCTCTGGTTCACCACTGCCACCCTCTGGTTCACGACTGCCACCCTCTGGTTCATCACAGCACCTCTGGTTCACCACTGCCACCCTCTGGTTAACCACTGTCACCCTCTGGTTCAGTACTGCCACCCTCTGGTTCACCACTGCCACTCTCTGGTTCACCACTGCCACCCTCTGGTTCACCCATGCTACCCTCTGGTTCACCACTGCCACCCTCTGGTTCACCCCTGCCACCATCTGGTTCATCACTGCCACCCTCTAGTTCACCCCTGCCACCCTCTGGTTCAGCACTGCCACCCTCTGGTTCAGCACTGTCACCCTCTGGTTCACCCCTGCTACCCTTGGTTCATCACTGTCACCCTCTGGTTCATCACTGTCACCCTCTGGTTCACCACTGTCACCCTCTACCAAGACCTTTTGTGACACAGCAGCAGCACAAAAGATGCGCTATGGTGCTGGGTATTAACAACGTGACGCATCTGAGAGATGTGTCATGTTGTAAAGCCCTGCGCCATCAGGAGGCGTTCCGGCGCAGGGGAGGGCGTTCCTGCGCAGGAACGCCTCCTAAAAGTGGCTGAGTGAAATCTACAAGATTTCACTCAGTCACTTTTAGGCCAATGCTGCGTCAAAACCCTGTGCCTGCTTGAAGCAGGGGCAAGGCTTGATGCAGCATTGGGGAGATAGGGCCCCCAGAGCATTGCTGGAGCTGCGTCGCAAGCGTGACGGAGCTCCAGCAATGCGCTGCTTTTACGGCACAGATGCGTGACGCATCTGTGCCATTTTTGCCACATGGTGCGCCGCATTGTAAATGCTAACACACAAAGGTGGCTAGACCCAGAGGGAGGGAGGGTAGGCTGGGCCTGTACTAGGAAAACCAAAAAATGTGCCTATGCCTCCAATTCGCAATAATGCAAACAATGAATGAGTGACGATAAACCAAAAGTTTATTAGTTTATCTCGACAAAACTTTTTGTCATTGAGTCAATACGTAAGTTGCAAAATTTACATCTTAAAGAGCAGACAAAGAGAAAACCATCAACTTCATTTCTAGCCGTATGGAAATCAGTCAAACAGTGTGTGTATATTTACAGTGAGACAATTTAAAGCAAACACATTGTACTAAATCAAACATTCATGGACATCAATAAATCAAAAGATACTTTTCACAAAAAACAGATACACATATCACAGTTAGAGAATCATAAATACAAGAGCAAATAAGAGCAGGGGTGAATATTTTAAACCAAACACCTCCTAGCTCGTGAACTGAATTCGTTTATGTAAATGATCACAATACGCCCATTCTGGATATATGACTACAAGAAGCCATTGGTGTGGAAGCAAATGCCTGAAGTCAAATGCCAAATGCCTGAAGTCAAATGCCGACGCGTTTCCAATCCTGTCAGTTAATTACAGGATTTTCATCAGGGCAGAAGTTTAGTCCATGCGAACTGTTTATCAAAAGGAGATTAAAAGAATGAAAAGTTTGTGTTAGCAAACTTCATCTAAACGCCATTTTACTGAAATACAAAATGAACCGCAGTGAATTGCGGCATACCTTGAGAGTAGTAGCCTGTATGGCCTCGATTTTAGAAATAGCGCTTTAGGTCAGGCGGGTCTGGGCTGTAACAAGGAAAGGAACTAGTGTCACCGATTTGAAAATGACATGATGCACGCTACGGGAATGTGGTGTGGAAGACTAATTTTACCTTAGTTCTTTGTAACGATAAGTCCGGTGGGCTGGTAGTGGAGTTATTTTTCAAATTAAATTCTCTGTAAGAACAGAAAGCGAAGAAATCGATATTTGGAGAAATTGTATCAAAGCGGTAAGAAAATGGGCACAGAAGCGCCACCGCTTCAGTGGGAACACTTACTTTTAGAAATTCAACACGGGCGCTGGGGTCGGACCAGTGTTGCAATGGAACGCTGTCCTTTCTATAAGATAAGAGGGGAAAAAAACAAGAGGCTAGCAACTATGCGCTGAATAACGCAATTGTTAAATGTGAGCCAATACTCAATGGCAGGTGAAAAAGGGGATTTAAGCACTTACCAAAAATCGCCACAAAGGGCTCTGCTAAAACTGCATTCTGAGTTCTGAGTTCTACCGGCACCTACAAGGTTTAGTTGTCCAGGGCACTGCCGGTGCTAAAGACAATAAAAGCATGTGTGCGCTAACAGCCAATAGGAAGAGTCGATAGTGCTACTGCATTGTGGGAACTGAAGTCCAAAAGAACTAAGGTAAAATTAGTCTTCCACACCACATTCCCGTAGCGTGCATCATGTCATTTTCAAATCGGTGACACTAGTTCCTTTCCTTGTTACAGCCCAGACCCGCCTGACCTAAAGCGCTATTTCTAAAATCGAGGCCATACAGGCTACTACTCTCAAGGTATGCCGCAATTCACTGCGGTTCATTTTGTATTTCAGTAAAATGGCGTTTAGATGAAGTTTGCTAACACAAACTTTTCATTCTTTTAATCTCCTTTTGATAAACAGTTCGCATGGACTAAACTTCTGCCCTGATGAAAATCCTGTAATTAACTGACAGGATTGGAAACGCGTCGGCATTTGACTTCAGGCATTTGGCATTTGACTTCAGGCATTTGCTTCCACACCAATGGCTTCTTGTAGTCATATATCCAGAATGGGCGTATTGTGATCATTTACATAAACGAATTCAGTTCACGAGCTAGGAGGTGTTTGGTTTAAAATATTCACCCCTGCTCTTATTTGCTCTTGTATTTATGATTCTCTAACTGTGATATGTGTATCTGTTTTTTGTGAAAAGTATCTTTTGATTTATTGATGTCCATGAATGTTTGATTTAGTACAATGTGTTTGCTTTAAATTGTCTCACTGTAAATATACACACACTGTTTGACTGATTTCCATACGGCTAGAAATGAAGTTGATGGTTTTCTCTTTGTCTGCTCTTTAAGATGTAAATTTTGCAACTTACGTATTGACTCAATGACAAAAAGTTTTGTCGAGATAAACTAATAAACTTTTGGTTTATCGTCACTCATTCATTGTTTGCATTGTAAATGCGGCGCACCATGGGTGGCGGAGCTGCGGCGCACAATAACTGGCGCATCCCTGAGGATGCTCCAGTTATTGTAAATCTGCCCCTATACATTTAGCCAACGAGGGAGCACTTACTGATTAGACAGTAGAAAGCACTCCAGTTGAGTAGAGGTATTGCACAAAAAGGTGGCATCTTCGTGGACAAACACGCAGGGCGGGATTCATTCTGCCCCCTGTTAGACTCGTTTTTTGTGCCCTTCTGCCCACTGTTAGACTCGTTTTTCCCTTGTTTTTCTGCCCTTCTGCCCTCTGTTAGACTCATTTTTCCCTTGTTTTTCTGCCCTTCTGCCCCCTGTTAGACTCGTTATTTGTGCCCTTGTGCCCTCTGTTTGACTCATTTTCCCCTTGTTTTTGTGCCCTTCTGCCCTCTGTTAGACTCGTTTTTTGTGCCCTTCTGCCCTCTGTTAGACTCGTTTTTGTGCCTTTCTGCCCCGTTAGACTTGTTTTTTGTGCCCTTCTGCCCTCTGTTAGACTCGTTTTTCCCTTGGTTTTCTGCCCTTCTGTCCTCTGTTAGACTGGTTTTTTGTGCCCTTCTGCCCTCTGTTAGACTTGTTTTTCCCTTGTTTTTCTGCCCTTCTGCCCTTTGTTAGACTGCTTTTTGTGCCTTTCTGCCCTCTGCATCACCACATCATCACTCAACGCTACCCCAGCATCACTCAGCACCACCACAGCACCACTCAGCACCACCACAGCACCACTCAGTGCCACCACAGCATCACTCAGCACCACCACAGCATCACTCAGCACCACCACATAATCACTTAGCACCACCACAGCACCACTCAGCACCACCACAGCATCACTAAGCACCACCACAGCATCACTCAGCACCTCCACAGCACCACTCAGCACCACAACAGCATCACTCAGCACCACCACAGCACCACTCAGCACCACCACAGCACCACTCCGCGCCACCACAGCATCACTCAGCGCCACCACAGCATCACTCAGCGCCACCACATTATCACTCAGCACCACCACAGCACCACCACAGCATCACTCAGCACCTCCACAGCATCACTCAGCAACACCACAGCACCAATCAGCACCACCACAGCACCACTCAGCGCCACCACAGCATCACTCAGCACCACCACAGCATCACTCAGCACCAAAACATTATCACTCAGCACCACCACAGCACCACTCAGCACCACCACAGCATCACTCAGCACCACCACAGCACCACTCCACAGCACCACTCCGCGCCACGACAGCAGCACTCAGCGCCACCACAGCATCACTCAGCGCCACCACATTATCACTCAGCACCACCACAGCACCACTTAGCACCACAACAGCATCACTCAGCACCTCCACAGCATCATACAGCACCACCACAGCACCAATCAGCACCACCACAGCACCACTCAGCGCCACCACAGCATCACTCAGCATCACCACAGCATCACTCAGCACCACCACATTATCACTCAGCACCACCACAGCACCACTCAGCACCACCACAGCATGACTCAGCACCACCACAGCATCACTCAGCGCCACCACAGCATCACTCAGCACCACCACAGCATCACTCAGCACCACCACATTATCACTCAGCACCACCACAACACCACTCAGCACCACCACAGCATCACTCAGCAACACCACAGCATCACTCAGCACCACCACAGCACCACTCAGCACCACCCCAGCATCACTCAGCACCATCCCAGTATCACTCAGCACCACCACAGCACCACTCAGCATCACCACAGCACCACTCAGCACCACCACAGCACCACTCAGCACCACCCCAGCATCAATCTGCGCAACCATTCAACAAAATCTGGTTCAAATATGTTCTCTCAATGTTTCAAACTTTAGTACAAATGTCACAAAAAGATGTTAATATTTCACTTCTGTTCTTGGATTTTCGTCACAATAAAATACACTGAACATAATCTTCACAAAAGTTATTTACAAAAGTTTAAGCTATTGCCATTATAAATTAAAATCACTTTTATTTAAGTATTAATTATTTAAAAAAATTAAAAGCCATGGTAATTTGTAATATCAATACAGCTAAGTCACGTAAATACAAAACATTTTGTATTACAAATGCTATAGGTGTCACATTTGCGAAAGTTATAACTATTGGCATTGTAAATGACAAAGCTATTAATTTAGCTATTTTCAAAACCAACACATAAATAAAAAAAAATTGTCATTTACAAGACCAATAGCTCAAACTTTCCTAATGCGAGACCTATTAAATTGCAAATGCTTGTTTTTATATCTGTCAGTGCTTCCTGTTGAGGTTTAATTTTCGTGACAGGCACCTCATTGCCTACTTGTACCTATTCTCTGAGCCTGCTTCAAGGGTCAGAGCAGGGTCAGAGAATAGTTGCAAGTAAGCAACGAGGTGCCAAGAAGCACTTACAGGCTTACAGCAGCAGGTGCCCAAGTTGAAGTTAATTTCTTTGTAACCCTTTTGTAAAAGGTTACAAAAAATTTGCTTCAACTTTTGCACCTGCTGCTGTAACCCTGTAAGTGCTTGGCCGAAAATTCGTCCCCGCTGATTCGCGGATTTTACCGCGATTTTGAGAGATTCGCGGATCGCGAAATCGCAGAAAATCCGCAAGATCAGAAATAGGAAAACAACTAGAAAGTTTATAAAAATATTAAAGTGAAGTACAGGAAGTATATGTATGAAATTGAGTAACTGGTTGGTGGTGGGAGGGAGCCCTTACTCAGCCAGCACCCATAATCCTTGTAAGAATGATCTACAAGCAATCCCCAAATTGACCTGTGGTAAACCCTCTGCTAGCTTGGCACAGGGCAGTCAGGGTTAAGTTTGAGGCAATGTACAATATATTTATGCAGCACGTCAAACAGTAATAAGTGCAAACTCACGACACAAGAAAAATTCCACACGAATTTCGAAAAACTTACAAGAAACGTATAAGTAAGTCAAGACCAACGCAACAAAAGTACAATCAGTAAACCTAGAGATATGTATTTATGAAAACAGGACTTTTTATAGTGTCCCTCCACTGTTTGCCCCCATTTTGTCTACTAGATGCTGGTTTTCTGACTCTGAGTCTGTCCTGGAGTCTGATAACCAGGCCCAGGGCCACTGCTCTGTGTAAAAGGTATATGGTAATTAGCCATAATTACAATTGGTAAAGAGCATACGTATACAGCACTAATATATGGGAGGGCATGTAGATTCAGAGGTCCAGTATATTAAATTAACTTAAGTGTGTACTGCTGTGGTGCCTGCTGTCATTTTAAAGCTAGCCCTACTTTGCAGGCTGCTTTTAAAATGAAACCTTATTCAAATTCAACTCAAAATTAAAGGTACTTCCAAAGTTTTAAAGATCTTTATCTTTTACATATAAGTCACCCCTAAGGTCTGCTCTATCTGCCTTCAGGGTAGTGCGCATTTAAAATAAGAAGGGTCATGGTGAGGGGAAAACTGACAATTTTGTTTTTCCCAATTGTAGATCGCTAGCTCCATAGGCTAACATGGGGAGGCTTCATTAATCCATATATATATATAAAAACTAATGTATGTCCGTCTGTCTGTCTGTTTGTCCTTTATGCATTATACCATTCATCCGATCGCCATGAAACTTTGCGAAGTTGTTGAGTACTCTCCCGCGAAGGTTTCTGGCATAATTTTTAAAAAAATATCGGCCCCTCAGGGCCCTCATAATCTTTCGAATACTGATGTACGCACCAGACGGAAAAACAGCAAGTCGTGTATCCACAAGCACTCGAATAAATAAATAGAATTAAAGCAGCATTCATCCGATCGCCATGAAACTTTGGGAAGTTGTTGAGTACACTCCCGCAAAGGTTTCAGGAATAAAAATGTTTTAAATATCGGCCCCCCCAGGGCCATCATAATCTTTCGAATACTGATGTATGCAACAGATGGAAAAACAAAAAATCGTGTATCCACAAGCACTCGAATAAATAAACAGAATTAACACGACACTTTGAAATGTTTTCCATATTAAAATGAATACGTTTCAATAAAAATGACACAATGTAAATTGAATGTTATCATAACGAGTTTCCTCAAATTTCCTTTCTTTCGAGATCGCAGCAACGCACGACGGGTAAGCTAGTACTCAATAAAGTGTAATGTTTGACAGGAGTTACCTAGAAAAAGTATTCAAGTATGAAAATTATAATTGCAATAAATCAAGCAACTTGCCACAGTTGAATTTATTATAAATATGACAGGAAAGTAGTTATAGAAGTGATTTCCTAAAGTTTCCAAATTCTACCCTGTAGCAGCCTCTTCTGATTGTCCAACTTTTGAAAGGCTGAGTCAAGCTCCCTTAATTAGGTGTGAAGTGGCCTTGGCTGAGACAAAGGAGACTTCTGGTGGAAGGAGATATGCTGTTACTGATGCCGGGACAGTAAGGGTAGCCAAACAGGCCTTCAAAGGTAGAAAGAGAGTAAGGACAGGAGTCAGGTTCACCTCACCTCCTGCACCCCATCCAGATGGGAACCCCTTTAATTAGATCAGAAGAGGGTCAGGAATGGAAGTGTCGGGAAATGTTAGCCACACCTGTGGGGTAAGTTAGCCAGACCTGAACCTCCAGGAGAGATTTTCTCCATTTTATTTTTTGTTGAGAAGTGCTTTCTGGTACAAACATAACCAACATTTCTAAGGAAGTTGTCATCACAGAGGTTGGCATCCTGCACCCCATTGGTCAGGAGCACCCCCTCCTTGCCAGCCCAGAAACTGGAATAAATATTGGAGAGCTGCCCAGCAACTAAGATCCCTGCCTGAAAATATCAAGAGAAGAAGGACTGCTCTGCTGAACCCCTGATCTGCAACACAATAGGACTGCACTCAAAGGGACTGCACCTGCTGCACACTCTTTGCTTCTCAAAAGAGATGTTTGCCTGGCTTCAAAAAGAAAAAGGAGTGGACTCCCAGAAAGTAGCAGATACACACAAGCCTCAAGCAGTCACTTGCATCCAATCCAGCAAGACAATCCCAGCTGACCAGCATCACCTGGACATTAAGGATTTGACCAGGTGCATTGTGGGAATTGTAGTCTCAACCCTCCAAGAGGCATATCAGCGATTCTGGGACAGTGGTTGATGTTGAGGACCCTGAAAGACACAAAAGAAACATCTGGAGAAGTAGGAATGCCAACTGCAAAAGAGAGGACTGCACTCATAAGGACTGCACCTGCTGCACTTAAAAGGCTCCATAACAAAAGGACTATCTTAAAGGATAATCAGTGTACTCCCTGATCAGCAGCATGTAGTAAATGCTGGAAGGGCTACCTGCAACATCAACAACAGGGACAACTCCAGCTGGTAAGCTTCACCTGGATTTTACTTGAATTGACCAGGTGCATTGAAGGAGTTGTAGTCCCAGACCCCAAGAGGCAAACTAGTACTTCTGAACGGATATATGACATTACAACGCATACTTTTACAACGCCTACCTTTACATCGCAAGTTTTACAACGCATACCATTACAACGCATAGTGCTTTTAGGCGCTGGATAGTGAATAGTTTAATTTACTATTCCAACTCCAGTCCCCGTGGATAGTAAAGAAGGTGTTGGATAGTACATTAAACCTATTCCCTATCCTAGAGCGCCCCCCAGCGCAATGCGTTGTAATGGTTTGCGTTGTAAAAGTTGCATCGTAAACGCACTGCGTGGTAAAAGTTGCGTTGTAAAGGATGTTTACCCTTCTGAACTCTTGCCTGGTGCTGAGGACCATACTTTCCTGCATCAAGAAACACTTCTGGAAGTAAATGTAAAAGTGTTACTTCACAAGCGGCCTGACTGTTTAACTTTGTACCGGTCCATCAAGACATTTTTTTTAACCCTTTGACCGTAATTTGCTTCTAAGTGATAGTTTTACTTTTAATCTTTAGAAATTCATATCTTGGTTCCCCCCATTGGATTTGTGTCATTTTGGTGTCATTTTAATCAGAAAAATATTACCTATTGTTATAAATTAGTGTTTGATTTTTTGACTAAATTGGTGTTTTTAAATGCTTTACACACTTGTCTCCTGAGTAAAGCCTGACTGCTCTGGAGCAAGCTACCAAGGAAGGATTAATTTATTGGGACTTGGCTGAACCTTTTATGTGTTTGCGGTGTTATTAATGTCTGTAGGTACCTACCTGCACCTACTATTAAACTAGCTTCCACCATATACTTTTAAAGATTACATTGAAAATAGCACCAAAAATCCCAAAGTGCCACTTGTGGCTATTTTTTCTTGCAAGACCATGAGAAAGTCATGGGTTTAGGCCAACCGTCATGGAACGCAAGTCGGATACAGGGACCAGGTTAGTCCTGCTCAACAGCTACATCCTCATTCCAGGACAAGAGTCTTTTTCGCTGTGGAGGGGGCCACAAGGAGCAGGGAAGCATTGCAGATGGTCGTAGATGTAGTGCAAAGATTAGACCTGGTGTCAAGTACAGTCATTGGTATAGGATGTTGATCCTGTTGTTGTCATGAGCAGTCACCTTGAGCTTCGTGGTGGTGCTCCCCTCAAGTGGTAGATGGTGGACTGTGCACGAACCAAAGTCTTCGTGCCAATGGGCCCATTTGCAGATGTGAAAGGCCCAAAACCTTCAATTCAGCTCCAATGTGTTGATACCAAGGGTCCAGGGCATGAGGGGCCCCACATAAGGGCCAGGGACTTGCTCTAGCTGGAACTGGATCAGGTGGTTTTTAGCTGGTATGTTCCTGTGGCTAGGAAGGGGAGGCCAGCAGACTAGCCCTTGAAGTCACTTTGGGAGTCCTGGGTACAGGTGCAAATCCTATTCCTCTGCCCCAGGCAGAAGTGCAGTAGTCCAGCAGTACAGCAGTCCTTACTTGCAGAATCTCCACAGGTCTAGAAGTGGACTGGAGATTTGGTGTCTATGGTCTAATATTTATACAATGTAACTCATCTGGAATCAGAGAAGCTTCTAGAGGTTTCCCTTTGAAGTGCACAGGTTTCCTGACTACCCTGCTCTGGCTCCAGACCAGGTACAGGGGGTATGCAGCCCTTTGTGTGGAGGCAGGACACAACCATATTCAACTCTATGTGGGACTGAGCCCAGCTCCACCCTTCGATCCTGCCATTGATGACCCATCCAGGCCCACCTAAGTTCTCTATTGTGTGTCGTTGTCTAGAAGGAATACACAGAGCTCAATTGTCAGTAACACACAGTCATCTGACCCATAGACTGGCTGCAGGTTCTAAATGGCTAAGGCAGAAAAATGAAAATTTTCTAAAACTACCATTTTCAAAATTGTAACCAAAGTTCCGACTACACCATAAGAGAGGATTTTTCCATACAATTTGAAAGGTACCTAACATGAACTGGTTCCCTGTTCCGATTTGGAAGTTTCAGCTTATTAAATGTATTAAAGTAACTCCAATGTTATCCAATGGGACAGGAAGGCCATGCAATATTGAAAAGTTTATTTAAGAGTTGTTCACTTTCATTTTATGTAAAACTTAGGGGTACATGTCCTACATTTTAAATATGCGGCACTCTGCCTTCTGGGCTGTCCATTGCCTAACCTAGGGGCAACTAATATGTTTTTAAAAGGAAGGTTTAGGCCTCTCAAAAGATTTTCATTGCCAGGTACAGATGCCAGTTTAAAACTGCAGACGCAGGCGGCAATGGCAGGCCTGAGACATGTTTAAAAGGCTACTGAAGTGGGTGGCACAATAATTGCGGAAGGCCCACCAGTAGCATTTAATTTACAGGCCCTGGGTACATGTAGTACAATCCTACTCGATACTTATAAGCAAATTAAATATGCCAATTGAGGATAAGCCAATGTCACCATGTTTTAAGGAGAGAGTGTATGCACTTCATAATTAGTTAGCAGTGGTAATGTGCACAGAGTCCTATGGTCAGCAAAAACGATCATCACAAAATGGAGGAGCAAGGCACAAAATTTAAAGAAGACCACCTTAAGGCTAACTGGTCTAACCGAATAAAATGAAAGCAGCAATTTTAATACATCAGTCACACAATACAGAAATCAATTGCCATAATTAGAGGCATTATAAAGTAATATCTACATTATAAACTAAGCCTCAATAGTGCAGCAAATGGACAGAGATTTGGACAGCATTCCTGGTAGAGATGCGACAGGATCTGGATCACCCACAAATTCGAGGGTTTAAATAGCTAATTCCATAATAGATGTGATGGAAACTGCAGAGTCAGCCAGGGAAAGTATCAATTTTGTAATGGTTTTTCCTGTAAATTGCAGTTACCCAAGGATATCTACTCTGTAGAACTGTATCCTTGTGTTCTAAGGATTTTGGGTGAGGAACTTTTCCATATTTTTACAATGTTGTTTATTACCACTTTTTGACTGCATGACAACATGTGCGGTAGCCATACCATACATTACATTCACCTGTACTGTTAATTATGTGTGGGTCGCAACTCGCAGCAAGTGTCCTCATTTGTCATTATTTTTACTTGAATGCTCGTCCATGCAGGGAAATAGTGGGTTGACATTGGGAAATTTGCAGATTGTGATACTGTAGAAATGCTGGATGAGATCTGTCTGAGTGCCATTATGTTTAGTTCATAGTGTTCAAGTGTATGAGCCTTTGCATTTTTTCTTTGCAGTCCCTTGTTTATTGTAACTCCTTTCTAACAGTCATGTCTATGTATTAATTATTTAAAAACGTAATTATTGTATTATTGTATTTATTTTAGTTCTACAGCACATAGTTTTGAGAAGCCCATGCTGAGCTAACTAGAAGCAGATACTATTCAGGAATGGATAGAAATGTCACAGTGGCACGGATCTGCAAAGAGCCAAGTTCTTAGCTGCTTATGAATAGTAATGGGTTTGTTTGCAGATGAAGATTAGGAAGAAGGGACTGCAAAGGTTGAGCAACTTGTTGCCAAATTCTTTGTCTCCACAATGAACCCTATAGAAGTCTGGATCAGCACGGGTGCATGGCTAGGAGAGCATAGCACTGATTTCTCATAAATAAGCAATCAATCCAAGCATACTAACACAATTGCATGCATGTGTGTACTCCATGCATACCAAGTACAATAAGATGAAGGTAGGTGTGATCCAAAAGCAGTGAAGGACTAACCTAAACTGCTTACCATTCCTAATTAGCAACAAGCATTGGAGCAAAATAGATCTAGTGCAATACTCAAATGTCTTTTAATGGGATGGCCCCATTTCAGAATACCTTAGTCTCAGGCTTGCAATTATATCAGGGAATACAGGGGGTCTTTATCTTACACTGGGCCCTACTGAATGATTGGTGGGGTATTGACATAGGACTGGAAATTACTCCTTCGTACCCTCATAACCCGCATAACCTAATGGTAACAAAATAAGCACTCCTGAAGTAGCATTTTACCTCATGGCTGTGCCAAAACAGAGGTACAATGAAAGCCAATAAACGTACATACTTATCATATCACAACTATTGTCAAAGGCAAGATAAGCAACTCATCGCTTTATGCCTAAACGTACATACATCATGGCTTAATCCAGCGTTCACATATTAATTTGTAAGGAAAATGTCATTAGCATACATTTTTATTTTTTATAAAAGATGATCTAGCTATTGATAAATGCTGGAAACTGCTAAGTGTTGTTAACAGCATCTGGCTTACTTTCCACTTGCCGCTAAAGATGTCAGCAGTTAAGCAGGCTAAAGATACAAGTTGCCTATAGCTTTGTTAGCTCTAAGGACTTCTCAGTGGTGGATTTTGTAATCTAGTACCTTTTGTGGTTTTGTTCAGTGTCTGGTATCATATTTGTCAACTGTAGAATGTGCAAATAATATAATCACTGCCTGCTCAATTACTAAATATTATTGAGTTAATGAGTTCTGGGATCCCAAACCACTGCCTCACCACTAGCGCAAGCCTTCCTGACTGTCAAGTGTTGAAGGGATGGGTCGTTTGAGTGGCATAATGCCTAATGAACATGTACCAACGAGTGCTACTGAAAAAACGTATTGACTTTATTTACAATTTAGTGGCTCATTAACATCCTAAGTTGTATCTGACTCACTTTATCCTATGTACTCAGTTCCCATCAAATGGTGCAGTGTAACAAATATTTCACATACACTGATAGAAATTGGGTTTCTGGTTGGCAGAGGTATGCACCCTGCCCAAGCAGGAACCACATTCCTAGTCAGGGTAAGTCAGATGCGCACTAAATGATAACCTGTACTCATCCTCTGGTAGCTTGGCACAAAGCAGTCAGGTTATCTAAAGAGGCAATATGTAAAGTATTTGGGCAACACACACAGACACACAGTAACACAATAAAAACAACACAAAATACTCCACAATTGTTTGAAGGAATAGACAATAATATTATAAACAAATCAAGAAAAAACTGGAAAAAATCCAATATGTTGAAGTTGAGCTATGAATAAAAAGAGTCCTAGCACTTAGAAGCAATAAGCGCCAATAAGGGTTATCTGGTCGCACTGGATCGGGCAAAAGACAACAGTTCAGGCTGACCGCTGTGGTAAATAAATAAATAATACCCTATTTTTGACTAGACTTATAGCATAACAGATAGCTCAATAAAATAAGAGTCAAGATTCGAGGTAGTAGGAGTTTCTGCAGGTTTATTACAGCATAAGGACAGGATCAGGACAACCTGCATAGGAACAGAGGTAACAGGGCCCAGCAGGACAACTGGGGCCCAGCAGGGGAAAAGAGGCCCAGCAGCTGCTGGGGCTAGGTCTGGGATGAGCGCGCTAACATTCAATAACAGAACACAGGCATATATACATAGCGCGAACACATAGCATTGCATTGCAGTAGGCGTAGCAGTGGGTGGAGCAGAAGGCGTGACGCGTAGCAGTCGCGAGAGATAACAGTAAAAGTAGGTGTAACTGGGAGTATACATAGACATGTGATGCAAACGTAACAGAATATGTCATGAATGGGCGGAAACATTGGAGGGGGCTACCTAAGGAGCCGGGACCTCTAACCTAATGGTGCGCGGAAACTGGCAATGACGTGTTACTAGGAGAAGCTGGGGGCTACGAACTCTGTGTTAGGAGCAGAGACTAAAGTCTGGAGGGTCGGAGCGACATGTACCTAAACCCTATCTGGTATCTGATGTTTAGGGAACATGTTGATATGAACTAGAAGTCATGAGGGGAGAGGCTAACTTGACTCTAAGACTGGACCATGCATTATTCTACATGTAGTGCGTGATGAAGAATACTAAATGACCATTAAATACAGTATTTCTCTAACGTGGAGCCGAGTAGGCTAGACAATGACGGAAACTATTGATGCAGTTCAGTAGCTTAGGAATGCAGAAGAGGAGGACTGAACTGATAGCTGGAACTATAACATACTTTTGGCAGACTCAGAGGCAGAGCCAAGCTGCACCGGGCACTGCGAGGCAGGAAGTAAGTGAAGGGTCGAGGATACAGGTGGGGGCTGTATCGCTCCTCAGCGAGGCTTTCAGGAGACAGGAGCTGAATCTGATGTCCGGGCCCTTTTGAGGCCTGGAAACGGGGACTTTATAATGGAATAACGTGCCCACTGGGAAACGTGGCAACATTACTTTACATAGGCCTGATATTCGTAGTATTCACGAGGACTGGAAACCAACATACTAGAGGTGAACACAACTGGAATTGCGTCATTAATCAGACATGGGGAATAACATATGCATATTGGTCATGCACACATAACATATGATGGATGAGGCGTAGGGACACAGAACATGGCAAAATTTACTTTTCCACATTCCCTCCTTGTCACTACGTTTCCATCAGGAAACATCAATTTTCATGATACCATCTATCATTTCATACAGTATCATTTGCTCGTCTCGAATTGTCTTGGAACGGGATTTAGAACGGGGCTTGGGACTAGGAATACAAGAGGTAGCACACATGCTGCAAATCGCAGGGCCACATTGTATACCGAGGCAGCAGCTAAATATGATCGCTACTGCAATACCTAGAAAGGACAGGACTTTCCATCCCCATGCGGAAATTATATTCCAGAACCAACCGGACCATGTCCAGGTGCCTGGATCTTGGTGTAACAGATGGGCAATTTTATGGAGTCTGGTTATAGCTGAATAGACAGACGGCGCGTTATTTGGAATGAAAATGCAGCAACTAGATCCGATGACTCTACAGGCCCCGCCCCTATCGGCCAGTATGACGTCAAGGACGAGACGATTTTGCAAAACAACAAATCTCATAGCAGATTGTTCTTCGGTTAGGTTGCCTAGAGCAGAGGCAGTCTCATTTACTACAGCTTCAAGGGTTCTTGTTAACCTACGGATCAGTTTGCTATTCTGGACAGGTCCTATAAAGAAGAAGAAACCTTTATTGAAATCTGTATACTGTTCTAGAGTAGTTTCAGTATAATCGACAATTGGGGACTCCCTTCTAGGTCTAATGTGTACTAGATGTGTGTTTCTATGGTAATCAGATGGGGCTAGAAAAACAGGTGGCAGTAGGAAGGCAATGTAACAGGTTCCCTCCCAATCGAGGGGCAGACGGACATATGCAGTTTGACCACAAATAAAATAAGAATGACGTGAAGCTTTGAAAATAGATTTCCCACTGTCACTATACTTGATAACAGTAGTACATTCACTATGACCTACATGTACAGAACCATAACTACGGACACATAATTCGCCTTTGACTGGTAGTACTGAAATAGCAGGTAAGTCTGGAGTAGTATCAGACTGAACATTCAGGACCATGAAATTCGACGAATAATTACCTAAATTATATACTTCATTTTCTAGATCTAAACCTGTTCTGTGGGGGAGACCTTGCTTGTCTGGAAAACATGTACTGTTAAGAAAAGACATATCTGTTGAGGATGACGTTAACGTGGACCATGCTCCACACGAACCATTGTGTGAGAATGGATAAGGAAAGAGTGGCAGAACTCCTTTCGGTGTCTGGAAAGGGGGGAGTCGACCACACACCCAACAATTAGTGGCATTGCTGGTCTGGTGTGAGTAATGTAACATACGGATAAATGTGTTATTACGCATAGCGAGGCGGTAAGAATATTCGTGAGGAGGCAGATCACTAAACGTGTGTTCTACTGTAGCATTAGTAGACATATTTACATGAGGAACTGGAAAACACAGGAAAAGTGCGTAACTAGTGCAGGAAATCATTATGCTGATGAATAATATGAAACTCAGAAAAACGATACATTGAAGTGAACTTCGACTGACTCTCTCACTATGGGGGTCTTTTTTATACATGTCAGAAACAGTCTAACCGTTTCACCTAGGGGAGGACTTATACAATCAAACTGACTGACTTATTTTACTAGACCTTAATTTGAGCTTATACTCCTGTTGCGGAGTTTTCTCTAACAAGGGAGGGGTTGTAATAATGTCTTGTGCGGGACAGTCCTTTAAAACAATGTTCTGGCAATCCTTCGAATCTTGGGAATCCTTGGAAATGTTCTTGGAGGCTGATTTCAGTCCATTGAAAAGTTTTACATGAGAAAGGTGGACCCACCCCTTCCTGCCTTCCAACTTGACGGCAGTACGGGTGGTCAAGAGGACCTGACGTGGCTCTTTCCAACGTGGTTCCAGCGGACTTGATCTGTCGAAATTTCTGATCATCACTAAGGAGCCTGGAACGATCTCGTGCGGTGCCACCTCGGTATTGTCTGGAAATGCGGCAGCAACCTGTGAACGACATGAGTTGAGGGCAGACATCAAGGAAGCTAGGTAATCTGTCAGCATATTACATGAAACATCGGTAATACTTCGGGGTCTAGGAGTACCCCACATGTTAGGGGGGCGGCCGAATACGACCTCGTACGGGGACAGACCTGATCTGGAATGTGCGACCATGCGCATATAAAATAAAGCGACTGGCAGAGCTATTAACCAGTCCACACCTTTGTCCTTACAGACTTTTGCAATGCGGATTTTCAGGGTCTGATTATGTCTCTCGACCAGACCGGCTGCTTCAGGATGGCGTACACAATGAAACTTCCACTGGTATCCTAACAAAAGGGAAACGTGCTTCATTAACTCTGAGGAGAATGGCTGACCGTTATCAGAATATACGACTCTAGGGAGTCCATATCTAGGGAAAAATTCACGAACCAACTGCTTGGCAGTGGTCGCGGCTGTGTAATCTGGGACTGGATATGCTTCTGTCCACCTGGACAAAGCGCATACAACTACAAGGACATACTTGAAACCTCGACATCGCTCCATCTGAATATAATCCATCTGGAGGACCTCAAAAGGGTGGTCAGGGGGCTGGAAACCACCTTGTTCCACCGGGACACTTTTACCTGGATTAAACTGACAACATATCATACAGGTACGGACTTTCTGCTTGGCTGCAGCTCGTAAATGCTTATTGAACCAAATATTCTGGATACTGTCTAACATAGCTTTTTCTCCTAAATGCGCTGGACTATGTGCGGTATTGATAATGACTTGAACCATAGAATCGGGGAGAAACCATGTGGCTCTACCCTTCGTTAACCATCCTTGATCTGTCTGAACCCCTCCTTGTTCAGACCATTTCTTGATTTCATCGGGAGTAGCATGTAACTGGATATCTATGACATCTTGTGTAGGGTCCTTAACTGTCATGCATGTAATCGGATCTGGAGTATGTGTCATGTTTACTGGAATGTCTGGAGTCTGTGCTGTAAGCTTGGCTGTGCGGTCTGCTAGATCATTACCTTGGGAAATAATGTCAGTAACTTTCGTATGTGCTTTACATTTCATAATAGCAATAGATGTCGGTAAATGTATGGCATCTAACAGGGCTTGAATAAGGAGACCATGCTGAATCTTGGTTCCATGAGAAGTCATGAAACCTCTCTCCTGCCAGAGCACTCCGAAGTCGTGTACAACTCCGAATGCGTAACGTGAATCTGTGTAAACATTAACCTTCAGGTTCTTGGCATGTATACAGGCTTGTGTCAGAGCGACTAGCTCTGCTGCTTGAGCGGACAGGGTATCAATACGGTGTGTTTCAATAACTTCAGTGTCAGTAGTCACTGCATACGCGGCGACTAGTTCTCCTGTACTAGTTCTCATACATGAACCATCTACATAAAGTGTCAGGTCGGGATCTGGTAACGGAATGTCTGTCAGGTCTTGTCTTGGCTTTGTCGTAATATTAACTACTTCCACACAGTCATGTGGGTCTGGATTTGAATTAACTGATGGTAACAGTGTAGCAGGATTCAGGACGTTGCAGCGTCTAATTTCTATGTGTGGCTGGAACAGTGTCAATTCATAACCTGTCAAACGTGCAATTGTCAAGTGCTGAGTTTGTGTTCGGTTTAAAAGAACTTCTACTGAATGTGGGACTTGTACTGTCAGGGAATGCCCTAAAACTATAGAATCACTTTGTCTGATAGCTAGTGCTGTGGCTGCAACTGACTTGAGGCACGCAGGCAACGCCTGGGCGACTGGATCTAATGTGCTCGAAAAATAAGCACAGGGCTTGTATTGTCCTGCTTGATCTTGTGTGAGAACAGACAATGCTGTACCTTCCCGTTCAGTAACGAAAAGTGTAAAAGGCTTACTGTAGTTCGGTGTAGCTAGAACTGGAGCTTGACATAGGGCTTTCTTTAACTCGTTGAAACTAAGTGTATGTTCAGATGTCCAAGGGAGGACAGTCGATACGGCTGCCTCCTGTGTCGTTAACTGTATCAGTGGCTTGGCTAGAAATGCATACTGGGGAATCCATTGTCTACAATAAGAAGTAAGGCCGATAAAGGCACGTACCTCCTTCTGGGTTCTGGGCTGGGGAAGACTCGCTATTAACTGGATACGGTCTGGTGTCAACTGCCTACCCCTCTTGGACAGCAAGTGTCCTAAGTATACCACTTGCTGGACACAGAATTGAAGCTTCGAAGGTGACACTTTGTGCCCCATCTCGGCAAGGAAATACAGAACTGTAAGGGATGCTCGCTCGCAGTCACGTTCAGAACGGGCTGTGATCAGTAGATCATCGACATACTGGAGCAGGGCAGTGTCAGTTGGCATGTGAATGTTGTCTAGTTGTCTCTTAAGTGCTTGACTATAAATACTAGGACTTTCTGTGAAACCTTGAGGAGCGCGTGTAAACATATAGCTCCTTCCATTTAAACAAAATCCGAAAAGAAACTGGCTGTCTGGATGAATTGGAACACTGAAAAATGCATTCTTGAGGTCTATGACAGTGAAAAACATGGCTTCGGAATCAATGGCTGTTAACAGGGAAGAGATGTCTGGGACAACTGGGTACTGAGGAATAATACATTTATTAAGCTCTCGTAAATCAATCACTAATCGATATACTGGGGGTGCATTCGGATCAGTACGTTTCATGACTGGAATGATCGGAGAATTACATACATTGGAGTCAGTTTCTACAACTACTCCTTGAGCCATGAGCTCGTCAATAATTTTGGATAAGGCTGCTACAGCCTCAGGTGGCAATCTGTACTGTCTAATTCGGGGTAACACTACACCTGGTTTGAGAGTCACACGATGGGGTGTGATTTGCATGTAACCTACATCAGTTGGACCTTGCGCCCATAAGTGCTGCGGAACATTAGACAATCTTGAATCAAAATCTCGTAATACATAGTGACCCTTAAAGTCACGTAGGAACAGACGTATTCCCTCTGGGGAACAACAAATAACTGCACCTAATTCTTTCAGTGTCTTAATGCCTAATAGATTTTCTGGACATGACTTAGTAAGTAACAGATCAGTAGTACGGGACAATGGACCTACTTCTAGAGTAACTGGCTTTGATATCTCGTTAACTATTGGTTTTCCTGAAAATCCAAGGGAAACATTTCTTGAGCCTGAGAGCGGAGCCCCTGGAACTTCGGCATGACTAATTGTGGTCCTACTTGCCCCTGTATCGATCAAAAACTTTCTATCTTTCCCTAATACTTGACTGTGAACATAGGGACCTTCTTGATCTACAGGTATCTCGATGAGAGGCAAGCCTACCTCCCTCTCTAGGCTGTTTCATGAATATGACTGGTACTCTGGATACTCAGACTGCGCATACTGATACATCTGCGATGTAACATGCTGTGTTGCAGCAATAGGCTGCGGTGCTGTAACTGTCTGTTGTGCATTCTGTGACTGAGGAATCTGTGAAACTTGTTCTTGTCTAGGCGGACGTGGTCTTTCTTTAGTCTTACCAGTAGCTATGTTATGTTTCAGAACTGCACACTCGTTTATAAAATGACCTGGCTGTTTACAATAATTGCAGTTCCCTTTAACGGGAGCTGTAGGATGACTGGCTTGATTCGGACCCCTCTTCTGACTGTCTTGAGGAACTGTTTGTGCAACTAGCACTTTCATTTTCGTATCTTTCATACGTTTTCTTTCGTGTTCTTGCTCTTCCCTGATTCTATTCTGGTGGTACTGGAGCATCTGGAGCATCTGGGACGGAGTATTTGCTTGCCAGGTGCTTTCGACTTTCAAAACTCGATTTTTAATTTGTGGACTTGAATTCTCGACTAATTTAGTAACGAAAAGATGAGGGTATGACTCACTACTTGTCTTGAGACCACTATTAATACTGAAACATTTCTCAAATCTAGAATAAAAATCACTAATATCTTCATCTTGTTTCTGTTTACAGGCTGAGATTGCATCCCAGTCTTCTTTTCTCGTTGTCAATAATCTGGGTAAAACTTGAATCAATAATTCTGGTAATTCTTTACATTTATCTCCAAGACCGGTACCTGGTACTCGTGCCTTGTCTTCAGCTTCTAGAGCTGCCCAATCGATCTTTTTCTCTCCCACCTCCCATTCTTTTTCCTTTAACTTTTCATATACCCCTGCGGGTAACAGGACCTTTAACATTTTAATGATATCTGGGTAAGTGTATTCTCCCATACGGAGCATGTCTTTTAATTCTCTATGGAACCCTGCTGGATCTTTGTCATGACAGGGAATTAATTTCTTCATTTCAAGAAGTTCCATCTTTGATATTGGAGTGTATACAAACACTCGTTGCATTACGCCACCCGCCCCTTGGACTGGGTGGACTTCTCGTAACGGATTCTGTCTGTCTATGTAAAACGATTTACTTTCTGGGGGTGAGACATGAACAAAATGTGGGTTCAGGAACGTTCTATACTTGTGGCGCTGTTCTAGAATGACACTTATTAAATCGGTACCTAGACCTCTCCATCTATACTGGAGTAACTCGTTCAGGATATCGTGCAACGGGCCTGGATCAGAATGTTGACCCTCATACAGAGTAATGAGGTACTGGATCATATACATACCCACCAGTCGTTGCTCGGCTGGGGGCAGTTTTAGAAACATTTGTGCCACTATTTCGTCTGGAAAAGTGGTAGAATCAGTAATCCATCGGACTGCTGATCGGGCTAGTTCTTGTTCATGCATAGTACTTAATTCACTGTAACCGATTCGTGATTTCAGAATGTGATCGGTAGCTTGAAATACTTGTTCTAGAGATCCTTGTTCTGGTGCTTGATGATGAAAAATAGACTTGGGTTCTAGGCGTAAATGGCGATCTGGAAATCTGGATTTTCCTACATACGCTATTCTGGCGGGATTCTCGTTCTCTTCCTCTTCAGGATCAGAGATACTTTCTTTCTCGCTTACTTGTGCTGCTTTACGCTGTTCGTGTAACCTTATTATTTCTTTACGAATTTTCTTGTACATACTCTCCATGGCACCGACGGTCTTGTGCTTACCCTCGGCTATATTATCACTCCACCTTGTCAGGATTCTCATTTCGGCGGGATCTTTAGACGGGTAATCTTGCTCTCTTATTAGACAATTGATCAGGAACTTTAATATCATGAGCTGGATCTCGGCTTTCCTTTGAGACATAATCTCGCCAATACTTTCTGGATCGTCCCCTGTACGGATGAAACGATATATTCTGTCTAGATCTTCTTTCATATTCGGTAAGGTGACTAGATACTCGGTCACTCTCCTTACACGTAAGGAATATAAAACCATAGTATATTCGCCTGGAACTGGATCATAGACACATTCGTTAAGGGCTTGTCTGATTTCTGTGACAGACTTATTACTTTTAGGAGTACGCTGTGATGCTTGAGCATGTAATTCGAGTGCTGATAAACGTTTGTGTGGCGGCGGGGTTTGAGGAAGACCTCCCCCTGCGGCCCCTAGACTAGAGTCGTCTACTGAGGCTCTACGTCCTGGCAGAGTGGGAAATGGAACTGTAGGCTGGACCGGGGGTACCGTAACAGGTACTCCGGTGTCTGGAGGAGCGGGAGGTGCCTGATTCACAGGGACTGGCGGAGAGCGAACAGGATTTGCATATTCGGGGACTGTGTCGTCCAGTTAGGACGAAATAAAAATATCAGCTGCGGTCGGTTTGTGACGTAGCTTGGTCGGAACTAATGGTGGCGGGAAATTACTGGATGCCTCTGGGGTCGCTTTTGGCAAACCTTCGGCAAGGAGAGGATACATACCCCTAATGAGGGCATGCCTCTGTCTGTCTGACTGTTCGGTTTTGACTTGTTCACCTATCTCGATTAATTCTCTTTCTTGGGCTCGTTCTTGGGATTCTCTACTTAACTCTAACTTTCTGACTTCCTTTTCCGTTCTTCTATGCGCTTCCTTACGCCATAACTCGATGGCATCTTTCTGTGACTGTCTGGCTTTCTTTTTCCATAATGCTTCTTCTACTCGCATGATACATTCGGCATCCCATGTACCCGATACGGGCCATCTATACTTTTCTTCTAACTGTTTGGTATACTCTACCCATAAATCTAGATACATTATGGCGCTTATGCCATGTTTCTGATACATAAAATGACCTGGACTGTCCCTAGGCGGGACAGGAACCGCTTCCTCTAACAGACCCTTTCTAGTTTTTAACTGACGTAACTTGGAAAATATAGGCATGACTGAACTGTAATCTGGACAAAATACGATACACAATAAAAACACGAAATCACATCGCACTCATACCACAACAGTAAAATACATGAAGAACATTTATAAATAACAGTTCGAACAGAATATTACCTGGAATACTGAGAACAGAAATACAAGAATTTTCTCGAGAACGGAACAGACTAGAGTTACTGGATGCACTGCTGTAACAGTACGGAACATACCGGTCCCATAAAGGAACGCATCAAGACCCGTATCCACCTAGGTGAACACTTCGTTTGTGAGTCTGGGCACCACCAACCCACGGACCAGGAGTCAATTTAGATTGGTCCTGTCTAGATACTACCCCAGCAATGGTACTCACCGGGCAGCACGGAACGGAAGGCCTCGGACGGGACTGGACTGCTACGACGACGGACTTCGGACTTCGGACTTCAGTTACGGGTGGGCCTCCGGATACCTCGGACCTTGGACTCTCAGCTTGGGCTCTGGTCGGGACTCGCCGCGTTCCTCCACCGTCTCGTTCGGATGCTGGACCGCCTCCTCCGTCTCCTCCGTGGGCCTGAGGGATACTTGAGCAGAAATATCTGCCGCTGCGCAGAAGAGTTCCGTCACGACTGCAGAGGGTCAGGGGGTCGGCGTGGCTTCACCGACGCGTGGGGAAAGGGCAAGTCCCTATTCGGGCGCCATTATGTGGTAAATAAATAAATAATACCCTATTTTTGACTAGACTTATAGCATAACAGATAGCTCAATAAAATAAGAGTCAAGATTCGAGGTAGTAGGAGTTTCTGCAGGTTTATTACAGCATAAGGACAGGATCAGGACAACCTGCATAGGAACAGAGGTAACAGGGCCCAGCAGGACAACTGGGGCCCAGCAGGGGAAAAGAGGCCCAGCAGCTGCTGGGGCTAGGTCTGGGATGAGCGCGCTAACATTCAATAACAGAACACAGGCATATATACATAGCGCGAACACATAGCATTGCATTGCAGTAGGCGTAGCAGTGGGTGGAGCAGAAGGCGTGACGCGTAGCAGTCGCGAGAGATAACAGTAAAAGTAGGTGTAACTGGGAGTATACATAGACATGTGATGCAAACGTAACAGAATATGTCATGAATGGGCGGAAACATTGGAGGGGGCTACCTAAGGAGCCGGGACCTCTAACCTAATGGTGCGCGAAAACTGGCAATGACGTGTTACTAGGAGAAGCTGGGGGCTACGAACTCTGTGTTAGGAGCAGAGACTAAAGTCTGGAGGGTCGGAGCGACATGTACCTAAACCCTATCTGGTATCTGATGTTTAGGGAACATGTTGATATGAACTAGAAGTCATGAGGGGAGAGGCTAACTTGACTCTAAGACTGGACCATGCATTATTCTACATGTAGTGCGTGATGAAGAATACTAAATGACCATTAAATACAGTATTTCTCTAACGTGGAGCCGAGTAGGCTAGACAATGACGGAAACTATTGATGCAGTTCAGTAGCTTAGGAATGCAGAAGAGGAGGACTGAACTGATAGCTGGAACTATAACATACTTTTGGCAGACTCAGAGGCAGAGCCAAGCTGCACCGGGCACTGCGAGGCAGGAAGTAAGTGAAGGGTCGAGGATACAGGTGGGGGCTGTATCGCTCCTCAGCGAGGCTTTCAGGAGACAGGAGCTGAATCTGATGTCCGGGCCCTTTTGAGGCCTGGAAACGGGGACTTTATAATGGAATAACGTGCCCACTGGGAAACGTGGCAACATTACTTTACATAGGCCTGATATTCGTAGTATTCACGAGGACTGGAAACCAACATACTAGAGGTGAACACAACTGGAATTGCGTCATTAATCAGACATGGGGAATAACATATGCATATTGGTCATGCACACATAACATATGATGGATGAGGCGTAGGGACACAGAACATGGCAAAATTTACTTTTCCACACCGCAATGGAGTGCAAGCTGAGGACAAAAGTCATGCAGGCTTAATGAACAGATTACCTTGAGCCTGGTCGCAACAGTGAGAAGCGGGGTGCAGATGAGCAACGCCTCGATGTGGAGTCTGCAGTCGAGGTGATGCGTCAATTTTCTCCAAGCAGTGGTAGCAATGTGACGGTTCTGAAGACTAAGTGCCAAGCTGAGATGCGTTGGTTCCGAAGTGCGATGAGACGGGGTTCTCCATGCAGTTGAAGGGATGCGCTGGGCCCTCCTCATTGCTGTGGTGTCGATGTGTGGGTCCGATGCGTCGGGTTCTCAAGCCAATGCGTTGGCTCCGGAAGCAATGTGCTGATTCTACTTCTGCAACAGGGTTGATGCGTTGGTTCTATTACACGTCGACTGGAGATGCGTCGATTCCTTTGGTGCAAGTATTTGGGTCCACTTCCAGTTAATCAGGCACAGGAGCAGGTGTAGAGACTTTGATTGTCCTGAGTCTCAAGCAACAGGAGACAAACCCTTGGAGATCTCCTTGTTTGCAGGGCAGAGTCCAGCTCTCCCTCAGCATGGTCAGAGAGTTTCAGTCAGCAGGGCAGCACCTCAGAAAAGCAGGTGTTCCAGATCAGCAGAGAGTCAGTTCCTCTGACAGAGTTCAGTTACAGGTACAGAAATGTCTGATCTCGTGGGGTTAGTAGGGTCCCAGTACTTTTATCCAGTTGTTCCTTTGAAGTGGAGGTGACTTCAGAGCAGGGTCTTTGAAGTGCACAAAAGCCATTTCTTCCCAGCCCTGGTGCCAGACTAACTGTAGGGGGTAATCAGCTATTTGTGTGGGGACAGAAGCCTGCCTATTCAGGTGTAAGTGGCAGCTCCTCCCTCCCTTGCTACCCAGGAAGAGCCATCAGAATGCAGGTGAGTACTCAGACACACCTAACCTTCCTGTGTTTGTGGCTGTCTAGAGGAAATGCACAAACTGAAGCTGCCACACACTCCAGAAGTGTATTGGAGACAGGCACTGAAGGCACAGAGAGCTGCAAAAGCAGAGAAATGCCCACTTTCTAAAAGTGTAGTGTTTTGTTCATTTTTATATATAGTGTACATAAATGTTTTTTTGTATTCCCATGTACTAAACTGTTTTGTGCTCTTCAAAAAAATTATAAGAATTGCGAGAAAAGAATGAAAAATTATTAGTTGCAATTTAAAAAGCAGGTGTTTCTTGATATATTCATAACCACCAGTTGTCCTTTGTTGCTGTTTATGTTTAGGCTCTCAGCACTGGCAATTGTTTTTGTTTTTCAAAACACTTTCTAAAAGTGACATTTCTAGAATTGTAATTTCAAGTCCATCTTTACCAGTACAATACAAACCAAGTCAGTGGGAGCCGGGACTCATCTCTAGACAAAGTCGGGGCATGTAGCGATCAAGCCCTCCAGGCTGTGATTTCTCACCCCAATCTTCGTCAACCAAAAATCACATAAAAATTTCAATTTTTGAAGGACCCACTTTTCATCCAGTGGGAAAATCTTGGGCCTCCAGGACTCCCTACTTCCACTATCCCCTCTCGAACTGAAAAAAGATCAACCCTCGGGCCAAGCAGGGGACATCACTAACACTCCTCTCGTAACAGACGGGTTACCCGCACCGGGTCCACTAGCTCATGGCAAAACAGGGCCAGAGGGTTAGGGGAAGGGGAATTCACGAACAGGGCCATTTGCAGCCCACTTGCCCCGCGGTCAGGTGACAGGGGGGCCAGGCCGGGCCTACGCTCATCTCCCTATCCCAAGCATAACAACTCTTCACCTACCTACCCCAACCACTTCACCTTTACCATCAACTAGTCAGAAGGTAAGGCACTCTTTGTGCAACCTCACGACCTGCAGTGGTAAGGTCTCCGACCAATGGCAAGAAGATCTAAGCAGCTTTAGCCCAAAGAACCCGTCAAAGACGGCTAATATCCTCTCGCACCGACTGGACGGCTCAAAATTCTGCCAACAGCCCACTGAAGAAAATGCAGAAGAGCAGAGTTCCGATGAACACCGGAAAGAGGCTGTGGAAAATATACCAAACTCTGGGGGTGACGTCCCCATCAACCTAACTTATCTGGGATGTAAATGTACAGGAATTTTATATAGCGCAAATCACCAAGCGGTTTCTAAGCGCTTGCTTAGGGAACCCGTCCTGGTATTCCCCTGTGAGATAACCCCGGCAGGGTATCCGCAAGGTGAAAGCCAGGCATCCCGCCGCGAGGGGCCGTTGTGGAGATTAAGCAAGCTATTGCCCAGAGTCGCAGAGTGTGAACCTGTGAATCGAGTAGGCACCGGAGCGAGAATTGTCGAGTCCATGGACATTTTAGGACTCAAGACCCCGCCGAGCCAGGAATTGAACCCTGGACCCAGGCTGACCTCTGCTTCCAGGTCTGCCTCCTCTAACCAGTGAGCCACACTTCTCCACAGGAGATCACAGGAGTGGGCTGATCTACTTGCTTCCTACATTCCAGCTACACCGGTTAAACTATCTCTGCCCACAGATGAACTAAACAAAAAAAACAGTCGACCAATCGGGCTCCCGACCAGGAGGCTATACTCTCAAATTCAATAATTTCACAAAATGTTTCACTTTCCTCAACACCCAATAAATCTTCAACCCAAAAAAGGCCCAAACCTAGGACTCAAGCACCAAACGTGTCAAACACCTGGGACATTCTTTTAAACACTATGCAATTAACTGTAGACACTCTCCACTTTCAATCTGATAAAATGGACTTACAGTTGACTCTACTTGACACCTTGGCTGTCTATGTGGGGCGGATTGACGAGAAATTTGTCCAACTAAATTCTTTAATCGGCAGAGCCCAGCAGGAAGCAAAGTTGGCGTGCAGCTGCGGTCCGATCACCGACAAATTAGCAGCACTCCCAGAAATAGTATCTACTCTGATAGAAGGCCTACCAAAAGGGCCTCACGCAAGGGATCAGTACTTCATTCCCCGGGAAACAGCCACTCTCGAACCCACAATAGAAGAGTCCATTACAGCCAGCATTACAGACAAGGCTAAACCGGCACCACCAGCGGGCCACCTGTCAACATGCTCTTCTTCACTTCCCAAGGTTCATGTGTCAACCCAGAACGCCAAAGGTCGGCGTCAGCAAAGAAGGAAAGGTTGTAACAAAGTAACAATTTCAAGCACGGCAGAAGTTTACCCATTTTTTAGGTTTGAAACCAGACAGGAGCCGCAAGATCTGGTCCCAATCACAGTAAACAACGCAAGTACAGAACAAACTTCAACAGCGCCCAGTGCTTCCACAAAAGGGGAACACGTGGCAGTAATCATAGATGCACCTACACAGGAGGCAGGTAATGCCCTGACCAGCTGCGAAACCGGCATTTCAAATATTACGGTAAATCGTGGCCCTGGAAAAGAGAAGGATGCTAGCCCCTCCATATCGTTACCAACATTCGAACCAAAGGGGGCCCCTCCAAAGCACGGTCTGGATTTGGCACGAGAAGCTATGACCATCGCTCACTATGAAAGATCCCGGGCTCAAGCACCAATGAAAACAGGGCCCTCGTGCACCCAAACCCATTTATACTCCTCTATAGTGGGTGACCACATAGTTCCCTCTGCTTCTGAATCCCGTCAATTCTCCTCTGGTGACACTCTCACAGAAACTTTACCACATTCCGATTCTAACAACAGAGGGATCCAAGTGCGTAGCAACCCCCCAACAGCTCAGTCGGACGACCAAAACAAGAAATCTTCTATTATCCTCTTTACCCCAGAGTACGAATCAAAGGGTCCATTCGACATTTTGAATAGAGGTAATCTACTTCGTCTCCTTAGCACTATACCATCTTAAAATGGTCTATGCTCAGCTGACCTTCTATCTGTAGAATTCATAAAAACTGAAAGAACACAGGATTAGGAAGCAACAAAAGCGACCTAGATTTCGTCCGAAAATGTAAATAAAATCTTAGATGGGCAAAATATTCTCAAAGCCTGGGGGATTAAACCTGCCCTACATCATAACGTAGGATATCAGCTTTCCCTGCTCGAGAGACCTCGGAACAGACCACCTACAAAAAACTCAAAGACAATGTCAGTGCTTAGGGGCGCATTGGGTCGATCCCCTACAAAAATACAGGCAACATTCACCCAAAAGAGCTCGATGGTGTTTAACCCGGACAATCCAGAAGATCATCGGCTATTTAGAATAAGGAACACTCCAAGTCAACCACAATGACAAGGGAATCCAACAGAGCCAGGCTCGCACTTGGCCACATCACTTCTGAAACTATGCTCGTGGAATCGACATGGGCTCAACGACAAGGCAACAGACATTGAATTTCTACAATATGTGAACTTATTTGATATTATCCTCCTTCAGGAAACATGGCTGGAGGATCCAGCACACATAGAAGGTTACACCTGCTATCATTCCCCAGCCATAAGAAAAAGTAAATTCGGACGGCTGGCGGGCGCCTTAGCTACTTACATCAAAATCTCAAACGTCGGCAGTTCACAAGAATTTATCACCAACTCTCCTGCCATAAACACAATTCGGATTACATGAAACCTTAGGGGGGAAAAAAGAAGAGGTGCTGCTGATCAACACCTACATCAACCCAAAAAAGAAGAAACAAGAGTCGAAAATTCTAATGGACCACTTATACCACTTAATGACTTTGCAAACTTCACCCAATTTAATTCTCTCTGGAGACTTCAACCAATACATTTTAGGCTCATCCTCAAATAGTGATGTTCAGGCTCAGTCCTACTACTGGAATATTCCAACTCAGTCCTTTAGCAGCCAAGATAAAACCTCCAAGCTAGCGAAGGAGCTGCTGGAAGACCTGGAGCACATTGGCCTGAGGGTCGTAAATGGAAGATTCCCTGAGGACTCTCCATCTGTGGCCTCGTTCAACTCAGGCAACGCAACCTCTACAATAGACTACACGCTAGTCTCCCTCCCACTTTTTCATCATATACTGGGCTTTAACCTAGGAGACAAGGGAGATAGCGACCACCGCCACCAGGAAGTCTCTTTTCTTGCCTTTCCGGACTCAATTCTCCCCAATCCAACAGGACCACACGTCTGTCACACCATAAATCTTAAACGAATTAAAACCTTGGTCGCAAACATGAAGGAGGTACTTCAAGTAGAAAAATTACAATTAAACAGTTTAAATTATCCTATGGGTAACCCAGTAACCGTATGGGAAATCTTCACGGCCGAATTTGCAAATACATACTCCTCAACAGTACGGATTTTCCCATCTTTTGGCTCCAAGGTCACATGGAAGATTTCAAGCACCCAGAAACTAGCCTTAAAAGACCACAAAAAAGCGATTAATAAATCCCTAAGATTATTGAGAAAAAGCCCGGGCGAAAGGGATCTTCTTGAACAGCTTCGCAAACATCGGGCAGACCTCAAAAAATTGAAATGGTTGGTCAAAAGATCTAATGAAGAAGATTTCTGGGCTAAACTTCACTATGACTCTAAGGGAAATAACAGCGCCCGATTTTGGTCCACGCTAAACAAAATTTTAAATCCAAAACATGGTGGATTAACATCGTACTTAACCAAAAGCTCATGGGAATCCTTCTTAGATATTCACTTCAATCAACAGGCCGCGGTAACAAACAATCCCCAGGTTGCCCTGGAGGGCCATCCCCGACAAACAATAGAACTACATGAAAAAGCTAAAATCGAAATTAATGCTGTTACACTCAGAAAATTAATCTACAAAGGAAGGAAGAATGGTGCACTGGGGCCAAACGGAATTTCTCCAGCCCTCTTTAAACTTGATCCAGGAATACTGGGCAAAATCCTTGACCCCCCTTTTCACGTCTGTCAGTCACTCTGGGTGTCTTCCTGCATCATGGAAGGGTTCAGTCATCTCACCGATATATAAGGCGGGGGACAGAACGTTACCAAAGAACTATCGTCTGATAGCCCTTCTGGACATTGAGGCAAAATACTTCGCAGGGCTCTTATTGATTCAGCTGTGCGAATGGGCAACTAAGTGCAACATAATTCCATCTAGTCAAACTGGATTTTGTAGAGACACTGGAACAACAACAAACCTCCTCGCACTATCGTTGCTTATTGACAAAGCAAAACTGACTAAACAAACTCTTCACTTTTGCTTTGTGGACTTCAAGGCGGCTTTCGACAATGTCAATCGAGCCAACCTTTGGAGAAAACTAGCCTCCTGGGGGATCCCTGCCCCTCTGTTAAATCTCTTGATCAAATTGCACTCTAACACGTGGGTTCAGGTAAAGCTTGGGAATGGCACGCACCTTTCTAGGCGCATTTCGATCACAAAAGGCCTTAAGCAAGAGTGCGTCTTAGCGCCTACCCTTTTTAATTTATTTACAGCCGACCTGCCACCTGCCCTTGAAGCCTGCAATTCGCACGCACCCCGACTGGGGGGTAAAGCCCTACCCAGTATATCCTACGCAGATGATGTGGTCCTGGTTAGTCATACCAACGTAGGACTGCAGAATCTTATCAACACGCTGCATGGATATGCCAAAGAGAATTACTTGAAGTAAATATTTACAAAACCAAAGTACTGTCAATAACTGGGAATAAAAAGGCGCACACTTGGGTCCTTAGAACACAGGTAGGTATAAACTGCTCCGAACATAAATACCATGGAATCTTAGTTGACAAAGGAGGTCGCTTCTCAAATCATCTTGAGGCCACAAAGAGAAAAGGAATGCTGATTGTGACAACACTCAGACAGCTAAAAACTAAGCTGCCCGACCCCACTCTCCTACCATTGCTCCGCGTTGCCCAAGTAAAAATACAGTCATCTATCACCTATGGCAGCGAGGCATTAAGAAGCACAGACGCGAAACTGCTGGACACAATCATCTCAAAAGCATACAGACATCGCTTAAATTTGCCATCTTATACCTCACAAGCCCAGATCCGGTTAGAATTTGGACTAATCAGCCAAATGCTTGCAAGGAGAGGATCATATATTAAGTGCTGGCACAAAATAGAGAACTCACCAGAGAATACACTGAACCATCAGCTCTGGCAAGATCTGTCCAGCTGTTCCAATATGCCGACAAAAAAATAGTTGGAGGAGTCCTTGATTGTTACAGGACTGAAAGAACTATAGGAAACCCCACTACCGCATGCGCAATTCAAAAGCGTAGTAAATAAGAGTATAAAGAGACTCTTGCATGTAGAGGACAAAGCTACTTTTTCCAACCGGCGTCACGCTTGGATGACTCTGTGTACATACAAATCACCTGGGTTACAAGCGTATTTTGGACTGGGGTACTGCAGGAAAACAAAAGAAGCCTTTTTAAAACATAGGCTAGGGATCCTACCAGCGATGTCACATTTACAACCATGGTTGAGAAGGAACTGTGGGACAAAATGTAGGCTATGTGGCGCAGGGAATGAAGATATTGAACACTTGCTATGTACCTGCTTGAGGTTGAAAGAGGAAAGAGCAGCCCTGCTAAAAATGTCTTTTAATGAACACAGAATACGCACAAGCGGACAAGCAGTTCTTGCCTGTTTTGATTGAGGACTTCCGTCACTAAATGGGAAGTTGGTAAAATTCCTGAAACTAGTGGAGCTGAAATTAACAACTCAAGAGGTCGACCCAGACAACATTTAATGAACTATGTTCCGGACAAGATTTAATGAACTATGGTCACTTCCCAAACCCCATTGTTTTTTGATAGTACAACTATTAATAATCATCAGGATTTCTCTCTTTTTTTAATCTTAAAACTTTTAATTGATGACAAGTGCACTCAAATATATTTTTGTAATGGTTTTAATTAATCAGAAACAATAATTTTTTTACTTTAACTTGACCAGTAAAGAGGATTTGCCATTAACATTCTAAATGTCTAAATTATTACTCAACTACTCCTTTTTTAACCCGAAATTACTGCTTAAAAGTGGGAAAGCACAACCAACTGCTTGATCAGGGGCACAAGCTCTTACTGTGATGGAAACGGTGTGAGCTCTTTCCAGCCTCACAGCCCCAGACGCTGCCGTGAGGTGAACGGCCCGCATCTCTGCATCTTCGCCGCAGTGAGGGGAACGGCCATCGTCCAGTCAAGGACTACATTACCCAGCATCCCCGGGCAGCGCCGAGAGGTGACGCCAGCGTCTGCCCGAGATTCCCCTCATTAGCGCTCCCGCCCCACGCAACGCGGGACGCGCTTGATCGGGGGCACAAGCTCTTACCGGCGGTGAGGGAAACAGCATGAGCTCTTCACAGCCTCACAGCCCCAGACACTGCCGTGAGGTGAACAGCCCGCGTCTCTGCATCTTCGCCGCCGTGAGGGGAACGGCCCACGTCTCTGCATCTTCGCTGCCGTGAGGGGAACAGCCATTGTCCAGGCAAGGACTACAATACCCAGCATCCCCGGGCAGCGCCGAGAGGTGACGCCAGCTTCTGCCCGGGATTCCCCTCATTAGCACTCCCGCCCCACGCAACGCGGGACGCGCGCGGGCGACGCCGGGAGAAGCCTGGGCAAGGGCGGGACCATCTGTGGCCGTCCGGGGCCGACGGAGGCCAGGCCGGGCCACCCCTCCAACTACCAACTATGGGTAAGAGAAAGCAGTTGTGTAATGGGTCCCAGGAGGGGAAGAAAGCTAAGGTCCCGAGAAAGTCAGAATCCATAATCTCCTACTTAACCTCGGCCTTGGGGGTTTTAAGTAAGGAGATTGCTAATGCTGAAAAGGAACTTGGCCTGGATTTCCCTACCATAGCGTGTGTTGACTCTGACTCTGACATTTTATCAGTGTTGCATGTACCAAATGTCCCCCTGGAACCTACAGTAGTGATTGTTCGGCCGCCTCAATCTACAGCTGATAATGAAACTGGTCCGGTAGTAACTGATGGCTTAGTCTGTAATACAGGCGGTAATAAGGAAGCTCCTCTGTCACGGAACAACATTGGGCAAGGTAGACACTCAAGGAAGGCTATTAAACGAGTAAAACAAGTGCCTTTGTGTAAAGGGGTCGTCCCAGGTTCCACTGATCAACTGGCTGATTTAATAGAGGAAGTGTTTAATAATTGCCTGGAGCCTGTTTTGATTGGAATAGCCAAGGACATTGTGTACGTCCTTAACTCTTGTGTAGCCGATTTACTAAAAAAATGTGATCACATTGACAATTTCATCAGAGATTTTAAGATGCAAAGATCTCTGGAGAGTGCACCTGGTAAAGTAGCTAAGATGGATGTTAAGGCCTCTAAACTTTCAGGTAGTAGTCAGTCTAAGGGCCTAATAACCAGCGTACTTCCTACGTCAAATGGGTCTGTACCTCGTAGGGCTTCGCAGCTGATGGAAGTTACTTCTTTAAGGAGTGACGTCCCCGCTATGTTTCCATCAGGTAATGATAACCCTATACGTCCACGGGGAATGACCCTGGACCTACCCCCAGAGGCTGCACTGCTGGTAGCTGTGTTTACAGGGGTTTCTCCTTTAATTAGGGGCGAGATAGAAACTACCCAGGATCTCCTCAGGAAGTCAGGGACCTGGAGTAATAACCTTAGTACTGGTGGTCAAGACATAGGCCCCAATATCATCATGGCCAGACGTGTGGGCTGGGTGGGGCGCCGCCCTAAAACTAATGGGGGAGATTGTGTGGTTGTGAATTTTTAACAAGAGCAATGTGGCTGACAGACTGTTCTGGGATGCTTCACCCATAGGGGAATCTGAAATCAGACCACTACCTCTGGGATACTTCTATCCTCCTCGGAGTGTACATGTAAATCCGTACCCCGTGTGCTCTCTACCAACTACTAAGACAATGGCAGCACGTGGCCCTACCCTTAGGCCCCAGGGTAATTTGATTCATGGATCTTTACAGAGAGAGGATGAGGTAATTCCCCCAATTCAGGTTTCACCTACCATTAATTTGTCTACCCCACAAGTAAGTGATTTAGCCTTACTGAACAGTTTTTCTCCGTTAGCTACTCTGGAGGAAAATGATTGACATCTAGTTGACTGGCGACTTCTTGTTTTCAACTGATGTAAGTATATGTAAATGTATTAGTTGGAATGTGACAGGTACCAGACAAAAGATAAATGACCAAATTTGGGTAGATTTTATCTCCCAATATCACATTATTGGCCTCCAGGAAACTTGGGATACATCCAGGATATTTCTTATGGATGGCTTTTTGAGCTACGCTGTTCCAGCAATCGAGGGATGGGGGGGGGGGGGGCAGACCAAAAGGTGGTTTAAACCTTTTAATTTCAATGAAACTTCAAGGCTCATTTAAGATGTTGGTGTCAGGCTCAAGTAACCTTTTAATAGTAGAATAGGTCAACCCTAATCTGCCTAATATCTTATTAATTAATTTCTATAATGCCAGTGAGTGCGAGATACCTAATCAGCCTCTAGGCTCACTGGATGGTTTATTGGCAGATTATAAGTCAAAAAGTAATTCTTTATTCGATATTATTATTATGGGCGATTTTAACGTGCACCCTTGTAAATGGAATTGTGCTTTAGAAAACTACCAAGGGTTTGAAGGGAACATGGTCCGGCATTTCGAACACACTAAGCAAGGTGAGGCCCTGGAGGCCCTTCTAGCAGCTAACAATCTTTTTGAAATTGGTAATGGGGAAAACACAGAAAGGGTTCCCATGTTTAAAGGTAAAGACCCTGGAACAGTGATCGATTACATCTTTTTGTCCCCTGGTTTAATCTCTAGTGCCTATTCCTATCCGGTAGTCCCCTCTGTGTACAGCGACCATAATCCGGTCACTGTGGAATTAGCTAAGGTTAACGTGTTGGACACAAGAGTGAGGGCTCATGGAGCACCGAGAGAACTTATAACAAAGGACCAGGGTACAAGGTTAAATTGGGACAGGGTGGTCCCGGAAGCCTTCTGTGACAAGCTCTTTACCAAGGTTGATGAGAATCTGGCCCTATGTTTAGATAGCTCTGCTCCGAGTGGGGCGACTCTAGAGGCTTATGTGGCCATATGTGCTCAGATTGCTGACAACCTTAAGGTCAAACGTAATGCTAGACCACAGCGCATCCACAGATGGTTTGACATTAGCTGTACTAAAGCTCATGCTGCTTTACATTTGGCCCTTAAGCAGAAACCTAGAGATAGGGAAATGGTCTGCAGGCGAAGGAAAGAATAAAAATTGGCTATCACCACGCGGAAGCAAAAGATTAAAGAAGAGGCGTGGAATAATCTTTTATCAGTGGATGTGCTGCGGGATAGTTCCAAGTTCTGGGCCACCATTAATCACCCTTTTTTCTCGGGGCAGAATAACCCAATTTTGGATTGTGTTATCCCGTAGGAAGAGTGGTTATCCCATTTTAGTAAGATTTACAGTCATGAGGGCCAGAGCGAAAGTGTTAGTCTGAAGGAGTCTACTCAGCAATTTCAACCCTTAATATTTGTAGTAGATGAGGTGCAAGGGGCAATACAAGAAATGTCCAAAAATAAAGCCCCGGGACCTGGTGGGGTCCCAGCGGACTTATACAGCATTTATCCAAATTTTTGGGCTAAGATCCTTACAAATGTTTATAATGCTGCCAGTCTAACTGGATTTCCGGCTTCCTGGGCCACTTCGACTATAATACCTGTGTTTAAAAAAGGTGATAGGATGGACCCCTCCTGTTACAGACCGATCTCCCTGATCGACTCTGCTGTAAAAATCCTGGGCAGAGTCATATTACGTAAACTAAGAGATTGGCTGGATGTTAAAGGGATTCTCTCCAACCTTCAATATGGCTTCAGGGAGAAGAGAAGCACTGTGGATCAATTTCTCAACTTGCACCTCTTGATAGACAAATATACTTTGGCAAAGGAGGGGTCCTTGTATATGGGGTTCATGGACCTCTCTTCTGCTTTTGACTTCCTTAACCGTGAGAAACTATGGGCGATGCTTCTGGATTTAGGCATCGACCCTCCTTTGGTAAATTTCTTAGCAGTCCTTCCTCAGGGGCTCTTAGCTTCAGTGAGGGTCACTCAGGAGGGCAGTTGCACAAAGCACTTTAGGTCTGAGAGAGGAGTGAGGCAGGGTTGTATCCTGGCCCCCCTCCTCTTCATTTTATATATTAACCGCATGCGTGCGGGCGGAATTCCGCTCGTACGCTGAGATTTTTTTAAGCGCATGTTACGTGACGAGCTGGGCTCGTCATCAGCGTGCCAGGAGGCTACCTCATGACGAGCCCAGCTCGTCATCAGCGTGGAAGGGGTTAATGCACTTGAGAAATATGGGAGGGGGCATGATTGGACGTACCGCGTGCAGGAGATAAGGTAATCCTGGTTCTCCTGTACGCGGACGATGCGGTCCCTTTGTCCGGTACTGGTATCGGCCTCCAGAGGCTTTTGGATTGTTTTGGCGACTTTATGGGGTCGCTAGACCTGAAGGTAAATAGTAAAAAATCCCATGTTATGGTGGCTAGTAAAAGTAAGAGGAGTAGTAAGCCTCGTTCCTATTTTTGCAATGGTGCAGAGGTTACCAAGGTCCCCGTCTTTACCTACCTAGGTGTTCTTTTCGATGAGAAGGGCACCTGGGGGCCACAACAAAATATAAATAGTAATGCTGTTTTGAGGTCCTCTGCTGCACTGTTGGGTTTTGCCAAGAGGTTGGAGGCGAGACCGATGGAGGCGCTCCTGAAAGTCTATAAAGCTAAGTGCCTCGCCATAGCTACCTATGGTGCCTCGGTATGGGTTTACACACCGCAGGAAAAGATCCAAGTAGCTGAAAACAAATTCTTGAGATCGCTTTTGTCCGTACCTCAATCAACCCCTACCTACTCTGTACATACGGAATTGGGCTTGGGTTATGTTACGGACCTGATGAAAGTTGCCCCGTTGTTATGCTGGATAAAAACTTAGTTAAATCAAGAACTCTCTTTGAACCATCAAATCCTCCGTGATGTTCTGTCCCTGGATAGGGTCAGTAGGGTCCCCTGGTTAATGTTTATCAAAATTATGTTCTCTAAATTTGGGCGGCCTGAGCTCTCTACTCCCCCGGATTGCATTACCAGGGAAGACATATGTTGGACAAAGAAAAATTTTCTTTCTATGGTGACAATGGAGAGGGAGGAGCTAGAGTTATTGAAACCAATTGTTAAAGCAAATTATGTTTTGTAAATCTCACCCTCGCTCGAACCATATTTATCAATTGTCACACTGCCATTTCATCGCCAACTTTTAGTTAGATTCAGATTTAATCTTATTCATCTCTCCCTTGGCGTTTTTCCAAAATGGTGCAAACCTGAAAGTAGCATTCCATGTAGCTGTGACAATTTTTCTATACCTGATACTATGCACTTTGTTATCTTTTGTGAGTTTTATAAGGGGATTCGTAAAAAGTTTCTGCTGCCAATTCTTAGAGAGGCCGGCTTTATTCAGATTAGGCCTGCTCTTACGTTTCTCCAGATGCTAAGCAATACACGTGTTATATTTTCTTTTGCTAGCTTTCTGGTGGCTGCTGTTCGAATCAAACACAAAAAACTAACTGTGTAGACATTCTCTGGATGATTTTAATCTGTGGTCTTATTGGGCTTATTATGTGTAACATAATTTTATTTTCATCATTGATTGAAGGATTTTATTTATTGTCATGAATGTTTTTATTGTGACTGTTATGATTTTAACTAATCGAATAAAGTATTTTGACTGACTGACTGACTGACTGCTTAAAAGTGTTTTTTAGGAACTTCCGAAGTTAATCTATGAGAGGAGCAGGCCTCACAGGAGTGAAAAACTAATTTGGGTGTTTTTCACTACCAGGACATACACAACTTAAAAGCATATGGCCTACCTTTTACCTACACAGCACCCTGCCCTATGGGCTACCTAGGGCCTACCTTAGGTGTAGCATGTGTGTAGTAAAAGGGGAGTTTAAGGCTTGGGAAGGGGTTTTAAAGGCCAAAATAATGTGGCAGTAAAACTGCACACACACACTGTGCATTGGCAGGCCAGAGACAAGTTTGAAAGGCTACTTATATTGGAGGCACAACCAGTACTGCATGTCTACTAATATCATTTTATTTACAGGCCCTGGGTATATGGCATGCCACTTTACAAAGGACTTACCAGTAAATTAAATATGGCAGTTGTGTATACACCAATGTTACCATGTAAAGGGAAGAAGCTAATGCCCTTTAGCCCTGGTCAACAGTGGTAAAGTGCTCAGAGTACTACGTCCAAGATGAAGATTCAGCAAAAAGACAGCGTAAGCAGGCAAAAGGTTTGGGAGGAGACCACCATAATGCTGACAGGTCTAATATGCACTATGTTGAATTGAGTCCTGTAATCACTTCAGATCAGTATGTTGCAAAGAACAGACTAGGTGTTTGAGGGGAGCTGGTTGTGTTGTAATGTTACTGCACGCTCAACTCCTGCATAGGATGGGTGCATATCAAGTTAATATTCGAGTGCAATGTCTTTGCGCACCTGCATGATACAATGGATTGCCAGGAATATAGTATGCATACCTTTGTAATTCTACGTGCTGACAGTCTGAAGGCCGTATTTAGCTTTGGACCCGATATTATATTAGCAGCCTAATGACAAAGGCGGTGTGTATGGTTTACAAAATTGTTTTTTTTCTTCCCGTTTTACATCAGCTCAAGAACTAGCACGAAATCAACTCACTGAATCACTGAATTTATGCCAAGGTGTCAGTATATTGTAACTACTTCTTGTGTTTAATTTTTAAAATAATGTCAAAATATGCACTCGACAAGGATTGAAGAACATGTTACTTGGGAATAGAAATTCTTTATGAATAATTGTCATTGACCACCACTGAAAGCAGAATATTGGCCACTGAGGGACAGAGATAAGGCTTCTTAAAGGTAGTAAAAGCACCAAAATAGGAAACAAATACAGTGGCGCTCTTCAGGCTGTGCATTAAGTGACTAGTGCCTTACAATTACTGACATAAAGCTTTGTTCTGATAATGCCGCATTCTGAGTGTCATTTATGATCTTGTGTCTAAAAAGTTCATAGGCATGAATAGATTAACTAGAGGGTTGGTGTCGGTAATGCATGTCCTTCTGGATCCTTGCCATTGGCATCTGATTGTTAAATGAAGTATTGTATTAAGTCGTGTCAATTGCCCAAAGTCCCCCCTGCCAATTGTATGAAGTTCCTCTCAAACTCATTTTGATCGTTCACCTGAATATCTCGTCTGCCAAGCATAACCATGAAGTCAAATTCAGCTATGTAGATAGAAGGGCGTTTAAAGCAGGATATTAACGCATTTATATATTAAGGACTGGAAATATAGTAGAAACAAGGAAGGCAACATGTAAATCCAAGATGGGCTTACACAGAAGCCTTAAATATTGCACTTAATAAGTCATTATGGCATCCTAAGAGATGGCAGCTAGCATCCAAACCGTTAAAGTGGGGTTAATCAATACGTGACTATGTGCTGGCTCCCACATGCCAGGGCCCCCATGAAGCTGACTAATGCGAAGGAGGGGGAGGGTAAAGGTGGGTCAGCCTGTAAACTGTAGGACCAGCCAGTGCACCTGGAAGCACTTAACATGAGCAAAATGTAGTGGCAATTTGAGAACATGTTCTTTGAAGTTAAAAAGAAAGCAAACTCACTTGACGCTAAACGAAACAGTCACAGAAAATTTTCGGTTCAACGGGTGTCTCTAACTCATGAGTTACAGCTCTTACTCAATAGGTTTTGGATTGCTAGTCAATGCTAATCAACATCGCACATCCAGTAAGAGAGCATGTGTTAGAGAAGGCCAATGCGCATGTCTATTCATTGAATATTTGTATGCCGTTGTAAATAATTGCAGTGAAATGCTACTATGACATCTAAGCAGGAAGAATTACATTTCTCCAGAGGCGCAAGGCAGAAATAAATGACCAAAGCAAGAGTCTAAAAATGTTAATCTGCTGAAAACATATTAGTAAGTAAAGGCTATATGTATGTAAACATCACACAGAGCAGTGCAGCAAGTCACCTTGCTGTGCTGCACTAAGTGACAGGGAAAGGGCAGGAATGAGCTGTATTTAACACAATACAGCGCGACCTGACTTTGCCAGCTCTGGTGCAGAATGTGCTGCCTATCACCAACACAGGTAACCTTGTACCATGTTGCAAGGGTGCCTGCATTGTAAGCAGGATTGTTTTTGTGCAGGAAGGAACACCTTCCTAGAAAAAAACAACCCCCTGAGGCATTTTCGTCTTTCTATGTGAGCTGCATTCAGCAGCACACATAGAGAGAGGAAACAACTAGGAAAAATAAACATATTTCTCTGAGTTATGCCTCATCTGGAATGGTGTAGTATTTTGGCACATTCCCAGGTCTACCAGTTATGGAAAATCTGGAAATTAACAAAAGTCCATGGGTTTTGCATGGGAACACCCATACACCAGCCATGGAATTCCTCCCTACGATTTACACTGCGTTGCATTACTCTGGATTTATCAAGCCACTCAGGGCCATGCAAGGTGGCCTTGCATGGCTTGCCACATTGCATTGTAGTGTTGTACAGTGCCTGCACCATTTTCGTGGTGCAAAAGCAATGATACTCTTACATAAATTTTGCAGTAAGTGAATAGCATTACACATGTGTTAAACCCTGTGGAACATTACGTTCTATTTCTAACAATGTGCAACTCAGATTCTATGACTATAAGCATTTCAATGTGTAGAAAGACCATGGGTTGGAACGGAATAACTCGCATCAAAAGTGTGCAATGAGACGCAGGAAAGCATCCATCAGCACTGGTAAAAAAAATAGAAGATGGTTTACCCATAGCACACAATAATCCTGCACAGCCAGCAATACATTGAGGACTTTTGTTAAGTAGAGGAGATACTCAGGTACATGTGGAGGTATAGAATACAAATCTACGTACTGCTGTTCATGCTTCTAAGATGAGTGATGCAAATATTAAACCTCCACAGACATAAATGCAAATAGTACTCAAACCACCAAACTGTCCTTCCTACATGTCTTGAATGCAAAACAACTGTGTCACTATTCTTCAGACAATCTGGATGGGCAAAATATTCTCAAAGCCTGTGGGATTAAACCTGCCCTACATCATAACGTAGGATATCAGCTTTCCCTGCTCGAGAGACCTCGGTACAGACCACCTACAAAAAACTCAAAGACAATGTCAGTGCTTAGGGGCGCATTGGGTCGATCCCCTACAAAAATACAGGCAACATTCACCCAAAAGAGCTCGATGGTGTTTAACCCGGACAATCCAGAAGATCATCGGCTATTTAGAATAAGGAACACTCCAAGTCAACCACAATGACAAGGGAATCCAACAGAGCCAGGCTCGCACTTGGCCACATCACTTCTGAAACTATGCTCGTGGAATCGACATGGGCTCAACGACAAGGCAACAGACATTGAATTTCTACAATATGTGAACTTATTTGATATTATCCTCCTTCAGGAAACATGGCTGGAGGATCCAGCACACATAGAAGGTTACACCTGCTATCATTCCCCAGCCATAAGAAAAAGTAAATTCGGACGGCTGGCGGGCGCCTTAGCTACTTACATCAAAATCTCAAACGTCGGCAGTTCACAAGAATTTATCACCAACTCTCCTGCCATAAACACAATTCGGATTACATGAAACCTTAGGGGGGAAAAAAGAAGAGGTGCTGCTGATCAACACCTACATCAACCTAAAAAAGAAGAAACAAGAGTCGAAAATTCTAATGGACCACTTATACCACTTAATGACTTTGCAAACTTCACCCAATTTAATTCTCTCTGGAGACTTCAACCAATACATTTTAGGCTCATCCTCAAATAGTGATGTTCAGGCTCAGTCCTACTACTGGAATATTCCAACTCAGTCCTTTAGCAGCCAAGATAAAACCTCCAAGCCAGCGAAGGAGCTGCTGGAAGACCTGGAGCACATTGGCCTGAGGGTCGTAAATGGAAGATTCCCTGAGGACTCTCCATCTGTGGCCTCGTTCAACTCAGGCAACGCAACCTCTACAATAGACTACACGCTAGTCTCCCTCCCACTTTTTCATCATATACTGGGCTTTAACCTAGGAGACAAGGGAGATAGCGACCACCGCCACCAGGAAGTCTCTTTTCTTGCCTTTCCGGACTCAATTCTCCCCAATCCAACAGGACCACACGTCTGTCACACCATAAATCTTAAACGAATTAAAACCTTGGTCGCAAACATGAAGGAGGTACTTCAAGTAGAAAAATTACAATTAAACAGTTTAAATTATCCTATGGGTAACCCAGTAACCGTATGGGAAATCTTCACGGCCGAATTTGCAAATACATACTCCTCAACAGTACGGATTTTCCCATCTTTTGGCTCCAAGGTCACATGGAAGATTTCAAGCACCCAGAAACTAGCCTTAAAAGACCACAAAAAAGCGATTAATAAATCCCTAAGATTATTGAGAAAAAGCCCGGGCGAAAGGGATCTTCTTGAACAGCTTCGCAAACATCGGGCAGACCTCAAAAAATTGAAATGGTTGGTCAAAAGATCTAATGAAGAAGATTTCTGGGCTAAACTTCACTATGACTCTAAGGGAAATAACAGCGCCCGATTTTGGTCCACGCTAAACAAAATTTTAAATCCAAAACATGGTGGAATAACATCGTACTTAACCAAAAGCTCATGGGAATCCTTCTTAGATATTCACTTCAATCAACAGGCCGCGGTAACAAACAATCCCCAGGTTGCCCTGGAGGGCCATCCCCGACAAACAATAGAACTACATGAAAAAGCTAAAATCGAAATTAATGCTGTTACACTCAGAAAATTTATCTACAAAGGAAGGAAGAATGGTGCACTGGGGCCAAACGGAATTTCTCCAGCCCTCTTTAAACTTGATCCAGGAATACTGGGCAAAATCCTTGACCCCCCTTTTCACGTCTGTCAGTCACTCTGGGTGTCTTCCTGCATCATGGAAGGGTTCAGTCATCTCACCGATATATAAGGCGGGGGACAGAACGTTACCAAAGAACTATCGTCTGATAGCCCTTCTGGACATTGAGGCAAAATACTTCGCAGGGCTCTTATTGATTCAGCTGTGCGAATGGGCAACTAAGTGCAACATAATTCCATCTAGTCAAACTGGATTTTGTAGAGACACTGGAACAACAACAAACCTCCTCGCACTATCGTTGCTTATTGACAAAGCAAAACTGACTAAACAAACTCTTCACTTTTGCTTTGTGGACTTCAAGGCGGCTTTCGACAATGTCAATCGAGCCAACCTTTGGAGAAAACTAGCCTCCTGGGGGATCCCTGCCCCTCTGTTAAATCTCTTGATCAAATTGCACTCTAACACGTGGGTTCAGGTAAAGCTTGGGAATGGCACGCACCTTTCTAGGCGCATTTCGATGACAAAAGGCCTTAAGCAAGAGTGCGTCTTAGCGCCTACCCTTTTTAATTTATTTACAGCCGACCTGCCACCTGCCCTTGAAGCCTGCAATTCGCACGCACCCCGACTGGGGGGTAAAGCCCTACCCAGTATATCCTACGCAGATGATGTGGTCCTGGTTAGTCATACCAACGTAGGACTGCAGAATCTTATCAACACGCTGCATGGATATGCCAAAGAGAATTACTTGAAGTAAATATTTACAAAACCAAAGTACTGTCAATAACTGGGAATAAAAAGGCGCACACTTGGGTCCTTAGAACACAGGTAGGTATAAACTGCTCCGAACATAAATACCATGGAATCTTAGTTGACAAAGGAGGTCGCTTCTCAAATCATCTTGAGGCCACAAAGAGAAAAGGAATGCTGATTGTGACAACACTCAGACAGCTAAAAACTAAGCTGCCCGACCCCACTCTCCTACCATTGCTCCGCGTTGCCCAAGTAAAAATACAGTCATCTATCACCTATGGCAGCGAGGCATTAAGAAGCACAGACGCGAAACTGCTGGACACAATCATCTCAAAAGCATACAGACATCGCTTAAATTTGCCATCTTATACCTCACAAGCCCAGATCCGGTTAGAATTTGGACTAATCAGCCAAATGCTTGCAAGGAGAGGATCATATATTAAGTGCTGGCACAAAATAGAGAACTCACCAGAGAATACACTGAACCATCAGCTCTGGCAAGATCTGTCCAGCTGTTCCAATATGCCGGCAAAAAAATAGTTGGAGGAGTCCTTGATTGTTACAGGACTGAAAGAACTATAGGAAACCCCACTACCGCATGCACAATTCAAAAGCGTAGTAAATAAGAGTATAAAGAGACTCTTGCATGTAGAGGACAAAGCTACTTTTTCCAACCGGCGTCACGCTTGGATGACTCTGTGTACATACAAATCACCTGGGTTACAAGCGTATTTTGGACTGGGGTACTGCAGGAAAACAAAAGAAGCCTTTTTAAAACATAGGCTAGGGATCCTACCAGCGATGTCACATTTACAACCATGGTTGAGAAGGAACTGTGGGACAAAATGTAGGCTATGTGGCGCAGGGAATGAAGATATTGAACACTTGCTATGTACCTGCTTGAGGTTGAAAGAGGAAAGAGCAGCCCTGCTAAAAATGTCTTTTAATGAACACAGAATACGCACAAGCGGACAAGCAGTTCTTGCCTGTTTTGATTGAGGACTTCCGTCACTAAATGGGAAGTTGGTAAAATTCCTGAAACTAGTGGAGCTGAAATTAACAACTCAAGAGGTCGACCCAGACAACATTTAATGAACTATGTTCCGGACAAGATTTAATGAACTATGGTCACTTCCCAAACCCCATTGTTTTTTGATAGTACAACTATTAATAATCAGGATTTCTCTCTTTTTTTAATCTTAAAACTTTTAATTGATGACAAGTGCACTCAAATATATTTTTGTAATGGTTTTAATTAATCAGAAACAATAATTTTTTTACTTTAACTTGACCAGTAAAGAGGATTTGCCATTAACATTCTAAATGTCTAAATTATTACTCAACTACTCCTTTTTTAACCCGAAATTACTGCTTAAAAGTGGGAAAGCACAACCAACTGCTTGATCGGGGGCACAAGCTCTTACTGTGATGGAAACGGTGTGAGCTCTTTCCAGCCTCACAGCCCCAGACGCTGCCGTGAGGTGAACGGCCCGCATCTCTGCATCTTCGCCGCAGTGAGGGGAACGGCCATCGTCCAGTCAAGGACTACATTACCCAGCATCCCCGGGCAGCGCCGAGAGGTGACGCCAGCGTCTGCCCGAGATTCCCCTCATTAGCGCTCCCGCCCCACGCAACGCGGGACGCGCTTGATCGGGGGCACAAGCTCTTACCGGCGGTGAGGGAAACAGCATGAGCTCTTCACAGCCTCACAGCCCCAGACACTGCCGTGAGGTGAACAGCCCGCGTCTCTGCATCTTCGCCGCCGTGAGGGGAACGGCCCACGTCTCTGCATCTTCGCTGCCGTGAGGGGAACAGCCATTGTCCAGGCAAGGACTACAATACCCAGCATCCCCGGGCAGCGCCGAGAGGTGACGCCAGCTTCTGCCCGGGATTCCCCTCATTAGCACTCCCGCCCCACGCAACGCGGGACGCGCGCGGGCGACGCCGGGAGAAGCCTGGGCAAGGGCGGGACCATCTGTGGCCGTCCGGGGCCGACGGAGGCCAGGCCGGGCCACCCCTCCAACTACCAACTATGGGTAAGAGAAAGCAGTTGTTTAATGGGTCCCAGGAGGGGAAGAAAGCTAAGGTCCCGAGAAAGTCAGAATCCATAATCTCCTACTTAACCTCGGCCTTGGGGGTTTTAAGTAAGGAGATTGCTAATGCTGAAAAGGAACTTGGCCTGGATTTCCCTACCATAGCGTGTGTTGACTCTGACTCTGACATTTTATCAGTGTTGCATGTACCAAATGTCCCCCTGGAACCTACAGTAGTGATTGTTCGGCCGCCTCAATCTACAGCTGATAATGAAACTGGTCCGGTAGTAACTGATGGCTTAGTCTGTAATACAGGCGGTAATAAGGAAGCTCCTCTGTCACGGAACAACATTGGGCAAGGTAGACACTCAAGGAAGGCTATTAAACGAGTAAAACAAGTGCCTTTGTGTAAAGGGGTCGTCCCAGGTTCCACTGATCAACTGGCTGATTTAATAGAGGAAGTGTTTAATAATTGCCTGGAGCCTGTTTTGATTGGAATAGCCAAGGACATTGTGTACGTCCTTAACTCTTGTGTAGCCGATTTACTAAAAAAATGTGATCACATTGACAATTTCATCAGAGATTTTAAGATGCAAAGATCTCTGGAGAGTGCACCTGGTAAAGTAGCTAAGATGGATGTTAAGGCCTCTAAACTTTCAGGTAGTAGTCAGTCTAAGGGCCTAATAACCAGCGTACTTCCTACGTCAAATGGGTCTGTACCTCATAGGGCTTCGCAGCTGATGGAAGTTACTTCTTTAAGGAGTGACGTCCCCGCTATGTTTCCATCAGGTAATGATAACCCTATACGTCCACGGGGAATGACCCTGGACCTACCCCCAGAGGCTGCACTGCTGGTAGCTGTGTTTACAGGGGTTTCTCCTTTAATTAGGGGCGAGATAGAAACTACCCAGGATCTCCTCAGGAAGTCAGGGACCTGGAGTAATAACCTTAGTACTGGTGGTCAAGACATAGGCCCCAATATCATCATGGCCAGACGTGTGGGCTGGGTGGGGCGCCGCCCTAAAACTAATGGGGGAGATTGTGTGGTTGTGAATTTTTAACAAGAGCAATGTGGCTGACAGACTGTTCTGGGATGCTTCACCCATAGGGGAATCTGAAATCAGACCACTACCTCTGGGATACTTCTATCCTCCTCGGAGTGTACATGTAAATCCGTACCCCGTGTGCTCTCTACCAACTACTAAGACAATGGCAGCACGTGGCCCTACCCTTAGGCCCCAGGGTAATTTGATTCATGGATCTTTACAGAGAGAGGATGAGGTAATTCCCCCAATTCAGGTTTCACCTACCATTAATTTGTCTACCCCACAAGTAAGTGATTTAGCCTTACTGAACAGTTTTTCTCCGTTAGCTACTCTGGAGGAAAATGATTGACATCTAGTTGACTGGCGACTTCTTGTTTTCAACTGATGTAAGTATATGTAAATGTATTAGTTGGAATGTGACAGGTACCAGACAAAAGATAAATGACCAAATTTGGGTAGATTTTATCTCCCAATATCACATTATTGGCCTCCAGGAAACTTGGGATACATCCAGGATATTTCTTATGGATGGCTTTTTGAGCTACGCTGTTCCAGCAATCGAGGGATGGGGGGGGGGGGGGGGGCAGACCAAAAGGTGGTTTAAACCTTTTAATTTCAATGAAACTTCAAGGCTCATTTAAGATGTTGGTGTCAGGCTCAAGTAACCTTTTAATAGTAGAATAGGTCAACCCTAATCTGCCTAATATCTTATTAATTAATTTCTATAATGCCAGTGAGTGCGAGATACCTAATCAGCCTCTAGGCTCACTGGATGGTTTATTGGCAGATTATAAGTCAAAAAGTAATTCTTTATTCGATATTATTATTATGGGCGATTTTAACGTGCACCCTTGTAAATGGAATTGTGCTTTAGAAAACTACCAAGGGTTTGAAGGGAACATGGTCCGGCATTTCGAACACACTAAGCAAGGTGAGGCCCTGGAGGCCCTTCTAGCAGCTAACAATCTTTTTGAAATTGGTAATGGGGAAAACACAGAAAGGGTTCCCATGTTTAAAGGTAAAGACCCTGGAACAGTGATCGATTACATCTTTTTGTCCCCTGGTTTAATCTCTAGTGCCTATTCCTATCCGGTAGTCCCCTCTGTGTACAGCGACCATAATCCGGTCACTGTGGAATTAGCTAAGGTTAACGTGTTGGACACAAGAGTGAGGGCTCATGGAGCACCGAGAGAACTTATAACAAAGGACCAGGGTACAAGGTTAAATTGGGACAGGGTGGTCCCGGAAGCCTTCTGTGACAAGCTCTTTACCAAGGTTGATGAGAATCTGGCCCTATGTTTAGATAGCTCTGCTCCGAGTGGGGCGACTCTAGAGGCTTATGTGGCCATATGTGCTCAGATTGCTGACAACCTTAAGGTCAAACGTAATGCTAGACCACAGCGCATCCACAGATGGTTTGACATTAGCTGTACTAAAGCTCATGCTGCTTTACATTTGGCCCTTAAGCAGAAACCTAGAGATAGGGAAATGGTCTGCAGGCGAAGGAAAGAATAAAAATTGGCTATCACCACGCGGAAGCAAAAGATTAAAGAAGAGGCGTGGAATAATCTTTTATCAGTGGATGTGCTGCGGGATAGTTCCAAGTTCTGGGCCACCATTAATCACCCTTTTTTCTCGGGGCAGAATAACCCAATTTTAGATTGTGTTATCCCGTAGGAAGAGTGGTTATCCCATTTTAGTAAGATTTACAGTCATGAGGGCCAGAGCGAAAGTGTTAGTCTGAAGGAGTCTACTCAGCAATTTCAACCCTTAATATTTGTAGTAGATGAGGTGCAAGGGGCAATACAAGAAATGTCCAAAAATAAAGCCCCGGGACCTGGTGGGGTCCCAGCGGACTTATACAGCATTTATCCAAATTTTTGGGCTAAGATCCTTACAAATGTTTATAATGCTGCCAGTCTAACTGGATTTCCGGCTTCCTGGGCCACTTCGACTATAATACCTGTGTTTAAAAAAGGTGATAGGATGGACCCCTCCTGTTACAGACCGATCTCCCTGATCGACTCTGCTGTAAAAATCCTGGGCAGAGTCATATTACGTAAACTAAGAGATTGGCTGGATGTTAAAGGGATTCTCTCCAACCTTCAATATGGCTTCAGGGAGAAGAGAAGCACTGTGGATCAATTTCTCAACTTGCACCTCTTGATAGACAAATATACTTTGGCAAAGGAGGGGTCCTTGTATATGGGGTTCATGGACCTCTCTTCTGCTTTTGACTTCCTTAACCGTGAGAAACTATGGGCGATGCTTCTGGATTTAGGCATCGACCCTCCTTTGGTAAATTTCTTAGCAGTCCTTCCTCAGGGGCTCTTAGCTTCAGTGAGGGTCACTCAGGAGGGCAGTTGCACAAAGCACTTTAGGTCTGAGAGAGGAGTGAGGCAGGGTTGTATCCTGGCCCCCCTCCTCTTCATTTTATATATTAACCGCATGCGTGCGGGCGGAATTCCGCTCGTACGCTGAGATTTATTTAAGCGCATGTTACGTGACGAGCTGGGCTCGTCATCAGCGTGCCAGGAGGCTACCTCATGACGAGCCCAGCTCGTCATCAGCGTGGAAGGGGTTAATGCACTTGAGAAATATGGGAGGGGGCATGATTGGACGTACCGCGTGCAGGAGATAAGGTAATCCTGGTTCTCCTGTACGCGGACGATGCGGTCCCTTTGTCCGGTACTGGTATCGGCCTCCAGAGGCTTTTGGATTGTTTTGGCGACTTTATGGGGTCGCTAGACCTGAAGGTAAATAGTAAAAAATCCCATGTTATGGTGGCTAGTAAAAGTAAGAGGAGTAGTAAGCCTCGTTCCTATTTTTGCAATGGTGCAGAGGTTACCAAGGTCCCCGTCTTTACCTACCTAGGTGTTCTTTTCGATGAGAAGGGCACCTGGGGGCCACAACAAAATATAAATAGTAATGCTGTTTTGAGGTCCTCTGCTGCACTGTTGGGTTTTGCCAAGAGGTTGGAGGCGAGACCGATGGAGGCGCTCCTGAAAGTCTATAAAGCTAAGTGCCTCGCCATAGCTACCTATGGTGCCTCGGTATGGGTTTACACACCGCAGGAAAAGATCCAAGTAGCTGAAAACAAATTCTTGAGATCGCTTTTGTCCGTACCTCAATCAACCCCTACCTACTCTGTACATACGGAATTGGGCTTGGGTTATGTTACGGACCTGATGAAAGTTGCCCCGTTGTTATGCTGGATAAAAACTTAGTTAAATCAAGAACTCTCTTTGAACCATCAAATCCTCCGTGATGTTCTGTCCCTGGATAGGGTCAGTAGGGTCCCCTGGTTAATGTTTATCAAAATTATGTTCTCTAAATTTGGGCGGCCTGAGCTCTCTACTCCCCCGGATTGCATTACCAGGGAAGACATATGTTGGACAAAGAAAAATTTTCTTTCTATGGTGACAATGGAGAGGGAGGAGCTAGAGTTATTGAAACCAATTGTTAAAGCAAATTATGTTTTGTAAATCTCACCCTCGCTCGAACCATATTTATCAATTGTCACACTGCCATTTCATCGCCAACTTTTAGTTAGATTCAGATTTAATCTTATTCATCTCTCCCTTGGCGTTTTTCCAAAATGGTGCAAACTTGAAAGTAGCATTCCATGTAGCTGTGACAATTTTTCTATACCTGATACTATGCACTTTGTTATCTTTTGTGAGTTTTATAAGGGGATTCGTAAAAAGTTTCTGCTGCCAATTCTTAGAGAGGCCGGCTTTATTCAGATTAGGCCTGCTCTTACGTTTCTCCAGATGCTAAGCAATACACGTGTTATATTTTCTTTTGCTAGCTTTCTGGTGGCTGCTGTTCGAATCAAACACAAAAAACTAACTGTGTAGACATTCTCTGGATGATTTTAATCTGTGGTCTTATTGGGCTTATTATGTGTAACATAATTTTATTTTCATCATTGATTGAAGGATTTTATTTATTGTCATGAATGTTTTTATTGTGACTGTTATGATTTTAACTAATCGAATAAAGTATTTTGACTGACTGACTGACTGACTGCTTAAAAGTGTTTTTTAGGAACTTCCGAAGTTAATCTATGAGAGGAGCAGGCCTCACAGGAGTGAAAAACTAATTTGGGTGTTTTTCACTACCAGGACATACACAACTTAAAAGCATATGGCCTACCTTTTACCTACACAGCACCCTGCCCTATGGGCTACCTAGGGCCTACCTTAGGTGTAGCATGTGTGTAGTAAAAGGGGAGTTTAAGGCTTGGGAAGGGGTTTTAAAGGCCAAAATAATGTGGCAGTAAAACTGCACACACACACTGTGCATTGGCAGGCCAGAGACAAGTTTGAAAGGCTACTTATATTGGAGGCACAACCAGTACTGCATGTCTACTAATATCATTTTATTTACAGGCCCTGGGTATATGGCATGCCACTTTACAAAGGACTTACCAGTAAATTAAATATGGCAGTTGTGTATACACCAATGTTACCATGTAAAGGGAAGAAGCTAATGCCCTTTAGCCCTGGTCAACAGTGGTAAAGTGCTCAGAGTACTACGTCCAAGATGAAGATTCAGCAAAAAGACAGCGTAAGCAGGCAAAAGGTTTGGGAGGAGACCACCATAATGCTGACAGGTCTAATATGCACTATGTTGAATTGAGTCCTGTAATCACTTCAGATCAGTATGTTGCAAAGAACAGACTAGGTGTTTGAGGGGAGCTGGTTGTGTTGTAATGTTACTGCACGCTCAACTCCTGCATAGGATGGGTGCATATCAAGTTAATATTCGAGTGCAATGTCTTTGCGCACCTGCATGATACAATGGATTGCCAGGAATATAGTATGCATACCTTTGTAATTCTACGTGCTGACAGTCTGAAGGCCGTATTTAGCTTTGGACCCGATATTATATTAGCAGCCTAATGACAAAGGCGGTGTGTATGGTTTACAAAATTGTTTTTTTTCTTCCCGTTTTACATCAGCTCAAGAACTAGCACGAAATCAACTCACTGAATCACTGAATTTATGCCAAGGTGTCAGTATATTGTAACTACTTCTTGTGTTTAATTTTTAAAATAATGTCAAAATATGCACTCGACAAGGATTGAAGAACATGTTACTTGGGAATAGAAATTCTTTATGAATAATTGTCATTGACCACCACTGAAAGCAGAATATTGGCCACTGAGGGACAGAGATAAGGCTTCTTAAAGGTAGTAAAAGCACCAAAATAGGAAACAAATACAGTGGCGCTCTTCAGGCTGTGCATTAAGTGACTAGTGCCTTACAATTACTGACATAAAGCTTTGTTCTGATAATGCCGCATTCTGAGTGTCATTTATGATCTTGTGTCTAAAAAGTTCATAGGCATGAATAGATTAACTAGAGGGTTGGTGTCGGTAATGCATGTCCTTCTGGATCCTTGCCATTGGCATCTGATTGTTAAATGAAGTATTGTATTAAGTCGTGTCAATTGCCCAAAGTCCCCCCTGCCAATTGTATGAAGTTCCTCTCAAACTCATTTTGATCGTTCACCTGAATATCTCGTCTGCCAAGCATAACCATGAAGTCAAATTCAGCTATGTAGATAGAAGGGCGTTTAAAGCAGGATATTAACGCATTTATATATTAAGGACTGGAAATATAGGAGAAACAAGGAAGGCAACATGTAAATCCAAGATGGGCTTACACAGAAGCCTTAAATATTGCACTTAATAAGTCATTATGGCATCCTAAGAGATGGCAGCTAGCATCCAAACCGTTAAAGTGGGGTTAATCAATACGTGACTATGTGCTGGCTCCCACATGCCAGGGCCCCCATGAAGCTGACTAATGCGAAGGAGGGGGAGGGTAAAGGTGGGTCAGCCTGTAAACTGTAGGACCAGCCAGTGCACCTGGAAGCACTTAACATGAGCAAAATGTAGTGGCAATTTGAGAACATGTTCTTTGAAGTTAAAAAGAAAGCAAACTCACTTGACGCTAAACGAAACAGTCACAGAAAATTTTCGGTTCAACGGGTGTCTCTAACTCATGAGTTACAGCTCTTACTCAATAGGTTTTGGATTGCTAGTCAATGCTAATCAACATCGCACATCCAGTAAGAGAGCATGTGTTAGAGAAGGCCAATGCGCATGTCTATTCATTGAATATTTGTATGCCGTTGTAAATAATTGCAGTGAAATGCTACTATGACATCTAAGCAGGAAGAATTACATTTCTCCAGAGGCGCAAGGCAGAAATAAATGACCAAAGCAAGAGTCTAAAAATGTTAATCTGCTGAAAACATATTAGTAAGTAAAGGCTATATGTATGTAAACATCACACAGAGTAGTGCAGCAAGTCACCTTGCTGTGCTGCACTAAGTGACAGGGAAAGGGCAGGAATGAGCTGTATTTAACACAATACAGCGCGACCTGACTTTGCCAGCTCTGGTGCAGAATGTGCTGCCTATCACCAACACAGGTAACCTTGTACCATGTTGCAAGGGTGCCTGCATTGTAAGCAGGATTGTTTTTGTGCAGGAAGGAACACCTTCCTAGAAAAAAACAACCCCCTGAGGCATTTTCGTCTTTCTATGTGAGCTGCATTCAGCAGCACACATAGAGAGAGGAAACAACTAGGAAAAATAAACATATTTCTCTGAGTTATGCCTCATCTGGAATGGTGTAGTATTTTGGCACATTCCCAGGTCTACCAGTTATGGAAAATCTGGAAATTAACAAAAGTCCATGGGTTTTGCATGGGAACACCCATACACCAGCCATGGAATTCCTCCCTACGGTTTACACTGCGTTGCATTACTCTGGATTTATCAAGCCACTCAGGGCCATGCAAGGTGGCCTTGCATGGCTTGCCACATTGCATTGTAGTGTTGTACAGTGCCTGCACCATTTTCGTGGTGCAAAAGCAATGATACTCTTACATAAATTTTGCAGTAAGTGAATAGCATTACACATGTGTTAAACCGTGTGGAACATTACGTTCTATTTCTAACAACGTGCAACTCAGATTCTATGACTATAAGCATTTCAATGTGTAGAAAGACCATGGGTTGGAACGGAATAACTCGCATCAAAAGTGTGCAATGAGACGCAGGAAAGCATCCATCAGCACTGGTAAAAAAAAATAGAAGATGGTTTACCCATAGCACACAATAATCCTGCACAGCCAGCAATACATTGAGGACTTTTGTTAAGTAGAGGAGATACTCAGGTACAAATGGAGGTATAGAATACAAATCTACGTACTGCTGTTCATGCTTCTAAGATGAGTGATGCAAATATTAAACCTCCACAGACATAAATGCAAATAGTACTCAAACCACCAAACTGTCCTTCCTACATGTCTTGAATGCAAAACAACTGTGTCACTATTCTTCAGACAATCTGGATATTGTTGGTGGGTTTAAATTTCATCCTCAATATAAAAACCCAAACGGGTATACAACTAAAGTGAGTGTGAATGGAGTGCTTTACATTGCCAATGCAACAAGTTATTGGTCTTGTAGAGGTGGGCAAGCCACTGCAGGGTCAAGACAACGGCCTGAGCCTGGCTCAGTTCAACATCTCCTTGGACCCTCAGACTCAGCGTGCTCCTCTTGGATCCACAAGCACAAAATGAACTAAGGTTTCATGGCGCTTCTACCTGTCACCACAGTAGAAACCACTTGTGCAAATAATTAAAGGGAACAGTGATGTTTGATGTAAGAGAAAGAGCTATCCATCTAGTAGCTGAATTACACAATATAAAGCAAGAAAACACGGGATCCATCTGAGCTCTGCATTTGACTCATTTGTGTGATCTTAGGTAATTATTTGATCATGAGCCTGAAATGAACATATTTAATTTGTACACTTTACAAAACCCCTTATGTGATTTAATGGACTTTAACAATGGCAACCACGCAAAAAGAAGTGGGGTTGAATACTGAAGGTTAAACACCCTGGTCCAACCGTGGAAGTTATCTAACCCCAGGAGATGTGAAAATGGCTTTTCAGTTTTTTAATTTGATTTATTTGATTATTTGTAAAGCACAAATGTCACTCCATAGGGAGCATCCTGGCTCTTTACAGAGAGGGTAAGGGGACACAGGCAACCATAAGAAAGAATGATGTGCCTAACTTAAATTAGTGAGAGGCAAAATGCATCAGTACACCCAAAGATCCCGGTCTTCAGGGCTTTCCTAAAATGAGTTTCTGATTTTAGCAGCCTTAGTTGAATTTGCATGAGGTTCCATGCACCAGTTCCTAGGACTGCCAGAGTTTTACACCCTTTTCTGTTAAACATGTAGGTAGGGGTCTTAAGGAAGTTGGCTGAGGAGGATGTAAGAGTCCTGACACTGGTGTAAGGGGAGAATCTGTCCGATAGATATTTTGGTCCCGAGTTTTCTGAAAGCTCTGAAAGTGATTAATAGTACCTTAAACAGGATCCTTTTATGAACGAGCAGCTGATGTAAGGTTTTCAGGGCTGCTCAGGCCGATGATTGACGAGGCAGTTTTAGCACTAGCCACGCTGCTGCATGTTACACAAACTGTAGTTTATTTAATACTTGTTTATTGGTTCCCATAAGTAGACTTTTGCAGTAGTCTAATCTGAATAGTATAAGAGCTACTGCCGCTGTCTTCCTCACAGAGAAGGGAATGTAGTCAAAGAGCTTTCTAAGAATTTTAAAAAGGCTAAAGCAACTCCCCGCAACTTCGAGATCTTGAGACAGCAATGAAAGGGAGGTATGAGATTTTACTCCCAGGTTCTTAGCCACTTCCACTGTGTTAGGGATGGCCCGAACATCATCTGGCCACCACTGGATAGGGTTAAAGGGATTGTCCTTCCCTATTAGCAAAAGCTCAGTTTTGTCAGTGCTGCATTTAAGATGATTGTCCTTCATCCAACTAATAACCTCTGTGAGGCATAGCTTAAAGTTAACCTCTGCTATATTATCGTCTTTATCTAAGGACATGATCAGTTGTGTGTCATCTGTGTAAGATGTAGTTGTGATGTTAAAAGAAGATATTAATGAGAAAAGCGGGGCCATGTAAAGATTGAATAAGGGATAAGGCCTGTGGGATGCCTGACATGATGGATCAGTTGAAAGAAATGGTCCTAGAGCTATCGCTTGTCTTTGATTAGTGAGAAAGGATTTCATCAATGCCAACACGGTGCCAGATATGCCACAATATTTTACCCAGGTTAGGAGAATGTCATGTGAAATAGTACCAAATGCAGCTGCCAAGTCCAATAAGATCAGTACCGCATTTTATCTTTGTCCATGGGTCATTTCAGAGTTTCCGCTGCGCTTATTCAGTTGAATGATTAGTGCGAAATCCTGATTGGCAGGGATATAGTATCTTGGCATTTCAAGAAAGTTATTTAGCTGTTTATATACCAGTCTTTCTGTCATTTTGCCCAGAATAGGAAGTAGAGAGATCAGGCGAAGGTTGGAAAGAGTGGATGGGTCCAGGGATTGCTTTTTCTGAAGGGGTTTGATGATTGCCAATTTCCATTCTGTTGATACTGTTGCTGTGGACAGTGATGTGTTAACTATATTGTTAATTACTTGATTAATGATCTTGATAATCTTATGGATTACCACAGGGAGGCATGCATCGCAAGGAGAGCCAGTTTTACATATCATAATGGCTTGATATGACTGGTCAAGTGGGATTTTCTCAAAGTCCTTGAGGAGTGGGCCTGTATAGGTAGGAACAGGCTCAGAATCTGGGTCCTGTATGGGTGGAGTGGAAAATTATTTTTGGATGGAGAGATTTTTTGCTCAAAGAAGATAGAGATCTGATTGCATAGCATCTGTGATGGGGGAATTTCCTTGAAGGACTTTACTATTGTGAAAATCGTTTTTTGATCCTGTTGTGCCTCTACGATCTTTTTTGTGAAGTATTCTTTTTTGCAAGCTTGATATGAAGGTGGTATTTTTTCCACTAGTTTTGAAGAGGTTAAGTTCTTCTAAGGAGTAGGCTCTTCTCCACCTTCATTCCAGTTATTTGCATTGAAGGTGGAGCTCTGTTAATTTGAGTGTGAACCAGGATGCTGAGGTTTTCGGGTTTTGGTTTCTTTTTGGTTGTTTTAGGGGAGCTAGCTCATTATTAATCGAGGCACAGTTAGTAGAGTAAATTAGAACAGACTCCCTCGAGGGTTTGACCCACCTGATGAGTGGGTGCTAGGACCAACTGATGATTTCCAAGTATTTCTAGGATTTCTAAAAAGTTGTCTACTCCTGGTTCATTCCTGCACTCTAAATGGAGAATAAAGTAACCCACAGTGTAAAATTAGAGTATTGGAACGTGATATGGCCTAAGGTTTCTCCTAGGCTTTTCAGAAATTCCAGGCTCGTACCAAGTGGGCAATATATCAATGCACCCGTAAAGGAAGTATGGCCATTTAGTTTAAAACAAAAGCCTAGACGTTCGGTCCCTTTCAGGTTGGCAAGCTCAAAGTTTATACATTGGAGCTATCCCAGAAGATAATAGCTACTCCTCCTCCTCTTGTTTTATTTCTGTCTTGTCTACAGACAGTGTAGTTATGGGGGAGTGCTAATGCAATGTCAGGATTGCACCATTCCTGGAGCCATATTTCAGTGATAAAAATGAAGTTGAGTTGTAACTCGACAATCCTTTCTTTGATATTTGATGCATGTATGCACAGAGAACTCGCATTGATGAGCCCACCCTTAAACTGTTTGTTCAGTGAAGTGCCATTAATTGTTTCGGATTTGGTTTATGTGAAGTTAAATTCCTTTTTGCATTTGAGACATGTTAGTGAGCCTCAAATTTTGCAAGGTGCCAAACCACATTCACATTTCACTGCTATGTTGAATGTGTTTAAAAAGTCTACTGTCATTGCAGGCCCTGGGGGAGATTGAACAGCATGGCTGATGCTGGCAGCGTTCCGGAGGTGGATGGGCACAGATGGGATTGCCTTTGGCGTGACTTCAGCATGCCAGCCGCACGTGTCCGCGTTGGCAGACTCATTAAGTGCAGGAGCCTGCCAACCAGTAGAATGCTGCAGCCCCAAAATAGTGGCTGTGTGATTATTAGATTACTCAGCCCCCCCATGAACTCCTTGTAGCAAAGGAAGGGCCAGGTTGAGGGGGTATACAAGAATGACAATGCATTCCTAAGATGCTGCCTGTGAACTGTGTCTTCCTGAGTTGGATGTGAACAGTGACAAAGTTACAACAATGTAATCTAGATGCCATGATATCTGGCATGTGTAACACAACACAGAGAACCATGGATTTGACAAGCTACTGAAAAGCTAATCAGTGAAATTGTTCCAGTACTGTGTAAATGTGCATATCATTAACAACTGATCATCATCAGACTTCAGCATTTTCAAGATATTGTAGCTGGTATAAAAGGGATTTGATAAGCCATGATATAAAATATTGGAAGAGCCTAATCTTAGAATGATGGGCCTGAAACCAATGCATTTGTGTGTCTAGGGAAAAAGAGGCTTAATCCCCCTAAGGATTTGTAGGTAAAAATGTAAATGACTCACCACTGCTGTCCCCAGTTGAGCACCCAAAAAACAGATCCTCAGTAAATAGAAGCTGCACATGATTTCTGATGGCTTGAGCAACGTTTCCAGAAATTCTGACAAGCATTACATTGTTCCTTAACAATTTTTCAAAATATTTTTTATTTATTTTTTATTTTCCCAACGTAAAAAATAATACATAAAACATTTTCATTGGAGCAACCCCCCCCACCCCTCAATGAAAGGAAGAAACTACGTATAATTTAAAGAAAAGAAAAGACACAGTAAACCAGAATGCACAGAGAGCACATACATTTAAGAAGAGAAAAAGAAAACCCACGAGACCTAGGAGTCAACTAGAAGGAGAAAAAGAAACAAGGTTTGCGCAGTGCTTGGGAGGAGAAGCGGGACGAAGTGACAGTTATCCTGACTGTGCCAGCCAAGAAGTAAATTTTTCCCACACCTCCAGTCCCTTTTTCCGTCCTGTCCGACCTGTCTTTGCATACACAGCGATTTCTAGATGGTACATAGCGATAAATCTGGCTAGCCAGTATGAAAAAGATGGGGGCTCCGGGTCAAGCCAGGCACACAGAGCCGCCAGACTGTCATCGCGATGAAAATTAGACCATCTCTTTTTAACTGAGAGGTCTCGGTCTGCGTTTCTAACAAAATAATAGTTGGATTCAGTATTATAGGCTGAGTTGTAACTTTCCTAAAGAATTCCTGTATGCGATTTAAAGTGATAGAGAGTTTTAGGCATGTGGAAAAAATATGAATAGAGTTGGCACCATATTCCAAACACCTAGGACATAGGGTGCCTTGACCAGTCCCTCACTGCAATTTTGCTAGGTGTGAGATACAGAAAAAAAATAGTTTTAAAATGTTGCGCCTGTAATTTGGCCGAGATTAAAATGTTCTGTGAGAGGGCAAGTGAGTTAAAAAAAGTGCTGCTGGGAGTGTCAATTTTGTTGTGCCATTTGTCAGCTATGTTCTGTAAGTCGTCGGGGGTCTGCCTATTTATAATATTGTATAACAGGCCAATTCGAGGGGTTAATGGTTGACGTAAGGTATTAAGTAGCTCAATTTCCCTAAATCCTGCGCCCCCCTGCCTTCCTAGACAAGAAGTCAAATACAGAGAGATATTTAAATGCGTCTTCATTTTTAAGTTTAAATTTGGCCAGTAGCTCAGAGAAGGGGATTACCCCTTCACAGGAGACAAGGTCTCCCAGTTTCAAAATGCCGGCCTTATGCCAGTCTGAAAAGTAAGCCCTGCCAAAGATGACAGGTAGACTGCCATTGTTCAGCGTGGGGGTATAAAAGTTGAATCTGCCCAATCCTAGGAGTTTGCGGATACTGCGGAAGGTTTTGAAAGAGTTTAGTAATGTCTTAAATCTCACCCTTTTATAGTATCCGTAGGTGGTTTCCCGGAGTAAATAGCCCCAGGATTGTTCTCCCAGCAGTAGCTGGAAGGGGGTGGGAAGCCCTAATGTCTGAGGGGGTGGAGCCTCTTTTAGCAGTTCTGCGCTGTATTGTAATACCGAAGCCCAATAGTAAAGAGTGATGTTGGGGAAAGACCAACCCCCTCGCTCTTTCAGGAGGCATAACTGACTTAATGCCCTCCTAAATTGGGAATATGACCAGATAAACTGTGTAAATATTTGTTGAAATTTTTGCAGGTTTGATTTACTGAATTCCAGAGGTATTGTGCGAAAGAAATATAGTAGTTTGGGAAAATATGTCATTTTTATGACATTACATCTACCAACAAGGGTTAGATGTAGGGTATTGATTTGTTTTAGAGCCTTTTTAGTGTGTGAGGCCAGAGGAGCTAAGTTGTCTGAGACAATCTCATCTAGATTTGATGAGATGGATACTTCCAAATATTTGGCTTTGGAAACCACTCTGTAATCTGTCCAGGGTATTTGGCTATTTGTTAATATTTGGGTTTTGTTTTGGTTCAGGGCATAGCCAGAGAGCCTTCCAAATTTTAGCGCCTCATTTTCAAGAGACGCTATAGCGTTTAAGGGATCAGGTGAGGTGATAGCCAGATCATCGGCGTAAGCCATGATCTTGGTGCAGGTGCCTTGGAATTTGACTGGGAGAATCTCATTATTTCTTTCTGTTGGTTTAATGAAGGGGTCTAAATAAAGGGCAAACAGCAGGGGGGAGCATGGGCAACCCTGCCTGGTGTCCTGGGAGATCTCAAACTGTCCGGTTAGATGTCCGTTAACTGAGACACAAGCTGTTGGTTTTACGTAAAGGGCTTGTACTGCCTGCGTGATCTTTGGCCCGAATCCCATTCTCCTTATGACCGCCCACAGAAATGGCCAGGAGACCCGATCAAAGGCTTTCTTAGCGTCCAAGAGTGTGAGTGACATCGGGTCTCCAGCAGCCTGTACGGCGTCCAAACGAGTAATGGCCCTTCTAACATGCTCAGTTGTTCCTTTTTTCGGGATGAACCCATGCTGCCACTCCGAAACCAAAGATTCAACCACTGAAGAGATTCTGTTTGCTAGCACTTTGAAGAAGATCTTTGAATCACAATTAATGAGCGTTATTGGTCGATAAGAGCTCATCTCTAATGGAGATTTATCCTTCTTTGGGAAAATAGCTATTCTGGCCATGGATCAGGATACTGGTGGTAAGACCCCGTTAAATATGGAGGTTATTACTTCTATAAGAATTGTCTTAATTTGTGGGGCGAACGTCTTGTAGAACTCTACTGGGATGCCATCCATCACAGTAGCTTTCCCGTCAGGCATGCTGTTGAGAGATTCCAGTATCTCGTCCCATGTGGGAGTTAAGTCTAGAATTTCCATATCCTCTAAGGAAAGAGATCTAAGGTTGATCTCGCTAAGGTAATTGGTAGTCTCGTTAGCAATTAGGTCACTGGGACCGTGATTCTCCTCAGTATAAAGTTTGGAGTAGAAATCCTGGAATCCCTTTCGTATATGATCAGTGTCATTAGTCTCATCCCCTGATGGGAGTTTAATTGTGTGTATCTCACTGCAGGAAACCTGTTGCCTTGTCCTAACTGCCAGATGATGCCCTATATTATCGCTGCACTCATAGTTTTTCTCCTGGGTGCTTGCACATTTTGCAGCAGTTTTTTCAGCAAAAAATGCCTCAATTTCGTCTTTAGCCAGCACTACCTCTTTCTGCACTGTCTCGATATCTTGCCCTGCTTGAATGCAATGTGTTAATTTCGTTTCGGCCATCTTTAGCTTCCCCTGTAAGTTACTTATCACCGTTTTCTCTTTTTTATTTTTGCGCACTGAAAACCCGAGGGTCTCGCCCCTAATCCCAGCTTTTAAAGCGTCCCAAACTGTCATGAGAGGGACAGAGCCAACATTAATCTCCAGAAATTCCTCTAACCATCCTTGCATGTGTGTCTGATATAGCTGGTCCTGTAGTAAAGCTTTTTCAAAGCTCCAGGTTGAGGCATCTCTAGGTTTTCCTAAACCTTTGATGTTATTGATAAGGGGATTGTGATCGGACATAAAGCGTGGGGCCATTTCAATAGTGCAATTGTTGATGATTGAAGATGAAAGAAAAAAGTAGTCAAGCCTAACAAGGGTGTGATGCGGAGCAGAAAAAAAGGTATATCCAGGCTGAGAGGGGTTCAGTCTTGCCCAACAATCTCTTAGACCATGCATCTGCGCAAGATCTGTCAGAGCCTGATATACCAGTGGTTTCCTGCCCTTGTATTTCCAGGGTCTAACACTGTCCCAGTTGGAGGGTAGATGTAAATTAAGATCACCACAAAGGACAATAGGGGTGGGCCAGTGCGCTACTTCCCCTGAAACCAAGTTGATGACTCCTGGAACATCTACATTACTCCCGTAAATTGAGCAAAGGGTGAACGGGGGGTTATTAGAGACATGACACTCAGTAATCACCCATCTGCCTAGGGAATCAGCCTTGACCCGGGGTGAAGAGATAGAAAGTCTTCTCTCTGCCAGTATGCCCACCCCCCTTGTTTTAGAACCCTGAGTGGTGGCCCCCAAGACTTGGAAACCCAAGGAGTCTAGCAGGTGCTTCTGGGAGCCCTCTATATGAGTTTCTTGTATACAGTTAATGTCCCCCCCTAGAGAACGAAGCCCAAGCGCCATGTTCTGCCTTTTCGAGCGATCGTTTAGCCCGCATATGTTAACAGAGACAATTCCTAATGAGTTTAGCTTAGCTATTTAAGGAAAAAAAAGAAACACAGAACCAAAGAGTAATAACACAATAGACTCCTAATATCTTGTCCTATGCCATAGCAAGTGTGCCTTAAATATGCATGTGTATGTGCAAAAAAGATTAAAAGACTAGTGCTTAATTTTTCTATGCAAAACTTTTCTCTTGCGGTGCCTTTTCCAAAACCTTCCCCCTCCCCCTCCCCCCCCTGCTTCGAGCAATCAGGCAGAGTCTGAGTGATGATAATCGACTTGAGCCCCGACTGCCAGCCACGCCGAACTGATAGAAGCTTTAGCTCTAGTTTATCTATTTGGCCACGTGCCCCTTTTTTGACTGTGCTCAGTGATAGAGTGAAGTAGTGTAATAGTGACATAGAAAAATAAAGAAGCCGCATAATAGAGAAGAGAGCGAGTGCCAAATAAAGTCAAACAATGCCAAAGTCAAGGTCCAGGAGGGTGCGGCTTATGTCTGGTTTACTCATCGGACAGTAAACATATGTTACTTCTTCCTTGATTTCAGTTCCTCCAGGTACTCCCCAGCTTTGATCTCAGAGAGGAAAACCTGAGTACTTCCGTTTAAGATTACTTTGAGCCTTGAAGGAACCATAAGATACACTTCCGCACCCTGCTGTTGGAAATGAGTGATTAGCTGTATCATTCGCCATCTCCGTTCGACAGTCTGATGGCAGAAATCTGGTTTAGCAAAGAAAGTTAAACCATTTGCTCCTTTCTTGGAATTGAAGCGGGCCTGGTGATAGATCATCTGTCTGAGGAGGAAATTCCCAAAGTACACGAGAAATACCCTTGGTTGACCTCCTGACGTGTTGCCACCGCTGTGTTGTCACTTTTGATGAAAGGGGAACCGGTGCGCCCTCTGAACTTCATTGTCCCAATCCCGTTCCGGACGGTCTGGGAAGGAATCCTTTAGTAGTTTAACTATGAAGAGCCTGGGGCCGTCCCCCTCCTTTCCCTCCGGAATACCGAGTAGACGGAGGTTGTTCCGGCGCTGACGGTTTTCCCGCTCTTCCATTTTTGTCATCAGATCCATCATGCAGGCCATATTAGACTTCCCCTGTTGTTTGGTGGCCAGGGCTTCAGTTTCCAGATGTTCAGTTTGTGCCTCTACCATCGTAACCAGATCACTGATGTCTGTGCAGATTTTATTCAATCGCCTCAGCCCACCTTGCAGTTTTTTGGCAGCATTCTTAGCAATGCGGTTGTCCGCCCGGACTTCTTCATGGAACACCTTGATGGAGGCCAGGATGGAAGCCAGAGAGGGTTCAGAAGTGTCAGCTTGCAGGCTCCTGGTGCTACCCCATTGAGTAGAATTTAGATCGTCTTCGTCTGGGGGTATGATACCTGGGAGTCGGAATAATCCCACTTTAGCTGACTGCGGCACTTGCTTTTGCTGGTGGGTTTTTTAGATCGCTGCACCGTGCCTGTGTTTTGATGCGAAACCTCACTATCCCCTTCGCTGGCTTCCTCGGAGCCGTCTTCGTAGGAAGAGGTTGGGGTACTGTCTGACACGGAGTAGAAATCTTCCACTCCTGCTTCGGGGGTCCAGGGAATCTGGGAGCCGGGGGGCACCATCAGGTTTTGGATCACTTTATTGGTCCCTGCTTCGCCAGGGTCAAGGTCCAGGAGAAGCAGCGGGACCTCATTGCTATTCTCGCCAACTATGTTATCTGGCGCCTGTGCCTGTTGAATAGGCTGTGTCAGAGAGGTTGTAGCATCTGCGGGTGGGAGTGCTTACACTGGGACTAGGGGGGGCCCATCCTGAACGCCTTTAGGCTCTATTAATTTAACTGGGCCATTTCCTGGCATTGTGGATGAGGCAGCGCCTTCCGTTCCACTCCCTGCTTGGTGTGCCCCTGTCTTTATGCTATCTGCAGGCGGATTGATGAGAGAGGAGGGGGTTTTTGCGTTGGGATTTGACAATGTTTGTTTGATTCCCAAAAAGATTTTTGCAGGGGGGGGTTGAGCAGTCTAAGTGTTTTTAGGGTCTCTCGGCGGAGCCCCCCCTGGTTTACCCCACAGTTTCCCCAGCATTTTCTTATCCCCACTGACCTCAGGCTTGGGTTTAGGAGCTCCCTCAGTGGCGGAGACATCATCTTTGGCATCTTTGGCATTCTTAGAGTCCAGGGCAGCAACTGAAGTCTTTTGTTTGGGGCCTCTTCGTGCCCCTCGAACGCTCCTTATGGTCCTGCTAGATTCAAGTAGCTTCGTTCCCCGGAAGACTTTAAGATAAAAAAATACAGAGGTCCCGGAGTTCGTTGACCTCATTAAAGACTATGAGGGATGTGGGAGAAGCCGGGCAAATAATTGATTTGGTAGAGAAATGCAGAGCGTCCTGTGTTTGTGACACCCGCATCTTGCGAGCAGAGAGGGCAATCCAGTTGAATTTTGGCCGGCACGATATCGCCAAAGCAAAGCCCCCCTCGAAAGAAGAAAGCAGCCTCGATGCTCGTGTTACAGGGCAGAACTGGCGTGCGTAACGATCTGGCATCTCGGAGGGAGGCGCAGGGCAGCTAGCCGAGCGTTACGCGTCCGGCGTGAGCAGCTGAGCAGTGTGAGCTCAGGCGGATTCCATCTTGCTCGATGGAGCGGCTCGAGCAACATGATTTAAAGTGTTTTAAACAGAATGAAACAGGCACAAACTTGACTGGCACTTTAAAAGTACTTATTAGGCCCTAGTATTTAGTACAAAGGGTACCCAAAGCTTTTAAGTTAAATGTTACCAATGCTCTGCAGCACCAGTTGTGGCACCTACTATAGAGACACAACAACCCTGACCCCAATTCTACAATGTTAGCATGGCAGTGCAGTTTAAAACTGCTGATTCAGCCTCCCAAAATAAGCCCTTTTCACAGTCCTAAAACTTCATTTAAAATGTTAATAATTTGCTCCTAAGCTAGGCCTTCATACTCACAATGCAAGGTGCATGGTATTTGAAAGTAGGACATGTAAAAGTTAAGTGTGACATGTCCTTACAGTGAAAAAGTATAAAATCTATTTTCACTGTAGCAAGGCTGGACGTTTCCATAGAAAAGCCTGGATTACATTATTGATTATTATTACGCTAATTTTGGGTTGGAAATATTTCAAGGACTCCTTAGTTAAACAAATTGCAATCAAATAGTAAAGTTAAATGTTATCTTATATTTTAGAAGAATTCCCTTTCCCTGCCTAAAGCCTCTGAAATATATCTGTAAGTATTCCAGCTGTCACCTGGCAGCTGATAGTTCCCCTCGAGGGAGATATGCATTGCTCTCAGGGCAGGGACAAAGGTGCTTAGTTTGGGGGGATGTGACAGGATAGAATGGGGTATTTGCCCCTACAACTGATTATCTTCAAAGAATGCGTACACTGTCACAGGCAAATGTAGCTTGTATCTGGGCCTGCCCTTCTATTGTCCTTTTAGCCAGGCTGGCACCAATCCCTTGTGGGAGGGGGAGCTGTCCCAGAACTGGTTTAGACAGGCCACCAGGGAGGGGTTGCACATGTTCACAGCCATGTATTTAGGTGGGCACTGGGAGTTCTGACCAGTTCTGACCAGCTAAACAAACGTTCAGTCATGTATGAATCAAGAAAAGAGGGGCACTGGGGGATAGTTTACAGTAAAATACAGAAGTGCTTCAAAAGTAAGTAGGTTCAAAGCATCAGTCAACATGTATCATGCTTCACAAATTACATTTAATGTCACAATATTGGCGTGAAGCTGACAAATAGGGAACTATTGTCGACTATTCGACCCTCAGTAGTTCGCAGGGATTAGTGATGCCCTTGCTGTGGGGTCTTCATCAGGACAGGGTGCATGGCAGGCAACCTAATTAATATATGTCAAAGAAAACTGTTTTAATGGTTGCTCAACTAGTCGCAAAAGACAACATGAATTAATCATAGGGAATAAGCACACCAAAGAGCATACCGTTCTGGTTGATGCTCATCATGTGGATGACAGACAGGACTCGCGTCTCCGTAGAATTGTTCAATTGTTGAGACTGGGAAATTTAAAGAAAGGAATTCACTTAGTAAAGAGAAATCTGTAGGTCAGAGATTGAGGGAATAATCACATTATTATTCCAAAGGGGGGCGTAGCAGTATAGCATACCCCTTGATTAAATAAGTAAAATTGACATACAATGAGGACGTTTATTGAGCGGTGGAGATCGGAGTCTGGCCCAGGGACAGTGGGTATGGTAGTATCTGGAACAAGACAATCATATTAGAATTCTAGAGCCAAGCGGGACTGATTCAGTGCACATCGCTAGTGGGATGACAAGGCTTACCCAATTTCTAAGTTGCGTTGGCACTTGGTCCGAGGGTAATTTAGTTGAGTAGGTAATCGCTCCGTGGCATCTGTTGAGGAACACGGAGAGCATGTCATGGATTTAGATGCGGAATTAAAATGCAGTTTAGCGCTATCTGAGGCCGGATGGTAAAGAGGAGTGACTCACCGTGCGCCGAATGAATCTGGCATACAGTGCCGCTCGTGTTCTGCAATGGCGTATTCAATTTCTAAGTTGCTTGGGCAATTGGTCTGAGGGTAATTTAGTTGAATAAGTGAACACTCCGTGGCATCTGTGGAGGAACACCGAAAGTGTATCATGAATTTAGATGTGGAATTGAAATAGCGCTGTCTAAGGCCGGGTGGTGAAGAGGAGTGACTCACCGTGCGCCGAATGAATCTGGCATACAGTGCCGCTCGTGTTCTGCAATGGCGAACAGAGCTTCCTGATTTTCCCGTAGCTATGGAAACGGCATCACATGACTTTGAGTCCGGAGAATAGATATAGAAGAAAGACCGGGGCATATGATCCACATATCACGGGATGAGACCTGATAGAGTCTGGTTGGACGTTGAACCAAGAAAGAAAACATCATATATTGGCGATAATAATTGCTATATTAATTGTAAATTGGTGAAAGTCTCTCATGGAATTAAATTGGTACAATGCAAAGTATATACTCTTAAAATCACAAGTAGGATCAAGGGAACCAATTATATTCGTATGGCGTACCTGTCGTGAGATAGTAAAGCCATTTGTTGCCATATTAGAAAACATTACAAATGAGTGATGATAATAACACGTAATTATTTCTCAGGAGGTATACACATATATTTCATTACTACAATGGCGTACCTCTCACAGGAGGGTATAGGCCAGTACTGGTCAATAACATTCGGTCTTGCAGATTACTATTTAGAATTTCGATTACAGGAGACTCAGGGCAGAGTTGCTAATTGGGAAAAAGAACTATCCTGTTCATTGAGACCATGAAGGATAGAGTCAAAGAAGAGCATCCACTTCAATTCACGTGTGTTGAGAATGCCTGAGATGTTGCCTCCTCGGGGTCCTAGTGTTGCCTTTTCTAACACAACCCATCGAAGACTTTCTGGCTGGTGTGCTGCAAGTTTGAAATGATCTACAAGTGGTGCACCCTGGACCTCACATCTGATCCGGCTCATGTGTTGGAGAATTCGCACTTTGGCCTTCTGTTGCCTTTGACCAATATAAATCAATTTGCATGGGCATATTATCACGTAGATAATGTTAGATGTGTTGCAATTACTATGCAATTTGAGCCTGATTTTATGTGGTGGATGTTTAAATACCTTTGTTTGTATTGTGGTATCACAGGCCTTACAGTGGCCGCACTTGAAGTGGCCCACAACAGGTGGCAGGTTCCAAAGTGAAGTGATGGTTGGATCATTAGGGGTTTGTAGGAAGGACCGTACTACATAGTCTTTCACACGTTTTGCTTTCTTAAAGGCGTGTAGAGGTGTGCCCCTCTGGTTAACATCATCAGAGATTAGTTGCCATTGCTGATTCACAATGCGTTTGATCTTGTTACTTTTGGTGGTAAATGTTGTTACGCACACAATCCTGTCTTCTTGTTGGTCTGTTTCATCTTTGGGTGAGAGTAATTCCTCTCGTGGATAGAACCAGGCACGTTTCCTTGATTTTTTCACCAGGCGTCGAGGGTATCCCCGTTGTTGCAGACGATTTGCAAGATCTTCATATTCTTTAAAATAATGATCTTTGTTGGAACACTTCCTCTGGATACGTAGAAATTGCCCGAAGGGCAAATTATCACGAAGTGCTTGCGGGTGATGGCTGTCGTATTGTAACAATGAATTTCTTTCCGCCGGTTTCCGGTAGAGTGTAGTAAGTAGAGTACCAGACTCTTGATAAATGGTAATGTCAAGAAAATTTATGGTCTGATTGTCTGATTGCATCGTGAATTTGAGATGACATTGTGAATGTATGACATTGTTCTACATTCTGTCCATCAACTGTGTTTTTTGCAATTTTCACCCCAAGTGGGCTGGGTATGCTCAGACGTGAGTCCCAGGCTCTCCACACCACTGGAGTCAAGCTATCCAGGCTGATGAAGGCTGATAGCCAGAAACCGGTCCTTGGATGCTTGATTCCGGTCTGGGAAAGACATGGCTTGGTAGTTCGGACTGGACTGTTCCCATGAGGCACAGGGTCAGAGCTGATTTGCTTATAGCCAGTGTCTAACCCAGGGTGGTGTGGAGTGCAAACAAATGATGGATTTAGGCCCAGATCCTTGTACTGGGGTGAATGTATGACAATGTTCTACATTCTGTCCATCAACTGTGTTTTTTGCAATTTTCACCCCAAGTGGGCTGGGTATGCTCAGACGTGAGTCGCAGGCTCTCCACACCACTGGAGTCAAGCTATCCAGGCTGATGAAGGCTGATAGCCAGAAACCGGTCCTTGGATGCTTGATTCCGGTCTGGGAAAGACATGGCTTGGTAGTTCGGACTGGACTGTTCCCATGAGGCACAGGGTCAGAGCTGATTTGCTTATACCCAGTGTCTAACCCAGGGTGGTGTGGAGTGCAAAAAAACTATGGATTTAGGCCCAGATCCTTGTACTGGGGTGAATGTATGACATTGTTCTACATTCTGTCCATCAACTGTGTTTTTTGCAATTTTCACCCCAAGTGGGCTGGGTATGCTCAGACGTGAGTCCCAGGCTCTCCACACCACTGGAGTCAAGCTATCCAGGCTGATGAAGGCTGATAGCCAGAAACCGTCCTTGGATGCTTGATTCCGGTCTGGGAAAGACATGGCTTGGTAGTTCGGACTGGACTGTTCCCATGAGGCACAGGGTCAGAGCTAATTTGCTTATAGTCAGTGTCTAACCCAGGGTGGTGTGGAGTGCAAAAAAACGATGGATTTAGGCCCACATCCTTGTACTGGGGTGAATGTATGACATTGTTCTACATTCTGTCCATCAACTGTGTTTTTTGCAATTTTCACCCCAAGTGGGCTGGGTATGCTCAGACGTGAGTCCCAGGCTCTCCACACCACTGGAGTCAAGCTATCCAGGCTGATGAAGGCTGATAGCCAGAAACCGGTCCTTGGATGCTTGATTCCGGTCTGGGAAAGACATGGCTTGGTAGTTCGGACTGGACTGTTCCCATGAGGCACAGGGTCAGAGCTGATTTGCTTATAGCCAGTGTCTAACCCAGGGTGGTGTGGAGTGCAAACAAACGATGGATTTAGGCCCAGATCCTTGTACTGGGGTGAATGTATGACAATGTTCTACATTCTGTCCATCAACTGTGTTTTTTGCAATTTTCACCCCAAGTGGGCTGGGTATGCTCAGACGTGAGTCCCAGGCTCGCCACACCACTGGAGTCAAGCTATCTAGGCTGATGAAGGCTGATAGCCAGAAACCGGTCCTTGGATGCTTGATTCCGGTCTGGGAAAGACATGGCTTGGTAGTTCGGACTGGACTGTTCCCATGAGGCACAGGGTCAGAGCTGATTTGCTTATAGCCAGTGTCTAACCCAGGGTGGTGTGGAGTGCAAAAAAACGATGGATTTAGGCCCAGATCCTTGTACTGGGGTGAATGTATGACATTGTTCTACATTCTGTCCATCAACTGTGTTTTTTGCAATTTTCACCCCAAGTGGGCTGGGTATGCTCAGACGTGAGTCCCAGGCTCTCCACACCACTGGAGTCAAGCTATCCAGGCTGATGAAGGCTGATAGCCAGAAACCTGTCCTTGGATGCTTGATTCCGGTCTGGGAAAGACATGGCTTGGTAGTTCGGACTGGACTGTTCCCATGAGGCACAGGGTCAGAGCTGATTTGCTTATAGCCAGTGTCTAACCCAGGGTGGTGTGGAGTGCAAACAAACGATGGATTTAGGCCCAGATCCTTGTACTGGGGTGAATGTATGACATTGTTCAACATTCTGTCCATCAACTGTGTTTTTTGCAATAGTCACTATTCAGGTCACAGCTTAAGACTCCTACCGTGACCCTTCAACTTGATGGATGATGGAAAGGAAATGTCTTTTCAAAAGAAAAGGTAACCAAAGAAAAAGAAAACACAGTTCAATTGTTTTTGGCAACCTAGATCTTAGGATGTATCGTGTCTTGCCAGGTATTGTTTGGTCCCGAAACAAAGTCTCTGGGTTAGTCATACATCCAGTCTCAAATGTGGTGGTACAGCTTCTTGCAGCACATCATCATCTTCTTTCTCAGAACTTGTCCAGTCCAGGCGTGCACTACTAAAAGGTACAAATCGGGGTACTTTCTCACATTCACTATCACCAACGCCTTCTTTGACCCACTGATCATAATGTAAAGGTAAGGGTACCCTCTTACAGTGCACGCCGTGGACCCAGTTTTTCTTCCCAACGACTTTAACAGCTGTACGTGTCGTCAAAAGCACTTGTCGCGGCGGCCCCCAAAGTGGTTCCAGATTCTTCTTCCTCTGGAAGTTTTTGAGACACACAAAGTCACCAGGTCGAATGGAATGACCTGGATCTGAGGAGGTCTACGGCAAAGCGTTTTGGACCTGTTGATGAATAACACGTAATTTAGTGGTGAGGTCATGCAAGTAAACAACCAACAATGGATATGGAATGTCAGAGTATTTCTTTGGTCGAGGGACTCCCCAAACATTGGCTGGGCGTCCAAAACGACCTCAAAAGGTCCAAGTCCCAAACGAGAGTGCACAGTTGTTCTCGTACAATGCTTTACCACATTTTCCGCACATTTAGGAATACCTTCATTCTGCCATACTGGAGCCAGAAGCTTACATATTCCTTTCACACTGATATGAGCTGGACCATGTGCCATAGTAACTACAGGTAGTACATATGCATCTGGTAACAGCCAACGTTGGTGTTCCGACAATTCCGTCCAACATCCTGTCGTGTCCAACATTCTAGTACTCTCTCTCCACTTACTCAATTCCTTCTCACTTGCTTCTCCTTGAATCATCTTCACACTTTCCACTGTGTCCTCACACATACCTGCTTCTCCAACCCATCTTGCAGGACCTGCAACATACATGCGGCTTGTAGCATCTCTCGCCGTTTCTTTCGCTACCTCGTCTACAAAGGCATTCCCACGACCCACATCATCAGTGATCCTTTTATGTACACTGCACTTCACAATCGCTATTTGGATAGGCAAGGCAAGTGATTGAAGAAGGTCAGTAACCAACTGACCATGCTGTATTTTAGTCCCATGGGAAGTAAAGAATCCTCTTTCCTTCCACAAGCGACCGAAACTATGAGCCACGCCAAAGGCGTATTGGCTATCAGTGTAAACAGTCACTCTCTTTCCTTTTGCCAACACACACGCTCTCGTCAGTGCAATCAATTCAGCTGCTTGTGCTGAATTGTGTGTAATACATGCAGTTTCTACTACTGTATGCAAAGTGGTAACAGCATCGGCTGCAGTCGTATCACCATTAGGAAGCTTAAAACACGACCCATCTACCCATAGTATCCCATCCGGATCCACAAGTGGTGTATCTTTTAAAGCTATTCTGCCTTTAGTTTCCTCCTCTGTACGAAGAAAACAATCATGCTGATCTTGTATATCCTCCTCTTCTGGAGTAGGTAACAATGTTGCTGGATTTAACACATTACATCGTTTGATGTGTATGTGGCTAGCTAAAAGCGTCAACTCATACCCAGACAAACGAGGACTCGTGAGATGTTGCATTTTTGTTCTGTTCAAAAGAGTATCTACTGCATGTGGTACCATAACAACAAGAGTGTGATCCAATACCAATCCAGCAGATTGACGAATAGAGATCGCCGCTGCTGGTGTTGCTCTGAGACAACTAGGCAATGCCTTGGCTACTGGATCCAATGTAGCGAAAAATAAGGCACATGGCCTTTGCCTGTCTCCGAATTGTTGTGTTAAAACTGATAATGCACAACCTTCTCGTTCATGAATGTAGAGTGTAAAAGGCTTACTATAATCTGGAGTACCCAACACAGGAGCAGAACACAAAGCAGTGCGTAAATTAGAAAAACTCTTCTGACCTTCGTCAGTCCAAGGAAGAGGTTGGGGTGTGACTTTCAGAGTAAGTGCTAACAGAGGTTTAGCCAACAAAGAAAAATTCGGGATCCACTGTCTACAATAAGAGGTAATGCCCAAAAAGTCACGCACTTCCTTTTGTGTGGATGGTACAGACATTCGTGAAATTGCATGAATGCGTTCTGGGGTCAATCGCCTTCCCTCCTTCGACAAGAGATGACCTAAATAGGTAACCTCTTGCCGGCAATATTGTAACTTAGAAGGTGACAACTTATGATGTAAATCGGACAAATGACGCAAAAGCGAAACAGTTGCATTTTTACAAACATCCTCTGAATCGGCAGCCACTAACAAATCATCCACATACTGAATAAGAGTAGCACCTGGAGGCAAAGAGAAAGCATCCAGCTGGGACTTCAAAGCTTGGCTATAAATGGAGGGACTTTCACAGTAGCCTTGAGGTGCGTGTTGAAATCTAAAGCTTCGGCCTCCGAGAGAGAAACCAAAGAGATCCCTACTTTCCTCAGCAATAGGAATGCTAAAGAAAGCATTATTGAGATCAATGACCGAGAACCAAACAGCCGAAGCAGGTATCATTGTGAGCAAAGCAGTAATATCCGGGACAACAGGAAACTGAGGGACAACAATTTTGTTGACCTCTCGAAGATCAATCACAAAACGATATACAGGAGGCTTAGAAGGATCAGTACATTTAAGAACAGGCAAAACAGGACTGTTGCAAACATTTCCTCTTGTTTCTTCAACAACACCTTTCTGAACTAAATCATAAACAATAGCCAACAGAGCTCTTTCGCCATCATTAGAAATCTTGTACTGAGGAATACGTGGCAATTGAACATCAGGTTTGATAGTGATCACATAGGGTGGAATCTGGAGCAAACCAACATCATTCGGACCCGTGGCCCAAAGCGTAGCTGGAAGTGAACGCAATTCAAGTGGCAGTTGATCCTTAGACAAATACAAAGGGGAAACCAATTTATCACCCAAAGTAAGATGTACACCAGAGGGGGAACAATACAACGTTGCATGTAGACGTTTCAATAAATACAAACCCAAAAAATTCTCACCGCAACCAGTCGTTAAAATGAGCGGGGCTTCCAAATCATAAGGACCTATAGAGATGGGCAAAGGACAAGAGACTGGGTTACTAACTGGGGCGCCAGAGAATCCTACAGAAACATTCGTTAAGCCAGACAAAGGTGCCCCAGGGAGTTTGGAGTGAATAATAGAACTTCTCATCGCACCAGTATCCAAAAGAAACGGCTCTGAAACACCCAATGCAACAACGTTAAAATAAGGCCCATCCTGATCCACTGGAACTGATACCACTCCCGTGCTTTGTCTACGCTGTCCTAGCTAGTAGAAAAATCAATATTTTCGTTCTCAACACAATAATCATCATTGTAATATTGTGCAGACTGAAAATTCTGCCGATCAAAATAATTCATAGTACTCTGAGGGGGTAAGGAACGCTGCCCTTGAGACGGCGCACCTCGCCCTCTACCCCTAGATGTTGACTGAAAACCACCACGGCTTTGTGGACCTGATAGTCCACCTGTACGCTGTAATAAAATCGGACAATTATTCTTGAAATGACCTTCCTCTTTACAATAGGCACATTGATTAGGACCCAACAAAGGTCGCGGAACAAACGGTGCAGGTTTCTGTAACAATTTCTGAAACTGTATCACTCCACACCACCCTGGGTTAGACACTGGCTATAAGCAAATCAGCTCTGACCCTGTGCCTCATGGGAACAGTCCAGTCCGAACTACCAAGCCATATCTTTCACAGACCGGAATCAAGCATCCAAGGACCGGTTTCTGGCTATCAGAGCTGACCGGTCTGGGAAAGACATGGCTTGGTAGTTCGGACTGGACTGTTCCCATGATCCTTGTACTGGGGTGAATGTATGACATCGTGGAGAAGTGTGGCTCACTGGTTAGAGGAGGCAGACCTGGAAGCAGAGGTCAGCCCAGGACCAGGGTTCAATTCCTGGCTCGGCGGGGTCTTGAGTCCTAAAATGTCCATGGACTCGACAATTCCCGCTCCGGTGCCTACTCGATTCACGGGTTCACACTCTGCGACTCTGGGCAATAGCTTGCTTAATCTCCACAACGGCTCCTCGCGGCGGGATGCCTGGCTTTCACCTTGCGGATACCCTGCTGGGGTTATCTCACAGGGGAATACCAGGACGGGTTCCCTAAGCAAGCGCTTAGAAACCGCTTGGTGATTTGCGCTATATAAATTCTGTAGATTTACATTTACATTTACATTTACATTTCTACATTCTCTCCATCAACTGTGTTTTTTGCAATTTTTACCCCGAGTGGGCTGGGTATGCTCAGACGTGAGTCCCTGGCTCTCCACACCACTGGAGCCAAGCTATCCAGGCTGAATGAAGGCTGATAGCCAGAAACCGGTCCTTGGATGCTTGATTCCGGTCTGGGAAAGACATGGCTTGGTAGTTCGGACTGGACTGTTCCCATGAGGCACAGGGTGAGAGCTGATTTGCATATAGCCAGTGTCTAACCCAGGGTGGTGTGGAGTGCAAAAAAACGATGGATTTAGGCCCAGATCCTTGTACTGGGGTGAATTTATGACATTGTTCTACATTCTGTCCATCAACTGTGTTTTTTGCAATTTTCACCCCGAGTGGGCTGGGTATGCTCAGACGTGAGTCCCAGGCTCTCCACACCACTGGAGTCAAGCTATCCAGGCTGAATGAAGGCTGATAGCCAGAAACCGGTCCTTGGATGCTTGATTCCGGTCTGGGAAAGACATGGCTTGGTAGTTCGGACTGGACTGTTCCCATGAGGCACAGGGTCAGAGCTGATTTGCATATAGCCAGTGTCTAACCCAGGGTGGTGTGGAGTGCAAAAAAACGATGGATTTAGGCCCAGATCCTTGTACTGGGGTGAATGTATGACATTGTTCTACATTCTGTCCATCAACTGTGTTTTTTGCAATTTTCACCCCGAGTGGGCTGGGTATGCTCAGACGTGAGTCCCAGGCTCTCCACACCACTGGAGTCAAGCTATCCAGGCTGAATGAAGGCTGATAGCCAGAAACCGGTCCTTGGATGCTTGATTCCGGTCTGGGAAAGACATGGCTTTGTAGTTCGGACTGGACTGTTCCCATGAGGCACAGGGTCAGAGCTGATTTGCATATAGCCAGTGTCTAACCCAGGGTGGTGTGGAGTGCAAAAAAACAATGGATTTAGGCCCAGATCCTTGTACTGGGGTGAATGTATGACATTGTTCTACATTCTGTCCATCAACTTTTGTTTTCGCAATTTTCACCCCGAGTGGGCTGGGTATGCTCAGACGTGAGTCCCAGGCTCTCCACTCCACTGGAGTCAAGCTATCCAGGCTGAATGAAGGCTGATAGCCAGAAACCGGTCCTTGGATGCTTGATTCCGGTCTGGGAAAGACATGGCTTGGTAGTTCGGACTGGACTGTTCCCATGAGGCACAGGGTCAGAGCTGATTTGCATATAGCCAGTGTCTAACCCAGGGTGGTGTGGAGTGCAAAAAAACGATGGATTTAGGCCCAGATCCTTGTACTGGGGTGAATGTATGACATTGTTCTACATTCTGTCCATCAACTGTGTTTTCTGAATAGTGACTAGGTCAACAGGACTTGCAGTGTCATAGGATGGCTAATAATCACAGCTAAGTGATCTAGGAAGATTACCGTGAGCAACGCCTTCAGAAAAATGGATACTGAAATGGAAGGGAATGATGTTAAGATTGTAAAAAGAAATAAGTACAAGAAACTGTTGTTTAGTCGATGTGGCGTAGCATTATGTATTCTAGTGTGTTTATGTAGTTTATTAGCTTGTGTGGGATGGGTTATCCACACTATGCAGCAAGTACCTGCTCCAACTTCTGTTCTTTTGCCCTCTTCTTCTACCAACTCTCCGCATAACTTCTACACACTCCCAGACCATGAACAAGTTAGGAGAACAGAATATTTTAACAATTCATTCATCCAGTTGTTACATCAGCTTAGACTGGTAGTTAATACTACTGACTGTTGGGTTTGTGGGCTTATGCCCCATAACGCAGAGAAAGGAATGCCATATTTAGTTCTCCCGCTTTCATATGAAGCTTCTGCTTGGGCTTATTTGGCTATGTTTTTCCAATGTATCAGAACCAACTTTGATATCGTCCTGGTGATATATATGGTGGTGGATCAGATTATAGTCATAGTCCTTTGATAAAGGGAATAGTGACTATGGCTAAAGTTGCCGATATTAGTAAGATTCCCGTTGATGAGAAACGAGCATATGATGGTTGGAATGTGACTCGTTACATCACTAGCCTCACTGATAAGGCTAGACAAAGAAGATCCTTAACAATTTTGACTGTACCTCATAAAGGTAACCTATGTTTGCTAGTAACTGGTCGGAATAATAAGAATAAACAGGAAAAGAGTGTTTGTTCTCATACCTATGTCTATTCCCCCTTGATTTCTTCTCCGTTAGTACCATCTCAAGGTACATATTTTGTTTGTCACGATAGGGCCTATACATGGCTTCCTGCCTATTTTTCAGGAACATGTTATATAGATTTTCTCCTTCCCCCTACATACACTGCTCCTTCAAGTCATTACAGAAAAAGATATGGTAGAGGGGTTATTGATTCTGGAGACACAGCTGGACATGAGGAAGGAGACTTTATTAAAGGGTTTCTTCCCTTCTGGGGCCCAATGGTCAATAGCAGAAACATCAGACAGTTAGTTCGTGTTGTCGAGGCTACGATAAATGTAACTTCCGGAGCCTTGAGTAACTTGATGGCTGAACTTCAGGCGGATCGTCTCATGACTTTACAAAACTGAATGGTTTTAGACATCGTCCTTGCAGATAGAGGAGGAGTCTGTAAATTGATTGGGTCTAGTTGCTGCATTTACATTCCTGATAATGCTCCTACAGTATACCAAGCCATTTCTAAATTACACGTGATTTCTGAGTCTATTCATCAGGACACAGGAGATTGGTCTGTGATGGGATGGTTTTGGGGACTACTGTCCACATGGGGATGGAAAGTGTTAACTTTCCTCGGGATGATTTTAGCCATCATTTTCTCTTGTTGTCTCTGTTTGCAGTGTGGTCCCGCCATTTGTGGTCTTTGTGCCACCTGGTGTGTTCCAAAGCCTGCGTCACAGAAAACAGAGAACATTAAGATGATGTTGCAGCAACAGCTCAATGACCTCATGACCATTGACATTGACTCAGATTAACTTGAGTACTTTGCGTTTTGCCTGAGTAATGGCAAAAGGAGGGCCTGAGGTTCTGTGATTTTCGACTTCGCTTCGTAGTCAGCCGCCATTTTGTGACAGCCGCCATTTTGTGTTGCCCTCACTCAGGCGACACGGCGAACATAGTGTTTTTACCTTTTCAGCTGTTCGTCACTCCTGTTCAAAAGTAACCCTTTGTCCTTGTTTATGAAACCGATGTCAGGGTCTGGCCGAGTTAGTTAATCTATGTCTAGACTGATTGATCCTTGTCTTAGTTTACTGTTTGGGTCCCACCATTCTTCCTTTTCTTTATCTTATTTGACTGGCCTTCACTATTCTCTCTGTGTACTCTCCTGTTACACAACTATCCTTTGAGGCTCGCAAATACGTCCTGCCACCTGCAAATTGAATTACATGCATTAGCATTGATTAACTTGAAGGGAGGGGAGAACACGGGGTCTGAAAGAAGAGCGTACACAAGACACTCGATAGCTTGTTTTCGAACTTTCCTCATTTGTCAGTTTTGTATGTTTTGGGAGTGGGTATTGTAAATATGTATGGTATAAAAGACTGTGTCCCACGGAATGAAGTGGCAGTCTCCGGAGAACCTACCATTGGTGTACTTCTTGGACAACTGTGCAAAGCTGCAGCTAATTAAACCTGATTTTCTACGCCTAACGGAGTGTCTCGTGTCTCTGTCTGATAAGGCAGGTGAACACGGAGATTTTAGGCATGCCCTGTGCCGCTCGGCCCATAAGGCCCAGTTCTCCATGATTATTACTTGAGTAGGGCCTTACAGCTCTCAATTCCCCAATTTCTTAAAACACTGCTGTAAGTCCTGGCATTCATAGTGTTTCCCTCTGTCTTTTTTTCGTCTACCTCTTGTATTTTTGGTATGTGTGCTGGGTTTAGTTTTTGCTGGTTTAGGTACTCTGGGTACTTAGCCACTGCTGATCAGTGCCAAAGTGCAAGTGCTCCCTGGATACATTGGCATTCTGATTGGTTATTCATGATTAGCATATTTGATTTACTGGTAAGCCCCTAATAAAGTGCACTGTGTGTGCCCAGGGCCTGTAAATCAAATGCTACTTGTTAGTCTGCAACAATTGTTGTGCCATTCACATGTCTCAATTTATCAATCCTGCCACTGCCATGCCAACCTGGCAAGTGCACCCACTTGCCAGCCCTTACCTTCCCTTGTCTTACATGTAAGGTACCCATCAGGGAAGCCCATGGCACTCCCATGGGCAGTGTGCAGGGTATGGGAAAGGTAGGACATGTGCTGGTGTGTTTTGTATGTCCTGAATGTGAAATACTGCGCATTTGTGTTTTCACTATTGAAAAGCTGTATGTCCCTTAGGTGAAAATGGGAGCTGCCTTGGCAAATCTTACAAGTGTAACTTTCCATTGTGACAAGATGGAGATTTGGAATTTTCGGCTCCCTGAATTCAGAATTTAATAACACACCTTTTAGGGAAGGTAGTTTTTAGGTCGAGGCTAGCGCAGCTCGCATGCACCTCCCTATGGGAGGCTTCTTGTGAGCACTTCAAAACTTCTAGTGCGGGTCTAGCAACTCCCACACATTTGATTGGGCTATGCATGTGGCTTTCAATAATGAAAGCACGCAAATGGCCAAAGGCTGGCACATGTCCCTCCTCTTTGTTTACTGGTCACTCGCATAGCGATTTGCTTGCGGGAGCGAGCAGTGGCACACTGGGTGGTATCTGCATTCCTTGCAGTGCACGCTCACCACTCACGGTCTTCTGGCCTTTCTCACAGGAGCAGGGGTCAAGTCAAGTCGCAGGGCGGCAGATGCATTCCTGTGCCAGCCCCATCACTCCTCCTGAGCTGCTTGTTAATTGTACTTTTCCGCTGCCAGCCACCTCCCCAGACGCACTGAGCCCACAGCGAGCTTAAGGATTTTCGGGAGATTTTCTTTTCAAATGTGCCTGATTTTTTCAGTAGATTTTGTAGTGCGTATACACTCTGAGAGGTGCGTAGGAGATACACAAAGGAGGTAAGAGTTTGTGGTGAGGTGGAGAGCATGGGGATTGCAATATATCCGACTTTGGGTGGGGACAGATGGTAAGTTGCTTTAAAGTTTAGTTTAGTGGCAGAATCTAGTGCGGTTCCGTGTCACACAAACAGCTCATCCAGTCCAATGTATTTTTCTTTGTTCTGTAGTATTAGTAATTGTTGCCTTTTCTTTGTCAACTCGTATGCAAGATTAACAGCAACTGGCCACAAAGAACTGATCCTGATATTCCCTAGACAGCAGTGGAAGAGGGAGGTTGAGTGCTTGGAAGATTTATATAGCGCCCACACGGGCCTGACAGCTCCGTAGACTAATACAGCCTCTGCAAGACCTGTGTCTGATCACATGGTTACATTTTCTAAACCAGGTGGGTCCACTCTGCCTCTTATCATTCTAGTGCCTTTCAGTTGGGTAATAAGGTTCTTTTGTTTTTGTTTAGTACTAAACCAGCAAAAGTGCCATATGCAGAAGAAACACAATGTATCCAGTTGTGTGCTTTCATTTTACATCTCTCTGCATTCTGGGAATTGAAGTCAATATTTCAATTGAGCCCACTGGACACATAATCTTGTCTTTCTCGCTGTCTTCTTGTTATAGGCAGAGGCCATCTTATGTGTGGAGTTCAACGGAAGTGGAAATACAACAGGGTGATGTTTCCACTGAGGCATTCAGTTGTAGCCAGACAATAGCGCTGAATCGGATGTCAGCGAGGGGCACGTGTTACACGGAAAAGCATGTGGCTGATAGACGTGTTCTCGTTTCACTTTGCAGCGCTCTAGCAATGTTTTGTAAGCTCCCGTGTTTGTGTTTGTTTTGTATTTTTGCAAACACAATGCTTCACTTTCAGTCCTAGGTGATGTACAGATTGTTTGAGATTTACTTCACATTCATGTGGCATATCTTTTTGAAATGTTTGTTATAGGCTTGTTTCTATCCTTGCTTCAAGTATAGCTGACAGGTTTAATGCTGAAAAGGCATTTTTTTACTTTGAAAAGCAACTGGGGCTACATTAGTGAGTAGTTTTTTTTATCTCATGTCTGTTCAGCAGAGGACTGATGTATTTTGACCAGCTGACTATTTGGAAGTGTTTCTCAAACCATAAAAAACTTTTACACCCTTGGCAGAGAGACTGTATATTGAAGTCTTAGCCACCAACAATGTATTTTGCAGTACTATGCATTAAATGTGCGTATAGGATGAGTATGATCTATCTTTATTACATATGTGGCCCTCTCGGCCAACTGGAAAAAGTGTGTCAAGTTTCCCTCTACTATTTCTTGCTTAACGTGTTGCAAAGTATCAGCTAACTCCTTTAAAACATACCACTTTTGAGATGGTAGATGACTACTGTTGAGAGTAGTGTTTTGTTTGCCTCATTTATTAACAGTTGTTTGAGTGCTTGGCTACTAACCACTGAAGTTTGCAGCAGTAGTTTAGGCATTCTGTAGTTTATTGCTGTTTTTGTTTAGTTTACCAATTTAAGCCAGAGACCGGATGGACAATTTTGCAGTACTATTTCTGTAGCCTAACACCAACCAATTCTTAATTAAGTCATCCTGTGTACTCTTTTCTCAAGTAAGGCAGATGTTGTTTTTGTGCAGTACAGCACTCAAGAAAATATTCTGCATGGCTACACAGTTATAAGGTCCAAAAGGCGAGACCTATTGGCTATGCCAATACTTGTTAAATTGTGCATTTAAAAAAGGCCACTTTTAGAAAGTGGGCATTTTCTTGTTTAACCATCCTCTGTGTCTATGCCTGATTGTGTATTCACTGTCTGGTTTTGGAGTGACAGGAGCTGGGGGTGAGCTTTCAGTCTAGACAATCAAAAGGGGGTTGAGGTGTGTCCTGCCTTTCCTGGGTGTCCAGGCTGAATAGACCTTTCTGCATTTTGAGTGGTGGGAGGAGTGCTCACTAGCACCTGAATAGGCTGTTTCTGCTCAGCACAATGCTGTCTCCACCTCCTATAGTAAAGCTGGACGAGGGAGGGCAGAACTGGTTTTACTGAGCTCAGAGACTCCTGCAACAACGACTACAAAGAAAAAATAGGTATAAATATTATACCTTAAACCCCAGAACTTTAGATTAGTTTTGGAATCAAGGGGGACCTCTTCCATGGAAGAAGAGCTGAAGAGCTATAAGGAGACTGCCCCTTTGCTCTGTGTTGATTAGCTGGGTTGGCCTGGAGTTGTTGCTTCTGCCAAGGAGAGAACGAAGACAGGAACTTTGCTGTGAACCTGCTTGTGAAGAATCGTCAAGGGCTTGTGTGTGCTTGCCTCCTGTTCTGAAGTCTCAGGGACAACAGAATTTACAGCTTTTCCCACTTTGTAAGTGTGCTGTACAATGCATCACACATGTAAAGGGGGAGAAAGGAAAATATCTCTCCTCGTTGTGCCTGTCTCGAGAAGGCGCATGATTTTGGTGCAAATCCCTGTCAATTACTCTTTGTAATGAGGGATATTTGTCAAAACTCATTGGTGGTTGTATGTGGACCCCCATGCATCCCCATGGAATGCCCCCTTAAAGCAAAGTAATGCCAGGCAGCGCATTGCACAACTTTGGGATACTGTTTAATGTAAATGCAGATTTGTGTTAGATAGCAAAAACTTATGATTGGGTTTGCATTACTAAAGTGAAGCAAACCCGATGCAAAGTTTTAGTAAATCTGGACCTCAGACTTTAAAGGGTTGGCACCTAGCAAATAGGATGCTAAATAATGCTAAAGCATTCATCTCAGTCTCCACTTGCCCTTCTAATTGAAGAACATGTGCAATCAGGAATAGTTCAAGAAAAGATTCAGCCTGGCTCCTGTAGTGGTTAGCGGTCCTGTGTTCTGGCCAGCTAATACTCCGACACTCAGACTTAACGAAAGCCCTCATCTCTTGATACTAAACTAGACACTTTCTAGAATCTCTTATTACTATTGTACTTCTAATCTGCTCAAGACTCTGTTGCATATGTTTTTACTGTAAAGCACTCTGAAACCCCTGGGTCATGCCAGCGCTATATAAAACTCCTAAAATTAATAAATAAAAAATTCACCCTGGGGGTGAGGGCAAAAATGGAGAGCCCGAATGGGACCCATTTCAGCACCTGCTTTCTTTGAAACTGCCAGTGCTGAGCACCAGCAGGACCCGGCCCCCTTAAGCCCTGATTGTATGGGCATGTTTAAAGGTTGGTGAACAGAGTACCCCTTCAAATTGTGGAGATAGCCAATCCACCATCCTTAGAGTGCCATAAACAGCTGCCACAGTGTTGCAGACCTTGCTCAGAGCCTTTTATGCAGGGCTTTAAGTGGGATGAAAGAACTGGAGGGTCTCTCAACGAGCGTGGCCGATGTAATTAAGGACGTGGCTTAAAAACAAGTATGCTAAAAAATCTGTGTTTTGCATAGTGTGCCGGCAGACTGGTAAATTTGCTTCTTCTGTCATTGTATCCAGATAAACAATACATCAATTAACATTACACCTACAACAAGCCTGGACTATTGGCTATGTGGAGAGTGAGGGCAACAATGAAGAGCCCGAAAGGGACCCATTTCAGCACCTGCTTTCTTTTCACCTGCTGAGCACCGACAGGACCCGGCCCACTTAAAGCCCTGATTCTATGGGGCATGTTTAAAGGTTGGTGCACAGATGACCCCTTCAAATCATGGGTATAGCCCATCCACCATCTATAGAGTGCCATTGTATGTAATTTACATGCAATACAGCGGATAGAACTTATTGTTTTTAATTGGCATATCTTGTCTGCCAAACTATAAATATGGTCCTATCGATCATTGATATACCACAATTCCAGAAATACCACAAAGTCTGGCTATGTGGGGATTGACAATATACCCCCACTTTAGTGACACAGTTACAGCACCTAGCTAGAGCACCCATCCGTCCTAGTAGAGATGTAATCCCCCATTCTTAGCAACACATTTGTACTTGATGCTAATTATCGTACCTGGTGAATTCCAACTAAAGAGTATCAGATTTCACTCAACGCACTTTAATGGCATTTCAGAGTCAATAGTGCATTGTTTTCCCCTTATGATCAGTAATTGCAACTTATCACTATCACCTTTGTTATAAATATGTTTTAATTTACACATCAGACACCATTTCTCAAGGACACTGATTCTAAACACACTGCAAAGGGAAATTCCCCATATTTTCCTGCCAATATGAATGAAAGAGTTACCATCTTTTGCAGAGTATTCCCCCCAGATTGTTGTCTTTAGTTGCTGAAACCTTTTTGTTGGCTATGGTATTTTGTTCATTTTCTGCCTACTAACCAGGGGAAAGTGACTGTGCCCTCCCTGTCAAACCTGTTATTGCACATTTAATTTGGTCCCTTGTCTATAGCCAGGTATGGCAAATGAATTGCTATTAATGGGCTGCAGCACTCATTTTGTCACCACCTACAGTAGCACTGTAAGATGTCTTCAGATCACTGAAGCCTGAGTGTGCAGGTTTAAACTGTCATTTTCATTTGTTAAAAAAACTTTTTGTCACGTCTAAATCTTTTTTTAATACTTACAAGTCACTGGATGCTGAGCTTCGATGTGGACAGAATTCACTTACATGTAGATGGGATCCGATACAAAACAGTCCCTATACAACTGTTTCATTGGATTCAATGCCTTCAGTCTATGAGCGATGCCGATTACCTCTGCTAACTGGATCATCGGCTCGGACACCCAACAATCTCCCGTCGACTCCATGACCACACACAGCAGCTCCCTGTCATCGTCAAGCCCTTCCTCGGCTCCGGTCGGCTGTCTGGGTCCATTCAAGACTCTCTACCGCCATCAAATTTTATAAGCTAGAAGTTAAACTTACCAACAGAATGAAAATCGCCGCTGTATCTGATGAACAGTCCATTGCTGTTGGCACTAACTCTGACCAGATATCCGCTGTTGGTGCTCAGTGCTTTTTGACACTAACTCAAACTTTAAAAACTAATATCTCTGGTGGGATTGTTGTCATTTTCATATCATTTTCTTTATTAAACAAACTCTATTTTTCTAAGTTGGTTTGGGATTTTCTTGTGCTGTATTTTTGCTGTATTATTGTTTGAGTCCTGCATAAATAATGTACACATTGTCTCTAAGGGCCCGATTCCGATCTCGTTCGGAAAGCATTCCACTGGGGACTGGTGTGGGGAGCATACGGTCTTGATGGGAGTTGTGGGCAGAAGCAAACAACAGGTCACACTATCGGACATCTTGCAAGGACATGTCCATTCACTTGCAGGGCATTATAGTACCAGGTGTTCTGTTTGGGCTGGCTGGGAGGAGGGTGTGTGGAATAGGGCCTAATCGGAGTTGAATTCAGTGTAAATACTCCTCCTCTCACATGGCCCGACAAGCCCACCTTGAACTGTGCTTACCTCACAGTGAGTGGAAAAGTACTGTCAAGATGGCTGACACTGGGAATTGGTGTGGGGAGCACAACACCTTGCTGGGAGTTGTGGGCAGAAGCAAACAACAGGTCACACTGTAAGACGTCTTGCAAGAACATGTTCATTCACTTGCAGAGACAGCATAGTCCCAGGTGTGCTGTTTGGGCTGGCTGGGAAGAGGGTGTGTGGGATAGGGCCTGATGGGAGTTTAAGTCAGTGTAAATTCTCCTCTTCCCACATGGCCCGATAAGCCCACCTTGAACTGTGCTTACCTCACAGTGAGTGGAAAAGTACTGTCAAGATGGCTGACACTGGGGATTGGTGTGGGGAGCACAAGGCCTTGATGCAAGTTGTGGGCAGAAGCAAACAACAGGTCACACTGTCAGACATCTTGAATGTACACTTTACTCATTATCAGGACATCAAACTCCCAGATGGACTGGTAGTGATAGTCATCCACCACCCTACAGGGTAGACAATGTTGGCAGTGTAAGCCATCCACCCCCTTATGGGCATTAGATTGCTGGGAGTGTTAGCCATCCACCACCCTATAGGGTAGACAATGCTGGAAGTGTTATCCATCCACCCCCTATAGAGTAAACAATGCTGGTAGTTTTAACCATCCACCCCCTCCCCATAAGAATTAGATTTCTGGTAATGTTAGCCATCCACCCCCCATGGGCATTAGATTGCTGTTTTTTTAGTCATCCACCACCTATAGGGTAGACAATGCTGGTTGTGTTAGCCATCCACCCCCCTATAGGGTAGACGATGCAGGCAGTGTTAGCCTTTCACCCTCCATCAGTATTACATTGCTGGCAGTGTTAGCCATCCACATCCCTATAGGGTAGACAATGCTGGTAGTGTTAGCCATCCACCGCCCTATGGGCATTAGATTGCTGGTAGTGTTAGCCATCCACTCCCCTATAGGTTAGACAATGCTGGTAGTGTTAGCCATCCACCCCCATGGGCATTAGATTGCTGGTAGTGTTAGCCATCCATCCCCCTACAGGGTAGACAGTGCTGGTAGTGTTAGCCATCCACCACCCTATGGGCATTAGATTGCTTGGAGTGTTAGCCATCCACCCCCCATAGGGTAGACAATACTGGGAGTGTTAGCCATCCACCCCCCTACAGGGTAGACAATGCTGGTAGTGTTAGCCATCCTCCCATAGGGGAAACAATGCTGGTGGTGTTAGCCATCCACCCCCCCCCCCCCCCCATGGGGAGACAATGCTGCAAGTATTCCCCCACTACAATAGATTTGTATATGCTATCTATTACCACATTGAGTGTGGATAAAGGCAATGTGCCATGAAAGGTTCAGCCTCAAATGAGTCATGCTGTCCCTACACTATCTGCACACTAGAAATAAAGAGCACATTTTATTCTGTGCACCAGCGTATATGGTTAATGCTTTTGCATGTTTCATGTTACATAAACCAGTATGACAGATGTTAAATGTATCCAGTAAGGAAAAATCACAAAGAAGAAGCTATCTGTCAGTTAGAAGAGGTGATTTCATGTGTAAAGTAATTGAGATTCACAAGCAGTGAAGCAATACACAGTGATGTTCTCTTGTCAAGTTTGTTCAGCTTTGAAAGCAAACTGGAACTTGATCTTTATTAATAGTACCCTTGCTCGAAATAAAATGAGTTATTGGGCACATTTGTTTTCACTGCATTGTGAGTATACATTATAAAATTCTCCAAGCACACAAACAGGTTAGGCGTCAAGGTTGTGGTATCAACATTTCTTTATTCCAATATTCAGTTCCACTGTCCACATGCCAACACATGTTTTGTTGATATGCTGTGGGCATAACAGTAGACTTTATCAGGGCTAAAATAAAATATAAAACCATTACAGACAGGAAACTCTGGCTTAATATAGTCCCGTCACCAGGGTCGGAGACCCAAACTGCACCTGACGAGATTGAGGTATGAGTCTGATGCATGTCCAAGAGTTGGCCAAATGGATTTAGCAAGCACAAACTCCTTCTCCTACATCGCGCCCAAGACCTTAAACAAACTCCTCCTCAGCATCAGATGAAGCCCCACACAGCAAGCATGAAGGACGAACCTCACGACCTGGCTCTTCGAAAGACATGAGCTGCCCGAAACCCTCCTCCCCCAGCGCCTTGAGAGCCTCACGGGTGAGTAGTGTACTGTACAAATCCCTGATTGATTATGTGATTGTTACCATTTGACATAATGGGTCTGACTGTCTCCATGTATTTATCTTTATTGGGTTTGGTATCCTTTAAACCCTTTGCTGCGGGGCCGATTCCCCCACTGTACTGGGGGGAGGGGGGTCAAGCACTGCGCCCCGGTGCTCATGATGAGCTCAGCTCGTCATGAGCCACGTTTCTCATGTGCTCATGACGAACTGAGCTCGTCATGACCACGCCCGTGCCTTAGAACGCCCAGCACAGCAGGGGAATTAGCCCCGCGTGTGAGCGTTCTAACGGTCATGACGAGCTCAGCACAGGAGAACCGTGGCTCATGACGAGCTCAGTTTATGGTAAGTTATAGAACCCAGGCAACCCACATAAACTGGCAATTTGAGAGAACAAGACAATAGTGAATAATAATAAAAAACACTGAAATGATATAGAGAATACAATTTAATAAAGTTGATAAAATAATGTCATGAAACAATTCATTGTCATGATGATAAATTTAAAAGACAATACAAAAATATTCTTTTCAATGGATATGTCATTGGTACATATGATTTATATTGATGATGATCCCGCTGATACAAGTGAGAGATGGTTTTCGTCTACGCGTTTCGACACGTTGTTTGTGCCTTCCTCAGGACATTACCGTCATACTTCAACATATATATCTTAAAATGTTGACATCACAGACTCGAGCAGTGAAACTGGATAAGTGCTACCGGCACATACTTGGTGTCTATTAATGTTCAAGTGAGACCAAAGATGCAAAAACTAAGCTGAAAAGCTGCCGTTAGATAATCAGGTCACTCCTAGGACAAGGATAAAAATAACAGCGGAATACCACGTGTAGACAATTACAGTGCTAACATCATGGTCTGCTGGTTCTTTACGTAATCCGTCTGTCTGTTCAGAAAATGTTCGTACTTCAAATTTTTGGTTTAAAGGGTCAAAACCGGATGGTTTCTGGCGGGATATTCTAATCATAGAGAGCATCTATAACCGCTATCAGAGGCTCATTGTGATTTGCCGAGCGAGCGGAAATGGATGGAGTATATGGAGCACCGGAAATTGAAATTGTTTAAGTGCTACGGTAAGAGGAGAAGTTCCAAACACCTGATACTTTATACGGAGCGAACCGGCTGTTAAGCAGTATGCAAATGCAGCTGTGATACGTGATGGCTTGGCGCGGTTGTGGACGTTAAAAAGTCGGTTATCTGTGTAAAGATACACGTCGACGACTGAAGTGGCGTCTCGTATTTCGTCGGGATGGCTCGTCATGAGCTTGGGAGGGGTTAAGGTGTTTTGCCTTTACAGTTTTAGTGCCCTCATGTAAGCTCTATTGATAGTGGTGATATTGTATTTATTTATTTATCTAGAATTTTATAGAGCACAAACCAGACCTGTGAAGGTATCAGAGCGCTTTACAGGAATGATAAGAGGTAAACACAGGGCTTAGGAGGGAGTAAAAAAGGGGAGATACTATATACAGAAGCAGGCAGTTTCAATCCCAGGATAACAGTGGGAAAAAACAGGTGAAAACATTTAGAACGACAGTCTCAGTGTGGGTCGGTATCATCCAGAAAGACCATGGATAATGCCGAAATAGAGGGTGGCACAGGATCACTGAGGTGCATGTAATGTCAGCGTTAGGGGAGGAATTTGCCCATTAGGAAAGTTTTGGCCTCTTTTTTTGAAGCGAGCCAGAGAGGGAAGTCTTCTGATGTCGGGCGGAAGGGAGCTCCAGATTCTTGGGGCAGCCCCAGAAACGGCCCGATCGTACGCTTTTTTCCGCATACATGCCGGTTGGAGCAAAACATCTCTGGCCGATCAGGAATTTCTGGCCCCGCCGGATATCACGAGTTTCTGGGCCAGAAATGCTGTGGAATTGGAGTATAGAGCCTTGTCAGTGATGCAAGCCAGCTTAAGTTGGATCCTGTCCTCTAGAGGAAGCCATTTTAGAGCTTTCAAGTGGGGAGAGATGTGGTCAAATTTCTTTGAACCTGTTAGGAGTCTGTCGGCGGCGTTGAGGCTGGCTTTCAGTGGGGCCAGTGAGCACTTGGGTAGACCTGCGAGGGTGGAGCATCCATATTCTAGTCTGGAAATGCCTAGCGCTTGGATTGCCATTTTTAGGTTGGGAGTGTCTAAGAAGGGTTTCAGGTTCCTTAGGTAGCTCAGGTGAAATCTGGCGGTTTTGGCCATCGAATTGATATGGCCACACATATTTAAGCAGCCGTCAAGGGTTATTCCAAGGGATTTGGCAGAGTCTACAATGATAGGGGAGCAGTATATGGCTGTGATAACCTTGATCCATTCTTGAATGTCAGGGTTATTTTTGTTTGGGGAGATGAGGAGAAATTCTGTCAGCTTCAAGCCTTCATTTAGGAAGAAAATGTCCTCAGGAGAAGATATTTTAATGTAGATCTGAGTGTTGCGGGCATCCATGTGGTATGCAATATTGGCAGTATGAAGCACCTCTGTGAGCGGTTCAAGGTAAAGTTTGAAGAGGGTTGGGGACAGGGTTGATCCTTGGGGAACTCTAACCGTGATCGGAGTGGGAGCGGATAAGTTACTGTTGATTAGGACTCTCTGTGAATGATTCTAGAAGAAGGACCTGAACCATTTGGGAACGGTGCTATTCAATCCCATCCTGAGTTTGAGGCGTTCGAGGAGTGATTTGTGGTTGACCGTAACAAAAGCAGAGGATAGGTCGAGGAGGATTAGGAGACATGTTTTGCCTTAGTCAAGGGCTTGTAGGGCATTATCAATGATGTGTGGTATGGTGGTTTCAGTGCTGTGACCAGATCTGAAACCGGATTGGAAGTCATCTAGAAGGTGGAAGTTGGTGATGTGTTAGCTCAGCTGTTGCTGCACGCATTTCTCAAGAACTTTCGCTAGGAGTGGGATGTTGAATATAGGTCTATAGTTCTCAGGGGCTGCAGGATCCAGCGTACGTTTCTTTAAGATAGGAATGACTTGGCCGGCTTTAAGAGAGTCAGGTATTGTTCCCTGTAGAAAGAATGCATCGATTATTGCAGTCCAAGAGGGGATAATACCTTGAGATGCGGCAGCTAGGCTTTTAGAGGGGAGCGGATTGTTGTAGTGATTGTTTGGGTTTAAGGAAGACAGAATTTTTGAGACAGAATGTTCATCGTAAACTTTGAAGTTGAACCAGTGCCCTAGGGTTTTGGGTGAAGACTGGGAAGGCAGCGCAGAGAAAATAAATGGAGCAATGTGGTTTGGGAGTGCGTTGCCGACTTAAGTTCCTTTCCTAGGGCAGAGATTTTGTCACAGATAAAGGAGGAAAATTCCTCGCATGATATTAGCGCTTTGGGGGTTTCTTTGGAGGTTTTAGCCAGTTTGTTATATTGGTGTTGGACTTGTTCAAATAGCTTGCCGCGATCTATTCTTGGCGTTCTCCAGTTCTGTCCTAAAGAATCCTTTTTTTGAGTTGCGGATTTTCCTATTTTTGCGTTTCTAGACTGGCGGAGAAGATGTAGATAGGCTGCTGACGGGTGTTGTTTCTAGTTGCGTTCAGCCTGCCTGAGGTATCTCCTCTCATTGTTGAGGGATCCATTGAACCAGGGGTTCCTGTCTTTGATATGTTTTTTTTTTAGTTTTAGCAGGGCAAGGTCATCAAGAATGTTGGATATGGTTGTGGAATAATGATCAGTGAGGTTTTTGACCGTGGAGGCGTGAGGGGGGTCAGTCTCACAGCGGGCAGCCAGTTTCCTGTGATTGAGGTTCTTGGTGTCTCTAACCCAGCGTTTGGGTATGGGGATGAGGTGACCATGTCCAGGCAGAAGAAAGGTGATAGCGTGGTGGTCAGACCCATCTCATGGGGCGATGAAGATAATCTTGACCTCTGAATCCTTGGAGATGATCCAGTCAAGAGTGGCGCATTTTGAGTGGGCTTGGAGTGAGCAGGCTTGAGTGAGGGTTTAGTTGCTCAAGAAGTCTCTGATGGCGTTGACCTGCGGGCCCTTGGGGTCGTTCCAATGTAAGTTAAAACTACTTAGGAAAATGTCATTGGAGTTATGAGAGGCCTTGGCTGTGAGAATTTCCATAAGGTGGTCAGAGAAGGTGTCGTTCATGCCTGGGGGTGGTAGAAGATGTGCAGTCTGCACAGTTGGGTGGTATTGTTGCATATAGAGAGGTCAAGGTATTCAAAAGAGTTTGTGGGATCGGCCAGAAGATCAGTAATGAGGAGATTAGAAAGGTAGATGCAGGCAATGCCTCCCCTTTTTTGTTGGATTGTCTGTCCAGCCTTACGATGTTGTTAATTGGGCGGGACTAAGAGGTCAAGGCAGGGCGATGAGGAATCATTTATCCAGGATTCTGTCAGGATCGCTGAGTCTGAATTTTAGCTCAGTATGAGATCGGCGATATCAAACGCATGCTTTACTGCTAAGTGGCAGTTAATTAGGAGGCAGGATAGAGGGGGGTCGGAGTGTGAGTCGTAACTAGTGGTGGAGATGGGTACTAGCGTTAGGTTGCTATTGATCACTCCTCTGTCACGGAGGGTAGCTAATCTGTTGGGGTTGGTTGTAATCGTGCGAATAGGGAGTTTGTCACTCAGATCTGCGGGGCAAGAGGTTGTAATGGCAGATGCAGATTCGTAGCTAATGAGGAGGTCTGCGACTTCTTCCTCCGTAAGGTTTAGAAGGCAAGGTGTACCCTCTAAACTGAAACCTGTGTTTAACGTCATTCAAATTCTTGATATATTCTCTAACACAGCTACAATTTCTTCTAGCTCTGACCATTTCCGCACATGGTATTGCTTTAAGCTGGTGACTAGGGTGAGCCCTATCAGCATGCAGTACTGCATTACACGATGTTTCTTTTCTGAAAATTTTACTCAATAGTTAAGTACCACATCTAAGAACTGACTCTTGGGGTAGTCAAAATTAATTGTAAAATACATATTGCATCTATTATCATCCAAGTAGTGTTTAAAGTCAAGCAGTTCTTCTGTGAAGCCAGTCCAGATCAGCAGGATGTCATCAATGTATCTGCCCCAATAATGTATATATTCTATCCAATGTAATCTTATGGGACCGCCAGATCCACTCCTCTTTAAAGCAACCTATGAAATGGCTGGCGTAAGAAGGAGTGAACCTAGAGCCCACCGTAGTCCTGCTGATCTGTTTTTACCACTTGCCCTAAAATAGGAAGATGTTGCTATCCAAAATTAAGAAAAACATTTTCAAGATCATCTCAGTGTGTGTTAATAGTTCTGCTGGTCTTTTATTCCGATAATGTGTGATAGCCAGAACATGCTTTGCATCCCTGATGAAGTAGGGTATCTTGGAAACTAATGGTTTCAAAAATATGTCCATATATTCTGTCAGATGTTCTGTGGGTCCCACCATTCCTGAGACAATTGGTCTCCCCGGGCGAAGGGGGCAGTTTTGTGTATTTTAGGTAGCAAATACATGTATGGAAATCTGGGTTTATCTATCTTGAAATATGCATATTCCTCCGTATGCTTGTGAGGGAGAGTAATATAGACTGATGGGCATTTTGCCTTATTTAGACACATCTGTGACACCTCAATGTGTATGTGATTGCCTACACCCAACTCATTTTTTAACATACACTGTGTTAAATTGAATATAACTACATCTATTTATCAGCCACATAGAGTACGATACATATTGGTTGTGTTTTAAAATCTTGAAACTAGGAAGATGCCACTGTTGGCGTTAACATCACTCATAGCTATTAGATCATTCCAAGTACATCATTTATTTTTAACCTATCCAGTGGTACGTTAACTTGCCCAAGGATGAAGATTGAACTTTTGTTCATTTCAGATTTCACCTGCAGCACACGCAGGAAAGATCTCTCGACACTTTAAGGTAAGATTTTATGCCTTACCTGATACCTATGGTGTAACATTTATATGAATCAGAACTGATTTTGTGTACTCTATTTAATTTCAGCACAAATGTATTCTTGTTCCTGATCATTGGACTATATACAGGGTACAGACTTTGTTCACACGTACTATAAGACAAAGCATTACACATACATGTCTAGGTGAACTACTACCTACTGATACTCTGTCAGATGGTTGCTTGGGGCAACTAATCGAGCATGTACTTGAAACATCCGCTGAGATGATTGGTCCAAAATGATGAATCCACTGCTCATACTATAGTACTTTGTGCACTCTTCACTCGTCATACTCTCAAATTACCTTTGTAATATCCCACCTAACCTGTGGAACTCAAAGAGAATGCTACTTCAAATTTTTCTTGCTATATCTATTTGGCCAACTCTTGGCAATGCACATGAGGCTAGTGCCTCAATCACGTTAGGTGCCTTTTGGGTCTCCCACCCTGGTGGAGGGAATATAATAAGCCAGAAGTTCCTCTCTATAATGGTTTTATGTTTTATTTTAGCCCTGATTAAGTCTGCTGTTATGCCTACAGCATATAGACGAAACACTTGTTGGCAAGGTGGAAGCTCAATTTATAAGGGCGGAACTTATTATTGGAATAAAGAACTGTTGATACCACGTCCTCGACACCTAAAATATTGCTTGTTTGGAGAATATTATAATACGGTTCAGACTTCCCCGGGTAGAGGAATATTAGGTGGGTCTTCCTCCTCCAGAGCACCAAATGAGATATGGACTCTTGTTGTATGGACTGAAGTATACATCCACTTCTCACACTGATTAGATTGTGTGTGCCCACATTCCCAGACACCATTCACACATTGTAATACATATTACATGGTTAAGCTCTCATATTGAATGTTAACAACTAGTTTCAAAGCTCAGATTTTCCAGGAAAAGATGTCTAATTCTGCCTTAATTCCAGTAATTCACAGGGCTGAATTAATTTGAAGGATAGCTAGATTTCATCAAAAAAATTAAATGTTAAATGGATTGTTAACACTGCATTACATTTTATTGAAGTGCTGATAAAAATGTTTTAGTATGAAAGTCTTGCTCTTAAATCATTAATGAGCACACTGGACAGACGCACTTTTTATGGACATCATTGATGCAAGCATCAACCAATGAATCCTCCACACTGTCAAGAAAGAAAACTGCAAATGCAAAACCCTGTTAGCAAAATGTTACACTGTCTCACATTTTACTTTCTTTTCATTTACATATGTCTAGATAAGTGGATTCTATAGTGTTCATGTACTACAAAGGGAAAGCATATTTTAGAATGCCAGTTTTTTTTATTTCTTTACAATATTTTTAGCACTTAAAATTGGATTTATAATAATACACATTGTTGCAAAAACACTTTTCAAATATTAGCACATTAATCTCAAAGGCAGCATTTCATACTCAAAAACAGTTATTGCATAGGTTGAACCTCATTGTCTGTGTGGGAAAAATTTGCGATTTATTAATGAAATATTTAAAACTGCTGAATTTCGTGCGTGTGTTATTTTTATGTAGTACCTGAGAATGGTGACAAGCATGTATCAGCACTTTGAATCAAATATTTTACCTCATTGCACGAGGCATGTCTGTGTGGAAAAGTCACTTGAAGAAATCTATGTCTGGGCATACTTTTGTGGAGGAAAATAAAAATAATAACTTCTAATGTATTACAATCCACTTCTTCATGTAATGCATACCATCTTTGCCCTATCTAGTTAGATACCCATCGGGCTGCAGCATAGGCATAGTGTAGTAAAGGAAGATGCAGAGTCCACTGTAGAGTTATGTTCCTTTATTGTAAGTTCCTTCCAAGATATTAAGTATAGAAGTAAGACCCCACCAGGAGCTAGTTGTTAGCAGCTCAGCCTGAGTTAACCAACTGCCACAGCCAGGTAGAGAGAGACACTGAGCCAGAGAGTCACCCAGGCATTCTATGATGTCACAGATGACATAGTACAGTCGATCTAGTGAAGAACATAAGAGAGGACATTTACTACACATCCTCTTCCCTTATGGAATAGGAACAGAACAAAGAACACAATAGGCAAAATACCTCAAATGCAACATCAGCAGAAAAGTACAAGAATGAACCAAAAGAGATGTTCAAAGATAACACTAGCATGAGGTATGATAAGCAGAAATGTGAACAAAGAAAAGTAAATTAAACACTATATGCCACATCCTCCTCCTTTAACGAACCGAAACAGCTAAGCTAAGTGGTCACACTCAAAACTTCCCCACACCACAGGGTAAATACCCTATGACGAAAGAGAGTGTAGACAGAGACACAGAGAGCGACACATAGGGGCAAAATTCATTCAAGACAACTCTAAAAGAGAAAACCCCTTTCACAAAAAATTCACCAAAAAAAACAATCTTAGCAAAGAACTAGAGCTTCCCCTGATAAAGACATGTTGACATTAAAGATATGAAAAATTCACAGCACAAAGTCTTTCCAACATGAAACCCTGGCCACGAGTAACAAGAAGGTAGACTTATACTAGAACATAGTGTACAAACAGTCTCCACCAAAAGCAGGGGGCAGCGCAAAGTAGAAACTCAGAGATTAAAAAGAAATGCAAGCTCCCCTAAATAGGGTACACCACAGGATAGTAAACCTGGGAATAAAAATAGGGCAAGGACTACCCTTAAACACCACTACATGGGGCATGGACTACCCGGAAACACCACTACATGGGGCATGGACTACCGGCAAACACACAACTTCCCTTTTGTAGGATAGACCACAGGATAATACCTGGGAACTAAAATTGGGGTATGGACTACCCGCAAACACCACTACCTCAGAAAACTAATAGAAATGGGCATTGACTACCCACACACAAACACAACCTCCCCTATGTAGGGTACACCGCAGGACAATACCTGGGAACCAAAATGGGGCATGGACTACCCGCTAACACCATTACTTCAGAAAACTAATAAAAATGGGCATTGACTACCCACACACACACAATCTCCCCTATGTAGGGTACACTGCAGGGAACGAACCCTGAGAATATGAATGGGGCATTGACTACCCACAAACATTAAACTACATGGGGCATGGATTACCCGCAAACACCACCACACGGGGCATGGACCACCCAGACAGACACCACCTTCCTTAGACAGGGTACACTTCAGGATACCAAACCCTGACATATGGATGGGCATTGACTACCCCACATGACCAAACTACGACACACTCTCTAAAGAAGCACCAGGAATTTCCCAAGCTAAAAACACACACTCTTATAGAGAACAAAGACTGTGTTAAATAATACGCAGTAAAAATTGCTACTCAAATACATTAATAATGTTAGCTCCGGTGAGCGATCTCTCACCCGGGGTCTCTGTAGATAGCTCCCCGCAGTCGCTGCTGAATTCCGCCGCTGAATTCCGCTAGAAGGGTAAAATGTCATTCAGTGTATGAGGAAAGTTCCTTTCATTCCGTTGTTTTGCAAACTCTCCAACCGATACATGTTCACACCAGTATTTAACTTGCTCTCATCAGTGTTTCCGCTCCCTGCAGTCTCCGCTGAAAATTGCCAGAACAATATAGCGCCATTCAGTTTTCCCACAAAATCACTTCTATTCCAAAAACAGGTTCAGGCCGTGACTGCCAAGTTGAAGGGACATGTTCGAAGTCGTGATGTATTGAAATAGTGTGAACCAGGGAAAAAAAAAAAATGGTGACACGCATATCTTACGCTGAACAGGATGGCTCGCAGGAAGAGCGTGCGCCAAAACGTGGAGAACAGCAAAGTACTCACGTAGGAAGTAAACGTCACAAGAGGAGATCTGCAGGTTTTGCAAAACGGGTAAGTCTGTGTGTGTCGAGTGCCTGCACGCGATGTGACGTCAAGGGCTATTTTAAATTCAATTCCTAAACTGCCACGGAGAGATATCATGTCGAATTTCAAAATCTTTGAAATTAAGTAACTCACACGGTGGTTCGGACCCAGCTTCTCCATACAAGCGTGTTAGCGCACAGTACACAGTCGCTGAACAGTAGTTGCCAGCGCCGCTTGTGTGAACATTATTGAGTTCTTTTGAAGGTTGTGAAAAACACACAGGATGCGTCGCTTTTAAATTCTTTATTAGACTTTTTCCGCTTCTCTCACAGGAAATAAATACACGCAGCAGGGCTCAATAAGAAGTGTAGCTGGAGAAACGTTGCAGATGTAGGAGCAGGGTGACAGTAGGCATCAAAGCAATACGCAGCAAATAGTGAGTTCTGGCGTTGTAAAACGACAGAGTTTAAGTGTAAGGACTCACCAGAGGGACTGTTCTTCAGTGGTTCTTCAATGATTCAGATCAAAAAAACGTTCACAGCATTTGTCACTGATGCTGCCTATAAACTACTTCACCTATAAATTGCCAGTTTCTGTCAACGCTTGACGCTTCCCCCACTGAATGAAGGCCAGATGTAATAAAAAAAACACTGCAGACCTCAGGGAAGAGTAAACTTTTTCTAGACAGGAGCAAGGTGACAGCAGGCAAAATAGTATCAATCCGCTCAGGTTGCAGACTGTCCAGCTACAAGTAGACATCAAAGTAGAGACACACACCCAGGGTGCAGGCTGTCTAGGTGGAACAGAACACTGGTGGGTTCAGCTGGGCATTTGTTTATAAATGTCAATTCGAAGTTTTAAAGTTTTTGATGTCTAGGTTCCTTTTCTTAAAGTTGATAAATACCTTAGCTTGTCTTTAACCAAAGTTCACGCGTAGGTTCATCCTTTTCAAAAACGTCGCCAAATTGTAGTAAAGGAAGATGCAGAGTCCACTGTAGAGTTATGTTCCTTTATTGTAAGTTCCTTCCAAGATATTAAGTATAGAAGTAAGACCCCACCAGGAGCTAGTTGTTAGCAGCTCAGCCTGAGTTAACCAACTGCCACAGCCAGGTAGAGAGAGACACTGAACCAGAGAGTCACCCAGGCATTCTATGATGTCACAGATGACATAGTACAGTCTATGGAGTGAAGAACATAAGAGAGGACATTTACTACACATAGCATGGTTAGCCAGGGCCCAGTCTCTCATGGAGAGCTGGCGGCGAAGACATTTAACAGATTCTTTCTCGCTAGTAAAACAAAAATATATGATTACCCAGCTGTTGATTTTAGTGTGGGTTTTACTGCAATGACAACTGCCACTGAATCAAAAAGCAAAAACGTATTTTCACTATCCATGGGTTTGAGGGTCGTCTCTGCCATGTCCTCCAAAACTGGGTAATTCTCTAAAGGTAATTTCAGTTCATTATGCAGATTCCTTACATACATCATTAAAGTACAGCCATACTTTCTCTTCATAAGCATGCACGGGCTGCTTTGAGAAGGACACGGAGAGGGTGCAGTCACAGAACATGTACCACACGCAATGGATTGTGTAGGTGTTGCCAGAACTTAAGGATATAATAGAAAAAGGAATACATACGGAGTAACCGGATAAAATATACAATATTGCACATGATGTGATCTGGTGACATCATAAACCATGAGACTGAAGGGGGATTGTTTTGTAAATGCAACAAGAACCCCAAGATGGAAACATATGACCATATTGCACATGTTACTGTTATGAATATTTTATATTCCCTTGGTATTTTACAGTACTTAGCTTAAAAGCTGTTTTGTTCAAAGTGCAGCTATCAATCTGCCATGTTGGGAATCAGAATATTTAGGTTTTGTTTATCTTTCAAGAATGACATGTTGATAAAACAATGGGCAATGCTGAGGACTGAGAATTATTGTAATACTGTGGCTGCAGCAGTTGCTGCATGATTATGGATTTACTGCATTTGCCACAACGTTGCCACATAATTTGCAGATTTCATCCCAAACATTTTCTACCTAAAACAGATGAAAATAATGATGCCTAATAATGTGCTATATAATTAGTATTGTTTGGTATGTAGCTCAGATCACCTTGCAACATAATTTGGTCTTCTATGCTGGATATCCCTAGTATCTCTGACAATGGTAAAGCTCAACAGAGTGGAAAACTGCAAAACTGGAACACAGAAACTTATTAACAGTTTGTCTTCTGAAGAACCAGTTGGAGACCGTGGCTGCCCTCGAGTTGAAGCCATTGACATTGAACTGCGGGTTAGATTCAACCTACTGGTCTGACCCACTGAATAAGATCTGACTTCCAGGAAACGTTTCTAAGTCCAAATGTAGAGAGCTTCATCAAGAGTGATGCTGAACCGAAGCTGATCGACTTCAAAACCTTCTTGGGCGCGGACGTCAGGTTCATCCACTTGCAGCATTCCCACCTTCATCATTGACTGCACAGGGACAGTGCTCTTCAACAATCATTGGGTGTAGAACTCTGACTAGGATCCAGCTTGCACCTTGCCCTGCAGATGACTTGGTGATGACAACTTTTTCTCCATAAATGTTTCTAAGGCCTTAGATAATTCTTTGACGGGGACCGACCTGGTTGTCTTATCTGACCTCCTCTCCATCGCGTTCAATCTTAAACCTGACCTTTGTTCCGTTCTCGCATGACTAGTTGCCCAGGGTTGGTGCTTTGTGCTTTTTTGGGCACTATTTGTATTTAAATCTTTAAAATTCATATTCCTTGCCCCCTTTATTAGATTCTTTTTTTATTTTGGCATAATTTAACATACACGTACATGCAGGAAGAGGGTTTGGGTCAGTAGTCTTCGCCAAATGGATTGTCTGGGAGACCCCCTCTTTCAGGAATTGGATCCATGGTCCATGTTAGAACTGGGGGTCTCTAACTGGCAAAGGTGGGTACTATTGTCCAAGTAGGGACCTTTGCGTCTGGTCAGGGTAAGGGGGATACACACTTTAGATAACCCCTGCTCACCCCCTTGGTTGCTTGGCACAAGCAGACAGGCTTATCTGAAAGGCAATGTGTAAATTATTTCTACTCCAACCACCCAGTGCCACAGTGATAGCATCACAAATGGACACCAAACCAGTTTAGAAAAAAAATGTATCTTTATCTAAACTCAACAGGACCAAAATGACAAAAATCCAGCATATATGTAGTCAAATAGCACTTAAAAACTGTTATTTCCAAAATAAAGCTTGTAGAAAACGAATCGCTTCACCTGGGGCTAATATGATGTTGTGACAGCAATAAATCCAAAGTACGGCACCCACCGTAGGGTGTCGGGCACGGAGTCACATGGACCCCCCACAAGGATGCTACATGTTGAATCCAGGACAGGGGAAGTCATTTGAGTTGGCGGTGAGGCGTTTGTTCTGGTGAGGTGATGCAAACACGGCGAGCTCGTGGAGTCGCCCTCGATGTTTATCGGGGCTGCAATAACAGAAGGCAGGCGCTGGTGGTGATGAGTCGATGCAAGCGCTGGTTTTGGGAATGCCAACAGCTACAGGCATCGAAGAGCTTTGGAGCAGCGGAGCAGGCCATGTGGTGAGTTGTGCGCTTCACGAGCGCTACCCCTGGCCTTGGTGCAGCATCACAGCAGCGTCGCTGACAGAGTTGGAGACATATCTTCTTGCTTCTTTCAAGTTGCTTCCAGCTCCCAAGAGGAGGAACAACCTCAGGGGTCCCAAAAGTGGAATAGGCACCTCCTGGCAGGTCAAATCATTCAGCAATAGAGTTCAGGGGAACTGGGGGTGAAGTCTTTGTGTCCCTGAGATGTCGAAACAGGAGACCAGCAAACACAAGTCCTTGGAGAATCTTCTTCAAGCAGGTTCACAGCACAGTTCCAGTCTTTGTCCTTTCCTTGGCAGAAACAGCAACTGCAGGCCACATCCACACATCACACAGCAAAGGGGCAGGCCTCCTCCTCACAGGTCTTCAGCTCATCTCTTTGGCAAAGAATCCTCTTGAGTACAGAAGTGATCTAAAGTTCTGGGGTTTTAAGTGTAATACTTATACCCCAAAATATCTGTGTTCTCTTTGTACAAGGGTCTCTGAGCCCAGCTCAAATTCAATTCTGTCCTCACTAGTGCAGTATGACCACAAGGGTTGGAGACAGCATTTTGCAAGGGAGACAGGCCCGATTCGGGTGCAAGGAAATCTTCTCCCACTACTCTAAATACAGCCAAGCCCCATTCAGCTCAGCTCTGATTCATCCAGGAAGGGTCAGGCACACCTCAACCCCCCCGTGGAAGTCTACAGTGAATGCACATCCTAAACCCTTGTCACTCCAAAACCAGTCCGTCAATTCACAAAAAGGCAGAGGCCAAAGAATGGTTAAACAAGAAAATGCCTACTTTTGAAAAGTGTAATAAAGGGCACCTCTCTCGAGTCCCAATCTGTCGCACTGCTGAAATACTTTTTCCCATTTGTTTTCTTCCTCATTAGTTATCCATATTTTAGCCACTGTAATCCAAACATATTCCAAAATCTTCTTTCTTCTTCATGTCTGTTAATATAATCACTACGAAGACAGTTTGATTGCACCTTCATTCTTTATTCAACATTTTCAAGCACCTCTTGTGTGCCCATCCAGGCGTTCACAAATGGCACGTGCAGGTCATTCATACACCAAGGATAGACTCATTTAATTATACCAAATGCATTTCAAGCCTAAGCTCTTCGTTAGGGGTCTCTGAAACAATGAAAACAACAGTTTGGCGACATAAGATCATTTCCCTCTGCTAGACCTTGAGTCCTTGGACCTACTAGCTCGTCAAGTAAAATCGGAATCGCCATGCGACCCAGCCTCGCCAGAGATAATGTTGCTGGCAAGCCAGGCCGTGCTTCCCATCATAATGAACCTCCTGAATGCCTCCATCACCTCCTGCACCGTCCCTTCTGCCTGGAAGAAGGCCAGGGTTTGGGCTCTGCTTAAAAAACCAAATCTCGATCCCGAGGATCTCGGCAGTTATCGCCCGATCTCCTTGCTCCCCTGGGTGAGCAAAATTTTCGAGAAACACATCAATACCCATCTAATGGATTTTCTCGAGAATAACCAGCTGTTAGATGCCACCCAGACGGGCTTCCGGCCTAAGCATGGAACAGAAACCGCTCTGTTAGCAGTCACTGAGGAAACCCGAAAGATCCTAGATCAAGGGGGATCAGTGGCAGTTGTCCTCCTTGACCTGAGCGCTGCCTTCGATACGGTCAGCCATGTCACTCTGCTGAGCCGCCAAGCGGACGTCGGAATAGCAGTCAGGGCACTGCAGTGGCTTGAATCGTTTCTGAGCACCAGGTCTTTCCAGATCTTTGATGGAGACACTGTCTCAACGAGCAGGCCACTGAACTGTGGGATCTGCAGGGCTCCTCTTTAAGCCCTGCGTTATTCAATATCTATATGAGACCACTGGCTGAGATTGTCCATCCGTTTGGTATCAAAATCATCTCTGACGCGGATGACACTCAGCTAGTGGTCTCCTTGGCGCAGGAGGGCGGTCAATCATCATCATCATCAGGACTAATGAAATGCCTGGAGGAAGTTAAGGGATGGATGACGACATCCTCCATCAAACTCATTGGGGATAAAATGGAGCTGATGCTTCTGGGACCCACATCTCCGGTACACTTCAATTCCCTCTGGCCCCCTTGCCTAGGCAACCCCCCAGCCCCCAAATACAACATAAAGAGCTTGGGGGTCTGGCTGGACAAAGCTCTCTCCTTCAACACTCAGGCTACTAAACTGTCTGCAACCTGTTTTGGCCTCCTCAGGATGTTGAGGAAAGTCTTCCCTCTCCTACCTATGGAGGCCAAACAGGTAGCTGTCCAGGGCCTGATTCAATCCCGGCTGGACTTTAGTAATGCCCTGTATCTCGGTGCCCCAGAATACACATTACGAAAGCTGCAGATAGTGCAGAACTGCGCAGCCCACACATTGCTCAAGCTGTCCCGCAGACAATCAGCCAAGCCTGGGCTAAGCAAGTTGCACTGGCTACCTGTACGACAAAGAATTGCCTTCAAGGCGATGTGCATTTCCCATCAGGCATTTTGACATACAGGACCAGTAATCGGCCGCAAATTAATAACCCTGTACTACCCCACCAGAAATCTCCGATCAAATCAGGCTTTTCTGGCTTCAGTGCCCAGAATAAAAAGGGCAAGAGCTGGAGGCAGGTGTTCTCCCTCAATGCCGCCAAACTATGGAACTCCCTTCCAATCCAACTCAGGTCCAACCCCAACCTTCTTTCCTTCCGCAAAGAACTGAAAACTTTCCTGTTTAATGTCCGTCACTAATCTCCTGGCCGAACCCCTTTTGTTCAGCAACTACACCTCACACTAGCGCTTGGACGCCCCTGGGCAGCAACCGCGCTTTATAAATACACATTTCATTTCATTTCATTTCATTTCATTTTAACCGGCTGCTCATTGAAAACTTATTAAACACAATAAAAATACCCGAATAATCAATACAGTATCACTCATCAACCTTTACTCCCCACTCCAACCAAATCCTTGATAGCCACTCGTGTATCCTCTCAAAGTGCTTGAACTTCACCCCTTTGCATACTCTCCAACTAAACCATACAGTTACACTGTCACGTAAAATAATAATACTAATGCTAACAAACAACTGTTTCAATCCCTACTTCCCTCTAACAGTTACCCTACATTCAAAGTACATCCCCACTAGCCATTCAAACTCATCATCCCCGAGTCCCATCCAAACGAAACTATTTTGCGAACGTTTATGGATAAGGGAAGGAGTGCACTTTCACACTTACTTATTGTTTACTTTTGAAAAGTGGCATTTTCAAACAGACAATTTAAAAACCATCTTTACTAAAAAAATGTGTTATTGAATTCTGAGTTCAGGGAGGCTAAACTTTATTCCTCTAACTTGTCCCAATGGGATGTTATACTTGTAAGATGTTACAAAGTATCTCCCATGCTATCCTGTGGGACACATAGCCTTCCAATAGTGAAAAACGGAATTGGCAGTATTTCTCTATTAGGACATGTCACACACCCCTGTACATGTCCTACCTTTCATATACATTGCACCCTGCCCACAGGGGCACCTTGTGTCTCATGTTAGAAAAGGGAAGGTTAGGGCCTGGAAAGTGGGTTCCAGGTTGACATAGCAGTTTTGAACTGCGCACAGACACTGAAGTTACAGGTCTGAGATACCTTTTCAGGGCTACTCATGTGAGTGGCACAATGAGTGCTGCAGGCCCACTAGTAGATTTGCATGCCCTGGCACACTCAGTGCACTTTACTAGGGACTTACTAGTAATTTAAATATGCCAATCAGGGAGAACCAATTGTAATAACAATTTACACATAGTCTTTTTTACAATCTCGGAGGCAAGATGGCATCCGGCGAACATCGCTGCTGCGATGCTCCGCTGAGCATCCCCCGAAAATCTGTCTAACTCATTTCTGAAAGGACCTTCATAACCAAACTAAATGGTTTACGAGCCTCCAAGAAAACATCCAATCTAAGGAATGCAGCAGGAAAAACATTTCAGAGGCTTTCAGGTATCTCCTACCTGTTTGCTGAGGCTCGAGTTCATGCATCTTCCCCGCAACGAGGACGTGCGCCTGGCTCTGGCACCCCAGATTCACTCTGACCTGCGTGAGCTTCAATCGGTACGGTGGAACTGCAGGAGCACAGCTAGGAGCCGTAACACGCTCCCTCTCCAGTGGAAGAACTGTCAGATCTTACAGCGCTGTGGCCGCTACGGGGATTTCTTGAGAGCCGGCATATCCACAGTGCAACTTTGTGTCAGCAACCACGAGAAACAAGTAAGAATGACAGGAAAGGGGCATGAGCCGGGAAAGTGAAGAATGCAACTGTATCTTCACAGGCTAGTACAACACTGGCAATTACACGGCAGAAAAAGCTGGACACCCTGGGCATGAAAGGCAAAGGCGGGGGAGAGAAAGGGGAGAGCTTTCATAAAAACCCTGGGGAAAATGGCATAGAGCTTACCGCAACCACAAAAAAGGCCCTGCTCGCCTACACAAAGAAACCGGCTATTCTCAGCCTTTGATCACTAGTAGCTTCGGTGCGGTGAGTGGAGGAAACCGCTTCCATTTCTCCAGCAGAGTCCCCTGGAGTGGTAGGTGACACACCAGGACAGATGGAAGGAGGAGTGACTGGTCATAATTCACAGCGGGTATTGAGCAACCTACAGCCCCAGAATACCTCCTCCCCCACAGTCCAAGGCAATAAAGCAGACAGCGTAACACCTTCTAGTCAGATTGAAGGCGGCCCTTTGGACAACACTGACAGTTTCAACGAAAACAGTAGTATCCCCAGTGGCAGGTCAACTATCTCGGAAGAATCTTCAAATGCTGTACTAAAATTGCAAGCCACTAACAATACACGGCAAGATTACATATTGAAAACGCCCGATAATCAGGACAAATTCTACTCTCTTACAGAGGAATCAGAGGTGTCAGAGATTAGCATTTCTCTGTCAAGTGGGGAGGAAGAGGGCAAGTGGTATAGCAGATCTAATACGGACCCGCAGAAACACAACCATGCCTCAAAAGAACTACAAAAGAAGAAAAGCAGGGACCGTCATGAAATGAATTATGATCTATCTGACAAAGAGGACACCACAGATCTGAAGTGGGATTAAAATGATACCCAGCTCACGATTTTTTCCAACATCACGGCTGCCTTCGGTAGGAATGAAACAATCACTGGTACTGACCAAATGGGAAAGCACAGCGACCTAAGAAGTGAGCCAGCTCTAACAGACATTCTTCAATCTATTAAGAGCTTCCAGGCAGAAGCCAAAGCAGATAGTCGCAGATCTCTCCAGGCAGCAAAGAAACTGCAAAGGGCAGTCAGGAAGGTGGGCAAAACCAGTGCCAAAATTGTAGATCGAATGGCTTTGGTGGAAGAAAGAACGGAACAACTAGAAAAGGATGTTACCACGCTTAAAACACAGAATGACGAGCATGAGGGTGTGGTTAACGATCTTATGTGGAAGCTGGAGGAACAGGAAAACTGGCAGAGGTTTGACAACCTCCTCTTTCTAGGGATTCCAGAAGGGGTAAAAAAAGATGATCCCAGGAAATTTATGATCACGTTTCTTAAAGGTGCATTCCCAGAGCAACAATCCTGGGATTGGGACAAGGAAATCCAGAGAGCTCATAGGTTTCCTCTGTCTCCAGTGAAACATCACAACAACATCCTCGTGCCATGCTTTTATTTTTCTGTAATTTCTTACTCCGGCAAGCTCGTTATGATTTGGCTAGACCTACAAATAAGCGGTTCTTCGACGGAATAACTTTTTTTACTAGGCCTGACTTTGCACACACCACAGTTGGGGACTCAGGCAGCTCTTTGACCCATTTCAGAAACTTGGGGTGACGGTGTACCTTCAAAATCTGGCCAGACTAAAAATGGTCTATCAAGGGGCTACTCGTAGCTTCATCTCTGAAATCCAGGCAAAAAAGTATCTAGAGGAAATTTCAGGACACAAGTCATGAATTCAATGTCTTTTACAGTAGAAATGCCTTTGCCCCGGCCTGACAAACTGAGCAAGATAGTGGTATTGATTACAGGACTCAGATGTTAATAACCTAAGTGAGGGGGGCTGTGTGGTTTCTTTTTTTTCTTTTTGTCTGCTTTTTGCTGCTTCTCTTAATTTTTCCTTTTTTCTTGTTAAATAGCTTGGCAGGGGGCTTTTTTTCTTTATAGAAGGTCATCCCACAGGGGGGAATCTCAGCGGGCACGTGGTGCTCTGCCTGACGGATGTCACACCCCATGCCTGGTGATGGCCAGGTAACCTCCATAAGTGGCGGAGGGTGGCGGGGTGGGAGAGGGCGGGGAGGGTGGTGAGTGTGGAGGGTCAGACAGGATGGTAATAAGAGTAAGAGTAAGGGAAAACTCAACAGGGCAAACTGTTATGTTGGCAATACCAAGATATGGAGTAACAAATGGGCTATGCAAAATTTAGAGCAAACGTCTGGATCACACATGCTAACAAGATGGGGGTGTTAAGAGTTTTATCCATAAACATTTGTGGTTTAAACAACATCAAAAAAAGGCAAATTGTTGCGGTAGGATTACAAGCTTTGGGCACAAACATTGTTTGTTTACAAGAAACACACATAGAGGGCTCACAAATACACATTTTAAAAACACTGGAGTATAGGTTCGTTTGTGCAAGGTCACAGGGGGCTTGGGTATGGGGTGTTGGTATTCTAGCCAAGGGCTCTCGGTATGTTTTAATCACTCCAAAGCTGATAAATTTGGCCAAAAGGCAGTTACAGAATGCCGATATGGAAAGGGGCAAAAGATAACACTTTGCGCTAGATATGGAAGCAATAGTGTTGATCCGTCAGTTTTGACGAGATTTCCAACAAACTCACGCCTTGGCCTCTACCTTTATTGATTTGCGGGGATTTCAATATCAACCTTCCCAATTATTGGTCTATGAAGGATGACTGGCAATATAACGGCCGCAAACCTAAAGTGTTTAAGGCGATGAAAGATATGTGTTATACGCACTTGCTAGTAGATGGCTGGCAGATTTTAAATCCTAATGATCCAGGGTATGCCTTTTTTTCTAACCCGCAACGTACCCATGTAAGCATAGACTATATGCTGATGTCTAATTCACTTAAATCTAAGTTTCAATTAGAGAAGTTGCCTCGAATCCTATCAGACCATAACACTCTAATCTGCACCTTAGAAATAACACCAGAAAACACAACACCTAGATCTTGGACTTTTGAAAAGTCGATGCTTCTTGATGACGAATATTGTGCTCACATGAGAGAGTGGATCCCTAACTTTATAAAGGATAATATCGGGAGCGTATCAATTGAAGTTGTGTGGGATGCCCTAAAGGCAGGGGTTCAGGGAGAGACGTGCAATACTCACTAAAGGTCAATAAACTGGCTAGATAATCTATGAAGGGACTGCAGGAAAACCTTAGGCTGGTGGAAGATGATTTGATAAGGGTGACGAGAGGGAACAAAGGAGTAGAAGAAATAACCAAAACACAAAGCCAGGTGGCAATCGCTAAGGCCGCAATCACAAATATTTTTACTGATAAAGCTGTATAAAAAGCAACCGCACAGAAAGAAATGCTGTCTGAGGTAAATGAGCAAGTTGGCCATCAGTAGCTGTACGTATGAGGCAACAGGCTTCATCAAATTTGATACGTGAAATACATGACCCTGTGGAAGCCAAATATCCGACCCAGAACATATTCGAGAGGCCTTCTGGTGACTTTATTGGGAATTGTATATGGAGGAGGGGAGGGATGATGATGATGATAATGACTTTTGCAAAGCGCTTGGTTACACTTTACTAGTGTGTCCCCGCGCTGCGGTACACAAGCCAAGGAAAAAAACATAATTCTCAGGTCACCTCCCCATCAGAGGGCAGCAATAGAAGCTACTATTTAGGAAAAAGGAGAGTTTTCAGCTTTTTACGGAAGGTCATCTCCGATGTCTCCATTCGAAGCCCCCACGGGAGTCTGTTCCATTGCTGTGCCTCCATAAACCTGAAGGAGCGCCCGCCCATCCTTGCCATCCTGACTCTAGGGACAGTGACCTGTCCCATTCCACTAGATCTTAGTTGGCGGGAGGGGACATACAGGCTCAGAAGATTATATAGGTATGCGGGCCCCTTCCTACGAAGGATACGATGGCACACACAGAGTGCTTTGAACTGGATTCGCCCCTTAATCGGGAGCCAATGGAGAGCAACTAACGCCTTCCTTGAAGATGCTCTCCGAGGCAGCGTCAGAACCAGGCGGGCAGCTGCGTTCTGTATATGCTGAAGCCTTTGTACACAGCTAACATTGGCCCCCAGGTAGAGCACATTCCCGTAGTCCAGCCTAGAGGTTACTAAGGCATGGACCATGGTCTTCCTAGCTCCAGTAGGCAGGATGTCCAAGGTCTTGCGTAAACTACGCAAGATACCGAAACAAGTTCCTGCCACTCGCCTTGTCTGCAGCTCAAACGAAAGCTTGTGGTCTAACCACACCCCTAAGTTCTTGACTTGCTCACTATGAGCCGGGGTGGGACCAAGGGTTTGAGGCCACCATGCCGATGATCACACAGAGGGTGCCTTACCAACGATCAAAACCTCTGTCTTACTCCTGTTTAATTTAAGGCAGTTCTCACCCATCCAAACCGCCAGTTCTTGCATGCAGGAATTAAAGTTGGAGGCTGCCTTCTCCTCCGATTGTGTCAAGGCCACCAGCAGCTGCGTGTCATCAGCGTTGGACACTACTTTGACCCTGTACCTTCCGGTAATGTCTGCCACTGGTGCAACAAAAAGATTAAATGAGGTCGGGCTGAGGGTGGACCCCTGCGGCACCCCCTGTTTAAGCATGACACACTTTGACCGAAACGGTCCCTGTGCCACCCGAAAACTGCGATCCTGCAGAAAGGATTCCATCCATGCCAATGCCTTTCCACCCACCCCTCCCTTCCTGAGGCACTGGAGTAACGTACAATGAGGAACAGTGTCCAAGGCGGCACTCAGATCAAGTAATATTAAGGCTGCTCATCTACGTACTTCTGAATGACCTCAGTGGAGAGGAGCAGAGCAGGCTCCGTCGAATACAATGCACGAAAGCCAGACTGAGTGGGATGAAAAAGATCATGTTTACCAATATGAGATGTTAGCTGGTTGTTCACCACCTTCTCTGCAATTTTCACAAAATAAGGGAGTTGCGAGATGGGGCGTAAATTGTCTTACTGGTCCATGCTGACATTCAACTTTTTCCGCAATGGGAGGACCACCGCTTCCTTACATCTTCTAAGTACCATGCCTGAGCTAAAGGAGAGCTCTAATAGATGGCTTATACTGGGTTCCAAAACCTGCATACTACCTTTCAGCACCCTAGGCCTAGCAGGGTCACTGGGAGAACCCGATTTGATGTTCCTGGCTATCCTCATTAGGATCTCAGAATTAGGGATGCTGAAAGCATCCAGAGTCTCTTCACACTTAAAGACAATAGAAACATCCGTCCTAGCAAACCCTTCCCTTTCAGAGACCGGGAAGGTGGAGTGCATTTTCTCCACCTTCTCTGCGAAAAACTCTGCAATCCGATTGCATGATTCCACTGAGCCTGCAGTCGGAGCTAAGATATTATCCAAGGAAGAGATCTCCTTATAGACAGTGAACAGCTCTTTAGAGTTTTCCGCTCCCTCGATTCTCCCCTTATAATAGGAGGCCCGCGTCTTCCTAATGAGGGAGTGGTAGAGCTTAAGGCTCACTTTATATTTGGCCTTCAACTGGGCCGAGAAATCCCTTCTCCACCTTCTTTCAAGGTGTTTACAGGCAGCTTTCGCCAGTCTCGGTTCGTCTCCGAACCAGGGGGCGGATCTAGTTTGTCTTTTGGAAGCCTTAGCTGCCCAGGGTGCGCAGATGTCAAGTGCCTCCAAAATGCGCTGTCTAGGGCCTCACACGCTGTGTCAATTTCCTGACCCCCTGGAGGTCCCCCCTGAAGAAGGATCTTACTGAAGTTGTCTTGCGAGAAGGTCGCCCACCACCTATATTTCTGCCTTTGTACAACCCTCACTTGAGTCTTTTGAGCCGGTATCCTCACCTTGAAAGGGATCACCTAGTGATCCGACCAAGGGACCGGCAGGGATTTCTCAATTTCAAGAGCATCCCAATTAGCAAAGACTGGGTCAAGTAAATGACCCTGTCTATGGGTAGGATTTTCCGACGTAAGTGTTACCTGGAGTGCTTCCAGTTCCTGACAGATCCCCTGGGCTCCCAAGTCAGAGGCATCGTCAAAGTGACTTAGCAAATATTGAAAGATACCTAGATAGTGAAGGTAATGACAGGTTTGATTATGAAGATCAGTCTAGTCTAGAAGAGGCCCCTAATATAGAAGAAATCTTAACCACAATTAAAAACCTACCGAAATGGAAAGCAACCAGACAGGAAAATATTCCTTTAGAATTCTATTTAGCTTTTCTAAATCAAATCAAAGGTTTTTTACTTGATTTAATTATACACATTTTTAAAGGTGGTCAGTCTCTAAAGTCCTGGTCTAGGGCAAAGATAGTCATTTTTCCTAAGAAGAATAAACCTCCAGAGCAGCTAGGTTCATACTGCCCTATTACTCTTATTAATGGGGATTCAAAAATATATTCGAAAGTTCTGGCGAATCGAATCGCCCCTATTATCCATAAAGTAATTGCTAAATGCCAGCACGGTTTTGTACCAGGATGATCGACTATTAACCACATCCAGAGAGTGATCACCCTATTTGATAGTACGGAAGTTGCAGGAGACCCTATGGCATTTGTTCTTCTTGACGCTGAGAAGGCCTTTGATAGGGTCTCCTGGCAATTTCTGGGGGCTTCTATGTCCAGGGTTGGAATTAAAAAAGGCTTTATCCAGGGCCATGGTAATGGTGAATGGCAGCCTCATTAAAGAGCTAATATTATCCCGAGGAACACAACAGGGTTGCCCTTGTTCACCGTTGCTTTTCGCGATCTATATTGACCCCTTCATTCGCAGACTAGAAGGAAATAGAGAAATAGCACCTATTTTGTTGCAGGAGTTTTCAACTAAGACCTTGGCATACGCCGACGATATAGCTATTGTAACAGCCGACCCTAACACAGCTATGACTGTTATTGAAAGTGAGGCTAACAAATTTGGACTAGTATTCGGATATGCACTCAACCAAGGGAAAACACAGATCGTGTTTAACAATAAAAGCGAGATGAGCGCTCCCCGAGTGGTACAAAAGGCTTTATACTTAGGAATCTGCATATCATCTAATCTTGAGAATATGGTGGACCTAAACATCAAACCAATGTTGGGCTCAATACAGAAAGATCTCCGTCGTCTAGATAAACTACATCTGTTGTGTTATGTTATGTTATTTGGATTTTTTAAGCGCACAGCTGCCCCAGCTAAGGGGCGTCCCGGCGCTGTATCAAAAAGGTAACATAACTAATATCGCAGAAAAAAGTGAGGGTGATTAGTAGGGCAGAGGAAAGAGATGTGTTTTAACAGCTTTTCTAAAAACAAAAAGGTCATCAAGAGAGCGAATGTAGGCAGGAAGTGCATTCCATAATTTATAGGCCAAGACCGTAAACGATCGACCACCCAGTCTACATTTTTGGAAACGAGGAACAAGTGCCAAATTTTGGCCGGCAGAGCGAAGGCTGCGCAAAGGGGTGTACAAAGATAGAAGGTGCTGAAGGATGACAGGGGTGTCATATCTAAGAATTTTAAAAGCAAAGCAAAGAACCTTAAACTCTATGCGCCTGATTACTGGCAGCCAGTGCAAGTTAGAGATTGTACTACGGGCTGAGCAGAAACGCGGCAGGCCCACCAGGACCCTGGCTGCCGCATTCTGCACCCGTTGAAGTCGCAAGACTTCCGCCTGGTTGGCGCCTAAGAACAGTGAGCTAGCGTAATCGAGCCTCGATAATACGCTAGCTTGGATCACCATCTGGCGGGTGGGGGCATCGAAAAATTTGAGGATAGGCCTCAAACCACGCAAAATGCCGAAGCACATGGATGCCACCTTCTTAGTATGGAATGAAAAGGTAAGTTTGGAATCCACCCAGACGCCAAGATTTTTAGTTCGGAGACAGGTTTAGGGGGAGGTCCCAGCTCCTGAGGCCACCAGCCAGCACCCCACAGCTCAGGATGTTTCCCCAGCACCATCACCTCAGTTTTGAGGGCGTTGAGTTGTAAACAGTTGGCCGTGAGCCAACTAGCGACCGCCCTCAAACCATCCGCAAAGTTCGATGCCAGTTGGTCAGAGTCCCCATTAAGAGTCACCGCCAGCTGGGTATCATCGGCGTAAGATACCATAGTAAGACCCCATCTCTTCGCAACCTCCGCCAAAGGTTGAACGTAGAGGTTGAAGAGAGTGGGGCTTAACACCGAACCTTGCGGGACACCTTGAGTGATAGCGTGGGGCTTGGATCTGAACGGTGGTGCCACAACCTGAAAGGATCATTCCGAAAGGAACGATTGAAACCAGTCTAACGCCCTGCCTGAAATACCTGCCTCAGTGAGCCTTTGAATAAGAATGGTATGAGATACAGTGTCAAAAGCGGCACTAAGGTCCAAAAGGACCAGTGCCGCCGTTTGACCTGCATCTAGTACAGAGCGGAGATGTTCGTCCATGTATAAAAGTGCCGTCTCTGTACTATGTCCAGATCTAAAACCGTTCTGTGTAGGATCCAGCAGGTGTGCAGATGCCAGATGGTGTGTTAAGATGTTATTCACGTGGGCCTCTGTGATCTTTGCCACCCAAGGAAGCAGGGAGATAGGTCGATAACTCTCCGGCTTCAACTGATCCAATCCAGGCTTCTTTATAATGGGCATGACACAGGCAGCCTTCCAACTAGGTGGAACTGAACCGATGGTAAGGGATTGTTCCACCAGATGGCGAATAGGAGGAAGGCAGAAGGACGCCGAGTCCATAAACTGGGCAGGTCTCAAAGGGTCATCCGGAGAGCCAGACTTGACCTTGGCCGCTAGGAGATTGAACTCCTGCTCCGATGGTATAGGGAGAGAGGCCAGGCACAGAGAAGTGCGCACTGTCAAAATCATGCTGTCAGGGTCAGCTTTAGGAAAAGAACGATAGATGGCATTTACTTTTTCCACGAAAAAGCTGGCTAAAAACTCACAGTGAGCAAGAGAGCTAATCTCTGTAACAGGAAGTCTGTTCACTGTGAGCTCCTTCAAGACTTTAAAAACCAGTTTGGACGGGTTAGAGCTCGCCTGAAACTCCCGTGCATAGTAATCAGCACGGGCCCGGCAGACAGCTCTATGGTATGTCTTTACCTTGGCCAGATAGCATGCCTTCAGGTCTTTATCATATTTCTTCCTCCATGCTCTCTATAATTGGTAAAGTTAATACCGTGAAAATGGTCTTTTTCCCTAAAATGTTATGTCTATTCAGAGCAATATGTCTAGAATTTTCAGCTCACTGGTACAAATCCATAGAACGTACGTTCTCAAGTTTTATTTGGGCGTACTCGCAACCCCTGCGTGCTTATAAACTTCTTACCCTTTTTAAGGATAGAGGAGGATTAGCTTGAGGTACTGGGTTTTTAAGAACCGGCACAGAACCGGTAACCCAGCGGTGTCAGGGTACACCCAGAGACCTCGGGTTCTTCCTGATCCAGACCACAGAAACTCAGAGTCTTCTAGGTGAAGTCAAAGATCGATTTATTGGCTGCAACCAAGGTAACAGGTGTCCTAGAAGTACAACACACGGGGAAGTATATTCTCAGGAGACTGCTCGAATTTACAAAGTCAGGCTTCTCTCTTTATACAGAATATTCAGCTTCAGGCAAACATTCTTCGAATTTGAAATATATAATTTACAGGTTTTGGTTACAAAGGAAAAGCAGAATCATGATGACATGTACATATTTCACGTCGTGCTTCCCATAACAAATCACCCGGCACGGCCCAACATTTCATCAGATATCGGTGGACTCCCAATAAAACAGGCACCTCCCCACCATAAAGTAAGTGAAGCAAAAAGAGTAGAGACAGATGGGAGCAAGATACGGCAGGTGTGCGCGCTGAAATGGTTTTATGGCTTGTTGAGCCTTGATGCTAACTTGTTCGGCCACTGGGAGGGGAACTGACCTAACGAGTTCGGCCTGGGACAATGGTTCCAACTTGCACAGGTCATAGAAAAGTTGATTAAGGAGTATGTGTCCTTGTGGAATTGAATTCAACTGGATTAAGGCCTATGTAAAGGGCAACACATAAATGGAGGCGAAGGGTTTCAGAACGCAAAATGACGATTTCGAGGTGAAATCGTCACTCGAATGTGCTGAAATTATATGTACAAGGTGTGCTCGTCATTCTCGGTCTTTTGATACCAAATTCGTCATGTTTCGACGAATTTTTAATTCTCGAGTCCAGAACGATTATGTGAATCCAGAATCTTCAGAACCACAAACCCTCCTTTTGCCCTTACATAGGCAATTAATCCATCCTCATGTTAATCTGAGTCCAGATCTATATTCCTAAAGTCATTGAGATGTTGCTGTAACATCATTCTAGTACTCAGCTCATCTCTTGATACAGGCTTCCTTACACATGACGTAACACAGAGGCCACATATTGCAGGAGCACACTGTATGCACAGACAGAACAGAAAAAGAATGGCTAAGACCATCCCAATGACCATCAGAATTTTCCATTCCCAGGAAGATATCAGTTCCCAGAACCATCCCATTAACGACCAATCTCCTTTATCCACATGAATAGATTCGGAAATCTTATGTAGTTTGGAGATGGCCTTGTACACTGTTGGAGCGTTATCTGGGATGAAAACTCAGCAACTCGATTGGATCAATCTACATACCCCACCTCGGTCTGCAAGTATGACATCTAAAGCGACCCTGTTCTGAAGGGTCATAAGTCGATCCGACTGGAGCTCAGCAGTCAAGTTACTAAGGGCACCAGCAGTTTCAATCACGGTAGACTCAACTACGCTTGTCAATTGCCTAATGTTCCTGCTGTTAGCCATGGATCCCCAGAACGGCAGAAAACCTTTTGCAAAGTCCCCAAATTCTTGACCTGCAGTGTCTTCTTCACTCAAAACATCTCTACCTATCCTTGTCCGGTGGTAGTCTGCCGCTGCTGTGTAGGTGGGAGGCAACAGGAAGGAAACAAAACATGAGCCCGAAAAGTCAGGGGGCAACCATGTATCGGCTCTATCGTGGCAGATGAAATAGGTACCCTTAGCTGCTAAAAACGCAGGGGAAGTCTGAGATCCAAAAACATACGTTTCAGTACAGACACTCTTCCCTAACTGAGCCCTGGGATTTGTGCCATTACCTTGCAGACACAGATGACCCTGATGGGGTACAATCCAAATCGGGGATGATCTCTTAGCTTGCTGTTTCTCACTCAGAGTAGCTCCATATCCGGTCATGTTCCATCCTATGTATAATAGTGTCTCATCTCTAGGGATAGTCTCATAAGAAATACCTTCCTTAATCATGTCTACTAAACCCTTGACTAGAGCACTTTTCCTAGGATTGTCTGTTACAGGACGTAGGGGGAAGATTTCGTGTGCATATATGAACATTGTCCTATATGCCCATACAGAACCATTGTGACTAAATGGCAGGACCAAATAAGGGATACCTTTATCCGTTGTGTGAGGCATAAGACCGCACACCCAACAGTTAGTTGTGTTCATTACAAGTTGGTGTTGATGTAACAACTGAACAAAGGAGTTATTAATGAACTCCAATCTCCTATTTGATTCGTGATCAGGCAGAGGGTGGAAAGAATGAGAGGAAACAGTGGGAAGAGGTCTGGGGGATGCAGTGGGTGCAAATGTTACATGAAAAGAGAATAAAACATAACTTATTAAAAATACCATGACACTGAATAGCATAAAAATACACAATATTATAAAACTTTTCTCTGTCATCATGTTACATAGTCTGTGCTTTAAGGTCGTTTGTTTGGCAGGTCTCTCCACCTCGGGAAACTCCATCCTCTCTAAAGTGCTGCCCGCGGTGGTAGGTTGCCTCTGCTAAGGGATGCTTCTGTCACTCTAGGGCAACTCCCTTGGACCAACCAGAACTACCGACCTAACGTCGTCAGCTGCACCCCAAAGACTTTTAATCAACCGCGGCCCTAGCAGCGGAACCCGGATGGCGGTTCAAAAAAGAAAAATAAGCAAGTTTCTTAGATGGGAGAGCTGCACTTTCAAAAATAGTACTTGGGGAAAAGGAAATATCCGTTTTATTAGTTCATGGAAATTGCAAAAAGAAAGTGTTTTATTAGTTCGTTTTTCTCGGTCTCAAATTGTATCGTTGTTTCCCAGGTATTGTCTGATCCTGGAACAAAAGGTCAGGCTCTGTAATGTTCAATCGCTCGGATGGTGTCACAGCCTTGTGCAAAATGTTCTCATTTTCTTGTTCAGAGTCAGTTCTTTTTAGGTGCAGATCATGAGAAGGGACGGCACGAGACACGGTATCAGGTTCTGGGTCCGCGACACCCTTCTGGACCCACTGGTCATAGGGTAGAGGGAAAGGGATCTTCTTACAATGGATCCCGTGGACCCAGTTGGCCTTCCCCTCCACCCGAACAGCTGATCTTGTGGAAAGAAGGACGAGATGAGGCCCGGTCCACCTGGGCTGGTCGTTCTTTATTCTTTGGAAATTCCTTACAAGGATCCAGGAACCGGGGTCAATGGCGTGACCCGGAGTCTCAGAGACCGGAGGCAGGGTGTTGTGGACCCGTTGGTGTAAAACACGCAATTTAGCCATCAATTCATACAGATAATTAAGCAAAATAGGGTGTTCAAGCTCGCTGAACTTAGTGGGTCTAGGCACTCCCCATATGTTGGCTGGCCGGCCAAAAACTATTTCGTATCGACTAAGTTTCACTTGTGAATGTACAGTCATCCTAGTGGACAGGAGTGCTAAGGGTAGAGCGTCAGGCCATTTAAGACCTGTGCTCGCTTGGATTTTGGCCAGTTTAAGTTTTAACGTGCCGTTGTAACATTCTACTAATACAGCTGATTGGGGGTGATTTGCAGCATGGAACTTCTGCCGGATACCTAGCCCTTCGCACACTCTCTTCATCACACGACCCACAAATTCACTTCCATTATCAGACCAGACCATTCTAGGCATTCCAAACCTGGGGAAGTACTCTTTCACAAGGGCTTTCGCTGTGGACAAGGCAGTATTGTCTTTTAGGGGATAGGCTTCTACCCATCTTGAGAAGGCACAAACAACAACGAGCACGTATTTTAAATTGTTGCACCTCTCCATGTGAATGAAATCTAGCTGCAAAACCTCGAACGGGTACGTAGGAGGTGCAAAATGACCACCTGGAGTTGGGGTTCCCCTACCAGGATTGTGTTTCAAACATACCATGCAATTCTTGAGAACATTCTCTGCACATTTGTGAATCCCTGAATTCTTCCATACTGGGGCCAACAGCTCGCAAATCCCTTTAACGCTGATATGAGCCATTCCATGAGCCATTGTAACCACTGCTAGCACATATGCATCGGGTAACAACCATCTCTGATGCTCTGATGATTCAATCCATTAACCATTTGCATCCATTCTACCCGTACTTTCTCTCCACGTACTCAACTCTTTCTCGGTGGCCTCAGCTTGAATGGACTTCACGCTCTCTACTGTGTCTTCACACATTCCAACATCACCAGTCCATCTTGCAGGGCCTGCAACGTACATTCGGCTCATTACATTCTTTGCCGTTTCTTTCGCGATTTCATCAGCAAATGCATTTCCGCGACCAACATCATCAGTCACCTTCTTGTGAGCACTACATTTCACAATCGCCATTTGCAGGGGCAAAGTCAGTGATTCAAGAAGCTCATTCACCAACTGACCATGCTGAATCTTAGCTCCATGCGAGGTCAGGAATCCACGTTCTCTCCACAATCGCCCAAAACTGTGAGCCACTCCAAATGCATACTGACTATCAGTGTAGATAGTCACTTTCATCCCTTTAGACAACACACATGCTCTCGTGAGTGCAATTAATTCTGCTGCCTAAGCCGAATTATGTGGGACACGTGCAGCTTCAACAACTGTATGTAAAGTCGTGACAGCATATGCTGCAGTTGTGTCACCACTCGGGAGCTTAAAGCATGAACCATCCACCCATAATGTACCATCACACTCAGCAAGAGGGGTATCGAATAAATCTATCCTCCCTTTCGTTTCTTCCTCTGTTCTGAGAAAACAATTGTGCTGTTCTGAAACGTTTGATTCCTCTGCAATTGGCAACAACGTAGCTAGATTTAAGGTACTGCATCTTTTTATGTGCACATGGCTCGCTAGCAGTGTCAATTCGTAACTGGACAGTCGAGCACTAGTTAAGTGCTGTGTCTTGGTTCTATTTAACAACGTGTCTACTGCATGTGGGACCATCACGATTAGTGTATTATTCATTACTAGACCAGCAGACTGTCGAATAGAGACATCTGCTGCTGCTGTGGCTCTTAAGCAACTCGGTAATGCTTGTGCCACCAGATCCAAGGTCGACGAAAAATAGGCACATGGACGCTGCCTACCCCCAAACAACTGAGTCAACACTGACAATGCACAGCCCTCTTTCTCGTGGACATATAATGTGAAAGGCTTACAGTAATTGGGGTACCTAACACAGGAGCCGAACACAATGCTGTGCGCAATTACGAGAAAACTTTTCTGACACTCTTCAGACCAAGGAATGGGATTGGGTGTATTTTTGCACGTTAATGCCTCCAAGGGTTTGGCTAATAACGCAAAATTTGGAATCCACTGTCTACAGTACGATGTAATGCCCAAGAAAGCACGCACTTCTCTCTGTGTTCTTGGCACATTCAATTTCGCTATTGCCTGAATTCTTTCTGGGGTCAGTTTCCTTTCCTCCTTCGATAAGAGGTGACCTAGGTAGGTCACTTCTTGTCGGCAATACTGCAGTTTGGAAAGTGACACCTTGTGATGAAGATCACACAGATGACGCAATAATGACAGCGTGGCCTTTTTACAAATTTCCTCAGTGTCTGCAGCAATGAGCAAATCATCCACATACTGTACAAGAGTAGCACCTTCAGGTAAAACAATAGTATCAAGCTGTGTTTTTAGAGCTTGACTGTATATTGATGGACTTTCACAGTAGCCCTGAGGAGCGCGCTTAAAGCGGAAGCTGCGACCTCCTAAACTGAAGGAAAAAATATCCCTGCTTTCCTCAGCAATCGGGATGCTGAAGAAGGCATTCTTCAGGTCAATCACCGAAAACCAAGAGGCAGATGCTGGAATCATAGTCAATAATGTGGTAATGTCGGGGACAACTGGGAATTGTGGCACAACTATTTTATTCACCTCTCTCAGATCAATCACGAATCTGTACACAGGTGGCTGAGAAGGGTCAGTTCGTTTTAAAACAGGCAGAACAGGACTATTGCAAACATTTCCTCGTGTTTCTTCAATCACATCCTTTTCAATCAATTCGTAAACGATCGCTAGTAAAGCTTTGTCACCTTCACTAGAAATCCTATATTGTGGAATTCGTGGCATTTTAACATTAGCTTTCAATGTTACAATATATGGTGGAATTTCTAAAAGACCTACATCATTAGGGCCAGTTGCCCAAAGAGTATCTGGAAGAAACGACAATTCTGTTGGAAGTTTGTCCCTCGACAAATACATGGGAGAAACCACTGTCTTGCCTAAAGTAAGTTGTACTCCTGAAGGAGAACAGTACAAAGTCGCATACAGTCTTTTTAACAAATCCAATCCTAGCAAGTTTTCACCACAACCTGTTGTCAGAATAAGGGGTGCTTTGAATTCGCAAGGACCAACAGAAAGAGACAAAGGGTCAGAAATCGGATTTCTAACTGGGGCGCCAGATAAACCTACAGTAACGTTCATTTCGCCAGACAAAGGTGCGCCAGGGAGTTTGGAGTGCATAATAGAACTCTTTGTAGCACCAGTATCCAACAGAAAAGGCTCTGACACACCTGATGTAATCACCTCATCGTAAGGTCCACTCTGATCACCTGGAACTGAAACAACTCCCTCTCTTTGTCTTTGGCTGTCCTAGCAATCATTACCCTCCAAATATTCATTTTCTGTGTAGTAATCATCAACATATTGAGCTGTCCTGTCAGATGCGTTGTTCTGCTGATCAAACCTATTTATAGAATTTTGTGGTGGAAGAGGACGTGTGTTCTGAGGGACATTCCCACGTCCTCTACCTCTAGGTGCTTGCTGGACACCACGACCTCTTACACCAGAAACACCGTTTGCACGCTGTAACAAAATAGGACAACTATACTTAAAATGACTCTCTTCTTTGCAATATGAACACTGGTTGGGGCCTACAGGGACACGGGGTTGAGTGTACTTGACTCTTTGCGAGTTCCTCTGATACTGTTGAGGCTGCTGGAAATTACTCTGATACTTATTCTGACCATTATTATTTTGATTACCACCACCACGTGGCGGATATGCTTGCTGTAGCAAAACCTTTGTTTTTAATTCTTTAGTTTTCTTTTCTACTCTATCTTTCTCGTCCTTGTCTCTATTTTCGTAATATTGTGCAGTAGCTAATATCTGCGCTGAAGATGAGACTGCCCAAGAACTTTCTGAGTCCTTTAACTTTTTACACAATTCTGGAAGCAGATTGTGCACGAATTTATCGACAAACAATCTCTGACCACCTTCTGTGGTCATATCTTGACCGCTGTGGTCGACAAATGTCTCTTCAAACCTGGTGAAGAAATCTGAGACTGTTTCTTCTTTCTTCTGCTTGCATACAGACAACTTATCCCAATTTACACGTATTGCAGGCATTATCGTTTTCATGTAATCAACTAGTCTACCAGGGAGTTCTGCTATCAAAGGCTCAGGCTTGGCACCACCAACTTGTCGGGCATCTGCAGCGGCAATATTAGCCCATGAGTCACCTAATTCTTGATCATGATCTGTATGAAGAATTCTACCCCATAAAGGCTGTGGAACAACATTCCCAAATAACATGTCGATATCGGCTAAATTCATTATACATGATCCAGCGGTTTGTGACAACTCTTTGTAATACCCTGCAGGATTTTTACGCTGATCAGGTAATGTCTGTTTGAGCGCTAAAACTTCAGCTCGCTTCCATGGGACATGTACCCATACACGCTGAAAGTGTGGCAGAATAGGTGGGTTAACAGTTGTGTCGCCCTCTCTCCATTGTGGGGGAACTTCTCTCATAGGGTATTGTCGCGCCTTTTTCCTACTAGATGCACTAGGCTCAGATTGTGACCCAGAACTGCTTCCTTTACTCCGATATGATAACAACATTTCAACTGCTTTTTCCACATCTGGACCTACAATCATGCCCTCACCAAACTTAAACCGTACACAACACATCTCTTGCGGGATGCATTCCAGATCATTGTCTTCCAAATCCTCGCAAAGGAAAACACACATCTGTTCGAAAACATATCTCTGTGTCGGTGCTTCCCATTGATGGAAGACTTCCATGACCGACTCTACATCATATTTTACGGTGTCCATAACTCATTTCCGTGCTAAACGATTCAATGAGTCTCTTTCTTGATAGTCAGGCAGTCGACTTCGCAACTGTCTTCGTTCCATTTTAGGGGTCGTAGTAGGCGACCCAAAAAGAGGTGAAAGAAGGTTAGTGACAGTGCTGGCCATTTTCTGCCGAATGGAAGGTGAAACTGAAGGAAGAACGGGGTGAGATAAGGCAGAGGCAAAGATACCGGCAGAGGAGGCATCAGGAGAAATAGAAGGAACACTAGGCAAAATCGTAGAGGGAGCATTAGGATAAGTAGAGAGTACAGTGGGCAAAATCGTAGAAACAGGTGTGATCGGTGGGCCTTGAGGAGGCTGCACCAAAGGAGTAGGAGCCAGCTGAAGAGTAGCTGGTGGTTGCTGCAGAGGAATAGGAGGCATAACAACCACAGGTTGTGCAACTGTGGGTTGTGGAGGTGCCGTGGGATTTTGTGCATAGGGGGGTGGCGAACTTAATAAATGTGTCATTAATGGATCTTTTTCACGCTCTTTTGCTGCCTCTTGCTGAAGAGACAGCAAAACTGGATAACATTTATCTATTACCATTTTACGTTGCCTGTGCAACTGCTCATTTATCTGCTCTTCTTCATTGTCTTTAAACTGCATAGCAGCTTGCATTACTGAAATTCCTCCTTCTCTCTTATTTTTCTTAGCTAATTTGATTTCCTTCTGTTTGGCCTCCTTACGCCATAGGCGAAAAGAGTCAAACATCGCCGTCCGGGCTTTCTTCTTGAACAGTTTAACTTCAAGGTTATCTAAGATTTCGGTATCAAAGCTACCATATTGGTGCCATTTTAAAACACCATCTTTCCTTGTGTATTTGATCCATACTTCGTTGTATGTGATGGGGCCTACCCCATGTTTCACATATAACTCGTAAGTTGGAGTTCCAACCGGAGGAACCGGACATGAGTCCTCCAATCGGGAGTCCCTATTATTACAACCAAGACAAAACAAATTTCCAAGTCTAAGACTAGGCATCTTCGCTCTCTAGTCTAGTTCCAAACTTCAAAGGATTATCGATTACGATATTTCTCGTGAATACACGAGTCCTTCGGTTTTGGTGCTTGCAAGTACCAACAATTATCCCAAAGGCTACCCAAGATTAAGACCAACTAAGGACTGGGAGACGCTCCACTTATACTTAACTGAAATATCGATGACGTCACCAGAAGACTCGTCTTAGTGTTTCGCTCTACCAAACTTCAAGGGTCCAAATCAGGGCGATAGCCAGGGCAGCAGTCCTTGTAGCCGCCGGGAAGCGGGGAACCTCGCAGCAAAGACCTTCGGACCACGTCGACATGCAGGGGTCGATGAGGTGGTTGGCCGTCCTCAGGAATTTTCACACGAAGCTCCTCACGAACCTCTGGCTGACTGGTACCACTGAAATCGCCCCACGTTGGGCGCCAGCTGAGGTACTGGGTTTTTAAGAACCGGCACAGAACCGGTAACTTAGCGGTGTCAGGGTACACCCAGAGACCTCGGGTTCTTCCTGATCCAGACCACAGAAACTCAGAGTCTTCTAGGTGAAGTCAAAGATCGATTTATTGGCTGCAACCAAGGTAACAGGTGTCCTAGAAGTCCTGGTCGTTCTTTATTCTTTGGAAATTCCTTACAAGGATCCAGGAACCGGGGTCAATGGCGTGACCCGGAGTCTCAGAGACCGGAGGCAGGGTGTTGTGGACCCGTTGGTGTAAAACACGCAATTTAGCCACCTTCTGTGGTCATATCTTGACCGCTGTGGTCGACAAATGTCTCTTCAAACCTGGTGAAGAAATCTGAGACTGTTTCTTCTTTCTTCTGCTTGCATACAGACAACTTATCCCAATTTACACGTATTGCAGGCATTATCGTTTTCATGTAATCAACTAGTCTACCAGGGAGTTCTGCTATCAAAGGCTCAGGCTTGGCACCACCAACTTGTCGGGCATCTGCAGCGGCAATATTAGCCCATGAGTCACCTAATTCTTGATCATGATCTGTATGAAGAATTCTACCCCATAAAGGCTGTGGAACAACATTCCCAAATAACATGTCGATATCGGCTAAATTCATTATACATGATCCAGCGGTTTGTGACAACTCTTTGTAATACCCTGCAGGATTTTTACGCGGATCAGGTAATGTCTGTTTGAGCGCTAAAACTTCAGCTCGCTTCCATGGGACATGTACCCATACACGCTGAAAGTGTGGCAGAATAGGTGGGTTAACAGTTGTGTCGCCCTCTCTCCATTGTGGGGGAACTTCTCTCATAGGGTATTGTCGCGCCTTTTTCCTACTAGATGCACTAGGCTCAGATTGTGACCCAGAACTGCTTCCTTTACTCCGATATGATAACAACATTTCAACTGCTTTTTCCACATCTGGACCTACAATCATGCCCTCACCAAACTTAAACCGTACACAACACATCTCTTGCGGGATGCATTCCAGATCATTGTCTTCCAAATCCTCGCAAAGGAAAACACACATCTGTTCGAAAACATATCTCTGTGTCGGTGCTTCCCATTGATGGAAGACTTCCATGACCGACTCTACATCATATTTTACGGTGTCCATAACTCATTTCCGTGCTAAACGATTCAATGAGTCTCTTTCTTGATAGTCAGGCAGTCGACTTCGCAACTGTCTTCGTTCCATTTTAGGGGTCGTAGTAGGCGACCCAAAAAGAGGTGAAAGAAGGTTAGTGACAGTGCTGGCCATTTTCTGCCGAATGGAAGGTGAAACTGAAGGAAGAACGGGGTGAGATAAGGCAGAGGCAAAGATACCGGCAGAGGAGGCATCAGGAGAAATAGAAGGAACACTAGGCAAAATCGTAGAGGGAGCATTAGGAGAAGTAGAGAGTACAGTGGGCAAAATCGTAGAAACAGGTGTGATCGGTGGGCCTTGAGGAGGCTGCACCAAAGGAGTAGGAGCCAGCTGAAGAGTAGCTGGTGGTTGCTGCAGAGGAATAGGAGGCATAACAACCACAGGTTGTGCAACTGTGGGTTGTGGAGGTGCCGTGGGATTTTGTGCATAGGGGGGTGGCGAACTTAATAAATGTGTCATTAATGGATCTTTTTCACGCTCTTTTGCTGCCTCTTGCTGAAGAGACAGCAAAACTGGATAACATTTATCTATTACCATTTTACGTTGCCTGTGCAACTGCTCATTTATCTGCTGTTCTTCATTGTCTTTAAACTGCATAGCAGCTTGCATTACTGAAATTCCTCCTTCTCTCTTATTTTTCTTAGCTAATTTGATTTCCTTCTGTTTGGCCTCCTTACGCCATAGGCGAAAAGAGTCAAACATCGCCGTCCGGGCTTTCTTCTTGAACAGTTTAACTTCAAGGTTATCTAAGATTTCGGTATCAAAGCTACCATATTGGTGCCATTTTAAAACACCATCTTTCCTTGTGTATTTGATCCATACTTCGTTGTATGTGATGGGGCCTACCCCATGTTTCACATATAACTCGTAAGTTGGAGTTCCAACCGGAGGAACCGGACATGAGTCCTCCAATCGGGAGTCCCTATTATTACAACCAAGACAAAACAAATTTCCAAGTCTAAGACTAGGCATCTTCGCTCTCTAGTCTAGTTCCAAACTTCAAAGGATTATCGATTACGATATTTCTCGTGAATACACGAGTCCTTCGGTTTTGGTGCTTGCAAGTACCAACAATTATCCCAAAGGCTACCCAAGATTAAGACCAACTAAGGACTGGGAGACGCTCCACTTATACTTAACTGAAATATCGATGACGTCACCAGAAGACTCGTCTTAGTGTTTCGCTCTACCAAACTTCAAGGGTCCAAATCAGGGCGATAGCCAGGGCAGCAGTCCTTGTAGCCGCCGGGAAGCGGGGAACCTCGCAGCAAAGACCTTCGGACCACGTCGACATGCAGGGGTCGATGAGGTGGTTGGCCGTCCTCAGGAATTTTCACACGAAGCTCCTCACGAACCTCTGGCTGACTGGTACCACTGAAATCGCCCCACGTTGGGCGCCAGCTGAGGTACTGGGTTTTTAAGAACCGGCACAGAACCGGTAACTTAGCGGTGTCAGGGTACACCCAGAGACCTCGGGTTCTTCCTGATCCAGACCACAGAAACTCAGAGTCTTCTAGGTGAAGTCAAAGATCGATTTATTGGCTGCAACCAAGGTAACAGGTGTCCTAGAAGTACAACACACGGGGAAGTATATTCTCAGGAGACTGCTCGAATTTACAAAGTCAGGATTCTCTCTTTATGCAGAATATTCGGCTTCAGGCAAACATTCTTCGAATTTGAAATATATCATTTACAGGTTTTGGTTACAAAGGAAATGCAGAATCATGATGACATGTACATATTTCACGTCGTGCTGCCCATAACAAATCACCCGGCAGGGCCCAACATTTCATCAGATATCGGTGGACTCCCAATAAAACAGGCACCTCCCCACCATAAAGTAAGTGAAGCAAAAAGAGTAGAGACAGATGGGAGCAAGATGCGGCAGGTGTGCGCGCTGAAATGGTTTTATGGTTTGTTGAGCCTTGATGCTATCTTGTTCGGCCACTGGGAGGGGAACTGACCTAACGAGTTCGGCCTGGGGCAATGGTTCCAACTTGCACAGGTCATAGAAAAGTCGATTAAGGAGTATGTGTCCTTGTGGAATTGAATTCAACTGGATTAAGGCCTATGTAAAGGGCAACACATAAATGGAGGCGAAGGGTTTCAGAACGCAAAATGACGATTTCGAGGTGAAATTGTCACTCGAATGGGCGGAAATTATATGTACAAGGTGTGCTCGTCATTCTCGGTCTTTTGATACCAAATTCGTCATGTTTCGACGAATTTTTAATTCTCGAGTCCAGAACGATTATGTGAATCCAGAATCTTCAGAACCACAAGCTCTCCCAAATTTAACAGCATACTACTGGGCATCCGTGCTAATATATAGTAGTGAGCTATTACAGAATATCGGGACAGAGGAGGCGCACGGGGGCAGCACACCATCTATCTTTCAACTAATTCTGGGCAGTAAAAGTAGCGGATATCTCTGGCGACATTTGCATGACAGCTACCATAAAAGAGTTACATTTAAAACACTTTATAGTGGGTTTAAGGTATGGAAGGTTGTAAGAAGAATACTTGGTATAGGGCAAATATCGTTTTATACCCCCTAAAGGATAACCCCATTCTGCTGGAAATCTTGAAAGATAACTGTATACACAAACGAATGAGGGAGGAATAACTCAGATAGGCTGCCTCGTCTCCCCTATAGGGATACAAGCCTTTGAAGAACTGAAAAAAAAATCAATTGGACTGGCGGGACTTCTTTAAATACCTTCAAATCAGAGACTTTTTGTTACGAAAGGTGGGAGGAAGGGTTGTGCCTGAAAAAATAACCATAGTGGAAACATAAATTGACACCAAACAAACTATTGGGGGAATATACTCCCTCATAAATGCACTACTTATGGATGATTTGGAGAAAACTTCACAGAAATGGCAGGGAAAAATTGGCACGACCATGGACGAATTTAACTATGCTTACTTAATGTCTCAAACAATTCTCATGTCCACAAAACTACAAGCACAGTTTTACAAAATTGTTTTTACTTATATTATTCGCCAGACAAAATCGCCAAATGGGGGAGTGGCAAGGGGGCATGCTACCCAAGATGTATGCTATTTAATGCGGATTGTGTACACATCTTCTCCACATGTGATGGATTCATTTCTTTAAAACAAAACATAGAGAAGCTCCTGTCCGCAGTATTGCAAAGTGATATTGCTCTGTCTATCGATGTTATCTTTTTAGGGGCCGCCGATCTCAGTAACCCCAGAACAGGCCTTGAACTCATTTTTATTGCCATAGCGGTTTTAAGAATGTGCATAGCCTCAGCTAGGCTGGATCATATTGCACCAGCCTTTCAACAGTGGCTAGCTAGGCTACTAGCAATTTCTAATTTGGAGGCTGTCATCTCTAAACGGAAAGGATTAAACGGCGTAAAAAGGGTTGAGGATTTTGACTCCTCTAGTAGAATGGTGCCAATCCCAAAGTAATATCTAATGGTATACTATGAAGAATATTCAACTGTATGATGGAAAAGAATGTTACTGTAGGTTACAATTTAATGTGATTTATGAAGTTTTATGTATACTTGTCTGACCTGGGAGGGTGGGGGGTGGGGCTGGGGGGTGATAATTGTTGGAAAAAAGATATTTAAAAAAACAAAAAACAATTTACACAGAGAGCATATGCTACTTCAGTATTGATTACCAGTAGTAAAGTGCCCAGAGTCCTAAAGCCAACAAAAACAGCTCAGGCAAAAAAGGAGGAAGAAGCAAAGAGTTTAGCGATGGCCATTGCAAAAAGGGGCCAAGTCAAACAGTCCCTCTGTCACTTTTTTGATCAGTTCATGCCATTTTGCTGATGTATAACTTTCTTCAGTTTTCTCCTGAAATTAGGCTAAGTTAAAACTATGGGCCTTATTTATGAATGTCTTGCGCCGCCGGTGCGTCACTTTTAAAATGGGAAAAAGTGACGCACCAGTGGCGCAAGGCCTTCATAAATGAGGCCCCATGTATTTAATAATTAATTAACTTTGTATTTGCTACATGATCTTTTTTTCCATTTGTGTGCTGGTGCTCTTGCTGTACTGGCATCATGGATTCACATTGTACAATACGAATGCCACCATACTGCTTTTCAACACACGCAGGATCTGGGGAGCAATCTTCATTACAGCACCTCCTAATTCTGTCATTTCAATGCCACTGGGCTGCTTATATGCATGCAGGACACTCAGTAAGCAACTTTCATCTCCACATTTCCCTGATGCTGCTGTCTGGCTGTGTGTCCCATTTGCCTCCCGGGTGCTGCGACCAGACCCATACTAAAAGCTCAGAATTTCATACTCTTTCCTTACATGGCATTGAATCATTTTAAGCTGAAGTGAAAGTTCCCCCTGAAGAGATTTTTGACTCTTTCTGCGTCACTACGACAGAGCTCAGAAAAGCATCACCTGAACAGCATTCATCTTCTCTGTACTCCCATATGCTGATGCCAGGCCATTGTTGTAGAGTCAGAAGGCCAAGCAGACATCCAGGCCATCTTCAGCCCCAGACAGCTCCCCAAGCTACCATCAAGCCACTCAAATAGAGATGCAGTGCTGGTTGCTTGCTTCTGTAGAGGCACAGCAACCTCTAGTTCTTTGTTCCACCGTGCTGCCTCAATGCCGGTACTGTAGAGGAACATTATCTGATGAGCAACCTTCAGTTTCTCCTTTCTTCTCCATGCTGCAAGCAACCTGCTGTAGTAGATTCAGAGAACGCTGCTCATCCCTCCTCAATAGCCCCTACCAAGTTGTATTGACTCTGTGCATCTCCAGTACATGCAGACGAACGATTGTGACTATAACAGGAATTAGGATTCTGTAAAGGCTATACTTTCTTGCACCTGCGATCTTGAATGCAAATGGCCTGTCAATGGTAACACCAACCGAATACTTGAGGATTGCGTTACTGTCTCCTGACTGCAGGACTTCCTATTTTGCAATTACATTTTCCATAATTCTAAAGTGTTTTGCTTTGGTTGAGCTGAGACACAGTCACTAGAATTGCTTTGCATATGGCCGGTCTGGGTCTAAGGAGGCGTAGGGTGTGCAAAATTGTGGAAATGGATGCAACTCATGTCCTCCCATCGTTCATTAGTAAATAAAGCATTCCATCCAGTCATTCATTTAGTCAGTTAACACCAAAAATAAGGAATTTGTTACCCGTGGATCTTCGGTTAGCCCCCTCTACAACTATATTTGGAAAAAGCTGTAAACCTGGCTTTTCAAATCTGTCAAAGTATTTCCCAGTTGGTGTGAATACTTTTTTCCACAGTCAGCGGCCCAGCACTGCGGAGACATTATTGAAGTAGCCATAAACTCTACAAGTGAGATTTATATTTCTTCTTCTTTTTTTTCTTCTTCTTCATCTTCTTCTTCTTCTTATTATTATTATTATTATTCTTATTCTTATTAATAATAATATTATTATCCATCACCTTGCATTTTTTTACATTGCTCTAAACAGTCTGCATACATGCATGCACTACCTAATTCATTGATTCTTGTTCCTACCTATTATTCACCCATTCATACATGTACACATTATTTCATCCATTGTTAGACAGTTATGCTTGTGCCCTGTTCACCCCCATTTTGTGCTGAACCATACTGGCGGTATCTGACTCTGACTGTAACCTGGGCTCTGCTAACCAGTCCCAGGGCCAATGCTATGTTTCTATAGGGTACATGTAATAGGGTACACTTACAATTGGCAGTGACAGACTATATAAGTCCCTAGTAGATAATAGGGCCAGGGGGTGAAACCTGCACATAGGTTCCTAGTATATAATGGGGCATGGACGTTTAGAGGCCCAGCAGATTTTCTGCACTCACATGTGTGCGCTGCTGTGTGCCTGCTATTCTTTTAAAGGCAGTCCTGCCTCGCAGCCTGCCTTTAAAAGTGAATTCTCACAATTGGTATTCACAGACCCGATACGTCACTAGTATATAATAGGCCTAAGGGGTTCAAACTACCTATATGTCCTAAGTATATATTAGGGCATGGAAATTTAGAGGCCCAGCAGATTTTCTTCACTTCCATGTGTGCACTGCCTAGTGCCTAATGTCATTTTAAACGCAACCTGGCTTTGCAGGCTGTCTTAGAAAGTAAATTGAGTGCAAATTCAATTTTTTGTGGTATAGGCACTTTACAAATGATATTCTACCTTATTTGTACATATTAGGCACCTGAAAACAAATGTGGGGAGGGTCAAGGGGGATATAATTTAATGACCTGTCACCTTATGCCCCAATGATAGATATACAACACGAAAAGGAGACCAGGTCAATTTATGGTGTGCTGTCCTAAATGGTGGGAAGGAGTCACAAGGACACCCATGTAGGATAGATAAGTGGGGTTTCACTAGGCTGAAAAAGTCCCATCAGACCACCCTCTTGGCGGTATATCATCATTTGGGGATGGCAATTATTCCATAACCCGCCTATGTAGCAATGCGGGAAAGGAAATAAACGTATTCTGCCACCATAGTGCCCAAAATGAAATGTGCAGACAAAAGAAAGCAGTGCTGTGAAAGAAGTGATACTTAAGAATGACTACCTAGACTATGGAAATAACTTGACAGCAAAAGTGTAGGTGTCATGATTAAAAACACGCCTGGTAGCGAAAGAGTAGAGCTACATTATGGCGCTGTGTGGAAGCACAGGTTGCATCAAAATACTATATAAATGGAAAAGTATCACCCAAGACTTGGAACCTCTGTGTCCTCTGCAGACATGTTCTACCCAGCTTTGTGTGGGTGAAAGCCTCACCTTACCCGGCAACCGCTCGGGAAATTGAGGCGCCTTCACTTCCGCTCGATTTCGAGCAGAGGCACCGATGGATAGAGCGGGGCCTCAATTTCCCGAGCGGTTGCCGGGTAAGGTGAGGCTATCACCCACACAAAGCTGGGTAGAACATGTCTTTCCTGTCTGCAGAGGACACAGAGGTTCCAAGTCTTGGGTGATACCTTTCCATTTATATAGTATTTTGATGCAACCTGTGCTTCCTTATACTTGTACACCCTGTAGTTTATTTGGCAGTAGCGTTCTTTATTCAAGGTCCTGATGAAAGCTGGAGCACTACTCTATACAGCTGAAACTAGTCGACCATTCCACACAGCGCCATAATGTAGCTCTACTCTTTCGCTACCAGGCGTGTTTTTAATCATGACACCTACACTTTTGCTGTCAAGTTATTTCCATAGTCTAGGTAGTCATTCTTAAGTATCACTTCTTTCACAGCACTGCTTTCTTTTGTCTGCACATTTCATTTTGGGCACTATGGTGGCAGAATACGTTTATTTCCTTTCCCGCATTGCTACATAGGCGGGTTATGGAATAATTGCCATCCCCAAATGATGATATACCGCCAAGAGGGTGGTCTGATGGGACTTTTTCAGCCTAGTGAAACCCCACTTATCTATCCTACATGGGTGTCCTTGTGACTCCTTCCCACCATTTAGGACAGCTTCCATAAATTGACCTGGTCTCCTTTTCGTGTTGTATACATATTAGGCACCCCCAAGGTCTCCCCTAGGTGTCCCAGGGGTGGAAGATCATGTAACTACAAGCAGGGGCCAAATAAAATATATTTTACATGCCTAGGTGAGGGAAAAACTGCCAATTTAATTGTTCCCCGTTGTAGATACTTAGCTCCATAGGCTAAAATTGCAATATTTCATTTAGGTATAACTTTTGGTGGGTAAGGAGTTAAAATAATCATTCTAGGACTGAAAAGATTGGTTTTGATAAATTCAACAACTTGCTACTGTTGAGTGTATCATAAATGGCACAGAAGAGAAGTAATAGAACTATCTCTTCTGTAAGCCAAAATCCAGGCTTCCAGTGCTCTCTGCTTATGGGTCAACCTTAACAGGCTTAGCCAGACTGTTTTGATTTGGTGATAAGTGGTGTGGCCTGAGCAGAGGTTATCTGATGTAGAGAGCTCCATAGCTGGAGGATAGGTCATAAAAAGGGGGCTGGGCAAATCAAACTGAGCTCAGAGAGAGCAGATCAGTAAGGAATGCCAGGCATTTCTACACCTACATCCTCTGCCCCAACCAGACGACAGGGTTGGGACAGGAATTTGCAGATGTCAAGGGGAGGAGAGCAAATGAAAATGAGACAGACTGTATGTTGGTTTAGCCAGCTCTTACTCCTCTGGATAGAAATCATTCCTGTTGGATTTTGAAATTTCAGTGCTATGTGGGATAAAAAGATGCCACACTTTGAAGGAAGTTGTCATGCATCTGCGTGGCATCCAGCATCTCATTGGTTAGAGGTGCCGCCCTGCTTGTTCCCCAGGACACTGAATAAATATGTGAGAGCTAGAGCTGCATAGTCTCTTGGATCTACTGCCTGAAACTACAAGAAGAAGAAGGACTGTCCTGCTGGGATCTGGATCTTCACCTAAAGGCCTACACTTTGAATGACTGCATCTGCTACAGAAACTGGTAATGCAGCCCTGGTGACTATGGCTTGCATCAATAAGGTTCAATGAGGGAATTCCCTGCAAGCTGCAGGTTAACAGAGTCCACCTGCATCATCACCATCAAGAGTTCCCATCCTGGAGTGCATCCAGTGGACCTTTAAGGATTCCAGACCTTTGGATTGGCATTTGGACACTTTGAACCTAGAAGGAGACTTTCTGGAAGTGACTCCTGGAGTTTGGAGATCTTTGGGGAATTTTTTTGAAAAAGGTCCATGAGGTGATTGACCCGAGAGTCAAGCCGACTACCATTGAGCATGACTTCCAGGATTTGACTGGGGCCTTGCAGAAAGTCAAGCCGGCGAGCCCTCTCTGAATTTGGTCTGCTGTGGAAGGTTGAGCAACATCGGAAGAAAAAGCTCCAGAAAAGTTTTAAAGTGTAATATTTTGACCGGGGACCAGGGCTCCATCGCGGATGGCCTCAATCTTTGAATTTGTCCCGGTCAAGTGCGACCAGATGTCTCTATGTTTTAAAGCACCATAAAGTGGTTAATACTCTTAAAATCATATCTCTCGTTTCCTACATTGAATTTTTGTTGTTCTAGTGTCATTTTAAAGATGAAGATATATATTTCCTATTTTTATAATTTGGTGTGGGATTCTTATTGTGTGTTGTGTCTTACTTATTTGAGGTATTGGTGTTTTTGAATGCTTTACATACCTGTCTCCTAAGTTAGGCCTGACTGCTCATTGTCAGCTGCCATGGATTGGGCGATGGAATAATTTACTTAGACATTGACTGGCCTTATACTGGGCTGGTGGCCTTAATGTCAGTGATAAGTGCATACTTACCTTGGTCAATAACCCACTTTCAAACATCCATCTTACATGTACTCTTGGATCCAAAACACCAAGCTCCTATCTACACCACCACACAGACAAACTTACAGATTTGCACATTCATTTTTAAAATAGCCAGATCTATTGACATTGTCAATGCACATTATCTGCGATGTACTGAAATGATGCATGGGAATCCACGTCCAAGAAAATAGTTGGACTTCCAGAAATAAGCAGAACCTCTTGAAAATAGAGCCCACTGATTGCTTTGCTTTTTTGCCATCATAGAAAAACATTATTAATCAACTGCCAAGGTCATTAGATGAACAGACATTCCAAATTAGGGGAAGAGATCACATCTAGCAACACTTCCCACATCAGTCCAGCAATATCTTTAAACACATTTAGCAGATATGGTCTAAATTGTGGTTCAAGTGAAAAAATGGCATTCAGAATTAAGGGCCCGATGTAGGTAATTCATATTTACCGACTCTTAAATACCGAATTTTACCGATTCGGTATTTAAGAGTCGGTAAATATGAAGGGGGGAGATGTAGGTATTATAGATTCTGTAAATACCGAATCATTAAGATTCGGTATTTACCGATTCTGTAATTACAGATTCGGTATTTCCCATTTATTCCTGTGGGCTTTGAAGCCCATAGGAATCAATGGGAAATACCGATTCTGTAATTACAGAATCGGTAAATACCGATTTTAGCAAGGGTGCAGGGGGTGTCACTTTGACACCCTCCAGCACCCCAAAGACGGGCATGTAAGTCATATGGCACACAGACATGCCCTAAGGGCATGTCTGTGTGTCACATGGCACAGGTGTGCATGCACACATGTGCATGCACACCTTGATTCGGTATTTTACCACCCAATTGGATTGGGTGGTAAAATACCGAATCTGTAAGGCCTGTGGCACTCTCAGGAGTGCCACCTACATTTGAATATACCGAATCGGTAAAAATACCGATTCGGTATTTTACAGAATCGGTAAATTTACCGAATCGGTACATTTACCGATTCTGTAAAATATATGCCCCTACATCTGAAAACCCAAATACCGGTCGGTAACGGCCGAATTCGGCCGTTACCGACCTGTATTTTGGCTCCTACATCTGGCCGTAAGTCTTTTAGTGTATCCTGAAAATATTCAAACCCCTATCTTTTTGGAAAAAAGATGCAGCAGTGATCAAGAGAAATCCCCTTGATGCCACCTGCTAAACAGTACTTAAAAACAAATATCCACTAGTAAAAACTACTTGCGCACACACAAAAACCTGTGTTCCAGTGGCATTGACAAAGGTGGCATTCTTCACGGTAGCAGTGGAGAAAAGTAGTCTGATAGTGCGATAAGACTGCAGACAGTAAAAACACATCCACAGCATTGCAAAATACTAGCAGAAATACAAAAAGAATTGTGAGCGGTGCCATTAATCTACCTTGGATCCTCTCCCTTTCCTCTCCTTGTGGGAACCAATGTTTTCTCACATATCAGTGGGTTGTGGACATGATATTCTAAAGAGTTGATATCCGTTCTGAGACAATCCTTTTAATCCTCCACCATCAAGTCATACCCCTATTGATCATTTGTCAAAGAAACTTGACAAAAGCTGCACAGGATGATGACAAAAATGGTTCACCTGAATGCACCTCAGTATACTGGGAAGCTGTTTTATCAACACTTTGGGCCTGAATCCGATGTGGGTTGGAAAGCTTCCCGACCGAATTGGATTGTTAATGGTTTCCGACCCACTGGGATCGGGAGAGTCCGACCTATGGAGTACAATGCGTCTGGATGCTTCCAGATACGATTTGATTGGACTCCCATTGACTTCAATGGGAGCATATGTTCCTAACCGCATCATAATTTGGCCCTGGGTGTGGAAGACACGTTCCAGATCCGATTTGGAAGGATCAAATGCCATTAGGAGGCCTTCCTAACTGCAACAGAATCGGGCCCTAGGTGAAAAATGCTTTCCTAACCGCATCAGAATCAGGCCCTTTGTGTAGCTGCCCAATCTCAAAGGAGACTCAAACTTGCACAAAAATGGTGTTGATAATGTATTTCCTGCCCTGTGATGATGACCTAAAATTAATCTGAGTATGCATTGTATGGTACATTAAAGTTCCTATGCTACCACCCATGGTTTTTGGTGCTAAGCCCTATCTACTAACAATGGTTGAGAAGGGTATGAACCAAAAAATAATGCCTCCCCAAGGCAGGTGCTAACAATGGGAAATGTTTTTATTTCTAACTTTTCACACATTATATGTGTAGCACACTGAACAGCACATATACAATGTAAGAAAGGTTTTATAGTGTGAATGACCATAGGATTATGCATGCAAGGTGTACCTTTCCAGTACCAAAACTATGCTGGACATCAAACATACACCTTTACACTATGATGTGTGTGTATGTGGCACTAGGCAGTATTAAAGAAGGCCAGCACATGGAAGAGCATCAGTGCTATGTTGCAAAAGATATGGTGCCGCCATGCTCTCTAGTCCTAGCACAACACGATGCAGCAACCACTTGCTGTGCTGCGTTATAAAGTAATGAATCTCCCTGGGGTATTCTTCAAAACCAGTGCTGGACTCAGGGCACCAGCAATACCGATGACTGACAAACTGATTTTCTATGCGAAAGAAATACATTGAAGAGGCTCGAAATGATTTTAGATAGGTTGCAGTGTTTTCAGAAAATTGCAAACTATAATCGAAGTTTTAGTGTTGGCCAGAGGCTGCAACAGTGTGCACAGGCACCGCTACTGCAATGACCCAATATATCTATATATATATATATATATATATATATATATATATATATATATATATATATATATATATGCCCTATTTACCTAATGTCTGCATATTGATGGAGAGACTCCTTATGACACACTGTAAGGGGATCCCCCGCTGACCTCAGGAATTCCTGATTAAACTTTAGCTTATTTCACAGCTGCTTGAATGTCTCGTATGAGCAGAAAATGCAGTGCACCTGGCACGATTATAAACTGACAATATGTGGATTGACTATTCAGGACAGTACCTAACTCATGTAGGGACCCTGAGAACGAACAGTGGTAATTTGTAATAGCTGAACATGCTCTCAAGATTGAATTTGAAATCAGAATCCTGTCAAGAATACATGGAATACTTGACATGACTTTACATCCCTTAATGGAATGCAAGGGGCGAGTGTCTGCTACTAGTGTGCCTCGTATCTTAAACGTTGATGAGCATGATTATGACATGTATTGACAGGTAAGAGCAGATGTCTGAGTGAGAACCAACAGAACTTGGTTAAAGAGCTGCTACCAAGCCTGCACAGACACGCGTGATATATGCCCATGAACTAGAGTAAATAAAAGTCTTGGCCTACAGACATATATACTTAATGTCGCATCTCATGTCAAGAAGCAGTCCAGGATAGGATCTTTTATAGTTTGGAGGCCATATTGCGGTGTCAGTGTAGACATTTTGCTTAACAACTCAGCACTTTTGGGGCAGTAGTGTTCAGTGGAAACACAAGTTCAATAATGGAAACACATCACACAATGCGGTATGGAACAGCTGGTGAGAACACACGTAGTATTGTTGCTGTTGATGGTGACTAGATTTGGTATTCTGTTTTGACATACTGGAAAAAATGAAAGACGTGCACTAAAAGTTACCAGCATTGTGACTCTGTTCTTCTGACACAATATGGGCAGACGTCAAGATTTAGGGCCTGATTTAGAGGTAGAAGGATGGAGTAAAGACAGGCAGGCTGACAGAGGACATTATTTTTACATCTGTCACCGTGCCTTTACACCACTCACCACAATTAGAGTTCATCTCCGGCCCTGCAGTCAACCCTATGGGTTGTATGCAGTGGAGTAGCAAGGTCAGGTGGTACCCAGTGCGGAACATTTCTTGTCACCCCTGCACATATTGAAATTATTAAAATAAGGAAAAAAAAGATAGTTACACATATTTTTGCCATTTTGTCACCCCCCTCAGTGATGACAACCAGGGCGCCCCACACCCACTGCACCCCCCTTCCTACGTCCCTGACTGCATGAACCGCTCTCACAGTGGTTCATACAAAGCCATACAAAGGTTTGGTGTGTGTACATCATTGGTGAGGAATGCCTGCACCAAACCCTTAAATATTTTTTTCTTCTCCTAAAAGAAACTCCCAAAGAAGGAGTATGTTTTTAGAAAAGTAAAAACTAATAGGTCCACCACTGTGTTTTCTCACATGGTGTGGGGTCATTTTTCTATTGTTACTGACCACCCTCAACACAATATCCTAAAGGTGATAGATAGTAAAGGTTTACTGACACAACATCAAAATATTGAGTAGAAAGAAGGGACAACAAAAATATCGACTCCTATACTTAAACGAATAAGTACAAAAATATCGACAACAAAATATTGATTTAAACATAGATGTATAAAATATTAACATTTCTTCAAATATTAAATAATATTTATTAAATATTAAATATACTATTAACAAAATAAAATAAATGACATATACATTTTAATAAAATATAACACACAAACATAATAATGTATACCTATATATTTATTTAAAACACTTAATAAACTATTATTTTTTATTTATGTTAAACGTTTGCAATAATATAAAATATAAAAATATATATTAAAATATAAAAATCAAATTAAAATATAAAACTATTAGAAAAATATTTAAACATACATTTTACAATACAATCAGTGCAACAGTAGGGAGAGTGTTGGATGGTAAAGGGGTAAAAAATACCTATTCCCACTCCAGTGAGTGCAAAAGTAGGGTAAGTGTTGGATAGCGGAGGAAGTAAAGTAACTATTCCAACTCCAGTGGGAGCAACAGTAGGGAAAGTGTTGGATAGCGGAAGGGTAAATATTCCTATTCCCACTCCAAAGAGAGCAACAGTAGGGAAAGTGTTGAATTGAGGAGGGGTAAAAAGTACTTTTCCCACTGCACTGAATGCAACAGTAGGATAAGTGTTGAATAACATATGGGTAAAAAATAATATTTTCACTCCGGTGAGTGCAACAGTAGGGAAAGTGTTGGATAGCAGAGGGGTAACATTTATTTCCATAATTAACATATTTAATAAAAAACTAATATACATGAATTGACTACACACACTTTAACACTACAATATCGACAACACACACTTAAATTAAATGATAAAATAATAAAACAAAATTAAAACGTATTCTTAAATTAAAAACTAACACTATTAATAACTAATAATTAAATAATGATCAAATAATGAACATTAATTAACAAATATATATTAATTGATTAAACACAAATTACTTCCCACCATTTACTCCTATAAGCACCATAGCACACACCTAAATTGAATTACACAATTACCATAATTAATTACTACTTAATTATTTAAAATTAATTAACAATCAATTATTAATTCATCATTAAAAAATAAATTACTTCCCACCCTTTACATCTATAAACGCCACAACACACAACTAAAATTAATTACACAACTACCATAATTATTTACTAATTAATTAATTAAAATTAATTACCAACCATTAATTCATAAATTTAAAATTAATTACTTCCCACCATTTACACCCTAAACACCACATCACACACCTAAAATTAATTCACAATTACCATATTTAATTACCAATTAATTAATTAAATTAACAATAATAAATCACTTTAAACATTTAACACTATAACCTCTCAATTAAATACATATTAACAAATAAAAAATAATCAATACATTTTATATCATTAAATTACTTTCCACCCTATTCCCCTATCAACCCAGATCCCGCTACGGAACAAAAAATGCTAAATTTAAATGAATAAAAAATTAATATCTACTAAAAATTTAACACATATATTAAAAATACAAACATATCTTATACAAAAAACATACTTCACATACATATAAAATATATACAAAAATACATAACATCAATAAAAAAACGATATTTTTAACAACTATATTTTTGCAAACGATATTAAACACTTTGATATTTTTAAAATCGATATTACTTACCTTAAGTCGATATTCTTGACCAGGATATTCTTGCTGTCGATATTTCTGAACCTCGATATTGACTCGATATTTGTGCAAATCGATATTTTTACTCGATATTCTGAATCTACACCAACAGTAAAAAAGCAGTGCATCCACCCAAAGTAAATAGGGTGGAGAGATGAATGGCTTATCTGTGGTGGTCCATAATAGCTCATGCTGTTAGAGGAAGATTTACATTAATGGAGTGGGTTTTACTCCATCATTGTAACATGGCAGTCTGCACAAATCAAAATTGTATGTTAAGACCAAGAGTTTGGCAGACAGGGTACTCCATCGACCCTACAATGGAGGATCATGCCTGCTAAGCTTGTAATTGGGGCCTTAGTATTTAAGAGGCACTTTTGAAACTTCTATCCTAAACTAGAATAGTAAAAATAGGGGTATATTCACAAGAAGGTGTGATAACTACTGCAAGAGTAGCATAACGCAACTTTCAACATCGCAGCCTATCGCGGGAAAATAACCCCATGTGAATGTGGAATTCACAACAAGGCAGTAGCATGCGATAGACACCTGATAACGGAAAAAACACGCAATGAGGCAAATCGCGGGACAAAATTCAGAGAAAACTAGCCACAGGCCTGCAAATTCCATGCGTCTTGCGGGAAAATGCTCTTTAAAAGAAAGAAAAAAATAAAATAAAAGGGAAAGAACCAATTCTAACTGCGTTGCACCATGGATGCACCCAGACTGAGTGCAGAGGACAAGTCGAACCTCACGAGCCCCACAGAGGACCAGCATGGAACCCTGTGTTCGGGGAAGGGCAAGTGGAAGAGGAAGATGGGGTTCAGTCCGTAGGAAAACCGGATCATCGTCACAGAGGTTATAGGACACCATCAACAACTACTCAGCAGGTGGGTTTTAAACTTGTGGCAGCCAAACTCGATGCCATGTCCCATCAGGGACCACGTACCGTCCCTATCGGACACCTCTTGTACGCACCATTTTCCGCCGCAAACCTGGCTGACCTCGCTGGGGCCATGAATCTACTAAAAGAACTGTCTGGTCAGACAGGCCCCAGCAATTACAGCACAGAGTTGGCACAGATGCGGAGGCCAATGGAGACCATGTAGCAGATGCAGGCTGGAAGTATCTCTCCCACGTCTGGACACCAGCGAGTAGTAACTGGGAAAGTCAATGCCCTGCATTACTTCATCTTGCCATTGCTGCCACTGAGCCGCTCCCAGTTGACTGCAGCGGGAACATCGACACACACAACTCATACCCCTGATGTGTCTGTGGCGCACAGTGATGCTGCCCCCTCACTCTCGCAGTATGTTGTTTCAGTGGCACACAGTGATGCAGCCATCACCCCGCCACACACACACAGGACATACCGGACACAGAACCCTTATCAGGGGAGTAATAAGGGGATGGGAATTACTGTGTGAGGAAGGAGCCAGTAGCATCCATCACCGCCATATGCCCTGTCCCTACCTAGTGATGACCTTTGCAGCATGCCCTCGGAAACAGCTCCAACTGCCCCCGGAACACTCAGCGACATTTACCCGGTACCTGACACGGACTCCCATTTCATCACTGCTGGCCAATTACACAGCAATCCTGCTGTGGACTGCTCCCTCCCACTTCCTAATCACTTCTCAATCACCAAAGGACTGTGGTTTGCCCACCACTGGGCTTCCATGTGATGTGGACTTGGATGGCCATGTACAGCTCTAGCTCCGTCAATCACCTGAATGTGAATAAAACATTCTGAATCACACAGATGTGTCATTACTATCTTCACTCAAATATGGATGCATGGCTAGATGTAGAGACAATGCTTGCACATGAAGATACACCCTGGTAACTGACTTCTATGCGCATGTGTGTCCCTGAGACACATGGCAGATTAGATGACTGTGAAGGTGAGTACTAGCTGTGGCCCCATTTCACATTAACAACAATCTCACAAACCCCCAACGTAGGCACATGACCATGTGTTGAATAGGGCAATGTGTAGGAGTGACCAATTCAGTAGCAGTCCAGGAGCAGTGTCCTACATCACATGTGACAACAGAACTTCATGACGCTTACCTACTTACACATCTGTGTGGAAACATTCTGTTATGATAAAAGACATTGCTCGACATGGTCAGAAGTTGGACACCATACTCACATTGCTGAAGTCACGTAAGTGCACGTCGACCAGCACCTATCCCAAAACAATGTCTGGCTCACAGAGCTTGAACTTGCAAAAAGGACCCACCCCCATTGCACACACATCAGTCAGTTCCTCCCTGTGTAGGGACGATGCTTATTGTGGCAAACGAGTGGACAATCAAATCAACACACCTCACAGTTAGACACCAGTGCAGTGGCATAGACTTTATTGAGATGTGCGTGTCAGTGTAGACAATGCAACTGCCACAACAGTCAGGGACATGCTTAAGACACTTGCATGCAGCATGGGTACATGTCGAGCTTCATGAAATGGTTGTGCAAAAATGTACAACAATCATCACGGATGGCAACGCTGCCAGCCCACCTTGCTTGCTGGGTGAGTCATGTGTTGTTTGGTGTCTGCCCATTGCCCCGTGTGAGGGGGCACGACTAACTGCCCATGGAATCTGCATAGTGCTCTGCCAAGGGTGTGCTCCGATTGTCTCCTCTGCTGACAGTTTTCAGGTGAAAGGGTCCAACAAGTTCAAATGTTGTGCTACATTGTCATGTGTGTGATCTCCCCCAGCAGAGTGTCCGAATTGGCAATGTTGCCAAATGACGCTGTGTTGCTCCGACCATGGACCTGCATCACCTTGCACAGGTGTGTGTACACAGGCGTTGTGCCATGCACACGCATCCAGAGTCCGGATGATGGCAGACGTGTCCTCTGTTGTGGTGAGATATTTGAGCAATCCCCATGATGCAACAAGTTGTTGGGACATGTGCTGTGGGTAACAATCGGATGTGGCTGCAGGAACGTAGTTACTCGCCCATGAATGCCCGTGCTGCTTCATGTGCAATGTGTTCCAATAGTAAGTTGTTGTCCTGTTCAAGGAACACCAGGGTGAGCCAATCCATTAATTTGCCCAGGCAGGTGTGCTCAGCCCACGCCATTTCACCAATCCACAATACAGCCTAATAGGGGAGCGCCTCTATGTGGTCACTGCACACGAGAAATTGTGCAATCTCCCATGCACAACTGACAATACATACGCAGTATGTCAAGGCATCCCATGCATGGCTGTCTTGGTTACACTCCTGTTCGTGTTCCAACAGGGGGCGCACACTCAAGTCATAGTCCAATTCATCTACGGCTGCGTTGGATAGGCATACATCCATGGTACACTCAAATGTACATGTTCGGCAATGGAACCAGGGCTGGACGCAGGTGACGTAGGCAATGCGGAAGCTGAGCCGGTAACTGATCCACAGCAATGCCAGTGGCACTGTGCCCAGACAATGCAGTATACATGCACGGTAGTGTTTCAATCAATCAATCAGGAGTTTGTTAAAGCGCGCCTACTCACCCGTAAGGGTCTCAAGGCGCTAAGGGTGGGGGGCGTTGGGGGAGTGCAGGTTCCATTCCAGCAAGGAGGGGGTCTGTCGAAGAGCCAGGTTTTGAGGTTTCTTGCGAAGATGGGGAGCGATGTTGTCTGTCTGAGGTGGAGCGGAAGGGCGTTCCATGCTTTGGCCGCGAGGAAGGAGAAGGAGCGGCCTCCCGATCTGGTCTTTCTGGTGCGGGGGACCACAGCGTAGGAAAGCTGGGCTGATCGTAGGGTCCTTTGGGGTGCGTGGAATTTGAGTCGGCTGTTCACATGACGGGGGTTGTGCATGTATCGCCTGCCAGTGCCTTGGTGCGTCTTGTGGAACTGGCACTCTTCTGAACTGCTTAAGCAAAAGAGTGGTTCTGTTGGGTAAGACACATTACTTTGACAATGCTATTAAATGCAATCAAGGTTAAAAATTCTCTGATACACATATGCAATGAGAAATAGATGCTCAAGCAATATAAGGATAAGGTTCATATAGCCAAATGGTTATTTCATGTAATTTTATATCAGAATTCATTCATGTTTCATCTGAATTACTTCATTCAATGATAACATTTGATTCATAATAAGACCATCAATAACAAGTGGAATTCTGTGACATTTGGTGAAAGGTGCTCAGTGCATGAAACAGTATACAGTGATATGAAGTATTACATATATACAGATATATACAAGAAATTGATTGGCCAGAAGCTAGTTCACATCCAAGGAGTCCTAGTGTTTTTTGAGGGATCCTGGAGGTTCTGGACCTGAGACAAGCGTCAACGTTTCTACCCTGGTGCGCCCCAATCGGTGGTCGCGGCGGGTCTTTTTAAAGACAGGTGTGGGAAGGATGACAGTATGTAGTTCAGGAGGAAGATTCTCTGCCTAAAATGGTGCTGCACGGTGGCGGGTCGTATCCGTATCCGTTGAATCAATGGACGATCATCAGAGAAGGAGGCGCTCAGTCCCTCCTCTCTGCTGCAAAACTCCAGCCACTCTTCTGAACTGCGGCAGTTGTGTGGAGGATATGCCACAGCTCTGAGCAATGATTCAAATGTATGTGCAACATTGTACTAAATGGGTTGCTGTTTCCGTGAGTGTCAAGGGCATCCCATGCAGGGGTACCTCCGGCAGCGGCTTCTGTGTGTGGGGTGTGAATGAGTCGGATAGTTCATTTGCACTATGCGTTGTGTGGGAGTCATCCACAGCTGCCATGGCGTCTCTCTCAGGGTGTTCCAGGCACCTTCTGGACCAAGGTCAGAAGTGCTGGTGTCCTCCTGCTTTCTGCATTGGGACTATGGAGCTTTCATCCCTGATATTTGTCTGTCTTCTACGTGCGTTTTCGGAATGTGATGTGGCTTTGGCACTGAGATTAGGACACGGCCTTGAGCTCATGGTGTACGGATGGCGATGCACACACACATGTTGGCATGTGGGGCCAGGTGCCCTGCAAAGCTTTGCACTGCTTGTGCAATTTCATGCTGTCTCTCTCCCTCGCTCTCACCCTCTCTTTCCTTTGTTGGGCGCATGGCACACCTTCTTCTCTTGGATTTAGTGATCCAGGCTGTGTCCTACGGATTGTTGACTGAGGACCCGCTATGTCTTATCCGAATGGTTGTTTGGCATGGTGTTTTATGTTGGTGATTGCATTGTTGTATGACTGGATCTCCATTTTCTGGCCTCGCATATATGTTGATTTTCCTGCTTGTGCGACATCAGGCAGGATATTTGTTTTAGGATTCGTGGTGTTGGTGTGCAGTTTCATGGTCCGGGGTTGGCGATGCGCCGGGGGGGGGGTTGCGGGCCTGAGTGTGGTGTCGGTGGGTGATGTGGCCCTCTTGGGTGTCCGTGCTGCATGTTCAGTTGCTCCTTGTCATCTGTTTGTCTTCAGGTGTGGCTGTGGGCTGTGTTCCCTTTTGTGGTGCAGGCTGTTGTCCGACTTCACACCAGGTAAGAGCAGGTGTAAATTTCCTGCTGCTAACACGCCTTATCATGTGTTTTGTGTTCTTATCGCCAATCTGTCTGGTTGTTGTGAATGTTGAGGTGTGGTGTTTTGGCATGGGAACGCATACTCTGCATCTCATTATCTATAGTTGCGGGGGTCCTCTGTGGCGATGTTTTTTGAGGTTGCTATCGCAGGTAAACTGGTGCTGTGGACTGTTAGCACCAGCTTGTGAATGGAGAGGTAATTTGATCAAGACTTTGGCTGCGCTAAAGTGCAGTTAATTCGGCGATGGCTCCTTGTGAATATGCCCCCTATTGTTTTCCTGTATAGGACATGTTTGACAGAGGTAAATGTACACGTGCAGAATTGATCATATGTAAATCTACTCTATGCCTTTCTGCTATTCACCATATTTCGACTGCAGATGTACAGACTTACATGTCTCTACACAAGGTGAGCATCCTACAAGAGGATTTACAAATGTAAAGTTACCACCTGTAAATTTTCACATAGAATTAGAGATCACCACCTCCATGGTAGAGATCTTCCTATGGTAAAGTACTGGGGAAAATACTGGGGCAAATACTAAAGTTTTCTGTTCTTTAAAACGATCATAAAAATATGATTTAATACATTATATAAAGGTAAATTAATTTTAAATATGTATCATGAAACTAGAACTAATGAAGTAAGCTAGTTTAGAACAAAAATTCATCAAACTATATTTGTGTTAAATATTTAACTCAAATATATTAATGTAATGTATGAATTTCTTTTAAAGAATAATATTTAAAAAAATCTTATCATCACTAATATTGTAATTTAATATGCAGTACACTTTGTTAGAAATTGGGCTGAATTAATTTACATTATTTAATTTTTTTAATACATGTGTAAAAGTTTAAGATATTTTTTATTATGTTAATTATTACATTTTGAAATAAGAGAATAATAATCAATAATTATATGTATTTTACCACACACACAACACAAACATAATTTATTTGTGATTCCAAGACTGGCCTGGAGTACATTTGAGCCTTGTTTGATGCCTTTAAGGCTGTGACAGCTTTAGAAGTGTAGTTTGTGAATAGCAATGGTCTTACTCCTTTTGGATGTGTATCTCTATTAGCATGTTCAAACCCCTCCGTAAATTTTCTTGAACCCATCCCATTTGTTTGTTAGTGTTTCACGTGTCCCGGCCACCCTCCCGCATTTATTACCAAAATGTGTATATTTACCGGTGCGGAGCTCTACGCCACTTTGGAAGAGATATCTGCACAGAAAAGATAAGATAGGCAGATCAGATGTCTCCTCCCACATGTTTGTTAATAGCATTTGTAATACATGTGTAGTACAATTGTAGTACTTCTCCAAGTATTACAAAATGCAGTTTGATACTGGGGTCCTCAATGTGTAGTGTACACACTGGACCATATGCCCCTAGTGACAAACATACTCAAAGCTTTTGGTGCCCGTTCTCTCTAGAACTGTTAGGAATCTGGATTATAAACTGATATGCAACACTCATCGATCATCAGAAGACTGATTTTGGTGAGAAATTATCAATGCTCTACTCAATAATGACTTTGATTTAAAAAAAATTATGAAATTAACAAATTGCATTTAATTAACATTAATTGTCATTTTTGTATGGATGGACGGCCCAATCCACGACTAATAGATATAACTCATTGTCTTACTGACTATCAAATAATTTATAAAGTACAAAAATAAACACGATAAATTAGGAAAAAACACTATTTCGTTGGGCAAACATGGTAGTCGTACGAGGTCCTGTCAATATAAATAGCAAAAGGCTCCCAAAATAATCAGATATTCTACATGTTATCGAGTGGCCAGCAGCTCAGGGATGAGCAATCAATAAAGTAGTAGGTGTTAACAGAGTGAAGGGTGTCAGCGGTCCACAGCATCCGTTTTCAGACGGCTACTTATTACCCAACTAGTGGTTCAGTGGCCAGTTTCTGTGGGGCCTACAACACCCTTGCTTTGGCGCCAAAGCAGCTGCTTGCCTGAGACATCATTTTTTATATTGATTGCATTTCGTCATACGCAGGGGAAGGCAGTGATTCCCACCAGTAAGGGGCACCATTGGAGTCAGAGAGACAAAAGTTGGCCTGAACTCAGAGATGGCCCGCTTATTTATTACAGGGCTCCCAATAGAGGTATGTTATGCAAACGTATTATCCCTGACACGAATCACAAAATCTCTACCGACCTACACTTGCACGTTATGTAGGTTTTATATAAGCCTAGTAAGGATGTGCACTTCACAAAGCATGATCAGGTAATGCTTTAACTTTTCGCATTTGAGCACAGTCTATGTCACGTGGTCTAAAATAGGTCAGAAGCTACAGGCAGATGCATTACTGCAGGATCAAAGAGTTTTCTTACCCAAAGATAAGTCCACTACAGTTTACGATTTCTAACACGTTACTTGGTGCTGATGCTTAGTTGACTCCCAGAACCTTCTCATATAAGTTTAAAGTGTGCCCATGATGAATAAAAGCACACCCCACGGGAAAAGAAGACGTTTTTTTTTTATTCTTTTGGGATGCAATAAAAATGTCATATTGCTTATTATATAATTCCGACAACAACCGCGAGGCCCATTTTCTTCCTTGCATTAGTGCGCGTGACACACTGGTTACTTTATTGAATGATGAGATTATTCTGTGTGCAAATACATACTTTCCTAATTGACGTCATTATTAAATTCCAACCTCTAGTCTGAATTAGGCACTGTGAACTGCAGCGTTCACCTGTAAGCAGTGGCCATGTTATTGTGTTATTGTGGTTTGCCAGCAAATGCTTTCTAAAGGCCAGGGAAAGACCAGTGGCATTATCAAAGCACTGCAAAGTATTTTCTTTTCAGTCCAATGACCCAAGTCTGGTAACCTTTGCAGAGCTCAATCTACAGAGGAATGAGATATGAAATTTACAAAAGAGGAGGCTAATGGCGCCTCAGCTCCCGTGGATTCGGCTATCACAGGCTCGGCACGCTGCTGTGGTTCGTGAATGAAACCTGAGCTAAAGGTGAATGATTTCAAACCACCTCTGGTGCTCTATATTTTGCTGCTGAGTCCTTGTCAAAGGTGTAGTGAATGCAAGCGGGCTCCCTCCTGATGAACATCATTGTCAGATGCTTACCAAGGTGATAAAACCAGCCAAGGCATTGAGAAACACCGGTGATAGCATGGCATACACATGCCATGCTTTCTGCATCACTGCGTGCAGTTTTAGAATACAATGCTGTGTGTTTGTAGCGACATTGACAGAATAAGGTGAGAAATCTACAATGGACGTGGATGCATTGCCACCCCTGCCTCTCCATAGGAAAGTAAAGCATATACTGTAAAGTAAATTAAAATACTATTACTGACAATCTCTCAACACGGCAGGCTCCGGCATCTAAAGGATTGTATTTCAGTATCCGTTTGAGTTTAGAAAGGATTGTTTGGACGTCTGCTGATACTCAGTTCTATCTCTCTCTGACGCTGGTAGGATATAGAAGCAGTGCTGCGTAATGAGTATCCTCGTGTACATCAAATTTCATTTCCCTCAAAGATATGTGTTCCCACAAGGTGGAAGCCAGAGCTTTCGATCCCTTGTTTCCACTCAGTCCCCTCGCCCCACTGAAGCCCAGATTGCGCCTTTAAATGATAGATTATTGGTGTTCTGAGGGATTCAGCTTTAACAACGTGCCAAATGTAGTCAAAATGGGTCTTTAACAAAATCAAAGGCACACACTAAGGACAGTTTGCACAAAGTTAGATTTTTAGTGCGGCAGCAAATGTTCTTTGTTTCGTGTGCTGATTATGTTATCATTAGTTACAAAATAATGTGACAAGACAGTGCCTGATACCAGAAAAAAGTTCAGGACCGGAATCGAAAGGTGCTGCAAAGTTGCTAGTGAACGAGGGATATGACCAGGCCACCTTAAAATGGTTGATTTATGCATACAGGAGCAGGATGCCACCCCAGGGAGCCAGGATCAATAGATTAATGATAAGAGGCAGAGCTAAATCAAATTTACTGATGAGGAAGTGTATATCATCATATGTGAGGGAACAAATCACAAGGACACATATTTTGCCTCCTCCAAACTACCTCCTGTATAAAAAGTTCCCCTTTGGAACTACATTACTGGCAGTGCTGATTTGAGCCATGTGTTGCAAGTGTGGGCCATCAACACTCTTTTTGGGGACCAGCACTTATTTTTCCTCACAAGGGTTTCACCCAGAGCAAAGGGGAGAAAAATCTAAATATGGCAAAGAGGAAGCCAAAAGAACAGTGACGTAGCCAGAAAGCAGGGATGGAAACAAAACTACAGAAATAACATAAAAATGCAGGGTGTTCCTGGTGGTGGAATCAAATTTCTTGAGGTGAAGTCAAGGCTACATTGCCTTGGCATTCGGCACTCTGACATTCAGTAGCACCGGCCACAGGCTTCTCACCAAAACCTTATTCTTTTACAAATTAAAAGCTGATCCCAGGGAAAGTAAAAAGATGCTACTCACAAGAAAGTCTGTGGAGAAATTGAAGAGGTGCTAGCATGAAAAAAAGAAGAGCACAAAGGAAACCAATGTATGACCAAAAGCAGCACAGGAAACAGGTGGTGGACTAGAGATCCAGGAACCCCTCAAATGGAGACAGGTCAAACAATCTGCACTAAATGTGGAAAATGCTACAAACAGCCAATTTGCCTTTAAAACAATCAAAAATGATAGCAGTAGCCTATGTCCCTGTCACAGAGGTAGCTAACTACTACAGTTTACTAATATAACATCTTTTTTACCAACAAAACAAACACAAACTAAGCCCCCTTATCAATTATTTTGAAGATACTAGGGTTTCCAAACTACATCACTTCAGACACAAACACCAACCCCTTTTCCAAATGCCATGGTGGGATTTCTATAAAAACACCTTGGCACAGGAAGTCAAAACAATGAAACAGTGGAAGGATGGCACAATTCTTTCCAATCCACACTAGGCAGAACCCAGCCACACTCCATAGATGTATAGAAGCATTGCACAAAGAGCAAAGCTACCAACCATGAATGGAGCAATGTGTAACCCAAATTGCACTTAAACTTAGCATACAAATCAAAATAATGTATGACATGCTATGATTTAAAGTATTACTCCATAAACAAAAGAGGAGCATGTTACTTAGCAATAATAGGTAAAAGCATATTATAAAATAAATGGAAACCTACAAAACTCCCCCAAAAATATGGCTAATCTGAACCAACATTACAAATCAATTTTTATATATAATAAAGTTAATATTTTATTACATCAGTCTAAACATTAACTAAAACTTTAATCTTGAATCAGACTGATATAATAACATAATATATAAATTATTTATGTGAAAATTTAAACCTTACCAAATAAAAAGCTCAAAGAACAAATTAAATTTGTTACATAACTGACTTACTGTTCTGTAGCTCTAGATCATCCTCTGTATACAATTAGTCAAAAAGTATAATCCATCAACACCAGGAATGTTATTTTCCAAAAGCCAAAAAAGCCTGCAAAAATAAAAATAAACAGAGATCTATTAAAGCAATCCAAAGTATTTAGTAAGTATTAAAAAACAGAAAAAGTGTTTCTAAAACAGCCACACTTCTGGAAACTTCTGGAAACTTGAATAAAAGGAAAACAAAGTAAAAAATATTGGTTTATTATACACCCACAGAGATCCTTAAAAAAACAATAAATCAAAATGTCCATTGGACATGTTCATAGAGAAAAACTTGCAAAGTAAAACAGAAAGCTCACCCGCAAAAAATATTACATTCCCAAAAGTACATATACATTCCACTTAATCATCAAAAAGCAAGTAACATAACACATTAACACATAGCTTATCATAACATTTCTGAAACAGTGTACAGAAACCTAAACCAGTACACTATAGAAAAACACTACAATTACTACAACTAAATATCCAAAAAATGACAAACAACACCATACCTAACTTCTAGAACTCTCCCCTCCATCCTCACTACCCTCACTACCCTCAAAATAATTAAAAACCACTAACCTGATGAACAGCAGCGCCCTGCTGCAACCAGGATCCCTGAAAATAGACATAAAAGGAGACTAATAGACTACAAAATAGAAAGTAGAAGAAGGTAATAATAAGCATTTGCAATGCAATTGGTCTCGCCTTTGGGACCTTATATATATTTAGCTATGCAGCACATAAGCCTGGCTACTGAAACATCTTCTGTACTTTAACAAAGAGGGAAAGTAAGCACCAAACTGCGTGTCACCCCAGGTATGGGAACACATGGAGAGAAATATCAGCTGCACATGTATACAAAACATTCGTAGAGAAATTAATCATTTCGTTCCACCCAATGCATTTCGAACCTTACGGTTCTTCGTCGGGGTTACTGAAAAAAATAAAATTTTGGGTGGAACAATTTCTCTACGAATGTTTTGTATACACATGCCGCTGGACAAAGTCTGCATAGATGACAGGAGGCATTTGAAAATGTCTAATAAAACTTTTATGTGGAACGACCCTGCCTCTGGAGTGATTATACAATGTAGATTAAACGTTGGATTGAAGTGTGTATAAGAGTACTGGTTTACGTTTGAATTAAACAAGATTACAAATTAAGAAGGATTTATTATGAGGAAAAGTTCCTAATTTCGCAGTGCGACAGATGGGTGCGCAGCGGTACATACCTCTTTTACATACTTTTTGTATACTACTGTGATTTGGGACAATTCACGGTATCTGCTCGCACGCAATAAGAATTTGCCCGACGAATACAGATGAATATATCTAAGGGAAGGAGTGCTTTCTCACATTATTTGACTTTTGCTCAGCAACCACATTGTCCCGCCTTGGTTTGCACCCCATAGATGACTGGCTGAAACTTGAAAAAAAATGGAAGATTAAGTATCAGTTCAGAGGCAATGGAAATACACGGAAGATTGAGAGTGGATTTTTTGATAACTGGACTGATTACAACTATATTTCTGTTTTTAAAAAATTGCTCACATTTGTTATGTTTCTTTAGCTTTTATGTTTAGTTAGCTGTTATTGTTTGTGATGATTCCTATTCTTATATGAGCACGTACTGCTGTGAAGGTTTTATGAACATCATGTGCATAGATTAATTAATTTTAACACGTTGTGATAAACATTCACATTCACCAGTTTTATGTTGTTCTCGTTAAGAGGGGGGTGATCCAATGAGTGGGCTCATTTTGTGGGCGTAATAATGTGCAAGTGTTGAGACATTTATTTATTTATTGTCCGATTGAGGTACATCGTAGGTGGGAAACAGCGTTTCTTGCTTTGTTTTGAAATATCACTATAAAAGTCCTGGCGCTCTGAAAGGGGAGGTACGGGGTCAGAGCCTATCCCTAACTGTTCGTACACAGGTGTGCGAGTTTATAATCAGAAAGGCTTGTTGTAGTAGTCACATCACTGGCTGCAGTGAGCAAACGTGCATGTAACGAGATAGTAGAAGATTTTGGTTTTGAAGGTAATTTGTTGAGGATTTTGCTTTTTGAAAGCTAGTTGAATAACCAAGGGCCATTTTTTGAGAAACACTCGGGGAAGATCGTTAAAGGAAGTGGAGGTGTTGCACGACAATTTGTTTATTAGTTATTTTCATAAGTTAGGTTTGACTGCTAAAGACAGAGTGTGACATGGTATTTTTTTATAAATTATGGGGGGTTGCCGTAATGTTAGGTGGGATTTATTATTGTTTCGTAGCATGGGTGGTTTTCTTTTGGATTGGGGAGGTTGGATTGTTGAGGGTGATGTGATCACGTTTTTAAGAACATCAAGTAAAATAGGTTGTGCACAGTCAATGTAGTCATTTTTTAATTTTTTTCAGTAACCCCTGACCAAGAACCGTTAGGTTTGAAATGCATTGGGTGGACCAAAATGATGAATTTCTCTACGAATGTTTTGTATACACGTTCCGCTGGACAAAGTCTGGATAGACGACAGGAGGCATTTGAAAATGTCTAATAAAACATTAATGTGGAACGACGCTGCCTCTGGAGTGATTATACAATGTAGATTAAATATTGGACTGAAGTGTGTATAAGAGTACTGGTTTACGTTTGAATTAAACAAGATTACTTATTAAGAAGGATTGATTATGAGGAAAAGTTCTTAATTTTGCAGTGCGACAGATGGGTGCACAGCGCTACATACCTCTTTTACATACTTTTAGAAAGAAGGCATTTTCTTCTTTAACCATTCTGTGTGCCTCTGCTGAATTTTATATTGACTTTCTGGTTTTGGAGTGACAGGGGCAGAGATGAACATTCACCGTACACAAACACAAGGGGGGGTTGAGGTGTGTCCTGCCTTTCCTGGGTGACTCATAGTAGGACTGAATAGGCCTGGTCTGTATTTAGAGTAATGGGCGGAGTTTTCACAAGCACCTGAATAGGCAGTGTCTCCTCTGAAAAATGCTGTCTCCACCTCCAGTAGTTAAGCTGAGGCATAACGGGTTTAGACTGGGCTCAGAGACTCTTGCCACAAAGAGAACTTTAGAGATATTTTTTGGATCAATTAATCTGTAAAGAAGAAGAGTTGGAGAGGCTGTGAGGATGAACTACCACTTTGCTGTGTGCTTTGCTATCTTGGCCTACAGCGGCTGCTTCTGTCTTGGGCAGAGAAAGGACTTAACTGATCTTTCTGCAACTTCTTTGTTTGAGTTTCAACAAGGGTTAGAGGTGGAGCTTGTCCCCTGTTCAATAAGTCTCAGGAACATTATAGACTTCAAGTTTATCGGCTACCAGTACTGGGAACTGTGTGTTTTGTGCTGCAACAGAAGAAAAAGCACTGTGCCACCGTCTACAATGCCACTGCTGGCTCTGTGTCTTGAAGGCACTGCCACAATTCGCACTGCAACCCTGGTCTCATCGACGATACCCAATGCCACCAGCGAGCCACTGCTTGCACAGCAACCTGTGGGCACTGCACTTTGCACCACCTTGCTTCACGACGGCGCCCTGGTATCTACGATGATGATCGTCCACACCGACCTTGACGCTGCTGCTTGTGCTGTGGTTTGAGGGAACCACTCGTAAGTTACATGACACACTGCCCTGTCCAAAACCGTAGCCTTGACCTACTGATGCCAGCACTATCCAGCACTATTGACTCCGGTTTGTCAGCAGATGACAGCCCTTCAGCAATGATGATGCCGTTGCTTGCACTGTGAACTGTCAGCATCATGAGGAGCACCACCACTTCACACCGCAGCCTTGGTCTCACTTATGCTGCTGGATGACCATCACCAAGCTGCGGCCTGCACTGCAAAGTGAGGGCACTGCAAGCCCAACACCCACCGGTGCTCCCAACTTCAACCGCATGAGGTTCAATCTCCATCGTGTGTGACTTCAAGGGACAGATGACTCCTGCACCGACTTCCGGAACCAACACCTGCTGACACTAGCTCTTCAGATCTCACTGTGTGACTCCCGATGCCCTACATTTCTAAACGTACTGTAGACACTGTAGATGGCCCGCGACACAACCATCAGCCAGAACTGTTTAGATTGGTTGTTCACGACATGGTGATAACCCCGGATGGAGCTATTGACCTCAATGAACTTTATTTAAAGTCTATTGTTGCTTATTGTTATTTCTAAAAGCTCCATGGTGGATTCATATCGTTTTTGGTCCTGTTTATACTGACAAAATATTGGACATTTTTTCTAGGGGTGGACGGAATTTGTGTAGTCGCGCTATGCAAAGCTCAGCAAAACTGCAAAAAATCTCCGCGAGCACACAAAACTTTCACGAACATGCAGAATTGCTTTTTTCCTGTTCGCGAACGCTGTTTGTGTGCTCTGGGAGAAATATCTTGTGAACTCACCTTTTGAAAGCGCAAACAAGCAAAATATTCCGGAATGCGAAATAACCCAAATTCTGCAAATTACGCGAGCAGAACAGAATTTACCACCCAGGCCGAATTTGTTCTGAAACTGGTGTGGTGTCCTTTTGTAGTGTTTTCACTGTTGGTTATGTGCAAATGCTTTACAACTGCCTCTGTGATAAACCTGACGTGGTGAGCAGGGGCTATTTTAGAGTGTATCCCCCTTAGCTTTACTAGGAAGAATGTTCCCTACTTGGACAGGGTAACAACCTGCCAACTTGAGACCTCCATTTCTTACAGGTGGGGGCCCCATTCCGGCCCCCTACGGTTGCCGCATGTCGAAACCCCTGAGGCGGAGTCACCTGGACATTGGGAGGCCTCCCCTGTGAGGCCAGATCCAGGAGTTTATGACCAGGACCTGTGCCCTGAGGCCTCACCAAGCCCCGAGGCAGATGATCCTGCCTTGGGCTCTGCTGTCAAACCTGCGGCACCACCAAGGGCCTGCAACGGGGGTCCATCGGGTCAGGGGAGGTTTCCCCAGCTTGGCTGGGTCCAGAAGCTGTGACCAGGGCCCTAGCGGGCCCTTAGGTTGGAGCCCCCATTTGAGGCACTGCCCTGCAGCTCACTGCATGGCAAAGGATCTGAGACCAAGAGCTCTGACCGGGCCCTGCCAGGCCACGGGTGGGTGCTCCCTTCCTTGGCTCTGTCCTCCAGCCTGCCATGCCACCAAGGACCTGGGACAGGGGAACAGGGGTCCAATAGGCCCAGGGAGGCCACCCTCGCATTGCCTGAATGTTAGGGAGCCCACAAGCCCTGTGTTGGAGCTCTTTCAGGGCCCCCTTGCAGCCATGTGCCTGAGGCCCAGCTGGGGGCCTGAGCACCCGGGCCAAAGGGTCCCCTGAGCCTGGTCACTTAGTCAAATGCCATGCTTTCCACTGGGGCGATCAGATGATTAGGCTGCCCTGAATTCCTGATGAGGGCCTATTTGCTTCCTTGAAGCCCAGCCAGGACTCCAGGAGGTCTCTGAATGTATGCCTTTGGTCCCCTCTGTCACTTGGTGTGCACAGATTAAAAGAAAGTGGGGTTGCCTTCCTCCATATTGCTAGGGATAGGGTACCCTGGACCCTCTTGTGGTCTGCCGGATCTTAGCCAGCAACCAGAAGACCCAGGACTGAGGCCTCCTGTGGGCCCTGGCGTGGGGGGCCGCCCCATCCTGATATCCGTCCTCAGGCCTTTTGTGTGGCAGAGTGCCTGGAATGGGGTCCCGTGAGCCTGTGGAGGTCTCTCCTGTGTGGCTGGCTCCAGGAGTTACGACTTGGCCTCCACAGGTCTTCGAGTATGTGCCCCTCCCTGGGCTCCATCCTCTAGGCAGCTGCACTGTCAGGGGCCTGAAATGGAGGCCCAAAGGACCCATGGAGGCTTCCCCTGCTTGACTCGGTTGCAGAGCTCTGACCAGGGCCCCCTCATTCTGAGCTCTGTAGTCAGCATGCTGTATGGTCAAGCCCCCAGGATGGGGTCCTGCAGACCTGGAGACCTCCCTGTGCAGGAACTCCCACTGGGAGCCTGGTTCTGCCAGGGCCCTAGAGCAAGTTTTCCCACCCTGGGCTCTGTACTCCACCCGCAATACCGCCAAGGTTCCGGAATGGGGTCTATCAGGGTGGGGGACACTTCCCCAAGTCTGCCAAGTTGAGAAGCTCCGACAAGGCCCTGGTGGGTCCTGGAGGGCCCTTGGATGGGTCACCCCTGTCCTGGGCTTTGTACTCCAGCCTGCCACATGGCCGAGCCCCTGGGAAAGGGTTCCTCAGGCCTGGGGAGTCCTTTCCTGCTCGGCCTAGTCCAGGAGCTCCAACCGGGGCCCCCTAAAACCTCAGTGTAGGAACTCCTGCCCTGGGCTCTGCACTTTGGCCTGCTGCACCACCAAGGGCACAGGACAGGGTTTCATCTGGCCCAGGAAGGCTTCCCCTGTGCGGCTGGGTTCAGGAGCCCTGACCAGGACCTGAGCATGCTCTTTCCTCTGGCCAGCCATGTGGCAGAGTCCCTCAGGAGTTCTGACTGGGCCCTGGGGCCTCACTAGAGCTTGGGAAGCCACTTCTGCCCTGGGCTCTGTCCTCTGGCCTGTCATACCACAAGGTTCCGGTCTGGTGGTCCATTAGGTCTGGGGAGGATTCCCCTGCTTGGCCAGGTTAAGGACTTTTGACCGAGGCCCCTGCAGGCCCTGGAGTAGGCACCTCTCATCCTGGGCTGGAAGTGCGCACAGTCAAGGGCCAGAGGTCTGTCAGGGACCCCCCTTGCAGCCCTGTGCCTGAGGACCAGCTTGGGCTCTGAGTGCAGACCCTGCAGAGTCCCAATCCTCTCCAAATCCGGGCCTGAGTCTTCCTCACCATTGAAGGAGAAACAATGAAAAGTGTGAGTGTCGGGTTTATGCCCATCTGACTAGAAGATCCGTCCATAGCTTGATTTAAAGCACATCTAATATAGATACATCGTGCATTGGAAACGGCTTGATGTCTCCAAAACTCCATCGTTCAATTAAAACACCTGTGATGCATTTGAGGTCCATTGGTATTGACCCTATGTCAGATACCACAATTGCTGAACAGAGAGTGGCTAACCTATAATAACAGGCCCAGCAGGAGCGATACACAATGTTTGTCCTTTGACAGCCTCTGATGCTCAATCAAGCGAGTTGTACACTCATTCTGGAGAAACACCAAAGAGAATGTAGGAATGGGGAAAAAAGGAAGATAGCCAACTGCTGACTGTATGACAGCTTTCTTGTATCACCCTTCAGCCAAGTCTGTCATCTGTCTCCCAGTGTGCAAGTGCCTAACCAGCAACAAGAACAAATATTTAGTTTTTTTTTTTAAAAAGCCCTTTACATCTTTTGATTTACAGTTTCAATCATTTACATTGTCTCTCTCAATCGAGACTCAATAAACCTTTTAACTCATGTGAGAATCCTTTAAAACATTCGTTTTTTCTCTTCTAGTTGTTTCTTCACTAGAATGTAGCGAGTCTCTGTGTTTGGCACATGCTGCATGGTTTCCTCAATGTCTCTCTCTGGTTAATGCAGATTGCTCACTTCACCAAATAACAGTTAAGTACCTTGTAAATAATCAAGTATCTTGCATTTTTGTCCATCAAATTCTTATATTGATGCTCAATTATGATTCCTTTGTCTCATGTTCCTGACTTGCATGCACTAGTGAATGAGGTAAACTTCAAATGTACATAGTTTTCTCTTGTCTCTTTTATCACTTGCAGATCATCAAGAACTCTCTCCAGGAAGCACAGGGTTTACAGAGGAAGATTTCCTGGATGCGCAGGTAAGCTGGGTCAGTTGGAGGAACACAGGTGATATCATCACTAGAACTCTTATTTCCTAGCAAAGGGTGTGGTCCAAGGGAGTGATCTTTATACCTTCCAGAAATCAAAGACAGCTGCTACCATCATGTGGCTATTTTCAGAACCTTTTGGCGTGTTTCAGGACATTTTGCTTGTTTCAGAGAGCTCAATCAATCAATCAGGATTAATGAAGCGCGGCAAATCAATTGTGAAGTTCTCAAGTTGGATTGCCATGTGCTGTCAATGTCTATTTACTGGCTTATTCCAGAACCTTCTGGTTTGTTCTTGAACCTTCTGGCTTGGTAGAGAACATTCTGGATTGCAATGTGCTTTCAATGTCCATTTAGTAGGTGATTAGTTTACAACCTTGTTTCCTTTTACCAACAGTCTTAAATTATGTTTGTTTGTTACATCTTTTTGTACCTTGGCAACTTACCCAAAAAGACAAACCGCCTGGGATGTTCTGGGAAAACCTCTGTAAACTGGTTGGTCCTAAGACACTTATCCAGTAGCATGTGAATATGAGTCTTTGTAGTTGCCCTGCAAATTAAACCAAACTAAATTAGATTTTTTACTGGAATTCCAAATTCTGGATATCCATTAAGTTCCGTAAATAGACATATTGTGAGTAGGGTTGGACATAACAGGTGTAATTTTCTTTAGCATATTTCGTCTATATTACCTCATAATTACTCAGAAATATGCACAATTTTGAGAAAAGCCTCACCCAAAATGTAGCACTATTTTCTTAATGCAAAATGCACATTCACATCCAAAATGGGCCCCGGGAGCATTTTCCGCTAAGGAAATAGCACTAAATGCTAGATGACATAAAAAGCAGTAGCCAGCAGTCCCTCGCTGTCTCCAGTTTTGTTGTTCCTGTGCTCCTGCGGTATAATTTCTGCCCCAACTAGTTCTTAATTACTCAAGCTGGTGTAACCGCAACATTACTGTAATCACTATGATTACTGAGGAGTAATTAATATTTCTCCCAGGCCTAATTGTGAGCTTATGCCAAGGCATTCTTTGGGGTTAGGTTATCAAAAAATGCTGTGCTAAAAATAGTTGAATGATTCTCATAGTCCGCATTACAAGTCTAACCATGTCCTAGTTCAAAGACGTATAAGACATTCAATACACAGGGTCCAAGCAAATAAAAAACACTAGACATTGGCTTTGCAGATATTTTTGAAACCTCATATAATTGAAAGGAAATTTGATTTAGATGCAAGAGACTCATTTGCTGAGGCCATGGATAAAGCAAGCATAAAATATGCATTTACAGAAATGCCCACGAACTGACATTCGAGGGAGAATTTTTTTCTCCAGTAGACTGGCGTAAGGTATGTAAAAGACAAGTGGGCTTTCTCTTATTCAGGAATTTGCAATTAGGAAATAAAAGACTAATTGTTGATGGTGTGTAATCAGTTTCTGAATTCAGTGACACTGAAGTATGTTGTCCACATTGCAAAATCATTGGGCCCAACTCCCTTATCAGTGCAGTTTCAAGGAGAATTACTAATGTTCTTAGATGACTGGGCTTCAGCATCACATCCTCAAATAATTCACAGCTAAGGGATGGTATTTGGATTCAGCCATATGGCCAGCTGCAGTGCAACATTTATTGGGATGGCATGCAGTGCAGTGCAGCAAGTCGTCTTGTTGTGCTACACTGGTTGACAGGTAAAGAGCAGGAATGTGCAATGTTTAAGACATTACGTCACATTTCTGTTCTTTCCGTTGTATTGGTGCCCTTTTAGTAGCCTAGCATCACCACAAGCACTCTTGCACAATGGTGCATGTGTGCCTGCTTGCAGAATTGATTGTGTGCAGTAAAGGACACCTTCTTGCACAAAAACAATCCTCAGAGGCAGAATTGAGGAAATATAGAAAGAGGCCAAAACTAAGTGAAATTCCTCCTTGTTTCGACTTCTCTGGGAAAGTGTAAAAAATGTGTGTAATTCCAGGTTTTCAGGTTCTTGTAAATATGAGGATGAGTCAAAATCCATGGGAACTGCATGGGAACACCCATGCAATGCCCATGGAATGACTTCTTAAGGCAAAGTAATGCAACACAGCAATTTCCGCTGTATTGCATTACTTTTGGAGCTATGCAGGGGCATAGCAACAGATTTCTTACCGCTGTGTACTGCTGAAAATTATCGCCTTGTGTCTGGAGCCTGGATGCCATGCTGGACCTGCGCCTGGAGCCTGGATGCCTCGCAGGACCTGCGTCTGGAGCCTGGATGCTTTGCTGGACCTGTGCCTGGAGCCTAGATGCCTCACTGGACCTGCTTCTGTAGCCTGGAGTGGGAAGTGGGGGAGCTGAAGAGTCGATGACCCATGACGGTAGACATTGAGGTGCGGCGATCGCCCGTACCTGGTGGTAAAGTCTGGCCGGTCGCATGGAGACACATTGCTGACCTGCGTGAGAAGACCGCCTTGCGCCCCTTGGAGCTGTGAATGGTAGAGGCGCTCCTCTGCACCAATGTAGGGAGGTCTCATTGCATACTACGATCCACCACTACACCGGGCTGCATGAGGGGATTACTAATGGTGAGGGGCACCTCTCTGCATCACAGGTCGGATGAGGTTGTGCTGGCAGGATGCTGTGGAGGGTGAGGCCCTGAGCTGCGACAAACTTGTGTTGTAGGAGCGCTGCAAGTTCATGCCTAAGGAGACCCTGCTGCATCAACTGCATCAGGAGGTTTACCAGCTTACTTGGCGATGACTGCTGTTGCCAGGCATGTGCAATCCCACCTGGCTGAGTCACAGAATTGGAGGGAGTTTAGTGGATTGCGCCACTGTGTTAATTTCCAGGTAAGGAGAAGGTGGGACATGTAGCGGGGAAGGCCAGTAGGGTCGACTCGTCCAGGCCTAGCACCTGTAGATGCCGCACCCCCAGTGTCGGCTCATCTGTTATGGTGGAAGAGCGTCACCCCACTGCTTTCAAGCAGTGCACGCGGTGGAAGAATCATTATTTGATGATAACTTCCTGATGTAATTGTGCCTGTTACCTTTGCAGACGGGATGGGGGGTAGGGCTGCTCCACTCACGGAGCAGGTCTGTGACGGAGTGGCATGCCCCCTCAAGTGCACAGTGACTGTTTGGTCAGCCCGTTCAGGCCACACAAAGCAGTCATGCGCGCTGTCCTGTTTGCAATGCAGGCTGCATTACAGCCTACATGGAGAACATGCCCACACCTCCAGCCCCTGGCTGAACGCCTCATCCCAGCATCAATGACCAATCCAAATGCTGCATTGCCGCATTATGGTTGGCTTTGGGAAGGGAGCCTGGCTGGCTACTTCCTGTTCCTTGAAGCAGACTCAGGAGAACAGGAGCAACAAAGACACAGGACCCAGCTTCGAGGTAAGATTTCTCACATTTAAACATTTACAATACTCGCTCAAACACACCCCCCTGAGTCCATGCCCCATCCAGTGTTTTTTCCGGCGTTTCCCATCTCTCAGTTGTCCAATGCCCCCCGCAGCACTCCTCAATGGCGGCCGCTGTGATGCCATGCGCAGCGGGCGTACCACTGATGTGCCTAAGGTATATATTGAGTTACATCGCATACCAATATATCGCATTCCATTACAAAGCATACTAATACTTGGCATTTTGCAACAGTAGGAAAGGTGTTGGATTGCGGAGATGTAAACATTACTATACCATTGCACCCTAAAGCAAACCCTAAACCCTAAAATTAATCTTTGAGCCCTCGAAACACACCGTAAAAATCATATTTGACCCAAATGAACACCCCAATTTTCACATTTGACCCAAATGCACACCAAAACACTATACCCACCCTAAAAATTTTAAATACCCCCCTACTGACCTCACAATGTGTTGTAATGGAATGCGATGTAAGGGCACTTGCGTTGTTGGATTTACATTGTAAAGGCATTACGATTGCAATGAACGTCTCCCATGCCAAAGGCAAGCCTATCTGCATCCGTCTGCCCCTGGACGGCACTCAGGACCAAGGACCCTTCCCCTCGGACACTCCACCACTACGGCGCCAACACCCTCCTCACCATCAAACCTGGATGCCACATTGCCTGCCAGGACCAACATCTGCTCCAGACCAGACATCGCCATCGCCAACACTGACGGCTACTGAATCACCCGCAAGGACCACCCTGACGGTCCAGGAAGAGGCATTGCCATCACCTACAGAGGCACACTCCGACAGACCCTCTAATGATCCAACGGTGACCACGGAACATCTTAACTTCCAGATCTGGATCAACCCCAAACCCATCCTCTGCGGCACCCTCATCTGCAGGCCCCTCCAAAATTATTTCTCAAAATCAGACTCAAGCAGCTAGTCAATGCAGCAAGCCACATAGCAGGACACACGGTTGAGCACGTCTCCTCCACCAGTGGGACCTTTAACTGCAGCCACACCACTGGAATCTCCAGGACCGACCTTCATTGTACACATCACGTCTCCACCTTGCCCACCATTCACAACCACTGTCATCACCCTACTCGCAGCTGATCAAGGCCACCGAAGTACGTCTCATCACTTCCCTCAGCACCACCACTCCGCCAACGCTTACAGACGATGACACCGCAACAAGCAACTGCCACTGATGTATCTCCAACTGCTTCAACACCCGGGGACCCCTCAAGAACTGCACTGCATCAGTACCTTAGGCCTGCATGATGGCAGGCGTAAGGGTGATGCAGTGCCACAGGGATAGGCTGGCCCTATGCATTGCTGAAGTTGCGTCATGGTTGTAAGACGACTGCAGCATTGCATGACTTTAGCAGACAGATACGTCAGGATTCCACAAGTATCTGTCATTACTTGCGTCATGGAGAGCTGTCCAGTGAATACGGCGCATCCGTGGTGTCGCAAGAAGGGGGTAGTGAAAAGTGTTGCAATGCAGTCTTGTCGCAGTGCTGAGTGAAGCCCAGGAAATGCACACTATCTTATTGATGGTGCGCAGTCCTGCCCTGTAGTTTGTTTCATGGCAGCTCAGCGCAGCAACATTACTTGCAGCGCGGTCCAGCAACAAAGCCTGCTGAAATGAGGCCCCAAGGGTTATCTCCATTTTTAAATCCAGGTCTTTTCTGGTCTTAAAAAACTGCCTTTAACTGCAGTTAGAGGTAGTTTTTTTGGGTCCTCCAAACATAAGTAAATATCGTGAAGTGGGTGTAGCGGCTGTTTTTGCACTGGAACGCCTCCCTTGCATGTCATTATCCCTAACAGAAGTGGTGTTCTTTATAATGGACGTTTTCGCCGAAAAACTGCCGCTAACAGAGGTAAGCAACAGCTTGTACATAAGGAGATAAAAATATCGCCCCAAAACCATCAAAAAGTGCCACTAATGCGACGTTAACTCCTTGTACATATGCCCCTCAGACTTCAAAAGTCTTTGTTACTGTTTGAGTCGCTCTTGCACCACGTTGCATGGTACAAGAGTGATGCAAAATGCCTTATAAATAGCCCCTAGGTTATCCTCTGCCAAGTGACAGACAGATTCTTTACCACATACTGGCTCTGTAACTGGAGGCAGAGAAAGCTTTTAGATAGGGTTGAATTGGGGGATTTATTTAGAGGTGTGGCAGGGTCTGGACTATAAAAAGCCTTTATCAACAGGATAAATAACTTTACTCCATCAAATGTGTCAAACACAAATATGGCAACATCTAAGAAGACTATGTGAAGATCCCCACGTTTCTCTGGTGGGGAATCTCTGGCACGTCGAAGTCAGTCAGCGGGGCACAGAGACAAAAGCAAGCCACATGTGAAGGTCATTATGCTCACCCGAAATTAGTTAAGCCCTTCGGGGCTGATGACGAGCTGGGCTCGTCATGGCGCACACCGGTCGTGCGCTGATGACGAGCCCAGCTCGTCATGAGCCCCACCCTTGGGGGAAGCGCTGGCGCTCCCCCCGAGGGTCTGCGATCTTATTTTAAAGTATGGGGATGGCAGCGGAAGAGTTTCCGCTGCTGCCCCGCCCCTCCCCATGGGAATCCCTGATGACGTCAGCGCGCACAGCACGCGCTGACATCATCAGGGATTACCAGGAGCTCGGGAAGCCATTTGCTTCCTGCACGCCGAGGGAACAGGTAGGTTTTTCGTGCTTGGGGGGGGGGTTTGGGGCCGCAACGAGGCATCAGGGGAGAGGAAAGAGATTTTCCTCTCCACTGATGTCTCTTTGCAGGGCATTTCTGCCTCACGATCGCGCACAGCGTCGCGATTGTGCGGCGGAAATGCCCCCACTAGCACCAGGGATTTTGAATTTAGCTTTTAGGAAGCGACCCCTTGGCCAAGGGTCGCTTCCAGGTGGGCAGACATTTTATTTCTGATTTTATGCCCCCCCCCTGGGGGCAAATCGGCCCGTTTTTTTGGCCGTTTTGCCCCCAGGGGGTGCAGAAATTCTCCACTAGCACCAGGGATTTGTTTTGGGGCAATGTATATGTTTTGGAAGCGACCCCTTGGGGAAGGGTCGCTTCCTGGTGGCTAGTAGTTATGTTTATGAATTTCTGCCCCCCCTTGGGGCAAATAGGCCAGTTTTTTGGACGTTTTGCCTCCTGGGGGGGCAGAAAATTGCCATTAGCACCAGGGTTATTTTTTTGCATGGTTTGTATTGACCCCTTGTGCAATGGTCACTTCCTGGAGGGGTCTTAATTTTTTATGTATATTTTTGCCCCCCCCCAGGGGCAAATAGGTCCGTTTTTTTGCCCGTTTTGCCCCCAGGGGGGGGGGGGGGGGGGCAGAAAATGCCACAAGGCACCAGGGATTGTTTTTTTTTGTTATGGCGGCTACCCCTTGGGCAAGGTTTGCTTCTTAGAGGGAACTTGTTTTGGGAATGTTTTTCTGCTTCACCCCCACCCCCCTGGGGGCGAATTGGCCCTTTTCTCTTCTGTTTTTTGGCCCACTAGGCCCTAGGATTTGAGTTTTGTAGTGTGTCGAAGCGAGCCCTTGGGCAAGGCTTGGTTCCAATGGTGGTTATATTTTTGGTTGTTTTTTACTGGCCGCCTCCCTTGGTGCCAGTTGGTCTTTTTTTGTCCTTACTGCCCCCGTGTGATGGGGGTACTGTTAGGAGCAAAAGACCGACTGGCACCAAACAGGTCAGGCAGTAAAAAACGTTAAAAAAATTAACCAGTGTTTTGATGGTTTTCCTCACCTAATCCCAATTTGCCTAAGCCCTATTTGATGGCCCATCTGGGCGAATGTAAATTTGGGGGCAAATGTGTGTGTTGTTTTTTTAATTCTTATATTGTTTGTGAAATGTGGTAGTGATTTTTTTTACTTCTCTGTTTTTGTCTTGTTCCAGGCTTTTGCTGTTTGGATTGTTGTAGGTTGCGGGTCTGTTACTGCTGGTTTTGCAGCTTGTGTAGTTGCTTGTGCTTGGTAAGTGAATGTATTTTGTACTACTTTCCCTTGATGATTGTCTTTTTGAAAAAGGTGTACTTATAGCAGTTTGTGTGGCTCTGTGTTTTTTTTTGTGGTTTTTTTCAGCATTAGTGCTTGATGTGCACTTTGTTTTCTAATCTGTAATTTTTTTTTCTTTCTAGTGGGATATCATTTCTTTTTGCTGTGTCTCAGCAGAGTAGGTGCTGGTGAGTGTAGCTATATTTGGTAAGAGTGAAATTGTTTTGGATTGTATTGTTCTTTCTGTGAAAGCCTTACCTTGTTTACTTCTTACTTTGGACAGTGTAGGTTGTTGTTCACTTGTGTGTGCAGTCTTCTTGCTTTGTAAGGATAATGGCTAGTCACAGGATTACTGCTCAGCAGGTTCTTGGTTTGCTTTTTGAGTCTTCTTCTGACCATGGTTCAGAGTCTGACTCCGATTCGGACCCAGAGGTAGGGGCAGAAGATTCAGGCAGTGAGTTTTCTCTTCGCATGGAATCATCGGATGATGAATCTTCTTCTAGTGCTGATGAAGTGCCTATGGTAGAGGAGGACATTGATATGCTGGTAGTGGGCCAAGAGGCCGTCTAGCACGGGGCCAAAAACCCAGGTAATCCCTCTTGCAAAAGCTGGTGGTTTTGACAATGGTGACAATGTCAAAACCACCAGCTTTTGCAAGAGGGGTTACCTGGGTTTTTGGCCCGTGCTAGACGGCCATCAAGGGAAATCTACCAAACCCACACATTTCTGAAAAGTAGACACCCGGGGGCTTCCAAGGAGGTATGGCTTGCGTGGATCCTCCAACGTTCCTTTATCCAGAATCCCTTGCAAATCTCGATTATAGCTGAAAAAATCAGATTTTTCACACATTTTTGTATTGGAAAGTGTGGCATCACTGGGCTCACACAAATTTCCTAAATTTAAGGTTTGCAGGGATATCTGGTTAGGAAAACATTGGGGGACCCACGCATGCCATACCTCCCTGGACTCCCCCGGGTGTCTAGTTTTGAGAACTGTTTGGGTTTGGTAGTTTCCAAAGATGGCCACTGAGCCCTAGGCCAAAAACTCAGGCCCCCCCCAAAAATCAAGGTGGTTGTGCTATAGGGTATTTTAAATTCACCACCGTACGATTTGGACCTTTTCCTGTTGCAGCCACTATGCCAACCCACGCAAGTGAGGTACCATTTTTGTTGGGAGACCTGGGGGAACGCTGGGTAGGTGGAAATTTGTTGATCCTCACAGATTCCAGAACTTTCCACCACAGAAATGTGAGGAAAATGCGTTTTTTGTCAAGTTCTTAGCTTCGCAAGGGATTCTGGGTAACAAAACCTGATGGTAGGCAGTCGAGTCACCCCATCCTGAATTTCCCTGGGTGTCTAGTTTTCAAAAATGTATAGGTTTGCTATGTTTCCCTAGGTGCCGGCAGAGCTAGGGCTCAAAAACAAAAGGTAGTCTCTTTGTCCAAAAAGGGCACGATTTCACTGGGAAATTGAGGTGCGACCACCTTGCGTTTTGCGCTGTTTCCTGTCGCAGGCACTAGGCAGACCCAGGCAAGTGAGGTAGCATTTTTATCGGGAGACCTGGGGGAACGCTGGGTGGGTGGAAATTTGTTGATTCACGCAGATTCCAGAACTTTCCACCACAGAAATGTGAGGAAAATGAGTGTTTTTGTCAATTTCTTAGCTTTGCAAGGGATTCTGGGTAACATAACCTGGTGGTAGGCAGTCGAGTCACCCCATCCTAAATTCCCCTGGGTGTCTAGTTTTAAAAAATGTATAGGTTTGCTAGGTTTCCCTAGGTGCCGGCAGAGCAGATTCCAGAACTTTCCACCAGAGAAATGTGAGGAAAATGCGTTTTTTTTGTCAATTTCTTAGCTTTGCAAGGGATTCTGGGTAACAGACCTGGTGGTAGGCAGTTTGCTAGGTTTCCCTAGGTGCCGGCAGAGCTAGGGTTCAAAAACAAAAGGTCATCTCTTTCTCCAAAAAGGGCACGATTTCACTGGGAAATTGAGGTGCGACCACGTTGCGTTCTGCGCTGTTTCCTGTCACAGGCACTAGGCAGACCCAGGCAAGTGAGGTAGCATTTTTATCGGGAGACCCGGGGAAACGCTGGGTGGGTGACAATTTGTTAATCCACGCAGATTCCAGAACTTTCCACCACAGAAATATGAGGAAAATGCATTTTTGTGGTCAATTTCTTAGCTTTGCAAGGGATTCTGGGTAACAAAACCTGGTGGTAGGCAGTGGAGTCACCGCATCCTGAATTTCCCTGGGTGTCTAGTTTTCAAAAATGTATAGGTTTGCTATGTTTCCCTAGGTGCCGGCAGAGCTAGGGCTCAAAAACAGAAGGTAGTTTCTTTGTCCAAAAAGGGCACGATTTCACTGGGAAATTGAGGTGCGACCACGTTGTGTTTTGTGCTGTTTCATGTCGCAGGCACTAGGCAGACCCAGGCAAGTGAGGTAGTATTTTTATCGGGAGACCCGGGGAAACGCTGGGTGGGTGGAAATTTGTTGATCCACGCAGATTCCAGAACTTTCCACCACAGAAATGTGAGGAAAATGTGTTTTTTTGTCAATTTCTTAGCTTTGCAAGGGATTCTGGGTAACAGAACCTGGTGGTAGGCAGTCGAGTCACCCCATCCTGAATTTCCCTGGGTGTCTAGTTTTCAAAAATTTATAGGTTTGCTAGATTTCCCTAGGTGCCGGCAGAGCTAGTGTTCAAAAACAAAAGGTAGTCTCTTTGCCCAAAAAGGGCACGATTTCACTGCGAAATTGAGGTGCGACCACGTTGCGTTTTGCGCTGTTTCCTGTCGCAGGCACTAGGCAGACCCAGGCAAGTGAGGTAGCAGTTTTATCGGGAGACCCGGGGAAACTCTGGGTGGGTGGAAATTTGTTGATCCACGCAGATTCCAGAACTTTCCACCACAGAAATGTGAGGAAAATGAGTGTTTTTGTCAATTTCTTAGCTTTGCAAGGGATTCTGGGTAACATAACCTTGGTGGTAGGCAGTCGAGTCACCCCATCCTAAATTCCCCTGGGTGTCTAGTTTTCAAAAATGTATAGGTTTGCTAGGTTTCCCTAGGTGCCGGCAGAGCTAGGTTTCAAAAACAAAAGGTAGTCTCTTTCCCCAAAAAGGGCACGATTTCACTGCGAAATTGAGGTGCGACCACGTTGCGTTTTGCGCTGTTTCCTGTCGCAGGCACTAGGCAGACCCAGGCAAGTGAGGTAGCATTTTTTTCAGGAGATCCGGGGGAACGCTGGGTGGGTTTTGTTGATCCACGCAGATTCTAGAACTTTCCACCACAGAAATGTGAGGAAAATGCGTTTTTCTTGTCAATTTCTTAGCTTTGAAAGGGATTCTGGGTAACAGAACCTGGTGGTAGGCATTCGAGTCACCCCATCCTGAATTCCCCTTGGAGTCTAGTTTTCAAAAATGTATAGGTTTTCTAGGTTTCCCTAGGTGCCGGCAGAGCTAGGGTGCAAAAACTACAGGTAGTCTCTTTGCCCAAAAAGGGCACGATTTCACTGCGAAATTGAGGTGCGACCACGTTGCGTTTTACGCTGTTTCCTGTCGCAGGCACTAGGCAGACCCAGGCAAGTGAGGTAGCAGTTTTATCAGGAGACCCGGGGAAACGCTGGGTGGGTGGAAATTTGTTGATCCACGCACATTCCAGAACTTTCCACCACAGAAATGTGAGGAAAATGTGTTTTTTTGTCAATTTCTTAGCTTTGCAAGGGATTCTGGGTAACAGAACCTGGTGGTAGGCAGTCGAGTCACCCCATCCTGAATTCCCCTGGGTGTCTAGTTTTCAAAAATGTATAGGTTTGCTAGGTTTCCCTGGGTGCCGGCAGAGCTAGGGTTAAAAAACAAAAGGTAGTCTCTTTCCCCAAAAAGGGCACGATTTCACAGCAAAATTGAGGTGCGATCACATTGCGTTTTGCACTGTTTCCTGTCGCAGGCACTAGGCAGACCCAGGCAAGTGAGGTAGCATTTTTTTCAGGAGATCCGGGGGAACGCTGGGTGGGTGGAAATTTGTTGATCCAAGCAGATTTTAGAACTTTCCACCACAGAAATGTGAGGAAAATGCGTTTTTTTTGTCAATTTCTTAGCTTTGAAAGGGATTCTGGGTAACATAACCTGGTGGTAGGCAGTCGAGTCACCCGATCCTGAATTCCCCTGGTTGTCTAGTTTTCAAAAATGTATAGGTTTTCTAGGTTTCCCTAGGTGCCGGCAGAGCTAGGGTGCAAAAACTACAGGTAGGCACTTTGCCATAAAAGGGTCAATTTTTAACTGCAAAATTGAGGTGTGACCATGTTGCATTTTGCGCCGTTTCCTGTCGCAGGCACAAGGCCGACCCACACAAGTGAGGAACCATTTTTATCGGGAGACTTAGGGTAAATTAGATTTGTAAATCAACTGTTATTACCAATTGAGTTTTCATGCATTTCTCCCTTCCCAATGAAAGACATTGTGTAAAAAAAAATCTTTTTAAAAAATGACCAATAATTCTCATGCTAGTATGAGTATTCCCAATTTTGAAAATGTGCAATTATATACTGTTTCTAAACTCTATAATTTGTACCCAAGTCAGAAATACATAGGTGTCTTTCATACCGATTTTTCCACATATACATTTTCCAACAATAAGTGCTCTATACCCAGTAAATAAAAAAATACCATTGCAAGTTGCTGCTCAGTTTTAGGATCTGGGTTCGTCGGGTTCTTGGTGAAACTACAAGATCTATATATCCCCACAACCAGGATGGTCTAACAAATGTAACGGTACATTGCTTTCCAAGAGTTGTCAAAATTACAAGAAGTTATAGGTGAAAACGTTGAGACAAAAGGCTGTTTTTTTAAACAAATTTTCAATTATTCCAATATTTAACTGTTAGTTTCTATAAAGAAACCTTCATGGATTTAGACAAATGACCCCTTTATGAATTCAGAATTTTGTCTACTTTATGTAGGATCCCTTATTGCTTTCAAACTAATTTCTACCATTAACTGGAAGGTGGTGGAAAGCTCTTAAAATAGCAAAAATAGGCAATGTCCCAGAAAAATGCCAAAACTGTGTAAAAAATGCTGGTTCTCTGACAAAAGACTGTCATTCCCTAAAAGCTGAGGAAATGGAGATTTCAGCCCCACAAACCCTTTTTTGATACCATTTGCAGGGAAAAACCCAGAGGCTTTCATTTGCAGCCCGTTTTTCCCATTTTTCTGAAAAAAACAAACATTTCACTATATTTTGGTTAATTTCTGGGACCCCTCCAAGGGAATCCACAAACCCTGGGCACCTTTGGAATCCACATGATGTTGGAAGAAAAGGACAAAAATTTGGCGTGGATACCTTATGTGGTCAAAAAGTTACAGGGGCCTAAGCGCGCACTACCCCAAATCGCCAAAAAAAGGCTTAGCACAGGAGGGGAAAAGGCCTAGCAGCGAAGGGGTTAAATAGCTAGAATTTGAAGCTGATGAACACCTCTCACATTTCTTTGGTAAAATTATCAACTGATGCAAATATGAAGAATTATCAATTTCAAAAGTGGCAACGTAAAGCGAGATGTTTTAATGTCCAATACCCTGCAGAATTCAGGAATTATTGTTGAATAGAGAATTATCTTATATGTGCTTTGTAGATGTGCTTCAGTTTCAAGTGTTTTACAGAGGTGGTGAAAACTGCAATTATCACTTTGCGTCTTGGCTCAGGTTGTAAAACAAATGAAGACTCCCACATTTAATTACATATCTGCTTTGCTTAAATTATATATGAAAAAGAGAATTTAGTATGTCATGACATTTGTGTTTAGGGAAAGTTTTGGTGGTGAGGTTTGCAATGATCGAACATTACTCAGGTTTATAGTTAGCAGAAATTACATTTTTAAACATCAAGTTGTAGTAGCTGCCATAGTAGATGGTTTAGACACTTTTTATAGTCTTGGGTAAATATTAACAGGCATTCTGTAACGAGGGAGGCACGTCAGAATCTTCTTAATACAGTGTTTCTGTGCAGACACCACTGATACAGTATCCTACAAGACAGTATGATTATAGCATTTTATTATTCTTTACTGTGAATGTGGTTCAAATATTGTTATGGCTATTTATTTTGTAGCATTTAGTAGTATACATTAATGTGTGTTTTAGCGTGCCACATCTTTGTTATAATGAAACTAATTGTATGGTAATTTAACTGAATCTCTTAAAGGGAAACTGAAATACAAAATTTAACGTTTTGACCTATTTTTTTCTGAGTCATCAAGGGGAGCCACCACTAACATACAGCAAATGGAAGCAGACGTTTCACAATAATGATACTGCACGTGGGGCAAATTTGGGTTTAGAAATAAAATTAGCTCTGTTGTTGCACTGATTCAGGAGAGAAGAGCAAGAAGTTTTAGCCAATTTGCCACAATCAGAAAGAGATGCAGCACGTGGATACAGTGAGAATGACATTTGTATTAAGACGTCAGATGACAAACTACACTTGAATATATTAATTTCCTCACCTGTGACTCTCTGTATCTCAATCCACCACCTTCCTGTTCACTTACAGGCAGCCACGGCCGGTAGTGGGCGGTGACGTGGGGAGGGGGAGGGGCAGGGTGGGGGGTAGTAATGTATGGATTACGGACTTTAACAGGTAAGTAAACATTTAAATAAATAAGACGAATTTAGTTGCGCGCACGGCATCGCAATTGGTGATGCAGTGCACACAACGAAATTCGTTTTATTTACTTACCAGTTAAAGTCCGTAATCCATACATTACTACCCCCTTCCTGCCCCTCCCCCTCCCCCCGTCACCGCCCTGCAGTTACACCTACTACCGGCCATAGCTGCTTACAGGGTTCCCAGATAGACGGAAATCTTCATAGATTAATTCTCAAACCCCTTCAGCACTTAATTCATCCACTGACACCACCCTCGACATTGATTATGAGTTCTTTCTTTCCTTTATATTTATACCACTTATAAAGTGCACCATCAGCTTACATTTTTCCTGGCGCTGAGGGCCTATATGTAGACAAAGGTGCATACTTCTATCGAGTGTGTGTAACTGTGATCCTGGAGTTACACGGGGGAGAGCCATGATTTTAGGACTTTTCTGAAGTGTAGTAGATCCGTTGCGGGTCTTAGGGTGACTGTGAGCTTATTCCAAAGCTGAGCTGCTCTGACAAAAAGGGCTGCCCCCCCCTGTTTTTTTTTTAACAGAATTTTGCGACTGATGGGATTTGCAGTTGCTGAACAAAGCCAACTCCATTGGACATTTCTTTATAGTCGTCTTTATAGGTTCAGAGGGCCTTTTCCCGGAAGTGTTTTAAAGACTATGCACAAAGATTTAAGTGCTATCCTCTGCTTTTTGGGAAGCCATTGTAGACAGATGCTAGCCTTGGCCTATTTAGTACCTATTTTGCAGCTGATGCCTGAACTCGATCCAGTCTCCAAGTGGATGTGCGTTAAAGTAGTCGAGCTTATTGCAAATCAAATAGTGGAAATGGAGGGTAACGTAAGGTGCAGAAGATAGTAAAGTGTTTACAGATAATATATATGATGTCTGACAGCTTTGGCTGTATTGAATAGCCATATGCCTTCAAACGCGAGCCTATGTACACTCCCACTGATTTCTGCTTTTTTATCTTGAGAAAGAAGCGTAAAAGTAAGAAGTAAATGTAGACGAACTTTGTAATAGCTAGGAGAGTATGCCGGTATTCTTGGTGAATGATATATGTTAATTAGATGTATGTTTTGTGCATTAAGTTATTGTGAAAAAGTTAATAAAAAAAAGAAATTGTTGTCGAGCCTAGAGATTCACGCTTCGCATGATCAAGGTTTTTGCATGTGAGGGCAGCATTGGTATGAGTTTCCAGAGAAGAACAAAGCAAGTGCCAGACACTTTAATTTGGTTTCTTTAATCAGTGGCCAGAAATTCAAAGGGAGTTTCATGGGGATGTTTGTAGCTGGGCAGCACAGGAATTCGGTTTTGTCCCCATTGAATTTTAGTGGGTTGATGTCTAGCCAATTACCAATAGCATTGATGTAGTTATAAAAGGAGACCAGAGCGTCCAGTTTGTTGCTTTCAATAAACAAGATCAGTGATGTGTCATCAGTATTATTCACCAGGCTGATGTTGTGGGACGTAATGAGAGTCATTCATTCAAAATCTTTATTTCGGCATTACGCCATAAAAGAACAATTTATACATTACATTTCAATAAAAATTACATTTCAATGTAAATAAAAACAATCACTTAAAAAATAAAAATAAAATGCATTCTATATAACTATGCAATAGAGGTTTGGAATATACATGGAGCATAACAACAAAATCATATGAGACGGGAGGACACCTCAATAGTTCTATAAGCAAATTCAATTGTATGGTGCACTTAATGCTAATATATACAAAAATCGGTTCCATAGATTGGACCAAAATAATAGGGATTTAGAGATTAAATTCACAGCTGAAGGCCCATTTTTTTCCTACGGTAGCAAATGGAAAGTAAGAATCTGCTGACACTAAATATGATCTGTTGTGAGGTATTAGTAGTCAAAATTCTCAGAGCCTGATCGCAGGACCTCAAGCCTAATAAAAGGCATATCGGTTTAATCCATCTTTTCCTTTCATGTGCGTAGATAGGACAAAAAAAGAGAATGTGCTGCACATTCTCAATTTGGTTGTTTTCACAAAGTGAACAAACTTTGTCCAATACCTCAGCCGATGGATCACGGTTCCTTGCCCAACATGACAAAGTTGATTTTAATAGAAGATTTCCATATCTAAACTTTAGGAAAAGTGTCTTGGCAAGTGGGGGCTCTATTTCGTCCATAAAGGACTCATAAAAGGGTTCGCCCTTAAAACTTAAAAAATTTGATACTAATGAACCACTAGTACTGAGGTTTACAGCCATATTTGCTACATAGGACCAAAAAGCTTTTTTCAGGACTAATTTGGGATTAGGTGGTAAATGCTCGGGATGCTCCCAGAAATGATTCAGGCCTATAAAATTAAGCCAAGTCCTGACATGTGTGAACCAGGGGATTTTTTTGTTACTATCCAACCCCATGATCTCTATCAGCCCTTCTCTATATGCCTGAAGCTCAGGAACGTGCCACAATCTTACCCAGAGCATGAGCGGTCTAATAAGAACATGATGGTCAGTTCTTTTGAAATCAAGGTCCAATTGCAGGGGTACTAATGGGGTTCCTCTCGGAGCCCTAACCAAGCTACGCATAAAGTTGTTGTCGTGGATACTAAAAGTCTCCTTAGAGCCTGGCCCCCACAATTCAGCACCATATAGCACTGATGATTGAACCTTAAATTTAAAAAGTTCCATAACGGGACGTACCGCTTTGCTGGTGCTTAAGCTTTGCTCTCTGAGTATTGGTTTAACGTTCTGAGCAAATAACAATTTACTTTTTTCCAATTGTGCTTTCCAGGTGAAGTTGCAATCAAGCGTCACCCCTAAATAAGAAAAGTGAGGCACAGATTCCAACTTTATCCCTTTTAAAGTTAGACAACCCTTGTCTGGTTTGGTTGGATTAAGGGCCATGTATTTCGTTTTTTTTACGTTGATCTCTAGCCCCTTTTGACAACAATAATCGTTAAAAGTATTCAATAAAATCTGCAAGCCATTTTTTGTTTGGGATATCAGAATAGTATCGTCAGCAAACAATAGAGATGCTACCCTCTCGCCATTCAATTTAGGTGCGTCATTTTTACATTTGTCTAAATAAGAGGGAATATCATTCACGAAAATAGAAAATAGAGTAGGGGCCAAAACGCATCCCTGGCGAACTCCACGTTCGATTGGAATTTTCCGTGAAAGTTCGCCATTTTGTCCCCATCTAATTCTCGCAAAGTTCCCATCGTGTAATTTTATGATATTAGCTACTATATTGTTTGGCATACCCGCTGCACTCAGCGTCTTCCACAGAAGATCACGTGGCACCAGGTCGAATGCTGCCCTTAAATCAACAAAGGCAACATACAAGTGGGCCTTCTTTATCATTACGTACTTCCAATAGAGGCAGCAGAATCTAAAGCACTGATCTATAGTGCTGACTTTAGTTCTGAACCCGGCTTGAAATTTAGTCAAAAATGAGTTATCGTCCAACCAATTACTCACTCGTAATAGAATATGGCGTGAGTAAATTTTCTGAAGGATGTCCATTAAGCTTATTGGACGATAATTACAGGGATCCTTCCTGTCTCCTTTTTTAAATATTAAAACAATTTCAGCTCCTTTCCAACTTTCAGGAAATTCTAAACTTTGAGATAGTTTGTTGCATAGATAATTGATATATGGTGCCCATAGTCATGCTTGTAAAGATCCCCGGGGATTTTATCCAAACCTGGGGCCTTCCCATTTTTAACTTGGCTTATGGCCAGCTCTGTTTCCCCCAAGGTAAAGACCAGCGGATCCACTGGAAGTTCATAACTTGCTACAGTGGATGCTGTGTAAGGGTCATCATATTTCATATACAAGTTGGTAAAATGGGTTACCCAGGTTTGCTCGTCTAGGAATGTGTCTCTAACCACCCTTCCTACCTTGTTCCCATTAGCTATCAACTTCCAAAAAACTACCGTGTCTCGTGATCTTGCAGCTGACAGCAATTCCGCCCACTTTTCTTCCTCCCACGCAATTTTCGAAGTCCTTTGGGTAGTTTTATAGTTACTTCTAGCTTTTTTAACATCCAGTTGAGACTTGGATTTAATAGCAATTAGCATTTCCCTCTTAGACTCTCTACACAATCTGTCGTACCAGGGCTTGCTGTGAGACAAGTTCTGAGTCTTCTGCTGGGGTTTTTTCGGCATTTTAGTTACCAATAGTTTTATTTTTTTGAAAAACTCCTGATGTAAGGTCAGAAAGGAAGTTCTTGCTTCCTCCTCGGGAGTTAAGCTTAGATATGCAGCAAAGGTACCTGCAAAAAGTGAGTATATTTCGCTCAAAATATCACCATGCTCCAGAATAAATGGCCATTTTAGCGATCTCCTGTTGTTACTGATATGGATATCATTACCATCCCCAACACCCCCCTCAAAGGAGGGTGGAGGGGAGGGGTCGCTAAATAATGCTGCGTTTAGTGACAGATTTAATGGAAAGTGGTCACTTTCTGCCCTCTCCATTATTTCAAGATCTATGAGATACGACCAAAGAGAGATAGAAACTAGTGCAAAGTCCAAGATACTCCTATATGTATTCCTCCTAAAGGTTGGTTTTTTTATGGTGTCGGACGGTAACCGGCCATTACAGGCCCTAAGGTGATGCTCTGTACATAATTTGATCAGTTGGAGAGCCAGAATGGAACATTTCACAGATTTGATGCTCCCGAGGAGGGGGATTTTATTTGCCTGATCTTCCTCCTCAAAAATCTCACTTATGCCCAACACAGGTTCATAGTCACAATTGAGATCCCCAGCCAAGATGATAAAATCCTCCCCAGGATTCAACCCCCTCAAAAAGCAATCTAACTTAGAAACAGTCAAAGATTCCTTTGTTGACGGTGTTGGCCTATTATAGATATTTATTAGGAGTAATTTATTCCCGTTGGAGGTAGTTATTTTTAATGCTAGGATATCTACAGAATTTGTGTCTATCACCTCAATATTAACCCTTAGATTGATCCTTGTCCAGATCAGGAGGCCCCCAGACGGCCTACCACTTCTGGATGGGATTGCTCCAATACCAAAAGTCTTGTAGCCCACCCTGTGGGGAGTGTCAATTGCCCAGGTCTCCTGAAGTAAGCAAAAATCAAAGGATTCCATAAATACAGCCCAGTCTGGATCCCTCAATTTGCTGGCAACCCCAGCTACATTCCAGCTAACAAACTTGACCGAAATCCCCAATGCAGAAGACATAACAGTATTAACCCTTGGCATCTCATCACCAGTTTGTGTTAAATATTGGGTTCCCGAAGATATTCCCTCAGAAGGTAAGTGTCTTATAGTAGGAGTTAGTTCTACCTGTTCTTCAGGAATATAATCGTAACATGTTACATTTTTTTCCAAAGGTCGAGATACAACAGTTGGCAAAAGGTTACACTCAGTTCCAACCCCCATTTCAGTATGGTTCCTTGTGTCCCCTCCCTCATCCCCCCCACTCAAAAAACTTCAATCGCAACTATCGAGGCCACTGAAAACATCAAAACGATTGGACGTCTCAAGTGGCGTGAAGGGTTTCAGATGATCCATCCTTCTGTCTTGAAAGTTGTGAAAGTTATGATGTCTGACTGGGACAGAATTCCATCCCAAGGGGTCTGGGACTATTGCAGGGCAAGGGGCACAAGGCATATTTCTCATACCCTGATAGATCAGGGGGTACTGAGCATATTGACTATTCCCAACATTCTGTACAATTGAATAATTAAGTGGCTGGGTTTGAATTGATCCCTGTAAAAAAGGAGGCTGAGATGGGAACACCACTGACCTTGGATAAAAATACGTTAGAGGTCTTGGGATTATAGTACTATTAGAACTGCCCATCTGCCAATTCAATATGTAGTGGACAGCGTTTGGGTCCCTAAAATTAACAACCACTACATCTCCTTCGATATCTTTGGTTCTGCCCCCCAACCATTCGAGACGTCGAACATGAACTATGTCCCCGTTAATATGATTTGCAATAGGCCTGTGTGTTCTCAACCAATGCGTTATCTTGTTTTTTAGTTGAAAAAAGCCCTCCCTCTTATTTTGTTCAAGGGCCGGCACACCTGTTAGGACTACCACATAGGGTACTGCCTCAGGTGGAAGTTCAGGCAACGGAACCCTTTTAGGTTTCCCCCAGGTGCGTCTGGTTTCCCTCACTTCCCTTGTTAAGTCTGTTAAAGCTAAGTTAGTTATATTACCAGAATTTTTAGCTGTATTAACACTGGTCTTACTAACGACAGACCCCAGCATTTGATCACCTGTTTTCTCTTGAGATGGTCTAGAATCAACATGATGGTGAGCAATAGCTGGCACTGAATTCCCCAAAGATTTTGGTGCAGATAGAATTGGGGGAGGGGTAGGAACAACATGAGGGAAAATAGGGGGAGGAGGTTGCACAACAGATGTCAACGCTTGTGATACACCATTAAATGCTTGACTGTCTGCATAGTTAACATCTTTAAGGCCTACAAGATCTATTTTAGGCAATGCAGTCTCAATTTTTGACAACCTACACTCCACCTCCGTTAACCTCTCCAAGATAGATACAGAATATAGTCTGATCAAGTTCTCAATATCCTGAAGGGACACAGGGCCCTTATTCTCAGAATGAACATCGTCTGTCGCACTTGGCTCCTTATTGACCTCTTTGTCTATGGAGGTATTCAATAAAACTGGGGATGCAGAAATGATATCCATCCCCTCAGAATCAGATTGGATAACACAGGGATTCTTAACAGCTATGGACATTTTTTTACCAAAGTCAGAGCAGCTCAGTTTGGGTTGCAGCGGATCCCTCCTTTTCCGTCGCTTTTTGATCGGCGGGGGGCCATAAATTTTCCCCGTAGATGGTAATTTTTTAGCTTTAACACGGGCTGCGTGCTGTTGTACCAAGGCGTCTCCCTTTAAAGTCGACAGGCCACTTCCAATAGATGTTACGGACAGGTCAATCATATCCGCTCGAGATACGTTTTCAGGTGAAAGAACAACCGTATTTACATCCGGGAGTAAAGTGTCCAGTAGAGGGATCGACTCATTTACTAATACCCCAGCAGCATTAGCAGAGGGTCCAATCACGGGAGATAAAGATGGTAAAGCCGACCCATTTTTCATACTTTCCACTGAACGGCGGCGGTCTGCCCGCCGCTCCGCTAACACAATCTCCCTAGTAATATCAGGCGATGATTTAGTGAAATAACTGTCCAAGGTCCCATTAAGCAGCAAACCCTGTTTATCCTGTGCATGCAGCTCAACATTGATAGTTGCCATATTTAAATAAAGGGGGTCGGTTGGTGAGGCAGATGATGGTGTTGAGAGAAAAAAAAGTTAGATAAATGAAAACAATCAGTACCTGAGAACAAGAAAGTATGCCCGGTCCGGTCTCCTCGTGTCTCGGAGGGTCTCAGAGGGTCCGCCCTTAGTCCGGGCTTTGTCCCGGGATTCGTCCCGCACACGCGTTCCGCTCACGCGTGCCTAGTACCAGATCATATGCCGGAAGGAGTGTAAGGGGAGGAGACCCGGGAAGAGGCAGCAGGTGTGCTAGGTCTTGTGCGCACAGCCTGTTGGGCCTCGCAGTCCCGTCCTCCTTTAGATTGCACTTGCTCCCTTTCGCTCAGCGGAGCGCCTCTTCACCTTCAGGCACAATTCCCCTAGCATTTAAAGAACAGCAGCACGACCAAACAGCAAACACTCCTTTGCGAGCGGCACCCCCGTAATGAGAGTCATAAGGGGCCTCATATAAATGTTAAAAATCAATGCACTGAGTGTTAATCACTCTGGGACTCCATGCTCGTGGCTGTGAAGTCAGAGCAATGAGGAAACTGCAAGACTGCTTGACAATGTTCTGACTAGAAGGATCCGATTCAGTTCAGTGCTGTCACGCTGACCCCTGTCCTAGGTAGTCTTGCCAGTAGTGTCTTATTTCAAATATTAGCTAAATAAAAGACAAAGGAGTCACTCTTCACAACATCATCACTATGCTCATCTGGTAGAATATGTCACTCAATCAACCCACTTGAAAGGTAACATCATTGAACTCATAGTCTGGAATAACCATAAACAGGAATCCTCCTATATCTGTGTCTTGGATCACCTTCTCGCCATTCCATTACCATGCTTGATATGAAACCAGCAAAATACCAACCAAGAGGTAAACACAATTTAGTGCCTTCTGTTGAGTTTACCTTACTTAGAGTTGTGGGTTGCCAAACAATGTAGATTTTTTGGTTTACAAGTGTATTTTGTTTAATCATTATCTTGCATTTTAAGCATAGTCTTTATTAGCATGCTTCAGATGTGGTAAGCAGATAAGGATGGATTGAATTTAGGATCACTATATTGATTTGTTGGGAAGCTTGAGGTATTTGTGCTGGTCCTAACAATGGATTTACATGCCAGAGAGCAATTCTGAGCTCCATCCTGGCCTGAAATCCATTGTATAGGAGCACATTGCAAACTGGCCACATATCCACAGGTCCAGAAGTGCACTGAAGATTTAATGTCTAAGGTCTAATATTTATACCTGCTGGCCTTTCTCTGGAAGGGGGAGGAGTTTCTATTCGAAAGACATGAAGGTCCGAACTAGAAAGGCACAATTCTTAGCAAAATTAACACACGTGGTAGGTGTTACAGGTTTGCATCAAGGCACAAAAGACAATTCAACAATACAAATTTCACAATACGTCACTAGAGCACAGCAAATGAATTAAAAAAAACTAAATAGTTCCATTAGAATTTATTCTATGTAGCTATAAAATACAAAATAAAAAAATATATATACATGTTAAAAACAATCACAAAACATTTATTAGAAAACGGAAGTCAATCCAGTATTTCGGTGAATGTTCAATTGATCACCTTCCTCAGCACAGTTTTCTAAATAACAGAAACAATGATTATTCACCGGCTCTTCCATTACTGACGTAAGACATTGTCATTAAAAGAGTGCATCCAACTAATACATATCAAGTGCTATCACCATATCACATATTATTGTTATTACACTAACAGTTCTATGACCTAACATTTTATTCAATGGCTGTTCACTATACATTATGTTGGAAAGAAAAGGAACAAACTACAGATATACAGAATATCATACCTATAACTTCAGGAAAATAACTGACGTTCTGATTTCTAAGGCCAGCAGCAATGTATGTCTTAAAAACAGGGGATCTTGATGTTGTCCCTCACTTAAAACCTATTTGAAATGAAAAACAGAGAGATGCAGAGGTAGATCCAAGATTTTGTGCTCTCTAATTAAATGATAAGAATATTATTGCTTTAATTGTACTGCTCTTTTGTCGTACACTTTGGAAGCTACCTTCTGATAGTTGTTCATCTATAGTGAACAACAACTGTATTAGCGGAGTAAAAGAAAGTTATATTTTGGATTAATTTATGCATCTACTAAAGACTTCCAACATTTATTACTATTGGTTTTTGTTTTACTTTCTATAATAAGAGGGCCAGGTTTGCACCAAATGATGAGTCATGACTGGAAGTGACCACCGCTTTATATAGCCAGGAATGAGATTTTCACATACTATACAAAATAAATATAGAGCAAAGGGTCAGTCTTGCATTCCTTTATCTTTCTTTTGATTTATGTATAAACTTTACTCAGAATTGTTTCTTTAACCAAGCTTGTAGGCAAATGTCTTTGTGCCAGAATAAAAACACGGGCCTGTGAAGTTGAAACACCAAAATGTGTTACCATCGGTATACCAATATCCCCTAAAAAAATGCATTTTTTTAAAGAACGTACATAAGTCATACATTCTTACACTTTCATACTGTTTATTTTAATGAAAATACATCTAGTGGCTATTTTGAAATAGTCTGTAAGTCATTCATAAAATCAGAAACCGCTGTTAGTCTTAAAGGTGAAAAGCCATATTATCGGTCTTTCTGACAAGATAAGCGGTACGTAGTTGCTTTTTTTTACCGTTCTGTATATTAATGTATAAATGCCTGGTTTAAAGTCACGTTATATCTTTTGAGCAATCCGAGGCATTTCTAGACATTCCCTTTGAAGATCCAAGGGATCCTGCATTTCCTGTCCTGGCTCCAGATTAACTGCAGGGGGATGCAGTCCGTTGTGTGGAGGCAGAGCACAGCCTCTTAAGGTGTAAGTAGAGCTGAGCCCAACTCTGCCTTCTCATCCTGCGAGTAATGGCCCATCCAGGCACACCTAAGCACTCTATTGTGTGTGACTGTCTATGAGGTGTACACAAAGTGCAACCGTCAGCTACACTCAGTCATGTGATGCAGAGACAGGCTACAGGCACAAAATGGCTAGGGCAGTAAAGTGCCAACTTTCTAAAAGTCCGATATTAAACTGCTGCGCCGTTGCATGAAGTATTCAAACTGCACAGCCACACACACATGTGTATAGCATCCAACAACATGATTTCAAGTAAATCATTGTAATCCATAGTAAACCATATTAATCCCAAATCTATTCAACGTTCATCCAAGTTCATGATGGAGGCAGCACGTTAGAATCCACTTTTGTCATAAGTAACCCTTCAAATATTCTCCCAATGCATTTCGGGCATTACGCCCTTCGTCAGGGGTAGCTGTTGTAAAAAAGCATACCATCAGCATTCTTGAATAATTTTACAATGATTAACAATATGTTTATATGACTATTCCAAAAATACCCTAAGACTCCCCACAACGAGTCCACGCAGACTTAACTGAAAACACCCAAATTCGACTTCAATATCAGTGAACCATTATAACTGAACATTACCCATGGATAAAAATGATGTTTACTCATGAAATTATAAACTATTGTATCTAAAAAATAAGTGATGTAGCTTTCGTGCAAGATCTCCTATAGTAAATCATGTGCAGGCAAACTAAACCAGTGTCAAAAAAGTGCACTTACACAACAATGAGTAAATGCAATTTCATTCAGCATCTCAGCATCGTTGTTAGCACCGTGACCCCTTCAGCACGTGTTCCAGATAGTACATGAACAGACTAATTCTTATCTTTTCTAAAAGTGGCATTTTTAAAATCACAACTTAAAATCTGATCCATCATAAATTTGTCATTACAATTCCAAAGACACTTAACATGAACTGGTTACCTGTTCCAACATGGAAATCACATCTTCTTAACTCTAATAAAATAACTCCAATGTTATTCTATGAGAGAACTAGGCCTTGCAGTAGTGATAAACAAATTTAAGAGTTTTTTACTATGAGGTCCTGTACAACATACAATTACATGTCCTACATTTTAGATGCACTATACCCTGCCCTCTGGACTGTCCAGAGACATATATGTTTTAAAAGAAAAGGTTTGAACCTTGCAAAAGGTGTATTTCGGCACTTCAAAATGGCAGTCTAAACTGCACACACAGGCTGCAATGGCAGATGTAAGACATGATTAAAGTGCTACTTGAGTGGGAGGCGCAATCAGTGCTGCAGGCCCACTTCTAGCATCTAACTTACAGACCATGAGCACAGGTAGTACCACTTTATTAGGGACTTACAAGTAAATTAAATATGCCAGTTGGGTATAAGCCAATTCTACTATGCATTGAAGAGTGAGCACAAGCACGTTACCATCAGTAAGCAGTGGTAGAGTGCACAGAGACCTAGGGCCATCAAAAACGAATTCAGCAAAAAGTGTAGGGTAAAGACAAACAGCTTGGCGGTGACCCTGCAGAGAGGGCCAGGTTCAACAGTAAGCATCTTGTTCGGGTTAATGATCAAAACTTGACATGCATGTATACTTGTCCCTAAAAAAGTAAACTTGAAAGGGAGTCAACATTGAATAAAATGTTAACATTGGCTTTATCAGTCATTACAGTTGCAATTTAACTTGCTACCTTCACCTTCCAGCCTACCTGTCCCTTGTATTTCCAACCATGAGACTATGTTGATCTTAACTTACACACCTATTGTTTCTTAAGAGAGGTTGACATGAGATTTACTTGAAAGTGATTATGTTTGCAAATGTGTAAAAGAATATATGATGGCATTAAATTATTGGAATGAGTGGCAGTGTGACTCTATGATAGCCTGTGTTTTAGCACATAATGATGGGCTTTTGGTGTATGATGGTGGATATATGTGTGACCAATAGTGGTTGTTTAAATATCCGATGGCAGGCTGGCCTGTTGATGTAGGATGTAGAATGGCTGTGTGGGCATTTTTATGATGGGTGTGAGGTGTAAGTGGTTGTCGGTGTATGACTATGTAATAAGTTCTTTTCAGGTGGGGTGTGAGGGTGTCTGTTGGTGGTTGTGCTTATTCATAATGGCAGGTTTTTAAGCCTATATGATTATGAATGGGATGAGAGTAGTGACACATGTATGAATTAACATGTTGAGAAGTGATGTTGGATTTTTTGGAAATGTCATTGTTATTGTACGTTTTTTGCTTCCTTGTGTTAACATGTGATGTTGGTTGTGTGGACATATAATAGTTAGTTATATTGACAAATGGTAGAGGACATGCTGGCATATAATGATGGTTGTGCGGATTTGAGTTAGTGAAAGCATTTGAATTGTTTTATTGAGTGTATGGATGATTTATGATTGGTCTGGTGTCAATTTTCATTCTGCTTTATTGTTTAATTCTCTACTTTTTATGGCTGCTTGTGTGCTTTTATTTGACTTGCATCCACTTATGCATGTGACACACAGACACAACAGCAACTCACATGACAAACAAAAGCTGATGTGGCAGCTAAATATCATGCAAAAAAATGATGAAGTGTCTGCGGGTTCCATGCTCAAATATCGATTACAAAAAAATTGATGGAAAAAATATTGATGTATAAATATTTATAACAAAAATATCGAATCCCTATACTTAAACAGGAAAAGTAATATAGACTCCAAAATATCAATGTAAAAAATATAGATGTAAAAAATATCGACTTTAAAAAATAACATAACTTAAAATAAATTAATTAAAGAATAATATTATTATTAACAAATTTAATTAAATTTAACATATATTTTAAATAATTATAACAAATAAACGTAATTTAATAAATATAAACACAAAAAAGTGTACATATACATATATTTACCTACATACATTTTAATAACTATTATCTTTATTTAAAGTATGAACTTTTTTAATTTAAAAATAAAAAATAAACACATAGATAAATGTTTTCAAATACAATATTCTATATTTAATTAACACAATAAAACTATTTTAAAAAATACATACATTTAATAACAAAATAAAAACATGAATAGTTAAAATGTTGGATAGCAAAGGGGTAACAATTACTATTCCCACTCCAGTGAGTGCAACAGTAGGACAAGCGCTGGATAGCTTAGAGGTAAAAATTACTGTTCTCACTCCAATGAGTGCAACAGTAGGTAAAGCGCTGGATAGCTTAGGGGTAAAAATTACTATTCCCACTCCATTGAGTGCAACAGTAGGGAAAGCGTTGGATAGTGTAGGGGTAAAAATTACTATTCACACTCCAGTTAGTGGAACAGTAGGGAAAGCGCTGGATAGTGAAGGGGTAGAAATGACTATGCCCACTCCAGTGAGTGCAACAGTAGGGAAAGTGCTGGATCACAAATCAATAAAAAACAAAACCATCAACTTTTTTATTACATTTAATTTCCAATTTTAACATAATTAATATATACCTTAAATATATTATTTTTATCAAAGATAATTCAAAAAACACACCTACAATTAATGACACAATTACATTTTAGAATTACTAATTAATGAATGAAAATGTATTTATTATGTATTAATTGATCAATAAAAAATTAATTACTTACCACCATTCACACCATTTACACATATAAACATCAAAACACACACCTAAAATTAATTACACAATTACAACTAATATTTACTAATTAATTAATGGTAATTAATTTTAAAGTATTCAATAATTAATCAATAAAACAACTTAATTACTTACAACCCTTCACACCATATACACATATAAACACACACCTAAAATTAATTACACAATTACAATTAATAATTACTAAGTAATTAATGGTAATTAATTTAAAAGTATTTAATAATTAATCAATAAAACAAATTAATTACTTACCGCCCTTCACACCATTTACATATATGAACACCACAACACACACCTAAAATTAATTAAGCAATTAACCTAATCATTTATTAATTGAGTGATTGAAATTAATTAGCAACTAATTACTAATTAATCAATTAACACGTTAATTATTCAATACATTTTATAAAATTAAATTACTTCCCACCCTATTCCCCTATAAACCCACAACCCGCTATGGAACTAAACACGCAGAATTAAACTTAAAATAAATTAATAACTAGTAAAACTCTAAAACATATAATAAAATTACAAACAATTCTCATTAAAAACACAAAAAAAAACAATTATTAATAAATCAATATTTTTGTCAACTATATTTTTGTAAACAATATTTATTACAAAGATATTTATGTAATCAGTATTACTTACCTGTCAGTCGATATTCTTGTCAACTATATTTTTGTCATCGATATTTTTGCGGCTATATTCTGTCCCACAATATTTTTGCTGCGATATTTTTACTCTGCACCGTGTCTGCGTTGTACAAGACTCAGACACAATAAATTGGCAAACATTAAATTAGCACAATGCACATTCTGACAAACAGTCCAACAAAGCAGTGAATATGTGTGGACATAACATGTCTTAACCCAATGATCCCCTGGGACTGTGTCCAAGCCAAGGAGGGTGATCTTTGAACTGGGCTCTCAATGTTGTGATGGGCCAGGGTATGAGTCTGGGGTACAAACGGGTGGACGGTGTCCACCACTATTATCACAGGGTGTACGCCGTCCACCCAGCCAAGAATTTGGGCCCCAATGAATAATGTGCTGAAGTCATCCCAGTGTCATCAAACACCTTGACACTTTCAGCAGCGTCTGCACGTTGTCTTCTTTCCATCTTCAACAAGCAACAAAGTGCAGGTAGGGGCGGGGCTTTCTTATTTAAGACTCCTGCTGAGGCTATAGCAAAGGCCAAATTTGAGGAGTCATCAGACCGCCTTTTGTTCGAGTCTCTTGGCTCCGAGCAGTCAGGGGCTTCACACATAATGCAAATGAACCCGGGGGGAAACAAAGGCTCACTCTTTGTCAGCACTTCACACACTTTGTTCAGTCCCTTTTTAGGTTATATGCATGCACTGTAATAATGTCAGATGTGTTGATCTTTCACAGTATTTACACACAGCAATTTGCATTTATACAGAGGTTACTAAACCTGAGAAGGCGTTGAAATAATTTAAGTACCACTATTTTTTCTTGTATAGCCCTACTCAACCCAATGCATGGTGTCAGAGTGCTTTACATCAACCCGTGCATATTACATGTAGAATAAATGATATACTATTTTAAAGAATGTACAGGATGTGTTACATAAAACTGGGGGTCTGTAAGGTGTAGAAGTCACATTTCATTATCTTAGCGCCGGGACGCTCCTTTGCTGGGGCAGCTGTAGCGCTCTATAAGTCGCAGTAACACATAACATAACATAGCTCACAGTGCTAATAGCCTCGCAATGTACTCCAACATACGCATGATAGACCTGCAAAACATATGTGAGGGCTTTAGATATGATGTCTCTTCTTATGATGCCAATTCCTGTAAAGTTGTGGCTTGTGATGACACTTTCTATGATATCAATTCCAGTGATGGCATGTGTGATGTCATGCGCCGTGATGTTGTGAGCAGTGATGTCGCGTGCCATGATGTTGCGCACAGTGTTGTTGCGTGCCGTGATGTCACTTGCCTACTGCCTAACTAGGTTAGTCACCCCACTTCTTTTTTTAGGACTTATGCCCTGTGTTGGGCCTCACAAACAGTGTGTTGTTTGCCTCTCAAGCTTGGCTCCTCATGGGAGTGTGAGCTATCAAGTCCATGTCCGATATTACATGTTAATCACTGTCCCCACACATGTAATGCAGCAGAACATAAAGATTTTCATAACTGTCTTGGACATGTGTAGAAGCATGCACTACTAGCATTGGGTTTCCCAAAGGCAATCATGCAAACATAGTTCATGTACGTCTTACAGTGTGTATATTTGGGTTCTGGACAGGTACAGTGCTGTAGAAGTGTGTGTACTGGGTTTGACTTCTCATCACTGTTCTTATGGTTTTGAGTGATAATTGCATATAGGATAACTGCCCATGACGACACTTGCCTACCCCTTAGACATACTTAACATACTGACCATGACCTATGTGTACAAGTGTGTGATGCAGAAACATGTAGCATGTGGAGTATTGGTGCGTCACAATGCCATCCTTACAGGTCAACTCCCATCAGAAGGCCAAGTTCTGGCAGATCATCATCCAGGCAGTCCGATCTGTGGGGGTGTTCAGACGCCACACCTGCCACAGCCAGAAGAAGTGGCAGGACCTCCGTGGCTGGACATGGAGGATTGCAAGGGTCCAGCTAAAGCTGTCACCTCCTCACAAAAGGGGTCGATGATGGAACCTTATCCCCCACATGTACAGATACTGGTGGTCGTCTTCCCTGACCTGGCTAAGGTGGTTAAACATCAAATGTATGTCTTTTGTCTCACATACCCAACAGTTGACATGTGTATAACATCCCTTGACTGTGCAGACTGGAGGCTTGAACTTCTCCATGTGTATGCTGCATTACTTTTGGTTTGAGATATGTAAAATGTGCATGTAAACACATTTGTTAGTTCACATCCTCTGATGGCTAACTAGAGCAATCTGAGCCTGTCAAAGGGTTTAAACTGTGTCCAGGATGTAAGTAACACATATACTTGATGCCTACTGATGTGGCTTGAAGCGGTAAAGACAAGATTGTGACACAGTGCTGACTGTAAACTAGAGATGTACGGGTCCTGTACCAAAAGTCGGTACAGACAGTGCAGCCAGACAGGCCAGTGGCATAGTGTGACACATGAATGTTTTTGATGATGCAGTACTTTTACTTGGAAGTGTATTAAATATTTGTCACATTGGTAACTGGTGAGCTCGATACAATGTGCATTACATCCACAGTAATCACCCTAAAACCCTCCATAGCTGAGACAAGACATTGGACATTGGACCATTTAAGTCTCACCCTGGCTAGGCCTACAACCTCAGGGTATCCAAAGTAAGATTCAGATGTCTGACCTGACAGCAGTGGACCAAAGACACTGGACACATGCACATAATCACTTTTATCTATAAGATTCCTTTGTCTGACCTGTCAGCAGTGGGCCAAAGACACTGGACACATGCACACATTCACTTTTATCTGTGTGAAAAGTGTCATGTTATGACTATGAAAGTTTGGTGTACTGCATGCAGACCATTTGACCATTGACGTCCAAGACATAGGTGCACATCATGATGACTGGGGATGGAAGAATACTTACCATATTACATTTCAAATGTGTGCATCCCATTTGAAGTATCAGTTCAAGAGTCCCTTGCAGGAGATGAGACAGGTATGTAATGACACATGACCGTCAGGAGCATTACAGATCAGACGATATGCTACATAGTGTAGTCGTTGACATATTGGTTGTGGTATTTGACATTGATCTAACCGATGTTGCACATGACATCATTTGTCTGGGAACCATAGTTTACTGGCAGACAGACAAGAGCCATGCTCACATATGTCTAATGATTAGAAACCTGCCATCAAAATGATGCATATGCCTGCTCTGTGATGTGTTGCAATGATACTCATGTGTGAAGTCTATGCAGATGACTCATGTGAATTTCTTTCTCATCCTAGTTTACAGCATCCACACCGGCTACTGGAGGAGACAGTTCCACGGACCAAGGGGAAGTGGTTAGCCAGACTGGGCCCAGTGTGGAGGAGGAGGAGGGACCCTGTGGCATGGAGGGTGAGAGGAGCCACACTGAGGGCAGGTCGGAGACTTCAACAACAACCGAAGACCACTCCAGCTCCAGTGATGACTCCCTTGTGGTGGTGGATGTTCCCAGATCGAATCCCACAACATCAGAGCCCACCACCAACATCTCCACCCTCACAGCTGCTCCCATTCAGAGTGTCCGTGGACACTCCCTTGTTAGGGATCATGTCTCCTTTGGCCAGGCACCGCACCCCCTGCATCAGTTTCCCCTGCTGCCCTGAGTGTGGAAGCCGTGGATTTACTGACGCAGATACGTGTGTGGCAGAGATCCATGTGGAATCTTCTTCATGCACATACCAGTCTTTTGACACAATTGGTGTCATAAATGGAGGGCATCTCATTAGACATGTCTGCCCTACAGAGATCTAATCAGCCCATGGCCTCCTTACTGACAGAAGTTGTGTCCCTAATGCAGCAGTCCCTCACCACTCCTTCCTCAGTCCCATTCACAGTCCCCACCAACCTACCTGACCCAAGCACACTCAAACAGGAATGTGCACACACAGCAACAGACACATGCAGCACAGAGACACCCAAATGAAAGTCAAAACACATTCAGGGGACTGATATCACACACATGGGGAGAGGGCAAAAAAACACGCACCCACAGCCACTCCGCACTCCACAGCTACCTCTTCCTCCACAACCGCTACCCTTGACTGTCCTGAATCACCCTCTTCCCAGCGTGTCTTCCTCTTCCCCACTGAGCCATCTGACCACCCTTGCAAGGGGGAGAAGAAACGCCCAACAAAGAGAGGCGATCCACACCTGCCCGCACACCCTCCCCTAACAGGAAGACCACAAAGCCCCCAAGCGTACATCACCCAATATGCAAAATCAAGAACCCCACCACCAACCCACACTTCCCCTACTTTATCTACTTCCTACCGGTCCCAGGCACCCCGCCAAAGGGCACATCTCAGCCCTCATTACTGTTTTCCCCACCCACCATTACACCATCCTTAAGAAGCTCAAGCCTTCCCCCTACCATCAGCACTTCCCCTCCAACAGGCCCCCTTCAAGTTGTTCCTGACACTGCAGTGAACCACCCCCTCAGTCTGGCCAGTGCACTGGAGTGGATCACCCCAATCTGGCATGTCCACTGCAGTGGACCTCCACACAACACAGGATCCCATCCCTCTCAAAACCCAAACCAGTAGCCCCTAGTCCTGACTCTGCAGTGCCTGGCATGCCCCATAGATGCCCTTCCGAGGGAGGTGTCCCCTTGTGGTTGCAGTGCAGACAAGCAATAGAGGGTAATTAGTGCTGACCCACTCCAGGACTCTTACAATTGGACCGGCCAATGACCTTTAATTATTGTTTGAGGACGTATTCAGATTTGTGAAATGCTAAATAAAGCATGTTACGTTCTTTTGACTGTTGCTTTCGGTATCCCACAACTTGGTAATAAGTGAACTGTCATTAATGTGCAAATCTTGTCATGGGTATACAAAGATGTGTTATGTCATGGACTGCATGTGGTCCATGGTATATGTGACCTATCACAGTATGTATCTGAGTCCTCATTGTCTAAATTTGCAGGGTCTCATCATCCACATCATTTTGACCCATCAGGGTGACATGCATTTGCCAACCTACCATCTTTGATGTATAATTTTGCACATAGGTTGTGCTGACATTTGTAGATATTCTGCAAGTCTTTCAAAGTGCAACCTTCAAGGATGGCCATGCAATATAGCGATGTGATGTACAAAACATCAGCTGTCTCATCAGTACAACTGGGAACACATGACGATTGACTATGTGTAGGTGACTCTGGACACACCCATGTACACAGACTGATTGAACCAAATTATTATGTGACTTGTAAGTGTCGGAGCCATGTCTGAGTCTCCTTCTGACATGGTTGACCCCTGCCAACAACAAGCTTGCCACAGGTGGCCTTCCACTGTAAGGAATTACCCTCATGGCAGTGTGTCCATTTGTGACATATCCTGAGCCCATGGTGTGTGTGAGGTGGGAAGGAATCTCCATCTTCAAACCCCTTTACTCCAAAGACTCAAGCCCCTGCAGATATTACTGTTTGAGAAGCTCTCTATAGGCTGACTACTCCAGTGCTTTTTCAACCTATTTGGAGTTGTGCCAACCTGCTTTGGTCTGACTACATCATGTTGATTAAGTGTTTTCTCTGTGTGTGCTTTGACTTCATGTATTCACCCACACTCCTAATGCAGTTGGGCATAAGTATCTTACGTGGGTTGAGATGTGTGCTTGATCAATAATGTAGTTCTTTTGAGCTATGCATGATGATGTACCTGGTCACACCAAGCTGGCAGAGATCTGCAGGGATGTGTGTGGTTTGGCCATGTGTGACATGTGTTGAGCAGACTGGAGTGTTGGTGCACAGGTGTGTAGTGTGTCCATCTGTCATGAATAGGTCACTGGAGCTTGTGTCACTTATATGCTCTTCTTTGGCACACAGGGGAGTGATGGTAAATGTATTGGTGCACCCTAGCTGCAGGTGTGTTTAGCAAGGTTGATGTTGCATGTGCTGTGCTGGCACACACAAGGGTAGAGTTGATGGAGCCTGGTGTATCATAGGCAAGCATGGAGTGTAGACTCCTATGTGATGGCAGTAGGACTATTTGAGATGGTGTCAGGAGGTGTGGTGTGACTTCAGTTCATTGTTATTTGTAGTTCAGAGGAAATGGAGTGTACACATTGTCCCTATGTGAGTGCTTGTAATGCGGGGTGCATATCCGAATATGTGAGCTTGATTTTGTGCTTCCACTCTGCACAACGTGTGGTAGAAATGTGTGGATGTGATGGGGGATATCCCACCGGAGAAGGTTATATTTTGGCATGTGATGAGAGATGTGGTCTGTTGCACTAATGTGCAATTTGACTGTAACGGGGCAGTTCTGGATGAGTGATGTTTGTTGATGCTGTGCAAAAGTCCATGGGGATATTGGTTATGAAAGTCATATGTAGATGTGACAGGGCAACATTGAGACAAGGTCTGACTAGTCATATGGGTCAGAGTGGATTTGTGAATGTGAAGGTATGTTAGCATCATCGGCATGTTTTGAATCTGTCATCTGGTTTGGCAAGTGTGGGCCTTGTAGGTGTCAAAGAGAACTCCCAATCAGCAAATTGTACCCTGCCCTGGAGCCTGAGGACAGCATGTCCTAGTTGCACCCCTACTTGACAGATTTCAGGATTCAGAGACAGTGTTCAAGTGCCAAATGTGGCCAATGCATATTCTATTCTGCACATGTACTCCATCCTCACCGGATAAACACATTTGCCATGGCTGGTGGCTAGCTATGTGTGTTGGGTTTGTGAGTCACAGATTAACCCCCTCCCTGGTGTTGACACCAGTGCAGGCAGATTATGTTACACATTTGGCTGTGCATTGGAGCCTACAAATCCTGTTGTTGTATCCTCTATCTTGTGACTCATATGTCTTCCAAGTCTTCTGCAGTACACACTCTGCATTGGCAAAATGGCATCAGTAATGAGCTGCACATACTGCAGTCTTCATAGCTAGATACAGAGTTGCTGTGCTAGACATGCAATCAAGTTTACAGTGTAAATGTTCTGATCTTGAGTTGTGTGCCACGCCCCCACGCCACACATGGTGACTGACTTCTACATTGATGTTGGTCCATGCTTTTCTACAAGGCAAGTAGGAATGTGGTCTATACATGTAGCGCTGACAGCTGCGACCCACCCACTTCTGGTTTGTTGTAGTGGGAGGCTCATGATTCTATTTTGTTTGTCTGTTGAATCCTGTGGTGTTCAGACCAGTTTCCTCTGTGCTTCACTGTACAATCAATCAATCAATCAATCATGCCATTTGTATAGCGCACTACTCACCCGGGAGGGTCTCAAGGTGCTTGGGGGGAGGGGTATGCTACTGCTCGAACAGCCAGGTCTTGAGTTGTTTCCTGAAGGCGAGATGGTCCTGGATCAGCCGAAGGTGGATGGGGAGGGAGTTCCAAGTCTTGGCAGCCAGGTAAGAGAAGGATCTTCCTCCGGCAGTGGCTCTTCGGATGCGTGGTACGGCTGTGAGGGCGAGGCTGGTGGACTGTAGCTGGCGGGTGGGCGTGTAGAAGGTCAGGCGGTTGTTGAGGTACTTGGGCCCAGGTCGTGGAGAGACTTGTGTGCACCAACTCATTACAATGTCATTCTTCTATGAGTAGGTGTACTCCTCTTGCCCTGCAGGGTTTGAGTATATGTTGTGGTGGACTGCTACTGTGAATTTGTGTCACATACATATGTGTGTCTGGCACCTCTTGTTCCACCATCAAATGTGTGTTTGTCCTAGTATGTGGTATGTTGGGTAAACCTGCCAGATTCTGAGATTCCCCCATTGGTCATACACAACAAAACATGGACCCATGGTAGTATTGGAATCCCAATGCTGTCTGGTCAGTCATGGATTTGTCGTCATACATCCAGTGATCCACACTCTCATGGTGGCCTCTGCAATGTCAACTGCCAAGGGAGGTTTTGATGAGGCACAATGCTGCTGATCAAGGTGGTTGTGGTTTAGGCTGGCCAAATGTGAATTGGCTTCTGGCAAGGCCCCTACCTAGAAGGCGGCCTTCCTGCACCGGCCATGCCCTAGGAGTCATGTCTGAGTATGCGAGATAACAGTGCTTCTTGCAAGGCACGCGACATAGTGTGCAACATAGTGTGTGTCTCAGCCCAGGCTAAGCCAACTTTCACACTCACACACATGTTGTGTGTTTGTTCTGCAGTATCTGGCTGATTGGTTGTCTTTGTGCATCTTCGCCCGTGTATTTCAACTGTTTTTGAAGGGCATTGAGTGGATGCTGTGTTTTGTTTCTTTCGGTACTGGCCCTGGGCCTCCTACATCTACACTCTGCACATTCTTTAGGTTTGGCAGTTAAAGTTGCTGCCACAGTGTGGGACTGGATCTCATCAAAACAGGACTTCGGGATTGAATTCCTTTGTATTTTGCCACTGCTCGTACCCGAAATGTGTGTTGATGCATTTTGATTGGTCACATGACACATTGACCTGCTAAACATTGCTGGGAGGGTTAGCTCCCAAAACCACAGATTGGCTACACAGGGCTGAGGGTATGTAGCCCCCCAACAATGTTTGCCTCAACAGTGCTGTGGGTGTTTAGCCCCCATCCCCCGCTTTGTCACTACATTGCTGGTGGGGTTAGTACCCCAACACCCTAATTGCTGGACCATGTGAGCGGTTGAGCACCACAAGCACCTTTTTATCACTTCAGTGCTGGGGTTAGCCCCCCAAACACCTAATTGCTTAACCACTCTGGGGGTTGAGCCCCTTAAGCACCTTTTTGTCAAAACAGTGCTGGAGGTTAGCAACGAAACCCATAATTGCTTGACCATGCTGGGGGGGTCGAGCCCCACAAGCACCTTTTTTTCACTGAAGTGCAGGAGGGTAGCCTCCAACCCCCTAATTGCTGGACCATGCTGGGGGGTTGAGCCCCACAAGAACCAAATTCTCACTACGGTGCTGGGTGGGTTGGCCCATACCACATTGTGGGTAAACATTGCTGGGTATTTGCACCCAAAACCCAATATGGCATGACAATGCTGGTAGCGTTAGGCATTCACCCCCAATAGGGTGGACAACGCTGGTAGTGTTAGGCATCCACCCCCTATGAGGTAGACAGCGGTAGTAATGATGGACATCCACCCCCCTATGGGGTAGACAACAGTGGGAGTGTTATGTATGCTCCCCAATAGGGTAGACAATGGTGGTAGCGATGGGCATCCATCCCTCTATGCGGTAGACAATGCTGGGAGTGTTAGGCATCTACCCCCTATGGGGTGGACAACGCTGGTAGTGTTAGGCATCCATCCCCCTATGGGATAGACAATGGCGGTAGTAATGGGCATCCACCCCCCTTTGGGGTAGACAGCGGTGGGAGTGTTAGAAATGCCACCACAATGGGGTAGAAAATGGTGGTAGTGATTGGAATCCACCTCCTATGGGGTCGACAACGCTGAGAGCATTAGGTATCCACCCGCCTATAGGGTGGACAATGCTGGTAGTGTTAGGCATCCATCCCCCTATGGGGTAGACAATGTTGGAAGTGATGGGCATCCACCCCCCTATATGGGGTAGACAACGGTGGGAGTGTTAGGCATGCCCTCCTATGGTGTAGACAATGGCTGTAATGATGGCATCCACCCTCTATGGGGTAGACAATGCTGGTTGTGTTAGGGATCCATCCCCAGGGGGTAGACAACGCTGGGAGTAATGCGTATCCACTCCCCCATGGGGTGGGCAGTGCTGAGAGTGTTAGGCATCCTCCCCCCTGTGGGGTGGACAGCGCTGGGAGTGTTAGGCATACACCTCCCTATAGGGTGTACAATGCTGGGAATGTTAGGCATACACCCCCTATAGGGTGAACAATGCTGGGAGTGTTAGGCTTTTACCCCTCTATGGGCTGGACATCTCTAGGAGTGTTAGGAATCCACCCCCCTATGGGCTGGACAATGATGGGAGCATTTGCCATCCACCACACCCCTTACCTTTACATTGCTGCGAAAATTCCCCCCACCCCAATATTGACAGTAGTTTATCACAAGCTGTGTATTATGTTGCCTTTCGCGGGGTAGTGATGTTTTTGTGTGTGGTAGGTGTTTGACTTACCTTCTGTGATGAATGCGTCAGTTAGAATTGTAGTATCAACCGTAGGCATAAACTTTAGGGATGGCATGCGCGATAGGATACATGGCTGCTCCGTTTTGTTCGTAGGGATAGTTTTGCAGCGCAAATCGGAGCTGAAATACTGCTCTTCCAGATGCTCTGACGTGCTGGAAGTGGTGACCTGTTTGGCACATGGGAAGTGCGCATCATTCTTGGCCGGCCATCTGGACGACTCCATTCAGCGTTTACAAAGCCTGCTTTTTAGGATAATGGAGCCGGAATGTGAGCGTTCGAGTCATTCAAAAATGTGAGAATTCTGCGCATCGTACTTCGTCGTTTGGATGGCCCGGCTCCCGGGACGAGTCGGACGAAAGGTAAGGCTAAGAATGGCTCTGGGAGGGCTTTCCGGATGAGATCGTAATCGGGCCATAAGCTGTGGTGAGTGTGCATGTAAAAACAGATATAAAAAATCACTATGTACAGTCTGGGAATTAATAAGGGTCTGATTTAAAGTTTGTCGGATAGTGTTATTCTGCGGCATCAACTAATAGAGGTTTCATTATGTACAATAGTGCATTTCTCACTGAATAACATATCTTGCATTTAACTTTCATTTAAGGTGTGCATTATGTTATATGTATTACATAAAGGTGAAAGACCAAAAAAAGTTACAGAATTTTTTGCCCACATCTCTGACCACACCCCTATGCTCTGTCACCCCACCCACTTTGAACACAGCATTAACATTCTCATAATGATTGAATGCACTTCCAAGCACTGTCTGTCCATAAACCCTAAAAATCATACTACCCCTAAATTCTGTCCATGCTTGAACTCCAAAAACCATAAATACCCATTACCACTATTCATCATTGAACCTTTTAAACTGTTACTACCCCTAAACATCACCTATCCATGAACCATACACCCCCTACTTATCCTAAATACTACCCATCTCTTAACCCTATAAGACTCTTAATTCCCATAAACACTATCTGCCCCTTACCTAAATCAAAAAACTTTCCACCCCTAAGGCCTGCCTATCCCTAAACCCTAAAAACCAATCCCTATATATTATCTTTCCCCAGCATTGAAAATCTCAACCCCTGACTACCTCTAAACACATCTTACTACCCAAAAAAAGAAACACAGTCCTTCAATCCTAAAAAAAAAACTTACCTTTAAAGATGATATCCACACAAATTTTTTAAACAATACACTGATATATTAAATTCGGTATGTTTAAATATTAAAATAAAAGCATTGTCACAATTAAATATTATATATACTTGTCATCCCAAAATACAGAAAAAGTAATTGCCTTACATTTAATTTAAACAAAATCAAATGTGACACTAATCCTTGACAATATATTAATTAATATAGATGTATCTGTTCACCTCTGTTTTTCTGTCTGTATTCTTCCTGTCTGTTGGTCGTTCTTCCTGTCTATCTGTCTGTCTATCGATCTGTCTATGTAGTGTGTTAAATTCAGTTGACTTTGAAGGTGTGCAGACAGAATATTGACTACAAAATATCGAGTTGCAAAAATATTGAGTAATAAATATTGTGGTTCAGAAATATCGACAGAAAGAATTTCATGGTCAAGAATAACAACTTAGGGTAAGTAATATCGATTTAAAAAAATATCGAAGTGTTTAATATTGTCTGCAAAAATATAGTTCGTAAAAATATTATTTTCTTTAATAATGTTATGTATTTTAGCATATATTTCACATGTATGTGATGTATGTTTTTTTGTATAAGAGATCTGTTTGTATTTTTGATATATGTGTTAAATTATTGGTCGATATTAAAACAAATGATTTTTTTAGTTCCTTAGCAGGTTGTGGGTTTATAGGGGAATAGGGTGAGAAGTAATTTAATTCATTATTTTTTATTTATTAACATTTGTTTAATTAAGATTTTATAGTTTTAAATGTGTAAAGTAATTTATTATTAATTATTTAAAAATTGGTCAATTAATTTTAATCAATTAATTGTTAATTCATTATGGTAATTGTGTAATTAAGTTTTAGGTGTGTGTTGTTGTGTATATAGGTGTATAGGGTGGGGAGTAATTTAATTAGATTAAATTAATTCATTATTTTTTTATTTATTAACATTTGTTTAATTAATATGTTATAGTTTTAAATGTGTAAAGTAATTTATTATTAATTATTTAAAAATTGGTTAATTAATTTTAATCAATTAATTGTTAATTCATTATGGTAATTGTGTAATTCATTTTAGGTGTGTGTTGTGGTGTATATAGGTGTAAAAGGTGGGGAGCAATTTACTTTTAAATTATGAATCAATAATTGTCTGTCAAATAATTTTATATAATTAATTGTTAAGTAATTATGGCAATTTTGTAATTAATTTTAGGTGTGTGTTGTGGTGCTTATAGGTGTAAAGGATGGGAAGTAATTTATTTTTAATTGATGAATTAATAATTGGTTGTTAATTATTTTTGATTAGTTTATTGGTCTTTTAATATAGTATTTGTGTAATTAGTTTTAAGGTGTATGTTTTGGGGATTATAGGGGTGAAGTTTGTTAAGTTGTTTATTTATTTTTATTATTAATTTATTTTATTTTTACTGAGTTTTATATAGGGAGAACTTGACCTGAATCGAGTATCAGAGTGGTTTACATAGCACCAATTGCATTGCATGAGAACACATTCATTTTTTGTTTAGGTACGGGGTGATTAAGTGATTTGCCCAGAATCACAGGATGTTCAGCATCATTGCCGAGACTCAAACCCAGCTTCCCAGATTCGAGGTCAACCACCATCGCCATTAGGCCAACTCCTCTCTTGATAATTGATATTACTTAAATGAATCTTTTATTATGGTAATTGTGTAATTAATTTAAGGTGTCTGTTGTGGTGTTTATAGGAGTAAAGTGTGGGAAGTAATTAGTTCTTAATTAACTATTATTTAGATGTTAATAATGTCAATTATTTGATTTTTATTATGGGTAATTCTTAGTTTTTTTGTGTGTTTTTACTTTTAAAGGGGTAAAGAGTTGGTATTAAATAAATGTTATTTACTTTATTATTAGTTGTTACTAGTAATAGTTATTAATTTTAATTGTGTTTTAATATTTTATAGTTTAATTTGGGGGTGTTGTAGATATTATAGTATTACATTGTGTGTGGTTAATTAATGTTTATTCGTTTTTTAATAACATTTTTTAGTGATTATTAATTATATTATTTATAGAAGTATATTTAATTTTAAAATGTTGAAGTGTTTTTTTTTTGGGTGTGGTGTTATAGGGTAGGAAATAAAATAAATACATGTATATATTCATTAATTGTTTTTCTTTCTAAATATTTACTAGTATAAAAAATATTTTTTTTGCATTAATTTATTTATTATTTTATATAATATTTTCAGGTATTTGTTATATGTAATTAATAATATAATATGTTTTTTCATTTTCTAAATATATATTTATTTTTATGATTTATTAAATGTTTTAAAATATAGATATTTATATATTTTTTAACAGTTTGAGTGTGAATAGTAATTTGTGTCTCTCCACTATCCAACACTTTCCCTAATGTTGCACTCACTGTAGTGGGAAAAGTCATTTTTACCTCTCCACTATCTAACACTTTCTCTACTGTTGCACACACTGGAGTGGAAAAAGTAATGTTTGCCCCTTCGCTATCCAGCACTTTCCCTACTGATGAAGTTATTGGAGTGGGAATAGTAAACTTTACCCCTCCGCTATCCAATACTTATCCTATTGTTGCTCTCAGTGGAGGTGGAATAGTAATTTCTACCCTTTAGCTTTCCAACAGTTTCCCAAAGTAGGAATACTTATTTTTACCCCTCCACTATCTTATACTTTCCCTACTTTTGAACTCACTGGAGTAGGAATAGTAAATTAAATTCCTCTACTATATACCAATTCCCCATCTCTGGCACTCACTGGAGCGGGAATAGTTATTTTTACCCCTTTGCTATTCAACACTTTCGCTACTGTTGCACTCACTGGAGTGGGAAGAAAATGTTTGCCCCTTCGCTATCCAGCACTTTCCCTGCTGTTGCACTCACTGTAGCGGGAAAAGTAATTTTTGCCCCTTCACTATCCAGCACGTTCCCCTGCTGTTGCACTCAGTGGAGGGGGAATAGTAATTTTTACCCTTCCGCTTTCCAACAGTTTCTCTACTGTAGCACTCATTGGAGTGGGAATGGCAATTTTAACCCCTTTGCTATCTAACACTTTCCCGACTGTTGCAGTCCCTTGAGTGGGAATACATTTTTTTACCCCTCCGCTATCCAACACTTATCCTACTGTTGCACTTTGTGGAGTGGGAATAGTACATTTTACCTCTCCACTGTCCAACACTTATCCTACTGTTGCATTCAGTGGAGGGGAATACACATTTTTACCCTTCCGCTTTTCCCTAGTTTCCCTAATGTTGCACTTTTTGCAGTGGGAATAGTAATTTTTACCTCTCCGCTATCCAACACTTTCCCTACTGTGGCACTTTTTGGAGTAGGAATAGCCATTTTGCCCCTCCGCTATCTAACACGTTCCCTACTGTTGCTCTTACTGAAGTGGGAATAGTTATATTTACCCCTCTGCTATCCAACACTTTCCCTATTTTTGCGCTCACCGGGATTGGATTAGTAAATGTAATTCCTCAGCTATCAAAGACTTCCTCTACTGTTGCACTCACTGGAGCCAGAATAGTTATTTTGAACCCTTTGCTATCCAACACTTTCCTTACTGCTGTACTCCCTTGATAGGAATACATTTTGTCACCCCTCTGCTATCCAACACTTATCCTACTGTTGCATTCAGTAGGGTGGGAATATACATTTTTACCCCTCCACTATCCAACACTTTCTCTACTGTTGCACATTTTGGAGTGGGAATAGTAATTGTTACCTCTCGGCTATCCAACACTTCTGTACTGTTGCACTGTTTGGAGTGGGAATAGTAATTTTTGCCCCTCCGCTATGTAACACTTTCTCTACTGTTGCTCTTACTAGAGTCAGGATAGTTATTTTTACCCCTCCGCTTTCCAACAGTTTCCCTACTTTTGCACTCACTGGAGTTGTAATAGTAAATTTAATTCCTCTGCTATCCAACGCTTCCTCTACTGTTGCACTCACTGGAGTGTGAATAGTTATTTTGACCCCTTTGCTATCCAACACTTTCCTTACTGTTGCACTCCTTTAAATGGAAATACATGTTTTTTACCCCTCTGCTATCCAACTCTTATCCTACTGTTGCATTCAGTATGGTGGGAATGTTAATTTGTACCCCTCCACTAGCCAGCACTTGTTCTACTGTTGCACTCTTTGGAGTGGAAATAGTAATTTTTGCCCCTCTGCTATCCAACACTTTCTCTGCTGTTGCTCTCTTTGGAGTGGGAATAGTAATTTTTTCCTCTCCGCTATCCAACACTTTCTCTACTTTTGCTCTCACTGGAGTGGGAATAGTAAATTTTATGCCTCCGCTATCCACCGCTTTCCCTACTGTTGCACTCAGTGGAGTGGGAATAGAAAATGTTACCCCTCCGGTATATATCACCTATCCTACAGTTGCACTCAAAGTCAAAGTAAAAAAAGCTGTATTTGGTGCATGAAAAAGAGGATACCATAAAAGCATACTAAGAAACACATATACTAACAGCATTCCTACATAACAACATGATTAGTTTAAGAGAAGTTAACAATTTATAAAACTTCAAGCCAAAGAATGGCGAGATTAAGTCCAATTTCTGATGCAAATAAATACAAATATGCCTATTGTACGAAATACTGTTAAAACATTATCCTTGATAGTCTAAGTTGGATCAGATTTTCTCATTGAGCTGTTCACATAGCGTATTAACCAATTATAAAGTGCTAATGTATTAAGGTGCCAAAGATACATGAAATTTAAGCTGCCACAAGTTAAGTGATCAAGTGCTGTATACAAAATAGGTGCAAAACAGTACATAAAGTGTGCAATGCCACATCTTATCATAATATAAATTTAAAGGTATATGTTAAAAAAATCATCCTGTTTTATATGTAACAATGCATCCAGGTGTGCGTAGTCATTTTTTTTCTTAATTGATAATTATATAAATCGAGTTACAGTTTTTATAATTTTCACGTTTTTAAGGCTACACACAAAATTAAATGCATATTAATAGTTATAGAAATGTTTGTTAAAAAAAGGGTTTTTAAAACTGATTTCCGGATATCCCTATAAAAACTACAAAAAAGAATAAAATGCAACGTAGATTGTGGGGTTTTGCTATCGCACGGGCAGGCTGGTAATTTATGGCACCACTTTTCCGTTCTCGAAATGCAACTAAATGATGTAATATGTCCATCCTTAACCTGGTTAAATAAAATCTATGCTGAATGTCCCTTATCAGGATCAAATATGTCTGAGTACCCCCCATGAGCGGGCGTTCACAATAAGAAACCACGCTCCGTTTTTGTGTGGCAGCCCTTTCTCTTCCATATTCCATGGCGGTTATGTGGATCTCTATTTCAAGTCATTTTTACTATATTCTAAAATAAGTGAGGGGTTCTTTTTATCAACATTTACTTTGCATCGTGTTAAAAGGTTAAAAATGTACTCCAACCATGGTATTTTTGAACTGTGGTCAAGAGCTAGGCAATCCATTATTAAGACTTTTGTAAATTTTGTTTCTTCATTTGCCCATGGCCCTTGCCAAAACGTAAGGCCTACCTTACTTATTGTATCGCTTAAGTGTGGTATAGACAGTTCTTTATGTACTATGATGTTCGCTGTTGCTCTTGGAAGTGCCAGTAATCGTTTTAAAAACTTATTTTCGTTAGTTTGTAGGGTGGCCGTATTTGCTCTCCCCCATATCGCGGCCCCGTAGCAGACCCCTGAAACACACTTACTCCGATACAAAGTTAGAATTTCACGTATAGGTTTCCTTCCCAGTTTTGCGGAGAATCTAAAAATACTCTCGGTGATTCTTAAAAATGTCATGTTACATGATTCTATGTGCATATTCCAAGTACTGTTTTTGTTAAAAAGCATCCCCAAATAGGAAAAAGATGGCACTCTATTGATAACCACCCTACCCAAATGATGCTGTCTGTTCTTAGGCATGTTGCTCCCACATGACATGACAAATGTTTTCTTTAAATTTAGCTGTAAGTCTTTGTCAGTCATGTACAGGGCGAAGTTCTCTATTAAGCGTTGTAGACCATTTGCTGTCCTTGATAATAGGACAGCATCATCTGCATATAATAAAACAGGGTTGGGACGTATTCCAACCTTCGGGGCATCTGCAGTAATATTTTGTAAAAATAGGTCTACGTTGTTAATGTATAGGGAAAATAAAAGGGGCGCTAATACGCAACCTTGTCTAATGCCACGCATGACCCTAATGTCAGGCGTGCAATCCCCCATTTTACCATACCGTACCCCGGACTTTAAAAATGCATACATTTGGGATAAAAGTGAGATTATTTTGATCGGGCCCCCTAGCACTTTCAAGGTCAAAGGCGCTAGTAAGGTCCAAAAAACATAAATGTAGCGTCCCCTCCTTAGCTAACGTATATTTCCCTATTATTAATTCTAGATTTAGGCATTGCTCTACCGTTCCAATACCCCTTCTGAAACCATACTGTGCCACTTGTTAAAATTTTGTGTTCATTGACCCATTCTTCGAGCCTTTCCAACAAAATTCCGCCCATCAGCTTGGAGGTGGAATCAAGAGGGGATATTGGCTGGTAGCAATTTCCCTTACCTCTATCCCCTTTTTTTAAAAATGGGGACGATTATGCTTTCAACCCAGGTAGCAAGTAGTACTCCCCCCTAAGTGGCATTAAAAACATTCAATAAAATTGGTATCCAGAAATCCATATTATACTTAAAAATATCGAGAGGCACCCCATCTGGGCCTGCAGCTTTGCTGTTTGCACTTTTTTGATTTTATCTGTCGTTATTGGTGTTAATTTAATGGGTTCCACTGAAATACAGTTTCCCCTTTTGCTCTCTTTTATATTTATACTGTCTGGGTTAAAAATACTACCGAAATGGGAAACCCAATCTTCTGGTGGTACTACACAGTCAATCTTTACTGCGTTATGCTGTTTAAAGTACAGTTGATTCATTGCCTTCCAGAAGAGAGCTGTGTCTTTCAGCTCAGCTGCCTGGATTAATTTCTCCCATGCTCCCTCACGGATCTCCCTTTTTCTTTCTTTGAAACAATTTTTATTACCTTTCGTCACGGAGCTAATCCTATGGGGGTCTCATGGTTTTTGTTTAAATGCCTGTTTCAATTCTGCCTTCAGCCTCAAACACTCATGGCTAAACCATCTAGGGTTAAGATCACAAAATTCCTTCCTCCTTTTAGTTATTAGATCACCAGCAATTTCATTAGTAATGTCAAAAAAGGCTTTTATAATTCGCTGGGTCTGAGGAAGAGCTATCCAAGCAAGATTCTAGATCTCTAAATGTTTTTCCTTTGAGGTTTTCCATGACGGTAACAGGGTTCACACTGGTCCATTTTATTGGGACGCCATTATTTCCTTGCGTGTCCATGTCGGCATTTGCTATCTTTTCCTGTATTTTTGTTGTCCGATTTACTTTCAATAACACAGTTAGGGGATGGTGGTCACTAAAAAGACTGACGTTTATCAAAACTTTTTCTACCAGTTCCTTACAAATTGGCTGATATAATAAAATGATCTATGTTTGAGGATGATTTTGATCCTACAAATGTGTACATATTTATTTCATCTACTAGCGTAGTGGGTTCTAAAACTATTGGATCATATTTATGCAATGCATAGTTGATTGCTTTCCCATACATATCATGCGAAAAATGTAGGATCCTATCGCCAAAATTGTCACAATACCCACAGAGTTCTTCTACTCAAAATCATATTTAGTGCAATTAAAATCCCCAGCCCAGACTAAAACATAATCCCCTACTATTCCCTTTAAGAAGAGGTCCTTGTCGCTTTCTAATAACTTAATGATATTATTCTTTGTGTAATCGAAAACGTTATTATAATAGATTGTTACAACGATAGCCTGGTTTCCTTTAAAGTAAAAGTACAGAAACTGATAATATGGCGAAGTAAAAGATTTCTTGAGGGTCAGGGGTGAGGTAACTACGATTAGTGTAGCTAGTCCACCTTTCGCTCTTCCCATCCTTGATAGGATGGCATTAGAACATATGGTTTGGTAGCCATTTAAAAAAAGGGTTCAATACACCATGTTTCCTGAATCAGGACTACCCCTAACCCATCCAGTATTTGCAGCCATTTGACATCACAAATCTTATTTTTAATCCCAGCGATGTTCCACGTCATAATCTTTAAGAACTCGCTGGGGTAGATACTGGAAACAGCTTTCACCACGTTACTATTTAAAGGGCTATTACTATTATGATATAAAGGTTTATCTAAAACCTCCTAAAATTTCCATTATCCAAAATGATGGTTAAATCATCAGTAGGGCGTTGCAGAGACTCTTCCATAGTGGATCCTCAATTTGAACTATGAAGTCATCCTCCGACGATCCACAATTAATAGTGCGATCCTTATGCATAGCTGAAGGATCAGCGATAGTATGTCAATCTATTTTGCTGCTTCTCCTCAGCGGCGCATACCTGTTATATAATGGCATGTTTAACGGTATATTAAATCTCATATTTGCATTAGTATAACTATGACTATGACTAGGAATATAAAAGAAACCCAAGGGGGCGGCCATTATATAATCATCATTACCTGGCAAATATCCTTTTCCATAATTCAGTAAGATATTCAACATGTCACCCACCAATTTTTTACTTCAAAATTTTACCACAATACAATCACCTAGAAATGATTTCCTAGCTTTGCCCAACCCGTCAACTCTCCTTAGCATAAGTATGTCCCGATGTAAAATGTGCGCCCTAACATTAGTTTTTACAGAAATCCAGTGGACCACTTGGTTCTTCAGAGACTCATACATTTCCTTCTGGTTCACCATGAATTTAGGCACATTATTCAAGACTATGACATATGGGGTAGCTTCAGGTGGCAAGTTCAATGTCCCCTTGGTGTTATTGTCAGGATATATAGCTCTATTGTTCGTGATAGATTCTGGAGTTTTAGGTACTCTTGTGGCAATATTATCCACTTTGTCTAAACTTGTATCTTTTGTCGGTTGCTTTAAGGTATTGTTTGGTATGGCAGAGGTGGTCATCTCAGTTTGCATTGTAAGGTTGGTTATAAAACCAGAGCTTGGTTTTCCAATTACAGCCCCTGTTAAATTTTAGCCTGGCTTAGGGATGCTAGACGTCTTGCTTGTCATTTTATAGGGTAATATCGCAATAACCATGTCCGTTAGAAATGCCATATCTTTTTGTATCAGCCTAATTTCTGACCTTAAACGTCTTTCAATACTATCCATTTTGCCACGTAGTTTCTTGCAAAGAATTTCCACATTTAGCGGCTTCTGTTTTGTAGGATCGCCCTCTCCTCTCATCAGCCCAGGTTTAGCTCCTCTCTTTTTAGGTTTCGTAACCTGGCGAGGGGCGAAGCCACTCCCAGATCGAAATCTGTTGTTTCTAATAGTGAGGTTAGGACAGCCTCTGTTTCCAATTGGTTAGCTCCATAAATGGAGGCTAGCCATTGGGAGACAGAGGCTGTCAATCACGCTTTCTGGCGAAAACGCGATTTGGGGGCGTTTCTGGGACTTTTTTTAAGTCCCGCCCCTTTGTCCCGGGCCGCGCTATCATTGGCTGCCGCCCGGGACACCCCCGTGATGTCATTCCCCGGGCCGCACTGTCATTGGCTGGCCGGCCCGGGACCTGACTTGTTTGTTGCTGGGATTGATTTTTCGTCTTAGAGGTAAGCACATAAACTAGTTGCATCAGAACATTTTAAAATAAGGTCCTGCACTAGAGTTACTGCCCTCCAGGAGTAAAACCAGTCACGTTATGAATTAAACGTCGTGTAAAATGCCACCGAGTCCTGCTGCCGCTTGTGCAATGCTGGTCGGCTTTCAAGACCAGACCGCTCTTCTGATTGGTTTGGAAAGGAAGTTGGATCACGTGGTGTGGTGACCCATCAGACAGAGAGCGCAGTGTGTGCAGCGAAGCCCTCGGCTGCTCACTCCTGGGGACTTTCGGCAGGAGAGCTGCAGTGTGCGAGACAGAGAATACCCGCATCGGGACCGAGCACTCCGCCCTGGACCTGGCCCTAAAAGCGGAGCTTCTGAAGCCCATCTGGTTTCTATTTCTTGTTGAGATACATTTCGTCTTGTACAGATATCTTAAACTTTCGCTTCTTTGGAAATATTAGCTAATTATCTGTTTACACCTAACCTTTGCCCCCTCATTTACGGTGACATATAACGCCGTCCTAGAATGCGTCTTTGAGGGTTAATTCATTTCTCTCGCCCTCAATTGAAATGGCGTTTATCTGGAATATTCATTGTTCTTTATTTAAGGTAACATCAAATCCATATGAACCTAGTTTCCTCGCAGTAGCGCATGGATGTCACCCACCCCCTTTACTTCTAATAGCTGGTCTGGGGTTGGAATTTCTAACCCTTAGTGTTTATAACCGTTTATTTCCGGTGATCGTGAGCAAACGTCCCACCCGCTTAAAAGATAGTGTTTGGTGAACAGCAATGCCCCTGCCGCCCCTCCTCGCAAAAACAGGATGTCCCCAGGGAACAGCCATCAATGAGGGGGCGGGCTCCGTGCACTCCCTGCTCCCCCTGCCACAGGCATGTTTGGAGGAGGCTCCGCTGCGGGCGTGGTAGGTGCTCTGCAAAGATCGGTTTTGACTTTTCTGTCCCACTCCCCCATCTGATTTTCCAGAATGGTTTCTTGTTGGGTCGAGTGGGTAGCAGCCAAATATACTTGAACGAGTGATATTTCTGCTTTTGGATGTCTGTCAGGGAAGTTGGGTTGGTCACGTGTTATCACCCATTGCTCGCTGTGACAGACTGGGTTATATCCAAGCCTTGAGGGAATTTTTGCCACTTGCTCTGCTGGCCCGGCTATAGCGCCGAGAAATGTTTCTCCTTTTTTTCGGTCTATGAAGGGCCTGGGCGCGGGGTACATTTCACTTGCGCTCTAAATGCAGAGGATGATGGCCAGGGCGATTGTTGTAGTGCCCCCTCAGTACCCTCCTACCACGAAAGGCAAGGGTGAGGGTTGTAGGTAGCGGGGAGTGCCATGCTGCCGGCGGTGGCCTGAGTAAGGGTTGTGCATCACTCTTGGTACTTTGCTGCTGGATGAAGGTTGTGTGCCACTTGCTGTGCCCCGCTGCAAGGATGCCCAGGGTGAGGGTGCATTGGCACACACTGTATTGTGGCTTTGCTTGCCTGGGTAGAGCTGTACGTGTTGTTGTGAAACAAGAAGGAAAGCCATTGTTCACTTGCTGTGCTGCCAGGCTTCCCATGGCAATGGGTTTGTCACTCGCTGCGCTATCAGGATGGCCTGGAGGTGGCCTGTATTGTTACTTCCTGTTTTCTGCTGGCTGGCGTGAGAGGTTTGCCACAGATGACCAAGCCGAATGTTGCATGTAATTTCCTGTGCTCTGCTTGTTCGCCCGGCTGGACTGTACAAGAATGCTCAGATTGAAGGGGTGTGTATATATAGGTCTCTTGCTGCGTCCTGTGTGCTTGTGGGTGTGCGCAGGTTGGGAAAGCCCAACGCAAGGGCACTCACTTTGTCACTTGCATTCGCAGTCTGTGGTGAATTATAAAGTCTGTACATGCTCGATGCCAGTCTTTGGCCCTTGGGGTTTGGTTGGTCCAAGGAAGCGAAGCATTTGATACATGCTGTGCTCTGCTGAGTGGGGGAGGCTATGAGGAGGCGTGCCCGTCTCTCGCTCTGTGTTGAGCGGATCCTATCCTATATACTGCAGTATTTTTTTTCAGGGGGAACTCGTGGCCGAGGTGCCGTGCACCGAGCACTGGAGAGTTGCGCTGGGACCGTCGGCCACTCCGCTTGTCCTCAATCCTCGTCCCGTTCACTTTAACACTAGCCAGCCGCCAGAAAGAACACTAGATCCCTTCGACTGTTTTGGGGGTGGGAGCGATGGCAGCTACACGATTATGGAAAGCATTTTTTGAAACATTCGCCCCTCCCGACGTGTTTAAACTACAAGGAAAGCAGTTTGCCTCAGCGGTCGTAGAAGTATTGAACTGAACGCACAATTGTAAACACATTTCGGCTTCTGCCTGACACTTTTTGGAAATACAAGATTTTCTTTGAAAAATGTGTAAGCCTGAGTCCGTCCTTCCTAAGGTGAATGCAATAGTTCAAGCTGAAGAAGGCTTGTGGGACGTCGACTACCTTTGCATTGAAAGCTGTCGGCATAGTGTTTCATCGAGTATAGCAAAGTATGTCAAAATATGGACATCGAGTAATACAATATCCAACCATTGTTTGAACACAGAACTGAAGTTCACCACGCACACCCACATGGAACTACCTAGTGGAAAGTTCTCTCAAGATTTTTACCTACTTGCGATACTTATTTATTTATTAAAAACCAGCCTCCGCAGAGAAAGTTGTCTGGTGTTGCTATTGATATTTATAGATACCTCCGTGCATGGATGCAGCTTGTGTGTGTGTTTTTTAAACCCAAAGGTGTTCACAGTGATGAGATTAGAAGTCTTTTGTTGGTGTTCGTGCCCATCACTTAGAACGCACTGCATTTAATATCAGAGCAAAGGGTGGTGTCTTTAACGTGCATCAATGTTGCTACAAAGGAATGCACTGCAGACACATCTAGAAGGTAAAATATATCCCTAAACCTTTGGAAGGTGGATAATCCATTCTAAGGTCAGCCAGCGTGCATGTTACCTTCGTCCTATAGACTATGTATCGGCATCGCAGTTTGAACTGATGTGAAATCATTTTCTATTGACTATTTGCTGAAGTGCAATTGCAAGAATTGTATAAATAAACCCCAGGTTATGTTTTTGTCTTCAAAAGGTTTCAGTAATATCACGGCATCTTGTCATTATCGCGCCCTCTTCGTCTGCATACCTTCCACTGTTCATTTTATCTGATATGCCGAGAGTTGGTGAACTTTTGAAGATAGAAACAAAGGTTTTCTCACATCCCAGTACAGAAAACTTTATTTTCTTGTACTTTTCTTGGTGCACTGATCCTGTTGTCTAGCGCCAGGACGCTCCCAGGAGCATCTGTGTGCTTTATGTATGTGTCTTCTTCATCATCATCACCATCTTCAATTTACTAATGCTGGTTCTCTCGAGTGCTGGATGTAGATTTCGAGCGCTTAGTCTCCATGCAGACATGACTTCCACTCAGTATCGATTGCCTTTTTGCTGAGGGAGCTGAAATGGTCACTGGAATAAGGAAATAAAACGGAATTAATAGACCATTTTTTTTGTACGGAATTTCAAAGAAGAGGCCGGGCCCAGATAATACAACCCAGCAGGGATGTAAAATTAACACTTGGTTCACGAACACTGTCCGCACTTTGCAACTATTGATACATTCCAAGAAGAAACTAAACAGGCATGGTCTCTCACTGAATACAAAAATCACGTTGCCACTGAGTAACTAAATCGCTTCCCCTTTAGTTCGTAGGTAGGGCAGTCCACAGTATGCCACTCTCACGGCTTCTCTCTTGTACACAATGAAAAGTAACTAAAGGGTGTGTTTAAGTTTAGCAAAAGGAGAGTATTGTTTGTGGAACGAAATGGCGCATTTTGTTGCCGAAGTGGAGGCAATGATGAGTGGTAAAAGGGGAACACTTTACTGAAGCCATACATTGCAGGCAGAATATTGGCCAGCTACTTTGTTTAGAAAAATATATTAGTTTGTTATTCTTCCTTGCGTACTTTTTTGAGACGACGTCATACTCTCGGAACGCAAAGATGAGTTAGGTAGGTCATTGAGGACACCGCTGCTTGTCAGACCGGGTTGACTCTCTGGAGCAATGGGGTTGAACCTCACGGCCTGAAAGACTTTACATCTTGTACAGCGATATTTTTACCTCTGTGATTGTAGGTGCTCAGAAGTTATTTGTACGAAACCCACATGTTACTGGAATTTGTTGCTGAAATAGGCCGCACCTATTTTTCTCTTGCTGGCCACTGATGTTGTATTTCAGCATTTAATCCCTTCCGTATCTGAATCTAATCTTCACCATATATGACAAATGTGACAGCAGAATTCTATATGTTCTATAATCCTCCTGTTCATCGCGAGTCTAATACAATAAAAACAGCTTCCATTTGTCAAACACATTTACAGACTCCTTGTTTGATTATATGATGAGGGTTGTCTGGATTTTCGTTTGTTTTTAGTCCTCTGTTGAAAGTGGTTTAAACAATGCTGCAACCAGTCATCTTATTTTTTTTATGCTAACAGTGGTTCTTTCTGCAGTGAGAGCTCTCATGGCCTACCTGTCCAGTTTGTGTTTTTGTAAATTGAAATTGAAAATGTAGTACTTTTTTGCACTTCGGATGATTGTAGGTGATATGCCGTGTGATCATTAAGTTCTAGTTAGAGCAAACGCGGCATCATATGCCCTGTGACTTCTCTCAATGGTCATTCTACATTAATACATATTTTGCACAAGAAACATGGCAGTGCACAACTTGACAAACGGGGAGTCATTACAGACGAAAATTGCTATCAAAATCAGCAGATGCTTGACAATGGATGCATAAGGATTATTATACACCTATTGTGTTCCACTGTGTTGAACTTTGTGATGGACACCAGATCTTTCCATAACACCCAGCGGGATGTATTTTATGTCTTATTGCGAATTAATAACATTTGTTTACAAAAATCAAAATCAGCAGATGCTGAAGGCTTCCTTACTACTCCAAACACATTTTAGAAATCTTAGTTTTATAATTTTTTTCCCGGCTATCTCTGTTTATGAAACCACTGTCAGAGTTCACTGCCTATGTTGTGTATAGTTTGCTTGTATCAGCTATAGTGGTTGAGAACCTTGCAGCTTCCTTGTTTCCTAACACTTGCCCCATTTGAAGTGCCAGCTGTATTACCGAGGTTACATGAATAACCGAAACACTGTTTCAATTCACTGGTTCTCTAGTTTCGGAGAGTTTGACTTAGCCATACAGGAGTGCCCGTGCAAACTTCCAGGATACATGCAAAATGCATTTTGGTGGAAGATACAAAGTTTAATATTGATTGTATTCACCTTTTGAGGAGCAGAGAGCCTAGTTAAAGTTTAGTTTGGAAACGAATTTTGTTGAGGTAAGACAGTATCTCAAATGCATCACGTTTCATCGACTTGCGTCATGTCTTCGCTCATTTACCATTGCCTCCCTCCTCCTTGTAGCTCCCTCTCAACCCAGACTTCTTGCTTCGTCTGAAAAGAGAAGGTGAGAATCCCTCCCATATTCCTCTCTAACAAATTCTTTAAGTGCAAGTTCCTCATTAATAGGGATCCAACGCCTTTATTCGCTGTGTTCCACTTGTATGCATTCTGTGCTAGTGCGATGATCGATCAGTGGTTGACACGTTGCAGGAACCTTTTTACGTTGTTGAGTTAGGAAATACATTCTTCTCCTTAGCTAGCACCATCCACAGGTTAGTGTTCCATATAACCGCTTAACCGCGGCGGCAATTCCGATGCGGTCTGGCGGTTTAGCGGAGTGGACGGGGCCACGTCGGCCAACGGACATGCGCAGCACTACGAAGGTTGTGCTTGCGATGGCCGTTGGCCGACAGAAGCACGCAAAGGGTTAAGCAGTGATAGGGATTCTGTCAGTATCCGATACAAGGCTTGATTGTTTAGTTGCTGTTAGTAGGTTAACGGTGAGCATCCTTTGTGCCATAGTCATGGTGTTGCCCTCTTATCTGGTAATCCGAGTAAGACTACATCTAGAGTATCTTGTGTAGGAAAAGCCCCTTTATTGTTTACTTTTGTCGAGCACTTCTTTACAGAAATTTCTCAGTTTGGTGCCTAACCACCAGAAAAGCAAGATTGATATTTCGGGATCACCACATCTCCAACACTCACCTTTGAAACTGTACTATACCTCTTTCGGCGCTGTGGTGTAATATACCAATTATAAAGAACTTTGAATGTGGCTCCCTGTGTATAACACGTTTGTGGTTGGTGACAATATTTCAAAGTAATTTGTCCAATTATTTTGTCATCTATGCTTCTTTGTAGAATTCTCTACTGTGTTCTTAAAACTTTTCATTGTGTACTCCTTTTTAGGTCTCACCTAGCATCTCAGCGCATGCGCTGCTCGCTCTGCGAGATCTATTGTCGTTGGGTTGCTTTTGGAAGTGGAGTTGAAGCTCCGACTATGCATTTCATTGGCGCGCGTCACACGCACGCTTTTGATTGGGAGTGAGGCTCATTTGTAACCTCCGTGGCTCCTTTAGGCCCCGCCCACCCAGTCTCTGGTCTTGTGTGTCTTTGTATATGGGCATATAGCTTGCACAGTTGCTCTCTGTGCTATACATTTTGCTCTGACACCTCTGGGTAATTAATGTGTACGCTGTAAAGAAAATGCATAAATATATAAACCAAGGGTTATTTTAGACTTATGTCTACAGTAAAATGTTGGATTGCCATGCACAATTATGCCCTGGGCACACTTGGGAAACACTGGGCAGTGTGGTAAAAAAAAGGGCTACTCTTCTTCTCTCTTCACCCTTTAGTAATAAATACAGGATTTTGCCAGCCCTCCGTCGTCGTACTCTTTTGTATTTCATCGCATAAAAAAAAAACGTTTTTTCCCCTGGTCTGGTGTAATCCTGAAGGACCATCTCCATTGTACTATGGCCGCCACAAACGCCCTGCACGGAAGCGTCTCTTGTGAGTAGGATGCGTCCTCCACCACACTCATACGAATTATAGCAACCAGAAGTTTTGCCGTTTGCTTGTTTTCCATGCTGCTCTACCTCACTGCCCACCTCTTCTCCCCGCGTCCCTACCGCTTGCTGTTGTCCTCTTTCTGGCCTCCGATTTTCTCACTTTTCCGGGACGGGGTTTTGCCCTCCTGGTCCGTTTTCCCGGGGGAGACCCTGCCCTTGCTACTCCGTTAGCTCCTCGGGGCAAGGGTCAGAAGGGAGGAGTGTGCCCCCCCACCCCCCAGGGCTTTCATCTCCCACTTCAGGGAATATTATGTAGTGCTCTCAACAATATGGCTGGAGACTCTTAACCCATAAGGAGGCGGCACCCCAAGGTGCAGTTGACGTAAATTCCTCTCCTTTGGGGTTAAGGTCCCCTGGGCTTGAGGGTGCTGAACAATAGACAGTAACACCCCCCCCCCCAAGACCCACCACACGTGGTCCCTCCTCCAGGCCACTTGCTGCTGCCGAATCCCCATTGGCCCTCATTTTCTCAGTATATGTACCATTTGATTACTATAAACGATCTATTGTCTGTTGGTTGTGTGAATACATATTTCGTGTTGTCTTAGACATGTTAGCAACTGTTTTCAATATATCAAATGTATCTAAGTGCTCGTGAAATGTGTTGTTATCGTTCTACCTATAATACAGTGCTTAGAAACAATACGTGTAAGGTATCGTCCATTTGCGAGCGATTAAGCTATTTGCATTCTAAATGACAATGCCATTAATTTATCTGTTTTCAAAACCAACACATACATAAAAAAAATTGTCATTTACAATGCCAATAGCTCTAACTTTTACAAAGGCGAAACCGTTGCATTGTAAATGCTTGTTTTGCTTAGCTTTTGTTTTAGTCTTAGTTGTAGTCTTGGTTATCTGTATTTTTGCTAGGCTGCTTGCTATTTGTCCTGGTTGTTTAATTTTGTTTGCCGGGGGGGATATCAGGGATGTATCATCTGTTTCCAAAGATGAGGTTAGGACGCATGGGTTAGAAGATTTCTGTGGGTTTACATTTCTAGCATCATCAACTTCAAGTGTCTCTATCTTTTTGCCCTTACTTCTCCTGTTATCTTCGGAGACTAAAGGTTCCATTCCACCCTCTGGTTCAGTCTCCTTTAGAGCGGCATCTAGTGCAGATTTAGTTTCAGCCAGTTGCTCCTCTACGTGAATGATTTCATTATTATTAAGACACACAGCATTTTTTAAATATTTCATAATGGGACCATTCTTAGTAGGCTCCTTCCCCCCTTCTTGCAGTAGTTTCCTTTTGCCCATATCTAATCAGTATGACGACAACGTAATTTCTCAGTCTCTTCAAACCCAAGTCCGCTAGTCCACTAGTCCACTATCCAGGGAACCCGAGGGTAATTACAGCGAATTTGTTGGGCGTATTGTTAAGCAAAAGATCTGAGAAAAACTCTCACAATGGCACAATGACACCTCACACATTGCTGCTTGCTTTCTTTTCTCAAGAAATCAAGAGGTTTCCCCCTGAGCCATATACTAATGGGCCACTGTTCACTGTACACTGGACCACATTGTTCTTTACCCTACTCAACAGGCGATCCTCGCCCCATCAGAAAACATGCCCTTCTGCACTTCGGCACATACAATAGCAGTCCACTAACAGTTCCTGCTCAATGCTCTCCCGATCAGGACACACCAGCACCCGTTCTTTCAGTACTCTGCTCTCTGCTTCACTGCAAGCTGTTTTTTTAATGCCAGGTCACTGCCAAATCACTAGAGCCTACTGGAGACCACCAAAGGCCACTGAAAACCACTGGAGACTGCAGCTGCAACAGACAACCACCTGTAACCACGACCGTTAGCTCTCAGCCCACCATTTACTGATCGCGGCTCGTGGGAGCACTGCAGCTCACAACCACAGTTCAAATCAAATCAAAACAAGCTTTATTCGATTTGAGATATCAAAATCATAAAAGCACATGATAAAAAGAGCATGTTTTACAAGTTGTACAATCACATAATTAATTACATAGATTCATATGATATGTGCCAACTTCCAGGACATACAAATCTTCTAAAAACAGTTATTCATAAAAAACAGTTTACAATATTAACACCATTACATTGTGTTACGAAATTTTATCACAAGTTTTAAAAAACTAATTACTGCAAGGATAACATACTCTTCATCTAATTGTTGCAGCTTAGTAAAGGCTAATAGGCAAGTTCGAATCCCCCATACTTTAAGTACAGGTAGCAAGAAAGCCCTTCGAGGTGCCTGGTAAAATAAAAAAAATAAAACACAATGTAAATTTGATTGATACGAAGTATCGTCACAAGGACATACAAGGTTCTCCATGGACCAATTATTGCAAAGAGGGAAAGTTATCAGACGGAAAAAGGTCCCTAGCCTAAATCGAGTCAACAGCATATGGGCATAGGGGCTTGGTACAAGGCCGAAATACTTTTGTAGCCCCTCCTGTGAGGTAATTTGCTGATATCTTAGAATGGTATGTTTCCCTTTTTCAGAGTTCCACCTAGTACTAGCTAAGTGGTCAAGCACCATCTTTTTCAGCATACCTCTCGATACCGTCTCCATACTAGATGGCCTAACAAAGAATTCTAGATGTCCTATCTCCTTAAGCATGGATCTAACATAGGATAGCCAGTTGATATTGGCTGCTACATCAAGAGCAAGACAATCTTTTATTAAGTCTCTATTCAAGGAGGTCTCATCTGTAACCCAGACCTTATGCCAGAGGAGTATAAGAGAAGTCCTGATAATGTCTGAAATGTAAGGGAGACCAACTTCTATATGTGTCATATAAGTGGATGAAGTTTTAGGGACACCAAGTAAGTGACAAACTAACTGATTTTCGCAGCTCTGTATCACCTTGACATTGTCAATCCCCCATACGCCCACGCCATAAGTGGCCGTAGAAACGCATTTGGCTTTATAGATGTAAATTAGTTCTTTTACTGGTTTTCCCCCTAATTTAGATGCAAAATTTCTTAAGGCTCCTATGGTGCGCGTAAAAGCAAATTGCCTGGCATTTACTGCTGTGTGTCAAAACAAAAAGAGAGGCAGGGAGAGTAGTGGGACACTCTTATACCCCAGTATTAATCAGTAAACAAGAAAAGAGTGTCCAATGGTAGTGTTGAACCACCGTTAGGAGCAGGTAAACGGCTTCACTTAAGGCGTTAAGGAAAGCCCTCACTCACCACCTAGTGATGACATGCTTCATCATCGGGCCCAACAAAATAGACCTAGCGTCTCTTTTGTGTGCTTCAACGCCAGATCTACTGCGGAGCGGGTTGGTGGGTTAAGGCTGTGTTGTGCAAAGAAAATTAGTGAGTGGTGGATAGTTAAAAAATAGTCAGTAGTGTATCAAAATTAACTTTATTTTAATGACCACTCTGCAGTAGATCCTGCGTCCCTGTATAATTTCTTTATGAATAGGATGATTTGACTGTCCACACCCATGTCGCTTAATGTTCCCCATAAAAGCTCATGATCTACACAGTCAAAAGCAGAGCTTAAGTCGATAGAAGTGATAAAAAGGTGTCCGCTCTTTGCATGAGTATATTTTGAAATTAGTAGTGCCAGGTTTAAACATTGTTCCACCGTCCCTTTGTCTGATCTGAACCCATACTGCAGGTGAGATATAATTTGATTCTCCTCCCCCCAAGATTGTAACCTATTTAAAATAATGCGGCCCTCCACCTTGATCAGTGCGTCCAACAAAGAAATGGGGCGATAACAAATAGGATCACACCTATCACCTTTTTTAAAGATAGGAACGACTATGGCGTCAGACCATGAGGATAAAAAACCTTAATGATTAGCCTCATTTAAAACGTTTGTTAACATGGGTGCCCAGAGATCCAACTCGGTCTTGTACACATCGATCGGTACGCCATCCAGCCCTGGGGCCTTTCCTGCTGAGCTGTCTTTTATTGCTTTAATATCCTCCTGACAGCTAAAAGTTATAGCTAATGGGAATGGACTGAAATGATCTCTGTCAGGGAGACTGACAGTCCTGTCACTGGGGGAATTCCCGGTGTCACAAGAGATGGCTCTTTCATAAAGATGTTTGAAACGAGTCACCCAGGTATCCCCAGTTATCGCAATGTCTATCGAATCAGCCTCTTCGTTTTGTAGGTAGGGCTCGTTTATCACCTTCCAGAAGGCAGTATTGTCTCTATTTTGAGATGCTTCTCTTAAGGCCTCCCATGCCTCTTTCTTCAATGTGGCTTTCCTCGTCTTAATTATATTTTTATATAACTTTCTAGATTGCCGAATTAGGTCAGGATTTCTCTGTGTTGCCTGTAAGACCTTTTTAAGCGTTGATAATGCCTTAGTGCAGTTGCTATCAAACCATCTGTGTGCCTTTGCTGCCCCAGCCCGATATTTTGTGGTCAATAAAGTTTTTATGACCGCTTGTATTTTTGAGAAAGAGGCCAATACCTTTTTGGGATCTAGATCTTGGGCTAGACAGATGGACAAATCATCAAAAGATGCCATAACTACTTTTTTCAGAAAACCTGAAGGCTCCACCTTATCCCATTTAATGGCATAGCCGTTTTTTGAAGCTCATCTGATCTTTGGTGTGTATACAGAGTTGGCCCCTGCCCTACATGTATATCACTTAATCTGTATAGTAAAAGATATAGGAAAATGGTCACTAAGCGGAGACTTACCGGTTTCCCAGGTTACTACCAGCCCTGCGTGGGAAGCCGAGATTAATGTAAAGTCAATTATGAAGTTACTCCACCTACCACTGAATGTTGGGTGGAACGGGATGGTCGGACTACATAACTCGTTTACAAAGGACAAGTTGAAATAAAAGAGTATATTATTAAGGGTACTACCCAAGGTCCTATGATTGAAATGAGTGGGGCAATCTTCCCCATGCTCTGCTAGGCTGCACATGCCCGACAAGCGATAAGGACAGATGGTGCAATTAAAATCCCCCACCCATATCATAACCTTTTCTCCAGATATCTGATCGCTTAAAGTAGTTAAGCTCGACAGGAGCTTATTGATCGTAGTCTCAGTCAAATGAGATGGAATGTTATTATAAAAATTAACTACGATCATGTTTTTCAGATGGCCCCAAGTGAGCGACAATATCTGGTAGAACTCAGTAAACAGAAACCTGTGCACTTTAATGCCCGCAGTTGTAGACACGTATGTGCACAGGCCTCCTCTATTTCGACCCTATACACTAGCCACCGCTGGTGTGTGAAAAGTTTGGAAACCATTTATATGTCTTTCCTCGATAGACCATGTTTCCTGTAAACAAAAAATGCTGTGTTCCATCACAGCATCTAACCAGTGTTTTTGGGACACTTTGCTTGCCAAACCGGCGACGTTCCAGGAGAGAAGAGTGTGCATAAAGTCCCTTGATTTAAGGCCTTTATTCTCTAAGGACAAATCTACTTTATCTTGACTAAAGAAGAAGTGGTCCTTGGGACCTCTGGTTCCAAGACAATATCAATGTCGAAGGACATAAATATGTCAGCCGCTGGACTCACCCCGTCTAACTGTTTGCCCATAGTTACCTCCCTAACGGAGACAGCATTTAAATCATTTAAATCACTTCCAGCCCGCAGTGACTCAGCCCACCTTGGCTGAATCGGGTATTTAGGCGGCCGGATTCTAGGTTTTAATGCATTATCCGACACGATGGATCTCGGATGTCAATCCATTTCATCCAGGCCAGAGAAAGCTTTATACCAGTTAGACAAGGGAATTTGCCAATGCGGGGAGTATGGACGATTCTGTCGCCTATTTCCCCAATGGGTCGCTTGCCTATCTCCAGGCCCATGCACAGAATGGAAGGGTCTCAGTTGGTTTATATTTTTAAGATGAGGGATATTGGGTAACTGTTTTGATTTAATGGGGAAGGTACAGAGACCCCGAGGGGTCAACAGTGCCTCAGGATAAAAGTAGGTCAAGGCTCGAGACGAGATGCCACTGCCTCCACACTCCAAATACCAATCTGTGATGTGCGTCACCACCCTGCGGTCTCTAAAATTATTTATTATTATATCCCCCTTGATGTCATTGGGTCTGGATCCCAGCCACGCAAGTCTTCGCACATGTGCTATGTCCCCGTCTATATTGGGCGGGATTGACCTGTTTTGACTAAGCCAAAAAATAACTTTATTTGTTAGCTCTGTATAGCCTTCCCTCTTACCTTCTATGAGTTCTGGGACCCCCGTGAGCACTATAACATATGGGACAGCCTCTGGTGGCAAATCAATGTGTCGTCCTTTTCTTTTTATGTCAGTGTCTACGGGATGAGCCTTATCGGGTTTCGTGTCCTTAGTCGGTGCAAGTTGTGGTTTGACTGTATTGCTAACTGACCCTCTAATTCCCACCTCTTTAGCCCTTAAAACTGTTTTCTCAGTCTTCTTACTCGGGTTTCTAGGACGAGATAAAGTACCCCCCAGCTCCATAGGACTTGCAACAATTTTCTCGGACCCCTCGTTAGCATTTTTGGTGCAGGATGAAGTATCCCCACTGTTGAAATTGCTATTGGGCTTCTGCCCAACGCTTAAAATATTCTGTTTATGGGGTATTAAGTTTTTTAGAAGTTTAGTATTTAATGCAGTTTCCTCCACTAGGGAGTTCACTTGTTCACCCAACCTTTTTACCCTCTCTAATAACGGGAGAAGTAGGGATCTAACTAGGTGTTCTACATTCTCAACTATGTGGAAATGTTGCATCGTTTCCACAGTCTTAATATTTGGCCTATTCTCTTTTGCTTGAAAAATTTACTCTAGTGGAGGTATATCTTTCTGATAGTTAAATCAGTAGGGGAAGTTATTCCTGTTCTCGGGGCTTTAGTCCTCCTGCCCCTGTGGGAGTTACCCCCTCTCTTCCTCTTCTGTGGTGCTCCTTTCCCTGTTACTTTTTTTTAGATATTTACACGTTTTATTCACAGGGGTAGGATTAGGCAAATTTAACAAGGAAGGCTCCTCTAGGGATAGGTCTAATGTGGGGTCCAGATCGACGACGACAGGATAATCTAAGCTACTAGTTGACACTTGGGGAGATGAATGAGATTTATCCTGGAGTAGTAAGGGGATACTGATGTCAGTAATAAGGGTGTTCCCCGAACTCTGGGTACTATGTAGAGGTGGACAGGTTGACAATAATGTTAGGCCCAAAGAGGAATGCTTATTCTGTTGTTGAAGCTCTAATGATAAACGACACTCCACAATTGAAATTTCATGATCCAGATGGGAGACAGCCTTGGTCAGATAAGCATCCAAGGTCCCCCTCGCATTACCCCCCCCGCTTGTGTTTTACTCCCCTTTCCGGGTTTAGGGGACATATTTCAAAATGAATTTTTCGAGTCGGCCCAAGTTAGAAGACTCCCCTATTCAATAAATAATATTATTCCTGCCCTTTGAGATCACAGTGAGATCAGTAGTTATAATAGATTCCTATAAATCTAAATAGTCAGTATAACTCTTACTTTTCTGTAAGTCCTTGCAGATAGAACCACGAGGGGTGGCCCAGCCCACCCTTGTCCGGGCTTGGACGGGAATAGAAGGGCCCGCCCTTTGCCCGGGTTTAGCCACACGCGCGCCCGCGCGCGTCCCGCGGATAGGGGTGTGACTAAATAGTAGATGGTGATGGTGGGCTGGAAGAGGGCCAGCTGCGCCTGGTTGTCTGCACGCAGAGGGTCTGGACCTCGCAGGCCTGCCCGACGCTGTCAGCTCCTCTGCTACTCTGTAGTGCCCCAATCAGCTATCCAGGTACAACGGTGATCCTCAATCGATCCCACAGGGTAAGGGCAAAGGTCAGTAAAAGGTTCCGAAGACCACGGCTGCGAGCGGCTCCCGCGAAGCGGGGGCCGCGAGCCGTTTTAAACTTGCGGGAAGGAGATGGTGGGCGGGAAGAGGGCGAGCTGCGCCTGGTTGTCTGCACGCAGTGGGTTCTGGACCTCGCAGCCCCGCCCGACACTGTCAGCTCCTCTGCTACTCTGTAGTGCGCCTATCAGCTATCCAGGTACAACGGTGATCCTCAATCGATCCCACAGGGTAAGGGCACAGGTCAGTAAAAGGTTCCAAAGACCACGGCTGCGAGCGGCACCCCCCAACCACAGTTACAATCTGGCGCTGAAACGAAACGTGCTCACCCCGCGTTAAACACTGCAAAGGTCCAATAGCTACTGCTGCCACTGGCGGGGGGGGGGACTTGGCATTTTTACCGGCATTTTTTACCATATTCACGAATGCCAACGCCACCCTCAGCTCCTCGTCCCTTATTCCCTCGCTCCCCCGCTCCTTGCAGCAAAACATGGACTGGACTCAATCTCCTCCGCCACTTTAAGTCACTTTTTGGTTTGATTTTCAGTTCATTTTTCATTTGGTTTATTCACTCACAATGTGCACTCAGTGGAGGGGAATAGTAAGTTTTACCCTTCCACTTTCCAACAGTTTCTCTAGTGTTGCACTTTTTGGAGTGGGAATAGTCATTTTTGCCAATCCGCTAGCTAACACTTTCCCTACTTTTGCACTCACTGGAGTTGTAATAGTAAATGTATTTCCTCTGCTATCCAACACTTACCCTATTGTTGAACTCACTGTAGTTGGAATAATAATGTTTACCACTCCTCTATCCAACACTTATCCTGCTGTTGCATTCAGTAGAGTGGGAATTGTAATTTTTACCACTCCGCTATCCAACACTGTCCCTACTGTTGCACTCAGTGGAGTGGGAATAGTAAATTTAACCCCTCCGCTATCCAACACTTATCCTACTGTTGCACTCAGTGGAGATGAATAGTCATTTTTACCCTTACGCTTTCCAACAGTTTCTCTAATGTTGTACTTTTTGGAGTGGGAGTAGTAATTTGTTCCTCTCTGCTATCCAACACTTTTCCTACTTTTGCACTAACTGGAGTTGGAATAGTACATTTAATTCCTCTGCTATCCAACACTTACCCTACTGTTGCACTCACTGGAGTTGGAATAGTAATTTTTACCCCCCCGCTATCCAACACTTTCTCTACTGTTGCACTCATTGGTGTGGGAATACATTTATTTACCCCTCCGCTATCCAACACTTATCCTACTGTTGCATTCAATAGAGTGGGAATAGTAATTTTTATCCCTCCGCTATTCAACACTTTCTCTACTGTTGCACTCTTTAGAGTGGGAATAGTAATTTTTGCCCCTCTGCTATCCAACACTTTCCCTACTTTTGCTCCCACTGGAGTGGGAATAGTAATTTTTACCTCTCCGCTATCAAAACCTTTCACTACTGTTGCACTTTTTGGAGTGGGAATAGTAATTTTTGCCCTTCCTCTATCTAACACTTTCCCTACTGTTGCTCTTACTGAAGTGGGAATAGTTATTTTTACCCCTTTGCTATCCAACACTTTCCCTACATTTGCACTCACTGGAGTTGGAATAGTACATTTAATTCCTCTGCTATCCAACACTTACCCTACTGTTGCCCTCACTGGAGTGGGAATAGTTATTTTTCCCCCTTTGCTATTCAGCACTTTCCCTACTGTTGCACTGATTGTATTGTGAAATTTGAGTTTAAATATTTAAAAGTTTAATGTTTTAATTTGTTATAAATTTTAGTTTTTTATATTTTAAATTATTTATGTATATTTAATTTTTTTTGTATTATTTTTTACTTTTACCATAAATTAAAAATAATAGTTTATTAATTGTTAAAAGTAAATATATATGTATACATTGTTATGTTTGTGTGTTTTTTAAGTGTATGTGTTATATTTTATTAAACAGTATTTTAAATGTATTTTATTTTGTTAAAATTATATTTAATGTTTAATTAATTATTATATTATTTTATTTTATATTTATATAAAAGCCGATATTTTATACATCTATATTTTTTACATCGATATTTTTTAGCCAATATTTTTGTAGTTACTTGTTTAAGTATAGGAGTCGAAATTTTTGTTGTCTATTTTTTTTACTCAATATTTTTAACATCGATTTTTTTTTACATCTATGTTGTGTCAGTGAACCCCTTTGAATTAATAAAAATTAACTTTCCTAAAAATTAAAAACCTGTGAAGTAAAAGCCTTAAAGATTGGCAGTGCTTTCTTCTATTGACTCCTAATTTCGGAGCCTGTGTAATCATTATACCATACTAAATTTGTCAGCAGGACTTGCTGCTGCAACCCATGCATGTTTCTGCTCCTCTTCCTTTGGCTACTCTCAAAATATGCTAAATAGTAGGGAAAGTAGGGAGATAGAGGGCCACCCTGAGCCCTTTACCTTGTCTAATAGAGATGGAAGGTAATACTGATCCCTTCTTTCCTAAGTTAAGTGCAAGAACAGGAAGAAGGATGGAATGCTTTAATGATACCCTCATGATGTTCAAAACGAAGCAGGAAAAGTGATGTCATTCAACTTGCCAACGATTAAGGATGAGCGTATTAAAAAGGTGTTTTTTGCAATAGCAGGTGAGTTGCCATGTGCTTATACGTCATGTCCCCCAATTGGGAACAAGGCACTGAACTGGATGGCGGTAGATACACTCCTCCATGGCCCACAGCATTATGGGTGTGACAGAAGTCTTAATAAATTGTTGCACATCATTATGGGTGTGACAGAAGTCTGAATGCAGTGTCACCTATGTCTGAGTCCTGTTTCAAAATGGGGAGGAGCACTCATGACACCCTCTCATGAGCTATGTTGCCAGTTTGAGAATATAGAACAGAAGTGGATGACATCTGACCCACTCCAACATGGCCCACAGCATTATGTGTGTCAGGGAGTTGTTGGTCAGATGTCAATTGCCCCTGCAGATTATTTACAATTAGAAACAGGGCACAGGAGATATATGACTGGCTCATCCTTTATCTGCAGCAATCACAATGGAGCTGGCTAATTCGCACCCACTTCTTATTTTTCATGTAAAGCCCTCCTCAAACTTGGGAGAGGCCTGGACACAGGAGACACTACCCACTCTCACTCTTGGGCAAGGTGTATTTATATTTGAGTTAGTAAAAGCATGAAGAAGTCACCTCACAGGTATTAAGGTGCTGGGGAAAGCCACACTACAAAATGTATTGCTGAGGTTAGGCAAGCAGAATACCTAATAAGAGGAGAGACAATTTTTAAGACCTTTTTTACATTGTTGCAGATTTGACTTTCTCTGAAGGAAGGGATTGTGTGCCAGACGGTAGCACTCGAAACAGAAAAATCCGGCCACCTTGTCTAGATCACTTGAAAAACAAGGTCTGACCATGGTTAAGATCAGCAGATCTGAGGCATCATGATAGCTAATATCAAGGCAGACTCTTGGACATGGCAACTGATCATACTAAGCCTTATAAATTAAGAACATTAAGAACATGGCTTTAAATGTATGCACTCAGATACAGGAAGCTATAGGACAAACTTCAAGTCTGTGGTGTGCACTTAGCAGGAACATTTTAGAAGCAACCTAGTTGCTGCATTTTGGATGAATTACTGCATGTACACAGATTTATTAACCAGTCCAAGATATATAGCATTACAGTATTAAAGTCTAGGTGCCATAAACATATTTGTAATTATTACCTCATGGAAAATGGTAAAAAGGCAGAAAATACTTATGGTACCATCAGACATCTGGGGGACTACAGTACTCAGAATCCTGGGTTGCACTTTGGGGGAGAGGAGAAGCAGCAAGAAGGAGCGCCCTCTCCTCACATTAGTGCTTTATAGTGCTTCACCACATTCACAGCACAGGACTCATGCAGGATATGCCATGGCCAAAGGCAGGCTTGTTCATCCCCATTGGAGCCAGTATGAGGCTGGGCTGGGCCACCTTTGTTGGTTATTTAATTTTCTGGCCATCACATCACAGTACTTTAAATGACATTTCTCTAAAAACCTCCTTTGATTCTTGTGTTTGGTGCTATTTAGCTTAATACAAGGTGTAATATAAGCCATTTGATTGGTTGAGAGCAATGTGTTTGCTGATATAGTTCCTCTAGTTGCTCTAGGTGAATATTATCTCTCTATTCACCTTTCGTTCTGATACAGCATGCATCTTCTGGGCCCACTTGCTTACCATTAGTCCTCCGACTGACCTTTTTCTTTGACTACGAGGTGATGGGAGTTAACATTTACATCAATCAAATTGAATTAACAGTGCAACCCATTTAGCTACACAATGAGGACCAGAAATTGGTAGATTGGGTTAAGAAGGTTTATTACAAAATAAAGCTTAAATACACAACTAAAACCATGCTATTAAGATACAGAATAAAAACTAGGAGACCTAACCTCTTGAAGAAGTTTAGGCTTACCTGTATTAAACACACAAGGAATTCAGTCACAGCAATACAAAAGATTAGTAGAAGTAGCTGATGCGCAGAGAAAAGTCTCAGGTTTTGTTGTCTATGCATAGGTAATTATAGAGTCACTTAAATTTGAATCCAAACTTAGAGGATGATTCTTTTAACCTAAAGAGTCACACACATCAGGAAATTCCAAAAAGGAAATCATATTCAATCTGGACACATTCAATTTAGTAGGTGTCAGCAACGCATAAGCTTATTAAAAAAGAAAGTGTTAGCCTAAGCCACACATAGGAAGGGATCAAAGAGGCATTGAGGTCTTAGGGGAAGTGTTCTAAGCATTCATTGGAGAAAGTATCAGGATCTGCAAATAGGGGTATGGAAGGTTCCAAGAAGTCTGGAAAGGATTCGTCTAGAGCAGTGGCTCCCAAACTTTTTACTCCTGAGGACCCCCAGTAATTCACTACTGGAAGCCGTGGACCCCCAAGCAATTTGTACTATTTAAATTTCAAACATTAAAACAAAGGTCTGTGAACAATACACAAACAAGTGCATACCAAACAAATACTCTAATAGCTAAAGATTTGATTACATTGAAAAAAATGTGCAAACATTTAGAGATTTTAATGGGAAGGTTGGTGCTGCACCTGGGCAAGTGACTTTTTTCAATGTTTTTATTTTGCAGTATTAGGCTCCTGCTTCAGCCAGGGCCGTACTGGATACCCAAGGCAGCCCTGGCAAATGTTGTCAGAACAGTCCCTCCACTGTGCGCACCAAGTGTAGCGAGTGAGCCTGACCACTACAAAGGGAGCTTTGGGGGGCTGTCCCCCCCCAATAATATTTGGAAAAAATTGTACATTTCACATACGTTTGTCAATATATATTGAATTGTATTAGCTTTTAAAGCACAGTAAATGATGACCTTACTGTGTACCAGGATAAAACGATCTTTTGTTGGGGCTCCTCAATGATTCTCTCACTATCACCTTCCAACAGTGCGTCTTATGTCTCCATAGCTCCTCTGTCACATGTACTTCATTTGTTTCATGGGATCTCTCATACCAGTGTAGGGCAGAGACAATGAATCATACATGTGCAAATCAGTGCATAGAAATTGTTACATAAGGCAAAGATGACTTCAAGGTGTGGGATTTACGTCATCTATACCTGTAAGCATTTTTTAATAGTGCTTGGTCTGGAGAAGCACAAACTCATGATTCAGAACATAACAGTCGTTAGCACTGACGTTAATAATAAGAACTTATTACTACCCAAATAAACCTTTATTAGCAGCATTAGCAGCATCAGGATAATGAAAGACTGAGAGAAAACATTACTTACTACTTTGTACCATGCAGTTGGAATGCAGCTCTTTGATGCCAGTCCATAGCTCACTGTGCTAGTTTACAATTGTAACTTATGAACTGCACAGTAACAACAGAAGCACTGTGACAAAAGCCGTAACCCACTGAGCGATGCACATAAAATATAGTTTTTTTTAATGCATGGTACACATTCTTTGCACTTCCTTAGAGGAGTCAAACTGCCAATAGACAAATTCCCATCTCTCTCTCCAGCAGGTACATTAATCATCGGAGTTATCTTGACGCTTTTATTGTTGCTTTCAAAACTGCTGATTATACAAGGCACTTTGCAGTGCTTTTAAAACTGTTGCCTGGGGACCCCCTGGGAATGTATTTCGGACCCCTCGGGGTCCAGGGACCCCAGTTTGGGAACCACTGATCTAGGGTAAAAGAGTATGAAACTCCAACAGTGTGAACGCTAAATTATAGCTAAAGCTCCCTGTCTTACGTTTGTAAAGATTTTTACAGATAAATACAGAAAAAAAGAATGTATTTTCTATCTGCATTTATTTTTTCAATGCCAGATGGGGTGGCAGTAGCTTTAGAGCGGCTGCCCTCAAACTCTGGAATGAACTCCTTCGTGCCATCAGATCCCTCCCTCCCTACTTTATTTGCCTTTAGGAAGGCCTTGAAAACATGGCTATTCGATAAATAGTCAACTTCACTGGCATAATCCACTGCTCAGCACCAAAACATCTCCAGGTATTTGCACGCTTAACATATTTAATAACATAACATAACATTTTTAATGTGGAGAAATACAGAAAACATTGCTTCTTTAAGTGACTCTCTGTGCTGTTTTTCAGTAATTGTAGCCTAACCAGCCACGGACCGTGCTGGTGTGGGAGTGGGACCCGGTGAGGGGGTATTTCAACAGATAATGGCAAGGGACAATTAAATAAATAATTCATTTTCAATCGTCACTGTCCGTTGAAATATTGCTATTCTCGTCCCCACCACTCTTACCTGCACGGGGCCCGGCTGTGCACAACAGCTGAGCAGATGGACACCATGGGAAATTAAAAAACAGGATGACATTTCTTTAAATAATGGCATATGGCAACATACATTTGTGGTATAATGCTACTTTTTATTGGATGTATTGTTACGTAATATTTGGCAGTTTAAATAGTTAAATCATGACAGACATCAAACTATGAGTGTTAAATAAATATGGAAATGTACACTTTTTCAACTTCATTTATACACAAAACACAAAATAAATATGGATAAACACAGATAAACTATCCCAAAAATAAATATGAATGAATATTGATGAACATTTAAAAAAAAAAAAAAATATACCATAAAACAGGGAGCCCTAATTGTAACACAGTACATCCTGTAGGTAACACCCTATTTGTACGCATCATCAGGGGTCCATTGTTAGTTTTTAATGTTGCAGACTGCAACATTGGGGAAAGTCTCACACTGGATATGGGAATAAAATCAGTTTCTCACTTGCAAGCCAAGTGCCAACATTGTTCAACAAGCCTCTCAGTTCACACTCTGGTTCTCTATGTTTCCTTCGTCAAGGTCTTCTCGTGTTGTTTCACTGTCTATAATGCATATGAATCCCTGCAAGAAATGTCACGTTAGCAGAGAATGAAAAACAGCATTTATACAGCATGTTGAAATACAGGTCTACTTAGGACAAGTTTAACATTAACTCATTGGTGCACATTTAATATGTGTGAGCGCATTTACATACATGTGAATATAAGTTTCTTGTGCATCAGATCCACATTGCATGTAACATTCAGTAAGTCATTAAAATATTCATGTGTAAATATGGTGAGGAGCTATATTTAACTCAAGTATATGAAGTTTTAATGCAGCCATTACATAATTATATTAGCGTTTTAATAGAAAATCACATTCTACATAGTTAAGAATGGTCTCTATTTTGTTTGCAAATCAATAAATGTTATTCACAGTATTAAAGCACGTTATGAAATTCAAATTTCATCTTTATAGTGAATACATTATCTACTAAATGAGGAAGATTTATTAATGTCTCTGCCTCTGTTCCCCTCGCTGTCCCTGTGTCTCTCTGCGCGGTTTCCCTTCTGCTCCCCTCACTGCCCCCGTGTCTCTCTGCCCGGTTTTTCCTTCTGCTCCCCTCGAAGACTCTCTGCCCATTTTTGCCTTCTGTTGCTTAGCTGCCCCTGCATTTCTGTGACCTTTCTGCCTTCTGTGCCACCTGTTTCCCCCGTTTTTGTGACCTTTATGCCCTTTCTTGTGACCTTTTGCCTTCTGTGCCACTCTTTCCCCCCTGTTTTTCTGTGACCTTTTTGCCCTTCTTGTGACCGTTTGCCTTCTGTGCCACTCTTTTCCCCCTGAACTCTTGTGACCTTTTTGCCCTTTTTGTGACCTTTCTGCCCTCTGTGCCACTCGTCCTCCCTCAATTGTTGTGCCCTTTTGCTTTCTGTTTCCTTCATCGCTCCTCACCGCCCCCGCCACTGCGTCCCCTGAGGCTCCGCCCCCCTGAAAGCCCATTCGCTGCCCCAGCCTCCTGCCTCCCTGCTGCTCCTCACTCCCACCTCCCTATACATGCCGGCTGCAGCGTGGTTGCGCCGCTGGTGCGCGTCAAATCCATCTGCACCCGTCCGCGACAGGACCGCGGCCAGTGCCAGAACCCCTGGCCCCCCCACCCGCCATAACGACCGTCGCCACTACGACACCAGCACTCTGCACGCTCTCAACCCCAGACGGACCCACAACTGCTTTCCCGAAGCGCACACACAGTCCCTTCACCTGCCGGAACTGCAGCTACACCAGTCACAGAGCCGACGAACCACCTGCCAAGAAAGACCTCAACCACCTCCGATGCATACTACTGAACACCTGCTCCGCACGCAAACACGCTGTCGAGCTCTGGGACCTGCTCAACACACCCTCCGCGGACGTCGCCTTCCTGACAGAGACCTGGTTGAACAACTCCTCCGCACCCGACATCGTCATAGCCAACCCAGACGGCTACAAGATCACACGCAGAGACCGCACCAACGGAGTCGGAAGAGGAATCCCCATCGTCCACAAGAAAAGCATCAGGGTCTCGACTAGCACAGACGACGCACTCAGCACCACTGAACACATGCATTTCCAGATCCACACAGACCCCAACTCCACCCTCAGAGGCACTCTCGTCTACTGACCCCCCGGAACCCGCCCCCAGTTCAGCGACTCCATCGCCGACTTCATCAGCACGCAAGCCCTGACCTCCACCGACTACATCCTCCTCGGAGACCTGAACTTTCACCTTGAGAACAACAACGAAAACAACTCCACAACCCTTATCGATAACCTCGGCAACCTTGGACTGAGACAACTCGTCATAACGCCCACCCACTCCGCCGGCCACACGTTCAAACCCGTCTTCTCCTCAAGCCAGCACGTCTCCGTCAGCCACACCACCAAACTCCTCTGGACCGACCACCGCTGCATCCACTTCACCTTCCAGAAACCTACCCCACACCACTGCAACCAACAGATCCCCCGCCGCCGCCGGAGCAAAATCACCGAAGACCAACTACATGCAAACCTCGCTCTCAGCCCACCCACCGAACCCTCCAACACCGGCGTCGCTGCCCACAACCTCAGACGCTGGATCGAGGACGGCGCCAACTCCCTCACCCGGCTAAAGAACCCCCCACAGAGACATCAGCAAGAGCGCCAGCTGGTTCACCGCAGAACTCCAAGATTCCAAGCAAGCCTGCCGGAAACTAGAGAAGAAATGGCACAAACTCCAGACAACCAAGCAGCACAAGGACACCGTCCGCAACCACTTCCACCTCATCAGGGCTGCCAAGAAGACCTCCTTCAAAGACCGCCTCGACAACAACGCACACCACAGCAAGGAGCTCTTCAACATCGTGAAGGAACTCTCCAACCCCAGCTCCAACACCAACATCCCGCCGTCGCAAGCCCTGTGCAACTCCCTCATCACCTTCTTCCACCGCAAGATAGCAGACATCCACGACAGCTTCAACATCCAGACAGCCTGCACAGACAGCAACACAACAGACCCTCCTCACACCATCGACCACGTCCCCTTGCTAGCCCGGACCAGCGTGGGCGTCGATGACACCATCAGACCATGAGCACAATCCACTCCGGCTCTCCATCAGACCCATTCCCGCACCACGTCTTCATAAAAGCAAGCAGCTCCATCGCACCCCACCTACGCAACGTCATCAATCTCTCCCTTGAGTCCGCAACTTTCCCAGAGAGCAGGAAACACGCTGAGATCAACGCCCTACTCAAAAAACCCAAGACAGACCCAAGAGACCTCAAAATCTTCCGACCCATCTCTCTGCTCTTTTTCCCGGCCAAGGTCATCGAGAAAATTGTTAACAGACAGCTAACCCGATACCTCGAAGAGAACAGGATCCTGGATCCAGGGTTCCGCAGCAACCACAGCATCGAGACTGCCCTCATCGCCGCCACCGACGACATCAGGACCCTGCTAGACAACGGGGAGACTGCAACACTCATCCTCCTAGACCTCTACACCGCCCTCAACACCGTCTGCCACCGCACACTGCGCGCACACCTCCACGCCGCAGGGATCCGAGACAAGGCTCTGGAATGGACCACCTCCTTCCTTTCCTGCAGAACCCAGAGCATCCGCCTCCCCCGTTCCTTTCTCAGCCCAAAACTGTTCAACATTTACAAGGCCCCGCTTGCACACATCGCCCGACAGCAAGACCTCAACATAATCTCCTACACCGACGACACTCAACTGATCCTCTCCCTCACAAAGAACCCCATCACCGCCAAAGCCAACCTCCATGAAGGAATGAAGACCGTCGCCGACTAGATGAAGATCAGCCGCCTGTAGCTGAACTCGGACAAGACGGAGGTCCTCATTCTCGGCTCCAACCCATCAGCCTGGGATGACTCCTGGTGGCCAACGGCACTGGGGGCAGCCCCGACCCCCACCGACCACGCACACAACCTGGTCATCATCCTCGACTCAATGCTCTCAATGACCAAGCAAGTCAACGCCGTCTCTTCCTCCTGCTTCAAAACCTTCCGCATGCTCCGCAAGATCTACAGATGGATCCCGGCAGATACAAGAAGGACAGTCCCCCAGGCCCTAGTCATCAGCAGACTCGACTACGGAAACGCCCTCTACGCGGGAGCCCCGGCCAAGCTCATCAATCGACTTCAATGCATCCAAAACGCCTAGGCAGGACTGATCCTCGATGTTCCACGACACGGCCACATCACCCCCCACCTGAGAAACCTGCACTGGCTCCTCGTCAACAAGAGGATATCCTTCAAGCTCCTCATCCATGCACACAGGTCACGCCACAAGACCGGCCCAGCCTACCTCAACAGACGGCTCTCCTTCTACACCCCCACTTCCAGCTCCGCTCCGACGACCTCTCACTTGCCACCATCCCTTGCATCCTGAAGAACAACCACCTGCGGGAGATCCTTCTCCCACCTCGCCGCCAAGACATGGAACACCATCCCACTGTGTCTACGACAGACCCAAGACCTGCTGACCTTCAGGAGGACACTAAAGACCTGGCTGTTCGAACAGTAGTGGTCCACACCTCCCCAGCGCCTTGAGACCCTCGCAGGTATGTAGTGCGCTTAACAAATGACTGATTGATTGAATGTCTAATTGGATTCGGTTAAAACACATAATATGAGCAAATTCTCTAATACTACATTGAATGCACTCTTTAATACTGAATGACAAGTGAAGCACTTGCATTAGTTCATTAAACCATACAAGAAACATGTCTTAAGTGCATGTTCATACCATGTTCCTGGTAAATATCTCTCACATATAAAGAGTGAGCAGCTTTTGTGATGAACCAGTACCATGTATATACCTCTGCTCATTCTCGGTCTGTATTGCCTATAAATGAAATTGGGGTATTGTAGGGTGGAATGGGGAAATGGACGGCTGGGGATACTGATACTGGTGCCAGTAAACCAAAAAAATCCAATATGTTCGCTGCAAATAATAGTGTATTAAACAAAATAAATAGCCTGATTGAGGAAGAAGAAACTATACTTAATCCTGCTACTTCAAAAGAAAACACTGACAAAGATAAGATAGGCAGAATACATAAATTCTTTTCAAGAAACAGCAACATTCTCTCATAACTGCACCTCCTCTTGAGGCTGTGACTCCTGTATTTTAATTAATTTCAGCTAACAAATCATTGACACCTGATATATATATTGAACCCTCTATTCCATGTACAAACAGGTTCACCCCTCTAGCCGAGCAAGAACTGATTAGACTGATGGGGAAAGTGGTTCGGATTGGAGAAAACAAACAAGACCTTTCAGACAACAAATTGGTTGGACCATTGCTAGAATTGATTAAAGGGCTGAAAAACGAGGTAAGCTACCTAAAAGAGATGATAATAAATTTCAAGATCAAAATTCTAAATTCCATCTGCAGATAAGTACAAGCCCATTTCCAACCTTGCAAATTAAGGATAAGTAGCAAATAATGGAGCATCTCCTACCGTCTACTAACTTTTGCAGTTCTATAGACTATGCTTTTCAAACCTATCTTCCACTTTGCACTAAACAGAGCAATCCTACTTGTGGCCATTTACCTACTGACAGCCTTTCCAATCACTCTGAGAGGTGCAACAGGTTTCCTAACCATAAAGGGAGGTTGGAGACAGATGTTGATGGGTGAGCTTTACAGTTAAGAAAGGTGCAATGTGACTTATGGGCTGTACCTAATAGGGGAAGATGAACTCCACACAAATATATCAAATCTGACAATGTGACACATTTAATAACTACAGAAGAACTTGTCCCTGCAGCCCAGCAACCCGTAGGAGTGACTGCAGTGAGGTTGTTTGGGAAAGGCAGCCTTTTATATCCTAGATCTGTGAGGAGACATTACTCTGTGGCACAATAAGAAATGTTCTTGACTTTCAATCCCAACGTTTTTACATTCTAATACTAAAACTGAAGGCTACTTAATCAACAAGGTAATATACCGGTTGAGTTCTGTTCCCATATATCCATCCATCATCAGAGAAAATATCTATTGGGCAGATGGACAAATGATTCCTGTAAACAAATATGATGTTGCTATAGTAGACTTTTATAACAGTGATAAAGTGACAGGCTTAATGGCAATTGATCCCTGAACTATTTCTAATGGTCAAACTTTGATAACCGTTAGGTACAAATTACCTGGGCATGATTACCATTTTGAAGAATCAGAAGTTGAACCTTCTCCATCTTAATGATTAGATCATGCACACACAAAAAGAAAATGATAAGTAGCAGCAAGGAGACCGCCCTAGATGTTTGACAGATGAGAGCACATCCTCACAGTACTGTGGCTATCGCTCTAATCAATTACAGATATACTACTGTTCATGTAACAGGAGAGGAGAATATGTAGAAGGCCATAGTAACCTTGATCTCAGGTAGGTAATACACGCTCATGTATGGAAGATGATAACAATGATCAGTATCAGCCGCCAGACTGTGGAACAATCTCCCCCTGGATCTTAGATTTGTCCCCACTGAACCCATCTTTCGCCGTAAACTTAAGACTTGGCTGTTTTCCTCTTAAATTTCTGTTTTCTTATTCTTCTTTTTGGGCTCGTCAGTTGTTAGCGCCGGGACACCCCCTCGGGGGTAGCTGTGCGCTCTATAAAACCCATAAATAATAATAATAATAATGATGTTCTAACTGAGAAAGAGTATAATGACACTCAAACTGCAACACCTATATCTATAAAATATTCTCATGGAACGGTGCTAGTTTACGATTGAGGCTAATGGACCCAGTGTGTGGATCCTTTATAGATGGACATGATAAATGGCTTTTTCAGAAAAAAGGAGGGATAGAAGCAGGGTTTTCAGGATATAAAGCTGTCATCCAAACAGGGAAGGAGAGGCCATTGGGGGATTTAGCAATTTGGGTCTAAACCATCCTTAGTTGTTGAGTCAAAGTGATAAATATTGACTCAAATGATATCATGGCATCTGCTCTTGAATTCCCAAAGGGCCACATTATAAAATACACAATAGAATCCCTGGTCGGAATAAAAAATCCGAAATTATCATGCAGCTAGAAACCAGTTAGAATAATTAGGTAGGGAAGGGGAACTTGTTTATTGCAGGGGATTTGTTACTACTTTTGAGCCCCTATCATGTAGTCTGATAACTGGATTCACAATGCGGAATACCAGCACTGGAATTGCCAGCTGTCAAAGGGTCAGCCAAGATAATCCAATTAATAGCATTGCCACTGGCCTGGGATCTAAGAGCGTGTAACGGTAGGTGCAAGGAAAATAGGTTGGGTAAATGTACGTTCAACAGGCCAGGCTGTGTGAGCTAGATTGATTATGTTCCTGTAGACCTAGCCCTTTGGCATTTTCTGGAAGATATAATTATCATAGATCCCAAGGAGAGAGTGATCATAGTGCTCTTTCCTTCTGTCCAGGAGATAATTTGTGTACCAATAATAGGAAGTGTAACAAATGGAGCAGGATAAAAAGAAATTGTAAAATTCTTCTCAATATTCAAGCTTTAGTAGAAGACTTGATGAAGATTATCCATGACCTCTATGCTGCAGGAGGCTCCGAAGTGATGATGGAACAGCACAACCCCCTTATGAATTATATTGGATATCTAGTAGCCCCGCATGTCAAACAAAATTATAAAATTCTGCTAAAATTACATGTTTTAACACGGCCTGTAGGAGAGTGAAGAGTTTGTTATTTCATGCCCTAAGAAATATTAATAAAGCTGACACCCACCTTACTAGGAAAACATATATATTATTGGCAGTGGCCAATAAACGTGAATTATTTGTCAAGCCACAAGACCTGGTCCACCATTTCATTAATTTATTTAAACTGCAAAATGGCATGTTGAGGAACGAGCTGGACCCCAAACTAAAGGATAGAATTGACTAAAGCCCTACCTTATCCTTTTCATGACAAGATAATTATGCAGCTATAAAAGGGATCAAAATTAATAAGGCCCCTGGCCTCAACAGGGTCCAAGGAGACCTTAATATTTTAAGTCACGATGTCTGGGTCCGTTATAAAAATTGTATTTCAAATCTTGTTCTTAAAGGGTCAAGTATACCAGCATCCTGAAGCGATGCAGAGATCAAGCTGATCTATAAAAAAGGCTCCTGTGAAGTGCAAAAAGTGTAGACTGATGAGTCTCATACATTGCCTGCAGAAGATATTCTACAGACAATTACTGAGCAAATTGCAGGATTGCATTACTGTGAAATATATTTTAGCTCTGCTAAAGGCAAGGTTCAGATCTAGGACGAGCATGCTTGACAAGATATTCCATTTGTGTAGCATCTTCTTGAAGACTACGTTAATGAATTGGGGCTACTTGTTTGTTTCCTTCATCATTTATGCTCTGCTTTCGATCTGATTCCAAGAAGTAAGCTTTGGGCAGTTTTGAACGACATGGTCCCCCCCCCAATCTTCTGTCGATTTTAATAAGACAACACGCTAGCAATTACTCGCAGGCAAAATTAGACACCAATGAGTAACTTATGGACCCAATTGAAATCCAAAGGGGAGATGGAAAGGGATGTATCTCAGCTCCAAAATGGTTATCTCTTTATAACAATGATGTGGTAAACTGGTTGGAAAAGGATGGTTGTGGTTCACCGAAACAAGGAGGTCAAAGAATCGCCCTCCGCTATTTGTGGATGACTCTCTTTTAATGGACAAAACAGCCTTAGGCTTATGGCAGCTTTTAAATGCTTTTCAATTATTGTTTTAAGAGAGAGGGTTGGAACTCAGTACATGCACAACCAAATACATGATTTTTAGCCCCATATATAATGACCCCTAAATTAAGCAAATGAATAGGCACAGAAGACCTTGACTCATAATTTGTCATTAATTATGCAGCTACAGAAAAGTCGAATATCTTTGCAGAAGAACAGTTTAAGCATTATTAAATTGCATAAGACCGCTGTATCAAGGGACAATTCATGGGCCATAGAACCTTTTCAAATAAGTGCTTTGGGGGCTGATTTTTATGGATCAAAAATATGGGGTTACCTGAATTGTGACATCCTATCAATAACTGAGAATAGATTTTTCAGAACTTTCTTACCACTTACCCGGAGTACCCCACTTGCTCCACTATTCTATTGCACAGAAGGTCCATAGTCGAACAGTTTTACATTGGTTAAACCTTTGGACAACTGATCAGCTGGCACCTTATAGAGGTGTGCTAAGTGAACTAATCAATTGTATTTATAGCGTAAAAATACCCTGGGGGATCTCTATTAAAACACACAAGATGATGGACGGAATTTTGCACAATGGCAAAACATTCACCCCCAGTCACAGATCTGGGTTTAATCCATCCTTATTTTGCCCACCAAGCCACCCTAGTTCAGACATGGCCGTATGCAAATCAGCCTTGACCCTGTGCCTCATGGGAACAGTCCAGCCCGAACTGCCAATCCGTGTCTTCCCTGGACCGGAATCAAGCATCCTACGACCGGTTTCTGGCTATCAGCCAATTTCAGTCAGGATAGCTTGACTCCAGTGGCGTAGTGAGCACGGGACCCACGTCTGGGCATACCCTTCCCACCTAGAGTGAACAGCAAAACACACAAGATGATGGACGGAATGTTACACAATGGCAAAACATCCTTTTTTTACCTTAGCCAAGAAACTCTATCTCCAATTTAGCTATGGTATTCCGAGGAATCAAAATGAAAGCTCTGATAAATGCCCCACGTGTGCTTCTGAGATAGATACTGTGGCCCATTTAATCCTTTTATGTAGGGAAAATGCTCCCAAAGGAAAAAATGGATAATTCCACTCAATAGTAGTTTTGGTTTTAGATGATGTCAAGATGCAGTAAAAATTCTTAGAATACACACGAGCACTTTAACTGTATATTTTATGTCGAAATATCTACAATTAGTATGGCTATATAGAGCAACGCATTTAGCAGATTGATCATTTATTTTTTAAACATATGTTATGTACTTTTATCCTAGTACTGTTTTAAAACTGAATGACTTGTATATTGGGTTTTATGCGATATTGTAAGTCTGTGGTTTATGATGATACACTGTTTTATGGAAAAAAACTTTCAGAAAGCGACAATTTTGTTGATGATGAAAATATTATTGAGTACATGAGGATAGAGAAAAATAGACTGTAACTGCACAGATTTTAGGTGTAGTAACTAAATTGATCTCCAATTTGAGTCCTATATTGATTGCAAATTTGACTAATTCTAAGCAGGTTCCTCCAATATGTTGGAGCCATAAGTTTAAAGAAAGGAGAGTGGATGTGAATATGTAAAATTCGAATTTTACTATTACTTTTAATTTTTAAAGTTGACCTGATACTGCTATTGATTCTTGTAGTGATTTCAATATCACCTTCATCTATAAAGATGGAGTATTCAAAGTATTCTATCAGGTAGGTTTTGCGAGAACATGGGGATTAAAGAATAGAGGAGATAAAATGGAACCTGGAGAAAAACAAAAGCTCACCTTGTGAAGTCGGATCGGAAAGCACCTACTTTTACTAGTTGGAAATTTTGTTTTAGGAAGTCGTTTTTTTACTGTGTCTCAACAGTAAGCTCACACAACTTGTTCATCCAGACATGATGCTTAATGACATCAATACTACAGAGTGGGTAAAGACAACGTGGACTGTGAACTGTTAAAAACTGAATGCTGAGAAGGTTTGTTGAGTTTCCTTCTTCGTTGCATGAGAAAAGGTTGACTTATATAGTAGTCCCAGTGCAATCTTACAGTCAATAGTATACATGTCTTGTTCCATTCTCCAGAATATGATGGAAGAATTTGGAAACTCTATCAGAAAAGTATGTTCATCTTGCTGCTTCAGCTGTCCACACCTTCTATTCCTTTACCCATAACATTAACTATATTCAGCAATCTGGTGGTTTGAGATAGCCTAGAGGATATTGGTTGGAATAGGCTGTTTTAGGAAGGCATATTCAGGTTGGGGCAACAAATGAAAGGTGTCAGTAATCTCCTTAGGAGGGTTCCAGATAGGAGGAGAAAAATTACAAAGGGTAAAATAACTCCTTGGCAATTTTGGAGCTCTTGATTGAACATTAAGCGTATTACAAAAGTTAGTAGCAAGGTACCAAACTACCCTTGTAATCAGGAAAGTGGATTGAGCCACGCAGGAAGATCCATATGAAAATCCAGTAGTATTTTTATCTCCAAGAAGCAAGAATCAGAGAAAACATAGTGGCAATGCGGGAAAGAACTTGGCAGTGCAACCCTCACATGTAGATTGCTCCTTAATTCTGATTAGAAAAAGACATTTACATGACATGAAAAGAATCTACTTCATCTTGGATTTGGAACTTCATGTAAAATTCTCTGGACAGACCACAATCTTGAAAAGGCCAATGTTTAAGATTTTCCAGAAACACATGCTGCCACTGTGCATATGAAGATTTCCAATTTGAAATCATTTGTCCAGGGCTGAACACCACTTCCCTGTTACCTCCCTTCTCACTGAACACCCAAATGCACCTCATGCAAAACCCATGCAGTATTGATCTAGGCAATCTAAGCTGTGTAATGAGTGTGGTGTCCAGCAGCATGTTACTTGAATGTGCAACAAGTGCGCTAACAATCTGTGGTATAATCGCTGATAAGCTCTGGACACATGAAGTCACCTTTGTCTTCTAGTCATCTAAGATAGCCCATTGCCTCAGCCACTACTGTGGTAGTGCATTGGCCGGGCCTAAATCCAGTTTATATAGGATATAATGTATGATTGCCTCAATTAAATCATGGAGTTATTGTATATAGCTCATTCTAGCAGTTTGGGCCAAAAAGGGGGACTGAGAAGTAGGATGGTTTTATGGTAAACTGCATGGGTACAAGAATGCGGGGAGACAAGAAGGAAATTTAAAGGCATTGAGAACATTCTGGTTTCTAAACAATTTTTAAATATTGCTTTATTAACCTGACAAAGTAAAACTGCTAATAAACAGATGAACAAGCATTCCAGCCATAGCCCCCACTACACTTAAGAAGTGTCTTGGGGTGGGATCATATTCTCTCCCTCATCCTCCCAAGGTGAACAGGTTTTAAGTGATGCACATTCTGCAACCTCACCCCTGGTTGTGCTGTTTTTTAATCCACCAACCTAGGCCAAGGTGAATGGGCACATATCCTCCCATCCTCAGCCAAGAATGTAAGACATGGGAGCCCACCCTACTTAGGCCATTTGGTAAGGTCTTGGATGGAATTTGTTAACATCCTTAGCTTTTGGTCAAGGAGGGTTACAGTGGTCCTGGAAAGGCCAGAGGATGTGCAGGCTTAAGAACGTGTTCCTTTTTATAGCTTCCTGGCCTGTCAAACAGCAAAAGTGCAATATTTCTAAGTCTGTGGACTTATATTTCCACTTATAAAGAATGAAGCATTGGGTCTCCCTCATATGCTGATTTCTTTGTTTTATAAAATTTTCCTTTATCCTCCACCTTGCAAGTCTCCAATGTGCACGCACTAAAATTTGTAGATGTGCAATTCCTGTTGTCTGCTCATGCCCACTCACAAACGTTTTGAAAAATTTCTATACTTTGACATGCAAGCTGGACACTCACATTTTGCTTAATGTATTCAAAATACTGGACTTGTTTAGAGGAGACCACAATAATGATCAAGTGCCTGGAAGTCTACTGTGCCAAAATAGTGATTGGTCAGTGATTTCTGAGTAACACATGCACAAACAGTTCCAGTGGGAAATCATTTTTTAAGTAAAAATAATGTTGTGTTCCTACTCACAACATCTCAATCAATCGTATCATTTGTAAAGCGCACTACTTACCTGTGAGGGTTTCTAGGTGTTGGGGGGTGGGGAATGCTGCTACTGCTCAAAAAGCCAGGTCTTGAGGAGTCTTCAGATGGTCAGCAGGTCTTGGGTCTGTCGTAGGTGGATGGGGAGGGTGTTCCAGGTCTTGGCGGCGAGGTGGGAGAACGATCTGCCACCGGAGGTTGCTCTTCGGATGCGAAGGACTGTGGCGAGGGCAAGGTCGGCAGGGCTGGTGGGTGGGGGTGTAGAAGCTGAGCGGCTGTTGAGGTACATTGGTCCAGTGTTGTGGAGTGCCTTGTGTGCATGGGTGAGGAGCTTTAAGGTTATCCTCTTGTGGACGGGGAGCCAGTGCAGGTCTCTCAGGTGGGGTGTGATGTGGCTGCGGTGAGGGATGTTGAGAATCAGGCGTGCAGAGGCGTTCTGGATGTGTTGAAGCCGTTTCAGGAGTTTGGCCGAGGCTCCTGCGTAGAGGGCGTTTCCGTAGTCCAACCTGCTGCTGACGAGGGCCTGGGTGACCATTCTTCTCGTTTCGGTGGGGATCCACTTATAGATCTTGCGGAGCATGCGGAGGGTGTTGAAGCAGGAGGAAGAGACAGCGTTGACCTGCTTTGTCATGGAGAGGGTGGAGTCGAGGATGACCCCTAGGTTGCGTGTGTGGTCGGTGGGTGTTGGAGCTGTTCCCAGTGAGGTATGCCACCAGGAGTCGTTCCAGGCCGAAGGGGTTGATCCAAGGATGAGGACCTCTGTCTTGTCCGAGTTCAGCTTCAGTCGTCTGTTCCTCATCCATTTGGCGATGCCTTAATTCCTTCGTGGAGGTTGGTTTTGTTGGTGTGGGGCTCCTTGGTGAGGGAGAGGATCAGCTGGGTGTCATCGGTGTAGGAGATGATTTTGAGGTTGTGCATTCGGGTGACGTGGGCGAGTGGTGTCATGTAGACATTGAACAGCGTTGGGCTGAGGGATGAGCCCTGGGGTAAGCTGCAGATGATCTCGGTGGCTTTGAGGCAGAGGGGGGGGGACGCTCTGTGTTCTGCCGGAGAGGAAGGAGCTGGTCCAGTCCAGGGCCTTCTCTTGGATCCCGGCATCGTGGAGGCGTGTTCAAGTGTGCAGTGTCAGACAGTGTCGATAGGTCCAGGAGGATGAGGGCTGCGGTTTCTCTGTTGTCTAGCAGGGTCCTGATGTCATCGGTGGCGGTGATGAGGGCAGTTTTGGTGCTGTTGTTGCTGTGGAACCTGGACTGGGATGGGCCCAGGACACTGTTGCCGGGAACGGGAGCAGGGAGTTGGACCAGAAGTTCATGAGGTCCTTGGGGTCTGCCTTGGGTTTCTTGAGTAAGGCGTTGATCTCGGTGTGCTTCCAGCTCTCAGGGAAGGTTGCTGTCTCGAAGGAGATGTTGATGGCTTTCCGGTGATGGGATGCGATGGCGGTGCTGGCTTTGTTGAAGATGTGGTGTGGGCAAGTGTCTGACGGAGATCCGGAGTGGAAGGTGTTCATGATCTTGATGGTGTAGTCGTCGTTGACGATGGTCCAGGAGAGCAGGCGGTTGGTGCGGATGGTGGTCGTGGGGGCGGAGGTCACAGTGGTTGTCGGGCGGTCGTGGCGATGTAGCTGACGTGGATGTCTGCAATCTTGCGATGGAAGAAGGTGGCCAGCTAGTCGCACAGGTCTTGCGAAGGTGGGATGTCGTTGGTGTTGGAGCTGGTGTTGGAGAGTTCCTACATGATGTTGAAGAGCTCCTTGCTGTTGTGTGCATTGTTGTCTAGGTGGTCTTTGAATGAGGACCTTTAGGCTGATCTGATGAGGTGATGATGTCTGCGGGTTGCGTTCTTGTGGGCTGCGTAGCTGTCCGGTGTTCACGGAGCCAGTTCTTCTCCAGCTGTCGGCAGGTTTGCTAAGAGGCCTGGAGGTCTTCAGTGAACCAGCTGGCTTTCTTGCTGGTGTGACCATTGAAGGGTTTCTTGACCGGGGCGTGGGTGTTGGCGCAGTTGTCGATCCACTGTCTGAGGTTGCAGGAATCGGTGACGGCGTCGGTGGGGTCGGCGGGAGGGCTCTGGGCGAGGGTGATGGTTAGCTGGTCTTCGGTGACTTTGCTCAGGCAGTGGCGAGGCATCTGTTGGGTGCGGTGGTGCACGATGGGCTCCCAGAAGGTGAAGTGGATGCGGCGATGGTAGGGTCCAGTGGAGTTCGTGGTGTGGTTGAAAGAGATGTGGGGGCTTACGGAGAAGATGGGGTCGAGCGTGTGGCCAGCGGAGTGGGTGGGTGTTGTGTCAAGTTGTCTGAGTCTGAGGTTGGCTAGGTTGTCTGAGCTGCTTTACATAACTGCAAACAACAGCATGCTATCAGAATGATCTTGCACATATTTATCCAAGTTTGGTGCAGATTAGTAAAGGGTAGCCAATCTCAGATTGCATGTGGATTATGGTGTCAACCTCAGCTACAGAGATGCAATGCAAGTCTGTGATATATTATCAATCCACTTTTTATTATAGAGCAGTAAATCATTTTCGCTTCTATGGCTAGCATAATTTATCTTAATATTACACCTCATAGAAGAAACATATTATTCAGAGCTATGCTCATAACAACAAAATACGTTTGTCTCGACTGGAATCAGATGTCAAGAATTAGACATAAAAAGTAACTGTCAAGGACCATTTATAGCACGGTACATGAAGTATTGAGATGATACAACTCTAATACTTGGACATCCACGACTCACACTTAGGATGAACCTTTTCGTAACTAAATAGGAAGAGTAATCTGGAGAGTCAAAGAACGCAAAAAACAACAAACGTTGCATGACTAGAGAATTGTCCATTTTTGTAGAAATGTCTTCAATTTTCTCTAGTTCACATACCATCAGACAGTGTATTTAGAGAAATCTCTCTCTGTAGATAAGACAAGTAGTTTATAATTACACATTACATTGTCTTTACTCAGGACTTAATTGCCATATAGTGTTAATATTTATTTGAAGTTAATTAAATGGTGGACGATTTTAAATGCTGAAAGATTTAAACATCATTTTGTACTCGTTAGGCTGCCAATTGCCACAGATGTGAAACGTTAACATCTTAAATGCCAATTCAATCTAATCCAAGACACACTGCAGGTCTTTAAATGTAATTAAAACACAATTGCCTTTGGGTCTAGTAGTTAAAGCTCATGTCGGATTTTTTTCAAGTATTAGAGAACGCTTCACCTCAGTTCATCTGAAAAATTGGGTTCCTTCACAGCACATCAAACACCCCACTCTCGAAACTGAATCTGATAAGGATTAATGCAAATTTCACTTAATCACTTGGCCAGTGCCTAGTGATAATTTCCTTAGAGTTGCTGGTATTCCGTGAATGCAAATTAAATTCAAATTGTGTTTGTATGGCCATCTCGGGCAGATTTACATGCCCCTTGCGAAACTTTTATGCCGCTGTTGTGTCACTTTTGTGTTTTAAACAATGCACTGCAATGCAACACATTTACAATGTGACGCATCTAGGGAGATACGTAGCGTTGTAAAGCCCTGCGTCACATTATAACTGCGTCAGGTATAATATATGCAGGGTGGGCATTCCGACGCTAGAAAGCCTTGTAAAAGTGACGCAGTGAAATCTACAAGATTTCACTGCATCACTTCTACGATGCCACTGTGTCAAAACTTTACACTTGCTTGAAGCAGGCGTAAGGAGTGACACAGCACAATAAGAATAGGCATTCCTGAGCATTGCTGGGGTTGCTTCGCACTTGCGACACAACTCCAGCAATGCGTTACCTTTACGCCAACAGAGGCATGACGCATCTGTCAATCCTAAGCGCCACGTAAATGTGATGCATCCATGGTGGCACAAGGGTTTTTTGCTTAACGCAATTGAACTGACGCATGTGTGCTTAAAATGCAGAGATGCGTCAGTTCTTGTAAATCTGCCACCTTGTTTGTTACAGTCTGGACATTGTCTATCGCTACTGTTTTGAGTTCACCAATACAGGTATAGAAAACAACCCAAAATTTCTGATTATTTCATCCCTTTAAATTCTTTCATAACAAATGTATATTAGGAACGTGCCTTTGAGAAATACCAGGTTTACTGGAATTTGACAAGTCAGTGTACGGAGAACTTAAACTCCCTCATAGAACGTTTTTTCATTGCAAAGGAAACCACAACGTAGGTGGCCTGTGGTGTGTTAACTAATGCAAATAGCATTTTTTTGTGCATAATTGTGCTTGCATACATTTGCAACTTAAAGCCAGTCCTATTGGCTCCGAAAATGCGTGTCAAAGACGTCCTGGCACTTAGCTGTCTCTCTCTTTCAAACGCTAATGTACCCTTGCATGTCTCTCTGTTTCTCTCTCTCTCTATGTATATCTGTATTTCTCTACCTTTATTCCTCTCTCTCACCGCCACTCTCTTTCCTGTCTCTTGTCTTCGCGTTGTCGAGTACATCATGTGATATCAATTGTAACTATCTGCATAAAAATGATGTGTAAATTACAGTTTTAGGATGATGTAATTCATTGCCAGGTGTGCAGAAATACATGCATGTAACATAACTATTCTCTCTTAGAAATATATCTGCGTGTGGATACACATTACGATAGAGCAAGTCTTTTATCAGTGTACATACCAGAAAAAAACATGCTTAAAATTGTAAATCGTGAAGTGCACATTTGTACTTATTACCTTGAAACGTAGCTCTCCTACTGCTTACGTTATTTACATAGAGTTGTAGAAGATCAAAGTTACCAGGAATCATGTACTGTGGGTAGTTTGAGGCAAACAGTCTGGTATCTATGTAAAGATATTAGCTTGATACCCCCATGTTGCCTCTAGCCGGTGCTTTAGAAATTTGGCAAAAACAGCAAATAGAGATAATGTAAAATAAAAACAGCCAGCATTTTAAGGGAAGGGATAAGTGGGTCGATTAGAGGGGTAGAGGTGTCAAAGTTATCACTTATATTTTTGTACTGCTCTCTTGATAAAACACCCCAAACATTCATGGGATTCCATGTCCCTATACCGAGTAATACGAATACCATATCCATCTGCCACATTTTCCGGCCTGGTGTGGGCAATCCGCCCTCCATCCTAACCTAAATGACCCCCTGTCATATTAATATGGCAGAGGGGACCACGGCGGACGGAAAGACCATCCGCCGCTTTTCTGCCCCGGTCGCCTTGCGACCGGAGCGGAAAAGGTCTAATATGGTGGCGGTGTCTAATAGACACCGCCAGCCATATTAGCATGGGCTTGTTTAGATGCCTTTCCATCGCCGCCACGGAAAGGCATGCAGTGTTCACTTTAGGGGCCCTCTATAGGCCCCCAGAGTGAAGGAGAGGTGAAGGGTGCACACCTGCATTTGCATAAAAAAGTGTCAGGTGCCGCGTGGTTCCTGCCGCTTTGTTTATGCAAATGCGTAAGTGCATTTTTAGCATTGTGGTGGGCGGTGCTGAGAGCACCGCCCGCCACAATGCTAAAAATGCAGTATGCGCCCGCCACAGTGGCGGGCGCATCCTAATGCCCCCATGGGACCCCCGCCCTTATGGCGGGCGGTCCCAATAACCGATAGGATGGCGGGCGGACTAAGTCCACCCGCCATCCTTATGACCCCCTAAGTTTCCACTATTATTAGAAAATATTCTGGGAGTGATAAAGGAGATTTAGCAATTGTAAAGGAACATTGCAGGTCAGGTCAAGAAATGACTAGATAAACTGGATGATAAGATGACTCAGTTACTACATAGGGTAGAATGACAGAGCAGCATATCTCAGATTATGAGGATAAATTGCTTAAAGAAAAACATCAAGTTGCATATTTGAAGACACAAATACAACAACTTCAAAAGAAGCAGAGGTAAATGGAAAACTATTTATGGCATTCCACTTTGAGATTTACAGGTCTTTCTAATCACAAAGAGGACAATGTTGTCCTCACAGAAGTTACCCAAGATCTAACAATAATAATTCCTTAGCAGATTGTACCACATGCTAAATATCCCAGAACTATTTTGGTATTGTTTTCTGATAACTACTGAACAATATCCCTTTTCCTTATTAATGGATGGGGTTCAATCACTATTAAAATAACAGACTTTGATCTTGAGAGAAAGAGAACATTAATGAACAACCGCTTAATTAAAAACATTGGTGACCATGACATTAGTGTTCTAAAATGATTCCCAGACTAATGACCCAAAGTTTCCACTATTATTAGAAAATGTTCTGGGAGTGATAAAGGAGATTAAGCAATTCCCAAGGAACACCGCAGGTTAGGTCAAGAAACGACTAGATAAACTGGATGATAAAATTACTCAGTTACTAAATAGGGTTGAACGACAGAGCAGCATATCTCAGATTATGAGGATAAATTGCTTAAAGAAAAACATCAAGTTGCATAGTTGAAGACACATATACAACAACTTCAAAATAAGGAGAGGTAAATGGAAAATTATTTATGGCATTCCACTTTGAGATTTGCATATTTAAAGACACAAATACAACAACTTCAAAATAAGCAGAGGTAATTGGAAAACTATTTATGGCATTCCACTTTGAGATTTACAGGTCTTTCTAAGCACAAAGAGGACAATGTTGTCCTCACAGAAGTCACCCAAGATCTAACAATAATAGTTCTTTAGCAGATTGTGCCACATGCTAAATATCCCAGAACTATTTTGATATTGTTTTCTGATAACAAGGTGAAAGCACTAATTCTCACCAAAGCAATCCGGGAAAAGACTTTTGCAGTTAAAAAGTAATACTAATTTTGGATTTTCTATCTCAAATTAACGCAGTTGGTGCCCAAGCTTCCATCATACAATAAGTTAAACTAAAGTTTTTTTGTTTTTTTTCATGTTGTTTGTCACTCCAATGTTCGATGATGATATTAGATTTAGGGTTGATCATGAAGGAATGTAAGGCTATCAGGACTTGTTATAGACAAGGGTATTAAGGCATGGTGTCAATTACATTACCAGGGTCTATTCTTGGGTCAGAACAGGGCGACCCCGTCAAAGAGGTGGCTAAAGGAAGAGGAGCTCAAGCAACAACAAGCTGGTAAGTATAGAATTTTTGGTGTGGTTCTTTTCAGGTATACGGTTCAGAAACAGTGTCATAGACAAGGATAATAATGCATGGTGTCAATTACATTACCAGGGTCTATTCTGGGGTCAGAACAGGGCAACCCCTTCAAAGAGGTGGCTAAAGGAAAAGGAGCTCAAGCAACAACAAGCTGGGAATTACAGAATTTTTGTTGTGGTTGTTTTCAGGTATACGGTTCAGAAACAGTGTATATTGATAATGTGCAAATTTGCTCTATGTAGCAGTGTCCAAGCCGCTTTTTGACTATGTTTGCAGTACACTTTATCAATGTATTGTACTGAATGTATGGTTTTCTTTTGTTACAATTCGGGAGATAAAGGGGATAGTACTTTATTTGGCACTTTTACAACCCTTGGTAATAATATGCACTTATCACTTTTTAATAATTTAAAATACCATACCGATTAAAATCAATGGAGCTAACTTGCTGATTTTTGATGACATATCTCATTGTACTTATGGATGTATTGTATTGAATTGAAGCCTTTCTTTCATTATAATTTCAGTTTCAAAGAAGTTTAAAATGCCTAATGTTGCTGGCAACAATGTTATCTATCCCTGAGAGATCCATTTACTTTAATTATATCTGTTGGTCTATGGTAAAAGAATATTTCAAATATTCACAATTAATTCAAGTGGTCTGAATAATAGGTGAATATCAAGGACCACTAAAGCACTGCTTGGTATGGTCAATCTGACCTTTATTATTTTGCAGGAAACCGGCATCCCAATATGTAGACTCTCCAATTTTAATATGTTCAGAAAGTTGACAGCATTGGCATGGTTTTCTTCCATGGCAGTTGGCTATAGTTGCGTGTACATATATTTATATCAAAGGGGGTGGAGGCTGAAATACAAAATTGGCAAACTGATAAAGAGGGCCATTGGGTTTGTGTGAACTGTTTGATTGTGTTCAAACAATGACTAATAAATCTGTATGATCCTATAGAAGACAATAAACATTTGTTAATAGATTTTGTGCAAACACCTTTTATCTTTTTAGGATAACATTATTAGAGAAAGCACTTTCAATTTGCTTCAGTCCTCAGCTTCAGATTGCACAGCACTCAGTTGTAGGCAGAACAAACTCAAACTAGCAAACGTTTTGGCCACATATCGAAAGGATGTGGATATAATAGACCCACTGGGACTTACTGTCATAGTTAAAAATAATATATCAATATCTCTGTAAGACATAACTGTGCTGCATGTGTTACTCCTTTTGTAATCTCATCTGCTTTGGATTTGTACAACATCTTGGTTATCCTAATGTGTTTTCAGACCCCAATATTTGCATAGAGAATGTGAGAAAATGGATTATTAGATGGAGAGGATGGTGGCCCACCACAAGTTATAATGCCACTTTTCTTGACAGAGCAGTTGGGCTTCATTTAAGGAACTGTGTAAAGCATTTAGTACCAAAACAGATAAAATGTCTAAAGAAAAGTAGAAACCCCACTGCAATTTATAAAAATGCCAACATAGTTTTTGCAAGGCTGGAATGTCATCAGGTGAAGTCCTGACTTTCAGAGGGAATCTGAGAATCTTATTCGGATTGCCTTGGCAGGTTGATTCCTGTGTTCTCTAGATTCTCCAGGTAAAATGTCTTGAAACTGTTTCTAAATCCATACTTTTAGAGTTAGGCAAAAGTAGTACACTCTAAAACGTATGCACTCCACGTCCTTAGGTATACCACTATGAGGTCATGGCTCACTCCAGTATAAGCCAGGGCAGCTCCAGTTTGAACTGATTAGCTGTGCCCTTTAAAAAAGTAGGTTTCCTTCAGCTTTTGGGTCCATGAAGCTAAATAGGTCAGCCAACTGCTTTTTGGAGTTCACTTCTTGGTGCTGAGTTCTAGTGAGAGCAGGCTAATCCCTTACAGCTCTCCTCAGAGCAATATTGTGAACAGCATACTGGGGGTGCCACATTTATGCCCAGCGCCAGCCTGTGGGTCTGGGAAACAGCTGGCAACTGCATATAAATGTGTTAACAGTTACCAGGGGTGACCCTATCCATGTTTACAGCACGTTCTGTGCCTTTTACTATAAATTAACTCACAGTGCCATTCTCTAACTAAAACCATAAAGGCAGAATCTTTTTTTTTTTGTGCAGAGCTCCCTGTGCCCACCTAGATGTGTGGCTATAATAATGGGAAAACGATCTCTTGCGGTGACTCAAACCCGCTTCTGAGAGTAGCTCCTCTCCAAATGGAAGTCATGCTGGGCTAGCCAGCAGATAAATAATAGAGGAAGGGCGAGGTGTGATCTACATCTGCCTGTGATAAGGTAGGCATTCTTTGAAGTTAATTAGGTTCCTGGGCACAACTGAGTCGGCCATCCTGAAAAGTGAGTGCTGGAAAAAAGGTACATTTGGCTCAAGCAGGAAAATAAAAATTTCTAAAAGTGTCATTTTCATAATAGAAATATAAAACCTGACTTGGCCATTACATTAGAATCCAAAATTATTATTAAAATGAGTTCTTGAAACAAATTTTGGATATACCCAAACTGAAGTTAAGCATTGGATAGTAAGGTTTTATAATGTAATCCATTGCTTTCCTCTAAAAAAGCCAACATTTGTTCAATCAAAAACGACTTAGGAAGTGTTTTACTGGCAGGACTTGTAAAACATAATTCACATGTCCTACATTTATACACAATGCACCCTATTCTATGGGCAATTAGGACCTATCATAGGAGTAAATAAGTATTAAAAAGGAATGTTTAGGCCTGGCAAAAGGTTTATTGTGGCAGATCGAGTTGGCAGTTTTAAAACTGCCCATCCAGGATGCAACGGCATTACATGTTTTGCACTGTCACTTTAGTCGTGATACAATTAGAGCTTAATTTGAAAACGATTAAGAGTTGGTGCTCAAAACCTTGATCGGATGGTGCTATTAAAGGTTGGTGTGCCAAATACCAAGGCTGTGAAGTGTGAAATTCATTTAATGCCTCTTTAATCCGCTACCAGACATTGCTGCCTCTTTATCAAATCTTTGGCAGTGCTTGCTTTCTTCTGTGCCTGATTTTCCATCTTTCTCTTCCTCCTCCTTTCCTCTGTTTTTCTCTTTCTTAGTCATGGTCAATATCTGGTGAGGAAATATAAGTGCCTGTCCCAAAAATGAGTGGCAATGGGCCTCACTAAGAGCCCCAGCCACAATTTAAGCACTGAACACAATAGTGACATTTATCTTACATGCCCTGTGTACACTTTTGTACAATATAGTAGGGCTGTATCAGTAAGTTAAATATGGAAATCTGGAGTAAAGCCCACTTCAACAAGGTTTGAAGACAAGCACTGGATACCGGTTAGCAGTGTCTCTGTTTGAAAAAACCAGCAGTATATTCTAGCAAGAAATGAGCACAACCATGCAGAAACGAAAGAGGAAGGATTTACATGAGATAAAACATAGGTATCAGGATTACAAAGTGCAAAAGGGGATTTTTTTCAGGACATGAAACGACAGCCAGCAATGCCTTGGTTTGGGATGCCTTCAAGGTATCTCTAAAAGCAGTAAGAATAGCTCATGTAACAGACAATAGGCACAACATTATTGGTATTAAAAAAGAATTAGAAAAACATGTGATCACTCTTTTAATGTAGGCTTCTCTTGTTGCCAGGGGCCATTGCAGCTGTGGATGTTATGTATTACATGTGTAAAGGCATTCCAAATTGAGCAAGCCTTTTTTACATTACTGCTGTAAATCCTGCACTGTGGTGATCACTACTGGTATTCTTACACAGGGTTTCTGCAAATGTCATCGTATCTGATGTGTACTACACTAAAAATATTGGTAGTTCAGGATAATTCTCATTGAATTTATGTTGCTCTTATTAGTGAAATGGTTGGAGACCCCTGATTCAATGTATAAATCTGATTAATGTGGAGTTGGTCTTTACACATCGTAACAAGACTTCTGAAAATACTATGATAATGCACCTATGTGAATCATGCAGTATATCTACGAAAAATGTATAAGACAAGTGACTACTCAGGAAGATTCCTTGCATGGCAGGCCTGGGACAAATCTGCACAAAGAATCGTAAATGGATTATATTGACCAAAAAAGAAAAATCTGAATTAAAAACAAAAATTAATTATTTTAATCATTGTAAATATGTTTATAATAAACATCAGGAAAATGATCTAATAAATTTGGGCAATGTTTGTAAACAATTAACTACTCCTTTACATTGCAAAAATCTGCACTCCGTTTGATAAAACACCATGTTCACAGATTAACGTAAACTGTAATTTTAGCCTTACCCAATGGGAAATCCAATGGAGATTATGGACTCCTTGAAGAAATTTGTAAAATACTCAAGGACGTTTCCAGCATTCCTTTTAAGCATGGGCGGATTTTGCGGATCCACGATTCACGGATTTGCGTATTCACGGATCGTGGATCCGCACAATCCGCGGATTTTGCGGATCGGCGGATTTGGGGCGGGCTTCCATGCCAGGACCATCGTGCCAGAATGAACCCTGCCCTTCATATTTATTCAAGAAGACGCCACCGTTTTGTGCCATACCTCTACTCAACTGGAGTACTTTCTACTGGATAATCAGTAAGTGCTACCTCGTTGGGTAAATGTATAGTGCTTTTACTACACTACAGCAACCTAAAGTGCCAGAGAGTTGTCTACCGCGACCAGGTGTGTGTTACTATGCAATCGCGCCGAAGGGCGCAGGGGTCCCTTGAGTGAGCTATCATAGTGGGTAAATGGCGGGAAGACGGTGCACACCACGAGTGTGTGGGCGGGGCCAAACGGACGGGGCTTCCATGCGAGTGCACATGCCTCTTGTGTGTATAAAAAGTCAGAGACCGATCAGAGCAGCAGATGAAGATACAGAAGCTCCTGGCCACAGGAACAGCACGAGGATTGGGCTCGTGAAAGTCAAGGATGCAAAGGCCTCTGTCCAGCATCACAGCTGATTTTCGATGGTATATTTGGGAAGAAGGCACATCTGCCCAGCCTTGACAACGCTCACAATTGTTTTTTGGGCCGATGAATGAGTCACTGAATTTAAGCTTCAACTAGGGCACATGCTTAATTGATATCTGTAAGTGCTTCCGGTTGAGGTTAAAATTTTGTGCCAGGACCGTCGTGCCAGAATGAACCCTGCCCTTCATATTTATTCAAGAAGACGCCACCGTTTTGTGCCTGTTGTAACTATTTTACGATGCCGCCGGCAAGCTGCCAGCGCCATCTGAAAATAGTTACTAAATTAGCTTCAACAGGAAGCTCTAATAGATAAAATAAAGCAGGCGCTCGAGCACCTGCTTTATTTTATCTATTAGAGCTTCCTGTTGAAGCTAATTTAGTAACTATTTTAGGATGGCGCTGGCAGCTTGCCGGCGCCATCGTAAATTAGTTACAACAGGCCAGCAAGGCTTGAACTTTTGCTCCCGGAATCCGCTGCTCGCGGATTTGCGAATTCGCGGTAAATTCGCGGGAGTTCGCGGATCGCGAATTTACCGAAAATTCGCAAACTCCGCGAGCGGAACGGATTTTGCGCTCATACTTAATTCCTTTGTTAAAACTCAAAAACTTATATTTTAGCAGGTGGTGCAAGCAATTTGTTCTTTATCATAGGGGTATTGGCCAGTTTTTCTCTTTTAAAGGCAACAATTCTGAGCATCAGACTGAGTATCATGTGATTAGCCTTTTTAATCCTGATTATAAAATTATAACTAAATTGATAGCTAATGCAATTATCAGAATTGTGGTTAGGCATCTCCATTAGGATCAAAATGGTTGTATTGCTTTCAATGTAAACAAAACTACTTGAAAGTAGCTCTGGACATTTTTAATTCTAAGAAGATCCTGACTATGTCATTGTTATTAGATGTGAAGAAAACCTTTTGCCTCATGTTTTGGGAGAGGGTTTCTATATTTTGAAGAGGTTTGGTTTTCCTTCCAAGATCTTAAGGATTTTGTATCCTCTTTAGGTCAGATTGATCCTGAACTCATCAGCTGTTGGCTCCTCCAAATTAAATTGAAATAAGGCAATACAGGAGAACGTTTTCAAGATGTTCTCATGTTATTAAGAATTGCATGGCTATCAAGTTAATTAATTGAAGACAGAGGTTTTATTAAAGCAATTGTAGCCCAGACGCACTAACCATAGAGATGTGGGAATCATATAATAATATAGCAAAACTTTATCTTGAGATTTATGAGGCATTGCATTTAGCTAATCTATATGCCCTAAATTATAGTTCTTTGTATTTAAAAGTGTAATCTTTGTCATCAATATGAAATACCCCCTGAGGATTCTTGTTAGAGAGACATATCAGAATGCTGTGTTATTACCATTATTTAAGTTTGTTTTCCTGCTGTCCACTGTGTCCTGTATACATTTGTTATTTACATTTTAAGAAATAGAAAATATGTTGTTCTTCATTGATTTTGAGGAAGCAAAACCCAAGAGTGTCACTTAACACTTTATATACATCCACAGCAGAGGGAGGCTTAGCTGTTCCGAATTGTAGAATGTCATATCTTGTATTTTTGCACTTTGAACACAGCACTTTGATAATCATGCTATTGTTATGATCCTTCATGGAAATAAAATAGATACTGTTCTGAGGCTGAGAAAGTAATTTGAAAGTATGTTATAAGGTGCATACCTAAGAAGGTATGTTGTGAGGAAAAAGCAGTATTTTAAGACTTTTTCTATTCCACATATCAATACACAAATGGAAAATGAATGTATTTGTTAAATTCTATGTTGTTTTTAGCCAGGGGTGACTGGAAAACTGGAGTAAATGTTGAACCATCATGAAAAGAATTTAAATGAAGGATTATGTGTTTGTATGATATAAGTCACCATTGTTTACCAATTACTGATCCAGGTATATAAGCATTAATATGGATTTAGTCATGCACCTAATAAAAAATCCCAGTGTGAAATCCACTGACCTGTGGAAAAAGTATATTTCAGGCTTTTCTCAAAAATCTCCCCTAAACTCCGAATTGAGAAAACTGGTGTTATAACATGAAATATGTGGAACAATAGTCAATGAGATATATTTTTCAGTTATAATAGGGTACAGTTACTTAAGAAGCAATTGTTTGCAAAAGGGTTAAGTTATCATAAGTTTTCAAATAAAATCAAACTCACATGTCAAATTACAATATTTTCATAATGGCTGGTTATGATTTATAGAGTAAATAAGCTAAATAAACTGTTCAGAAACGTCTTAAGTTGCCAACATTTCTTTTTAAAACCATTTTATCAAGATGTTCCGTATTATGATGTAATTCCTTATTTGAATGTTACTTATTGCAATATACATGTATATGTATGTTTATGAATGCATATTCCACAACAATCTACTATACATTTGGTATTAAAATACAATTTAAGCATTGTTGGATTTAAATTGTTATACACGCTTCATAATTCCCTGGATGAAAAAAGTGTTGTTGCAGTTCAGATTAAATAGCTATAGGGAGTACTGCAACAACAGTACAAGCTGTTTGTTTTTGTCAATATTTCTATTACTTACTGGGTGCAAACCATTAAGTCCTAGTAATGAGAGATCCCTTTTTTGTATATGAGACTCACATCCTAGGCCGAATATTCAGACTGAATCTTCACACTACTTTCCAAAATCTACCATTTCACTGCTTTTCTTTAACACTAGTTGTTTTAAATTTTTTTTAAAAACACCACATTCAGTTAACATGTTCTGGCAAACAAATAACAAAAATTAAATATCGTAAAAACTTCAAAATTTGCGTGTTGATTCCCTTGATGTTTTGCACATTTTGGACACTATTTTTGATGGGATTCAAACTATGTGCACTATGACACTACAATTCAATGTAAAAGTGTGTGTGCTCTTTCTCTAAAACCGTATTGTAAAATTGGTTTCACACAATTGGGTTACTGTGCTTTCCAATAAAGTCAAGTCATTGTAATTTGGCATGGGAATTTAATCAGTAGCATGGTGTAGGAAATTGGCTTATTGTTGTATGGCCTGAGCAATTAATAAGTCCACAATTACACTTACTGGAAACCAAGCAGCCCATTGTAACTCTTGATTCTCTCAGAGTAGAAAAGCAGAGCAGTCCAAGTTCTACTCAGGGGATGTGGTGTGGGCTAATAATCACCATTCACTGGCACACAATAATAACACTTAATAGTTTTCCAGTGCTTTTCCTTTAGAATAAGGAGGAGTACATTTATTACACTCACATACTACTAAATACTATACAGTAATTCACAAAGATATACATTGGTAGATGGAAAATACTAATAATGGCATTACATAATCACCTTTGACTCCCCCTAAAAGGGTCATGCAACCATATAGGATAAGGCTACTGGTTTGGTCAAAGCTTTAAGAGCAGCAAAACACGTGTTAAAGACATCCTTTTGTATGCATATACATTCATCAATAATAATAATCATGTGTGAATGCCAGTCAGTCATATAACTTTTATTCGGTTGCCATAATTTTTTAGGAACCATAAAAAGTACATTACAACAAACAATTTATAAAAGTAAGAGGGCGGAAAAAATTAAACCAATATACAAACTTTACAGTAAATAGAGATACATTTGAGGTTAAAATCAGACGGGGTTATTAAGCAGGCTGTTGATAAAGTGCGAGTGCGCTAAAAGACATATTAGTCATAATTACACCGATATTTTATACACATTTTAAGGAAACCAGCTACACATTTGGCAATGAGTTCAGAGTCTAAATATTGCAGAGCAAGGAAAGCGGGACGACAGGATCTCAAACCCATAGATAACAAAAGAGGGATAATCCAACGCTTTCGGGGAAACTCATAAAATCTGCAGAATAGCGTGACATGGATTGTGGATTGATCCTAAATATCATCGCAAGGGCACTTGGTAATAGATTTTGACCAATCTTGCTTTTTTGGAAAGGAGACAATGCGGAAAAACATATTAAAACGAAACCGAGTAAATGTGTATTTTTCATATGCATTCAGGTAATATTTCAGGTAGGGTTGAATGCCTAGGACAGTTTGAACACTTATGATCTGTGTGTTGGAGGTTTTAATAATTTCTTGAGATAAATGCAACTCCCTTAGGTGAGATAAGCATAAAGTTTTTAGGTTTTTCCTTGAAATGCTTAACGGAGTTGAGGGCTCAGAGAAATACACAGTCAAGTCTAAATCCTCAAAAAAGTTACTCACGTTGGCCAGCCAGGGAATTTTTAACCAGTTGGCCAGGCACAGGCAGTCCGTAATGAGTGAGCGGGTCAAGTTACACTGGTCTGTGGTCCAAACTCGGTGCCATAAGAGAATGGGCTGAATTTTGATGCTGTCCGTAATGTAATCCATGCCCAGCTCAATATGCTTACCGCATGTTGGAGCACTTTGTGGAACTGCCAGCACGTATCTGATAAAACCATTCTCTACCACCTGTAGAGCTTCTACGGTGCATAACCCCAAACCCCCGCACCATAAACTGATACACTGAGGCATTTGGCATAGTATATTTTCAAGAGTTCTTCGGGAGAAGGCTTTCCTATCTTTCATGCAAAGGCAACCAGGACAGTTGTTGCTCGCAGAAATAATAGTTTCCTGCTGCACATGGCCTGCTTCCAGGACATTTTGCTGTCAAATAAAATACCTAAATAGGGATATGTATTAGTGCATTGCAGCTTGGTGTTTGCGATAAAAATTGGTTTGGATTTCTTTATCCGCTTGCCAATATGCATAACATAGGTCTTTTTAATATTGACCATCAGGTCCAAGGATGACATGAACTTGCAGTAATTATTAAGAAGGTGCTGCAGCTGATTCGGGGTTCTTGCCATGATCACCGAATCATCCACATACAGTAATGCGGGAATGGGGCGGTGATCAATGGTTGGTAGGTCTTGGCTCCCTTCCAACATGGCCATCTCAAGGCCGTTGGTGTAAAGATTGAAGAGGAAGGGAGCCAGGAAACAACCCTGTCTAACTCCCCTGGTGACGGGAAATGATGAAGTAAGTTCACCGTGCACCCCATATCTCACTCTCGCCGATGCGTCAGAGTACAGTTCTCGGAGAAATGTAACCAGGGGCGGATCAACCCCCAGTTCTGCGAAAATCGACCACAGTTTAGAATGAGACACGCAGTCGAACGCTGCGGACAAATCTACATACACTAGATGCAGGTTGACATTCTTTGCCCCAGCGTATTTTCCGATTAAAAGGGAGAGGTTTGACGCCTGCTCTATGGTTCCCAGTCCCTCCCGGAACCCATATTGCAAGTCGGTCATGATTTCATTAGCTGCAGCCCAATCCTGAAGGCGCTCGAGGACCAGCCGACCGGCCACTTTGCCAAGGGAATCAAGGAGGGATATGGGTCTGTAGCATGCAGGGTTATTACGGTCTCCCTTCTTAAAAATAGGGAGCAGGGTTGAAGTTGACCATGAGTCAATTAACCCCAATGATATGGCAGCTTCAAGAATACGAGTCAGAATCGGTGACCATAACTCCTGATTGTGGGTAAAGATATCTAACGGTACCCCATCCGGACCGGGCGCCTTGCCAGATTTTGAAGCTGACAGGGCGATAATGATTTCATTATGGCCAAAAGCTAACTGGATGGGGTGTGTTTTGATAGTCTGGGGGACACCCTCCCTAGCTTTACCATTCTCGTTCTGGGTTAAATTCTCTCCAGAGAAGATTTTCAAGAAATGGTTGACCCAGTTCTCTGCAGTTACTGCCACTTCTAACCTGGGTGCAGGGCTAGAATCTACGAGAAAAGGAGATTTTACTACTCGCCAGAAAGTTGAGCAGTCCTTAGTGCGGCAGCTCTCCTGGAGCTGTTGCCAAAGGTCCTTTTTAATTTCCTGCCTGCGGTTCTTAATGGCCGAGTTATATTCTTTTCTTAATTTTCTAACTACAATTTGATCCCTTACAGGGTTGCGTAAAGCCTCATTTAAAGATGACAGCGCCTTACAACATTGGGGGTTAAACCAGTTATGGTTTTGCTTGCGGAATAACTCCTCTCTAATTATTTTGATAATCTCAGCAAAACTGGTTAGAATCAAATCCTTTGGAGACTCTAGGTCTAAACATGTTTCCAATAAGGGGAGTGCTCTTTTTATTATCTTAGCGGACGGTACGTTCGGGTCTACTTTTGACCATTTAACTGAATAGCCCTTCAACTTGGCTATGGTCAGGGCTTGTTGGTTTAATAAGCTTGGAATCCTGGGTTGTTCGGGAGTACTCTGAACTGTAACAGTAAGACTGATAGGATAATGATCACTGCTAATATCCACTTCTGTTACGAATTTTGACAGATGTACTCTCGTGTTATGTGTACTTAATATGTAATCTATAACACTCGATAGACCCCTTCCATGGAATGTGGGGGCAAAAGCGATGGGAGGGTCTACCAGGTCGTTCGCAAAGCCCAACTCTAAAGAAAAAAGATGTTCATTTAAACAGTTCCCAGTGTTAGAATGCGTAAAATGAGTTAAAGGGAACCCACATTCGTCTGTAATACCACACTTAACATTTTCATAATTAACACACAAGGGAATATTAAAATCACCGCCCCAAAACAGATTAAAAGGGGATGCTGGATATCTAATCCGTTGCTCCATTAAAAAACCTGATATTTCATTTAAAACGTTTACAGATTCAGGTAAAGACAAATTATTGTAGAAATTAACCAGTAAATACGAGGACCCTTTCTTCACCGTTATTCTAAGAATTTGGTAATTCTCAGCTGTCTTCAGTTCGGATATTTCCTTGAGAGGGAGGTCGTTGGATAGATAAATTGTTAGACCTCCTTTGGGTCTACCTGATGTGGAAGAACGAGCCCTTGAGCGGAATGTCTTGTAACCCTGTAGATGGATGGAAGAAATCAACCTCAGGACACCCCCGTGCCGCACGGCCCCCCAGCTGTGTGTGTGCCCCTCGTGTGCCCTCGCTGCTGCTCGCAGTCTCGATCTGCCGTTTTCCTGCTCCCCAAGCTGGTATTGTTGCCACTGACTCCCTGTATTGTACCCCTGCTGTATCTTGGTCTCTGTTGTAAATTTGTTGTACTTTTGTTGTAATTGTGTGCATCTATCGTTTTTGCCTGTCTAGCCCCGCTCCCCGCTTCCCGCTGCCGTTCTCACGGCCACGCCCCCTTTTCTCCGTGTCCTCCCCATTCCCGCCTCCCAGCTGCTCCTCCCTCCCACTTGTCCTTAAATGGCGACCGCGCGGCGCAGGTGAGTGTGACTTGTTCTCAGGACACTCCCGTGCCGCACGGCCCCCCAGCTGTGTGTGTGCCCCTCGTGTGCCATCGCTGCTGCTCGCAGTCTCGATCTGCCGTTTTCCTGCTGGTATTGTTGCCACTGACTCCCTGTATTGTACCCCTGCTGTCTCTTGGTCTCTGTTGTAAATTTGTTGTACTTTTGTTGTAATTGTGTGCATCTATCGTTTTTGCCTGTCTAGCCCCGCTCCCCGCTTCCCGCCGCCGTTCTCGCGGCCACGCCCCCTTTTCTCCGTATCCTCCCCGCTCCCGCCTCCCAGCTGCTCCTCCCTCCCACTTGTCCTTAAATGGCGACCGCGCGGCGCAGGTGAGTGTGACCTGTTCTCAGGACACCCCCGCGCCGCACGGCCCCCCAGCTGTGTGTGTGCCCCTCGTGTGCCCTCGCTGCTGCTTGCAGTCTCGATCTGCTGTTTTCCTGATCCACTAGCTGGTATTGTTCCCACTGACTCCCTGTATTGTACCCCTGCTGTATCTCGGTCTCTGTTGTAAATTTGTTGTACTTTTGTTGTAATTGTGTGCATCTATCGTTTTTGCCTGTCTAGCCCTGCTCCCCGCTTCCCGCCGCCGTTCTCGCGGCCAAGCCCCCTTTTCTCCGTGTCCTCCCCGCTCCCGCCTCCCAGCTGCTCCTCCCTCCCACTTGTCCTTAAATGGCAACAGCGCGGCGCAGGTGAGTGTGACCTGTTCTCAGGACACCCCCGCGCCGCATGGCCCCCCAGCTGTCTGTGTGCCCCTCGTGTGCCCTCGCTGCTGCTCGCAGTCTCGATCTGCCATTTTCCTGCTCCCCTAGCTGGTATTGTTGCCACTGACTCCCTGTATTGTACCCCTCCCTGCTGTATCTTGGTCTCTGTTGTAAATTTGTTGTACTTTTGTTGTAATTGTGTGCATCTATCGTTTTTGCCTGTTTAGCCCCGCTCCCCGCTTCCCGCTGCCGTTCTCGCGGCCACGCCCCCTTTTCTCCGTGTCCTCCCCGCTCCCGCCTCCCAGCTGCTCCTCCCTCCCACTTGTCCTTAAATGGCGACCGCGCGGCGCAGGTGAGTGTGACTTTTTCTCAGGACACCCCCGTGCCGCACGGCCCCCCAGCTGTGTGTGTGCCCCTCGTGTGCCCTCGCTGCTGCTCGCAATCTCGATCTGCCGTTTTCCTGCTGGTATTGTTGCCACTGACTCCCTGTATTGTACCCCTGCTGTATCTTGGTCTCTGTTGTAAATTTGTTGTACTTTTTTTGTAATTGTGTGCATCTATTGTTTTTGCCTGTCTAGCCCCGCTCCCCGTTTCCCGCTGCCGTTCTCGCGGCCACGCCCCCTTTTCTCCATGTCCTCCCCGCTCCCGCCTCCCAGCTGCTCCTCCCTCCCACTTGTCCTTAAATGGCGACCGCGTGGCGCAGGTGAGTGTGACTTGTTCTCAGGACACCCCCGTGCCGCACGGCCCCCAGCTGTGTGTGTGCCCCTCGTGTGCCCTCGCTGCTGCTCGCAGTCTTGACTTGCCGTTTTCCTGCTGGTATTGTTGCCACTGACTCCCTGTATTGTACCCCTGCTGTCTCTTGGTCTCTGTTGTAAATTTGTTGTACTTTTGTTGTAATTGTGTGCATCGATCGTTTTTGCCTGCCTAGCCCCGCTCCCCGCTTCCGGCGGCCGTTCTCGCGGCCACGCCCCCTTTTCTCCGTATCCTCCCCGCTCCCGCCTCCCAGCTGCTCCTCCCTCCCACTTGTCCTTAAATGGCGACCGCGCGGCGCAGGTGAGTGTGACCTGTTCTCAGGACACCCCCGCGCCGCACGGCCCCCCGGCCCCCCGGCTGTGTGTGTGCCCCTCGTGTGCCCTCGCTGCTGCTTGCAGTCTCGATCTGCCGTTTTCCTGCTCCCCTAGCTGGTATTGTTGCCACTGACTCCCTGTATTGTACCCCTGCTGTATCTTGGTCTCTGTTGTAAATTTGTTGTACTTTTGTTGTAATTGTGTGCATCTATCGTTTTGCCTGTCTAGCCCCGCTCCCCGCCGCCGTTCTCGCGGCCACGCCCCCTTTTCTCCATGTCCTCCCCGCTCCCACCTCCCAGCTGCTCCTCCCTTCCACTTAGCCTTAAATGGCGACCGCACGGACGCGCAGCGGTCACGCGCAGCGGGCGCGCCCTATGCACGCCGAAGGCGCGCCAAAGGCAAGCCCGTCTACGCTCGTCCACACCTGGACCACGCCCAGTGCCAGAACCCCTGGTCCCATAGATGCCTGCCTACACGACGGACCTACAACGCCGCCACCCTCATCGCACTCGACGCCGGCCGAAGCCCCGCCTGCTACCGAGCCACCCCGAAACGCACCCACGGACCCTTCACCTGCCAAGCCTGCAAATTCACCTGCCTCCGGACCAGCACCGCACCCGCCAAGCCGAGCACCCGCAGCAACCACCTGAAGTGCATCCTGCTCAACACCCGCTCCGTCCACAGACACGCCATCAAACTCTGGAACCTGCTCGACACCACATCACCAGACGTCGCCTTCCTCACGGAAATCTGGATGAACGCCTCCTCAGCGCCCGACTTCGCCATCGCCATCCCGGACGGATACAAGATCACCCGGAGGTACCGCGTCAACGAGACTGGAGGAGGCATTGCCATCGTCCACAAGAACACCATCCGCATCACTACCGACTCCAACGACACCTTCCCCGCCGCCGAGCACCTCCACTTCCAGATACACACCGACCCTAAGACAACCCTCAGAGGCACCCTCGTCTACAGACCCCCGGGACCACGCACACAATTCAGCGAAGACATCACGGACTTCATCAGCCCGCACGCCCTCCCCTCCGCGGACTACATCCTCCTAGGGGACCTCAACTTCCACCTGGAGAACAACAAGGACCGCAACACCGCCGCCCTGCTGGACAACCTCGCAAACCTCGGACTCAAGCAACTGGTCAACACCCCCACTCACTACGCAGGCGACACGCTTGACCCAGTCTTCTCATCCAGCAAGCACATCAACTTCAGCCACTCCACCGGACTTCACTGGACCGACCACAGCTGCGTCCACTTCAGCTTCAGAAAAACAACGACCCACCACCACCCGCAACAGGCTCCTCACAGGAGCTGGAGCAAGATCACCACCGAGCAGTTCACAACCTCCCTCAGCCAGAAGCCGCCCGCCAGCACAACGGACCCCAACGAAGCAGCCCGCAACTTCACACAGTGGCTGACCACTTGTGCAGACGACCTTGCGCCACTGAAGAACCCTCCCAGCAGACCCAGAAGCAAGAAAGCCACCTGGTTCACCGACGAACTCAAGGACTCCAAGAAGAACTGCCGCACCCTCGAGAAAGCCTGGCTCCTCGACCAGACCACAGACAACATGACCACCCTCAAACAAGCCACCCGCAAGCACCACCAGCTCATCCGCACCACCAAGAAGAAAACACTGAAGGAACAACTGGACAACAACGCCCACAACAGCAAGGAACTCTTCAGCATCGTCAAGGAGTTCTCCAACCCCAGCACCGGCAACAACGACATCACTCCCTCACAAGACCTCTGCAACTCTCTCGCCTCTTTCTTCCACCGCAAGATCGCCGACATCCACAACAGCTTCGGCGCACTATCCACGCACCCTACCGTCGAACCAACGCCCCCCACCGCCACCCTCCGCACATGGACCATGGTGACCACCGAAGACACAGCCCGCATGATGAAAACCATCCACTCCGGATCGCCAACCGAGCCCTGCCCTCACCACGTCTTCAACAAGGCCGACTCCATCATCGCACCCCAACTCCGGGACATCATCAACATCTCCTTCAACACCGCCACCTTCCCGGAGAGCTGGAAGCACGCCGAGCTCAGCGCCCTACTAAAGAAACCAACAGCGGACCCCACCGACCTCAAGAACTTTCGCCCCATCTCGCTCCTCCCTTTTCCCACCAAAGTCATCGAGAAGACCATCAACAGACAGCTTGCCGCCTTCCTCGAGACGAACGGATCCCTTGACCCCTTGCAGTCCGGTTTCCGAGCCAACCACAGCACCGAGACCGCCCTCATCGCAGCCACCGACGACATCAGAACCCTGCTCGACAACGGGGAAACAGCGGCCCTCATCCTCCTGGACCTCTCCGCAGCGTTCGACACTGTCTGCCACCGCACCCTAGTTCAATGCCTCAGCAACACAGGTGTCCAAGAGAAGGCACTGGAATGGATCATCTCGTTCCTCGCCGGAAGAACACAGAGAGTCCGCCTCCCCCCGTTTTGATCCGAGGCCACCGAAGTCGTCTGCGGCGTACCGCAAGGATCATCACTCAGCCCCACCCTCTTCAACGTCTACATGAGACCCCTTGCAGCCATCGCACGCCAACACAACCTCAACATCATCTCCTACGCCGACGACACCCAACTGATCCTCTCCCTCACCAGAGACCCCGCAAGAACTAGCCTACACAAAGGGATGAAAGACGTGGCCGAGTGGATGAAGAACAGCCGCCTGAAACTGAACTCAGACAAGACGGAAGTCCGTATCCTGGGACCATCGCCCTCCACCTGGGATGACTCCTGGTGGCCCCCGGCCCTAGGCAGCGCACCCAAGCCAACAGACCACGCATGCAACCTGGGCTTCATCCTGGACTCCTCCCTCTCGATGACCAGACAAGTCAACGCCGTCTCCTCATCATGCTTCAACACCCTACGCATGCTCCGCAAGATCTTCCGATGGATCCCGACCGAAACCAGGAAGACGGTCGTGTAGTGATTCCAAACCACACAAGAAGTAGGTTCCAGGTAGATTTATTGTACAGAAGAACAGCTTAACAACCACAAGTAGGAAGATGAGTTTCTTCCAAGTCCAACCTCTGTGCAACTGGCACTGTAATCCAGGATAAACATTCTAGATGACATGAACTAATTCCAAATGACATCAGGTCATGGAATACCACACACCTCCCCCCTTTCAAAAAAATAAAAAAACAAAACCCCAAAAGAAAATAGATGAATAAGTAAATAGGTTAGTAAAAAGTTAAGTCCAAACATAGTCTTTAAATTTTGAAGGAACACTTTTTACGCGCTCGCTACGTCTTAAGGAAATTTCTTCACAATCTATATTCGATGAACAATTGTCAACTTCAGTACAAGAATCAGACCTAACATCAGAATTGACCACTACATCAGAATTATTTACAAACTTATTTTCTAAGTTGTCATATACTTCGTGTGTACCAGGAAAGCCATCAGAATTATGATCTGAAACATACTTTTCTGGCAAAGTGATCTTTTGAGTGAAGGGAACAACAGTAGTCTTGCATAAGGAGATTCTTCTCAAGTTCCATATTTTCCCTCCATCCACTCTGATGGCTTTGCTAAAAATTTCAATAACCTTAACAGGATCAGACCATTTGGATACCCTCCTATGCAATAATCGGCCCAATTTCACACGTACAAAATCACCGATTTTTATTTTACAAACATTATACTTCTTCTTGGAAATATGTTGAACCATCCTTTCCTGGTATTTTCCAATTTTATCTTTCAACTCTTTAAAATCCACATCATAAGAGGAATTACCTTTTAACCACCAATGTAAAAGTCGAGAACCTGGTTTCCTGCCACGTAACAACTCAAATGGAGACAAACCAGTCACAGAATTAGGAGACAAATGATAAGTCAACAAGGTCGCTTTAAGAGCTTTCTTCCACTTCAAACCACTCTTCACAGCCAGTTGACAAGATTCCTTGATGACCCTGTTAAACCTCTCAACTTGGCCGTTAGCTTGTGGAAAGTAATTTGAGGTTCTTTTATGTACAATTCCACATTTACTAAGAAAATCTTCAAATTATCTACTGATGAACTGTGGACCATTGTCCGAAATAAGTTCTTCCGGTAGTCCTTCCCTTGCAAATATTTCATCAAGAAATTCAATCACATACTCAGAAAAAGTTCTCTCAACAATTTTCAACTCCGGCCATTTCGAAAAGTAGTCAATTAGGACTAGAGCAAACAACTCTTTTCCAGATTGATAATTGAAAGGTCCAATGATGTCAATTGCCTGTCTCCGCCAAGGACCATGGGCTTACTCAATAGGAGTCATTTCAACAGTAACATTCTTCACAGTTTTGTCACTCAACAAACAAGGAGAACAATTCCTAACCCAGTTATCCACCATAGCATCAACACCAGGCCACCAGTAATGTTCCCTAATCCTCCTTTTGGTTGTAGACATACCCATGTGTCCTTCATGTGCCAACTTACAAATTGTTTCCCTTAGCTTCAACGGAGGAATAATTTTATCAGATCTTACAATAATGTCTTGACTCAACATTAATTCATTTTTGACTTTGTAAAATGACGCCTTCTTGACTTAAAATCACATTCACATCCGCAAAAGAGTATGCAACATCACATTCAACACTTTTACCAACAGCTACACTTGCAGGAAAACGTGACATACAATCCGCGTGAATATTCAAACGTCCTGGAACATACACAACCTCACAACGGTATTCTTGTAATTTGGCTGCCAACCTTGCTAAACGAGCAGTAAGTACTCTTCCACCCCCAGCTGACAACATAGTGATTAAGGGTTTGTGATCAGTTCTCAAAGAAAATTTAGTTCCCCACAAAAATTGTCTAAAGTGTTGAGATGCCCAAGTACAGGCAAGTAACTCTCTCTCAATTGTTGAGTAATTCTTTTCAGTGTCACGTAAAGCTCTAGAAGCATACGACACAACAAACTCACCAGACCTATCTTTCTGCATTAATACGGCACCTAAACCAACGTTGCTTGCATCGACATAGACAATGCACTACTTACCCACCGAGTATGGCCTCAAAAATGGAGCCTCAACAATTTTGCATTTAAAAATTTAAAAAGATTTCTGTTGTTCCTTGCCCCACTCAAATTTAGTATTTTTTTTTAGTAAAGTCCTCAAAGGATGTACAATGTCAGAATAGTTTTTTACAAATTTACCGTAAAATTCAGTCAGACCTAAAAAAGAAAGTAATTGTTCTTTTGATTTAGGTGCAGAAGCATTAACAATACTCTGAACATGGTTAACCTTTGGTTTGATTCCGTCCTTCGAAATTTCATGGCCTAAGTACTCAACTTTATCTTGCCTAAACTTGCATTTATTAAGTTTCAAAGTAAGACCTTTAGACTTTACTTTTTCCAAAACAGAAACTAAATTCTCATCGTGTTCATTGTTGTCTTTCCTAAAAATCAATATATCATCTTGGAAGGCTATAGCCCCTTTACATTCCATCAATAACTCTTTCATTAGACGCTGGAAAACCGAGGCTGCACTCGCTAAACCAAAAGGCATACGCAAATATTGGAACATCCCTTCTGGAGTAACGAATGCTGTTAATTTTCTGGAATCCTCGTGTAATTCCACCTGGTGGTAAGCACTAGCTAAATCAATGGAGGAAAAGACAGTGGCCCTGGATAATGCAGCAATCAACTCGTGTACGTTTGGTAAGGGGTGTTTATCTATCCAAATTTCTTTATTAAGACTGCGAAGATCTGCACATAAACGAAGATCGCCTGAGCCCTTAAGTGATATCACAATGGGCGAAACCCAAGGGGATGATTCAATTGGTTCAATTATGTTCTTTTTGACCAAATCATCTAACATTTCCTTTAATTTTGCCCTATAAGCTAAAGGAACAATTCTCACTCTATGCCTAACGGGGACAGCGTTATCATTCAAAATGATTTTGTGTTTGAAATCAACATATTTTCCTAATTTCTCATTAAAGATTTCAGGAAACTTCTCCAATACCTTCTTAGTGAAACTAATATTGTTAGATGTGTCTAGGGTTAAATTCACTGTAGAGTCAATTATTGATTTCTCAAAACGATGCTCATCAACATAGACTGGAGGATCTGCATTTGGGTCCAATTTAATTCCTAAATCACGTTGGTGAGGCCAACCAAGAATAGATACACCTTTGGAAGCAACATAAACTTTTGCTCTGATGTCCCAATTCTTGAAGGTTAGCTTCGCCCAGAAAAATCCTTCTAGTGCAATCTTTTGTCCCGTGTACCCACCAGGATATATATCTGGACTTAATAATTCTCTTTGGCGCCACAGATGTTCAAAAATATTCTTGCTAATGATAGTGTACCATGCACATGAATCAACAAAAATTTCGACGGGTTTATCATCCATCAAAATTGTACATGAAGGAAAATTCTTTTGAAGACATTCATCCACAGAAAGTATACAATTCAAACTATTAAGAACCTCCTCTTCTTCAGGTGATATATAATTAATTTTCTGCCCTGACTTGCATACATTACCAAAATGCCCTTTTTTCTTGCACTTTACACAGATTTTGTCCCAAGCAGGACAACCTCTGTAATTACCCACATGGTTGGAACTCCCGCATCTATAGCAGAGTATTGTACCCCTCTTAACAAAATTTCTGTTTTCATTAGCTTTTCTTACATATTCCTTCTTGAAATTACTTTTACTACTGGAAACACTCGAGGTAGGTTGGCTTTTGACAATAGCTACTTCTATCTCAGGAACATGTGTCTTTTGATTTTTCCCTCTAATTTCTGACACAAATAATTCAGAATGTTCTATACCTTTTGCTATATTAACTACTGCAGCTAATGTAGTCTCTGTTCCTAACCAAAGTCTCTCTTGGATCTTCTTGCTTTTGGTCTTCATCATATTTTGATCCCTAAGAACTTGTTCATAAGATATAGTTTCAAAAGAACAAGAGCAAGCAAGAGAACGTAATGCTGCAACATAATCTTCAATTGTTTCATCAGCCTTCTGCTCGCGAGAATAAAATTTGAACCTTTCCATTACAGTATTTATTCTTCTACCAAAACAAATTTTCATTTGCTTTGCGGCTTTATCAAACACATCCATGTCACCAGGATCCTCTAAAGGTGGTAAATTATCAAATTATTTAATCCCAGCACCCCCAAGACAATGTCTCAAAAGAGCTAGTTTTCTTTTTGCAGAACAACCATCTTTTTCTAATACTTCTACATATGCAATAAACATAGGATACCAAAGATCCCATTCTATGTTAGGATCACCTGCAATTTGAAGAAAATGTGGAGGTGCAGCAATATTAGACATTTTGTAATTAAAAACTGGAAGAGATTGAAAACAAATGAATAAATAAATAAAAATTCTTTAAAAAGGAATAATAGTAATAGTATTGGTGTGCAAATCACCGTAATTAATGATTTGCTAATGTCGAAGTTTTGAAGTTGGTGAGCAAATCACCGTGGTTGTTGACTTGCAGGATGATACAAACGATGCTTAATTTCCAAGAAAATATTTCTTTACTCGCTATGTTTCTTCCTGTCACGAAGTTTTCAAATACACACTGAAAAATTGCTTCAGTCTTAACAAAGTGAACGTCTTGTTTTGCGCGATGACGTCAGAATTCCCAGAATGCACTGCGTTAAGCTCGAGCAGAAGACGAATTCCGGAGACAGAACAGAAAAGCTCGTGGTAAGCTTCCTTAATTTTAAAAATAAATAGTTCAGGAAAACGTTTACATCCGCATTCGATTCATAAATCCAGCGAAATAATCCAGAATTTCAATAACAGCGAACACCGCTCGATGAGTGCGGTCGATAAGACGATAGAAACGGCCAAAACATCGTGGAAGTATAATTTTAACATGAATCCAAAGTTATTTTGAGAAAGAAAAAAAAACAAAAAAAATTATATTTGTAGAGCCATACCGGATCAGATCTTCTAGCAAAGTCTCAAAAACATTACCGCAGATGAGTTTTTCTTTGCTTGGTCATGGGTTGCAGGCTTTTCTTTGTTAAGAAACGAGTGAACGCCATCTTCTTTAAATCTAGTCCTCCCAATCGTCGCCAATAAATGTGTAGTGATTCCAAACCACACAAGAAGTAGGTTCCAGGTAGATTTATTGTACAGAAGAACAGCTTAACAACCACAAGTAGGAAGATGAGTTTCTTCCAAGTCCAACCTCTGTGCAACTGGCACTGTAATCCAGGATAAACATTCTAGATGACATGAACTAATTCCAAATGACATCAGGTCATGGAATACCACAGGTCACCCAGGCACTCGTCACAAGCCGACTGGACTACGGAAACACCCTCTACGCCAGAACCACAGCCAAACTACAGAAAAGACTCCAACGCATCCAGAACGCCTCCGCCCGACTCATCCTGGACATCCCCCGACGCAGCCACATCTCCGGCCACCTGAGGGACCTGCACTGGCTCCCCGGCAGCAAGAGAATCACGTTCAGACTCCTCACCCACGCACACAAGTCTCTCCACGACCTGGGCCCCAAGTACCTCAACGACCGCTTGACCTTCTACAGGCCCACCCGCCAGCTACGTTCGACAAGCCTCGCCCTCGCCGCCGTACCACGCATCCGAAGAGCCACCGCCGGAGGAAGATCCTTCTCCTACCTGGCGGCCAAGACATGGAACTCCCTCCTTACCCACCTTCGGCTGACCCAGGACCATCTCGCCTTCAGGAGACAACTCAAGACCTGGCTGTTCGAGCAATAGCAGACCCCCCTTCCCCCAAGCGCCTTGAGACCCTCCGGGTGAGTAGTGCGCTATACAAATGCTATAATTGATTGATTGATTGAACCAAGTTTCCTGGAGACATACTATGTTGTGTTTTCGAATAGTTTCAAGCCAGGGATATAGGTCGATTTTGGTACGTAACCCTGCTACATTCCAATAGATCATATAGGGTTAAAGACCACCTTGGTTCAGTGGGGAAAGGAGGGGGAACTTGAAAGATTTCAGTTACAGGAGGGGAGTCAGGAGAAAAAGGATTGTGCGATGGATTAAATAAACCGTCCGCCACTGGGCATGGATCCCGATTCTGGGATTTAGGGATGCTCTCTGGCAGAGGGTTATAGGAGAGATCTTCCAAAATGGGAACATCTAAATTCTCATCGCCTATGTTAGTCAGAATTGCAAGGTCCTCCCGGGTCTTGTTAGGCTTATCTACAAGTCAGTCTACCCCCTCTAAACTCGAGAGAGCCCCAAAACGATTAGAAGTAGCAATATTAAAGGTTGAACCTAAGTTACTCCTGGGGTTAATTGTCATTTGATTTTCAACCAGGGCTCCTGGGTAGAAATAAGTTAATGATTTAGTAGATATGCCTCCCTCATAGCTATCGCAATACCAATCTCTGATGAAATTTGTTACCCTGTAGTCTTTAAAATTTATGATTACACGGTCCCCTTGTTGATCCTTGACTCTTTGCCCCAGCCAAGGTAGCCTCCTAACATTTAGGATTTCACCATCAATACCTGCAGGTAGTGGCCTGTTAACACTTAACCAGTACGTGACCTTATTTTTCAAGGTCTGATAGTTTTCAGGTTGACCTGGCTTCAGCTCTGGAACCCCGGTTAATACTATTACATATGGTTCAGCTTCAGGCGGAAGGTTTACGTGCTGCGCGTTCCCTCTTGGGTTTTTAACCGCCATCCGCCTCCCCCCAAGTTTGTCATGTGCCTGGCCCCCTTTTGCTAGTTTGCTCTAATTCTCTATTTTCCCTAGGTTTTATGGTAGCGGGGGCTGTCTTAAGGGATTGACTAGTGGGAGGATTATCTTGGGCAGTTAATAGTTGGACAGGCGCTAGGCTTGGGTTTTTCCCCAGGGACAGAAATGCTCAGAGGATACCTAGTTGTTGTTGACAGTTCTCTAAGTAGATTCATATTCGAGATACCCGTGGCTTGAACTGACCCAAGTTGGTCCGCTATTCGCTTGACCCTCTCTACAAGAGGCAACAGTAGAGATTTCATCAAATGCTCTATGTTTCTCATGAGATCGTCCAGCAGGAGCGTGGGCAGGAAATTTTGTTCAGTTTTGCTTTGAGGGTCGGCGCTAGAAATTTTGATAGTTGTTGAGGATTTAGGGTTTTTTGCTCTAGAACCTTTTTGATTGTTACGGCCTCATTTTCTTTTTACGGAAAGGGTTGGCGCTGGCGTTCCAGCGCTAATGGTTTTCTCTGGAAGTTGCTCTTCAAAAGAGCTATCCGTTGGGGAGTCAATTATGATATTGGTAAAGTTACAAGCCCCCGAACTGGCCGGACGTTCAGATAGGTCTTGAAGTTGACGCGGGATGCCAATGTCCGTTGGTTGCACAGTGCCAAGATGATGCTGAGTTGGAGACACTGCAGACTGGATAACGCCGAGAGAAGATCGTTTGTTTTGCCACTCTGAGGATATACGCCGTTCAGCCTGCTCAATTTCACGTTCTACGACTGAAACGGCCCTAGTGATGTAGTAATCTAGGGTCCCTCTAAAGGAAGAGGATGAGCCCCCACTAGCAATTTCCCACCAAACTTGATTTCGTGGACATTTTTAAATGGTGAGCAAATAACGATATAAGAAGATGTTATACAGAAATGTTCACTACTGGAATATAAGTTCAAATATCGACGGTTCTTACTCCTGGGTCCTGCGGTGAATTTGGCAGAACACAGAAAGGGAGTGGGCCAGCCCGGCCCTGGTCAGCCCTGGACGGCCACAGACGGTCCCTCCCTCGTCCCGGGCTTCTCCCGGGCACGCTCCCGCGACGCGGGGGATCACCCGTATTTTTATGCTCCTCCTGGCGCGTGCGTAGTGCTTTGGCGGCTCCCCAGCCGCTAGGGATGCTGGGTGCTGTAGTCCTGGAAGGGCTCCCCCCTAGTGCGGCTGCGTTCGAGTGTAGCGGAGCTGCGGCGGCGGGAGGAGACCCTTGTGCGGCAGTAGCGGCAGTGCTGACAGGGCGGCCAAGACGAAGAACAACAGCCCGAAGTGCAGCCAAAGGTTAGAAAAGGTCCCCCACTCCACCGGGGATCACCCATAATTTTAAGCGCCTCCTGGCGCCTGCGCAGGGCGTAGGCGGCCTCCCAGCCACTAGGGATGCTGGGTGCTGTAGTCCTGGAAGGGCTCCCCCCCACTGCGGCCGCGCTCGAGTGTAGCAGAGATGCGGCGGCGGGAGGAGACCCTTGTGCGGCAGTAGCGGCAGTGCAGACAGGGCGGCCAAGACGAAGAACAACAGCCCGAAGTGCAGCCAAAGGTTAGAAAAGGTCCCTTGAATGCACTTATTACTGTTAATAAAACATTTACACTGTGAGCAATAATCATTGTCAACATTAATATTTCAATAAAGCATTTAAAATGAGCAAAAGATGTATCTGTGATTTTTGTAGAAACTTACAATCATATAGATACAATAATAAAAATAGCAACTAGAGGGCATCACAATTTGATTGTAGTACACTGCAGTCTTAGACTTAACTCATAGAGGGGGCTTCAAGACATATATAGCCAGATGCATTAAGCATCCATTTTGCGATTCCTTATTAGCGAAAAATAAGGATTCGCTAATAAGGAATAGCAAAATGCTATGCATGAAGAAATCGCTTAAAAAATAGCGATTTCTTAGAATTCCTTAATTGCGAATCGCAAATTGCGAGTCGCAATTAAGATATACCTCCCCATTCATTCCTATGGGCCTAGAGGCCCATAGGAATAAATGGGAAGACAATCTCAATATGCAAATCGCAATTAGCGATTCACAAATTGAGATTGCAATTTCAAGGGTGCAGGGGTGTCCAAAGGACACCCTGTTGCACCCCTGAAATTGATCTGTGCACACATGTTGCGCACACACATGCCCTTAGGGCATGTGTGTGCGCAACATGAAACTTTGAAAAATGCACTTTGGTGCATTTTTCAAAGTTTTTGCAAATTACCATGAAGTTGTACTTCGTGGTAATTTGCGTGCCCTATTAGCGAATTTGCTATTTTTGAAACTTTCATGCATTGCATTTAAGGCATCTCAATTTGAGATTCCTTAAATGCAAACAATCGCAATTTAGCGAATTCTCAAATTGCGATTTTTGCATTTGGGATGATGCGTCCCAAATGCAAAAATACCGGTCGCAAAGGGGCAGATTCTGAGAATCTGCCCCTTTGCGACCGGTTTTTAGCTTCATGCATCTGGCGTTCACTTTCTTAACAACAGCTTTAGGCCACAATTAATGCAAACCTATAGTCAGCCCCTAGAGACTGCTGCACTCCCAGTTGTAGAGCAGTGGCTTCAGCCTGAGTGGTAATTTAAATATATTTTAGAAAGTCCAGGTGGTTCCTGTTTTGAAGAACCACCTAAACATAGGGCGAGAAACCTTAAAAAGGCTCTAAGGGGGAGGTGTGTGCTCCTGCAGCCCCCATGCTTTCCTGATTTCATTTGCGGTGCCCCTGTCATACTTTGGCCACCACACGGCAAGACAAACGCAATTAAGGATGCCCAGCAGGGCATTATGGGGCACTCCGGCGAGGAGCAATACATATTTTAGTATCAACTCTCCTGCTGTGCAGAATAGAGAGATAAGCTGGATGTTAAAACTCCTGTTCCTAACCATGCCTGTACAGGGCTCTCTTGCCAACCACACGATAAATCATTGAAAGCACCTTAATGAAAAAAGGAAATCTTTAAGGATCCCCCCACCCCCCATAATTGAAACTTACTGGATCTGTGACGCCAGACCCAAGAAGGGGAATTAAAATCCAAGACTGGATGGGTTTACTTACTTTATACCCAAACTGAATGAGGTCTATGGTAGCCAAACAGACCTAGGACTGTGCGTGGAAAATGTTTAATGAATGAGTTATATATTACAACTAAATATTCTGTTTTGGACATATCCCGCATACATTGTGTCAATCAGCTACAATGATGTCAATAAAAAAAGACCCTCTGCAATGATGGCCAATAACCTCTTGTGAGATTCGCAAGACATGCATCAAAAAGGCATTAAAGGCTGTCTAGGCTCGAGTGTATGTACAGAAGCAGAGCTGGTGACTGGTCAAGTTTCTAAGGATGGTTGTCAAGTGAGTTGAGAACTCCAATAGTCTTAAACTGTGAAGATGTAGAAGGACTGGGACAGGAAGCCATTTTCAACCACTGGGAGAGATGACAATTATGATGCAAATATCTTAATTTCTTCCCCCACCAAAAGGAGGGTGGCAGTCTGATGTGGATGGAGAAGTAAAGAGTACCCCAAAAAATAGCTTTGTTAACAAGATGCCACGTAAAGTCCAAATTCAATTTGAGATTTTTCACAGGTGAGTCTGGCACGAATGGAATTGGCCCTTCCACTTTGTCGTATTATTTTATTTTTTACACCCTATACATTTAAAAGCCAGAAACATAACCAAAGAAAGATACTCCTCTACATACAACTACCTTTTCAAAGTGCCTTTTTCAATTTTGCTTTTAAAACAAGGACAATTTTCCCTTTTTGTTCCCAATTTACATTGCATTTATATTTGATGAATTTTTAACCCTTTGTCCTCTAACTTCCTTTATTTTTGTTTTAGTTTTGTTATTCAATTACTCTCTGTACATATCTCTGGTGTGAACATTTAAAATGTGTATTCTTTTGTTCATATAGTGGTTTATTTGATTTAGTTGATTGATCAATTAACACTTACAGCGCACATACTTTTTCTGCGGTTTCTCTTATTGATATGGAAAAGTTACCAAATATCACTGTCCACTGAAAAGACAAAAAAAATCTGTAATCTTCATCCTCTCATTAACCCTCACAGATGAAAGCTTAGTTAGCGTCAGCAGTGCATAAAAGCTGAGAATCTATGTGTTGAGCATCTTTACAGCCCCAAGAACAATAGTACACAATAATACCTTGATTACAGCTGAAACTTCGTCAAAATAAAGCTGCAGGTCACGCAAGACTTTTACTCCAGGACACTCAACTCTGTTGCTCTGAGTAACTTAACTCCTCCTCCTGTAACTAGAGAACCTTTAGAATTGAACCACCATGAACATTCTTTATAGGAATATTAGAGAAACAAGACCACAGTTGAACCATGCAGGTTCAGTGAGCAGGCTTCTCCAATCAGTTGCTTGTGAACTACTGTGGCTCTTCAGCTACCTCTGAGTACCGTATTTTCCGGCGTATAAGACGACTTTTTAACCCCTTAAAATGTTCTGGAAAGTCGGGGTCGTCTTATACGCCGGGTGCGAAATTTGACGGTATGTTTTCATGCATTTTTACATAGCGCGGAATTCACCCGAAGGTGTCAGACCGCTTTTCAATAGGAAATGGTGCATTACAGGAGGAAAAAGTGACATGTGTGCAAGTAATGCAATGTATGACATTCAGCAGCATATCCACTCTATTTATTGTTCTAGAGACACAGGGGAAATCATCTGGCTCCACCACAGGCTATGCTAATGAACAGAAGTAATTTCCACCGCAAACCACCATGCATATGAGTACGGTAACAAAACTACCGTAATGTGGATAATGGCAAACCACCATGCATATGAGTACGGTACGTAGCAATACTAATGTGGATAATGGCAATGTACAACACAGGGAAGTGGGGGAATCACTAATAAGCCCAAAATAAATTCTCAAAATGGCTATGCAGGACTGTGTTGGACTGCGTTAGAAGTGGGGGTAGTCTTATACGGCGAGTATAGCACGAAACCTACATTTTATCAAGAAAAGTAGGGGGTCGTCTTATACGCCGGGTCGTCTTATACGCCGGAAAATACGGTAGCTTACCTGTGTGCAGCCCAGCTTACTAAATTAGAAAGCTTTTGCTTGGTTAAATTATTATACATATAAACATTTTTTTAATTATACAACACTAATAATATTAGTGAGCTCTCTATGTGTTCCGTTGAACATAAGTAGTTCTCACTACAGAAAAGATTGGATACCCCTATTATATAGCCATCAACATCCAAAAATGCCAGAAAGGGACTACAAAATGCTTTCACAAGAGGGGACATGAAGCCCTTTTCTTTGTCTGTCAACACACACTCAAAGCAAAGAAAAACACAAATAATTGTTTCTTCCCGCACAATGCAGAAGCATGTCAGAACATATTCTAGACACCTTTCAATATTAGAGGTATCTTGGACACCAAATGGGTGAACAAATCTATGCCACCATTTCTTAAAGCAGCACTACAAAGTTCACAACCAACATCTATAAAAACAGTTTTTTCACAATTCAGGCAAATGACTTGAATCACGTGGACTTCAAGGGCATTTTTAGCACCACAAAAACACCCAAAAAATAAATGCTGAATCAGTACACCCATCATCCCAGGGCTACTCATTTGCACTGGGATGACGTACACCTGACTCACACCTGCACTCATTACTTACCTTCCACCATTATTCCAGAGCATGTCCTGCTCTGAGTACCACACTCAGAATTATTAATATCCCCTTAAGCTTCAAACAAGAGCTAAACATCATGATATCCTATTCAATTGCAGCTTCCACATTGTTGGTCTCACTAACTCAGTTAGGAAGCAAATTAACTATTACCCTCTTTGACGTCTCCCCAGGATAAAAAATCATCATAATGAACAGACAGAGAGGAGAGTCCTTATTCTGACTTGATCAGTGTTAACATCAATAAAACTACTGAAAATCTTGCTAATGGACTCCTGCCTTCTGCTCTATAAATCCCTACAGTGTTCTCATTGCAGCAGTAGAATGTCAACTTCTTCTCATAACTCCATTTTCTAGAGGAATTCCTAAGACTGGCAGACCACTTCAAACTAAGGCCACAAAACCTTGATTTTAGTCAAAATGCAAAAGTTGCAACAAACTTAATTGGCAATATGCAGGTCTCTAACATCCAAATGATAATCAGTGGCCCAACAGACGCAGCGGGACACACACCCAAAATCATTTTCCTTTACAAATGTACCAAGTATCTCAAACTTGTATGCATAGATTCAAATATGGCCAAGCCACTCCTTAGTTGCCATCAATCTGTCCTACCTAATATACAGACCAATCTCTTTCAACTAAAATGGCATCCCCCATCCTTTATGGACATGTTAACAACATTTCTACAGAGGAATCTGTCTATCCGCAGTGATGGGAAAACCTGTCAAGCTGAGTCACATGACCCAGCATCCTTAATGAACAACCTCTACTCATTAGCTACTTTAGTCAATGGAGCTCTAGTTTGTTTGCAAGCCCAAACGAGTAATCCAAACACTCAACCAATGGTTCAGTGGAGACCTTGCTACACTGGCCATCAACAATCTGGATCATCAATGCAACAAGCCATGGACTAAAGAAGAGAAAACATGCTGCAAGATACACTGAAAAGGATAACATAGGGCAATCAAAAGTGCCCAATTTTCACACATTGTAACATGGATTAATGATTCACGCAACTTATCAAGATTTCGTCATCCTTCCTATAACCACAGTGCTGAAATGGAATCTGGGGATCCTCTTTGATTCATAACTTAGACTTATACCACAATTCAAAACAGTGATAACATCAAGCTCTCACTACTTTTCAAAAGTATTCATTACTTCAAATAACACCACAATGTGGAGTTGTAAAGAGCCCTCGTCAGGTCTTTTGCGGTCTATTGCAAAATCCACTAAAATTAGCCTTCGCTAAAAACTCATTTCCATTCCAGGTTACACAGGCTGCATGATTTGGCAGCCAGAATGCGACTGAACCTTTGTAAACGAAACCATATCAAACGTGTTGTCAAAACTCCCTACTGTCTGCAATTGAAACCATTATCCAATTCAAAGTTTTCTGTGGCATACTCTGAGACTTCTGGGTTAACAGCACAAAATACTTTGGCTGAAGCCTTAGGCGGACAATACATGCATAAATTAAACAGCTAGTTACATATCCTGACATTCGTTCGTTTTTCAGTGTCTTTCTTTGAATACATTTATCATCAATTTCGACAAGGATATTTTTTCGCCTTTATTTCCTTAAAAACCTAATCATCTCTGTTTGCCCTTTTATATTAGAATTTTAATTTGATGTCCTATCAGAGCTATTTTTTGTATAAAGAAGCACCTTCCACAGTAAGTTGTGGGATGTTTAACACATGTCCGGACAGTGCATGCCACAACATTTGACAACAGAGAATAAAAGGGTATGCTTACATAATCACAGTCATACTTAACAGCAATCAGGTTGCACAGATAGAGGGCTAATTAAATATCAGTAGGTTAATAAGGTATAAAAAACAAAGCAGCATCGTCAAACAAAGACTGCGTAACGTGAATATGTAGTAGGTGTAGGAAAATATGCACAGTGAGTTAATATCAGAAAGCAAATAAATCTATAGTTTGAATGTTTTGAGGGACTGTGCCATTCTTAGATGAGCCTGGGGATTGTTTCATAAAGTTGCAGCACAGCAATAGAATGCGTGTCGTTTTGTTTTCCTTTTCCTTGTCATGGGATTTTCCTTAGTCAAATTGATATTACTCAGAGTAGTACATGTGTTGTCCAGGATTAAGTATATTCATCTAAGCAGCCATGTTGTTGTAATTGATTGGCTTTTCAAATGGTTCATTGTCTTGAATTTTATAGGATATGAAAGTGGAGTCAGTGGAGGTCCTCAGGTATTGGGATGATATGTGATTTAATTGCATTATTTTTCACCATTAACCAATAGGTTGGAGCCATGAAGGGTTGGTTTTAAAGGGATTACTGTGGCTTCAGGGAAGCCGGCTGTGGACAATTCTGTGCCTTTGGTTTATGAGAGGATGCATGCTTTCTCAGTGAGGAGGATGGTGTAAGCTGGAATTTATGTGGGGTCTGGCATAATAGCCTGATCAAATCCAATGTAGACTGGATTTTTAGAGTGTATGTGGTTGATTTAGTCCATGATCGTTTGCTGCAGTTGGTTTCCATTTAGAAAAAGTAAGCCTAATTTCGTTTATTTTGTTTGAGTTCACCTGAAGACTTCTGTCATTCAGTATTTTCCAGTGTTCAGAAAGTGATGTGGTCTTTGACCATCAATTTCTCTAAATCACTTAAGGCACAGGTGAGTGTCAACAGTGACAACTGGTGCAAGAGTGGTTTGGTGATCAAGAACCTGATGCTGGTGGTGAAATTATATCATCAAAATGAGACATTTCTTTTGTCAGGACCCTTAGTTGAAGTTTTTTATTTAAGTCTACCAGTTTGTCTCTAAAACCCTTGTTTCAATGGCTTCTCTGAATTTTCTGGCACTATTTGTCTCAAATGAGGATTCTGTTTTTTGCTTTTCTCCCACATGCTCCTTACCCAGTGATTTCATGCCTACTCTTCAACATTCTATTGTGCCCCAACCAAAACCCACACTCCTCCTGACCCTTTCCACTCTCCCTACCGACATAACATAGTCTCTGCGTAGGGTCATTCATTTTAAGCTCTAAAATATCACAAGCACCTTGTATCCTACCCTGATTCTTTTCAGAGATTGCAAGTTCAAACTACGGGCCTTATTTAGATCTCTGCGGATGGGTTACTCTGTCACAACAGTGATGAATATTCTGTCCTCCGAAATATAAATTCCACTAAACCCTATCGAATTTATAGTTTGGCAGAGAGGAAATCCATCACCTTTGTCGTAGTGTTACCCGTCCACCTAGTTCTAAGACAGGATCTTAAGCTCCTGTGTCAGCATTACTTGTAGAGAAGCTATGCCTGCTTCCCTGTTAATATCCTGTGGAACGTGAATGGGCTTAGAGTGCAAAGTAGAAGTAGAAGAATTCTAGAATATTTAAGACTGTCAGATAGTGATGCAATTATATTGCAAGATACACATGTTCTCCAGGAGTAATGGGACAGTATTTTAAAGGGGCAAAAGTGGATTACGCAAAAACAACAATTGGTGGACAGAATGCAGAACAATGTCATATATTCATCCCAGTACGAAGATCTGGGTCTAAATCCTTTGTTTTTATGCTCACCAAGACATTCCAGTTTGAACCCAGCCATATGTAAATCAGTCTTGACCCGGCGCCCAATGGAAACAGTCTAGCCTGAACTGCCAGGTCAGGACCTCCCTGGACTGGAAACAAACATCCTAGGTCCGGTTTTGGAGTTTCACCCCTCTTCAGCCAGGATAGCTTGACTCCAGTGGCATGGAGAGCGCAGGACTCATGTCTGGGCTTACCCGTCCCAAACGGGGTGACAAATGCAAAAAGAACAATTGATGGACAGAATGCAGAACAATGTCACACATTCACCCCAGTGCAGACATCTGGGCCTAAATCCATCCTTTTTGTGCTCACCATGCCATTCCAGTTTGAACCCAGCCATATGTAAATCAGTCTTGACCCTGTGCCCAATAGGAACAGTTCAGCCCAATTGCCACCCCTCTTCAGCCAGGATAGCTTGACTCCAGTGGCATTGAGAGCACAGGACCCACATGTGGGCATACCCGTCCCACTCGGGGTGACAAATGCAAAAACAACAATTGATGGACAGAATGCAGAACAATGACATACATTCACCCCTGTACAGAGATCTGGGCCTAAATCCATCGTTGTTCTGCTCACCATGCCATTCCATTTTGAACCCAGCCATATTCAAATCCGTCTTGACCCTGTGACCAATGGGAACAGTCCGCCAGAACTGTCAGTCCAGGTTCTCCCTGGACTGGAAACAAACATCCTAGGACCAGAGTCAGGGTTTCACCCCTCTTCAGCCAGGATAGCTTGACTCCAGTGGCATGGAGAGCACGGGACCCACGTCTACTTGGGATGCTTGTTTCCGGTCCAAGGAGGACCTGGTTTGGTTGTTTGGGTTGGACTGTTTGTAGTCCATGCTTGTAAGATGTAGTTTAAGTTGGTTTATTCAAGTAGATTCCACCCATGGCCCACACATCAACATTCCACACAGAACATTCACACTGGCTGAGCAGCTAGGAACGAGATAACACAATACATAATAACACAACATGAGAATACTACATTGTTTCCATAAAGAACAGGGTCAAGACTGATTTGCATATGGATGGGTCCAAACTGGGGTGGTGAGCAGAAGAATGATGTATTAAACCCAGATCCTTGTGACTGAGGTTGAATGTTTGCATTGTGCAGCATTCCGTCCATCAATTGTTTCTTTTGCATATGTCACCCTAAGTGAGAAGGATATGCCCAGACGTGGGTCCCTGCTCACTAAACCACTGGATTCAAGCTAGCCTGGCTGATGAAGGGTGAAGCCCTGAATCCGGTACCAGGATGCTTGTTTCCGGTCCAGGGAGGACCTGGCTTGGCAGTTCAGGTTGGACTATTCCCATAAGGAACAGTGTTAAGACTGATTTGCATATGGCTGTGTCCAAACTGGGCTGTTGTGGTAAGCAACAGAATGATAGATTAAACCTAGATCCTTTTGATTGGTGCTGAATGTTTGCATTGTCCAGCATTCCGTCCATCAATTGTTTCTTTTGCATATGTCGCCCTAAGTGGGAAGGGTATGCCCAGACATGGGTCCCGTGCTCACTAGCCACTGGATTCACGCTAGCCTGGCTGATGAAGGGTGATGCCCTGACACAGGTCCCAGGATGTTTGTTTCTGCTCCAGGGAGAACCTGACTTGGTGATTCGGGCAGGACTGTTCCCGTAAGGCACAGGGTCAAGACTGATTAGCATATGGCTGGGTCCAACCTGGGGTGGTGTTGTAAGCAACAGAATGATGGACCCAGATCCTTGTGATTGGTGCTGAATGTTTGCATTGTCCAGCATTCCATCCATCAATTGTTTTGTTTGAAAAAAGTGGATTAGCCATTTTGCATGTCAAACATAGAACAGGCTTTTGTAAACTTTTTTCAGGGTTTATACACAGATAACTTAAAAGTTACAGAAGAACAGATAGGCAGCAGCTTGAAAAAAGTTACTCTCCCTGCATTAAAATCAGAACTAATGCAGAACTTAAATCAAATGAGTTGTACAGGGCATTAAACGATTAACTTACTCCAGTACTGACCAGGCTATTAGTTGCTATATTTTCGGAAGGCCACGCTCTGCTGCCATCATGGGACGAGGCAGCAATTAGTGTAATTTTAAAACCTAACAAGGAACCCAAATTCTGTGAATCATACAAGCCAAACTTTTAAACAGTGGCTACAAGATATTCACACAATTCTAGGCAAAAGTGCTGGAGAAGGTGATCGGCAGACTTGTGCCTGAAGACCAAAAGGATTTTTTGATAGGCAGGTAACTATATGACTTAAGTCACTACTTAGTGAGTGTAATATACTTTGCATTGTAGCAAATCCTTTCCTCACCGTTATGATTTTTGATGCCGCTAAGGCATTCAACAGAGTGAGTTGGCCTTTCTCGTTTGAATAATTAAACAGTACGATCTAGGAGAAAAATTCTCAGGGCAAATAAATATATCTATAGGGAGCCTACTGCAAGGATTGTAGTTAATGGGAATTTAACAAAGCATATTCAGATAAGGAGAAGAACACAGCAAGGGTGTCCCCTGCCCCCCTGGATTTTAATCTGTATATTGTGCCCTTAGTGAGCAGTATTGGGAAAAATAAGGAGGCTATCCCCAACCAATATCATGATTGGGTGAAATAAGGTGTATTTTATGTGGATGATATGATGATATACACACAGGGTTTAGAGATCATTTTCCTGTCATTTCAAATACACTAAATTATTTTGGGATGGTTTCAGCCTAGTTAGTAAACTAGCAGAAAACAGAAGTGATGACATGGAATGCTCTTTCTAATAGATCTTTAGAAAAGGAGGAAAACAGATATTTAGGGGTTAAAGTGGTGAAGGATCTGGATAGGAGGGCCCAAGAACATTTTAACAACCTTTTCATAAAACCAAAGAAACCTTTGAACTCATGGGCTTGTCCCCCTCACAATACTAGAAAAAACTAATGCAGTAAAAACGATGATACTTCTGAAACTACATTTTATTTTTGATACAATACCCTTAAACTTTAGGTCACACTGGTTCAGAAAACTACAAGGAGAATTGAGTAGGTTGATTTGGTTTCGCAAGGGAGCGACATTTGCTTGGAAGAAACTGCACAAGAGCAAATTAGAGGGAGGCATACCATACCCAGACTTCCAATTATATTGCTGGGCTTTTCAGCTGAAGAATGTAAGACTACTGCTCTCTGGAAGCTTCCAGCATATTTCCCCTCTGTTCTGAGTTCTGACTAGAAATCTGACTAGGAGGGTGACTATTTTCTCTTTACATTTGGCTACCCACATTTTTTTTAAAGATTAGAATAAATACCTTGTATGCTGCATGTAAAGTCTGAATCCTGGTTATGCAGAGTTTAGGAATTGCATACTACAGTGACTTCACCCCAATATGGAATTCACCCAGAATGCCATGCTGTCTGCAGGAATGATTGTCTTGGGCCCTAATAGAAGCTGGGGTAGAAAGGTGGGGCTAATAGATGAAGGGAGTACCCTGGCGTCGTGAGAAACACTATTTTATCTCACAGACAACAGTCTTTCTAAATTTACATTTTTACCAGCTGGCAAGTAGGGCATGCAACTGTATAATGAAGGGGAAGGAAGAACAGATTTGGAGGAGAAACTGCAAAGCTCCCCCTTCCAGAAAAAAACAGGTCCTAAAATGGCATTGGATGCTGGTGCAAGGTAATGAAGGAGTCCTTACACTGCCAAAGGAGACTTGGACAATGAGCCTGCCATCGCTGGATTTAATGCATTTATTGGAAGTTTCGAAGACTACCCTTTTGGCCTCTGTACAATGTGCACCTATAAGGAGAAATACTTTAGTTACAATACATAGGGCATTTTGGTCTCTGGAGAATTGTTCAAGGCTGGGTGGTCCAAAGGTGAGCTTCTGTCCCAAATTGCAGGTTGAAGAAAGCAGACGATGTCCATTTACTCTGCCATTATTTCGCCATGCAGCTCTTCTGGCAGGAAGTGAGTAAGGCTATAACAGACATAATGGGAAGAGAGACTAAGGCAAGCCTTGCACTGGTTGTTTCGGGCATTTTCGAAGGTCATGGGCCTTAAGGAAAACTACAGAAGTTAAAATCACAACTTTTATTTCTATTAGTATTAATTGCACAAAGATAAATATGCATGAAATGGGTGTCCACTAGTACACTAATTTGAACAGACTAGGGTACATCTTCGCAATGTATTAGTAGGGTGGGATGTGGTAGCGGTTCAAAGCAAAATATTGAAATGTCGGAACCTTTTCCATCATGGTAAATGCAATTGTAAGGGGAAGATGCTCATTGAGGATCCTGCTATCCCTGATGTCCGAGAATTAAGGACAAAATCAACAAGGGAGAGGTACAGAGCTGGTTATGTAAACTCTTAAGGAAGGCTGAATGAGGCCTTGACCAGAAGAAGGTGGCCCTTAGCAGGATTCGGGCTCGTAGATATCTCATAATTGACTCCTTGCCTCTTGTCTTAAATGAAGACATACAAAAAAAGGTTATGAATAAAGCTGAACAATAGAGGGGACTATGTGTTAATGGATCCCAGGAAGGAATATTGCTTTCAGGAACTCAACAAGTGTTGTTTTCCAGATTCTGATGCTGGCGTCCTTTCATGTCTGCCTTGTTTTCTTAGCCTACAGCGAACAGTATATGTTCACCATTTGTGTATTGATTGAACACGCGTAAAACATTCACTTCATTTTTTGTCCTCTGAGTTAACACAAAAATATGATTCATTTTGAGGAATGACAAATGTGGCGACAATGAAAACACGTTGAGTTTATGTAGCATTAGGCCCCATTTATCTACTCTTTTAAATCTGTGCCCTTAACATTTTGTAGAGCAAAACAGATGTAGTGCAGAAGCAAAGGATATTGAATATTCCGAATTTAAAATAGGAAAGACATTTTGAGAATTATGGGCCATTCATATTTGCAAAGTCGTACAGAAATATGAACTGCAAGCAATGAAGTAGTTTTTCAATCTTCTGGGTAAAAACAAATCTTAGTAATAGAGACAGGGCAGCCTTCATTTTTGACGTAGTGCCTGAAGTCCAACTGCAGTTTCCGCGTTACTTCATTGAGAATGTGTTAGAATGCATGATACTTTTGAAACCTTTTTCATTTTTCAGATCTACTTGCGAGACAAGTAGGTGAACATGGATAAAGAAAAGAAAGGTCTGTAATATGACCTGCGTTGCCTGTAGAGCTTTACTCATACACAACTATTTTACAGGAAAATCGTAGTAAACATGCATATACCGTTTACTACAAATGTGTCTTTTAGTGTTCATTCAACCTTGCAATTTTTCGTATAAAAATACGCACGAGGCTTCATTTTTGACAGAGATGTGGTGCATGGAATTCAAAGAAATACTATATAGCATCCATGTTTTTTTTTTATAAATAAAGAAGTTCTTATTTATTAAAAGTATCTTTATGCTGACACGTGTTCTTGCTTGTTGAAGGAGTATAGAGCATTTGTTACGCACCGAACCTTTATCAAGAGTAAGGTAATAATTTCCGACTCAGACTGTGAGGAGGGAATCATCAGTAAACTATCCGGCCCGGCTCTATCACTCCCCCCCCCCCCCCCCCCTGGCTGGCTCTGTAGTGTCCTCTACCAGGAAGCGGAACACCAGTGTGGTGGGGCGTGCAGGTGGTAGCACAAGTGCGAAAGGAAAGCTGCGAACTCGAGGTCATGACATGGGCCATGGGAGGGGCGAAGGTGGGAAGATAAAAGAGGAACAGAAGTTAAGGGCATCCAACAAAAGAGAGTTTTGAATGTAAATCAATCAACCCAGGGCCATTCAGAGGCTGAACATGAGTCATGTGACAGATGTGGTAACACGCGTGGACCACATACTCGGATATGGGCAAAAAAATGGCTTCAGTGGAAAGGTTTCTGAAAAAAGGATTTGGGCGGATTGGAGGAGGAAGATGAGGAAGAAGAGGAGAAAAGACAAACGAAAGAAACGAGGGAGAACGCTGCTGTGCGAGAGGTAAATCTACATTAAATCAATTCTCACTATGTGGCTAAAAATAGGGGTCTGGAGGAGAATATTGATACAGCTGCTAATAGTGAGAAGATTCCTGCTGGCTTTGTAGACTCTAGTTGTTAGGAGCAGTCCCGGAGCGGAAAGCTCTGGACAGAGAATATTCACAACTTCTGCTCCTGAGATTGAAGTGTTTCTTTTTGTGAACTGCTCTAACGATAATCGACAAGGCCTCGAATTTGATCCTTTTATTGACCAGTAACTTTTCACGTTGCTTCAACCAGATCAAATGGACTCCTTAGTAGGGTAATTAAGTGTCAGACAAGCTGTCACATTTTGAACCAAATAAAATGTATTTATCAAATAGGCAGGGGCTCCTAGACATGCCAATTAGGCATAATCTAATCTAGAGGTCATTATGGTAATTATGGGAGAGGATGTGGTCTAACAGCTCGGGCGGTCGATCTCAAATCTGGGGAACTGGGTTGAGTCTCGGCAATGACGCCCAACATCCTGTGATTCTGGGCAAATCCCAATCTCCCCGTGCCTAACCAAAATGAATGTGTCCTTGTGTAACGCAATTGGTGCTCATGTAACGCGCTCTGATACCTGATACATTCATGTCAAATTTGCGCTATATAAAAACTCAGAGAAAAAAAAAACTATCGATTTCCGAGTTTGTGTTGTTGGAGAATTGAAAGTCTTTTTTAAACATTCCCTAAAACTTTCCTTCGCCGAAAAATTCTTACCTATTGCCAAAAAACGTTTCTACTGAAAGAGTTTATGATTATAGGAAAGGGAAAGTTTATGATTATAGGAAAGGGAAAGGTTTGTAGGATATTATTTTGATTGTTATTAAAGACATGTTATTCAACGTGAAAAACCGGGAGAAAATTTGCATTTAAATTATACAGGGCCCTTCGAAAGAGAATACTGTTATTATAGTAACAAAAACAGGCCTGTTCCTGAAGTATCTTGAGAGGACTCAGAGTTGGAGAGGTTAGCATGAAAGAATAATCTGAGAATAATTGAAAAGCAGATTATTTTACTACAGTTGTGATATTATTCTTGAGCAGTGACTCCCAAATGTTTGAGAAACACAATCAACTTTATGGAACAACAACCTTTAGCAGGCTTTACTTGACATGAGGTGTGCAATATTTTAAAGCAAATGAGGCAGCATGTGACAGCGGATTGTCATTTACAGAATTCACATTTTCCAATTAAATGACCACTACATTTGCACAAAGGCAAAAAGAACAAGTGATGAACAGAATGCTGAACAGTGTCAGACATTTACCCCAGTACAGAGATCTGTGCCCAAATCCATAGCTTTTGTGCTCCCCATTACATTCCAGTTCACACCCAGCCATATGCAAACTCATGAGAACAGACAAGCCCCAACTGCCAGGGCAGGGCTTCCATGGACCGGAAAAAAGCATCCTGGGACTGGTTTCGGGGTAACACCCCACATCAGCCAGGCTACCTTAACTCCAAGGGCATGGCAGATTGGGCTGGACTTTTCCCATGAGGCAGAGGGTCAAGGCTGATTTACATATAGCTGGGTGATAACTTGGATGGCAAGGTGAGCTAAAGAACGTTGATTGATTCAACCCAAAGCTGTGACTGGTAGTGAGTGTCTGCAAAGTTCCTTGTGCTTAAATTTACACAGATATACTGTTTTACTGAAAAAACTATATTGCACACAAATTGTATTGTACGGAAATTGGCTTTCAGTAAATATTCATCATTTGTGCATCACCAAGAAAATTGTCTTACATCACACAGAATTATAAATAATGTACTACATGTTTGCTTTACTAACTGCTGAAGGTGTACTGTTCTTTTACAGGTATTTACGTTGTATTGTCTGTTACAAAGGTTTTTCCTACAGTCATTCCTTTCGCACACTGTATGCCAGCAACATTGTCATTCAATGTACTGCATTTTTCTTATTAGGAGTGCAAACTGAGAGGAGTTTGTAAACACCAATTCCCATGTTAAAAAAATAAGCTGTGACTAGTCAGAAGACATCCTTATATTTGACCTCTGTCTTTGAAGCACACCAAATGTGACAAGATAAATACAGAATTTAAAAGAATCTTTAATTATTGCTTGGAGTTTAATGACCCACCAAAAATCGGCTTGTGACCCACAGTTTGAAAAACAGTGTTCTAGAGACAACTGGCAGCAGTAAAGAGCATTTTGTGCAGTAGCTGTGAATTATGCTGTTATCATTTGGACTGGGAATAGTTTTTCGTTATGCATGCATAATCTTTGCAATCGCGAGAATTTCATGTAATGGAAGTGATGTGTAATGCCCAAGATTGAGTCATTATGCTGCAACGTGCAAACAAAATTAATGTCGGAAAACAAATCTTGGAAACATGAGAATATCCCTGGAAGGATTTTGCAAATACAAGCGGTTGTTTTCAATGCGAGGCACCTACATTCAACACTAAAATTAATTTTGAGTTGAATTATCATCCTAAAGGGTAATGTTGGTAGTGCAAAATACATTTTTTAAACACATTGGGGCATATTTACAGTGAAATGGCACAGGGCTGCAAACGTGCTGCATCATTTAAAAAACGCAGGGATGCACCATATTAAAAAAAATATTGTGCACCCCTGTGTTTTCCCTTGCACTGGCGATAAAAAAGCTTCCTAGCGCCAGCGCAGGCACACTTGCACCATGGTGTAATGGTGCTTGCATTGCAGAAATGATTGTTTTTGTGCAGGAAGGGATACCTCCCTGCATAAAAACAATAATGAATGGGGTTTTGCTCCTTCTTTGTGTGTTGCAGATTGCAGCATGCATACAAAGAGCAAAAAACAAGAGGAACACAAATATTTCTCCTCATTGTGCAACTTTAATGCTTCCTTCTGAAAGGTGCTGCCTCAGATTTTCGGATCCTTGTATATCTGGAGCAGTATAAAAAATCATTGGGTGTGCGTGGGTTCACCCACAGCAACACCCATTGCATCCCTGTTCACCGCAAAAAACTGGGGCGAGGAGGGCCCAATTTACAAGGTGGCATTAAGCCATGCAAATGGCTTAGCACTGCCTTGTAAATATGGAGCAGGGCATTGAGTCAACAGAGCGTAGAAAAAGGTGACGCTCCTGTGGCGCACTGCCCTCGCAAATACACCCCATTGTGTTTTCATAGGTAACTGCCATAGAAAGTAATAGTAGTGGAACTACAGGCATTTACTCTGTTAACCCCTTCGACGCTCATGACGAGCTGGGCTCGTCATGCAGTAGCCTCCCAGCACGCTCATGACGAGCCCAGCTCGTCATGAATAATGGGTTTTTAAAAAACTCAGCGCAGGAGCGGACCTCATCGAGCACCGATGTGGTTAAAAGACTAATTGCTGTTCTATGTCCAGGCCTTAGTCATTTTGGATTGTTGAGGGAGGGTGTCCTCTATCTTTGGTCTATAATATATGCTGTTTCATCCAGCCTAGGAATTGTAATTTTATTGGGACAAGTACATTCAGTGGTGTACTTTGCAGTATGTCTTTATTAGGGAGTGCAGGCACTATGGCTTTTAATCTTTTTTCTTATTTTAATTTACTTGTGGATGGATGGTCGGGGTTTCAAGTAGGAGGAGCAAGCATGGCCACATGCGATTGGATGAGCATGTTAAGGCAGTAGACATTTTGGGATTGTAGAGGCCTGTGTTATATATATGTCATCCTTTTCCTTGTATTTCTTAGGCCTGGGCAGAGTTCCTGGAGGTCTGCTATGCGGGAATCTGCAAAGTGAAATAACTCAGCTGCGCTCTTTGGAATTGCGCAAGCAGCTAGTATTGTAAGTTGCACTGCTCGTGCTGATTTTTAGTGTTGGGAGTTTGCCCCACTCTGTAAAAACAGCACAAACTGCACCACACGCAGAACAATAGGAAGGTGCTTATTTTGTCACTTGAGTAGATGTTTTACTTGAGCGGCTGCTTCCTCAGCATAAGCTACAGATTTCTCAACTGAAGCAGTAGTGACCTGCCGCGACCCACTGCATTGAGAAATCTCTCAACAAGGTGGTCTATTTGTTAGACCTGGCATCTTTGGCGTGGTTTCCCCTATCTTTTTGCCTCTACCTCCTGTATTTTTGATGCTGTGCTGGATTTCGTTTTTGCTGGTTTAGATGCTTTGGACACTCTGCCACTGCTGATCAGTGCCAGAGTGTAAGCGCTCCCTGGATAAATTATTATTATGATTGAATATACATGTTTATCATATTTGTATCACCATGAAGTCCCTAGTAAAGTGCACTGGGTGTGCCAGGGCTGGTGATGACAAATGCTACTAGTGGGCCTGCAGCACTGATTGTGCCACCCACAGGAGTAGCCCTAAAATAATGTCTCAGGCCTGATACGCAGTGCCTGTGTGCAGTTTAGAACTGCCATGTCTTCCTGGTCAGTGTCCCCACTGACCAGGCCTAACCCTTCTCTTGTTGTGCACATCAGTCACCCCTATGGAAGGCCCAAGGTACCCCCTGGGCAGGGTTCAGTGTATGTAAAAGGTAGAGCATGTACTAGTGCAGGTGACATGCTCTGGTAGTGAATGGCAGCCATTTTCGTTTTTCACTACTGTAAGGCTATCTTGCTCCATAGGTTAACATGGGGGATGCTGGCTACATTGGTTAACAGCATTTCCTCCCATAGGAACAAGATAGGACATAAGTATCTAGTATCCCTGAACTCAGAATTTAATAACACATCTTTTAGGAAAGGTTGTTTTTAAATCCTGTGTTTGAGAACAGCACTTTTAGAAAGTTGCTGTTCTCTTGTCTGACCCTTCTGTGTGCCTGGGCCTGTTTGTGTACTGACTGTCTGGTTTGAGAGTGACAGGGGCTGGGGAATTCCCCAGGAGGCTGGATGAGTCAGCACTAGGCTGAATGACTGCATTTGCAAATGGAGTGGTGGGAGGAGTTAGCACCTGGGCTGAATAGGGCTGTGCCTGCCTTCCAAAATGCTGGCTCTACCCCCCTGATGGGCGGCTGAGGACCCTGCCCCTCACTCTGAAAGGAAAGATGCAGCCAGCAAAACAAAGTACTCAGGAACCACCCAGAACTGGTTCAGACCTGGCTCAGGGCCCACATGCACCCAGAGAACAAAGACTTTAGGGGTATAAGTACAGGACCCCTGACAACAGAAAATTAGATCATCCTGGAAATCAAGAAGGAACCTCTGCCAAGGAGAATGCTGAAATTGAAGAAAGAAGACTGTCCTGCTGTTGCTCTGCTGGACTGACCTGTTGCTTTGCTGCCAAGGAGAGGGGAAGGAATCTCCAAGGGCCTGAGAAGAGCTGGCTCCCTGTTTTGAAGTCCCAGGAACAAAAGGACTTCACCCCCAGCTTCCCTGAACTCTGCTGAGAGAGTTCTGTCCTTCCTAGAGTGCTGGATCCAGTTGTGGGGCCTCTGGAAGTTGTAACTGAGCTGGGAAGCTGGAAACTAAGTTTGAGTGACTTTTGAAACTGAAAAGTGTCGCATCGCTCGCTTGTGGAGCGCATCCCCGACAGTGCGAGAAGTTTCCCGCCGCTTCGAAGGTCGAGATCGTCGCAGCGCCTGACGCCGCTGCCAGAGACGTCGCATCCTTTGTTTGCGGGACGCACCAGACCGGTGCGGGAGAATCGAACATCGCTGCGAGTATCGTCGCAGAGCCTGTCGTCGCTGGGTGAGAACGCCGCACCGCTTGCTTGCGGACTGCATCACGTCGCTGTGAGCATCGTCGCAGAACCATCGCATCGAGGAGCTGCGAGAGAGAGGATCACCGCTGGACCGCGCATCGTCGCCCCGGAGATCGTCGCAGCCCCTTCGAGATTGTCGCATCGTGCCTTTGCGAGAACAGACTTCCTACGGAACCTACGCACCGGAATCCATACAAGTGGCTTTCCTCCCCATACAGACCGGATTCGTTGCAACACGCCCGCTGCTGCAGCGGGGCTGTCGCAAACGCCTCCCCAGGGTCTCAGGAGCAACGCATCGCTTGTTTTCCACCGCACCAGCTTCTGCTTTTGGAACTTTGTTGCAACAAAAAGGTACTGTGAGTAAACGTGACGCAACTGTGAACTTTTCACGTATCAGTAGAGAATTCTATCGCAATGTAGAGAATTCTATCGCAACGTAAAGAATTTTAACGCAACCTTAAGAACTCTTTTGAAACCATATTCTTGAACTGTGTATGTTGGATTTTTGTCGTTTTGGTCTTGTGTAGTTTAGATTAAATACCTTTATTTTTCTAAACTGTTGTGGAGTCAGTTTGTGGTGTTTTCACTGTGTTACTGTGAGTGTTGGTACAAATACTTTACACATTGCCTCTGGTTAGCCTAGACTGCTCGTGCCAAGCTACCTAGAGGGTGAGCAGGGGTTATCTCAGAGGGTTATCTCCTTGCCCTGACTAGAAGCAAGAGTCCCTATTTGGACAGTGGTACCTACCTCTGCAAACTAGAGACCCCCAGATCTAACATTGGTGGTCAGGCGGTAGGATTTGAACTTGTATTTGTACTTGACCCACAGTAATTGGTGTACATCACTAGTGAATGCAGACCACTACGCCACCGCATAGTACTGGTTTTTGGTTTTGATTTTTCTGTTTTTGAGTAACTCTTCTAATACATCATGTCTTTGCATGGGAAGGCACCCAGTAAGGAGGCAGAAGCAGAATTAGAGTTTTGCATTGAGGATTTGTGTTCATACAAAGTTGAGCAACTGAGGAAATTCTGCCTTGAGTTTGAGTGCCCCATAAAAAGCGACTACAGAAAGGAGGAGCTGCAGAGAATCTTGAAAGCCCATTGGGAGGCACAAGAGGGAAATGATGTGGATGTAGAAAATGGTTTTCAAAGCGCAGATCTGCCAGTGGGCAAAGTAGGTGCAGGAGCTGGCAGCAACCATTCCAGCAGGGGCCTCTCCCCAGAAGAGTTACAAGAGAATCAGAGAGTAAGAGAATATGAGTTGGAAGTCATGAAAATGAAAATGAAGCAGTTGGAAGTAGAAAAGGCGGCGGAGGAGAGCAAAAAGGCCCGTGCCTTAGAGGAGAAGAAATTGCTTTTGGCTCACGAGTTGAGCATGAGAGAACTGGATCTTAAAGCCAAGGAGGTGGATGCCAGTTCTAATGGTGGCAGTGCGCAGCCAGTGCATGGGGGTAAGGTATATATTCCAAAGACCTGGTACAGAATTACCATAGGGGTGAGGATATTTATGTCTGGTTCACTTCGTATGAAATTCCATTGAAGATGAATGGTGTGCCTGATCAGCATTGGGGGGCGGGCCTGTGGAAACATTTTGAGGCTTCTGGGAGGAGTGCTCTAGAGCCCTTAGAATTAGCAGGTGTCATGACCTACCCCAATATGAAGGAGGCCTTATGTCTCAGGTATGGCCTTACCCCAGAGCAGTACAGACTGCAGTTTAGGAACTCCAAGAAGAGTGAGTCTGAGACTTGGATGGAGTGTGTGAATTTGTACTCGCGTGCAATGGAAGGTTGGATGAAGGGCAGTAAAGTAACTGATTTTAAGAAGTTGTTGCATTTAATCAGTTGGGAGCACTTGCGTAGTCTTTGTGTTCCAGAGCTGCGCCAGCATCTTTTAGACAGCAAGCTGACAGACCCCATTGAGCTTGCTAAGGAGGCGGACCGCTGGACCAGTACCAGGGTCCACAGAGGAATTGTGGGTACCACAGCCAAAGGTGGGCAGGGTCCCCAGCAGAAGAGTGGGGGGGACAAGGGTAATCAAAAGGAGTTCTCACAAGGGCCCCAAAATAGTTCCCAGGGAAAGGATTCCCAACCCCCCAAACCTAAACAGCCATGGCCCTCTAAGGGCAGGCGGGACAATAGAGACAGAAGGGATAACCAAGGCCCCCCTACCTGCTATCACTGCAATGAGGTGGGCCACATTGCTCCAAAATGTCCCAAGAAGAAGCAAGCACCCACTGGTGCCCCCGCCCCAGCGTTAGCTAGTGTAGCTTTGGGAGGGGATTTGGTTTCTAGTGACTGGGGGGAGCTAGCAGTTATGACCCTTGTCTCGCTAGGAGACCAAGAGGTGGTCCAGGAAACCTTACTGCCCTCTAACACTAAGAAATATGGGCAGAAGGTGACCATCAATGGGAGGGAGATTGAGGCTCTGAGAGACACAGGAGCCAGCGTGACATCCGTGAGGTGTCAGTGGGTGTCTAAAGAGCAAATCATCCCTGGTGCACTCCGCCCTGTAGTGGCAGCTGACAGCTCAGTGCGCCTCTGCAAGCTGGCACGTGTTCCCTTTGCATGGGGGGGAGTCTCTGGTCTCTTGGAGGTAGTTGTTAGTGATGCCTTGCCTGTAGACTGTCTGTTAGGTAACGACGTGGAGAGTTCTCCATGGAAGGATGTAGAACACAGAACTCACTTGGAGATGTTGGGTTTGCCTGCGTGGATCTGTGTGTCCACACGTGCTATGACAGCCAGTAGGGGGGATTCAGCAGAACTGGAGTCTGAAACAGTGGCCCAGAGACCTGCCAGGAGAGGAAGAGGCAGAGGGTGCGGGAAACCAGCCCCAGCCGTTCCTACGGTCCAGGAGGAAGCAGAACCTGAGGGGGATGCCCTCAAACCTACAGGGGAACAGGTGGCCAAACTGGGAGACTAACCTGAGCTGACCAATTGGCAGCAGGAAGGTGGTCCCTCCAGGGAGAAATTCTGCCAGGCGCAGAAAGAATGCCCTTCCTTCGTTGGTCTGCGGCAACAGGCTGTAGATCAGGCAGCAGGTGGAGCAGCCAGAGATCACTTTATCTACTGGGAAGATGACTTGTTATATAGCGAGCCTAAGTTTGCTGAGCCCGGTGCAGCCCGTGTGCTGGTGGTACCCGAGCGCTTCAGAAACTTCCTAATGGGTCTGGCTCATGACGTGCCTCTTGCCGGACATCTGGGGCAAGACAAGACCCTAAACAGGCTTGTCACCCACTTCCACTGGCCCCAGATGAGAAAGCACGTTGGTTCCTTTTGCAGATCTTGCCAAACCTGTCAAGCCAGTGGCAAGACTGGAATGAAGTTGAAGGCACCCCTTCAACCCTTCCCAGTAGTGAGCACCCCTTTCGAACGGGTTGGCATAGACATTGTAGGGCCGCTGGACCCCAAGACAGCCTTAGGCAACAGGTTCATCCTGGTCTTGGTGGACCATGCCACCCGCAGTCCCTCTCAGGACAATCACAGCACCCGTGGTGGGCCGTGCATTGATGGGGATCTTTTCCCGTGTGGGGTTCCCCAGAGAGGTGGTCTCCGACCGGGGTACTAACTTCATCTCCAAGTACATGAAGTCTCTGTGGGAGGAGTGTGGGGTAACTTATAAGTTCACCACTCCTTACCACCCTCAAGGAAATGGGTTGGTTGAAAGGTTCAACCGGACCCTGATAGGTATGATTATGGGCCTAGCGGAGCCCATGAGACGGAAGTGGGATGTCTTGTTACCATGCCTGTTGTTTGCCTACAGGGAGGTGCCTCAGAAGTCCTTAGGATTCAGTCCCTTTGAACTCCTGTATGGCCACCCTGTTAGAGGACCTCTCTCACTGGTGAAGGAGGGTTGGGAAAAGTCCCGTGGGAAAACCCCCCAGGATGTGTTCACCTATGTGCTGGCCATCCGCAACCAGACACAACGCTTCAGGAAGCTCGCTCAGGCGAACCTGGAAGCAAGCCAGGAAGAAATGAAAAGATGGTACGACCAGAATACCACTCTGGTCGAATTTCAACCTGGGCAGAAAGTGTGGGTGATGGCGCCAGTGGAGCATTGTGCGCTCCAAGACAAGTGGACTGGGCCATATGAGGTGGTGGAAAGGAAGAGTGAGGTAACCTACCTGGTTAACCTGAGGACTCCCAGGCAGCCCCTGAGAGTCTTGCATGTGAACCTCCTCAAACTCCACTTTGAGAGGTCTGAAGTGACTATGCTCATGGCTACAGATGCAGGAATGGAAGAGGATAGTGATCCTCTCCCTGACCTCCTGGCAGTTAAGGAGCAAGATGGGTCAGTGGATGGTGTGGTCCGCTTGCCCACCCTGACCCCAGAGCAGCAGAGTGACTGTCGCCAAGTGTTGGGTTAGTTCTCCTCCCTGTTCTCCCTGACCCCAGGTGTCACTAACTGGTGCGTCCATGATGTGGACACTGGAGACAGTATGCCTGTGAAACACAAATTTTACAGGGTAGCTGACAAGGTCAGGGCCAGCATCAAGGAAGAGGTTTCCAAGATGTTGGCGCTAGGGGTGATTGAGCCCTCTAGCAGCCCCTGGGCTAGCCCAGTGGTCTTGGTGCCCAAGAAAGCTGCTACGCCCGGTGGCCATCCAGAACTCAGGTTTTGCGTGGACTACCGTGGGCTCAATGCGGTCACGAAGACTGACGCACACCCCATCCCCAGAGCTGATGGGCTCGTGGATCGGTTGGGAGCTGCCCAGTACCTCAGTACCTTTGATTTGTCTTCTGGGTACTGGCAGATTGCCTTAACTGATGGGGCCAAAGAGAGGTCAGCATTTGCAACGCCAGAGGGGCACTTCCAGTTCCGAGTCATGCCCTTTGGGTTGAAGAATGCCCCTGCCACATTCCAGAGACTGGTTAAACAGGTACTGTCCGGGCTGGAGGAATTCAGCACCGCATATCTGGATGACATTGCTGTGTTCAGCTCCACGTGGGAGGAACACCTGCAACACCTCTGCGAAGTGTTGAAGGCTCTGCAAAGGGCAGGCCTCACTATCAAGGCCAGCAAGTGCCAGATAGGGCAGGGATCTGTGGTGTATATGGGACACCAGGTGGGGAGCGGCCAGGTGGCGCCCCTACAGGCAAAGATTGATACCATTCTGGCTTGGGAGCCCCCCAAGACCCAGACAGAGGTTAGAGCCTTTTCTAGGACTCACCGGGTATTACAGACGGTTTGTCAAGGGATATGGCACCATTGTCGCCCCCTTGACAGAACTCACTTCCAAGAAGTTGCCCAAAAGAGTTGACTGGACTGACGCCTGCCAAACTGCTTTTGAAACCCTGAAAACTGCTATGTGCACAGCACCGGTGCTCAAGGCACCTGACTTTTCCAGTAAGTTCATAGTACAGACAGGCGCTTCAGAGCATGGTGTGGGAGCAGTACTCTCACAAATCACTGAGGAGGGAGGAGACCAGCCGGTAGCCTTCATTAGCAGGAGACTACTCCCCAGGGAACAGAGGTGGAGTGCGATTGAGAGAGAGGCATTTGCTGTGGTCTGGGCTCTGAAGAAGCTGAGGCCCTACCTGTTTGGGACTCACTTCCGTGTTCAGACCGACCACAGGCCCCTCAGATGGTTAATGCAAATGAGGGGTGAGAACCCAAAACTGTTGAGGTGGTCCATCTCCCTACAGGGAATGGACTTTACGGTGAAACACCGCCCTGGCACAGAACACGCCAATGCTGATGGTCTGTCCAGGTTTTTCCACCTTAGTGAAGAGAACTCCCAAGAGGGTGGGCAGTTCTCCCCACTTTCAGCTGGAGGGGACACGTGTTAGACCTGGCATCTTTGGCGTGGTTTCCCCTATCTTTTTGCCTCTACCTCCTGTATTTTTGATGCTGTGCCGGATTTCGTTTTTGCTGGTTTAGATGCTTTGGACACTCTGCCACTGCTGATCAGTGCCAGAGTGTAAGTGCCCCCTGTGTAAATTGTTATTCTGATTGAATATACATGTTTGGCATATTTGTATCACCAAGAAGTCCCTAGTAAAGTGCACTGGGTGTGCCAGGGCTGGTGATGACAAATGCTACTAGTGGGCCTGCAGCACTGATTGTGCCACCCACAGGAGTAGCCCTAAAATGATGTCTCAGGCCTGACACTGCAGTGCCTGTGTGCAGTTTAGAACTGCCATGTCCTCCTGGTCAGTGTCCCCACTGACCAGGCCTAACCCTTCCCTTTTTGTGCACATCAGTCACCCCTATGGAAGGCCCAAGGTACCCCCCTGGGCTGGGTGCAGTGTATGTAAAAGGTAGAGCATGTACTAGTGCAGGTGACATGCTCTGGTAGTGAATGGCAGCCATTTTCGTTTTTCACTACTGTAAGACTATCTTGCTCCATAGGTTTATATGGGGGATGCTGGCTACAGTGGTTAACAGCATTTCTTCCCATAGGAACAAGATAGGACATAAGTATCTAGTATCCCTGAACTCAGAATTTAATAACACATCTTTTAGGAAAGGTTGTTTTTAAATTCTGTGTTTGAGAACAGCACTTTTAGAAAGTTGCTGTTCTCTTGTCTGACCCTTCTGTGTGCCTGGGCCTGTTGGTGTATTGACTGTCTGGTTTGAGAGTGACAGGGGCTGGGGGATTCCCCAGGAGGCTGGATGAGTCAGCACTAGGCTGAATGACTGCAATTGCAACTGGAGTGGTGGGAGGAGTTAGCACCTGGGCCTGAATAGGGCTGTGCCTGCCTTCCACAATGCTGGCTCCACCTCCTGCTGGGCCGCTGAGGACCCTGCCCCTCACTCTGAATGGAAAGATGCAGCCAGCAAAACAAAGTGCTCAGGATCCACCCAGAACTGGTTCAGACCGGGCTCAGGGCCCACGTGCACCAAGAGAACAAAGACTTTAGGGGTATAAGTACAGGCCCCCTGACAACAGAAAATTAGATCATCCTGGAATCAAGAAGGAACCTCTGCCAAGGAGAAAGCTGAACTGAAGAAGGAAGACTGTCCTGCTGTTGCTCTGCTGGACTGACCTGTTGCTTTGCTGCCAAGGAGAGGGGAAGGACTTTGCTGCTGAGCTGTGTCCCCTGTCTTGAAGGAATCTCCAAGGGCCTGAGTAGAGCTGGCTCCCTGTTTTGAAGTCCCAGGAACAAAAGGACTTCACCCCCAGCTTCCCTGAACTCTGCTGAGAGAGTTATGTCCTTCCTAGAGTGCTTGATCCAGTTGTGGGGCCTCTGTAAGTTGTACCTGTGCTGGGAAGCTTGAAACTAAGCTTGAGAGACTTTTGAAACTGAAAAGTGTCGCATCGCTCGCTTGCGGAGCGCATCCCCGACAGTGCGAGAAGTTCCCCGCCGCTACGGAGGTCGAGATCGTCGCAGCGCCTGACGCCGCTGCCAGAGACGTCGCATCCTTCGTTTGCGGGACGCACCAGACTGGTGTGGGAGAATCGAACATCGCTGCGAGAGTCGTCGCAGAGCCTGTCGTCGCTGGGTGAGAACGCCGCACCGCATCACGTCGCTGCGAGCATCGTCGCAGAACCATCGCATCGAGGAGCTGCGAGAGAGAGGATCACCGCTGGACCGCGCATCGTCGCCCCGGAGATCGTCGCAGCCCCTTCGAGATCATCGCATCGTGCCTTTGCGAGAACAGACTTCCTACGGAACCTACGCACCGGAATCCATACAAGTGGCCTTCCTCACCATACAGACCGGATTCGTCGCAACACGCCCGCTGCTGCAGCGGGGCTGTCGCAAACGCCTCCCCAGGGTCTCAGGAGCAACGCATCGCTTGTTTTCCACCGCACCAGCTTCTGCTTTTGGAACTTTGTTGCAACAAAAAGGTACTGTGAGTAAACGTGACGCAACTGTGAACTTTTCACACATCAATAGAGAATTCTATCGCAACGTAGAGAATTCTATCGCAACGTAAAGAATTTTAACGCAACCTTAAGAACTCTTTTGAAACCATATTCTTGAACTGTGTATGTTGGATTTTTGTCGTTTTGGTCTTGTGTAGTTTAGATTATATACCTTTATTTTTCTAAACTGTTGTGGAGTCAGTTTGTGGTGTTTTCACTGTGTTACTGTGAGTGTTGGTACAAATACTTTACGCATTGCCTCTGGTTAGCCTAGACTGCTCGTGCCAAGCTACCTAGAGGGTGAGCAGGGGTTATCTCAGAGGGTTATCTCCTTGCCCTGACTAGAAGCAAGGGTCCCTATTTGGACAGTGGTACCTACCTCTGCCAACTAGAGACCCCCAGATCTAACACGACATTTCTCCTATTATCAAGGATTTCGCTAACCCTGTTTGTGATAAAAAAAAAAGCAGTGCTAACCGCGGTCAGCGCTGCTTTGTTTACACCTGGTATTTTCCTGACTTAGCCATGATATCCTATGGAAGGTGGATATCACGGCTAAGTTTGTGAGCCCCTATCATCAAACTAACGCCAAACTTCGAGAGATTATCGTTAGTTTTCCAGCGATAATCTCTCATTTGGCAGTTAGCGCGAGGATTTTTATCACTTCTGAGATAAACCTTGCTAATTGCAAGTTATCTCTGCGATAATTTCCGGAGATGCTTAGCGTTAAAAAATTCGTTGCTAAGCCTCGTTAGTGATAAATATCGCTAATCGTTGGTAATATGCCCCATGGTTTGTACATCTGGAGCCAAATTTTCTTAATCCATTTGGAACTACTGTCAACGTTTTCTTCATGGACTCTCACTCTTTTCTCCATATTATACAGGTGCAGCTGAATAAATGTTGGGTCCTCGCACATCGATTTAACTTCAATAGACATTTATGCCGACCTGTGAGTCTATTCTGGAGCCTTTGACTGATATTTCTTACATGGTCGTATCCAAAGTTGTTTCTTGTATTTTGTTAGAGAGGTTGAATGTTTGAGCCATGCTAAAAGGAAAAGAAGCTGTTGCACCGGTTTTTTTAAAGACATAAAGGTGGCTGTGCATTCACAAGATTTCATTAGAAAATTTAGCCACAGCAGGTATCTGCAAATGTATAGAAATTTCATGCGCAGTCTCCTCATGGACATTAAATAGAACAACATGAGCTTCACTTTGTAGGAAGGAAGAGACCAATGGTGGTCATATGTAAACATTTAAAAAAAAAATTATTCTATTGGTTTAACTTATTGGTTATTCAGTCATCTACTCTTGTACTTAATAATTTGCATTGTCTGATGTAGAAACCAGCACCCATCTGCCTCACATGCTGAATTTTGAGATTGGCAGTGTCAGATTTTCACAGTCCGAGAAGCACGGACGGTAGTGTAATTGAAAGGTATTCTATTTGTACAGCTAATAAACCACAGGTGCACGAGAACTGCACCTCCAAATGTTATGCTTCACACATTCCGCCTACATCTGTAGTTATCGTATTTTAAGTTTGGGATGGCTATACAAGCTAGTATTATTCTTGTGGGGACTCAGTTTGGGAGGCCAGAGTTCATGTCGGCAATCTGCTAGAAGAGTGAACAATGATTGCCATACCACATAGCCCACAACTGGGTGTAGCTTTCTCCTCACGTTCTCTTTACATTCAGAGTAGGGGAGTCCCTGCTTCTCCCCAGCTAGTGCAAAGCCCCCCCTTTTAAAAAAAACAACTGGGGAGGCAGAGGTTTTGTTCATTGTGCCTCTAAAGCATGGAATGAACTCCTGTTCCAACTCAGAAATGCCCCAGATCATATTACTTTCGTGAAGGCATAAAGACATTGCTATTAGGCCTCATGCTCCTCAGGTAACCAGTCTTTAGCGCCAGGGCACCCTAGGGTAACCGTGCACTCTACAAGTATAAATAACATAACATAACAAACAGCTAATGGGTTCTCTTGCAAACCCCTGCCCATGGCCCCGTCTGACTCCCCATGATGTCTGACAGGCCCTCTATTGGTCGACAGGTGCATTCTACATAAGCGCGGGGAAGGGGTGCCAGGTTCTACCACATTTTTTTTAGTACCTTTTCCTCACTGATTCATGTGAATCATTAGTCCAGACTGGGGCCCTTCCTACCATCCAATCCACTGCTCTAACTGCAGAGGCATCCCCTCAGGATTGGAGCAAGCCTTCAAGCATGCACCAGTCAACAGACAGAGCCCCTCTGCAAACAGCTAGCTTGGTCATGGCTAAGCTTTGCCCGCTGCAGTATATCCTGCATGATGATATAAGGAATAGGTCAGAGAAATTAGATGGACATTCAAAGAAAGGATTTGCAGACACATGTCAGTTCCATTTTCAGCAGCAGTGTAGAGAACCAGGGTTATCGTATATCACGACTTCCTTGGGTAATGCCAGTGCAGTCTGAGTACAAGGTTGATATTCGATTTAATTTAGAGACTTAAATATATTGACATCAATTGTCCTTGAAATGTTTTCACTTCTCTGTCAGTGACCATCTGATTATATTTTGGACATTTATAAGCTAAGCCTACTTTGTTATCGGTGTGAATTAGAAGTTAGAAGGAGATTGGTTTTTTTTGTTTGCTTTTTTTACACTCTTCACGTTTTTGTGTGCAATAGGTCTTGTAGCACTTGGGGAAACTGTTTTCTACATTAAGCCAAAAGTGTTCTTCTGAACAACCTAATCGAGGTTTTATTTTCAAAAATACACTTTGCAGGGACAAATATAAAAACATCTGATAATCTGTATATTATTCCTTCTCTAACATTTAAATTCCAAACCCACTAGGAAATCCACTTTTCTAACTTTCCAAATGGATTAAACTCACCCACCTGGGTGCCTTCATTTGTAGTGCCTCTCCATGCAATATATTTTTTATTATTTGAGTCACTTGTAAATATTTTCAGCACTTAAAGAAAAAGGAAAATAAACATGAAACCGAAGAACTGGCCCCTTCCAATGCTTGGTCTATTTTAAATTGAAGTACGAGCTGTGAATAAAGCTTCAATACTACTCCAATGCACTGGAAAATATCTTAGGCCCTCACTACGAATTACCTAGTAATTTGTAATATGTGTGGTAACTCATTTTCCTGCACATATCACAATTCGGAGTTTAGTGGCAAAAACCATACTCTGACCCACAGTTTTCCCTTTATAAATTTAAGAACGGTCAAATATGCAAAAGTTTATCAGCGATTAAATGGGTGATCATAACCGGGTCATGTGCATTTGGTTGAGCTATTTATGCATCCCCATAAATTCTAAATCAGCAGAATTGTAATTTTATCGGGTCCCATAAATATTCCTCCATACGCCGGCCTACTTGTAATGACAGGCATAGAGTCAACAACCCATATGGTGAGTTAACATTGTAGCAGCTCCAGAGCACTGCTATTGTGAAAAATGTTCGGACTAACAGCTGCATAAAGGTACGTTCATCCATATGAAAAATTCACCAATGTGCATCCTTTAGCCATGAGATGAAGGATTTATAGGTGTTGGTTTTTCATTGCTGTTGTATTATGAGTATCATGGTTGTAATTGTTTGCATGCAGTGTACAAACTATTATTTACCTGACCACTCTCACAATAATTTTCACGCCTAAGGGCAACTCATTTCTATATGGGGATAATGTAAACGGGGATTGAGTTCCCCTGGGTTCAGCTAGTGTCCTTACAGTTGAAATTATTTATTTTGTGACAGTGTGCTGCCAATCACAGTTAAAGCCACACATGGTAGTCAATCATTTACAGCGTTCCCCACCTCTGCTTCCAAAATATGTTTCTACAGACGCTATAGGCCAGCTTTAAGGTGATATTACATAAGATATGCCTTGTCAATGCATTAATTCAGGAGCCAGCTCCTATTCCTCAACTTTTCTATTCATACCTTTAAGAATAAATACATGTGATAACATCTTATTAGAGCCAAAAAAGGCACTTCCTACAGATCCAAAATCAATAGGAAATTGTTTCACCCTTAGGAGAGTAATAACCTGGGCTTTGTATTTGACAATAATATAACAAGTTGCCTACAGAGGTAAAAAGAGCTGCAGTATATTGCAGCTTGGATATCTTTAATAAGAATAGGTACGTTGAAATCGCTTGGCGACTGCTTGAACATACAGATCTTTGATGTTCCCTCATCTCTACATCATAGAAGGAGCTCAAAGGGTTAATTAACATTTAATGAGATTCGCAGTACTTTGAAAAAGTTATGAACTTGGTTGAGATCAATCACTTTCATGGACTGCCTGACTTCAAAGCAGACATTATGCAAAAGAAAAAAAAAAGAAAAAACTTCCATTCTGCACTGAATTCCTAAGTAGGGAAACTCTCATTAGTGCTCAGCTCACAGAGACAAGAAGTGCAAACCGAAAGAGGTTGAACACAAAGGAAGTTTCTAGGATCAGAGCTCTGATAACAGCCATATTTTGTTGAGCGGTAGCAAACGCCAGCATTCTTGTACACACGCAGTTCCACAGTGCACGCATTTTATTCCATTGAAATCATTTAGAATGCTAATATTTTGAACATCGCCGTTTTACACACAGTGAACAATTTTGGATCCTCAAAGGAAAGTATGGACCGGGGCACAGCATAGGACGCAGGATGCAAACTTCAACTGAACACAAGGAGGTGTAACGGGACATACCGTTTCATTTTTAGGTTTAAATTAATCCAAAACCTTTTTCTCTTACTTATAATGTTTATGTCATGTGTTTTACTCATAAGGGCTTTCGGCCAGATCTCTTCATCTATTGGCCTGTTGTTCTCGCACTCACTACAGCATTCAGCATGGTTCAGCCCACTTTAGCCACTGGCTGACTTCATAGTGAAAGACGACATTCTGCTCCATTGCAAAAACATTCACACACAAAGGAGTTCTCTTTAGTGCCAGGACTACTATGACAATCAGTGTGTGCTTTTGAGACCCAAAACTTTAATTTGGTTTCAGCCAATGCTTTTTCTTGTACATTAGTAATGGCTCAGCAGCTCTCTCAACAATAACGTTACAAGGGCTGGCAGCAGCCAGTGCTAGATCTATTGGCTTTGTCAATATATTTTTGGGGTAGAGAAAGAGTCGGGTTGAACAGAGTTGATTCTTTCTCCGTAATCAAAACCAGCCTTTGCTCTCCATTTCTTAATATCTGAGTTCAGTTAATAGACATATATTGCCTATGTTTATTGATACTGTGGTTAGCGGTGTCATATTAGTATACCAGATGGCAAGATCACTTAAATTTGATTGATTCAGAAAACGTACTACAGACTTTGACGGGTACAGCTTTAATCCCAGTATGCAGCCATTCAGTCTTCTGAGGCTAATAACTTGTGTATGATTAAGCTGCCTACTACCACCTGTTCTATAGTGCCCAGAGATGGTTCATATATTGGCTGTGCCTTAATAATTATCCATGGAAATATTTAGTCCGCGCAAGTTGATTAACAGCAACCATTCTCAGCAGTGTTCAAAGCTAACAAATTCTGTAAATCCCTGGTTCCCATAATTACAATGTAAGATTTGCTACAAGGTCTGCTCCAAATTACTTGGGGGATTGATTGCATGTCCCAGTTTCCATTCACACTGCCCATTGCTTCCAGCACTAGGAGAAATAAAACCACAATAAAGTGGCTTTCTTTGGTGTGCGGATAAGGAGCAAACAGAGCAACTTGTCACAGGCTATAGTATGGCTTGGTGGGCCTAGTTGTTTGTCTGTTAAGTTGGTGGATATTTTACCCCTGAGTCACCTCCTGAAATGATGGCAAAAGTAGTGTTTGAGGACAAACAGCAGCATGGTGGAACTAACTTTTTTACCGAAAATAGACACCAACAAAAAATACTATATCTAAAGACTGTGACACGTTGTGAGTTTTTTCCCCAGGTCACAGGGTCATTATGAGTTCTTTCTGTTTGAGACCGCCACGGTTAACTTGGTGGATCTGAAGTAAACATGAATGGCATCAGAGGAGATGTCCATAGTTTGGTGCCTTCCACATTAAGACCAGGCCTGTTACAAGGGTTATCCCAAAAGAGGCATTTCTCCAACTGAGTGGACAGCAAACTGCCTATCAAAAAGGTTTTTGAGGATGTTCCACCCCCACACTAAGAGATTCCTATGTGGTCTCTTCCCCTGCCTCTTTTTCCAGCTAATGCAGGGATGTCAAAAATTCTGCTCGCATCAAGCATCACGTTTGTGTCTAACTGTGGAGCATGCAGGGGGCAAATCCTGAACTATTTGTCTAGGACCCATCCGTATAACTATTCTGCTTCTTTTTATACCTAGAGGCAATAATGAGAAATTAAATGCCCAGAAGGCATGGACCAAATCAGTTTGTGGGACTGCGTTGCATGCTTAGGCAGTTCTTAGGTAGACACTAAAAGAAAAAAACAATAAAACAAACTGTGAGAACGTGTTTGAATCTCAAAATGTGGGTTTTAGATTGTGGCCGAAATCCCTTTAAAAAACAATTAAAATACCATTTCGGTATAAAAACAAGGTCTACAAGGCACCACTTGTGCAGTATATGTCCTGTTACTCAAACATGTTACTTATATGAGTGAACAATACAAGCTTGTTTTCAGTCAATTGGAAAATGAGAGAACATTATTTTCGTGAAGCGTGGTATAATCACTTTATTCGGATTCACTCAGTGGAAAAAACGGAACAACTCTTCCTAGATCTCATCCTCCCACTGCTTGTACTGCTTACACTTTTCTTCTCTGTACCTGAAACCTTGCATCGGCATTAAGCAACGACTGCGAACTATGGGCCTTATTTCGATGGCCGAAGGACCACTACCGACAGGCTGTCAGTGGTGGTCCTTCGACTATCTAACCAGGGATCTCCGTCCGTCATATTATTATTATGGCATTTGGACCTGTGGTGGTCGGAAAACCCACCACCACTGTCATGACAGGCGGTCTTTATCCGACCGACTGTTGGACCTCCCTGTGTTCCCTGACTAGCGGCGGTGCCTGTCAGGCACCGCCAAAGGGGTTACAATATCCCTTTCCGCGGTGGTCCAACTGCAGTGAAACAGCAGGAGGAAAAGATTTGGGGGCCCGTAGCAGGCTACCCTAACCCCCTGGACCAGGCACATAGGCCGCCCTTCATATTCCTACATCATGTGGTAGGCACCGCATGGTGCCTGCCACGTAGTGCAGGGATATGTGTGGGGTGGCTGTTTTGTCACCCGCTGCAAAACAAAACATGGGCAATGCGACCGCCAAGGTTGTATCCTAATTTGCCCTGTGGGACCATAGTTCCATGACATTTTAGAATAACTCAGCCCTTGGCCTTGTTACTCTATGTGGTCATAGAACTCCTGAAAATGTCCAGCAGTGGGTACTCTAACCCCTGTATATCTCACTCTTCCGATAAAATGAATGAAGTAATTGCAACAAATCCAAAATAGGGCGGTAGCAATGCTTTAGTGCTTGAAAAAGTTAACTATTTTAAAATGTCTTGGAAATCTCCAACTCTGCTACCAAGGCAGCACCTATTTGAACAGTAGGTCCTCTCTGTTTTTATTGCTAAATTGGGCAAAATTATTTCAAAGCATTGGTGCAAAAATTGGAAAATTGGAGGGTGCATTTCTATCAACAGAACTGCAGGTGCGATGTCACCAGATACTAGGGGGCATATTTATGTGCCCCTATACCAGCCTCGGTCAGTAGTTTGAGTACCTGCAGGGCGGTGACGTGGGGAGGGGGAGGGGCAGGGTGGGGGACGTAGTAATCTATGTATTACAGAGCATTACAGTTAAGTAAACATATACATAAATAAAACTAATTTCGTTGCATGCACTGCATCCCCAAATGCGATGCAGTGCGCGCAACAAAATTCGTTTTATTTATTTATATGTTTACTTACCTGTAAAGCGCCATAATCCATAGATTACTACCCTCTACCCTGCCCCTCCCTCTCTCCACATCATCGCCCGGCAGGTACACCCACTACCAACCGCGGCTGCTCTATGCCTCAGTCTTGCGCCACGCAATGTGGTGCTAGAGCAACACATTTTAAAATTAGATTTCTAAAGCCATACAAGATCACCTTGCGGGGTCCTGAATGGAATCATAAATCTCAAGTAATGCAACTCAGTGCAAATCGCAGGGTTGCATTTCTCTACACCTGAGATGTATTCCATGGGCGTTGCATGGGTGTTCACACACAACATCCATGGATTTTCATGCATTTCCAGATTTACCAGAAATGGTAGACCAGGGTGTGCACCAAAAACCTACGTCTTCCCAGGTGAGCTGTAACGAGAAGAAATATGTTTATTCTTCCTTGCTTTTTCTCTTTCTATATGCATTCTGCAGCACATATAGAAAGAGGAAGAAGCCTCAGGGGATTGTTTTTGTGCAGGAGGGTGCCCCTTCCTGCACCATAACCATCCTCCTTACAACTAAGGCACCCTTGTAGCATGGTGCAAGGGTGATTGCATTGGTGCCAGGCAGCCAAAAGGGTTCCAGCACAGGGTAAAAGGCAGGAATGTGTGGTATTTCCATAAATAAGGCACCTTCCTGTCCTATCCTTTCCAAGTCACGCAGCGCACCAAGGTGACTTGCTACACTGCATTGCATGACTTGGCCCTCGGTGTCTGAGGGGGCCACTGCCCTCCAATTATGGACATGTTTCAACACCCAACAGAGGGTGGTGGGGGTGAGGAGCATACTTTGGGTGCCTGCATTGGGGCCACTGGCATCCTAGTTATGCCACTTAGTTTTGCAGACTTTACATTCTTTCAAAAGAATTCTTAAGAAAACGCTGGTAGCTCAAAATGAACAGTTCAGTGGTACAAAATGGTCAGTAACTCTGCACTTTTGACCAACCATTGACCAGCCTGACAACAGAAATGTAAAATCTATCTGTCCTAAATTTGCTGGGAAGGTAACACTGTGTATGATCCATAATGTGCCAGCATTCTATTTTTCAAATTTTTTTGGGCTGGTTTTCATTATGTCTTTTAATGAGTGTAAACTATAGTAGGAAGGAACTCGCACAACCTGATAAATCACGAAGTGATGAAAAGTGAAAAGTTGTAGTGTGCTGCTAGAGTGAAACACTGTCTGGCCTGGCAGTGCAAAATCCGTAGGAACTAATACTTTGCTTTCTCAACAAGGATAAAGCGACTCTGAGCACAACGTAGGGGACCAATTGGTCTAATCACATCAATCAAAATGTAAATCGCCAGGTTGAAAATACCAAAAAAGTTCATCCAAAGTTCAGGTTTTTATTCAACCAAAGGTTTAAAGGTGTTGAATCATCGATCAAAGTAAAACATAATCAATAACGTGTATCCTTAATTGGAAACAGTTTTTAACGATGATCACACATCCCGATGCATTTCGGGCCACGCCCTTCCTCAGGGGATTACTCTACAAAACAATCCAAATAAAAACTGTTCAAATAAATGTCTGTATAATATCACGCAAATACATAGTAAAGGGTGCTCAAAGAATAATGCCAGAAAGAAAAATGCCGAGGTGAAAAAATGACCGACAACCAAAACTTCAACCAAAGTAACCACACCCAAAGCAGTGTGCAAATAGAAATCGTGCAACATATGAAAAGCGGAAAGCATAATCACCGATATAAACGTGCGGTACTCAGAAGAAATGGGAAGAGTAACTATGTGCCGGGAAAGTGCAGCAATACGTGTAGCGTTGGATACGTGCACTCGTTATAGTGAAGGTAAAGAGAAAACAATGACACCGGTTCACAAAAGCCGCATGCTATATTAAAAGTCTGGTGTAGTCCCAAAACAGGTACTTACAAAACGAGCACAGTGGTTCGAATTGCGCAGGGAGCCGCAGAGGAAAAGGTCAGTCGGAAGAGCCGCTGATCCACAGATTAATAGCGTGATGAGTGTACTCTTCTGTGGGTTATTGCATGTACATGACTAATGCTTTATTTTAGCATATCATGCTATTACAATCAAATCAGAGAAAAAACATGATAAGCATAATTTTACACCAAAGTTTAGCAGTCGATGAAACTTTTTTTCAAAACTTTCTAACGAAAAATGGCACTTTCTTGTATTGAACACTTTTGGGAGTTTACATTTTGGCGGCAAATCTTGGAGTGGAAGTTTGTATCGTTTTATTTAAGAACGATACTTTCCAATAACGAAGTCTATCATTCTGTGTCGGGCGAGAATCGCACTCACGAAAACCATCAGGGGAATATAATGTTACTGCAGGTTGTAGTAGTACTGCCATTTGGTTTTACCATTAAATTAAGATTAAACTAGTCGTACTACTAATATCTTTTCCCAGTCTGACAAGAATGTTTATGAGAGATACAGGCTTATCAAACATGAACTTTACACATTAACGTGAAATGCAGCCACTCCTGTGCAAACAAACACAGCACAGTTAGGAAACCTCATCAATAACCTGCAAATCTCGTGTGCATGCCTGCTTGTCTCTGTCAATCCACTATAAATCAACTTGGTGGTATATTCTAGAGTACATTCTCAAGATCGTTCCTGGATGCAATGCAGGTACGAATCAAGGAAGAGGATTGCTTTCTGAACCCAGCGGTGATAGACACAATTTGTGAGTTTTATGGGTGGGCACATTGCCCGAATGTACGAGACTCTGTGGCTGGAGGATAAACGAAGGGCCAGATGTAGGTCGGCAAATACCGGTCGGTAACGGCCAATTTCGGCCGTTACCGACCGGTATTTGCAAATGGAGATGTAGGGGCCTTCAAATTTACAGAATCTGTACATTTACTGATTCTATAAAATATCAAATCGGTAAATATACCGAATCGGTATATCCAGATGTAGGTGGCACTTCAAACAGTGCCACAGGCCATTACCGATTCGTTATTTACCATGTAATACAATTGCATGGTAAATAACGAATACCTGTGTACATGCACATCTGTGCATGTACACATGTACACATCTGTGCATGTACACCTGTGCCATGTGACACACATACATGCCCTTAGGGCATGTATGTGTGCCACATGGCACACAAGCCAAAATCAGGGGTGCAACAGGGTGTCAAAGTGACACCCTGTCACCCTTGCAAATTCGGTAATTTTACCGAATCTGTATTTACCGATTCGGTAATTGACATTGATTCCTATGGGCCTGTAGGCCCATAGGAATCAATGGCAATTACCGAATCGGTAAATACCGATTCGGTACAGATTCGGTAAAAATTACCGAATTTTTACCTGAATCGGTAAAATTCGGTATTCTAGAGTCGGTAAATCAGATTTACCTACATCTGGCCCAAAATCTTTAGGTCCCCTTACATAATGTCTCCTATGTCCCATAGATATTCATACGCCTTAGGTTAAATGAGGAATCACTGAAGGGTGCATTAAACCCCTGCTGTTTGAATGGAACGTTGTACATTTTCAGGAATATTGAAACCCAGGACTCCATCATTATTAAACTGATGTGCTCTGCAGAGCATTTCATCTCAAATCCAGAGGCATCTTATTACACTTTATCCTGGGAGTACCCATTACTCCTACACGTTCCGCCATTATGTCCTACATGACCAGCTTGCAAAAGTTATTAAATCAATAAATATCATAGTACCATCATAATTTATATTTCAGTGGACATAACACAATTTCCTGTTATATCTGTGACTACTGATAAAGACACCCCTCGTGAGCTCTGGCTGCCTTTAGTGTGCGCATATAATGCAGCACATCACTAGCGTAATGAAACTTGAGGGGTCCCCTGCCAGCTACAAGGAGGGGCCCACTCTGGACTCAATCAGGAGTACTCATGCTAAAGTACTGGGCTGGGGCCCCCCTGGAGCTTGGGAACCCCCTCACCACGGGGCTGCAGGGTTTTGTGTTCCGCCACTGCCACATATCAAAGTCTAGATCTATGGAGAGCTTTTGCTACAGCCTTCTGGGTTCTGCTGGCTGTCCTCAGGTTGGTACAAATATACAGGGTGTACTACCTTTTCTAATCTCTGTCACTGTTCCATTAATGAAATGTACAGTCAGGGCAGGCCTTTCCTCAGACAGCAATCACTCTAACAGAGGGGGCCACCAAGGCAACATGAAGGTAGAGAACAATGGGGGAAATAGGCATAATGCTCAGAACAACAATTATCTACCTAAATGAATCAAGGTGTGCTATACATCACAGATTAACGGACACCTAAGAAGCTGGCCTACTGACAAATGGAATAACAAAGCTAGGATATCAAAATATATCAAAATGTATTCATGGTAAATTCACATTATTTAGTTATGTTATGTTATGTTATTTTATGTTATGTTATGTTAAAAGTACTTATTAAGCGCGCGTACACCAAACGGTTTCATGGCGCTGAGAATAATAGAGGAGGCGGCATCCAGAGGACAGTTGGCTTACACATCTGCCTGAGAAAACAGCCTGGTCTTGAGTTGTTTTCTAAACTGAACATAAGAAGTTGCAGACCTCAGTTCCACAGGAAGCGAGTTCCAAAATTGTGAATCTGATACATCCGTGTTTTTATGTTTGAATGCAGGAGTAGTCAGTAAGTTCAGAAAGGACAAACGCAGTTCGCGGGAAGGGATGTAGCACTGAAACCTTGAAGAGATAAATGCTGGGCCATTACCAGCAAGGGCTTTAAAGATGGTACAGCCCAGCTTGAAGGCACATCGTTTAGCCCCCGGAAGCCAATGGAGACTCTATATCAAGGGACTTACATGATGGTGTCTAGGATGACGATAGATTAACCTGGTTTCTTGGTTTTGTACCAACTGCAGACGGTGTTGTTGATATGCTGGGATGAGTTGGCATAATCAATTTGAGAGATTAACAAGGCCAAAGTAGCCAGGGTCAAGGCCTCAGTGGTTAAGAATCTACTGATCATCCGGATTCTACGTAGATGGAAAAAGCAAGCAGAGACCACGGAGCCGATCTGGGATTTCATGGACAGATCATTACAAATTATGATCCCTAAACCCTTGACACAGCCTGCTGGGCAAGGAGGGCTGCCCAAAGACGGAGGCCAAAAATTGGAGTTCAACGGGTTAACAGTTCCTCCTGTGAGTATCAACTAAGTTTTATCAGGATTTAATTTCAGTTGATTTGCATACATTAATTTTCTGATAAAGCTCATAGTAGATTGAACATTGAGCACTGAGGAGGTGGAAGAACCAATGTCAAACACAAGCTGGAGATCATCAGCGTAGTTAACCCGTTCCGTGCTCGTGGTGGAACCACTCCATCTCGAGCCACGGGAGCGCTGTGCTAATGACGGAGTGGTCACGCCCCGGCTGCTCTGCCCATGCTGCATCAATTCAATGCCTGCGCGGCTGAATTAATGAGTGGGCGGGGCCGTGATGGAGCCACTCGGTCACTAGCACAGCACGCCCGTGGCTCGTGACAGAGTGGTTCCGTCACAAGCATGACGGTGCGGCGTGACCCCCCCACCCCCCAGCGCTGCGGCGGAATTACCGCCATGGCCAAGGGCTTAAAGGTTTCGTCCATTCTTGTATGCAGAGACCAAATCAAGGGTAGCAAATACAAGTTAAAAAGCAGGGGTGAGAGGGTAGACCACTGAGGTACTCCACAAGTCAATTTCATTTTTTTAGATGAGAAATTTGCAACCCGGACTGCTTGAGATCTCTTACGGAGAAAAGAAGAGATCCACTGCAAAGCCGGACCCTGGAGGACAAGGGCCCGACGTGCACCACATCAAGATGATCCTCGACCCCTACCATTATAACAAGTGCTGAAAATCCACACTTGTCCGTACCCACAATCAAATCTTTCGTAGTCCCTGGTGCACCATCCTCTCAAGCCACCAAATGGGCCTCGTGGATAGACTGTCTTGAGACATACTTTGCAGCGGGCAGACTCAAGGAAGAAAGGCAATGACCAATGCTTCTTCACCGTAGGGGTGCTGCTATCCTCAAACTGTCCAAGATGGTATGAGAAGCCGGCCCCCACACTTACGCCTTGCTCAAGGCAGGCCTCACCGCTCACTGGGCACCCTTTGCCAATCCTGACTACAAGCGGTTCCTGTGCAGGCAAGCCTGACAGATTGCTGAAGGGTCTGTGGTCTTATGTTATGCAGGCTATGTGAACTGGCGACCAGGTGCACTGAGCCCAATGAGCAGTATGAAATCTGTACTCAATTCATTTGGGGCGGTGCATCCGCATAACTATGTGAACACATTTTGCAAGTGCCCTGAATGATGATGGGTTATATTCTCTTTGATGGACAGTGAGAGGAGCTGTCAAAATCAAGAGCTTCCCACATGGAGGTCACACTCCAGCGGGCCATCCAGGCCTAATCCGTCAACAAAGTAGGTGTCATCCCATCACCTCAATACAAGAAAGACAACCCCAAAATGCTGCAAGCTGCCAGACCATGCAAGCTGCCAGACCATGCAGGTGGTGTTGGTTTCGCAACCCACATACGGTAGACTGTCCAGCAAAAGGATGGAAGTGTTCAGCCTGCTGCAAAATAAAACATTTTGGCAAGGTCTGTATATCAATGCCTGCAGCCAAATGGGCTAAAGAAGAAGGCGGCCAACTATGTGGATGAAAAGTCTGTGATAGTGTATGACGATGACATAGATGACGATGAATCAGAAGGCACAGTCCATGACAATCACAACTAAACCCCGGTCGCATCTGCTGGGCCTCCTAATGCCAAGTCATGCTCAAAGGAGAACTGGTAGTGGCACTGATTGACACAGGGGTCTATATCAAAATCTTACCACTGTCACTGCAAAAAGAGATGGCTTCACCGCTGACATTGAGCCATGCCGCAACCAGGGTTTGTGTCTAGGGCACCTTCACATCGCCTCTTGCTTACAGGAGTCTTTACCACCACCATCAGTCACCAAGGACAGGTCACCAAGATGAAACTCTATGTCACTAAATGAGAGGGAGACATGTTGCTCAGCTGCCACACCGTTGAATGATTACAGCTGGTCCAGTTTTCATTTGGGGTCCACGCCAGTGGCCTTGACTTCCTGCTTGATGAGTTTGAGATACTTTTCCAGGGCATTGGATGCTTTAAGGAACGACTAGTACACCTCCATTTTGATTAGTCAGTGCAACTGGTTGCGTTGAGTATTGTTCCATTCCACTTACACCACAATTATTATTTATATTCAGCATTTGTAGAGTGCATAGCTACCCTAGGGCATCCCAGCGCTAGCATTTCCACCAAAGTGGAGGCTGAACTGTTTAATTTGGAAAGAGCGGCATTATCAATAAGGTCACCCATTGTCATTGCACGTAAGCCAAAGCAGCCTGAGAAGGTGCACAAATGCGTCAAACATGAGATTCCCAATCATTGCAATCAAGAGGAAGCGCCACATAACACCTACAGTGGATGACATATTGGGGAACCTAGCAGGCTCCCGCTGGCTCCCTAAGATGTACCTATATTCAGGGTATCACCAGATCCTCCTTGCACCTGAATACCAACGCTTAACCACATTCTCAACTCACCTGGGATCACCCCAATATAAATGCCTCAACTTTGGCTTCTCCAGTGCAGCAGAGGTGTTTCACAACATCATCAGAGGAGTACTGGCATGCCTCAATGGCACCCTGAACATCAGTGATGACATCCTGGTCCATGTCCCCAACCAAGAGGACATCTCCACAGTCCATCAACTGCAAAGCTGTGGCCTCACTCTGAATAACTAAAAGTGTGAATTCCTGAAAGAGGAAATATGCTTCTTCAGATACCTTGTTTCTGCAAATGGGATCAACCCTAACCCTGCCAAGGTCTATGACATCCAGAATGTGCCTGCTCTCTCCACCGACACCAAAGGGAGGAGTTTGGTCATGAGAATGGTCATGCACTGTGGCCGGTTCATGCTGAACCTGACCCAAATCTCAGGGCCACTATGGGAACTCACAAAGTGTCAACCCCCTGGCAGTTTGGTCCTGGACAGGAAAAGTCTTTCCGAGATACAAAGCAAGCCATGTATGCTGGCACCACTCTTGCCTACTTTGACCTCATCAAACACCAAACTGTACCAGCCGTGGCCGGTAGTAGTGTCGTGTATTTCTATAGGTTCAGAATCAGTCCCCCTATTCCTGACCCTATTCTGGTTAAACTAACTATCAAGTTAACTAACAGTCAGCCCATGAGGCAAGAAAACCCCCATGATGCAGATACCGTTATCTGACGCAGTCACACTCCGGCACAGGAACGTGTTATCTGATTAGGTCATAACGCTTGAGATCTAATTAGACAAGCGACATTCCTCCAGCCCCTGATAAGGCATACGACGTTCTCATAACAAATCAAACCTATGACAACCTGGAAAATCCGTGCGGCCATTGTTTTGATTTCACAGAGAACTTTAGTAAAGAATGTGCTAACGAGCAAGTCGTATGACATCTTTATTGACGTATCTATGTCCATCCTTACGTCAATCTCGGCACCTTTAAGGTATAAATATTGCCGACCTTGCCCTATGCAAACACACGCGTGGTGACAAGATGGAGCAGCCATACTTGCCGAAGCCGAGAGCAGAAGCAGACCCCGCTGGCAGCAGCCCCGCCTTCCTGACGCGCTGAGAGACGCGCTGCTATCTCAAGCCGAGAGACCCAGCACCGGCGCTTTCGGGCAGCCCTCGCAGGCAGCCTGGAATATCGAGAGCAGAGAAAGAGATACCATTCCTCATTCATCCTAACTTCCAGGTACAGAACTGAATAACCCCTCACAGAGAATTCCTTAGTTATTCACTTGGCAAAAACAAACTTAACTTAAACTGTAACTTTCTATTCCCGCCCACGCATTAGACTTAGGTCAGGTACACGGGGTAGGCGTATTTAGAAACACCAGTTGAGTACGTTTAGTCAAATGTATATGTGTATGTAAATATATTTTAATCATTTTAAACATCATATGGCTCAGAAACCATATCAATGTTTTTACAGTATTATTTTATACTATTGCTTTTAATGTATGCACTTTACTTAACTATAAGTATTGCAATAATATCGATCCATTTCTCTTGTACGAGAAAAGAGACTGATCATTAAATAACACCTTTTTATTGAACACGCCCGTCTCTTCCTTTTCTCTACATTCTGATGAGACTAAGAATGCACGTACTGACTGAGTAAAATAATTGCCTTGTGCTCACACGACTCTCGAGATTGACTCTTGATTAGGGGAGAGCAAAGTTGTCATGTTCTATGGTTGTCAGAAACTAAATCCCTTCTTGTCTAATCAGGGAAGTTAATCCTTCCTTGAACATTCGAGAAAGTTTCTAGCGAACTCTGAGCTTAGCTGGCAAACCCAAAAATTAAGTCTAGTATCAACAGTAGTAGACCTAGTTAACGTCTGGCCTAGGCCTTTACTGCTGTAGGTACTATTCCAATGCGCAGAGCCTATTGGGAAAATAGGAGCTACACTACATGGCGCCCAACGCGTTTGGAAAGGGCGATAAAACTAACGTAAGACATTTAGAGTAACTCAGTCGTGCTTTCTCACTCAGACCCCTTTTCCCAAATACTCCAAAGACGTCTGGAGTGGGTGAAAGGTTATATCCTCCAAAACCTCGCAGGAGGGAACTCCTATGTAACGTTCTTGGTATAGTCAACGTTGAAGGATACACCGTTCCAAATTATTGTGCATCTAATCTTTGTTCCATAAGAAACCTGATCTGCAAACAAAAGACATAAGCTTCCTGTCGGTAAAATGGCAGAGAGTGATGATGAAAGAGAGGCAGTTAGATTAGCAACTGAACTCGCAGATGCTGATGCTACCATGCAAGCAGCAGACCCGAATATAACACTCATTTCGGTCATTAAAAGGAGATCTATAACCTTAAAACTTATAGAAAATGGACTGACACCTAGAGGTGGAACAGTCATATTCGTAATTGAGGCACACGAATATCGGCAGACAGAGGTATACTATACATGGATACATTTTCCAGCAGCAAATGCTGTAACAAAGTACTTCCACTATTACAAAGTAGAGGAACCTCCTGAAACGTACACTCCTTTCGAGGAGGTGGAAGTACCACTCAAATTCCAAGAGCATTTGCTCTTATTTGATGGCGCCCTAAAACATAACAATCACATTACAAGGCTCGGTCCTTTAGGAAGACCAGGAGCAACGTGGCCGGTCTTAGCCGGATACACACCACATCCAGACATCGAAAGAATGCCTGCAGCAGAGCTATTAATACAGCTAAAATAACTACTAAAAATTCATAGACAATTAGTTCAGTATGTAATGCGGACTTCAACAATTCAGCCAGCGATTAAACTTCCACAGCTGACCCCTCACCAGGGGAACACAAATAAAATTACACCACAGAACATCCAATCCTGCCTAGGTAAAGTTCCAGCTAAACGCGAACAAATACCATTCTGGTTGGCACAGAAAATCACCCAAATAGAGGCGTTGTTTCCTGACACCACCCCGCTGGAAAAACACAGGATTCTGACTATATGTCTCCCAATGGGAATCGCACCACACATTGAGGACTGTGACACTTGGGGTACAGTCTTTGCTTCCATCTACACAAAAACGCACGGTGTTCCATCCCTTTCGGTAATACCAGATGTGCTAAAACAAATTCAAGATGAATACGGTCCAGAACCTGCTTTAACTCTTGGTATGAAATTACTAAAAGACTTCAAGCAGGTCTCGGCTATATTATTAGCCAACATAAAAGGTGAAGCAGCAAACGTGGCGATCCGCCAGAGGTTAAAAGAGACAGATATAGCAGACCAACCAGCTGAAATTGCCAGAATCATAGAAAAATCCTATGAAGAACTAGGCAGAGATAGTCTAGGTGGAATACCAGTAAAACCGCAACTGACTACAAGTCCAGAAAAAATATTTTTTAATAATAATAATTCACCAAAAAAGAACTGGGATGGAAATAAACAATCCAATCCTAAAGAAAAGAAATTCCAGTCCAGAGGAAGGTCTCCGAGGCGAAGAGAGAAATCTCCAAACCAAAGACAGAGGTCACCACAGAGTGACCCCTCTGGGAATAGATATAACCTTAGAAATAGGGATAATATTAAAAAACCTGATAGATATCAAGACATTGATACACGTCCCTCTCAATCTTTTCAGAATTCCTCGCAGAAATCGGAAAGAAGAGGACGATCAGAAGAGCACGCCAAGTCCAAAGACAAGGAACCTGCTCAGCTAAAAAAGAAATTACAATTTCCAAAAAAGAAGGTAGCCAGTATCAAGGTAGTTAACAATGCCGAGAATACTGAGGACACAACTGAAAAACGGAGAGTGGGCTCAGACAATGCTAGAACAGCGCAGCAGAGGTGAGCATAGCTCGCAAAGTCCTTATGAATCATCTGGAGACAGTGGACACGAATGAATACCTTCAAGTGGAAACTGCAGACACCAGAGTTAGCAAGCCCCACAAGATATACGAGATAACATTACGTATAGAGGGAGATAAGACTAGGAAAATAAGGGGACTATTTTGGGATAACCTCTCCAAAGGCTATGACATCCTTCTAGCTGAAAAAGACTGGCCACCAGAGTTTGTCAGGGAGTGCCCTCATGGCGAAGAAGTAATTATGCCTGCCTTCTCGAATCAAATACCGATTCATAAAAAATACACACTTGCTAGAAAGTGGGCAGTGGCCTTAGCACCTGCTTTATATAAAAATCATGTAGGATGGGATGAGGATTCTCCTCCTCACAAAATCCAGTTAAAATCACAACCAACTGCACAAAGGCAGTACCCAATTAAGCAAGAAGCTAAAAAACAAGTAAATGAAATACTAGATCAGCTAGAATACCAGGGGGTGATTGAAACTTGCACCTCACAAATGAACAATCCTTTGTTTCCGGTCTCCAAACCAGACAATTCATATCGTCTAGTTTTGGATTACCGACACCTTAACACATGTTGCAAAACCTTTGCAGTGCAAAACTCACACAGTGCTGCACTAATGAATAACATAGTGCGCAAAAAATACAAAACTACCTTGGACATTTCCAATGGATTCTTTTGTCAAAACATAGCACCGGAGAGCAGATATTTAACTGCATTCTCAGTAAATGGCACTCAAAAACAATTCTGTCGGTTAACCCAGGGGTACAAGAACAGCCCGGGGGTATTCTCAGCGAGAGTAACAGAATTACTACAACTATATGATGATGAAGCATTATCTTATGTTGATGACATTTACCTAACAGATGATGACTTGGAGACTCACTTGAAAAGAGTGAACACCATAATACTTGGGTTCGCTGCAGAGGGTTACAAATTCAACTTCAAAAAATCCAGAATTGCCCATCTAAAAATTCTATACGAAGGATATGAATTATCAAGTATAGCCTGGTTGACAATTTTTTAAGAACTAGAAGAATTAAAAAATCTAAAATATGAAAAGACGTATCCTCTGCCAATCGACATTCTGCCTCTACGACATTACGCCTGTGTAATCTATACAGACGGACATGCTCAACCCTCCGTTTGGGGAGAACATGCATACAACCCCACATGTGAGATTACAAAAGAAGTGTGGCGCGGAGGTAAACTAAGACCTCTATTAACAAAATCACACTCAGTAGAAACTAATTCAGAACTACAAACTGAAATAATAGCTTTGAAAATGGCGCTAGATAATGCGGATCGCGAATTCCCGACGCTTATAGTGTCAGATTCATATTACTGCGTCAAAGCATATAACAAGGATTTGCAGACATGGATTCAGAACGGTTACAAAGATGACACAGATGCACCAATAAAGCAGAGACTGCTCTGGGAACAAGTAGCTCTTTTGAAAAAAGAACTACCAAAGACTCACGTGACTCACTCACTGAGTCATCAACGTGATGGCGTTCACGTTGTAGGGAATTCATTGGCTGAAACAGCCGCAGCGGCAGCCACTAAATCGGCTCCCGTAGATCGAAAAAAGCGTACATTAAAATACATTGACGGTGAAACAATGCTGGCGGTGAAAACGTCATCAAAAGGCGACTGCTCAGCGTTACCGATCACTATCCACTCAATTATACATACATAATCGATGCAAACTCCGTCCCTTTTGCTCGAATCCCTGGAGTGGGGGATAGAGTGATTCCAAACATGGACAGGAGAAACTTGTTAATCGCAGACGCACACATGGGCGAGGGTCACAGACACCTTAAATTAAAAGATTCTCTGGAAGAATTACAATCACGGTACTGGTGGCCAGGCATGAGCCTGCACTACACCATGTTTGTAAAAAACTGCCCAAACTGCAACAGAGATCGCAGTGGGGAGAGAAGCAGTTTAATACCTCGTCGTATCAAGGCAGATAATATTACCAGCAAAAAGAATGGCTTGTGATTAACATATACAGGCTAGTTTCCACTTATAATGTAGATTACCAGCACTCGGCTGACGTCCGGACTATTATACAAGATTTGCGAGTCTAAATGGCATATACGCTAAGAGCATGCTACGTTCGACCATTGTTTTCACTCAGGCAATCCAGCCTGGGGGGGAAACATGGCCAAATGAGCACAGCCCAGCGGGAATCTTCTCACTTCCTTCCTGAGGGTACGGGATGGTGTAAAGAAAAAACCAAGGCAGAAAGCAATCTATAATGGAAAGGATATTAGGTTCGGGAGCTGGGGGGGTCAAACATCTAATAAGTGTCCAACGTAGTCTAAATAACTTGCCAAGAAATTCTCTGAAGGGATTCAGTCCGTACGAATTATTATTCGGAACTAGGATGTTGATCTCTGACCTTGATAGTCAGACTTCAGTGGTAATAGAAAAAACCTTTGATGTCAAAGACCGTTTGGCTATTTTGCAGGACTTAAACAAAACAAGAAAAGACCTGAGCAACATACAGTTGAAACAACAGCCAACAACCACTGAAGAATCACCACCTGTCCCAGCAAGACCTGTCTGGATTCCAAAAGTCGGGGATCTAGTCAGGGAGAAGATCGCGGTAAAGAAGGAATTTGGGCCTTCTTACAGAAAAGCAGTTCCTGTCTTGTCTGTCAACGGGACAAGATCAGTTGTACTACCGCCACTTGCTGGAAAAAAAGGAGAACCGAGTTGTATCCATCGACCTGGTAAAACCACAACATGTGGCCGATAACAAACAGTAGGCCAAGTGGACTCCCAATAAGTAGCAGAACACCAAGGTTTGCTACCAGCACAGAGGTCCTATCAAAAAGGCTCATCACATTCGAAACGCCTGCAGAAGAACAAGAAGGACTATGCAACAATGCAATAGAACTAAGACCTCTGAAAACCCAAATAAAGACATTTAGCAGAGACACACCAATCTATACTGAAGTACCAAGTGAAAATGCAAGGAACAAAAATCCTGAAGCAATTGGAACAATTGACAGAACTGCATCCGGGTACTTCATCAACTTCGATGATTCCTCTGACGGCTTCAGTGAATCAAAGACACAGCCATCATCAAAATCCTTTAAAGACAAAGCTAAGGAACTTTTGAAACATCTGAAAGAAACATATCTGGTTTCTCCATGGATTGAATTTTGGGTGGGTTTTGGTGCATTTATCCTCATACTTTGGCTCATCATGGTATTTACTTTGGGACGCTTCATTGAGGGAAAATATGCTAAAATGGACACAGCAAGTCAGAACATCAACTTGGTCCTCAAACCACACACATCTTCACACGTCGAGAAAAGAGAACTTTCTTCAGAACTTTCTTCAGCCAACTTCACAGCCAATCCTATACCTGGTGGGGTAGCCTGGGACAACACTGACTATGAAATTTATGGTCCGGTCGAGATCCTGAAATATCCACACCAAATCAAGATCTCTTTGAGTGACTTTGCAAAACCAAACTCATTTGCTGATGATTGGGACTTCGAAAATATTAACAACATGATGTCTGACTTAGTAATGTCTGCTAAATTTACAAAACATGATTATTTGCAAGGTTCTACAAATTATGATAGTATGTATTGCTATAACCATTATGGTAACCATTTTTTGCATAAATCTGCACAACCTAGAAATGTTTTAAATTATAATCAATGGGAACATTGCGCTACACCTCCAAAAGGGAGCTCTAGAACCGTGTATGACAAATATTCATATTTTTCAGGTTTTAACATAAGTAATGCTGAAACATTTTATTTTAAATTGTCAAACAAGACAGGGATGAAAACCATGATAACCAACACAAAATTGATATATTCAGATTCATTCTTTGAAAAAATGAATACATTTGGATTTGATTATTGGGACAAAAATGTTGATTTGAAAAGTGTTTGGGGTACAAAAGAATGGCAAGTACAGGGTTTAGAAGCTTTGTTTAGAGCCTGCATGATCCCAGAACAAATGATATTTTTAAATGACACTGTTCAACAAACCACCTGTCTTGGCTTAGCCAAAATCAAAGATTTAAATAATCCGTCTATTCCAAAGCCAACAATGTTTAGCAATAACTCTGATACAGATGAAGAGATAGACGTAAACCATATATTAAACAAAAACAGAACACATCCTGATTGGAAACAATGGTTGATCTGGCCCACAGATACAAATAACTGTCAAGATAGATTCCTGAATAAAACACGGGGTTTTAAAATGACCAGGCCAGACCCTAGATATCCCCAAAGACATCACCCAGGGATAATAACAACCTACAGTGTGGGCAAATTATGCCTTCAATGGCTACAGACTTCCACACTGCCTGAAATTAAGCAACACCTAACTTTACTTACTGATGGTGCTGACTTGCGTGATTTCATAATGGGACCACGCAAACAGCGTCAAAAGCGTTTCATAGCAGCCTCTGTATATGCAGCATACAATGAGGCCTGGAAGGTTACTCAAATTGAGACAGCAGAAAGAATACGGGAAATTGACCGTATTAATTTGGAAAAATCACTTTCTGTAGTGGACAATGGGTTAATGACTCTGTCCCCCAGAATTTTTTCATTGGACAGCATTGTGTCTTCAGCAATCGATATATTATCGCAAGACTTACTGTTATTACAACATGGTCAGTCACAATTGCGTTCCATTGTACAGCTTGGCTGGACGTTACAAAATCTGCGTTCAGGCTATGTGCCTTGGCGTTTAATCAACACAACGTCACTATTCCAAATCTTTAACCTTACTGATAGACAAATCGGTATGGCGCAAAAGGGTGCTGATTATACAATCTTGAGCATTGAAAAACTAGAAAGATTACCAATGACAATGTCAGAACGACCTGTCAGTGAATGGATAATACACGGAATCATAAATATTCCAATCTCAACCTTCAGGTTTCAATACTGCCAAAAATATATACAGGCTGGCATGTACGAGAAATTGGGAAAGGGGTACCTTAAAACAACTTGGAACCTGCCCTATTCACATGCATGTGTCAGTAATAAAGGACAGAAAGTGTTTCTTAGTGGCAACAATTGTGCTATGTCACTAAGCGGCACGCTTCTGTGTAACGGAATTAGTTTGCATGGAGCCTGTGAAGGGAATTCATACAACCTTTCATGTCACCAGCAAGGCGCACCTGCAACTGAAATAGAACCATTCTTTCAAAGACTCTATAATGGGAGTTACATTCTTATTGTAGACCGCAGATGTTGCAGTCTTATGCCCGGGACTCCTTATCTAGTAACTACAACGGCGAAGGTCAAGTGCTGTGGACGCTCTTTATTCCCCAGCTCCTTTCCAGACAGGGAGGCAAGGGCATGGCCCAGTTTGAAAATTACTTCTATTCGAATAGACACTTTAAGCAGAATGAAAACTTCTTCAGACGCCTACAAGGCTCACGTCATCAAAAGAAACGTATGATCTACAAGTCGCAAGGACGACTGCAGAGATACATACATTATTATCAACTAATTCCCCCGTACATTTCGCGGAAATCCTAAGCGAAATCTTAAATATTTCTGATACCACTGGGGTCTCAAAGGTATTTAAGACAGTATTTTCGATGGCATTAACACCATTCAAAGCCATACTGGGTATTTTTCCAGATTTCGTCCATTCGATTTTTGGCGGACTTCCCCTGATCCTGGGACTAATTGCAGGAATCCTATTCCTAGTCCTGATTTTTCGTTATGGCAACCCATGTCACAGATCAAACTCTCGCGACAATGGAAGATACGATCCTAGCCATTGGATACCGGGACCGGATATCAAAAATCCTGGGACTCTCCCGGCTTAGAGACCTGAACATGACTTGGTTTCTATCATTTCGACCAATGTGGCAAAGGTGTGTTTTACCTGTACTAAGGTGTCTGCTATGCGGAGAAGAATGCGTGTTAGACACCTGTCTGACGCTACAATCGGATGCGCCGGTGGATGCAGATACACTGTTGGTTCCTACCAAGGTTCACGCTTTGTGCTGCCCTCAAAGGCTGCCAATCCTGATGACGGCATTCCTGGAATCTTCACCACTGCGATTGAAGAGTAGTGAAGTAATGAAAGCAGCATCGAACAGGTACGACCTTCTGTCAGCAATGCGAATCAGAATGTCAATGGAGACAATCATGCGCACGAATGCATGGTTACACCTATTTCCGACTTAGTGGAACTTTCCCATGAAGCTGTTGACAGTTTTTTCGAAAGCCTGAATGATATGATGTTCTCTCCAGAACAGAAATAGAGACTTTTGAGTAAAACTCGCACACGGCGTTCCCTGAATTCGGCCTTCAACTTTAAAAATAAAGTCACATGAACAATTTCACTCCAGTTCACGGACAGCAATTTTTTCAGCATGCCCCTTAAAATATTTTTCTACATATTTTTTCCCGGGACACTGATCTTCTGCTTAAAGTAAGAAACTATTCCTAGAGAACTAAAATTTCTATTTTTAGATACTTTATAGACTTTAGCTGCCCGCTGGTAGGTTCACAGATATTTTATTATGTGATGAAATGGTCTCGGACTTCCTTTCTGTATAGCCATATTAAGAGCCATTTCATGTGTATTTCTCATATACCGATAAGCAATAATGCATAAAAATGCGTGTTTACTTTTGCATTTGATTCATAGCTTAAGTGCATACAATATATATGACTGCAATTTTTCAGTATATTTGAAAATTTCGAAATGCATTTATGTATTTTGGGGTGGTAAGGTATACACTATACTCTATAGTATGTTGTACTATGTTATACTATGCATAGATTAGTAGATATGACCATAGTTAGCGTGGAGTGGGTGTCATGTATTTCTATAGGTTCTGAATCAGTCCCCCTATTCCTGACCCTATTCTGGTTAAACTAACTATCAAGTTAACTAACAGTCAGCCCATGAGGCAAGAAAACCCCCATGATGCAGATACCGTTATCTGACGCAGTCACACTCCGGCACAGGAACGTGTTATCTGATTAGGTCATAACGCTTGAGATCTAATTAGACAAGCGACATTCCTCCAGCCCCTGATAAGGCATACGACGTTCTCATAACAAATCAAACCTATGACAACCTGGAAAATCCGTGCGGCCATTGTTTTGATTTCACAGAGAACTTTAGTAAAGAATGTGCTAACGAGCAAGTCGTATGACATCTTTATTGACGTATCTATGTCCATCCTTACGTCAATCTCGGCACCTTTAAGGTATAAATATTGCCGACCTTGCCCTATGCAAACACACGCGTGGTGACAAGACGGAGCAGCCATACTTGCCGAAGCCGAGAGCAGAAGCAGACCCCGCTGGCAGCAGCCCCGCCTTCCTGACGCGCTGAGAGACGCGCTGCTATCTCAAGCCGAGAGACCCAGCACCGGCGCTTTCGGGCAGCCCTCGCAGGCAGCCTGGAATATCGAGAGCAGAGAAAGAGATACCATTCCTCATTCATCCTAACTTCCAGGTACAGAACTGAATAACCCCTCACAGAGAATTCCTTAGTTATTCACTTGGCAAAAACAAACTTAACTTAAACTGTAACTTTCTATTCCCGCCCACGCATTAGACTTAGGTCAGGTACACGGGGTAGGCGTATTTAGAAACACCAGTTGAGTACGTTTAGTCAAATGTATATGTGTATGTAAATATATTTTAATCATTTTAAACATCATATGGCTCAGAAACCATATCAATGTTTTTACAGTATTATTTTATACTATTGCTTTTAATGTATGTACTTTACTTAACTATAAGTATTGCAATAATATCGATCAATTTCTCTTGTACGAGAAAAGAGACTGATCAATAAATAACACCTTTTTATTGAACACACCCGTCTCTTCCTTTTCTCTACATTCTGATGAGACTAAGAATGCACGTACTGACTGAGTAAAATAATTGCCTTGTGCTCACACGACTCTCGAGATTGACTCTTGATTAGGGGAGAGCAAAGTTGTCATGTGCTATGGTTGTCAGAAACTAAATCCCTTCTTGTCTAATCAGGGAAGTTAATCCTTCCTTGAACATTCGAGAAAGTTTCTAGCGAACTCTGAGCTTAGCTGGCAAACCCAAAAATTAAGTCTAGTATCGACAGTAGTAGACCTAGTTAACGTCTGGCCTAGGCCTTTACTGCTGTAGGTACTATTCCAATGCGCAGAGCCTATTGGGAAAATAGGAGCTACACTACAGTAGGTGTAACTGCAAGGCGGTGACGTGGGGAGGAGGAGGGGCAGGGTGGGGGGTAGTAATGTATGGATTACAGACTTTAGCACGTAAGTAAACATATAAATAAATAAAACGAATTTCGTTGTGTGCACTGCATCACCAAATGCGATGCAGTGCGCACAACAAATTTTTTAAAATTTATTTAGGCTTGCTGGAGGGGCCGCAGAATGTCAAGAGAAAATCCTCCAGAAAATTCTGAAAGAGCAAAGGTAACATTTTGACAGGGGCCTCCCGCTTAGTGTATCTGACCAAGGCTCCAAAGCAGTGGTCCTCAAACTTTGACTTTGTTCTGGACACGTGTGACTACATGTCCCAAGTTGTTGCTATATGTTTTTAAGCACTAGAGAGTGTTTCATTTTCAAAATTCATATATACCGTTCCTTATGTTAAATTTTTGTCGTTTTGGTGTCATTGCAAAGATAAGAATATATCCTCTTTTTATAAAGCATTGTGGGATTTTCATTGCATGTTTGGTCTTACTTATTTAATGTATCAGTGTTTTTAAATGTTTTACATACCTGTTTGCTGAGTTAAGCCTGCCTGCTCACAGCCAGCTACCAAGGTGTGAGCCTTGGGAAAATGTATTGAGTCATTGACTGTACCTAATATTATGTTGGTGGACTTATTGCTAGAGGTAGGTGCATACATACCCCTACTAAGAATCCACCTTCCAACAGAGATACAGTAAAGTTTAGAGTTCCCATTAAGTAGTTTTCATAACCATTAATCCCATACAATATTCAGTAAAAGAATGGCTAAGTGCACATATCCTGTTACTGTATTCTCAACAAAAACCTGTTAACATTTCCTTCTATACCCAGTGGAAAAAAAACACGCACCCAAGTGTATGCCAATCAGGACTGGCCTGTGTTTGTGCTTTAAACAGTTCATTTGACTTGGCCCTTGCCAGCCAGATCTGCCTGGGAGGAATCCCTCCAGACCAGTAACCAGATAAAAGTATTCTTCCTACATAAAACACAATATGTCTAGTCAAATGCTAGGGGGCCAGAGAGAGTGGAGAGGCATATCTCTCCTCTGCAAACTTCCTGCATCATGATCACCTGCTATCTGCTCCAACCCTCCATCACAATTCCAGGGATCAGCTTGTGAACAGGCCCTTAGCCTTGGGGCACAGCTCTGCATCAGGAAAACAAACCAAAATTAGCCTGCCTGCCACGGTCTCGCTGTTACTTAAGCTTTTCTTGTTTAGTAACCCTGCCACTGAATGGCACCACCCACTGCCACATCCATACACGTATACCTGGCTAGATCAGAAGTTTTTTGTCAAAGCTAGCGCCGCTGGGTCTAATTACATCAGCAAAGTTACACCATAGCAACCAGTGAGGACTGCAGGGCCCAGCAGCAAATTGAGGGGCAGATTTACAAGCCTGCTTGCCCCACCGGTGTGTCACTTTTTGTGTCGTACAGGTGGCGCATTTAACTGCTTTGTATTCACAAGGACAGGAAAACCAACCCTGCATGACTTTTCCTGTCCTTGTAAATATGGCCCCTTTGCATGCTACACTTTGCTGTGGGTGTTCCCACACAACACCCATGGAACCAGACACATTTCCAGATTTACGAGGAATCGTAAATCTGGAAGTGTGTTTCAATGCTAAGCCTCCTCAGTGGAGGCGTAGGGAGGCGCAACAAGGAGAAATGTTTTCATTTCTCATCGTTTGATATTCCTCTCTTTATGCGCCCTGCATTCTGCAGCGAACACTGAAAGAAGAAATTACCTCTAATGATTGTTTTTGTTCAGGAAGGGTTCCTTCCTGTACATAAACAATCATTGAAACAATGGCGTTTTTCAACTTCTATGTGTGCTAATGCAGCACACATAAAAGTTGAAAAGCTGCATTTTCCAGATAGTTTTTGTGCAAAAGGGAAACCTTCCTGAACAAATACAATCTCCCCACGACAGAGGCATTCTTGCACCATTGTGCATGGGTGCCTGCGAGGGCACATCGCAGCAGTTTGTGCGCCAGCGCAGAGAAAAGCACAGAGATGCAACACATTGTTGGAAATATGTCACATCTCTGTGCTTTGAAAGTGACTCAGTATGACACAGCCAAATGACTTGCGGAACGCACTGAGTCACTTTCTTGTTAATCTGCCCCTAAGGCCCTGGGGTAGAGATGGCAGTTCACAGAAAGCCTAGCATGCTCAGATTGATTTTGATTATTTTTTAATGACACCTCATCACACCTAAGTGTAGAGGAGCAGTAAATGAGTGACTAATGCACTTTAGTGCTGTGATGCACTAAAATGTGTTAGTTTAACCCCTGATGCTTGTCATTTGTCAGAGCTGGTTATCCTAATGGGTGGCCCTTTTGTGCTCACTGGTCGCATCCTGGCCGAAAACCTCAGAGCAGTGACTGGTCTGTGAAGACACATTTTTAGCTTGCCCCCTCAACTCAATCTCCTATTCGAATGCTAAATTGGAGGTGATAGTCCCTGGAAGGTAGCAGTGGGAGGAAGAAAAAGGAGGAGGAGAGAGATAGTCTATGGAGGTTATGGAAAGTAAAGAAATCATGATTTACACATGATTTGAGGTCAATGAACTGAACTGGCTTTCTGGAATAAAATATGTATTCAAGGTAGCTGAGGAGGTCAGCTACCTGTGCGCCCCTCAAACTGTGGCCAGGCTCGTCCTTGCCAAAAGCCGGCCCTAAATACAGTATTGGTTATCTGCCTGCTGGATTTGTGTTCATATCTGTCTGTTGTTGGATTCAGGTGCAGCGAGTGAGTTGTTTCCACACATTTTATTAATTTAATCCACACATCTGTCAAAAAGGACTCTTAATTACTAAACCTTATATATTTCTAGGTAAAAGAGTCACACAGGCAAAAACTCAGGACACAATGTTTTTAAGAAATGGCACTCAAACTATGGAAAGTGCACACTTGTAAAATGCAACACCTAGGACCTGCTTTACGGAAACAACAGCAACTGCAATATTTGAAACTCAAATAACCAATGTTCAATAGGTTTTTGCTGAGCATAAAGACAGAGGGTCCAGGAGTTAGGGTCTGGAAAAAGTAATCATGTGTTGTAAAAAACAATTGTTCCATAAATGTTGATGAATTAGGCTATTTGCCCTCCCTTAGAATAAGTTCAAAAACAGATAACAAAAAATTGAACTAGAAAGAAACAAAAGAAACAACTGTATTTCATGTTTAAAATAGTCGATATAAAAAACAATATTCTCCATTTAGAAATTAGAATCAATAGATATAGCCCAGCCATGGTGGCGTGTTTATTTGGGTTAATGGGACACAATCAAAATGAGAACATTACGCCATTACAGGGGTGAAACGGCGAGGTAAATTAGGATACTGCAGAATTACCAAAAAGGGGAAGCTAGCAAGGATGCACATGTATACTACTTACTGAAAAGAACATTGAGAATGACAGTCAATATTTGATTTTGCAATAACTTCCTTTGTGTATATGTTCCCCCTAAACATGCTGGCACTTTCCGTTTCTTAAATTACTTTAGGTGATTGGGACTGCTCCTCCTGGTGCACAACCCCATTCGCATGACAAAATGCCCCTTTCTACACAATAAGCGTGTGAGGCATTGGACTCATGAGCCAATTTTGTGATGAGAGGAGGAAGTACAGTCTCAGTAACAGCATTTAGAAAAGAGCAATCCCATGATGTTTTTGATTACAACGCGCGCTGACTACTTAAAAACTGCTGATATTTAATCACGCTAATATTCACTTAGAGGTCAGTATGCTTTACACATTGGCCATTTTCAAAAACTGTATGTTGGTGCCTTCTCCATCTTTTAATTTACCTTCATTCACCAGCAGGGTTTAAGATTGGATGTGGAAACAGAATGTACCCTGACCTGACAAGGACGCCAGATATCATATTATATCATTTTTAGTGATAAAGAGGCATATTTACAAGGACGGAGTTAAAAGTATTTCCGCTTTAGCGGCAGAAAACTGCAGCGATAACGGGCTTGATAATAGGCTCTTGAGAATTCCAGAGAATTCCAATAGAAGCCCAAGTTTACACCAGAACATGGGCTTCTATTGGAATTCTCTGAGGCGGGAAGCGGCGATCATTTTAACTCCCTCCTTGTAAATATGCCCCCATATTTCGGTATACGAAAGTCAGATGTCACTTTCACTCTTGCTTTAGAAGAAATCATCTCAACATTGTACCCCGCGCTTCCGAACTAACAATTGGAGAAAAGTTTAGCTACCTATGCTACACGGGTAGTAATTTATTTTTCCTTTTCCCAATACGGTGGCAAATTCAATATCTCCTTTTTTCTATTTTAACAAGCACACAGTAGCAAGATGCTTTCAAAGAACGAGCGTTGGGGCAACCCCTAACATTTTTAAGCGACATGAAACCTCGCAGCGCCAAAAATATCAGCTTGGGCAAGGATTAAAGAAATCTGAAATTTCTAGGATGTCATGAAATTTGAAAAAAAGCCATCTAGTTTTCTTCGATGTAGTTCCTGTTCTGCTAGGAAGGTAAGAAGAATATAAATAAATAAAAATTCGTCTCAATTAAATGCATGGTTCCCTAAAATCTCTACCATGCTTTAAAAATGGTGATATAACATTAAAAAGTAAACACTACCATAAAGTTCTTACATCCACCAAAATTATCCACTTGCTGTGAATGTTTTCAAAACTGCAAGGTACCCAAAATGTTTTTGTATTGTGCCCAACGTTCTTACAATCCTCGGTGACCTTCTTGGCCTCCGAATTAGACTGTCCTTATAATTTACTGATAGCTGCAAGAAAATGAAGCTTTATGGCTATGTCTCGTTAGGCTGATCAGAATTGCAATACACAACTACACTGAAGCTAGACTCAGACCTGGTTTCCGATTCTTGTTTGTGCGCTCGTGCTTTATTCCTGTATTGTGCGCTATTTTGACCTTTTGTGCTCTAAGGCAGATACTCCTAAATTTGTATTGTGCAGATACTGTAGGTATTTTGATTACGAGCCTCACTTAAGGATGGGCACAAATGAAGAATCCGGTAAAAATTGACGAACGGCTCATCTACCATCTCACAGGTACCCCGCCCCTAGTAGAGGTGGGTAACTGCGGGTTTTCGAATAGCAGAGACTCAGCTGTCTCCTACTAGGGGGGATGATGTTCGGTGTTTGGGGGGGACATTCTTGCAGCAGACTAGGAGCTACAGAAATGCCATCATAATGGCACTTCAAGACCTGCCCTTTTTATGAAGGATCATACAATACTGTTTCTTCCTTCCCAGAAACACCATTCAAAGCATGGCCATCTTAGATAAAAAATAATTTTAAAAACACACTAGTACAGTTGCCCTTGAAAAACAAGGAAAGAAAATTGCTGAGTGCCTGCCATATCACCTTGACATTGATTGAAAACTGGCATCTTACGTTTCCAGTAGCTTCAATGTTACCCATTTAAAAATAAATATTCAATATCCTATATATGTGTTTTGGGTCTTTCATTTGAAATTGGGTGCCCTATGTAAGTAAAATCACTGGGGTATATTCTCAAGAACAGGCGATAATTATCGCCAACCTAGGTGAAAGCAATTTTACATATCGCGGAAAACTAACGCCGTGTTAACGGCGTATTCTCAACATGCCGGCAATAGGCGATAGTTTCCTGATAACACGTCAAATGTCTGCGTTAAAATTTCCGGGACGCTGATAGAAAAGGAAACCAGAACGTGAAAAAAATTGCGATGGGCCCAACAGCGATAAAAACATCAGCGTTAAGCAGCGCCAGGCTTGCTATTCCCATGTCAGATGTGAAAAATCACCATAAAAACTGCAAAAAAAAAAAAAAAACTACTGAGGAGCACCATGGAGGAAGCTGGAGCAACTACAGAGGCCAACCAGCACTCCACAAACCCCACGGATGACCAGCCAGGGACCTCGGGGAAGGAGAAGTGCAAGGTGAAGAAGAAGAGGAACCCGTGAGTCAGTCTGCAGGAAAACAAGATCCTGATTTCCACTGTGTCATTGGCAACTAAAAATGCAATATGGCAGTCCATCTTGGCCAAGGAGAATACAGTCGGAGTGAAGTACCAAGAAGCGCTGGAATGATGTGAAGAGCAAAACCAAGCTAAAACTCACTAACAACCAGAAACCTTTTGAACCTGTAGTGGGCAATCCTCTTTCATTAAGTCTCTTAGGCCGGTGCATTTTCGGAAGGTCCACTGTCTTGTTCTGCATCGCCTCAGTGGTAGTCCAGGGGGGGTGGTCCTGGGGGTGGTGGCGGTGGGTGTTGTGGCCCTCTTGGGTCTCCGAGCTGCATGGCATCTGTAGGTCTTCAGACGTGGCTCTGGGCTGGGCTCCCTTTATGCTGCAGGTTTTCGTTCTACTTAAGACCAGAAAAAAGCAGGTCTTAAGTCCCTGCTGCTAACGTGCCTTACCACCTGTTTTTGAACCGCATCGCCAATCTGGCTGCTCCTTGAGAATATCGAGAAGTGGTGTTATTGTTTTTGGACAGGAACACCTACTCTGCAAATGATTAGCATTAGTTGTCACTGTCAGCCTTGGTGATGTTTTTAGCGGCAGCTATTGCAGGTAAACTGGCGATGTCGGCTGTTAGGGCAGGCTAGTAAATCTATCGCCACTTTCGTGGCAGAAAAGTGCCGCCAAATCGGCGAAGAATCCTTAAGAATATGCCCCTATGTGTTCTGTCAGTCAGTCTTTTTAGTATATTTTGCATGTCATCAAAATAAATATGTTGTTCCATCAAATCACCACATTTATAAAATTACTGGAATCACATCGCAACTATCTCCATGTTATTGTTATCATCTGATTCGATTGAGAAATGGCAATAAAGAAATGTAAAAAAAAACAATTGTTAGCATCTGATTATCGTTTGAGAAACTTCTTTTAGTTTTTTAAGAACTTCAATATTACAGAATTGATCTTGATTAAGGCTTTTTGCACATTCCGACCACCATAATTAGGTAAGTAAAGTAATCACTATGTGTCAAACACTGTTTGGGGGCCACAGGGAAGACACTGGTGTCTTGGTTCGTCTCCTCGTGGCTCTGGAAACTGGAAAAGTGCAACCCCTTCTGCACTTGACTCACAGGGTAGCAAATGCGAACAGTCATAGATGTCTTAGGGCGGTAGTGTGGGGTGTCAGAGCTGAGCGTTCAATAATCCAGCCACAGACACAATAACAATTTCCAGCCCAGTGTGTGTGTTTTAAGAAAAAGGAAAGTACTATTAATCACACAGAGTACTAAGTAATACACAGTTCAACTTAGTATATAGGGAATTGACCCTAGGGGTACGATCCTCATTTGTTGTACTACACCCAGCAAACACCTTTGGTAAAACCATCCTAGTGACCCCTTTGCTGCTGATTCCCCCTCTAGTGTCAGGTAAAAACATGAATCAAGCTCAGGTGCAGCCAAAGTTTCCCCACACAAGTCAAATGATAATTCAGTTCATGGTTTTCTCATTTCTCACTTATTGGTTGTGTAACGGATAGACAATAGTTTCTCCCTCACTTCTGGTATTGGCATCCCATCCACTTTCCAACAGACTCGGGATGCACCAAGCAAATACTGTGTAGGGCAGCAAGGTATTACAAGCATGGACCATGTCTCGAATTACATGCCCATTCGGCTTATTTTTGAGACTCAGGAGCTAGGCACACATGCGGTCCCACCTTTTTGTGGATTTTGCAAGTAGAAGGAAGGTTTCACACCGAGTCCAGGCTGATGTAATTAGTTGCAGCCCTAATCAGGCTGAATAGAGGATCTCAGCAGATGCAGACCCAACTCAGTATATACGTGTTATTTTTTACTTCTTACCAAAGTAAACGCGACATTTGATTGTCCTGATCGTTTTTTATTCTGTTACATACTTTCAGTATTTGCCCTTTCCTGCGTATAGTTGATTATTTAGCCCAAATTCCAACCTCACCTGAGCTTGTGAGGCATTCTTTGGTAGGGAGAATAAGATTCTGTAAGTTTTAGCGACAGCAGTGTTAATGATCTTAGCATCCTTCCCATTTATTGCCTCACTACCATAAGTTAAAGTAGGGAGTAGCTTTGCGGCGATTATTTAAAAAAAAGGGTAATTAGACAGATCTCCTATGGATTTCTGAATTGTTCTAAATGCCGCAACAAGAGTATTTGCTTTCCTTGTAATATCAGGTTTTTGTGGCAGGAAATTGCCATTGTCGTTAAAAATGACACCCAGGTATTTATAAACAGCAACATGTTCCAATTCTTTATCATCCAAGTACCATTTATTTTTAAATTTGAGTCACACATTTTTTGTAATAACCATTACTTTGGTCTTAGCTTCATTTATTACCATCCCATTTGCTTTTGAGTACTTAATAAAGCGATCAAATTATCGTTGCATTCCAATGTTGGTATGACTTAAAAGTATAACGTCATCTACATACAACAAGTTCGATATCTGATTGTATGCTAACATTGGAGGAAGTGCATTAATTTCGTTTAACATAGTAGAGAGAGCAGCTAAAAAATAACTTAAAGTAATGGGGTCAAAACGCACCCTTGTTTAAGACCACTAGTTTTAGGGATTTCTTTGGTTAATATGCTTCCATCACCAATCCTCACCCTAACCCAGGTTTCGGAGTGCAGATGCCTTATCATTTGTAACAAAGTATACGGAATTCCTTGTTTTTTAAGTTTAGCCCATGAAAGCACTCTATCAGCACAATCAAAGGCAGATAAAAAAACTAAAAAAGACAGGTATGAGGGTTGTTTTACCAATATTGCCTTATCAATTAATACAGATAATGTTAGTATATCTGTAGATGTTCCGAGGCCTTTAATAAAGCCTGTTTGGTTCGGGGGCAATACCTGGCTCTCTTTTGCCCAATCCGTTAACATCACCAATAGAATCCCAGCAAACAATTTTGCATCCGTATCCCACAAGGTAATTAGCCGATACTTTTCCGGCATTTGCCAATTTCCTTTCTTAAAGATAGGTGATATTAACGATCCATTCCACGTTTTCGGGATTGTTCCACTCCGAACCACTTCGTTAAAGACATCCGCTAGGTAGGAGGACCAAAAATCTGGTGCTTCCTTATATAGTGCAAACGGAATACCATTGGGACCAGGGGGACCATCCTTCTGTTTCTTTATCAAATTGGCCACTTGAGATTTGGTTATATAAATTTCACAGTCGCCTCCCAGATCAACCTTTGACTTCATTTCCTGATTCGTACATTGTTTATATGCTGAGATTTCTAGGTTTAGATGTTTTATTAGAAATGCCAACCATTCTTCTTCAGTTAAAACAGATCCTACAACTTGTTTGTTTGGTCTAGCTAGACCGTTAATCAATCTCCAGAACACCCGTGAATTTTTTAAGTACTTGCTTAAAAGATTTTAGTCCACAGATCTTGTCTGGCTTTATTTTTTTCATTCCAGATTAATTTCCTCAGTTTGTAATTAGCATTTTTTAATAATACCTGAATTTCCTCTTTGAACAGAAACTTAATTAACTGTTTCCTAAGTCTATTTTGCATACATCTAATTTTTCTTACAGTATACGGGAGATAGATATTAGATTCACTTGTTCAACTCTGGGCTGTTTTCTTTCCTTGTGTACAAGATGTATTTTCGTTATAACTCACTACCTTCTGTGTAAATTTTTCCCATTGATCCATCACTGTTCTCATCATTGTTTTATCAAAACATTCTATAGCTAGACTTTCTGCTTTTGCTATAATCTCGTCCGCATTGTGAGGTTTCCATATAAGTTTCCTATAATTAATAGTGCAGGTTTGGCTTTGCATTGTCCGATACTTTTGATATTTTGGACAGGATAGCTTTATCTCAGTGATTTGTTGGCTATGGTCACTGTTCGGGACTTTATTCAAGCAGTAGGAGGTCACTTTATTGTAAGTACACAATGATGTCAGTGTGTAATCAATGCGTGAATTACCGTTACATGAGTGGAATTAACAAGCAGGTGGACTGTCTGTTGAGAATCTACCATTTAGTGTTCTGAGTCCCAGCGCTTCCATGTCCATTACAAAATTTCTCCCCATTCTATTTTGTTTATTAGTTGTTCTGGGTTCCATTGTTGGTTCCGGGATTTCACATTGTTGATTTTGTGACTGAACAAAGTCATCCCGCACAAAAGGTATTAACAAGTTGATATTGAAGTCCCCTGTTACGATATAGTCAGCTAGGGGCTCTTCCAAGATTTGCTCCAACAGAAAGTTATTAAGAGCGGCACACATCTCTTTCTTGGAGATCTGTTTTGGAGATATATATATATTGACTAAAATTAAAGTTTTGTATGACTTATTTTTACAAGCTTTATATCGTAGTTTTACCACCAGCAGATTTGAATTACTCATCTGTATTTGCTCGTGCTTTGCTTCTAGATCAATCCGTACAAATATTGCTAGGCCACAACAAGAACGACCAAATTTCAGATTTTTGATTGCCGGCTCATAATATCCTTTGTACTGTTTTAACATGAATGGTCCATTGCCCACGTTTCCTGTAGTAGCACTTTTTGGCTATGATTTGAAAACTATATTGGTACCTATTTTATCTTCAATATTTATTTTGCCAAGGGGATTTTTTAATATGGAGAAAACAGTGTCAATTTTTTCAGTCTGTGATTGTTTTGACGGGCTTCCTTTATTTAGAAAAGGTGTTGGATAGACCTTTGGAATTGGTCGGCTGATTAGTATCCCCAATTATGAAAGATTCCGGGGCAGATTTATGATAACTGGTGCATCCCCAGGGATGCGCCAGTTATCTTGCGCCGCTGCTCCGCCACCCATGGTGCACCGCATTTACAATGCGGCGCACCATGGGGCAAAAACGGCACAGATGCGTGATGCATCTGTGCCGTAAAGGTGGCGCATTGCTGGAGTTGCGTCGCAAGCGCGATGCAGCTCCAGCAAGGCTCGGGGGTGCCACATCTTTGCAATGCTGCGTCAAGACCTATGCCTGCTTCAAGCAGGCACAGGGTTTTGACGCAGCATTGGCCTGAAAGTGACTGAGTGAAATCTTATAGATTTCACTCAGCCACTTTTGCGCGGCGCACCTGCCCCGGAACGCCCACCCTGCGCCGGAACGCCCACAAGCGGCGCAGGGCTTTACAACGTGACGCATCTGCCTAGATGCGTCACGTTGTAAATCGGTCGTAGGGATGCGCCACGTTTACACCGCCTTGCGTGACGCAACAGCGGCGTAAACGTGGCGCAAGGGCCTCATAAATCTGCCCCTGTATGTTCTTTCATGATCGTGTCCACTATAAACCCAGTGGCCACTGTTACCAATGTTAATGGAAATCTTCCTTCGGGATTTGGCTGAAAGCCTACACATTCAATATCCTCAGACGTCATCCTTTCAAGTGTTGTTATAGTTTTCATTGCGTTGGAGTGTTTCTTCAAGTTGGTTGGGGGACACTTTTCTGAACGTATATTTTCAACAGTGGCAAAACACCAACTTTACCAGAGGAGTAAAGTTCGTTTTTTTAAAGAAAATCAGGTGACGTACTACTGGCCACAGTGTTCCTTAAATCTGGCCCTCTGCCACCCTAATATTTCAATCTGTATCACACGATAGAAAAACTTTGTGGTGGTAGATATCAGGCACTGTGTCTTCGTTGACTCCAGTAAATGGGTCTGCATTACCCTTCCTTACCATGTTTATCTTTTATTAAAACGTGATGAATGTTTAATTTGTATATTACAAGTGCATCATGATCAATGCTCTGCTCACAATGGTGAGAGGACATCCACCACATTTTGAAAGACAACCCTGTCCACCAAACCCTGAAGTCCTTAGTCTTCTTGTAAGTGCTCTTTAGGGAACTTGGGAGCTCCTGCATCAGCATGTTTACCACAGTATTCAAATATTGATTTGCTCACACTGTCTGAGGAATGTGCCACAGATGCATCCTTAGTCGTTCCCCAACTTAATTCCATACGCTCAAAGCAGTTTGATGTAACACACTGAGTGTGAAAAATGTGCACAAAAGAAACATCTTCATGAGCCTCAGCAGGCTACCATGGAAAGACATTAGTAAAGGTTCTACCAACACATATGTACTTGAATTTCTAGAGCAAAGCTCACGCCAAAATTCACCATCTACCAACATCGCTTAAACGGGTTGTTTTCATGCCAGAAACGGGCTGTCTCCAGGTTACATTTTGGGACCTTTTTTGTCCCAGGTGCCAGGGCCACGACACAAGTGAGGTTCTGTTCTTATTAGAAGCATGGTAACAATGGGTGGCAGGGTCATTGTTGCGTCCCACAGATTGTGAAAGTACCCCTGAAAAATGTGAAGAAAATGAATGATGGCAGATAAGGTTTAAGGTTTACATGGTATTGTGGGAAAAAAGGGTAGTAGGATCTATGCATGTGACACCACTCTGGATGTCCCAGAAATTCCGGGTTTGGTAGGTTTCCTTGGTTGACTGCTGAGCCTGTGGCCAAATTCCACAGCTATTCATTTCAACAAACAGGTTGTTTTTCATACCAAAACGGTTATGTCTCCTTTATGTTTTCTTGTCCCATTCTGGGGCCTTTCCTGTCAAGGGCAGAAGGCCCAGCTACACTTATTGGGCTCTATTTGTATTATGAAAGTGTGGGAATAAAGAATATGTAAAGCATGTGTAATTATCAATTTGATTTAGCTCCATTTATAGATTCCAAATTAAAATCAATGTGCAAGAAATTACACATTTATAAAATGCTCTCTAAATTACTTAATTGTATTGGTAAGTCCAATTCAGATGCATAAAAATAACCACTATTCCCAAACTCAATTTCCTGTGCACATTTACAGAATACATAGGAATTCTTCATACCCAATTTTCGATCATTCGATTTTACTGTATGAATTGCTACATGGTTGATACATAATAAGAAATCACTGTTAACTGCAGCTCAGTTGTTGTGTCTGGGTTTCATGTGTTTCTGGACAACATACAAACTCTCTATACATCTGTGATCAAATGATTTAACAGACATAAGGCTCCGTTGCTTTTGTAAATAGCCTACTAGAGCAAAACATATATATAAAAACGTCACCAATTGCTATTATGTCTACTTATTTTCATTTAAATATTATTTTTTTATTTTTTTTAAACTTGAACAATCTACACAAATGACCCCTTGCGGAATTTAGAATGTTGTCTATTTTTGGAAATAGATCTCTATATAGATTCACCCATAGGTTTCCCACTGGTTTTTACCACACATTTGTAGTAAATCAAGATGCAACAGAAAAAAAGAAAAATGGAATATCAGCTAGAAAAATATATGAACAGTGGTAAGAAAATGGCTTTCTTTTACAACTCTCCTTGCTTCTGAAAGCTGGAAGGATGGTGATCTGAGCACTACAAACCTATTGTTGATGTCATCCTATATTGAAAAGGTTCCTATATTGTCTATTTTCTCCATTCCCTCCAGGGGAATGCATAATTCCTAGGTACCTTCAGAATCCCTAAGAATGAAAAGGTTTAGCCTGTATATACTTTTTGCAGAAAAAAAGGTTATGAAGTCTTAAGCGCAAACTGCCCCAAACATCCAAATTATGGCTCTGCAGCAAGCCAGAGGTGAATGGGTTTGAGGCATAGCAGCCAGGCGCTTAAACAAAGATTCAGAAATTAAAAGCATCAAGGATCAAACACTCAATATCAGAATAAGTGTCCCTCACTGTTATTCTTCAAATTTTTGTATATGTCTACGTCAGGCAAATTGTCCGTATTAACCTTTTGACCAGTCACTTAGGACCAGATTTGAATGTTGGCAGTAAGGATACTCCATCACAAAAGCATTGAAGTATCTTCACCACTAACATAATGGTTTACCCACTAGACTTAGATGCGGGCAGACGTTTAGTGTGACCATGCGGTTACAGCTCTGTCTCTGCCATGGGTATACCCCTTTCACAGAGTAAGGGCCATCGGAGGCAGACCTCTATGTCCACCCACCTTATTTCGATGGGCGGACATACAGGTCAGTTTTCACTGCCAGAATAACCATGTGGTAAGGGGCCGTGAAACCAGCTCAATGCTTCCTTAGACATGGGGGAGAACTCCCATGGCGAGGGAAGCATTTTTTACCCCCTAAAAATCAATTTTGCAATTTTCTTTTTGAAACTAATAAAATATATATTTGACAGACAGCTCTGTTATGTTGACAGAGCCGTACATTAAAATAGAAAAAGCATTGGCAAGAACTACTGTGTTGGCAGCTACTGCCAATGCTTTTGAAATGACCACCAGCTTGGCAGTCAATTTTAAATTTGGTGGGTGTAGTACCCTTCGAATTAGCAGATATTAAGGGGTCTATTATGATGTAGGGCGGATTGATACCGCTCGCATGGCAGTGGCGCCCGCCTGCCACCCATTACCCCCGCCATATTAGTATGGCAGGGGGACCCCGGCGGAAGGGAAGACCATCCACCGGTTTTCCACTGGTCGACCGGGCGGAGAACTGGTTATGGTGGCGGTGTCTGCTAGACACCGCCATCCATATTAGCATGGGAGCGGGAAGCAGTCTTTCCGTGGACGCAGGCATGCGGATTTTGCTTCTGGGGTCCCGTTGCGGGCCCCCAGGGTATTGGGGGGCTGGCGGTGCTGTGAGCACCGCCCGCCACAATGCTGGGAATGGAGGATGCCCCCACCACAGTGGCAGTGGTATCCTAATTGCAGGTGCGGGACTGCCGCACCAAAGGCGGATGGTCCTAGCACCGCTAGGGTGGATGAAGGACTAAAGTCCGCCCGCCATCCTAATGGGCCCCTAAGTCTTCCGCCAGTCTGATGGACAATACTTCATCTGCCAAAACCTAAAGTGGGCCTTTAATTTGTACTATTGTTCTTGAAATGTACGTCTCAGTCAATATTTACAACTCCAGTTTCTCCCCTATTCTTTAAAGTTCAAATGATCTCAAATCTGGTTTGACACTCTTCGGGACAGGTTTTTTCTGAAAGAGTCAATAGTGTGAAGACTAGCCAAATGAACCATTTTATAATTTTATTTTTGTTATTATACAATATTACGTATCCACCAAGCTTCTTCAAGGTTTAGATAATATGCAAAGTTTACTGATTCATTGTTTCCAAACATTTAATGCATTCTTTAAAATAAAAATATCCATATAAATATAAAACATATTTCTAGTGATGACATTTATCAAAAAATTGTAGAAATTCCAATGATCCACCTGTTTGGTGAGTACACACTACACATCAGGTGCGCAAAGCCCATTGGGCTCAAAGGGCTTCAGCCCCCCCCGCCCCGTCGTGTGTGTCAGCCAGGGCTGAGACAGCTTCCTGGTCCCACACACAGTCGCACCCGAGTACTTAACAGGTCTTTAAAAGACCAGTTACTTGTTAATGAGGCTTTGTTGTTCTTTCACCCCTTCTTTCAACCCCTGCATCTTCACTCTGCATATTGCTGGAAGAGTCAGCCCCCCCACCTGTTTATTATCCCCGATATTTCACTCTAGTTGCGCCTCTGCTACACATACACATCCATACCTATCACCAAGTTCTTTAGTTCAAGTTTTAAAATAGTTTGTTAAGATACCTGCAAAAACTCCTTTATTATAAATCATTTATTTGGATCTTTCTGTGAAAAATAACAGCTTTAACATTTTGACCCCTTGATTGATTTTCAAGGGGTTATTTTTACAGCACTTATCCAATGTAATACTTTTTGATAGATTCGAAAACAAGACACCTTTTATTTATATCCCACACTGGCTTACTCCGATATGAGGAGATGGAAAGAAAATCTTAGTGGTGCCACTCAAATGTTTCTTATGTTCTTAAATAGTCTATTAGCAATGGGCCCCAAAAATTGTGTTACATTTGTTTGTGACATTTGAGGGAAGAAACATCGATATGGACATTCAAATGAAACTTTCTATATCAAATTAGTAACATTACATAGAAATCCTATATTGGAACTGCAAACTAAGGATTATCTTGCTGGAAAAAAAATAATCAAAAAAGTTCTCATTTCCAAAAGGGCTTTTATTTCTAAATTTAGGTTCACGTACAATCCACAAATAATTTTTTGAAATGTCATTATTTTTGTAATGAGTAAAGTGCTCATTGAATTTATACAGATCAAAGCAAACGCCCTGCCCTGAGTACCATTCTAATTTCTCACCCACCTACATATAATTAAGTTCAAATTGTTTTCACACTAGTGAGCAAATATTCATATTCAAAATGCTGCTTTATTGTCTATTTTTAGTGTGTCCCTTTGATACAGTTTCATGAAGCTATAAATATCAAGACTAAGCTAAACTTAATAAGTGTCTGCCAAGTGGTGTGCAGATCTGTAAAACTGCCCTAAAGTTATTAGCAAGTCAATAGTTTCTAACCACTCGCCTTTAACATTTCCTCTACCTGCAAGATCTGTATGACAACTGGCATTCCTTCACTGGGCTTAACTTTATAACAGCCTGCCAAATTTCATTTAGTTCTCACCTATACATGTCATTGACTCAACTTTTTAACTTGTCCCCATCGATGGACCTGCATGAAAGTGTCAAAATGTTGAAATCCAACGGGAGCAAAGAATTGTTCAGCTCTTCTTTGAATCCACGACCAACCATGCATAATTGGTATAAGATGGGTAGGAGTAAACTTGGGGAAATCTGAGTGAGATTTTAGTGACAACAAAGATACTAATCTGGCTCCTCACTCTGCAGGGTGCTTATGTATATTGGGTTGTAGTGAATATCTAAAAACAAAAACAAGATTATTTTTTTTTTTAATAGGTACCTCACTTTCTTCTTTTGTAAATACAACTTTCTCACTCTTTGTGAGTACACACTATTGGTTCTAATATAAATATTCATGGTTTCTTAAATTTGAATGTAAACTAATATTCATGAAAATTAGTAACCCGGGCTTAGTGGGCGTAGTGGGGCTACGCGGAGTGCCACGGAGTTGAGAACAAACTCCGTGAAACTCTGCATAGCTCTGCTACGCCACCCCCTCCCACCTGCCCTATTAGCAATTGGGTAACACTTTTAAAAAAACAGTTAAAAGAAAATGAACATGCCGTACCTTAGCTGCAGCATCCCCTGGGCTGTCCTATTCCTCACGTTCTTGGTGAAAACTTTGCATGCATGGGCATCCGCGCATACGCAGTTTTCCCCAAGATAGCGATGAAGAGGGCAGCCCGGGGATGCTGCAGCTAAGGAAAGGCATATTTATTTACTTTTAACTCATTTCTTAAAAGTTGTACCCAATTGTTAATAGGGTGGGGGGCGGGGGCTGGACAATTTAGCTCCACTACAGAGTGTGGGGAGATTTGCCTAATCTGCGTTCTCCGCGGAACGCGAAGTAGGCAAATCTCTGCACACTCTGCGGGTGGAGCGGAGTTCTCCACCCATGGTTAAAAATTAGATAGATTGAACATGTACCCCTGAACCACTTTCAGAAGAACATATCTCTAAAGATGCTGTGTTGCTTGGCATGAAAATGAGAGAGTAGGACATTCCAAACATCTATTAAGATGTTGCCGCCCGCCATCCTAATAGGCCCCTAAGTCTTTCGCCAGGCTGATGGAGAATACTTCATCTGCCAAAACTTAAAGTGTGTCCTTATTTTGTACAATTGTTCTTGAAATGTACATCTCAGTCATTATTTACAACTCGTTTCTCCCCTATACTTTAAAGTTCAAATGATCTCAAATCTGCTTTGACACTCTTCGGGACAGGTTTTTTCTGAAAGAGTCAATAGTGTGAAGACTAACCAAATGAACAATTTTATTTCTTTATTTCTTTAATTATACAATATTACTTATCTATCAAGTTCTTCAAGGTTTAGATAAATTGCATTGTTTACTGATTCATTGTTTCCAAACATTTACTGCATTCTTTAAAATAAAAATATCCAGATAAATATAAAACATATTTGTAGTGATGACATTTATCAAACAATTGTAGAAATTTCAATGATCCACCGGTTTAGTGAGTACACACTACACCTCAGGTGCGCAAAGCCCATTGGGCTCAAATGACTTCAGCCTCCCCCCCCGTCGTCGTATGTGTCGGCCAGGGCTGAGACAGCTTCCCGGGCACACACGCAGCCGCACCCGAGTTCTTAACAGGTCTTTAACCCGTTGGCTGTTTCCGCTTTTTAGCAGCAGTGCGGCCGTTTTAAAAAATGGGCGCGGTCACGTCAGCCATTGGTCGATGGCAGCACCAGCGAGGTAGTGCTGCCATCGGCCAATGGCCGACGGCAGCAGCCAACGGGTTAAAAGACCAGTTAATTCTTAATGAGGCTTTGTTGTTCTTTCACCCCTTCTTTGAGCCCCTGCATCTTCACTCTGCATATTGCTGGAAGAGTCATCCCCCCCAAAAGTGTAATTATCCCCCCCCGATATTTCACTCTAGTTGCACCTCTGCTACACATACACATACATTCCAATCATCAAGTTCTTCAGTTCAAGTTTTAAAATAGTTTGTTAAGATACCTGCAGCAAAACATTTATTAAAAATAATTGATTTGGATCTTTCTGTGAATAATAACAGATTCAACATTTTGACCCCTTGATTGATTTTCAAGGGGCTATTTTTACAACACTTATCCAATGTAATACTTTGAGATAGATTGAAAACAAGACACCTTTTATTTATATCTCACTCTGGCTTACTCTGATATGAGAAGATGGAAAGAAAATCTTAGTGGTGCCACTCAAATCTTTCTCATGTTCCTAAATATTCCATTAGCAATGGGCCCCAAAAATTGAGTTACATTTGTTTGTGACATTTGAGGGAAGAAACATCAACATGAACATTCAAATAAAACTTTCTAAATCAAATCAGTAGCATTACATAGAAATCCTATATTAGACCTGTAAACTAAAGATAATCTTGCTGATGGAAAGAAAATCAAAAAAGTTTTCGTTTCTAATAGGGGTCATGTTTCTTAAATTTAGGTTCATGTACAATCCACAAATAATTTTTTGTAATATAATTTTTTTTGTAATGAGTAAAGTACTCATTGAATTTATACAGATCAAAACAAAAGTCCTGCCCTGAGTGCCATTCTAGTTTCTTACCCACTTACATATAATTAAGTTCAAATTGTTTTCACACTGGAGAGCAAATATTCATATTCGAAATGCTGCTTTATTGTCTACTTTTTAGTGTGTCCCTTTGATACAGTTTCATGAAGCTACAAATATCAAGAGTAAGCTAAACTTAATAGGTGGCTGCCAAGTGTTGTGCAGATCTGTAAATCTGCCCTAAAGTTAGTAGCAAGTCAATCATTTTTAACCATTCCCCTTTAATCTTTCATCTACTATCTGTATGACAACTGGCATTCCTTCACTGGGCTTAGCTTTCGACCAGCCTGCCAAATTTCATTTAGTTCTCACCTATATAAGTCATTGACTCAACTTTTTAGCTTGCCCCCATTGATGGCCCTGCATGAAAGTGTCAAAATGTTGACATCCAACAGGTGCAAAGAATTGTTCTGCTCTTCGTTCTATTTCATACGCTGACGACACCCAACTGATATTGGTGTTGGATAGGGAGCGGCCAGGTGCCGAGGAAGTTCTTAAGGACTGTCTTGCAGCAACTTTTAATTGGATGACGAACAACCATTTAAAGTGCAACGCCGGAAAAACCGAAATCCTACCTATAGGGAACCACAATCTTTTTTCCCCAACAGCGTGTTGGCCAGTGGATGCCGAAATGCCCCCCAATACAATTGCATCCGCCCGCAATTTGGGCATTAAATTCGACAACCATTTATCTTTCAAACCCCAGGCTGTAGCAGTAGCAGGCATGTGCTTTCAGATCATAAAAGCACTAAGGAAGTTCTTTGATCTTCTCCCGCTATCGGCGAGGAAAACAGTCGCAGTGGCCTTAATAAGTTCTAGGCTGGACTATTGTAATGGACTATACGTTGGAGCTAACAAAATCGTTCTCCATAAATTACAGATGGTCCAAAATGCGGCAGCCCGCCTTGTATTGCGCCTGCCCCGTAAGTCATCAGCCTCAGCAGCTTTAAACACCCTCCACTGGCTGCCAATAGGTAAAAGAATCTTGTTTAAACTTCTTTTAATCACCTTTAGGGCATTTCACCAACGAGGCCCAACCTATTTATGTAACGGGTTTAAAAGATACCATCCAACGCGCTGTATGAGATCTGCGAGCCAGAACTTACTTACTCCTCCTCACTTCAAGTTGGCCACAAAAGGTGGCAAATCCCTTTTCGTATTGGGAACTAAAGCCTGGAACAAACTTCCTCTTTTCTTGCGGTCTTTTTCTCAAGAAGCCCCCTTCCGGAAGGCTTTAAAAACATGGATTTTTTCTTTGCCTGATGCTATTTGTAGGGCCCTAGTGTAATGTTTGTGTAGAACTCAGGACACCCCTTTTTCCTTCCAACTCCTCCATCTGAGTTGTGTGAGCGCCAAGATACTCCTTGGAGTGAAAGTTGCACGTTAGAAATGTCCCTTACATTACATTACATTACATTGAATCCACGGCCAACCATGCATAATTGGTATATGATGGTTCGGAGTAAACTCGGGGAAATGTGAGTGAGATTTTTGTGAAAACAAAGACACCGCTCTGGCTCCTCACTCTGCAGGGGGCTTATGTATATTGGGTTGTAGTGAATATCTAAAAACAAGATTATTAATTTTTTGTAAATGAACTTCACTCTCTTCTTTGGTAAAGACAACTTTCTCACTCTTTTTGAGTACACACTATCTGGTTCTAATATAAATACACAAGGTTGTTTCTTAAATTTGAATGTAAACAAACATTCATGAAAATTAGTCACCCCGAGCGTAGTGGGGCTACGCGGAGCTTCACTGAGTTGAGAACAAACTCCATGAAACTCTGATAAGCTCCGCTACGCCACCCGCCTCCCACCCGCCCTATCAACAATTGGGTAACACTTTTAAAAAACGAGTTAAAAGTAAATGAAAATGCTGTACCTTAGCTGCGGTGTCCCCCGGGCTGTCCTCTTCCTCACGTTTTTTGGTGAAAACTTTGCATGCGCGGGCAGCCGTGCATGCGCAGTTTTCCCCAAGAATGCAATGAAGGGGGCAGTCGGGGGACGGCGAAGCTAAGGAAAGGCATTTTTTTTTTACTTTTTACTCATTTCTTAAAAGTTGTACCCAATTGTTAATAGGGTGGGTGGGTGGTGGGGGCTGGATAATTTAGCTCCACTACTGAGTGTGCGGAGATTTGCCTACTCCACGTTCTCCGCGGAACACGGAGTAGGTAAATCTCTGCACACTCCGCCGGCGGAGCAGAGTTCTCAGGCCATGGTTAAAAATTAGATAGATTGAACATGTACCCCTTAACCACTTTCTGAAGAACATATCTCTAAAGATGGTGTGTTGCCTGAGAGAGTAGGACATTCCAAAAATCTATTAGGATGTGGCACTGCTGCTCTCTTCCATAGTACTGGTGCACTTTATTGCTACCCAGCAACAACGGAAAAACTATTGCACAATAGTGCAAAGGTGCGTGCTTGAGTTGTAAAAAGGTTTTCTAGTAAGAAGATAACATTCCCGACAAAATGTGGTTCTAAGACATTCTTTTGAAACTTTTACTACTTTATGTGTGTGCTGTACATTCCAGCATGCATGACTAGTTTGAAAAAATTGGAGAATAAATTACAGTTTTCATCTACTTTCCACCTGTTTCAAGGAGGTATATTTATTTTATTGCCAAAGCCCTGCCTATAAATAATATTAGATAGACCTTTGCATCAAAACCTATGAGCTGTTGTGTTGTAAAAACCATGTTCCACACATATGATGCCCCTTTATGTAATATTATGGAAATCAGCACAAAGGGCTACTTTGTATTACTTGTTAGCGTTACTGCAAAACAGATTTTACACCAAATGCCAAATCAACAGTTTGCACCAGTTTGCCTTACTTTTGGTGAATTTACACTGGTATAAATAAATCTGACCGAGACATTTCAAGATGGTGTGGGAAAGTCATCCATTTTGTGTAGATCACCCTCATTTTTTGACCGATACTGGTGGTTACTGATCGAATGTGCCCTGGGCTCTGCTATCCAGACCCAGGGCCAGTGCTCTGTTTAAAAGGTATATGGTAATTGGTGTAATTACAATTGGTTCAGACAGCCTACCTGTAAGCCCCTAGTACATTGTACTGCATGTAAGACCCCAGTGGACGTAATGCACTTAAGTGTGCACTCCTGTGGTATCCGGTATCATTTTAAAGCCAGCCTTGCCGTGCAGGCTGGTTTAACACAAAAACTGTGTCCAAATTTGACTTTCAAATTAAAAGTACTTCCAAAGTCAAAACATAACTTTTCATTATATATAAGCCATCTGTAAGGTCTTCCCTGGGTGACCCAAGGGTAGGGTGCCTTGTTATAAAAGGCAGGGGACCTATAATTGAAGATTATATGCTCTGGTGAGGAGAAAACAGCCAAAGTTGTTTTTCTCCATTGTAGTGCTGCTACCTCCATAGGCTAACATGGAAAGGTTTAATAAACTTTAATGAAGTCAATCGTTTAACAGGATTGAGCTGGTCTTAGACCTGGCTTTTACAGCGGGTTTATCCCCAGACGTTTTTCTTTGTGATCTTCTGTTTCTGACATGCTTTTGTTGGTTTTATGACTCTGGGAACTTTACCAATGCTGATCAGTGCTAAAGTGCATGTACTCTCCCTGTAAATTGTTTTTATGGATTGGTGTTTAGATAATTGGCTTATTTGACTTACTAGTCAGTCCCAAGTACAGTGCACCATGTGTGCCCAGGGCCTGTAAATCAAATACTGCTAGTGGCCTGCAGCACTGGTTTTGCAACCCACATAAACAGCCTGTAAATGTAACTCAGGCCTGCCATTGCAGTGCCTGTGTGTAGTCTAATACTGCCATGTTGACTTGGCTAGTGCACCTTACATGTTAGTCACCCTTAAGGTAGGCCCAAGGTACCCCTGTGGGCAGGGTGCTGTATATGTGAAAGGTAGGACATGCCCTGGTGTGTGTGACACGTCCTTATAGTGAAATACTGCCAATTTCGTTTTTCACTATTGCAAGGCTATCTGTTCCTATAAGATAGAATGGGTAGTTTGCTTATAACATCTTATAAGCCTAAAGACCCCTGGGAATAAGATAGGAAAAGAAGTGTAGTATACCTGAACTCAGAATGTTAAAATCCATCTTTTAGGGAAGGTGATTTTTACATTCTGTGTTTAAAAATACCACTTTTGGAAAGTAGGTATTTTCTTGCTTAGCCATCTAGAGTGCCTCTGCTAGTGTGAGTATTGACTGTATGGCCTTGGAGTGAGAGGGGCTCGGGATGTGCAGTGGCTCCAGAGAGGCTGGATGAGTCAGCACTAGGCTGAATATGCCTGGTCTACATTTGGAGTGGTGGGAGGAGTAGCACCTGCACCTGAATAGGGTTGTGCCTGCCTTCCACAATGATGGCTCCGCCTCCCTGTGGTGTGTCTGCAGCCAGTGCTCAGACTGACAATGGAGTTTATTTTGCACTTGCAAAGTGCCCCCCAGAACTGGCTTGGACTGGGCTCAGAGCTCTGGGGCAGGAGAGAACAAAGAGATTTACTGTATAAAAAGAGGGGGCCATACCCCTGTTAGAGGTTTCTACAAGGGCTTGAAGTAGAGCTTGCCTCCTGTTGGAAGTCTCAGGCATAGAAAGGACTTCAAATATCACTTCTGGGAAATCAAGAGGAAACTTTGCTAAGGATAAGAGCTGGAGAAACTGAGGAGGAATACTACCCCTGTGCTGTTTGCTGTCTGGGGTTGGCCTGCAGTGGCTACTTTCTGCCAAGGAAAGGGAAAAGGACTTTGCTGTTTGCTGTGTCCCCTGCTTGAGGAAGGTGTCCAAGAGCTTGAAGAAGAGCTTGCTTCCTGTTCTGAATTCTCAGGGACAAAAAGACTTCACACCCAGCTCCCCTGAACTTCCTTGCTGGGAGTTTTGACCTGCCAAGAGGTACCTGTAGCTGTTCTCGGCCTCTGGATGTTGTTCTGGCTATTGGGGCCAGAAAAGCAACGCAACAACAAGAAGCATGATCCACCTGCACCTGTTTCTGACCCATTGCCGAAGAAATCATAGCACCGCCTGCCCGCGGCTCAAGAAATCACTGCATGCCACATCGAGTGCACCGACCTCCAAAGTCCGAGATCACGGCACCGATTCCGACGCAAGCCTTGCTGTACGGCTGCAAGAACCCACACATCACCCTGTATTGCCGCATCGCATCGAGGTGCCAGGTCTGTCACATCGTTGGGGTATGCAGTAAGGAACCGACGCATCACCTCCCCCGGAGCAAGAAACCAACGCAGCACCTTCCCTGAGTGTGAGGAACTGACGCATCACCTTCTATATGGCCCTTTTTGTTTGCGTGCTCAAGGCATCCAAGGTACTTTGTATGAAACGTGTTGCATCTGCAATTTGCTTTGAACTGAACTATTTCTACCCTTTGAAAGTCATATTTGTATTACTTTACTGTGCATTTTGTCGTTTGGTCTTCTTTGGTTTAGATAAAGAGTACTTATTTTCTAAACTGCTGTGGTGTCCATGTGTAGTGTTTTCACTGTATTACTGTATGAGTTCACAAAAGCTTTACACTGCCTTTGAGATAAACCTGTCTGCTCATGCCAAGCTACTAAGGGGGTGAGCAGTAGTTATTTTAGAAGTGTATCCCCCTTACCCTGACTAGAAGCAAGGGTCCCTATTTGGACAAAGGTACCTACCTCTGCCAACTAGAGACCCCCATTTCTAACAGCTGGCAACATAATTTAAAGTATCAAAATAGTAGTTACAATACTTCCAACAACCTGCCAAGGTTTTGCTGTAAAGTAATTTTAGAACTTGCTTACATGAACTTACATGAGCAGCTCTCTAACAGCCTTTTATGATGGGCCAGCCTTTGACAGCCTGAGCCATGCTGCTCCCTGATTGGAAGTGATCGGCCTGATCATGTAGGTTTGCCCCGCTGAAAGCTCCAGAGCTCTTTGACATCGAGAAAGAAGACAAAGGCCTCCAGGATTTACTGAGGCATAACCACTGCTTTCGAACCGAAATCTGGATAGAAGGACCCCTTCGCTAATCATTGAGAGAAAATAATCAAAAAAAGTGAATTTTCAGAATGTAAAAGCCTGACCTGGCCCTACCCCCTCATCATAGCAAAGTCTCTTTTCATTGTGATTAGCCTGAAACTTTAACTTTTCCTGGTCCGCTATGACCATATAGCCAAAGTTGGTTCTTTTTATGTTTGGGAGCTATAAAGCAAATTTTTGTATTTAAACTTTACAAATTCATATCTCCAGTTCCCTGGATTTCTAGCATTTTGGTGTCATTTTAAAGATACAAATCTTCTCTGTTTCTAGAAATTGATGTTAGATTAGTTTTGTGTTTTATTTATTTACTCTCTTGTTGATATTAAATACTTTACACATCTGTCCCCTAAGTTAAGCCTGACTGCTCATTCGCCAAGCTACCAAGGGTTCAGCAAGTATTAATTTATTGGGAGTTGTCTAGAACTTATTTATGATTATGATGGTATTACTAGCTGTAGGTACCTACTTGCACCTAGTGATAAATCACCTAATAATAGATGGCCATCATCATTTCTATTCGCCTTGAGAGTTGTGTGGCCTCTTGTGAAATGTTGCTTCTGATTTTGCATTCAGTCACCTATGCACAGTGTGTCCTCCATAGACATGCCGCCTTTTGCCAAGTTTCACCAAGTTTCCAGGTACATCATTCGCATTTCCTATCTCGGAATGATTGCAGCACTTGTAAGTTCAGAATTTCTCGCTTGGGGGGGCATGTGAGCACAGGAAGTGAGTCTTACCGCAAATCATGAAAGCATCCCCAAATGAGGGCTCCTATCTTGTGGTCAAGCTCCTGGTTTGCCTGGATTCTTGGAATTAAATTATTTTAAAAAATGTGGAGCCTTAAATTGGCATCACTATCAAATCAAAAGAGATGAGATTAAAAGTGTGGCCTATAACCTGCATATGTCATGACTCGCCCTCTGCAAGTGAAGACTCTGAACTATGCTTGGCATTCTATTATGAATACAAACATTAAAATTCAAACATCATTCATAAACTTAAAAGCAAGGCCTTTGACCTGGCCTCAAGCCATACCTACCACTAAAAAATAATCGTGTGTTTTTATGCCTTTTAACTATGTACAGTGAGTATGAAAACAACCTTCACGAGTCAACAAGCCTGGCCTAAAAAAAGGTTTCAAATCTCACCCACACTGCAGACCATATGGCAGATAAATTTCAACATCCAACCATTATTCTTAATATTGAAAATCTCTCCAGTAGGCACCATTAAACATCATCTTGTAGAAAACACAATCGGCTCCATGCACGGCTGTGCAAAGTGACCATGGCTGTCAGATTCATATTCACAAGCCTGAAGGTCTTCCAATGGAACTAACACCTAATCCACCAAAAAGAGAACAGTGAAGGGTGTGTACAGCCTTTGGTCATGTGGTAAAGTAAATATAACTCACACAGGACAAACTGTTATACATGCCACCTCATGTATTTTGGTTGCTCACTATTGTCACTTTTGATTCATGTAACTTAACGTTTGCTTTTGTAATTTATTCACTTGTAATTTTTCTCCTCATGTATCATTACTGTTCCTTTTGTGAAGCGCTCGGACAACTTCGGGTAAAGTCCGCGCTATATAAAATCGCATAAATAAATAAAATAAAATAAAGATATTGGAAAGCAGCATAGAGGTTAATTGCATTACTTTTTAGGGTTCCAGGGCCCCCCTCAATAGAGTACTGTGCCACTGCCCGGAGAGCTCCGTAATGAGTCCAGAGGGGACCCCTCCACGTACTTTGCAGGGGACCCCCCTCAAGTTTCGTTACGTCAGTGCTTCTGGTACAAAAGTCTACTACTCGTTCTCAGTGTACGACTTAAGGGTGCCTCTCTCGGCTATAATGTGGGGACCCTAACCGAGGCAATTTTAAATGCTAAATCAACTTCAATGCAGGTGGGAAGATATCTTGTAACATTCATGGAGCTAAATCACCCTTCAGACTTTTAGTAGCCTGTTAATAAAACAGAAAAACATTCATTCAAAAAGTTATTTATATCTATACAAAGTGTTGATTTCAAACATGTTCAGTACTATTCACTGTTTCTTTTGTATAACGTTTATTAAGAATACCTCATGTAGAAATACAACTAGAATCAAACCTCCTGGCTAAACTACATAGATTGGTAATTGGCATCATGATATTATGCATACCATGTGGAATCATGAAGTGATAATGTTTTAAATTCAATTGTTGAAGGGCATTACAGAGCATCATGATTGATGCATACAAAGTTCTTATGTTCTCCTAACATTTTCTTTTCACCGATATATTCTGTCAAAACGATTCCGTGGAGTGTTCCAAAGAAATGAAACCTGATCCAGCTAGCAAAAGAGGGAACATTTGAATAATGTTCTTCTATCCAAGCAGGATCGGGATGTCTTTTGAATGAATTATGTTATCTTGAGGGACACACTGAAGACATTCTCTTGATTTAGATAATGAACAGACACACTTTGTTGCCACTTGGACCAACTAGCACATTACATTGATTTAAACGTTGCATCTAGAGTACCCATAAAACACGACGATAACTTTTAATAAATTCAAATGCAATATTTCTTTACCTGTGATGGAGAAATTGTGCAGGATACATTGAGGTGAAATTCCTGTTATTATAGATGAATCATAGAAATGGTAATAGACGAGGCGCAGTACATTTCACAGTGGGCGGGCACATCCGAGCCAATTCTTTCGTGTAAACAACAATACATGTTAACGAACGATCCTTGTTCTTTCATTGATGCTCTCCTGTGCGCTCTTGATGATGACAGGTGTCTCTTATATTTACCGTACCCACAAGGCCAGACTCACCAATAAGATCTAAGTCTCGGGTTCTCACATATTATTGTTCTAGCTGCAACTTTTACATTTTTCATCCTTATTGTTCTAGAATCAAGCTCATCCCACTATGGCCCTCGTTACAATTGGCCTCGGAATTCCAATGGAGCCATTATTACAGTTAGCAGTTCCATCAGAATTGAGACATTTACTGGAACGCACAGATTTCTTTACTTGCACACAGAGGTTTTGGCTGCTTAAAAGCAACAGAACACTCCATGCAAAAGTACAGGGAAAATGATAAATTACCAGGGGTAATCGGATCCAGAATTACAAGTTCTCCTGTAATTCCTCATTCTAAGGGGACCTTTAGGGTCTAACTCATAATGGCCAGGATTTCATCCATGGAGTTACCGGTCAATGGATATTGGTAACTCCAGGGGTGTGGAAATATCGGTCACTTTTACTTGGCCACCTGTGAGGGGGGCTTGGTCTAAACCCAGACTAATTCTGCCCCTACTATACCTAATGGGTCCTGCGAGCTATTTCCATAATTGTTTTTTATTTTGTAATGCGACATAGTGGGCTCACTGCTCAACCATGACACCTCCTCTACACAAAGAATCAGCAATGAATACCCTATTTAGTGGGCATTAACTGCTTTTAGCTCCCTGTCCTTCAATTATGACCATTAGTGTGCAATGAATTAAGACACGCACACATGAGATATGTGTGTTAGCATCCCTCCTCTTAATCTCATACATCACACATACACAAATAGGCAAGATGTCTTCGCCTGTTTTATATTAGGGCTTTACACTCAGAATATGGGTAAAAATCAAAGGTTAGTTTCTCTGATGTTTATCTTGTTGATTATCAATTTGCATTCCATACAGAATGCTATTTCGATATTAACGATTCTCTGAGGCACATTATTGCTCCATGCTTTTTCACGTTTGACCTTGTTAGCTTTCTTGTATTGTGGTTCTGTGAGATAGTGAAGGTTCATCACTATAAAACCTAGCTGCTAGCACAATTAAAGATGCTCTCCCTAAAATAACTCTAGACCACCGTTAGGTATTCGGGTAAGGGTTTTAAACATACAAGATATCAAAGGGCAGTGACAAACACAATTTCATGTGATGCCATCGTCGCCATTTAGGGGTCGCCAGGGGTCACAGTTGCAACTCTGGCTTGCCCCTTGCGACTCCTGGCCTCAGATGTGGCCAGAAACCAATGCCACAACACAAGATGTCTTGCATTATCAACATGGGGCTGCATCCTCCTTGTTTTCTGCTCATATTTTATTACTTTAATAATCAATAATGCTCTATTACTTACCGGTAATCTTCATTACTCCGGGTCCCGTTGTCCTCGTCCCATTCATAAATACGTGGAGATAACCATCTCCTGACAGAAAAAAAGATCAGAAGAATGCTGGGACACTAACCCCGCCCCTCCCACCGGGAGTACATAAGGTGTACTTACCCAGCATTCCACCTGAACAACAAAGCCCCCAACAGGAAGGCCGGCCGTCCGGGAGGGAGGGCGGGGCATATGAATGGGACGAGGACCACGGGACCCGGAATAATGAATATTACCAGCAAGTAATAGAGCATTACCCCCTGGTCCCTTATGTCCTCGTCCCATTCATAAACACGTGGAGAATACCAAAGCAGAAAAAGCCGGCCTTCCCAAACCAAACAGAAGCCAACCCAGGAAACCACACCAAGGCAGCAACCGCAGGAAGCAAAAGGCAGAACCGGCCAAACCCCAGGCAGAGCCCCCGACAAGAGGGAACCCTACCAGACCAGCACACACCCAACAAAACCAAGGGAGCATAGCCAGACGACCAGACCGGCAACCACAGAGGACAACCAGCCCACCGCAGGAACACCCCACAGTTAACCAGCGAAGGGGAGAGCACAGACACCAAAGCCAACATAGGCAAGAGGAAAACAAGAGCGAGGAGGCCTACCAAAGAGAAAGGCCAAGTGCCAACAGGCCAGCAAGCCAGCAAGCCCGAACCGGGCAAAAGGAGCCAAACCCAGGCACAAAAACCCTACGCCAGGATGTTCCAGACCCCGGAAAGAAAGAAAAAAGGCAGGGGACAAAAGGGCCAGAGGAACACAAAGTCCCAACCAAAGCCGACCCCGGGAAACCAAAGGTCCGAGAAGCCCACCAAGGGCAGGACCAAACCCGAAAAGAAGGGAGGCCACGACCTGACCCCAGAGAGAGCCGAGGAAAAAACCCCTGGAACCGCACAAAGAGCAGCAGGCCACAAGAAAAAAAGGGCCAGCAGCCGGTGGAAGCCCACCAGCACCCATCCCGGAAGGCAAGACAGAGCCCACGGACAGGGAAAGAGGGAAAAACCCAGGCACCTGGGAACGCAGAGCAAACCCCAGTAAGCCAAGCCACCGGACCCCGAAAGACGAGGAAACAAGGCACCAAAGGGAACCAGCACCTCCAGGAAACCCGAGCAGCAAGAACCAACAAGGGCAACCAACCAGGACAAAGAGACCCGGAAAAAAAGAGGAAAAGGGAACCGAAGGAACCCCAGGAACCCCAAAACACAACTCCAGCCAAACTGGAGGAAACGGGAGCACGAAGCAACAGCCTGAAGAAGGCACACCCCGAACACCAAAGAAGGAGTGCAACCGGACGGACTAAGGACCCAGAGAACCCTGAGAACCCAAGACGACAGCAAGGGAACCCGAAGAAAGCCAGCAACAACCACAGCCAGGCCAAACCAAAGACAGGGCCGGGCAGAAACGACCCCAACAGCCCAAGCAGAGGCCAGAGAGACTGAGGCACAACAACCCCAGAGCCACAGAAGCAACAGAAGGCAGGGAGGAAAGCACAAGCAAACCAAAGCCCACAGCCCGGCAGGACCCAAGGCAGGGCACGCACAGGGGACGAACCCCACAGGGCACAAGACTGCAACCGAGGACAGAGACAGGAAGCCAAAGCCGAAGCCACAAGCAACCCGCAGACCTACCCAAACCGGGAGAAGGCCAAAGAAGGGAAGTCCTCAGCAGAGCACAGGCCGAAGAGCCAACAGCCCCGGCGTCGCCCCAACGAAACCCAAGAGGAGGCAAGCAGGGAAAACAAGAGGATGACAGCACCAAACAAGCGCGGTCAGAGCCAAGATGCAGACAGGAACACGCCACATCCGCAATGAACCGGAACCCGACAGCAGAGGAACCAGACACCCCACAGGCAGACAGGACACCCGCAAAGAAGTGCCAGGCCAACCAAGAAACCCCCAACAGAGACCCAATCAGGCAGCCCAGTACTGCAGAAAGAGCTCAACCAGGCAACCCAGAGCTCGACGTACCACACAGAAACCAGCAGACCAGCCAAGCATAGGAGCCAACAGGGAGGAAGCCCAAGGCAACAGGCAACCACAGAAAGCCACCGCCAAAGGACAAGCATAAGCAACCGCAAGCCAGCAGACCAGGAGCGACCAGAAAACAGCCCCCCCCGAACAACAGGAGAACAGGGAAAGCCAAGGCACAACTCCAGCGACAGAACCACCAGAAAGGGTGAGGCCAGCACCCCCCCCCCCTTAGGAAACCAGGGCAGAGAAGAACACCACAGGCCAGGAGAGGCAACAACAACGGCCAGCACCGCCACCAAAACCAGAAGAGGCAGGGAGGAAAAACCGAAGGAAGAAGCACAGCCAACCCCCCAGAGGCCAAACACAAGACACCAAAGGGAAAGCCAAACACCACCAAGGCATCCAGAGCAGACGAGGCGACCAGAACACCACGCAGCAGAGAGAGCAGAGAGGCCCGACCAGAGCAAACCAAGCACACGGGCAAGGGCGACAGACCCAGAAAGGAGGCCAGACCAGGGCCACAGCGCCAGCCAAGAACCAGGAGCCCAGGGAAATCAACCCGAAACCCCAATAGGGCGACCTCACTCAAAACAGAAGCCAACCCCAGGGAGGAAAGAACACAGGCAAAAAGTCACGGAGGCCAGGACCACAACAACCAGGCCCAGGACACAACCAAGGAGCGCCAACACCAAGCCCATTTCCGGGCCAGCAGACCAACAGGGCCAAAGGCATATGCACCACAAGTGGGACAGAAAGAACCACAGAGAAGCGCAAGCAAAGGCAACACGGAAAGGGACCAAAACAAGGCAGAACAGCAGCAGGAAGACCGAGACCACAACCCGGCACCGCAGCCACAGGCTCACCATCCAGGAAAGCCACGGGCAGAGACCCACAGAGGCACCGAAGCCCAGAGCACCACCCCAGAGACACAGGAAAGGCCAAGGCCAGGCCCGGGCCGAGAAACCCAGAGAACGACCGCAGCACAAAGGAGGAGAGGGAGCCACAAACACACTCCCCCCCCCATCAAAACAGGGTTAGAAACAGAGCACCCAAAGGAACCCGAAGCCCACAGACACTGCAGACCAGGAGGAGAGCCAGGACACCACAGGGAACAAGGCCCCCCCACCCGACCGACAGCCCAAGGCAGCCACGAAGACAACGCCAGAGCCGAGAAGAAAGAGCGCAGACCCCAGAACGGAGGGAGAACCCAGGACCCGAGCAGAGCCCAACAACAGGCCAAAGCCCAGCCAGGACGAGCCCGCCCAACGGGAGGAAAGGCAGCCCAAAGAACAGGAAGCAAAAAACAGTGCCCGGCCACAGCCACAGCGACAGAAAACCCCAACACCAAAGGTACAGGAGAAGCAAAGCACGCCAAAAGCACGCAAACGTGCCAAGGCGCAAAGGCAGGAGCGCAGGCCCTCAGAATGCAGCCCAGCGTGCCCCAAGAGGACGAAACACACACCCAAAAGGAGCCAAGGAACCACAGCACACCAAACCGCACGGAACCGAACAGGAGGCTGCAAAGAAGCCCCCCCCAGACAGGGCGACAGCATAACAGAGGGCAGAAGAGGAGAAGAAGCCCAGAGGCAAAGCCCACGCCACGCAGGCACGAGGTCCCGAGACCAAATCCCGGCAACCCCAGAAGACTCCACAGCGCAACCTGGCCGCAACCAGAAGGCTAGCCCGCCAACAGGCGGAAAGTAGAGGCGCTAAGCAAAAGAAAAACACACAGTAACCCCCGCAGGGGAGGGGAACATACCGCCAAGCAGACCCGGAGGAATCAGAGCACAGCACAGGAGCACCAGGCACGGTGCACACAGAGCGCTCCCGCTGCAGCAGGAACCCGGAACACCAGTCCCGAGGCCGGCCCACAACTACCCCCGCCAGTACAGCAAGGACAGAAAAGGGCAACAGGAGCATAAAACCCCTAAGGTGAAAAAGAAAGCCGCACAGTGAAACGTCCAGCGCACCAAGCCACACTCCCCTAATCACCGCACACGGCCGTCGCCCAGTGGAACAGCAGCCACTTCAGCCCCCAGGGACCAGAAAACAGGGAACCCAACCGGGCGCCAATCCCCCCATCTGAATTACTCATCATCGACCATAGAAGGATGGTAGGCAGCGCGGACCCACAGGGAACCGAACAGGAGGGCACCGCCGGCCAAAACAGGTGAAGCAATAGCCCATCAAGCCACCACTCAAAGTGCCCAAGCGGGCCAATCCCCAGCAACCCAAGGCCAGAACAAAGCCCCGAGCGCAGGCAGCACCAGTGTGAGACCAGCAAACAACCAGCCAGCATGGCAGGAGGAGAGCGAGTCACAGGGGACAGAAACTGTGGCAGCGCCGGAGTAGCATTCCCGTAGGAGCAAGCGCAGGCAGCATGACGAAGGAACCTACAGCAAGTCACACATTGCCCAAGAGCGGCTCCAACACCAGCAACAGCGCAGAGAGCAACAACAGGGAGAGAAGAAAACACCGCTATGTGGGACTCACCCGGAGCGGAGGCCAGAACACCAAGAGGACCCAGGCCCCCACCCCAACATCCGGCTCCGGAAATCCACGGCAAACAGCAAGCGCAGGGCGCCTTCCAACCGGCCAGGCCACAGCAAGACACCCAGAGCGACCCGGAAGCAACCGGGAGGTGGCGCACCAGCCGCAAAGGGCCGGTAAAATGCAGGATTTCCAGCAAGGAAGGGCCGTGCCACCCAGCAAGCCCAGCAGGCCAGGAGGCAGACCAACACAAACCCCCCCTGCCCACGAAGCCAGGCAGCCGGGCAGGGGGAGAAGAGAAGAAGCGCACGCCACCCCAGCCCAGCAGGAGCAGCACCAGCATCCAAGACCATACTGTCGACAGACAGAAAAAAAGAACAGGTGGAAAGCTGGGTAAGTACACCTTATGTACTGCCGGTGGGAGGGACGGGGTTAGTGTCCCAGCATTCTTCTGATCTTTTTTTCTGTCGGGAGATGGTTATCTCCACGTGTTTATGAATGGGCAAAACTGAATAGGAGTCATAATAAAACATATTTGAATACAAGTGACAATGAGTGGGAATGTGCCGTTGTGTTCATAATTCTTCTGTTGGAACTGGCATGCTCCTTGGCTTATAAGGGCACCCATGCAAAACGCTGGCACTGGAGGCAATACTTGTACATGTGATACTCAAGGCACAATATGGAGCTGGAACATGGAGGTAAATCGTGGAATGGAGTACCCATTCAAAACGCTAGGGATAGCTCATTGGAGGAAATTATTGGCATATGGGAGGATTGCTGTCAGGGCCGTACTGGCCATAACGGGCACCGGGTATTTCCCCGGTGGGCCGCCAAGGTTGGGGGCCGGTTTTGGGCCCCTAGGGGATTATTTTGTTACAGGGTCGTTTTTACAGCATAGCTGCAATATCGGCTGCTGTAACAAAATTGGCAGAAACCAGCCCTGGTAAACAGCTTGAACGCACCCCCAAACCCCTGGGGGGTAGCTAAGCACTTTGCCAGGGCTAGTTTTATGTCCCAGTCCGGCCCTGATTGCTGTGGTATATGTTGAACATCCATTACAAAATCCTGAACTTGATGTACTAGATGTTAATTTTGACGTACGAGTCGGCTACAGTACGAGTGACAGTATTGGCAAAAATCTGGCACATGCTATGTAATGTTTGGGCAAAATGAGCACCCGTGACAACTTGCTGGCCTTAGCCATGGAGGTAATTTCTGACATACAGTCACACTCATGGAACATTTAAAAAAACAAAATGGGGTCAACTCATTTGTCAGTCAGGTTTCATTAGCTTGCCACACTGTGAAAGGACTTGAATATTTAATGTGTGCCTTTTCATGGCTTTTTAGCAAATGTATGTTAAAATTATGATTTATTACTATGATTGTTATTATGTACTATTACAGCCCATTCTAGAAGCTCTCAGACTCACTTACTTCACTCACTTGCTACAATTCAGGTAAATATTCCCTTGACATATCATGTCAACACCTTAATATAGATGACAATTAAATTGGAAATGTCAGTGTTGTGTTGGTATATTAATCATGCAGTTATTATGGAACTTAAGTAATGTTAATTGTAATGTTATCCGGGTTAAGGACATGTGACATCACTTCCTGGGAAGATTCCGTTTCGAAGGTCATATGCTGTCACTTTCTGTGATGTCATTAAGGGCGAAGTGTTTATGATGTCACTTCTGCTAACCCTGGCATTTTGGTGAATTGACATCCATGTTTATGCAACACTAATTTCAGGCTTCAAAACTGTGATTTCAGCTCATCAGGAAGATACATCTTTTTTTTTGTGCTGAATGTGAACTTTATGCCACCGTTCCTTAGTAAAATGCATTCATAAGCTTTGTTTATATTTTTTGTGTGTGTTTTACTTTTATAGGGGTAAATGGTGAGGAGTAAATTAATTTTACTTACTTTTTAATTAGTTGTTAAATATTATTAGTTTTATAATTGAAAATAAGTTTAAATGTGTAATTAATTTTTGGACAGTTTAATTTTAGCTGGGGTTTGTGGGGGTTATATGGGTGAAGTGTGGGAACTTTATTATGTTTTATGAGTTTCAATTTGTTTTTTAGTTCATAATATTTCTTTAATTGGTAATAAATTATGTTAATTATGTAAGTAATTTTTTTATTTAGATGTGGGTTGTGAATTGTGTGGTGTTATAGGATAGGAAATAAAAAAAGTAAATGTTTGTAATAATTAATGTTTTCGTTTCTAAATATTTTCTAATTAAAAATATGTATTTGTTTGAAGATATGTTTTTCTTTTATTTAATATACTATTTGTAGTTATGTGTCATATGCATTTAACATTATAATATGTGTTTTAAATGTGTAATATTGAACATATTTGTAGTTACATTTTTAACATATTGATATTTTTTATTTATTTTGTTTTTTAAAATATTTTTGCTGTTTTTAATTTTAAACTGACTGGAGTGAGAATATTAATTGTTACCCCTCCACTATCTAACACTTTTCCTACTGTTGCACTAACTGGAGTGGAAATAGTAATTTTTACCCCTCCTCTATCCAACACTTCCCCTACTGTTGCACTGACTAGTAGTAAAGTTAAGTTTAAAGATTTGTAAACAGTTTAATGTTGTAATTTATAATTTAATAGATTTATACTATTGTTGTGTATGCATATATATATATATATATATATATATATATATATATTACCTACTGGCGGTCGCCAGTAGGTATATATAGTTAGGATTTTTTCTCTATGGGATTTTTGAAAATTCTATGTCTAATAACTTTGGCGTTTGTGGACGGAATTGGCTGAAATTTTCAGGAAAATGGCACATTTTGTTTCTGAGCAGCCCTTGAAAATTTGGGGGGGGTTCGTCAAGGGGGGGCCGAGAAAAAAGGGGGGTCCCAAAACGTGTTTTTAACATTGAGTTTTCCATAGGGCGGTTGGCCTCACTTTTAGCCCGAACGGCTGAATGGATTTGCATGAAACTTGGCAAAATTGTAGGGACTGGTAGCCCGATGTGCCTTTTGTAGGTCTCAATATATGTGCTACAGTGGATTTTGAGAAATTAACGTTTAAAAAAAGATATATATCTGTAACAGCGGACCGGGCAGCGCTCCAGGACGCGTACTTTTCGCGCAACGGAGCTTTGTGAAGCGAAGCTGATTGGTTCTCCGGCGTCTGTCAACATTCCAAACAGTCCGTAGCGGCCGCCATCTTGTCTCTCGGTAGGATCGAGAGACAAGAGGAGGCGAAAGCGAAGGGGCAAATGACCATAAGGGGGAATAGTAGATCCTCGCTGACCCCCTAGGTTTGATGTGGAGGTTTTAAAAGGGCCCCGCGGGGCAAAAAAAAAAAATAATAATAATAATCGAACGGCTGAATGGATTTGCACGAAACTTGGTAAAATATTAGGGACTGGTAGCCCGATGTGCCTTTGCTAGGTCTCAATATATGTGCTCCAGTGGATTTTGAGAAATTAACGTTCCAAAAAAGATATATATCTGTAACAGCGCTCCGCTTCGCGTAACGGAGGTTTGCGACGCTGATTGGTCATTCTGTCACTGGGCTATAGTTGGGCTACATCTGGCTGATATTTGGGCTACATTTGTTTTTTTTCGTCTCTGGCTGCCATCTTTGGGCTACATTGGGCTACATTGGGCTTCATTGGGCTTCATTGGGCTACATTGGGCTACATTTGGGCTCCAACATATATATAGGCCAATGTAGCCCAATATATATTTTTCAAAGTTAATTTTCGTAAAAACCACTGGAGCATATATCTTGAGACATAGCAAAGGCACATCGGGCTACCAGTCCCTACAATTTTGCCAAGTTTCGTGGAAATCCATTCAGCCGTTCGAGCTAAAAGTGAGTCCAACCGCCCTATGGAAATGAAGGAAATGAATGGGTAATTTGTAATTAGCAAATAGCTCATCGCAAACTAGGAATGGTAAAGAATCGCTATTTATTCCTTAAAGTTCGCTATTTAGGAAATGCAAAAAACTTTGATGATACATATGGCGGTTCATCTCTAACAAGATAAGAAGCATAGGGATAGATTTATGATGACTGGCTCCACCCTGCTTCTCCCTCTCCCCGCCTCCCTGCCTCACCGTAACTCCCTCCACGGCCCGCGGCTGCTTATATCTCACCCTCCCTAATACACATATTATATTATTTGCTAAGAAGGTCTCTTTGTGTTGGTTTAGGGCGTGCCCATACTTTAGTGTCTTAGATTTGAAGGAATCACATCAGCATACACCAGCTCTCTCTTCATGTGAACCGCATCAAGTGTTGTGTATGTGTGTTCGGCAAAGCAATATAAAACCCGCCTCATGCCCAGAATTGGCAGAAGTTGCACTTATGTTATGAGTATGAAGTCGTGGAGATCAGACCTCATAACAATTCTGTATCGTGTTGTTCTTGAAACTTTAGCACTCGCTGTACAGATATAGTTTAACAAGCAAAGCAGATAGTAGAGCAATAACATATTATTCTCATGTAAACCATGATGAACTACTAGGTTGAAAGCTAAAGCAACAACTAAGTGTCGTGTGCAGAAGTTGCAAAAAAGGAAAAATGGCGTTTAAACCGGTAATGAGCCCATGCTAACTTAACACGGTGTAAAGATATCCAGGACCTAGATGACACCTCCCCATGATCCGGAAACGAACTGAATAAGATAATAGAAGTGCCATCTCATGAGAGCAGATTGCAAGTTTATATGTGGACGGTCCACAAGGTAAAGCATTAAAAACTAGGAAAATTTAATGCTAAAGAAAAATAAAACAGCCAAGTACTTTATCGAGTCTTAAGCCAATAGGCAAGGTAAATAATAAAAACTTGACAAATAAGTCAATGAATTGTCAATGAAATGCTAGTACTCAGCATATCAAACATGAAAAAGGTCTATGACATAACTGTGTATGCAAAATAAGCTGCAACAGCCTCCAATAGGAAGTCACCGTCTTCATCCGAAAACAGTTCAGCCATCCAATTTAAAAGCGGAAAAGAACATACGTGCTCTCCCAGCACCGGATCCTCTATCACCATCAGAGGACAGCTCGGTGGGTTTTCAAGAAAGCTCTGTTCCAAGAAAGACTGTGTTGCCGCCAGTAAATTCCAGGGACCAATTAGTCCATGCATCAATGCCACAGCCATAATCCTTTCGCCAGGACAAACCAACTCGTGAGTAATGATAGGAGTCATCAGCTGATTAAAGTCGACGTCAGGAGAAACCGGTCCGCAGAGACACAAATCAATGGCCCAATCGAAATCACAGGTCAGGCAGTGAAATACAGGCTGGACACAGGTGAAGTAGGAGAATCAAAAAGATAATCCATATGCCGTGCTTAATATCGCCAACGGCATTGTGCCATAATATTCTAGCATGCGATTGCGGAACAGTGTCAGCAGCTGCAGGGCGGGAGGTTGCATAGGAGGGACATCCATATTTAAAAATGTAAAAAAGCACAAGAGCGTCCGCTGGTAATGCAAGTAAAAATGGCAATCCACGAAGCAGAGTGGAAAAAATACAATGAAAGAAAGCAGGGATGACTCCAAAGATTTTCTCAAATGAAGTCACGAGACCACTGGTAACAACTTTAAAAAAGTGCGCCAGGGCCTTTGTGGAGGATGCGTTAGAGATAGTCCGAACCATCTTGCTGAAATGGAAAGGCAAATCTGAATTGAAAAGGGTCTGCACCTCTGTACGGGTGTTCGCTATGTGAAGCACGAAATTTTCATGGGCCGAACTCAAGGCCACCTCTCTCTGAGACAAAAGAGCTCTTATTCTTGCCATGCCGTTGAAATCTGCTCCCAAGATTGGTATTTGTGGCGAGATTGAAAACTCCCTATGTTCATGTGTGGGAGGAAATAGAACATTTCTGCAGCAAATAACCCGTTCACTTACTGTTACGATAAAAGGAATACTTTTAATTAACCCAGAACAATCTTCATTATTGAGCATCAAATAACTACCATTTTCCAACAACTTGAACGTGGGGATGATAGCAGGAACTGGCGTGCCTTGCAACACGCAAGCCATATTTGGTCGGTGTTTGTTGCATGAACCGTGTAACTGTATGTGCCTACACATTAGTGAATGATCTGGCGTCTCAGTGCATTCCTCTCCATTCAGATAAACTTCTTGATCATCTTTGAAACATCTGTATGTGTATGGAAGCGACCAGACCTCATGAAGAAAAGCACTACCTAAAGGTTCATAACGACCTATTGGTATATATTTCATACAATTTGAAAACTTATATAAAGCAAAAGGCAGCGTTATTAAACCGTGGATAAGGCACGTTGCCAAAAAACCCGCAATCCTCTGCTGATGATGTCACTGAGCATGTCATGAATGATGTAATATGTGACATCATCAGCAGTGGATTACGGGTAATAGTATCTCTAGTTTACTCCCCTATAGCTGTCTTTCTTTTAACATAAGTGTCTGTTTCCTTCCCTTATACTTACTGTTTTTGGTTCGCTTCCGGTTCGCGTACCGGCGAGCGAACTGGGAAGCGAACTAAGAGAAATAGAGGTTGGCACAGTTCCAAATATTGTACCAATTTTTTAATAACGGGGAGGTAGTTCTGAAAAGAACTTTTTTTTTATTGTTTTTGTTGTTTTATATTTTTTTTATTATTTTTCGGAACATTTTTTTACTTTTTTTGAATTTTTCTGAACAGTTTTATATTTTTTTGGGTTTTTCTTGGAGGGGGCAATGAAAACGATTCATTGTAAAGGGCTCAACAGGAGCAACAAAACAAAAAAAAAGTATTTATTATTTTGGGCGTTTCGTACAAACTTGCATATGATAGTCAATAGCTCTGTTGATCAGAGTGATGCTTCTTTCTCCGTAGCAAATGAATCCATCGCAAAATACGCAGATGTGTTTTACTTCACCAAATTTCATTTGTATATTTGGCACCATCTCCCTGCCCTCTGGTCCCGTTACTTCCGGTACAACAGATCTTCTGGCCATAATAGGGAGATTATCTAGGTCGTTCCGAAACTGTGCAGCACTGTAGTTGTTAGGATGCCACCTAGTCATATGGCGATGCATTGTGTAGTTTCCGAAACTGTATTTTTTCTCGGTTCCTCTGGACAGTCTATCTTGACATATAAGGCAAGTTACGTATCTTGCATTTACTTTTTTCTGACCTTTGGGAATTTTAAAAAATTGCCAAATGAAGTTTTCTTTCCGGTGAGACGTCCTGGGCTGCTCAGGCAAAAACTGCCTCTCTTCGTGCTCGTCGTCCTGTTCCTCTTCTTCCTCTTCTTGTTGAATTATAACTTGAGCAGGTGGTCCACTCTTCCTTGGATGTGGTGGAGGTGGTGGGGAAGCACCAGCTGAAGCTACTAAAGAAGCCATTGCTCAGTGATCACAAAGGGTCTTTCTCTCACAATGATGAAAGTCAGAGTGAGGAAAGAAGGAGGGATTTTCATCATTTGGGAAAAACAAGAGTTCTCAACCAATGAAAAGTGTTCATTTTAGATTATATGACCTAGTCTTACATCATTAGGAAACCAAAAGTGAAATGAACCAATGAAAAGTGTTATTACCAAGTCACATGACCTGCTGTGTTTACGTTAAGCGCTTTGCAGGGCCTCCCGGTTTGCTTACAGAAACCTGCGCTTTGCGACTCGCTTCGCGTACCAGTTCGCTAACGTAGCACGTCATATGACGTATCACGCGACAACGCGAAACGTCATGCGGACGGGAGGCGTCACGATGTTGTTTTCTAACGCGGCAGTTGCGGTAAAGAAACGTTTACCGGCTCGCGGTCTATTTCGCGGCATCAAGGTCAGCTAACGGGAAGCTTCCCGATTCGCGAAGCGGGAACGAAGAAAAAAAAATATAAAAAAAAAAAATTATTCATAAACATATAAAATATATTTTTGGATTTAAAGAAAAATACATTTTACAGCTACAGATATTAGCTGTTAAAAAACCAATGAAATTCACTGAAAAAACCATAGGTTATAGACCATATATAGTTAGGAATTAGCATTTACAAAACCTTGAAAATTCACTGAAAAAACCATAGGTTATAGACCATATATAGTTCGGAATTAGCATTTACAAAACCTTATTTTACTCACACAAAACCATTGAAATTCCATATATAGTTAGTTGCACTAACTATATATCGCGCACCCGCAATCCACTGCTGATGATGTCACATATTACATCATTCATGACATGGTCAGTGACATCACTGATGACATCACTGATGACATCTCAAATGACATCACTGATGACATCACTGATGACATCTCAAATGACATCACTGATGACATCATGACACACCAATACCAGTTACTACATACGCACTCACTGATTCCTATGTCTACACACACATTCACTCATTCACCCATACAATCACTCATACATACAGTCACTCATTATTACAACACTATCATATGCACTCATACACCTATGCAGACACTCACACACTGCCACTCATCCATGGAGTTACTCACACACCTAGTCAGTCCTGTAAAGAATCAATCACACTTCCATTTCCTCATCTATACAGTTAAACACAGAACACCATACTTCAGTGACATCACTGATGACATCACTGATGACACCTCAAATGACATCACTGATGACATCTCAAATGACATCACTGATGACATCATGACACACCAATACCAGTTACTACATACGCACTCACTGATTCCTACGTCTACACACACATTCACTCATTCACCCATACAATCACTCATACATACAGTCACTCATTATTACAACACTATCATATGCACTCATACACCTAGTCAGTCCTGTGAAGAATCAATCACACTTCGATTTCCTCATCTATACAGTTAAACACAGAACACCATACTTTTTCACACATATACTAACACATACTTACTCTCTTATACAATCACTGATACAAGTACACATTGATATGCACAGAGTCACACACCTCCCAGCCAGCCACACACACACTCAGTCTTCCATCCATCCAGTCATTCTTCAATATGTAAAACGTATTTAAACTTTACAAAAACACACAGACACTAGATGATGTCATCAGTGATGTCATCAGTGATGTCACTGACCATGTCATGAATGATGTAATATGTGACATCATCAGCAGTGGATTGCGGGTGCGCGATATATAGTTAGTGCAACTAACTATATATGGAATTTCAATGGTTTTGTGTGAGTAAAATAAGGTTTTGTAAATGCTAATTCCTAACTATATATGGTCTATAACCTATGGTTTTTTCTGTGAATATATATATATATATATATATATATGTCCAAACTATCTATATATATATACTACTATAATAAAGGAAGAACTTTCAGCCTTTGAGGCGGGTAAACTCGGGAACCACAGCGCCAATCCACACACCCGATACACCGTTGGAATCGTCAGGGTGTGTAGATGTTTATAGGCTATATAAATAAAAAAAAACGTGATTTAAAAAATTTACAGTAAAAAAAAAAAGTAGTCCCTCTGAAGTAGCGCCGGCCGCGACGTGCGTGCTCATGTCAGGAGCGTGGGGAGGAGCGGCGTCCAGGAGCGCGACGAGGAGCATGGCGTGGGGGAGGAGCGGTGACGTGAGGAGCAGCAGACAGGCCAACGGCGGTGCGAGCAGCGGACAGGCTGGAGGAGCGGCAGCTCAGGTAAGGGAGCGGTGGACATGGCACGGGGGAGGAGCGGTGATGTGAGGAGCAGCGGACAGGCCAGCGGCGGTGCGAGCAGCGGACAGGCAGGAGGAGCGGCGGATCAGGTAAGGGGACCCATGTCGGGGCAGGCGGGGGTCGGGGCAGGCGGAGGACAGGCCTGGCGGGGGCCCGGGCTGCTGCACAATGTCGGGCGGGCGGGGGTCGGGGAAGCCTGTTGCACCCGGACAAGCTCGGGACGGGCTGCTAGTATATATATATATATATTCATTGAAAAAACCATAGGTTATAGACCATATATAGTTAGGAATTAGCATTTACAAAACCTTGAAAATTCACTGAAAAAACCATAGGTTATAGACCATATATAGTTAGGAATTAGCATTTAAAAAACCTTATTTTACTCACACAAAACCAATGAAATTCCATATATAGTTAGTTGTACTAACTATATATCGCGCACCCGCAATCCACTGCTGATCATGTCACATATTACATCATTCATGACATGGTCAGTGACATCACTGATGACATCACTGATGACATCTCAAATGACATCACTGATGACATCACTGATGACATCTCAAATGACATCACTGATGACATCACTGATGACATCTCAAATGACATCACTGATGACATCACTGATGACATCTCAAATGACATCACTAATGACATCACTGATGACATCACTGATGACATCTCAAATGACATCTCAAATGACATCACTGATGACATCTCATTTGACATTACTGATCACATCACTGATGACATCATTCATGTGATAATACGATGAACCTCTTCAGACTCTAATATAACCTTAGATACACTCAGTGTAAACACAGACTCGCAGATTGTCACTCATCCATGAAGTTACACACACACCTAGTCAGTCATGCAAACAATCAATCACACCTCCATTTCCTTAACTATACAGTTAAACACACCTTACTTATTCAAACATATACTAAACATATTTACTCACTTATACAATCCTGGATACAAGAGCACAATGATCCATACAGCCACTCACACATTCACTGGCTCTTATGCACAGTTATTTCTATATGTCAACTCTCACATGTACTGTGTTTTACATATGTACTTACTTTGACATGTAGCACTGAGATATCCATTCACTCACCAATACAGTCATGCACACAGTCAACCACCCATACAGCTGTTTCCACATGCACTTTTGAACCCATACATTATGCACAGAGTCATACACCTTCCCAGCCACCCACACACACTCTCAGTTTCCCATACAAATGCTTGGGCAACCAATCAATAACCCATATAGTTACTCATATAGCTAATGATCAACACATGCAGCAGTTTACAGAACAACAGACATAATGATGCACAAATTAAGACAGTTTAGTCACTAACCCATGCACTCAGTGAGACACATTTAACCACTCACTCATACAGTCAGTCATGCACCTACTAAATCCTTCATCCAGACACTTATACATCCACTCATTCTTCAATATGTAAGACATATTTTAACTTTACAGAAAAATACAGTCACTGGATGTTGTCATCAGTGATGTCATCAGTGATGTCATTTGAGATGTCATCAGTGATGTCATCAGTGATGTCATTTGAGATGTCATCAGTGATGTCATCAGTGATGTCATTTGAGATGTCATCAGTGATGTCATCAGTGATGTCACTGACCATGTCATGAATGATGTAATATGTGACATGATCAGCAGTGGATTGCGGGTGCACGATATATAGTTAGTACAACTAACTATATATGGAATTTCATTGGTTTTGTGTGAGTAAAATAAGGTTTTTTAAATGCTAATTCCTAACTATATATGGTCTATAACCTATGGTTTTTTCAGTGAATTTTCAAGGTTTTGTAAATGCTAATTCCTAACTATATATGGTCTATAACCTATTGTTTTTTCAATGAATTTCATTGGTTTTTTAAAAGCTAATATCTATAGCTGTAAAATGTATTCTTCTTTAAATCCAAAAATATATTTTATATGTTTATTAATAATTTTTTTAAAATATTTTTTTTGTTTCGCTCCCGGTCCGCGAACCGGGAAGCTTCCCGTTAGCTCAATTTGATTCCGCGATCCGGTCCGCGAACCGGTAAGAAATCAACATAGTGACGGTATCGCGTTGCCGCGTAATGCGTCTTATGACGTACTGCGTTAGCGCACCCGGAAGTGCCCCGGGGCGCGGACCGAGGCGCGAAACGCAGCTCCCCGGAAGCGATCCGCGGCGCGAAAGCGCGACATATCGCGTTGCCGCGAAATGCGTCTTGTGACGTATCGCGTTAGCGCACCCGGAAGTGTCCCGGGGCGCGGACCGAGGCGCGAAGCGGAGCGACCCGGAAGCTAACCGGGGAGCGTTCCGCAGCGCGTAACATGAGCGTGAGAGGTCATGTGACTTGTTAATAAAACTTTTCATTGGTTCATTTCACTTTTAGTTTCATAATTATGGAAGGCTAGGTCAGGTGACCTAAAAATAAGACTTTTCATTGGTTGAGAAGTATTGTTTTTTCCAAATGATGAAAACCCCTCCTTCTTTCCTCACTCTGACTTTCATCATTGTGAGAGGAAGACCTATTTTGCTTGTTGGAAGACCTATTTTGCTTGTGTGAAAATGGCTTCATTGGTTGCTTCAGCTGGTGGACCCCCACCACCACCTCCACCTCCTCATGGGAAGAGAGGACCACCTCCCCAGGTGATTACCAACACTGAGGAGGAAGATGAAGAAATGGATGAGGAGGGAGAAGAACCACAATTCCTGGAAGAGTTGCCCCGGGTTTCCAGAAAGAAAGCCAGTTTCATCTGGCAGTTTTTTTCGATGCCTCGTGGACAAAAAAAAGTCAACGCGAGATATGTCACCTGCCTCATATGCAAGGAACAATTGTCCAGAGGGACGGACAAAAAATACAGTTATGGTAATCACACCATGCATAGGCACATGACGAGGAAACATCCCCTAAATTACAGCCGGGCGGAATTAAGGGATATGCTGGACAATCCTAGACCAACTCCTGTGGCCAGACCAACAATACCGGTTTCTTTAACACCAGAGGAGGCACGGGAAACTGTGCCAAATATCCAACAAAATTTTGGGCATATGATACATTTATGTATGCACTGTCGTGCATTATTAGCTTGTGGCAACATGAGCATCAATGCACTCAACCTTGCATATGAACACCATGATTGCCCTAACCGCCCCCAGTAATTTTTTTTTGCTCCTGTTGAGCCCTTTTCAACACCTGTTTTTTGTTGTTCCCCCCCCCCCCAAAAAACCAAAAAAAATATAAAATCGTTCAAAAAATACAAAAAAACCAAAAAATGTTCAAAAAATAAAAAAAATATATAAAACAACAAAAATATTAAAAAAAAAGTTCTTTTCAGAACTACCTTCCTTTTCAAAAAAAATTGCTATAATGTTTAGCACTCTGGCAAGCTCTATTTCTTTTGGTTCGCTCCCGAGTTAGCTTCCCGGTACGCGGACCGGGAGCTAACCAAAAATTTTTTTTTTTTTTTAAAAAGTGTAAGTATAAGGAAAGTAAACAGAGAGTGATGTTAAAAGAAAGACAGCTATAGGGAGTAAAGAAGAGATACTGTTTAATAGATCTATTTACCGAAGAAAAGACAGAAGAGGGTATAATTGTGAAAAACAAAATAGATAACGAAGTGAAAGAAAAACAAGCATTGGCATAGCCAATAGGTCTCGCCTTTGGGACCTTCTAAGTATTTAGTTATGCAGCATAATATCCTTGGTGCAGCAACATCAACTGTTGCATGGCTAAACACGTATAAGGTCCCAAAGGCGAGACCTATTGTCTATGCCAATGCTTGTTTCTTAAGTAGTATTGCAATACGTCTGACTCTTCCATGTGAAAAGATCTTATCTTGTGCTCTAAAGATTGCTAAAGTCTCGACAGAGAACAGGCTAGGCTGTAAGTAGGGTAAATTGCGCTTGGTGATCTGTTTGAGGGAGCGTCTGCTTTGCCTGGTGTCTTTGGAGAGCAATTTTGATTGGTATACTGGACAATGTTAGTTTTATTGGTACAGTAGACAATTAAACTGCTGCATGACCACACTGTGTGATCCTGGGCACACTTTACAAATCCTACCTACCATCCAGCGGCTGAAGTACAAATTGTAAAACCTGATAGCTGGGCACAATTACAGTGTCATTGCAGGCACACCCTGTGTGATCTTGGACATTTATCACATCTCAAAGTACTTTTAAATGCTTGAGCTTGGGATAAACCCTAGAAAAATACTCTCATGCATTTGACCTACCCAGGTGTTTGCTGCTACGTGCTTGATAAGAAATAATGCAACACACAATTGCAACTTCTGTGCCCCTTCCAAATAAACACTAGAAATCAGAGTTGTAATTAGTCTCTAGAATGAGTAAGATGCCCTCCAGCCTCCACTTGAAAGCAGGGGTGTATAGTTTGAGGGGAGTGAGGGGGGGGGCGAGGGAGGCATACAATACTTTAACGCAGGTAAAAGTGTCCAAAGTCACACCATCTGCCCACTAAAGAGCGGCTCGCAGTGGCCGGCTGGCCCGGCTGATTAGGGGAGCTGTTGGTGCCGAGCCTGGTGGGGCAGGTCCCAGCTGTGCTCTGCCGGGCTGCAGGCAGCTCAGTTATTAGGCAGCTGGTGGCGTGGGGACCACTGCTATTCCGTCTGTAATGTGCCCGAGCCTCCCGGCAGGCGGGGGGATCACAAGAGCGACCGCTCCCACCATCGGAGGCTAATTAATTGGCAGAACAAGAGCGCATTAAGGCGGATATAGGAGGGAGCCCTGTGCTGGCACCTTCTGAGTGTATGAGCTAAAGGCAGGTGGTTGTGTGTTTCAAATGCCTCTCAGACTACAAAACGCAGCGAATGCTACGTCCAAATCTGAAATTAGGAGTGCTCGTGTGCACGTGCCTAGGTATGTCTATCTAAGTGTGTGTGCTTCATAGTAATAGTCAGAATCAGAATCAGAATCATCTTTATTTCGATAGTTAAAAACTATCATAAAAAGTACATACACAAAACATATAAAATCTGATTCAGCATATACAATTTCAGAAAACCAATTTGGTTAAAACTAATCACAATAAAAAATTGTAGAAAAGAGGAAGAATAAGGGTTACAGAGATTAAAAAAAGATTGTCCAGGGGGCTTATATCAATTAAAAAACATTAATTCATTCATAGTTTCAGCCCCATTGAGTTCAATCCCTCGTATTCCTCAATTTAACAGCAATCTTCAGGAAACTGATAATACAACAGAGAGTCCTTGTGTCCATAGCTTTTTGGAGGAATAACAGAGCAGTTTTGGCTTGGGAGATTTTCGCCTCCTTTAAAATATTTACAAGAAATCCTCTGCGGGGTAAACTATAAAAAGGACATAATAATACAAAATGAAGGGTGTCCTGCGGAGACCTATTGTCGCAGCCGCAGGCACCCTTCTGCTCAATTGTCCGAGTAAAACCCGATGGGTAGGCTAGAATATTTGGCAACAAATTGAGCCTAAAACGGGAAATTAAAAATCTCTCTTGCTGATTGTGCATTAAAAACAAATAGGGTTCCATACCCCTCTCATTACAGACAAGAGAGTAGGCTAAAACTGATTTTTTAGCAGAGTTTTCTTGTATTCTGGCCTGCTCATATTTATCATATAAGTGCTTTTCGATCTTAGACCTGCAAGAGCTATTAATTTTAGTGGGGTCTGAAAAAACCCATTCTAACCCGATGGATTTTAGGGCATCACTAACATATTTGAGCCAGTCAATTAGCAACCACCTATCTCTCTTTACACAGTCTATGATGATCAATCTAGAAAGACCTGCATTCGGGTTTTGCCAAATCCGAAGCCAAGACAGAATAGGTTTGAGCTTAATCAAATCAGCTATAAACTGAAGTCCCAGTTCCTTGTGTGTGATAAAAGCAGGAACGCTCTGTGGCAATCTTAACAGTTTTTTTAAGAATTTATCTTCCTCCACTTGGAGTAAGTGAGCATCCCTGAAACCCCACACCTCCGCCCCATACGTGGCCTTCGAAATGCTGACTGCTCTATATAATGTTACGACTTGTTCCGGAGACCAACGTCCCATCCTGCGGGCAAAATTAAGGATTGAACCATTTGCCGCAACCAGCTTCCTTGACCTTTCCTCCAGTAGTTGATTAAACCCCAATTGACCATCAAAGAGTACACCCAGATAGGAAAAGGAGTTTACAAAATCAAACACATGTGCTCCTAATGAGAAAGAAAACTTTTTCTGGGGCTTTTTCCCTGCCACCATGATGAAAGATTTGCTGAGATTCACGGAGAGATCCAAACTCTCCATGAAGCTACCAAACCCCTCAATGAGGCACTGCAGGCCGACCGCAGTTCTAGCAAGGAGGACGGCGTCATCCGCGTACAAAAGTACAGGTATCTGACGCCGTCCTGCTCTCGGGCAGTCCGTTCCCAAAGTCAGCAGTGCACTCTCCAATCCATTAATGTAGAGAGAAAATAAAAAGGGAGCCAGGATACACCCCTGCCTCACCCCGCTAGAGCACGGGAAGGGATCAGTACTCACCCCTCCCGCGCTGTAGCGGACCTTGGCCGTGGTGTTCCAATGAAGCTCCCTTAGGATGTCAATCAAGTCTGATTCCATCCCCAGCTCCTGCATCAGAGCCCACAGTTTAGATCTGTTCACATTATCAAAGGCTGCTGCTAGGTCCATGAACCCCATAAACAGGGTACCATTTTCACTTTTAGTGTATTTAGCAGCCAACAAATATAGATTAAGACATTGGTCACTCGTTGACCTACCCGTTCTAAATCCATATTGAGTCTCCACCAGGGTGTTGTGGAGATCAGTCCACTCAGATAACCGGTTTAATATAACTCTCCCCAGAAGTTTTGCTGAGACGTCAATTAACGAAATTGGCCTATAGCATTGTGGATTGTCCCTACAGCCTTTCTTATAGATAGGGACAATCACAGCTGTAGACCAAGAACGTGGGAGTCCTGTTTTAATGGCCGCGTTTAAGACTCTGGTCAAAATAGGTGCCCACAAGTCAGTTTTGCTCAGGAAGAGATCCGGCGGGGTCCCATCCGGCCCCGGAGCTTTATTTCTAGACAGTCCCTGGATGGCCTTCAGGACCTCGGGGAGTGAAAATTCCAGAGCCACTTTACTACGTGCAAAACATGAGTCCTGCTTTGCCACCAATGACTCATCATGTTGGTTATAAAGACCTTGGAAGTGGGCTATCCAGTCACCTGGGAGAATATTAGTACCGATAGTTAAGGCACTCGAGTCTTGGAGACCTGGTCTATTTATGATTCTCCAAAACTGAGTAAAGTCTCTGTTCTCCCCTGCTTCTCTAAGGTCTGCCCACACCTCCTTGTGTAGTTCCAACTTCCTAACCTTAACCTGGGCCTTATAGTTTTGCCTGCAGAGAGCTATTACCGTCTTGTCTCTAGGGGAGTCCTTGAGGGCTTGTTTTAGCTCTCTAAGAGCCAAAGAGCACTTTGAATTAAACCATCTGGGAGAGGAATGTACTTTGAGGGGCTTTTTAGTTTTCAAGAGTCCCTCTGCCACCTTTGTTAGTGATTCAAACGCTACGACCACCTCCCTATCTCCCATTTCTAAGTCCAGACAAACATCAATATAATTTTTACCATTCTTTATTAGGGAGCTATAAAAATCTAGTGGGTTGATCGTGGACCATCTCAACCGCCTCCCTTGGTCTATAGGATACATTACTGTGTCCCCTTTTTGCGGCTTAGCTACAATATTGTTGTATTTTAATAAGAGAGTTAAGGGGTTGTGATCACTGAAAGGACTCCACTCAATTTGAGCCTCCAAAATACTATGTTTACCGAAAGCGGAGATCATTATAAAGTCTATAACAGAGGCACATCCTCTACCCTTAAAAGTCGGTGTAACAGCCTCTCCTGGTTTGACTGACAATAAATCCATGGTATGAGACAGGGCAAAGGATTCACAGACTTTCATTAACATAGAGCCTTCTCTGCCATGGTCAAAATGTGGGCCAGTTTCCCTCGGACATGATGACCAGTCAGGGGAAAACGTAAGTAAACTTGGACAAAGGTGACAATTAAAGTCCCCCATTAGTAGAACAGTCGGTTCAAGTCCCGCTTTCCCTGACTCTAATTCATCCTTTAACCTTGTTTCCAGTTCAATTATTACAGGAAAATGACCCTCCACGGGTCCTGAATTATAAAAGTTCAGGATTAGGAAGCTCTGTCCTACTCCCTGAAATCTTATTGCTTGCAGGGTATCAGACACCCAGCCTGATTGAGTCCAATTACCCTTTATTTCTAAATTAACATAAATGACTAGACCACCCCTAGCCCTTCCTGAGCTTGACTCTTTAGCAGGCCCAAAAAAACATTTATAGCCCTCCAATTGTAAATGATCTGGGGTTAGAGCCCAAGTCTCTTGGAGGACTATAATATGAAAACCCCTAATGTACTCACACCAGTCCACTGAGTTCAGTTTGGCCCCCAAACCTGCCACATTCCAGGAGATAAAACTTAATCCTCCCCTCTCCTCTTTTCTTTTTAATGAGCCCACCAGGTCTTGCCCACTCCTCTCTTCTGAAAAAATCACAGGAGAACTAGCCGACTCCTCCCTCTGTATCTGGGGAGCTATAGACACAGTTCCCCACAGGTCCAGATTCCTTATACCTCCCCTAGTAATGCTTTGGCTTGCAATAGGTACATTTTCCAAAGAAAGGGCATCTTTACCCCTTCCCGGGGCACTGGAGGTGGGGGCCCTACCACCAGGCAGTAGTCAATCATTTTCTTCAAGATCCTGCAAGGGTGAAAACCTATTTCTCCACTGAGGTTGATCATATGAAGGGCGAAGGTGGGTCATAAATTCTGGGATTCGCATCTTATTTGTATATTGTGGAATGTTATTAGATAGTTTTCCATCCCGCCACTTTGGAAACCCACTGACATTGTTCATGCTGCTCCACTTTCTAGGATAAAAACAGCCCAGTGGTACCGCACGAATAGTACTTGTATGGTTCCTATTCGGGAGTCTTAGGATGTGACCTACAAGTTTGGGATCCCTAAAGTTTGCCACTATACAATCGCCCCTTATGTCCTTATTCCTTCCCCCAACCCAAGACACCCTCCTTACATGGACTATTTCACCATTTACACCTGTGTTCAGAGGTCTGTGTGTATTTAACCAGCCTGCCAATTTTGCATGTAATTGATTATATGTTTCTTTTTCTAATGGGCCTAGTTCTGGTACTCCTGCGAACACGACCACATAAGGAATGGCCTCAGGTGGGAGATCTATGTGTGGTGGTGGAGGGCTATCTGGGCCCGGGGCAGGGTCTCGGGATTCATTAAATACGCTAGGGAGGTTCGAGTTTAGCTGCTTGTTCTCCACTCGGCCTTGCGTCGGTAGCTGGGGAGGAATCGGATTGGTAGTTGTAGCGGATGCTTGCTGGGCTAGACCCGTGTTGCGTCCCTGGGGGGTTACTGGGGCATTATGTATCTGGGCCAAGGTATGGGCCACACAGTTGTTTGTTCGAATATCGTTGGTGCTGGGGTTAGGTACAACACCTCGGGAATCAGTGAGCCCAACATGTGTGCTATTCTTTAACAGCAACTCTAGCGATTTACTTTGCTTTGCTACTTCATTTGCCAACTTATCTACCCTGCTGATCACAGGCTTTAAGTGAGAGGCAATAGATTGTTCAAAGAAACTCTTAAGGTCCCCCATGACATCCTCAAACCATCTTGGCGGGCTTAGTTTCGGTTCAGCATTCACCACTTTCCCCCTAGGAGTTTGCCCATTTTTTTCACTAACCTCCACCCTCACAGCCTTCCTCTTCTTATTCGGGCCCTTGGTCCTCCCTTGCTTTGTAGATTTGTCATGGCTGATACCAGCCTTGTTCCCTTGGATGTCTAATCTTTCTTGCCCTACTCGGGCAGGGGGTTGGGCACAGGGGACCCCCTCAATCGGGTTACTCAAAACAGATGCATTAACTGATGTATTTAAACTATCTGTTACTGAAAGGGCTGTTAATTGTAGGGGGCTCGAGAGTACGGGAATAGGTGAGGCGGAGAGACTCCTTTCCATTCGCTCAATTTGCCCCGTAACCGACCTTAACATCAAGTCTATTGCGGTAGGCTTTTTAGTTGTAGTTAACACCCCATTGTTAGCGACATCCATTGATTGGTTAAGAGTCTCCCCCCGCGTTAGTTTACTGGTTGCCGAACGCGTTTTAGGTTGGCTAGCCATGAGGATCTTATGTGGCACTACCGCCTTTTTCACCACCCCAACAACAAATAAATAATAGAAGCTTTCCCCTCAGTTAATCAAACAGTAGGTACAACCCGTGTGGCTAGACACTTTAAAGAAACGGTGTATAATACCAGCAATGGGGAGTTACCAACGTTAGAATAGGCCCCCCGATCTCGTCCAGTGGAGGACAGTTTTAAAGTCCGTATTAGTCCACAGTACCTTAAATAGCTAAGTCCAAGCCAGGGGAGGTGGCCCGTCCCGTCCCAGGTCGTCCTCGGACGGCCACAGACGGCCCCGCCCTTGTCCCGGGCTTCTCCCGGCGCTGCCCGCGCGCTTCCCGCGACGCGGGAGGGGCAGCTGTTACTTATGCGCCTCCTGGCGCGGAAAACCGGCAAAGCAGGAAGTCGGCGTCCCAGAGGATCCTGGGAGGTGTAGTTTCGCTGGCGGCCGCGTTTGCCCTGCGGCGTCGGGGATAGTCTATGTGTCACTGCATCTTAGACTGTGTGCCACTTTAAGCATGTAACAGTGTGAGGGTATGCACTACTGCGCTTGTGAGTCACGCTGTTTGCGAGTGGGTTTGTACCTGACAATTACTGACCTTGCAGTTGTGTGTGACTCACTCTGTGTCTGTGCCACTTTATGCATGTGCATTTAACCTTGAGTGCCTGTGTATGTGGAGCGTGATGTACTGCGTGTGTGTGCGCGTGTGTGTACAGCGAGTTACTGTATGTGGCCTACTGTGAGTGTGCGTGTGTGAGCCACTGTGTTTGTGTGCGTGTCCCACGCTGTGCTGTGTATCTATCTATGTTTGTTAGTGTGTGTGTGCTGCTGTGTAGGTACCACTGTATGTGTAAGCGGGTGCTGGAGTGTATAGACAAACACACGTGAATCCTCAGTTTGTATGCAATGTACGTCACACGTAATTTACGGTCCTGTTCCGCTTTATTTTATTTTGATTGCAGTATAAAAAATGCTTGTTTATATTAGACTGGGGAATACAAACAGGAATCTAGTCTTCAAAGGGAGAGCTGCATGCCAATGTAGAACAAGCACCGGCCAGCTTATAACCCTACTCTGCGATGTTCTTGACTCCCATGCCATTGTTCACCATTTGAGTGAAGTCATGACCCCGCCTACTGAGCGGGGTAAGAAATGCTGTTCACAAGTGTGGTTGTAGCTGTCTGGGCACTTAAATATGTTGCAGCTGTCACGTTACTTAAAAACATTGTGAGAGCCTAAGTAAAACTAGAGTGAATTATCGCATGGCATTTTATGTACAGCCCTAATGCTGCTGCGGCAGAATGGCACCATGTCCTGGAAATACAATAACAGAGACCAGAGCGTCTGTAAATGTCCATGAATCGGGCACCACGCTGAGCCAGGGAAACACTCGAACAATAACAAGGAGAAACACGAGAGATGGCCTGCGGCCGTCAAAGTGAAAGTACGGCCGGCGGAGGAGAAATGCGACACGGCGGGCAGGGGAGGGGGCGGAGCGGGGAGAGCGGCATGAGGGTGTGAAGCAGCAGGGGCCTGAGACGAGGCCGCCTTGCCTTTGATGTGGTAATGCGAGGCAAGCGGCTGGTGGCATTGTGCACGCGCTTTCACGTGCACTGGAAGAAATCGCCTGGGAATCGCCTGATCTCGGTAAGCTCTGTTTAAGCTGCAATAGATCGAGCTCCCGCTCTCAATGCGCACATGCGCATTGAGATAGGTCGCTCGACCTAAAAAAGAGAGTATAACATTAACAAAGAAGAGTTTCTTGGAGAATGTGAGTGAATGTTCAAAATAAGATTAAAACATTGGGAATAACAGAGAGAAAAAATAGAAAACAGAAAACAAAAAATAACAGAAAAAGATTAATTGAAACAGCAAAGAAATGTAAGTAACATAGAGCCATATCATCAACATAGGCAATAAAAGTTTTGCAGCTTTTATTGGCAGAAATGTGTCGCTAAAGCTGCTTTTGCGGCAGAAAACTGCCACTAAAACTACTTTTGCACCAGTTTTCTGCCAATAAAAACAGCAATAATTTTATTGGCTATGTTCATAATATGCCCCTTAGTGTGCTTCAACTACACAGAGAAAGCATTATGAACAAATAGTGATACAGTGATCAGTCAAAGACACTAAGAGTAATAGAGACGGAGTGAGTGAACAAGAGTGAGGAACTATGAGAAGAGAGGGACTGAGAAAAAGAGTGGAAGGAGTTGAGTAAGTAGGTAATAGAGAAAGGAATGAGGGAAGTAGCAAAGGCAGGAAACTGAGGATTAAAGAAATGAAGCAGTGGAACTAATAGTAGTTCAATGTGATAGAAATGTAACGAAAAGAGTACAAAATATTTACCTTATAATTGTCGTTAAATTACTCACTTTTTGTTTTTATACTTTCAATCTGTGAAAGAGAGAACAAACATTAGAAAAATATTAAAACATGTATTTAAAAATTACAAAAGACAAGGGCAAAGATTGAAGGACAAACAGTTTTTGAACAACTTTGACACTTACAGAAGCTTCTGCTTCTCCAGGCCCCCTACACAGTCCTAAAGATATACATTTTAAACTAACAGTATCTTGATGCAGATGAAGTGAGGCCTATCTTAAAACATGGTGCATATTTTGCATTGCTGTTGTTTCAGAAAAGTGTCGCAAGACACTAAAATTTTAAATAATTGCTTCAGGATGCCAATAAGATGTCTACTATCCAGAGTTTTGTTTCAGGTGAGGCCTACTCAGGGTTGCAGATGAAATTTCGAGTTGTTGAAGAGAATAGAGGACATAATACATGTGAAGGTCTACCAATGAAGTGAGTCATGTCCACTGCACTCTTCAACAAAGTCCAAACCTCCTATGTTTCCCTGGACAGACCTAAACTTGATCTGCACAATGTGATTCGTAATGATAGGAAACACAGGTTATGTAATTGAAATACATGCAATTTATTTTGCTCATTTCACAATCACATCACTTGTGTTTCCTTTGCTTAGGTATCTCATTGTGCAGATGTAGTCTAGCATATGAAAGAATACGCAGAAGGGCAGCACTGCATGCAACAACTTTGACACTTACAGAAGCCTCACCTTCTCCTTGCCTCCTACACAGTTCTACATATACATCATAAATGCAAACAGTACAGAATTAATTATACATGTTAAATGGTTTATTTTTGCTGTTCTCAGAATGTATCAAAATTCACTAAAAACAGTGACTTGAAGGTATTCATCATGTAACAGCGGGGAAAAAAAAACACAATCAAAATGATTGTGTTTAAAAAACCCATACAACATCAGAAATCAAAATTCAGAACTCCTTAAAGTTAACTTACTTTCCATGACGTCCAAGGATGTCCTATGAACAGCTTACACTCTTTTGTGCTGTTATTACTTTCAGCCCGCCACTTTCTGAAAGAAAATCTCCATCGTTTTTAAAAACACGTTACATGCAATAAATGACTTCTTGCTCTCTACCACAATTTTCCACAAGGCCAAATCTGGTCAGAGCCATTTATAACTCTTGGATTTCTTGTAAGCCAATCCCGTCATTTGGCATTTCCGCAACTTTCAGAATTAAAATGTTGAAGATCATTTTCACAATCCTGGAATAGTAATATCTTCCCCTTCTTGCTCAGTCATGTTCTACTTTTCCTATGACACTGATACAAGCAGACTTACACTACCTCTATGACTACTACAATTATTTAATTCTCTACATCACTTTTAATCACAAAGCAATGTAAAACAGTAGACAGCATTGCAGACTTACATTCCCTCTACTCCATGTTTTGATTGGCTGCTTCAATTAGTTTATAAAAAGAAACAATTTTTCTGAACTCATTCAAAGTGCACGTATTTCTCCATAATGTCCAGTCCTATGGTTAGAAGTTATGTCAATGAACTACACTTATCCTCAAGGCCAAATTGTGTAGGAGCCATTAGAACTTCGAGAAATTCCACAGAGCACATCCCGAGATTATTTCCCTAAAATTTTGGTTTTAAAAACACCAGGTAAGAGTTTTTAAGGTCATACGGCAATTTTTTTTTGAAAATTAAAACAGAATCATTGCAGAATGACCAGCCATTTCTAGACTTTAAATAAGCTGTGTAATGTCCTGATGTTATTGAAGGGCCGTCATGATATATAATTGCTGCAGTTACAAAAGTCCTTCCTGATATTGACAACTGCGAAGCTACAACATTTTTAATTAAAGTTGTCAATTTTGTTCCATCAGGCCTACATCGTTGGAACATTAAAATGACATACTGGCCATATGTTCGTATAAATAATGTGGACATCATTTCAGATTTACATTGGCTACACTCCATGTTGTGATCAGCTGCTTTTACTAGCTTATTAAAGGAGACTGATTTACTGTCTGGCAAAGTTAAATATATAAATCTTTCTGAGTCTACACTAGTAGTACTTGATACCATACAGTTCTCGCAGTCATGCTGCCATTGATAAGAAAGCCCAAACAGCTGATCTACATCTACACCTTCAGCATGTAATACATCAAGCATATACATTAAAAACTCCTGACAATCTTGCTGAATATTTTGAGAGAATTGTGTTTGGCCTGAACATCTGTCTAACAGATTTCGAATTTCAGACACACTTTCTATGTTTCTTCTATCAGTGGTACATTTCTCTAACACAGAATTTAACAAACTGCAAAATCTTTGATCAGAATTGACCACAATCTCTTCTTTTACATTTTTTAGAGAAAACAAAACATTAACCACTACATTAGCATAGCAGTTGACACCAGAACTGTTTTCAAACTGAAAACCAACAACATCTTCAACAGAATCCTTTTTGTTTCTGCTTGTAATTTTAGGTTCATTGACTTTTTGTCTTTTTGCTACAACCTCCCCAGTATTGTTCTCATTTCTTCGTTTCCGGCCTACCACACGTTTCTCAAACAAAGGATACTGAGGCAAATGTGGCGCATACTCTCTTCTTAACCTATTGTATTCCTTAACACAATCTAGATCCGCACAAATGTTTGTGACATCACACTCAATCAAGTACAATCCCGATAAAGTTCTAACTCGTGACACTGCCACATATGCCATACCCTCCTTGAACACAGAACTGCCAATATTCACCAATGCACTGTCTACACTTAAACCTTGCGATTTATGAATTGTCACCGCATATGCCAAGCAAACAGGAAACTGCTTACGGCGAACATATAAGTCTTTTACAAGCAAAAATCTAGCAGAACAACGAGCAATTAGCTGTACTTCCTCAATGCCATCAAATTTAATTTTTAAAAATTCAATTCCATCTCTATTTCTGTATTTCACAAAATCAACAACATTACCCATTGATCCATTTACCAGACCTCTTTCAACATGTAAATTCCTTCTTAAAATTATACGGCAGTTCAAGCACACATTCAGAGTCTTTTCAAAACCTGCAGTTTTAGATATACTCTTCTCTAATGAATCCAATTTTGTTTTCAGATTCTCAGACAAAATAATTGTTGATCCCATATGCTCTACTCTATCAATAGCTTCCAGTTTCACAATCTCTTGCTTTTCTAAATGCAACATTTTGTTGTTAAATTTGGCACATTCTGCAAGAGTTGGCATCAAACATATTCCAGATTTCTTCTCAGTAATTTTCTGAAAAATATTCTCAGGCACAACATCTTGTTCTGGATATAAATTTGACAGTAATCGTGCATGTAAAGCTTCTTTCCCATGCTCGGTCACTTTTCCAATTCTAACATCTTGTAGAATAGTCTTGTAAACTTCATCCTTCGCCTGACGCATATTTTCATGCAGTTCAGCATAATTGAAGTTTAACCATATATTGACGTTGCCAATGCTGCCTAGGCATTTCCTGGTATCTTCATGCGTGAGCATTTTGAACACAGGTTGCCCTTTCACTGGTGTCAGCTGCAGAAGATCTCCGAAAACAATGATGTGTTTGCCACCAAATAACACATCATACTCTGTTTTGAGAACTTCTTGCATCCTCAAATGCACAAAGGCAAGCATGACATTGGAAACCATGCTTACTTCGTCAATGATAAGAAGTTTCATTTTCCTCAAGATTCTTGAAACTTCAAAACAAGCATCTCCAGATAGCTTGTGATATTGTAATTTGTTGTCATGCTCCACTGGCAGCATCAGTAAACGATGTAAAGTAATCCCTTTAATATTATGTGCTGCCAGTCCAGTTGGAGCAGTGACAACACAAGACAGCGATGACTCTGTCCTTTCCTGCAAATAGCATGAAATTGCTTTAATGAGGAAACTTTTTCCAGTTCCCGCTTCTCCACTCACGTACAGTCGGACAGGCTTCAACGACGTACATGAGCACTCTTTCTTATCATGACTTAATCCATGATCAATTTGCATGGTAACTTCGTCATATATTTTCCTCTGCTCAACGTTGAGTTGTCTTTCCAACTCTTCTAAGTTAACCGCATCCTCTTGAGCAAGTGCCATGGCTCTTTCCACTTCATTCATAGCAGTGGCAGCTTCATTTTCGATAACAGGTCCTCCTAGTGGATCCTGACTCAATGAAGCAGAACTCTGACTGTCCTGAGAACTGTCTCTGGCAATCTCGGCTGCAATCGTTGCTTCCTGCTCAATTTCCGCATTCAACATTTCTACATATTTGGGAAAAGCAGGACATTCTATGGTCTCCTTGGCGGCATTGAAAGAGTCTTCGTAACAGAGGAAATCTCCAAGCAGTTCCTCTTCTGCACGCCAAGGCTTGAAAAGTTGCAAAAGTGCTAAATAGAAAAACTCCTTTTTTTCAGGAGATTCACCACTCAATTTTCGATGGTTTACCAAGTGGCATTTTCTTTGCTTGACCAGACATCCCTCACTTCCTATTACAGCGTACACTCCTTTCTCAGTATCTTCTTTGATGTTCCTCTTGAATATGTAATTTTGCAGAACCTCATACAGACAAACATTCTCGAGGTGACTGCTTCGATTTGGATAATATGTATCCAACATGTTTGTCTTCAAAATGTCGGTACTGTTTGGCTCCTTTTCCGCCAAATACTCAATTTCCCGCACAGGTTTGAGAACTCGATTACGCGTTGCTGCAAGACCAAGACTCGCCCAAACGATACTCCTGGACTTGGCATAGAGACTTGCTGAAGACAACCGGTCAGAACATTCGTACGCTCCGATTTCTCGATGCGACAACATCTTCAGACTGAAACTGTACAACTTCTTGCTGAGGCTCTTTTCATGGGAAATGTCCTCCCACATATCCTTCAATTCTGTCTTCTCTTTTTTGGTGATGTAAGACGTCACATACCGAGCCACAGCCATACAGTTATCAGCCACAAACTGTATATCCATGTTAGCATTCCACATGGACAAAATCACCGGGTTGTAGTCGTTGATGTACTTGGACTCTTGGTTCCTCTTCAAATTGTAAGTGTTTTTAGGTGATTTCTTCATGACATTGTGTCGCAGCGAAGACATCAAACTGTTTACTCTTCCTTTAGAAATCACCGGTCGTGGAAAGCCGAAACGACATTTAGTGTAGAACTTGTCCTTGTTTCGGAATTTACGACGGCAGTACTTTCCACATCGATGGCTTTGGAAACTCAGAACTTTTTCTCTTAGGCTTTTCTTCTCCTTTGCGTTTGGAACAGCACACGTAGAATACTGTTGGATGAAACTCATCACTGAGTCTTCTGGATCCGTTCCAAATTTAGGTGCATCCTTGATCCACAGCAACATATGTATATGAGGAGCACCTCTTGCTTGGTACTCCTTTCTCCAGAAGAAATCCAACACCTCTCCAAGAGGTGGATTCTTCTTATTCATGATGAAAGACATCATAGCTTCAAATCTATGATTGAAGTACCTACATACATTGACTGGATCCAAAGAGCACAGTTCTCCAGGTGTCTTGAATTCGATGTTATCTACGTTAGCATTTGCCTCTCGTAGAAATTCAAGTAAGTCTTCCCAGCCATACTCGGCACAGCTCAGAGTGAGGAACCATGTGGGAGTACCTAAGTTCCTCAGCATACATTTTAAATCACCATGACGACGGTACCAGTACTCATTAGTACCACGCTGACACGCCATGAGATTAATCAGGTGAGAATCCAAAATACTGTCTTGGACATTGACTTTATCCATAAAGTCACTTGCCGAGATGTTTTGCATGTGTATACCACTTTTCAAGATGTGGTTCACTGCATATGACAGTCCAGACAGATCGCTTTCAAACAGGAGATGAAACAAATAAGGAATGCATTGTCGAAACCTAGCATCTCCTGCATACAATCGCAAAGTCCGGTATTCAGAAGCAGGAATTTGATGAGGTCGCTCATCATATCTTCCTCCCTGACCTGTTGGAAAAAGCTGTGGGAAACACCAAGCTTCCAAACTTTCCTCCCAAACACTAATGGGACTCCCTTTGGCTTGTTTCATTTGAAACAACTCAATAGCATTCCCCATGACTTCCTTGGAATGCAAAGGATGAACACTATAATGTTCATATATTTCTTCACTAGTAGAGGGTTCTACTTTCTCAATTTGACCAGCACACAAATCGCTATCCTCTTCCTCACTTACTTCCTCTTCTGCAACATATACATTCTTATAGTATTTATTATTTTTTTTCAAATACAATGTTGCCTTTTTAACTTTCCTAACATCTACTAAATCTTGCCATATTTTCCTATTCTTTGTCGGAACCCCATTAACTAAGATAACCAGAGGTTCCTCTTCCACTTTTTCTACTCCAATTGTGTTAATGTTTTTCTTCAAATCTAGAGGCAAATAAACAACTCTTCCCTTTAATCCTCTCTGTAAATCTGATGGAGGCAATTTCCCTGTCTTTGGCTCCATTCTTACAATAGCCTGAAAGGGATGGATACTTTGAATCAAAATAGATTCATAAGTATTTAAATCCTTCAATTCAGAAGGAATCTCAACCAATTCCAGATTATTATGAACTGCTCTAGCAGGCATCTGGTTTTGATTTAATTTGCAACAACAATAAGTACACACACGTTGATCCAATCCCAAATCAAAACAATTTTCTACCATCAAGTATGTTGCAAAATCCTTCCATTCACTATTATTTTCCCTTTCACTTTTTGCATATAAATCCACTAACTTAGTCTGATTCTTATAATAAGTGCGTCGACAACACACACAAGTGAAATTAGGCCTCTCACTTGATTTCACCTCAAACGTCGCAATTTCCCTCTGGAAATTATCTGTACTGGAAACCTGTACACTATCTTCCACATGACCCTCTTCTTCTTGCTCAATTTCAACATTCTCCTCTTTACTTCCAAAGTAACAAAACTCAATTTCTTCACATATATTCTTCACATCTATTTCAGAACCATGCAAAAGAGCAGCGCATAATTGTTTAAGCATAATTGCTGGACTCTTAGCATAATACAACATTCTAACTAATTTCCTCACTTTGTTATGATGCACTGCTAGCATCCTGAAATGATGAAAAACACTCTGGCATACTCTCCTGGAAAGACAAGCCAGTGAATGTCCATGCAAACCTGTCACTTCTCTTACTCTGCAAGGATCTAATTTTTGCAACAACATCATTTTCTGCTTCAAACTTTTCTTATTAAATGACCGTACAAAATCACAAAGCAAATTGATGGAATCCTGTCGCACACTGCAAATACTACTACACTTCCAGGTGTACACAGGACCCTTAGCACGTCTTCCGAAAACCTCATTACCTAACACCTCTTCTGCCTCTGTTGTCACAAGTTTTTCTTTTTCAACTGGACAACCATCTTTCACTTCATAAGCACGACCACTGGTGTCAACTGCATGCACCAAATCATTATCCTGGAAATAACTCTCCTCATTAAAAAATGCCTCACAGCTTGAACTATGCATCCATTCTCCAGAAAAAACTTCACAAAAATTACTACGATTAACTATTCTCTTCCATCTACTATTTCTTTTGAAATCAAAAATTGCCTTGTTTAGCTTCCTAATTCTATTGATTATCAAAATAAATAACTTACGTTTAATTTCAAATGCCTGATCAATAACTTTCTCAACTTTTTTTTTTGTCTTATAAAAAACCAGTTTCTGTTGACCTTTCTTAATATTTTTTAACAAATTGCCAATTATCCTGTTCCGGAACATTCGTTTACGAATCTCCCTAAACTGTTGTTTCCTTCTACTATCATGCACAGAGTTATCTCTTGCTCTAGCAGTAACATTTTTCATTGGCCTTTCTTTTCCATTTGATTTCCTTCTCGTTTTATGGACTGAAACATTTTCTGTAGTAATATTTTTTTTACTACACATATTTCTTATAAATTGTTTTGTGCTCTTACCCGGTGCTTTCTTCGTGACTTGACAAATCTTTTTGTTAGAGGACTGCTGCGTATTTTTTTTCACCTGCTGTCTTTGACGTTTTGCAGCCTTTCTCTGTCTTTCTATTGTAGGCATGTTGAAATCTTGAAATGATCTGCAGTTGAATCTGTGGAAAAATATAATAAATAATGTTATTAACCATTATTACCAAACAGTAAATCAGTAACAGTGATAAAAAACTTAACACACTACTTGACATTTTAATTAGAAGATTTTTTAGTCGTTGGCAAATTTACAATACAGAAATACCAGAAAAGAAATGACATTTATATTTATGTTACCTATGCTATTTTATATGTGAATCTGATCTAATTTTATGAGCATATTTTAATATTTTATTGAAGACACTACACATAACCTGCTTTTGAAGGTGTCTTTATTTTTAAATTAAACGGTTTACCTTTTTACTTTTTATTAATTATAAATTTTAAAAATAAATGTTTATAGTTCCAAAGGCTCAAGCAGGTCAGCTTCCCATCCTATATCATATAATTCGGACAAATCTGCATCCTCATCACGCTCTTCTTCATCCTCAGGATTTAAATCATCCAAGGGATCAACATCCACTGATGTTTCAATTACAAGTTCAATGATGAGGTCAAAATCAACTGATTGCAGATTGTCGCTCATGTTGAGGTTGTCTTTATCTTTAAAGAAAGATAACAACAATGAGATGTTGCAGAGTAGGAGACAAATCTCACAGATTATAATAGTAAAATTGTTTAACAAGAGTAACATTTTGCAGCTATTATTTAGCCATGTCCAGCGATGCTGAGCAGGTGAAGCCTATGTCTAATCTTTCACTGAACAGGACTCATCTCTTCTTAACCTTGGATAAGCCTCACCGACTCTGTGTCCCCTGCACATACTTAAATGTAAAGGGGCAGATTTATGTTAAATGGCACATCCCCAGGCATGCACCAGTTAACGTGCACCACTGCTCTGCCACCCATGGTGTGCCGCATTTACAATCAGATAGGAGAAACCTGCGTCAAAACCCTGCGCCTGCTTGAAGCAGGCATAGGTCTTGACGCAACATTGTGGAGATGGTGCACCCCTGAGCCTTGCTGGAGCTGCATCGCACTTGCGATACAACTCCAGCAATGCGCCACCTTAACGGCACAGATGCGTCAAGCATCTGTGCCGTTTTTGCCCCATGCTGTGCCGCATTGTAAATGCAGCACACCATGGGTGGCGGAACAGCGGCGCAAGATGACTGGCACATCCCTGGTGATGCGCCAGTCATCATAAATCTATCCCTAAGCTTCTTATCTTGTTAGAGATGAACTGCCATATGTATCATCAAAATATTTTGCATTTCCTAAATAGCGAATTTTAAGGAATAAAAAGCGATTCTTTACCATTCCTAATTTGCGATGAGCAAATTGCTAATTGCAAGTTACCCATTCATTTCCATGGGCTATGAGGCTCATAGGAATGAAGGTTTAATTTGCGATTAGCAATTAACTCATCGCAAATTAGGAATTTTTCCAAGGGTGCAGGGGTGTCTCAAGAACACCCTGCTGCACCCCTGAAAAAGAAATTTGGGGGCATATGGCGCACATACATGCCCTAAGGGCATGTATTGGCGTCATGTGGCACCTTTTGTTTTTTTTAAAAAAATTATTTTTGAAAAGAATTCGCAAATTACCACCAACTAGAAGTTGGTGGTAGTTTCCAAATCCTTAATGTCATTTTTTACATATTTTTTGTTTGATACATTGCATTTAAGGAATCGCAAAATTTGCAAATCCTTCAGTGCAATCGCAAAATAAGGAATAGCAAATTTTGAATTAAGGACATTTTAAGTCATTTCCATATGTGCAGTGTTTTGAAATTATGATTTGAAAATCGTTTTTGGGGAAAAGTAATGGTTTGCAAATTTATGACAAGGACATAATGGTGTATGCTTCTCTATAAGGCATTTCAGTGTCTCTGATGTCATTTTTCCCATATTACATTATAAGACCTTTCCCCATGGAGCACATTCCTTGTAAATATGCTCCCACCTGAGCATGGCGAATTTAGATTTTGACTGTTTGAGTCACATAACCATGTTAAAAGTGACCCAAAAAAATTGCAAACGTTTTAAAAAAACACATTCATGTGTCTTAAGGACATTTTAAGTCATTTCCCCATGGACAGTGTTTTCTAAGTGGCGCAAAAGAGGCATACACCTATCATAAATCTGTCCCTAGCATTTTAAATGATTAATTCAGGATGACAATAAGATGTGGCCTATCCAGAGGTTTGTTTAAGGTGAGGCCTACTCAGGATTGCAGATTAAAGTTACGCTTGATGAAGAATACAGAGGACATAATACATGTAAAGCTCTACCAATGAAGTAAGTGATGTCAACTTCATTGCGCCAGTCATCATAAATGTATCCCTAAGCTTCTTATCTTCTTAGACATCAACCGCCATATGTATCATATAACTATTTTGCATTTCCAAAATAGCCAATTTTAAGGAATAAATAGCGATTCTTTACCATTCCAAATTTGCGATGAGCAAATTGCTAATTGCAAATTACCCATTCATTTCCATGGGCTAGGAGGCTCATATAAATGAAGGTGCAATTTGCGATTAACAATTTGCTCATCGCAAATTAGGAATTTTTCCAAAGCTGCAGGGGTGTCTCAATAACACCCTGCTGCACCCCTAAAAAAGAAATTTGGGG